>NC_057822.1:1710000-2960000 GCF_910594005.1 Cervus elaphus | reverse complement strand
AAGAGTGTACTTCTGCCTGATCCAGACTAGAGCCCAGAGCAGAGGCGGGGAGAGGTGGTCGGGTTTGAGGTTGGTCTGAGAAGCAGAGCCAGTGGGGTTTGCGGATGGAGGGAGTGGGGGAGGAGCAGCTGGAGAGACGGGGTGGGGTGGGGGGGGTGCCTGACCGTGGAGGCGAGGAAGGCTCGGGGCAGGGGCGGGTTTGGGGACGTCTTAAGCTCCAGATGCCCAGCGGATGGAAGTGGAGAGTCAGACAGCCTGTGCATGTTCTTGAGTCCAGGGAGGTCTAGGTGGGTGATGGAGGTACAGAGGTGGGCATCCGGCTCCAAGGTGGTGAGACCGCCTGAGGCAGGTCCGGCTCAGCCTGAGGGGGCTGGCCACTGCCGGGTCGTGGGCAGAGGGCCGTGTCCCGTCCTCAGTGGGGGCATCCTGGAAGAGGGGCCCCAGAGCTGAGGCTTGCTAAGTCAACATTGTCGTCACATTTCTTGTTTCCTCCTGAAAATTCGGGCTTGCTGCATGAGACAGCTCTTCCCCAGTGGCTGCTGGAAGGCTGGGGTTGTGTCCACTCCGGGTCACCCTGCCGGCTCCCATCTGCATTCCTGGGGACTCCCAGGGGCCTGGGGGTCTTTGGCCAAAGAGGAGCCCGGGTACAGGGCTCTCCTTTTTTCTCTTCTCGGTATACAACTTCAAGGTCTTCTGATTTTCTCCACATATTTCTGTCCTAACTGTGTTTGATCGTTTGCTTAAATAAGATCCTTATGGTGTGACAGTTTGCCAGCAGCGCTGTTTGAAACCTGTTAGCTGAAACAAAAAGCATTCTCTGAGGGAAATGAAAGGCCTGACTTTTGAAATCTAAGCGTTCCTGTCCATCTGTCTTTTTTCAAATGGCCTCCATTTAAGCTCTTTAATGTGTTCTGAGTGCCCCTTCCACTCAGAATATTCTGGGTAATGTTATGATTTTTTTTCCCCCAGCTACAATTACCCCGGCTCCAGGATGAACGGCTGGAAATGCTGTCATCTGTGAGCCAGGGGAGATGTGAGTTACAGGCTTCTTGAAAATTCCAGACTCCCAGTCAGCAAGAGAGATGGGCTCCCATGTCTCAATCGGGTCACCTTTAAACAAAATCCGGCTGGGCGGGTCTTGCAGCGCCCCCACCGCCCCGCCCCAGACAGCAGTGGTCGTGTAACCGCGGCGCAGGCCAGGCCTCTGAGGGAGCCGCAGGTGAGGGGTGGAGGTTCTCACACTCGGGTTCCTCTCCACCCGCTCTGGCGAGCGGGGGTACCAAGCCTCCTGGTTTATGTATAAATGGTGGTGACAGCGCTCTTCACCTTTGGGTCTGGTAAGAGGTCTTCGTTGATTTTTTTTTTTTTTTAATTCTTAGGTGTCCCCCAGCAGAAAGAGCAGAGAGTTGCTTCATCTCTGTCGGTTCGGAGGAGCACCCGCCAGATTGGCCGGGGGTCCTCTCCTCCCCGCCCCGTGCTGGGCGCTGGGCCACGAGGGCAGAGCGTGCCGTGGGCTCCTGCCCAGAGCACCCTTGCTGCCCGGGGCAAGGTGGGGGCGGGCTGTGACCGTGGCAAGGGGTGGGGGACAGGCGGAGAACCGGTTCCTCCTGCTGCGTGTCAGGGTGGAGGCGGGCGTGCAGTGACCCACACACCTCCTACTTCGTTGTTGTTCTCGAGCACGTGGTGGAGCGCCAGGCCCCCTTCCAGGTGGGAAGCAGGACAGACACGGCTCCTGCCCTCCAGGAGCTTAGCTTCTCAAGCTGACCGTCTAAACTAGTTTCCAGTTCAGTAAAGTTTTAGGATTCAATTCCGCAGCCGCACCAGTGCTCAGGAGCCACCTGAAGCTCCTGCCATTGTTGGGGAAGTTGTGCCAGGCAGCGCTGTTCTGAGGGGTGAGCGCGGTGAGACCAGCCCTGCCCGGGGCGGGAGAGGGGAGCGCGGCCCTGGCGGGCCCCGGCACCCTTGCCTGTGACCTGGGCACAGCCAGTGTGACCCGCAGGCTGCCTGCTGGTCATGGGGCAGCGGGGACGGCTCCCGCCCTTGTTGCTTGCAGGGTCTCCCGACGCGCATGAGTGAGGTGGGGACTGGTGTGGAAAGAAGGCTGCCCAGGCACCTCCTGCTCTGAGGGCAGCTACTGCGGGGAGACCCTCAGGGTCCCCTGGCACAGCGACTCTGCCCTCACTCGCCTGTGTGGGCTCGCAGCCTTGAAAGGGGGGCCTCTGCCCGAGGGCGACGGGGAAGTTGCTCGGCTGACATGATGGATCTGCTGAAGTAGGTGCCGGGCATCAGGTACCAGGGAGAAAGATGTTTATACACAGGATTCATTAAGGAGACAGGGATGCCTTTTGTTCTTTACCGTCAATCCCAAATCAGTCGGTTCTGAGTCCTTCGCGACGTGAAGTGGTGTGGTCGGGCGGGGAGACGGGAAGGGCAGTAGGGTTTCTGACCACTGACGCGTCTTGCTGTTTACAGCCCAGGGTGTGAAGGACTTTGTCCGGATTCTGCATCACCCTGCCCGCCTCTCTTTTCCCCTCTCTCCTTTGTGATTCTTTCTTTGCACCCCCAGCCTTGTGGCGTCCACCTGCGGGAATTAACGAGTGCGCTTCCCTTACAACCACCTTCCCAGCACCCTCTGTGGTTAAATGCTTTCCTGATGTGGCAAAACACATTTTTAAAAGCACAGCGAGTCTTTGGGCTGGAAAAAGTGAGGCTGGTTCTCATTACTCTGCAGTGTTCTGTGTGCACACAGCCTGTGGAGGCTGGAGGGCCGTCCTCTGCCACGGGGAGGACTCCGTCCCTGGGGTGTCCTTACATGCGATCTGCGGTCTCTTGCTGCCCTAACCGACAGCTCTCATTTTAATCCTTAATTGTCTGAGACGATCTGTGAGGAGAGTCACATTTTCTCCAGAATGGCTGGCAAGTCAGGAAGGACTGAGGGGTCTCTCTTCATCAATACAGTGGTGAGAACAAAGGAAGATTTTTAAAAGATGCCACTCTCTGGGCACTTGATGTACTTTCCTCCTTTGCTCCTCGAAGCAGCCCTGTGGGTAAAGAGTAGCCTCTGTTTACACAAGAGGAAAAGGGGGCTCAGAGAACTCAAGACACGTGTTGGAAACACACAGCCAGTGAGAGCTGGGGCCTGGCTGTCACACCCAGGTCTGACGCTCTGAGCCCTTGCTCTCCGAGCCTCTAGGAAGCAGACGCCACGTCTGTGGCCAGGGCCTGCGGGTCGCGGCTGCTGCTCTGAAATCTCAGAAGCCAGGGCTGACGGGCTCGACGGCCCCGTCTGCCTGGAACGAGTCATGTGACCTTTTCCCTCTGCCCTGCAGGTCACCATGGAGTAACAAGTATGACCCTCCCCTGGAAGACGGGGCCATGCCTTCTGCTCGGCTGAGGAAGCTGGAGGTGGAAGCCAACAACGCCTTTGACCAGTACCGAGACCTGTGAGTTAAGGGGCTCCCCTGATACGTAGATCGGAGAGGAGACACGACCGGCCCCCTGGCTGGCCTGACCAGGGATAGCTCGGAGCGCCCGCAGGACACTGGGCGGGAGTGTGGTCCTCGGGTCCGTCATGAGAGGCGGCTGGCGTGTCCGAGGGCAGCACCTCCTGTGTGCGGGACTCCAGGCCCGATGCCCCGTACCCGTCGTCTCGGATCTTCCCCAGCATGGGTGCTATTGTAGTCCCCTTGTTTGCCGACGAAGAAATCAGCTCAGAACGATTCACTGAATTGTGTCGGAGGCCAGAGGCAGAGCTAGGAGGCAAACCCGGGTCTGCTGTCTCCAGCGGCCCCTCTGGGTCTCATGGTACCACCCACCCTGACGGTTCTTGCCTGGGGCCCAGGACCCTGCTCCCAGACCAGTCTCCAAGGCCGGGGGTATTGGGGGGAAGGCTGTGGGGAGAGTTGGGGTTCCTCAGTATATACAGCTCCCTCCAAGCCAGTATTGCTGCCTCCGGAGTCGTTGGGGGCCTCAGCCTGCACCTTTGTGGTTGCAGTTAGTCACTAAATCGTGTCTGACTCTTGTGACCCCACGCACTTGGGAATGTGCTTTTGCTGCGTCTGCCTGGAGTTCTGCCTCCTGCCACACCCCCAGAAAGGGTGGCCACTCACCTCATCCACCTCGCACGGAAAGGCTCCAGAGAAGGTTATCTCCAGAGCATTTTTTTCTTAATAGAATCTCATTTTTAATTAAGCTCCATATTGAGAATATAGCAAACCTATAATATACACAGTGCTGCCTCAGTACAGACCCAGTGATTCAGGGGAGGACTTGGCATATATGTCTATAACGGACCAGATAATAAACACTATAGGCTTTGCAGGCCACATCAGTCCTATCACTTTTTCTTTATTCTTTCTTTTTTATGTATAATTATCCTTACCTCGTAGCTCAGTTGGTAAGGAATCTGCCTGCAATGCAGGAGACCCGGGTTCAATTCCTGGGTTGGGAAGAGCCCCTGGAGAAGGAAATGGCAACCCACTCCAGTATTCTTGCCTGGAAAATCCCATGGACAGAGGAGCCTGGCAGGCTCCATGGGGTCACAAAAGTCAGAGCAGCTAAGCGGCTAAGCACACATCCCACACCCTTAAGAACGTAAAGCCACCTCTTGACCCTTGAGGTAGGCAGCATTCGGTCTTCAGTCTAGAGAGTGCCCACCCTGACCTGACCTGGGGTGTAGGCGGGAAAAAGACACGAGAGAAACAGAGCATCCGACTGCCGCAGCATTGTCCGGACGCGGTGATGTCACCCTCACAGAAGGAACCTCAGGCTCCATCTTGCAGACAGCTGGCATGGTGGTCCAGTTTTTAGCAGATTTGATATACATACTACAGAATACAGAATTATATGTGTCCATCTGACACATGCATCGACAAAAAGACCCCCAACACAGGAGCCAAAGCCCAGCTCTGAGGAAGCCGGGAGCCGACGGCCCCTAACACCCGCGCTGCCCCAGACACGTCGCTCTGCGGTCCAGCTTGCCTTCACTCTGCCGTGTGCCAGTATTCTACGTGCAGTGTCTCTAATCCTTTCAAGAACCTCTGGGGCCGTTGATATTCCCATTTTTACTGATGAGACTGGGGTTCCCAGAGGCTAAATGAACCCCCTCACACACACACAGGACTTGGAGGCGAAGAGCTAGAAGTTGAGTCTATATTTGTCTGATGTTTCCACATGTTACTGAGTCTCACCGTAGAGTAAGTCCCAGTGACTGAAGAGTCATCACATCGAGAACGTTGCTGTGTGGCAGAACAGCTCCTTCCCCAGTGATGCCGAGAGGTGGTCTCCTTGCTGGCATCTCTGGCTTATTTATAGTTGTTTTTACCCAGCCATGTGGCAAGAAGCCCGTCCATCTGCTGAACAGGAGTTCCCAAGTGGAGTCAGTTTCGTGGGTTAATGGTAATGTTGATGGTGAAACAGCAGTGCTGATCGCAGCAGTTACCGGCCAGCGCTTGGCGAGCCTGGCGTCCTCTGCCTCCCTCGGTCTTGCTGAGTCTCCACGTCGGCCTGTGCCCGAGGGCAGTCCCCGTTTCCCAGCTGAGATGACAGATTCAGAGAGGGGAAGTCTTTTATCCGGGTTCACCTAGCCAGTGGTATATTTCACATGTTCTATTCCAGTTTAAATTTAAAACCACCCTTACCCAACTCCAGAGTGCCAAACGTGGCTCATTTACTTGACCAGCATTGGAGTGTTTGACACAAGCCGGATGCTCGCCAAGCCCTAGGGCTCTGGCCTTGAGTACAGGTGACCACGTCCTTGCCACGTGGAGCGTCCACTGTGGACACGCAGACAATAGAGTGTGAGTGGGTTGGTGTCGCGAAGGGTGATGGGACAGAGCGGCCCGGGGTTTGCGCAGCGGGGTCGGAACGTGTCCGGGAGCTGACACTGAGGTCTGGTCCCCAGGCAGGAAGGGGCAGCCAGGCAGGGTGGCTTTCGGGTCCTCCGAGGATCAAAACAAGGCCAGTTCTTATTTCTTATGGGCGTAAACGCTTGAGTGGTGATTTCCTGGCTACAGGGATGCGGGTGCATCTGTTCCCCTTGGAGTGCGGGGAGGGGCCAGGCCTGGGGAGAGGCTCGTGTCCCCTCTGACCCCTCCCTCCTCCCTGGTGGCTCTCGCTGGTTCGCATGTATGATGGCGCGTGGTCTGTCCGACGTGTGCCTCCTGTGAGGCCTCAGCGGGCCTCATCCGGTAGAGCATTTCCCCATCCCCCTTCACAAGTCCTCCCCGTTGGAACAGTGGCTCTGTAGGGTACGTGGAAGGTGTCCACCAGGCCATCAGATCTCTGTAAGGGGAGGGCCTCCAGGCAGTTAGCCTGCTGGGAGTCGGCAGGAGCTGGGTTTGTCCCCCAGGTCTAACTCTCCGCACCGCCTCCTGAGAAAGTTCCCCGCCTGGGCAGAGTCCCCCTTGAAGGGGCTTTCCACCTTGATGACCCGTATTGTGCGTGGGCCTGCGCTTCCCTCTGAAGGTGAGCTGACCTGCGGGGGAGTGGGGAGGGGTGACAGGGCAGCTTCCTGCGCCCAGGGTGGGATCTCACAGGACAAGCCGGCCCTGAGGTTCTGGGACGGTCTGTAGAGCTGGAGTCCGGGCCCAGAGCCGCCCCTGAGGTTCTGAGACGGTCTGTAGAGCTGGAGTCCGGGCCCAGAGCTGCCCCTGAGGTTCTGGGATGGTCTGTAGAGGTGGGATCCGGGCCCAGAGCCGCCCCTGAGGTTCTGAGACGGTCTGTAGAGGTGGGATCCGGGCCCAGAGCCGCCCCTGAGGTTCCGAGACGGTCTGTAGAGGTGGGATCCGGGCCCAGAGCCGCCCCTGAGGTTCTGAGACAGTCTGTAGAGGTGGGATCCGGGCCCAGAGCCGCCCCTGAGGTTCTGAGACAGTCTGTAGAGGTGGGATCCGGGTCCAGAGCAGCCGCTGAGGTTCTGGGACGGTCTGTAGAGGTGGGATCCGGGCCCAGAGCCGCCCCTGAGGTTCTGAGACGGTCTGTAGAGCTGGAGTCCGGGCCCAGAGCCGCCCCTGAGGTTCTGGGATGGTCTGTAGAGGTGGGATCCGGGCCCAGAGCTGCCCCTGAGGTTCTGGGATGGTCTGTAGAGGTGGGATCCGGGCCCAGAGCCGCCCCTGAGGTTCTGAGACGGTCTGTAGAGGTGGGATCCGGGCCCAGAGCCGCCCCTGAGGTTCTGAGACGGTCTGTAGAGGTGGGATCCGGGCCCAGAGCCGCCCCTGAGGTTCTGAGACAGTCTGTAGAGGTGGGATCCGGGTCCAGAGCAGCCGCTGAGGTTCTGGGACGGTCTGTAGAGGTGGGATCCGGGCCCAGAGCCGCCCCTGAGGTTCTGAGACGGTCTGTAGAGCTGGAGTCCGGGCCCAGAGCCGCCCCTGAGGTTCTGGGATGGTCTGTAGAGGTGGGATCCAGGCCCAGAGCTGCCCCTGAGGTTCTGGGATGGTCTGTAGAGGTGGGATCCGGGCCCAGAGCCGCCCCTGAGGTTCTGAGACGGTCTGTAGAGGTGGGATCTGGGTCCAGAGCAGCCGCTGAGGTTTTGGGACGGTCTGTAGAGGTGGAATCTGGGCCCAGAGCAGCTCCTGAGGTTCTGGGACGGTCTGTAGAGCTGGAATCCGGGCCCAGAGGATGCTGTTCTGTCTGCAGCGGAATCAATGCGCTCTTCGAGGCGGGGAGGAGAAGGGTACACGGCCTCCGGGCGGCACCCGCAGAGGATGGCAGGGGGCCCTTCATTCCCGCGTATGTGGGGGCGGCCTGGTCACCCCCATCACAGCAGCCACAGGCCCCCGGAGGGGCGGTCTCACCAGTGCGCTGGGACGCCCTCCTTGAGACCCTGTGTCAGGACCATTTCCCAGTTGCTGAACCAACCCATTTCTTGTCTAATAATTATGAATCCAAGTCTCCTTTTTCTTTCTTTCCTTCCTTTCCTCTCCTCACCCCGCCCCCCCCCCCCCCCCAGTATCTTGCCCACTTCCTGTTGTCAGAGTGCCCTATGGGTTGTCAGTGGTTGCGTTAGTGACCTTGAACTCTCCCCTTCTGGTTCTGGGGCAGACGGAGATCAGCCCGGGGCTCAGAGACCTCGCCCCTGTCTTGGGCAGTGCAGGCCAGTGGTCACTGCAGGTTTCCTGGGGCCAGGTTGTTCCACGGGCCACGGGGCTGTGGGCCTCACCTTTCACCCTGTCCTTCTTTCCTGCCCCTCCCTAGTCTCGGCCTCTCCCGCAGCGAGGAAGATTCTGCTGTCACCATGGTGCTCCTGATGGAGAATCTACCTGCTATTGCAGGAGACACGAGGTTTCAGTCTTCAGTCTCTGCGTCGGGAAGATCCCCTGGAGGAGGAAATGGCAACCACTCCAGCATTCTTACCTGAGAATCCCATGGACAGAGGAGCCTGGCGGGCTGTAGTCCATGGGGCTGCAAAGAGTTGGACACAACTAAGTGCGCACACACACACACACACACACACACACACACACACTGAAGGAAGCCACAGCGCTCCTCCATGGAGCCTTCCACCTACCTTCCTTCAGTTCAGTTCAGGCGCTCAGTCATGTCCGACTGTTTGCGACCCCATGGACCGCAGCACGCCAGGCCTCCCTGTCCATCACCAACTCCCAGAGTTTACTGAAACCCATGTCCATTGAGTCGGTGAAGCCATCCAACCATCTCATCCTCTGTTGTTCTCTTCTCCTCCCGCCTTCAGTCTTTCCCAGCAGCAGGGTCTTTTCAAATGAGTCAGCTCTTCGCATCAGGTGGCCAGAGAATTGGAGCTTCAGCTTCAGCATCAGTGCTTCCAATGAATATTCAGGACTGAATTCCTTTAGGATGGACTGGTTGGATCTCCTTGTCATCCGAGGGACTCTCAAGAGTCTTCTCCAATACCCACCTTCCTTACACGTCAGCAAACGGGCTCAGAGGGTCACTCTGGGGGGGTCTCCCCCGACACTGCCTCGCGTCCGCTGGCTCTGTTGCTGAGCCGCTGCCTGAGGGGCTGAGGAGATGGCCCGCGTCCTGGGCTTGTGGACAGGCGCCCGGAGCCTTGGGCAGACCCAGAGGGAAGAGAGTGATTGCAGGGCCTCCGCCAGGAGAGGCCGGGTGCCCGGGGCTCCCGGGGGGTGGAGGGCGCTCCCGGGCAGCCCGCTGTTGGGGGGAAGGGGCTCGGCCGGTGTCCCTGGGGCTTGAGGACTGTGACAGGCAGGCCCTCCCCTTTTCTCGCCCGGACTGTAACTCCTGCTGTTCCTGAATCCTGGGATCCTGGTGGGTCAGAGAACTAGGACCGAGTCTGCCTTGTGCTCTGGCCTCTTGCCCACTCATCCCCCGACAAGGGGCTGGACGCTGCCCTCGGGCTTCAAACCCCACCCCCGCCCCGCCCCCCCCTGTGCTCTGAGATGCCTCCAGGGGCTCCCTGTTCTGTGGCTCCCAGCAGGAGGGGCCCTCGTCTACACCAGGGAGGAGCACTGAACTCCGCTCACGGAGGTCGTTCGTCTGAAGGGCTGGGGAGTCAACCAAAGAAAAACAAAAACAGGCCAAAGGCACCCTTTCCTGCCGTACCGTGCTCCGGGGCCCTCCTCTGGCTTATGTCTTCAGCCTGAGCTGGGAGTGAAGACAGCTCCTGGTTCCTGGCCCTGGTCCCCAGCCTTCTTCTCCCTCCTGGCGTTCTCCTAACAAGATGCGGGGAAGGAGACCACGGTGAGCGTGGAGGTGGAGCTGAGCCGCGACCCAGCCAGGCGTCCTGGGCCGCACCAGGCCTGCCTGCCTGAAGAGGGGGGCTCACCAGCCCCAGAGGCGTCTCTGTGCCATGGGGGATGGAGGCTTTGTCACCATCATCCCGGAGGAAGCCCTTGGCTTCTGTGCTTGGGCTCCAGGCTTGGATCGCCCGGCCGTCGAGGTTCTGACTCTGTAGGGATTAGGATGAGTCACCGGCATGTCGCAATGATGTGGTCTGAGCGAGAGGCCAGGCCGGGACCGGACGGACCAGCAGCCCCCCCGGTGCCCCCTGCCGCCTGTGCACAGGTTTCTGCAGGGTGGCTCGGAAGTGCCAGCAGTCGGGAGCATGCCTGCCTTCCCACAGCGGGCACGGGGCGCCTGGGGCCCCAGAGAGTGGAGCCAGGGCTCCTGCCTGGTTCCGTGAAGCCCGTTCCTCACTCCTCCTGCCTCCCTGCCCTCCCATCCCTTTCACGATTATTGCGTTCCTGCTTTGCCATTGCTAGTGACGGAGAGGGATCCTGGTGGGAAACTTTCCCAGGAGAATAACTGTTAAGCAGCTGTTGATTGCACCGGTCTGATTTTAGATCGGAACAGTCCATTTGCTGAAAATCCTCAGGAGATGACAGGCAGGTTTCGCTGGAGTGCTGGCACTGGGGGAGGTCATGGTCTGCTCGCCAGTCGTCTGGAATGTCATCACCCCCCTTCCCAGACCCTCCCACCCTGGCCGCCAGCATCCCGGCGACTCCCAGTCTCCTCTGCCACGGCCCGAGGTGCTGGGGTGCAGGGAGATGGAGCGGGAAGGGCCGCCTCTCAGGCAGCCAGCCCACAGGACGCTGCTTTCCTGGCAGAGCCGTCTCTGCTTTCTCAGGCCCAGGCCTGGGGCGGCTCATTGGTCCCCAGACCTCATCACACGGCCCCAGCGAGCCGTCTCCCTGGGGGAGACCTAGCAGAGGCCGGCGCTTGCCGCTGCCAGAGAAGCATCTCATTGCGGTGTGAGCCGCCAGCAGGCCGCCGCGCACCCCGCGGTCAGCGCTTTGCGTCCCCAGGTTCACAGAGAAGAGGGGAAGCCTGCCCCGCTCTGCCTCTGACTGGGCCCTCGGTCAGCCCGGGTTCTTCCGAGCCCAGATGTTCTAACCCAGGGGCCTGGCACTGCTTTCTCTCAGACATGATTGCTCCCATCTGTGCCAGGCAGCTGGCCCCACGCTCTGCGATCCTCGGCTCTTGGCTTGCAGCAGATAATACCTTCAAACATGCGGTTGCAATTTATTGGCCTTATAAGTTAATTTTAGTGGGTGTGCAATTGATTGAAATCAAAGCTTAATGAAGGCCAGAGTCAGGGGCGGAGGCATGGGGCGGGAAGGCACTTTGTGTTCTCCTTGCTTCGGGTCCGAGATAATCTTCAAACGCTTTAATTAGGTTTTCTAATCAGCCCCTCTTGTCTGGAAGAAGTTTACAGAGTGAAACGAGGCTGGCGCCCTGGTGGCAGGCGCGGGGCCCGCGAGCCTCTGCCGCAGCAGCTGGGGTGCCGGGCCCTCTCCCCCCCGGTCCTCTGCCTCCTCTCCCTGCCCCGGGGCCCGCGTTACAGTTGTGGCCATTTCTGCTCCTTCCTGCCTCCCTTCCGTCCCCTGTGCCTCCGTCAGATGGTGCTTGAGCAACACCAGCCGGCAAGGGAACACCCCGCTCCAGGGGTCTGTAGGGAAACAGCGTGTTGCCCAGGTCTGTTTGTGTTCAAAACTCAGACTTCGCACCCTGGCCCCCAAGGGACCACCTCTTCCTGGGGTGTGAGCGTTGGGCCCGGAGGGTTTGGGTGTGTGGGTCCCGTTGGGACTCGTAGGTGACAGCGGGAGGCTGGCTGCTGAGATGGAAGTAGCAGAAGTGTGCATCCGTGTGCTCACTCAGTCGTGTCCGACTCTGCGGCCCCACGGGCGGTAGCCCGCCAGGCTCCTCTATCCATGGGGTTCTCCAGGCAAGAACACTGGAGGGGGTTGCCATGCGCTCCTCCAGGGGATCTTCCCGACCCAGGGATCACACCTGCGTCTCTTGTGTCTGCTCCATTGGCAGGTGGGTTCTTTAGCACTGGTGCCACCTGGGAAGCCCAGCAGACCCTCCCAGGAGCTGGCTCTGACCCCAGGACTGCGTCCGGGTCAGGCTACAGAGTGGGGAGGAGCTGTGCCGTGGAGGAGGCCGGGCCACGGTTCTCTGCTGTGTCCTTGCTGGCTGACGGTGGGCCAGTGGTCCCCTTGCTGAGTCTCCATTTCCTTGTCTCTCAGTCAGCCGCGCCCATCTTGGTGTGGGGCGCTGTTCCCCTCCCAAGGCTCCCCTTTGTCCACTTGCCCTTCCAGGGTAACAGAATCATCCTCGTTGGGCGGCAGTCCCGTGCGTGGAGGTCTTAGGGCGGTGTGTTTGCGGTTGTGGCCGTGGGGTGGTGTGGGTGCAGACGTGGCAGACAGTGGGCCGCGCTCAGGAGGCTGCAGGCTCCGCTGGGGCCCGGCCCCGGCCCACAGAGAGGCCGCGAGGAGGTCTGCTTCAGCAGTGGGCTGCCGTGGTCACCGTGTGCCGTGACGGGAGGCAGTACTCAAGACCGAACCTCCAGGGTTTCCCGGGACCCTGCAGTGCTCTCGGAGGTGTGGGTGCCACGGGGGTGGGCCTGGAGGGCCCCTTGGTGCGCAGCAGGGGCGAGGGGTCCCCAGGGGAAGAAGTGAACCGAGGCCCAAAGAACTCGCTTGATTTGGTAAGCGCTGAGAAAAACCAAAACACGGGCACGGCGGCGGGGAGAGCTCCTACAGCGGGGCTGGGGAGGGGCCGTGGGGGCCCTGGAGCGGCGTCCCTGTCGCAGGGGGAGGACGTCCCGACATCGCAGGCTGGAGGTCCCGGGCTGGCCTCTGGGAACTCGGACTTGGGGGGCTTCCTGCGCTCCCTGATAGGAATGGTCACGGCGCGGAGACTGTCACGTAGACACTGCGGTTTAAGCCGAGCTGCAGCCTCCCTCACAGAACCTGTGGATGAGGCAGGGGGTGCACCAGGTAGAACCCTGGGCCTTGAGACCCCGGGGGCTCCCCGGCCCGTCGCTGGGAGATGAGGTCCCGGTGTGACTTGGTGCTGGGCGCTGGAGGCGTTCCTGGAGCCCGCACCCGGTTCCCTCCACGGCCTCGGCTGTCCCCTTCCCCTGGAGTGACTCGGGCCACGAGCACGGCTCTTCTGAGTCCAGTGAGTCCTCCTGGCGAATCATGGAAGCTCAGGTGGTTGTGGGCAGCCAGGCCAGGCTGTGTACCCAGGCCAGGAGAGGTGGGTGGGCTTCTCTGAGCCGAGGGGCTTGCTGGCGTGGCGGGAGAGCGCAGGCTGCTGGGACAGGAGGGTGGAGAGAGGCGCAGAGGCCCTTGTCCGGTGTGGCCGGGGTGTCGTCCTCCGTGCCTGGGGACGGGGCTGGGGGTCCTGACGCACATGGGACAGCGCTCACTGTACGACCTCCGCCGTCCCCCAGAGGCTTTGCAGGCTGGGGAGGGAGACCCTGACCCGGGCTCCTCCTGGCCTGCTTCCTGGTCCTGCCCAGTCTCCTAGTCCGACTGAGCGGCGCCTGTGGCCTGAGGTTACCCTGTGTGTCCCACCCCAGAGACAGCCAGTCCAAGCTCCCCGGGTCTCCAGAATCGCAACCCAGATGGGAGACAGGTGGGAGCAGTGAGCGGCATAAGCTGAGGTGACGGAACTGTTGAGGACAGTTCTGGGGCAGGTGAGGCCTGGACCGCCTGCTTTGGCCCTCCCCCTCGCTGTCTGCCCCTTTGGATTTGTCCAGGGGGTCCTTGCCCAGAGGTGGAGGGCCTCTCTGTGCGTGGGGGCCCTGCCCAGAGGCCCTGCCACGGCTCCCCTTGCTGCGAATCCTGTGCTCTGGGGACACAGGGCTAGAGGGGGGGACGTCGCGCCTGCTCTGAGCTCGTCAGCAGCATAATTAGTGTTTGAGTTTCCATGTACGTTCTTCGTATCTTCAACCACGTGTCCATCGGAGGGCCTCTGAGAACCCGCCCTGCCTGCGGACTTGGGCTAAGGGAGAAGGCCAGGGTCGCCTCAGCTGCCCTGATCTGATCGCCTGAGAGGCAAGCAGGGAGAAGCCAGTCCGCCCCGGGGGGAGTTGAGTTGCTTCCCGCTTTCGTGGGTTAAATTTCTGAGGTGGGGGCGTCAGCGGCGGTACCCGGAGCCCCTGCAGGCAGGGTCCAGACGGCCGCCCACTGCTCCCAGCCCGGAGCCCAGTGACGGCCCAGCCACCCGGTCCCCTCCGCCGGGTCCCGAGGCCGTGCCCAGGGCCTGCGTGCCTTGGCACTCACTGATTGTCATCTGCTGGAAGAAAGTTAAATGGAAAACAGGAGCATGCGGAGAACAACTCCATTTACGGACAGATCCTCGGTCAGCGTCAGGGACTGGCTCCTCCGGGGCTCCCGGGCCTCCGTCCCCACGTGGCGCCGGGTCACGCGTCGGACTCTGTGGCTGCACGTGTTGGGGTGAAGCAAGGATCCGCTCCCCCTGGCGGTGGGCCTCCCCGGTCCTCCCGGGCCCCCTGGGAAGCAGTTCCGTGCAGGTGTCCAGGGCGGTGGTCTCACAGAGGCTCAGCCAGCAGACCCTGCCGCCCCTGCAAGTGGAGGGCCCCCCTTTCCAGAGCTCCCTGTGTGGGGCGCTCAGGGCCACCTGACTCTTGGAGACCCCTTCCTCCCTGCCCTGACTTTGCTCCTCCACCTTGCGCCAGCTGCATGGGGGGGTGAGCTTACCTAAGTCCAGCCTTGCAGGCTGAACCGGGGCCAGCGGAACAGGGCGCATCTTTGGGGCCGCCAGCTCCCCCTCCTCCACCGCGTGACTCGGGCGCGTTCCTTTCTCTCCCAGGGCGTCCGTGATCTTAACTCTAAGGTAACATAACGGAAACCCCGTGACAGCTGGCAGCCTTCGGGCAGTGGCTCCGAAGCTCCAGAAGACCTTGACTGTCCACGTCGCCCTGGGGAGGGTGGCACCTTCACGGACAGCTCAGAGACGCTCGCGGGTGCTCGCGAGGGCGCGGTCGGATCCCAGGGCCGCTGTTCCTCTTCAAGGACAAACACAAAAGCCTTGTAAAGCGGCTGTAAAGCGCCTCAGCCGCCATCCAGATGTGCCCCGCTGAGTGCACCGGCGGTAGAGCAGCACATGCCTGAGCCCGTCAGCCCGTCTGCCCTGGCAGCGGCTGTACCTGTGTGTGCTGCGGGCGTTTCTGCAGCATACCTGTCCCCAGGCTGCGGGCAGGCTCTGGACACGCTTCCATGGCGGAACCGGCGTCCCCGGAGGTGCGCGTGACGAAGGGGTTAGGAGGCTGCACCTCTGCTCTTGGAGCCGCCCTCACACCAGCCTTCCCGCAGCCTCCAGATCCTGGAGCGTCGTCAGGGTCAGCGTTTCCATCTTATGAATGAGAGCGCCGGACGGGCCGCACACACCCCCTCGCCTTCCTCCTGGCTTTATTCAAGGACGCCTGCTGCAGAAGCGCACAGCCTAGCACCTAGGCACAAGGCCCCGCCCCCTCCCCTGACTGGTCTGGGTCTGGGGGTGACCGGCCGTCCTCCACCTCTGGGGGGTCATTGCCCTGCCAGAGACCCACGGCCACGCCCACCTCCCGCCCAGCCCTGGGAGGCGGCTTGCCCGCTCCTGGCTGAAGGACCGCAGGTCAGAGGGAAGCTGCGCAAGGCCTGTGCCTGCAGAGCTGTGCCGGCCGTGGCTCTTGCGTGGGGGTTGTGGCGTGTGATCGTCACCTGCTGGGGCCTCTGCGTTAGAGCTGAGTCCAGCCCGGCTCCCAGGAGGCGATCTGACGGGCAGGAGGGAGGCCAGACTCAAAGCCCGTCCAGTCCCGCCTTTCCTGTTAGACGCGCGGCCCCGTGTTGGCCAAGGCCGGTCACAGCCCAGACTCCTGAGCCGAGTTTCCATCCCCGTTTCCACGCACACCTCAGCCTCAAACACCCCGTAAAGCTATGGGAGCCGGAATAGGCGGTTGTTTCTTATTCCTTTCTTTCGTGAAGTAGATCATTTTGAGAGTGAAGCATCGCATTACATTTTTCCCTTTTTCTCTTCTCTGCCCCAGAAGTCCTGAGGTTGGAGACTTAGGATCATAGAATCTGTACGTGTGACCCTGACTCTGGCCCAGTGGAGGAGGGCATTTCAGGACAGAGGAAAGGCTCTCTGGGGAGAACAGAATCACGGACACCCCGGGCGCTTCACTGACCCAGGGGGAGGGTCTCACTGTGAAAAGGCCACCCACCCAGGCGCTCCACCAAGGTTGGCTATGCAGGTCAGCGGCCCGCCGCCCGAGGGCTTGCCTGCAACTCCTGGTTCCTCCAGCTGGCCCCTGGGGACTCGGCCTTTTGGAAGTTTATGAAACCTGGTTGTAGTCAGCACGATGTTTTTCAGACGGTGGGACTTACAGAGTCAGTCCAGGTGCCCCCTGACTGTAGTCCCTGCTGTCTGAGCGCCACTTGGCGCCGTTTGCTTTAAGAAACGTTCCTCTCTGCCGGGGTGGTCTTGAAAGTCACCGAGACCAGGAGCCCATGGTGGATGGAGCCCCCTCTCGAGTGGACTGCAAAGCCATGTTTTCCTCTCGATCCTGGGCCGGTCTGGGCTACTCTCCCATCCGCCTGCTCCTGATGATCCTAGGATCTGAAGGGCTCGTGGTTTCCTGGCTCATCTTTCCATGGCGGCTTCTTCACTGTGTCCCCACCCATCGACTGAGCCTTATACCACGTGTGTGGGTTTCAGCCCTCATTCCCTGAAGGCCTGAGAGAAGCCCAGGGGGGGTTCATTTTGGGGCGTCTGTGTTTTAACGATGCTCCCCAGGTGGCCCGCTTGACCGGAGACCTCCGGACCATTCCCACTGAGCCCAGCTCAGCCGGGCTGTGGCCGTGATCCTGGGCCTGTCTGCCCTCCCAGGCGACAGGGTCCCTGATGGAGCCGGGTCAGAGCACAGGCCGCCGGGCGAACCCCATTCACGCCCCGGGCGATGGCTGAGCCACCTTATTGAAATGGCATGTTAGCATTTAAACAATATTAATACTATTTGACTCATTAAACATACAAAGGCAGTTAAAGTGCTTCCATGTGTGCCCTGTTAGTTCTGGCGGGAGGCTCCTCAGATGGCTTTATGTGGTTTCAGACAACATTTTAGCACATTCTTAAAATACCCACAAAAGCCTTTATGTAGAAACTCATAAATGTGAACCACATAGAAATTATTTTTTTTCCCCCTGTTTCATGTCATTATGATCAAAGTAAGGTAGGTAGGAATAAGTTTCCAAAAACCTGTTGAGGTCCCTTCTTTAATTAATGCTTCGCGCACAGAGCCGGGCCGTAAACGGGGGGACGCGGGCTGTCTGTGCCCCGTGGGCGCCTTGCCCCAGCGGCCAGCGTTCTGGGCGGTGCTGAGCCAGCCCTGCCTGCTCACTCATTCCTGCTCCTTTTGTCTTGGAGCGTCAGGTCGAGACTGGCAGCCACGCAAGTCCCCGGAGGTCCCTTAGGAGGAGCGGAATGCGAGTCTGCGCTCGAGCCGCACCAGGCACCGCGGCCCCTGGGGTGCAGCTGGCGTCATCGCTTTTTTAGAAGTCAGCTGGACCGTACATTCGGACACCACCCACCGGAATACCGTCCCCGCTGTTAAAACCAGTTCTGGGCGTCACGTGGCCCCACGAAGGTGCCGTGATTCCCGCCAAGTGGGGAGGAGCCAAGCCCAGCCCAGTCCCCTTGCTGTGCTTCCAGTTACACAAAAAGCAAGCGTCTGGACACAGACCGGAGGGAGTTTGGAAAAATGAGGTTTATGGGGAATGTTAATTTATGGTGTTGGGGGCGAAATGTTAAATTTCTTTTTCGTACAACAAGGTTGCAACGATGTTTTTTTTCCTTCTTTTAATTTGGAGGAAAAGACTAGTAACCCCCATGAGACCAGACTCAGGCTTGCACTTGACCTCCTGTGTGCCCCGCGTTTTGAACCTCAAGGGCCCTGGCCAGGGTGGCCCACGGGGAAGTGGACACGCCAGGGAGACGCTGCCTCAGTGGGAGCCGGGAGCGGGAGTGGGCCGGTTCCGCCTTCCGTACCAAACGCCGCTGTGTGGTTCCTCCGGAGGAAAACAGGAATCAAGGGAGGGGCCTGGAGGGCTCAACCACAGACCGCCTGGTGCTGGGTGAAGGGGCGAGGGCTGTCAATCCGCCAGGCCCTCGGCCTGCCCTGCCCCGAGCCCCAGCACAGAGACCAGAAAAAACGTCTGGTCTGGAGGGCAGGTGAGGCTGTGCCCGCGGGGGGCGGAAGGACGCACACGCCTGCCGGGCTCCGTGCCTCCGCCCCAGGGTGGCCAGTGGAGGGAGGGAGTTGGCGGCCCACCCTTTCTGTCTGCGCGAGAAAAGCCGCGTTTTAGAAGGTGGTGTGTTTTCCCTTTTGACGTGGGGCTGCTCTCCCGACACGCAGACGAGCAGGGAAAACCATGCGTTGGGAGCCAGCCCCCTGTCACTGCCAGGACGGGCATCGGCAGGTCTGCTGTGGGCTGCCCGCTCCTGCCCAGGGGTGCTGCTCTGCTTCCTGGTGGATGGGGGGTGGTGGGGGCGCCAAAACCCAGGAGAGCGGGCGGGGGCCCCTAAAGACATGCCTTCCGCTCACCTGCATGAGGGCCCGGGGCGATCCGGGGGGCCCTGCGTGCATCCAGCCCCCTGCGGGCCGGGCCAGATCCAGGTGGCCCCGTGGACAGGGGGCGTGTCTCGGGCTCTAGGCCAGAAGCCTTACCTGCTGGGTGTTTGGAGAGAGATCTGGAACAAGGGGGAGAGCCTTCCCGAGCGCGGTCCCTGAGTGCCCAGCGCTGGCCGGTTTCCTGGAGGTCACTGGGCCCCCACAGGCGGGTCTCTTTCTTCTCCCACGCTTTCCCTGCACTGCCGCCCTCGCCTGGAACCGGAGTCCTCCCTGGCCTCAGTCTTCTGACCAACATTCGGCCTGGGGGCCGGCACCTCCTGCCGTCAGCCCACTCCTCGCGGCCGGCTTGCCCGGGGACACGAAGCCATGAGTCTGACCTGACAGTTCACGTGCGTGGGTGGAGTGGTGGTGAGTGGTGGGGGCAGCCTGCCTGAGGGGTCCTGGCAGAGCGGGCTCTGGGGTGTGGAGCCTCGGGCACCCAGCCCAGGGGGCCGCCCCGTGCCTGCAGCTCAACAGCACAGGAGCGCCTGCCTCCTGCATCTGCTTGTCCCTGGTCTTACCCTGGCGTGGATCACACACTGGGGCCTTGGCACAAAAACTTTTAGTCTGAAAGAGTTTTGGGTTTATAGCAAAACTATCCAAACAAGAATACGTAGAATTATTGCACACCCATCACATGCATTCTCTAAAGAGTACCATTTACCATTTATATTTTTTGTTATGTAATAGCATCATCGAGGTATGCTTCTCACCACAGTGGCTTCTCCGGCCCACGGGCTCCAGGGCTCAGGGGCTCGGTAGTCGGGGTGCTCAGGCTTAGTTCCCCTGCGGCTCGTGGAATCTTCCTGGACCCGTGATCGAACCTGTGTCCCCTGTGTTGGCGGAGGGATTCTCACCCACGGGACCACCGGGGAGGCCCTCTCGTGTTGTTTTTGTCACTGAACAGTCCTGGAGTAGCTGGTGTCCCTGTGTCACAAGGAGACCAAGGCGTGTTCGCACAGCCGTTGGTTCTGGATGAGCCGCCGTCGGGCGGGCGGGCGCGGGCGCAGCTGGTGACTGGCGAGCGGGGACGGGGACCCGCGTCCGCCTGACACCCCGCCTGCGCGTTTCCGTGCCTGCCCGCTGCTCACGTCTAAGGCCGTGCACGGGCCAGGCCCTGCCGGAGGGACCCGGAGTGTGCCTGCTGCACCTTCCACACGGGGTTAATTGGGGTCAGAGGCCACAGACTTCCTGGTAAAGGATGTGTGAGCCGCCAGAGGTGAGCTCCTCCCAGGGTCTTCGTCGGGAGGTGCTGCACGCCTTTGCCTCCTGAATCCCTCAGGCCTGCACACACAGCCGCTGCCTTCTGCCCTCGGACTTGGGATCCTCTCCTGATTCTCCCTGCTTCCGTGGCCTTTCCTTGGCCTCTTGCATTTGAGCTGCGTCGGGAGCTCTTCAGTATCGCCGCAGACCTGCAGAGGAGGCCAGGTTCCAGCCTCAGTGTCGCCGCCGGCTGCTCTGAAACACCCGTAGGCGCCCCGGGGAGTGCAGGCCCTACAGCTTCCGGAGGCAGGGGGAGCCCTGTCTGCGCTCGGTGGGAGGGTCTGGACCGGCGTCACTCTGCTCTTTTTCTTCTCTTTCCGACTGTGAAATAGCCATCTCAAAAGATAGGAATATCAGGCGATAATGATGACTCAGTAGTGAGGAGCCCCATTGAGTGTCTGTTACACGTCACACACGTTACCGGATCCTTCCTTTGAAAGTAGCGTGAAGCCTGGAGAAGTTGAGTCCGCTGCTGGCGTGGGCCGCAGAGCTAGAGTCGGGCAGCTCAGAGGCAGATTCATCTCAGGACTCCTCGTTCTGTGTTCCTGGCCCCCTGGCCCCAGAGAGTGCCCCATCCTCTCCCCTGCCCAGCGGATGCTCAGGACACAGGCGTAAACCACCCGTGGCGTCCCCATAGGGAGGGCCTGTAAACCCAGACGAACATCCAGATGACTCTGGGCCACACACCCACCCCTGGGACCTGGGTCGGCAATTTGCAGTTTGACAGGCTTGACATCTAACAGGATGTGGGCCTGTTTCCTGCAGGTATTTTGAAGGTGGTGTCTCATCTGTCTACCTCTGGGATCTGGATCATGGTTTTGCTGGAGTGATCCTCATAAAGAAGGCTGGAGATGGATCAAAGAAGATCAAAGGCTGTTGGGACTCCATCCACGTGGTGGAAGTGCAGGTAAGGCCCCCCTGGTCGCTGGCCCTGGGGCTGCTTGATAAGGAGATGTTGTGATGTATAAAACCCTGCTCTTCCTGCGAGTGCCCACAGCCACGTGGACAGATAGTCGGGAGTGCAGTCGTCACTGATAGGAAAGATCCCCGGAGGGATTCAGCCCTAAGTTTAAAAACCGTGTGGGATTTTTACAAGGTCACGTCATGGTGAGGTCTTAGGAAGGGAATGCTCGAATGACCTGAACTCAGGGACCCGCTGGGGCTCAGCTCAGGGTCACACGCGAGGTTCCGATCTCCGTCTTGTCCTGCAGGAGAAGTCCAGTGGTCGCACCGCCCATTACAAGCTGACCTCCACGGTGATGCTGTGGCTGCAAACCAACAAATCCGGCTCTGGCACCATGAACCTCGGGGGCAGCCTCACCAGACAGGTGAGCGTGCGGGCAGCGCCCACGCCAGCCCCAGAGCTGGCCGTGTGTGGAGATGTGTGGGCAGCCGCCCCCCACAGGGCCTGGGTGCGGCCTCTGTGACTAATGGGGCCCCCCCGCAGGCCTGTGGGTGATTGCTGAGACTCAGTCACGGGAGATGTTCTCCTTTGGGTCAAGGTATTTACGCTAAGACGCTCCTGTGATGTTTGGGACACGCTGCTGGCTACACTTTAGAGTGGGTTCATTTCTTAGCTGTGACTCCTGCTTGCAGGTGGCAGAAGTAGAAGTCTAACCGGCTTAAGCAAAAGCGGAAACAAGACAGCTCACGTACTTGTGAAGTCCCGTCGTCGTCCGGCCCAGCGGGGTCTAAGACGCCCAGTGTGGGTGGGACCCCCTCTGTCTGCGTGGGGGCACCTGGCGACCACTGGCCATCCTGGGGAGAGTGTCTCCCTGCCGGCTCGGGCTGCTTGTTCGGAGCAGAATCACTTCTGGGGTCACGTGACTGCCTGTGGGTAGAGTTAGACCAACGGGGGGTGTCAGTTTCCTGAAGTGAAATCGGGCAGCTTTTCATAGTTTGGGGGGGTCGGTGTGGGCAGCGTGAGCAGTGATGGCGGCCAGGGGGTCTGAGCAGCAGGCCGCTGAGGGGTGGCCATCAGGGTCCCCAGAAGGAGAGAAGCGGCTGAGCTGGAAGCTGAAGGGCTTCAGAAGAGGGACAGCCTGCTTCAGTCTCCGAGCGGCTAACCAGCCTCCCTGGGCAGCTGCCGGGTGCTCACGTCTGCTCTCTGCTCTGCTCTGGCCCCCCCACCCCCAGCAGTGCCCCAGGGACACGGGTCGCAAGGGAATAGCAGTCACCAGCATCCTCCACTCTGCACCCAGGCAGGGCACTCTGCAAGCCCAGAGCATCCGTCCATTTCATACAGAAAAAAACCAGCGTGTCTGGCTAAAGCAGTCCACAGCCTGCCTGAGCCACAGGGTCTGCACGTTGGAAGAGGTCAGAGGTCGTCTCCCAGCCCGACGGGACGCCCCGTGCCGCCCTCCTTGGTGGCACCCCGGGGTGCGCGGCCCTGGGGTCGCCCACTTCCTTCACATCAGCCTCCGTGGGAGGTGGCACCAGGAGGGAACCTGCCCTCCAGGGTGGGCCCCCTGCCGCCTGGCAGGGGCGAGGGCACCTCACAGGTGTGCAGCTGACTGGGCCGCCACCCCCTGCCCCGTCTCTCCCCGTGAACTATCGACGGTCCAGGGATTTCTCATTCTGTTTCTGTGTGGTTGAGGTTTTACCTGTGGACCCACATTTTGGGTTCTGTCCCTTCTGCCCATGAGGGATGCATGGGGTCTCGGTTTCCATCATCCCTGGGTTCGTTGTTCCTTCCGGCTTTGTTCCTGCACGTTAACTCAGATGAACGAGTCTGTCTTCGAAGTTGTTCACGGCAAGTTCAGAGCTCTCCGGCATGGCTGTCAGAGACTTCCGTGGAGGAAGTTGCAGGGTGCCGGTCTTTAGGGTGAGCTGGTTAGGCTCTCAGTCACCATCTAAGCAGACTTCACATTTCCAAATAGATGCTGTTTAAGCTGCCTGTGGCTGAATGCCACCTGCCATTTCCCAGCCAGCTCCCTGCCGTGCTGGGACCAGGGGACTGCAGGCTCGGCCCCCTCATCCTCGGGCTCCTTTGATGTGGCGAGAAGCCTTTGCTCGGCTTCCTGTCGCTGTGGTCTGGCGCGCCTGGCGGGGCAGGTGGGCTCGCTGAGAGCCTCGTCCTCTGCAGCTCGGGGGCACCTTTCTGCCCACAGCCTGGTGCAGGAAGGCCCTGCATCAGCGCTGCGGACCGCAGAGCTGGTCACAGACCCAGAGAGCGCAGGCCCCACCCTGACCTACCAGATCCAGACCTCAGTTTCAAAGAAGTCTCAAGTAATTTACGTGCCCATTAACATTTGACAGACGCTGCTCTCTGGGTTCCACACCCAGGGCCATCTTGGCGGGGGTGGGGGTGAGGCCCAGTGCCACCACTGACAGTTCTGCAGACCCCAGCAGGGTGTCCTGCGCGTCACTCTACCTGGAGACAGTGTCAGACTGCGTGTTCAGGGCTCAGTCCCAAACGGCTGCCTGCCCGCCTCCCCTTCAGACACCTTCAGACTCTAGAGTTCAGGTTGTCACCTGGGCTTCTGACCTACTGGCTGCACATCAGAGGTTCCCACGACCCTGTCCTTGGGGTCCATTAATTTACTAGAGCTGCTCACCGAACCCAGAGAAACCTGTTTACTCATTAGCCTGCAGCTCTTTGCAGCGGACATTTAAACATTACGGACTAACAGCCAGATGGAGATATCCGGAGGGTGAGGTCTCAATCAAGGCCTGCTGTCCTGGTGGAGTTTTGGGGCCCTGCAGGTGGCGCCTGGAAGCCAGTTGGTTTCTCAACCTGGAAGCTCTCTGATTCCCACCTTTTGTGGGGTTTCACAGAGACTTCCATGGGCTCAGACGGTAAGAATCTGCCCGCAGTGCAGGAGACCAGGGTTCGATCCCCGGGTTGGGAAGATTCTAGAGAAGGGAGTGACGATCCACTCCAGTATTCTTGCCAGGAAACTTCCATGGACAGAGGAGCCTGAGGACTACAGTCCACGGGGTCACAAAGAGTCAGACAGGACTGAGCGACCAACAGACTCGGAGACTGCCCGACGGGCATGATTCATTAAGTCACGGGCGATCGAGTCGACCTCCAGCCCTTCTCCCCCCAGAGTGGGACTCAAAGTGCCACCCCTCCATCTGTGATCGGTGCCCCTGGCAGCCAGGCCCCATCCTGAGGTGGTTTCCAAAAGTCACCTCGTTCGCATCAACCCAGTCATGGTGGAAGGAGCTTGTTATGAGTGACAGGGTGCTTGTTTCCCCTTTATGGCCCTGAAGCGATTGATTTCAGGGACTGCAGACGAGACCAAATACCATTAAAAAGATGCTGCTCTCACTTAGGAGACTGTAAGGGTCTTGGGATCTGTGAGCCAGGAACCATGGGTGAAGACCAGAGGTACACGAGAAATGGAGTTGGGTCATCCGAATGACCAAGGACGTGTGCCTTTCTCTTGCCCGTCTTTGGCTCAGTTCTCATGAGCAGCTCGTCTCCAAGATGTCCCTTCCAAGCGTGCCTCAGCTGAACTGGGAGCTTGGACCGGGACGTGCCGCCTCCCCTAGAGCAGCCTTCACTTCCTACTTCACGTGCTGCTTTAAGCTTCTAAGCAAGACCCTTGCTTAAGCGTCCACCTTTAGAACTCGTAACAGGCCATCCCTCGGGGAGGCATCCGCCCCGGCCGGTGAGGGCCGGCGGTGCCTCTGTGTGAGGGCAGAGGACGCGCGGGCCTCGGGGAAGCCGGACTGGCAGCCCTGCAACAGCCCTGAGCACGGCCGTCCCCATCTTCAGCCCGGAGCTCCCTGAGGATCCCTTTTAATGTCAAGATTTTTTTTTTTTTTTAGTAACATAATTATACTTTTAATAGCCATTGATTTTTTTTTTAACGTGGCAGAAATTTTAACTTAGTAACTTTATTGTTATTTTTGGTTGCCCTGGGTCTTCCTTGCTGTGCACGGGCGTTTGCTAGCTGCAGTGAGCTCGGACGGGCGTCCCATTGCGGTGGCCCCTCTCGTGGAGCACGCATTCTAGGCGGGCTTCGGTAGTTGTGGCCCACAGGCTTAGTTGCTCAGAGGCACGTGGAATCTTCCCGGACGCGGGATTGAGCCTGTGCTCCCTACGCTGGCAAGTAGATTTTTACGTGCTATACCACGAGGAAAGTCCTTAGTGACTCTTGTGTTTTTTTAGTTAAGTATATTTTAAATTAGAGGATAATTACCTCACAACATTGCTGTGGTTTCTTCCGTGTGTTTGTGTGTTAGTTGCTTAGTTGTGTCCAACTCTTTGCAACCCCTTGAACTGTAGCCCACCAGGCTCCTCTGTCCATGGGACTCTCCAGGCAAGAACACTGGAGAGGGTTGCCGTTTCCTTCTCCAGGTTTCTTCCATACATCAGCATGAGTCAGCCATGGGTGTGCACATGTCCCCTCACTCTTGACCTCCAGTTCAGTTGCTCAGTCATGTCCGACCCCCTGCGACCCCATGGACTGCAGCATGCCAGGCCTCCCTGTCCATCACCAACTCCCAGAGCTTGCTCAAACTCGTGTCTGTCGAGTGGGTGATGCCATCCGACCATCTCGTCCTCTGTCGTCCCCTTCTTCTGCCTTCAGTCTTTCCCAGCGTCAGGGTCTTTCCCCATGAGTCAGCTCTTCACCATGGTAACTCTTAACTGCGTTTGTGTTGCGGTCACAGGAGCATCTCCATGCTCTTGAACGGAAGTACTGCAAGGCAGCTGCCTGCTCTGAGGGTCGGAGCCTCAGACTCTCCACGTAGAACCTGCCTGGAGCCACAGGGGGTCTCGGGGGCCACCTTCTCTGGCCTCGGGGCAGGGCTGTCCCCAAACCCTCCCAGAACCAAGGCAAGTGCATGCTGGGCAGAGCCCATCCTTCCGCAAGGAAACAGGCCCTTGTCTTGCAGCAGCACTGATGAGGCGGGGCAGAGGAACCCCCAGGCAGCTGGCTCCCACCACCCGAGGAGTGGTGGAAAATCCTAAATCCGTATCCGGAGGCGGCTTCCTGCATCACTTACCGCTCTGAACTGTTTATAATTCCACCCAGTTTACAGTGACCTGGACAAATATTTAATCCCCAGCCTTCCTAATAGTTTAAATCAGAGCTGTCAGCCCACGGCCAGGGCCTGGTTCCGGCTTGCCATGCACGGCGCCTGCTGCCAAGCCAAACGCCGGCCCGATGAGAGGCTGTCCTCAGCGCGCCGGGCCGGGCCGCGGCCTGTGTGGGTTGCCTTGTGCTCTCGGCCCTAATGGGGAAACTCGGGCTTCTGTCATCATCCTCGCGGCCGGTCACATAACTCATCCGAGGCACATTAAAGCTGGGGCTGGTTTCCAATGTAAGTAACTGCAGGAGGCGGGCCCGGGAAGCCGTGAGGGTGACAAATCTCAGTTAATGATGCGTAGCTTCTGCGCAAACAGGGGGAAATGAGAGTTGTGGGTTTAGCTGTTTGTCCCAGGTGAGCCTTGGGAAAAAGCCTCCGAACCGGGGGTTCCAGGAAAGCCAAGCGGATCCGCGATAGGGTGGGCCCGCGTGGTGGCGTGGGCTGTCTCCACGGGGCGGGTTGTGAACAGCATGGCATCACTTAGCAGGTGAGGAAACCGGGGTTCTGGCTCTTCAGTAGTTTGCCCCGTGGTGACTTACTGAAGCAGCAGGCAGAGCTGGGACATGAACCCGGATTTGTCTCCTAGGAAATAAAAAAAGGCTGCGTTCTGCCACACTGCATTTTTTGGTCTAGTCCGTCCCCTGTGCCTGGCATTCAGGAGATGCTCAATAAGCATTTGCACAGGCGTCTGTCGCGCTGTCGGCTCAGTGTAGACAGGACGCTGCCTGTGGGTGCCCAGGACTCTCCCGTGGGCAGCAGCCGTGGGCGAGTGGGCCACACCTGCGGAGGCCGGTGGAGGGGCCAGGCCTCCCTGGGCTGTGCTCAGCCGTGCTGCCCTTTGGGTGTCTCTTGTAGGAACCAGGTTGACCTCATGAGACGCCTGCACCTCTGGAAGCAGTGAGGAGGGCTTTAAGATTTTTAAGTAGTCAACCGATCAGATGTGTGTCTCCAAAAGGTGGCCCTGCAGGTGGAGTGGAGGCTGTTAGACCCGCGCAGGAGAGGGGTGGCCAGGGCCCAGCGGGGCAGCCCCAGGGGCCACAGCGTCTGGCCTGTGGCCAGTGGGTCAATGAAGGGGCCTCACGGCAGGAGATACGAGGAAGGGCAGAGGCAGGAAGAGGAGAGGAGGGACGGGTTAGAGAATCTTGGGTGACCCCCAAGGTGTGCGCCCTGGGTTCAGAGGGCTCTTCCCTGGCATGAGTGCCTCCGTGAGGCCACAGTTGCTGACCTGGGCGTGCAGAGGGATGGCTCCGGTCCGAGGGCTCCCAGCGCATCCACACCACAGCCACACCGGCCTGGGCCGCCCTTCCTGGGGTGACCCCAGGTTCCCCATGTTCCTGCCTCCCTCACCTGTCCTGATTGATTTGGCCAGGCCAGGCCTTAGCAGTGGATGCACGATCTGTAGCTGTGGCATATGGAATCTAGTTCCCTGACGGGATCGAACCCGGGCCCCTGCGCTGGGAGATCGGAGTCTCGGCCCCTGGGCCGCAGGGAGTCTCCCCGTGCCTGGCCGTGGCTCGGGCTTGGTGGCATTTACCGCGCCCACCCCGTCCCCTCCTCGGGCTTTGCCTCCGTGCCCTCCTTCGTCGTGTGGACAGTAGGAGCCACTCGCACTGACTGTCTTTCCCTCTTGGTGAGCGTGCCAGCCTGGCTGACCCGCTGGCGGTGGGGATGCTCAGACCACGGCGCCCTCCCCCGCCGCCTGCAGTCCCGCCTTTGGCGTCCCTTAGGGTCATAGGTCCCTGGAAGACAAAGCAGATACTATGTTTTGGCAAGTCCCTGCAGCGATGGGGCCGTAGGAGGCAGGTGGGGGGTGGTCCCCGCAGGGGCTCTCACAGCCCATCCTGGAGGGGCTGAGGGCAGACGCTGGCCCCCGGGCCACCGGCCAAGCACCAGCGCGCCCAAGAGGACGCCGCTCTGTGAGGTCACTGCTGCATGTCAGAGGAACGTGGGAAAAGGCGGGACCGCAGGTCTCTGGAAGGAAACCCACGGGCCGGGCCCTGCAGATGTGCGTTTGATTTGTTTTTTTTTCACGTTCTAAATATTTAGCAACAGAGGTGGAATGTCTCGTGGGGTGGGGAGGTGAGGCCAGTCCCCTGGCCCCCGCGTGGCGTCTGCACGCAGTGAGGTTCCAGCCGGGGCCCCTGCGTGCAGGTTGAGGCTGAGAAAGCCGCTTCGACCCTTGCTGGGCAGTCAGGCGGGCGCTGTGCTTGAGTGGGGCAGAGGCCCCGTGCATGTCCCGTGACCTGGGGCAGAGCGGCCCCAGCTTGGTCAAGGGGGCGAGTCAGTGTGAGGCTGCCACCCTGGGCAATGCCCCCCAGGAAGGTCAGGTAGAGCGGAGAGGAGATCCGAGGAAGGGCAGGGCAGGGAGGCAGGCAGGGCAGGGACGGAGCCGCTCGGAATGTCTGAGCCCTGCACTGTGGTCTGGCCTTGATTTTTCCGGTAAGGAGTGTGGATGAGGCTGAGCAAACGGAGAAGTCTCCTGGAAGAAAACAGGTTTTGGAATCATCCAGGCTGTCGTCCCAATCCCAGGCCAGTCTCCTTCTAGCTGTGTGACCTGGACAGACCACCTCCCTTCTCTGAAGTTCAGCATTTTCACCAGCAAGCCCATAACGCCCCTTTGGAAAGACTGTTAGAGCAGAAATAAAAGCCACCTTGAGGCACGGGTTCTGCCCAGTAAATAAAGCAGGAGCTGTTGCTGCTAGGACTGTTACCATGCAGGCCAGGCTCTGCTTAATTTTTCCTGAACTGGGCGGACGGAAGCTCCGCTGAGAGGCTGTCCGGCCACTGTCTTCCGGCTTGCCAGCACGCCAGGCCCTGGTCTCCAGCCCTGCGCTGACCTGGCGCCCAGCCCAGGGCCCAGGAGGATGCTGGCCTCAGGCTGGAGCCGGCCTGAGGCGAGTCCCAGGATCAGCGTGGCGGTGGAGCCCGGTGCCACTCTGGGCCCGGGGCGGGTGTCGGCAAGGAGTTAGAGGCTTCGAGGGCCAAGGCCTGGCCCAGGGATGCAGAGCGGAGCCGCCTGCAGGGCCCCGGAGAAGCACTGCCTGGCACTCTGCTCACATTTTCCCTCTTGAGGAAAACGGCCTGCTTTCTAAACAGGCCCATGTCCCCCACATCTCCCAGCCGCGGAGGGGAGCCGGGGGTACCAGACGGGGGTGGGCAGGCTGGGCTCTGACTTTAGACTCGGCTGGAACCACCTTGTGGAACATCTGTGCGACCACAGCCCATAAAAATGTTTTCCCCTGGCAGCCGCTTTTATGAGATGTAATAATATCCGCGTTGCAAAAATAGCTCTGTTTTTGGTGGGTCAGCATTGCCAGCGATCTGACCCTGACCAGGTGTGGAGGGAATCGGCAGGGGGGCCGTGGAAACACATCCGTGTGCCAGGCCCCTGCCCCCCTCCCAGCCCACCCTCTTCCTTCCCTCCCCCGGGGCCCTGCTGGGCCTTTGCCTTGGCTCAGATTCCTGGCCTCGAGCTTTGCAGGCCCTTGGGTCCTCCCGGGGAGTTGGTCTGCTCCCGGAGAAGGCTCGCGCCCCTGCCCAGGCCCCTCTGACCGCTGAGGGCCTGGCAGGGCCAGCCTCTCCCTTTGTTGGAGGACGGCTCTGATTCTGAAGCAGAGATGACACCCAAGCCGTCCGACACCCAGTGGGGCTTCGCTGACCCCATGGCCCTGAGCCCTTTGCCTCCAGTCCTGGCCTCAGCTTTGGGTGATTGGCGCTCATTTAAGATGGGATTCTCTTTGAGCTCACCGCCTCCCTGCTTCTCTGGGTGTCCCAGGGATCCACCGTCTGTGCGGAGCTGGGGAAGGAGGGAAACTGATTTGTGGGATGATGTAATTCACTTGGGTCAGAGCCCCAGGCCTCTCCTTGCCCAGAAGAGCAGCCCTGAGCGGCCATCAAGCCAGGCACGGGAGCCTCCTCCCCGTGGGAGGGGAGAGCCCTGGGTGCCAGCGTGTCGTGTCCGGCTCACCTTTCGGGGTTGAGTGGGCAGCCTCCGTCCTTCCCCGTGACAGATGGGGTCCCATCCCCTGTTAGCACGCGTGCGCTCCAGCTGTCAGGGCCAAGTGCATCTCACAGATGCTGCAGCTCTGCCGGGGCGGGGAGAGGCGCTTCTCACACCTGAAATGGTGAAGTTCATAGGCATGCGCACCCCTGTTTTGTGGGGACCCCTGGAATCTCCAAGGATCGAGTCTCCCCAGGATCCTTGGCTAGAGTGCCTGGGGCGGCTCAGCTGGTCCTGCTCGCGTCTCGCCGCCTCTCCGGTTCGGCCAGCCCTCCGCAGAGCAGTCCGCCCAGAGCCAGACATCTTCCCTCTCAGAGACTTGGTGTCCTGGCTTCGGAAGGCGAGGACTTGGGTTCCAGACCATCACTCCACTCTGGTTCCCCCTCTCCCCAGCTTGCAGCGCCATGACACAGGGCCTCCCATTTCTCCCCAGACCCCTCCGGGGACCCGGGGCGCCTGGCCGTGTGAGCGGGCGCTGTGACAGCTCCACTGCCCTCAGCAGTGACGGGACCACTGGACGCGCCCCGCCAGGCAGCAGGTTTCAGAGCGCGGCCACGACCTCCTGCGTCCTCCTCCAGGCCTGAAACGCCCACATGCTTTCCCACTTCCTGGGCTCGGGGTGTGCAGACCTTTGACGCAGAAGAGCGTGTCCATGGCTGTCTGAAACCCAGACTGAACCCAGCTGGGCCGGGAGGGGGCCCTGCAGCTCCACCAGGGAAGGGGGTGGGCACGCGGCCCCTGACCTGGGCACCAGGAACAGCTTCTTTTTGATCCTGAAAGGTGCACGAACGCCGTCCTAGCAGTCACCTCGCATTCTTGTCAAGCGAAATCACCCAAAACCCACAAGTCTGTCTGCTGGACCTGTTCCCCGTGTTGTTCTCGGCAAGATTAATGTCTGAGCCAAAGTATGTGGTCTGCGTTTGCCCGGGTGCCCGCGGTCACGCTGGAGCAGAAGGACCACAGGCCGCCAGGCCCAGCAGGGCTGTCGAGGGACAGGCTCTGTGACGTCTCCCTGCCTCAGTTTCCTCGGGTGCAGGGTGGTCCTGAGGAGAGGGAGACAGACTGAGGCCTGGAAACTCTGCGCCCTGCCGCCGACCAAGTCTCTGGCCAGGAGCAACCCGTCCATCACCTCCACCCTTGATGTCCCTGGCGCCGCCCCATGAACCCTGTCAGGCGCACCTTCCCTTAGGTCCTGCACAGACAGACGGACCCAGGGCCTGGCAGGAAATCCTGCTGGCTGCCCTGGGGAACCGGCAGGCTGTGGTCCAGCCAGGGCCGCGGGATCCTAGGTGGGAAGCTGCCGCAGGGACGCGCTCTCGGGGAGCCTGTGTTCCTCAGCCCAGCATCCCCGTCACATCGTGTCCATAGCCAGCCCGCGCTGGCTCCTGGAGCATCTGATTTGAAAACGTGCCAGGAGATGGGTTTTTGTTTTTACTGGTCCCATCTAAAGTTGTCTGGATCAGCGTCAGGCCAGTGTTTAACTTCCAACTCCAGTCTTCCTTCTGTTATGAAAGCAGGGTCAGCCTCTGCCCTCCACAGAGTTCCAGCACCTCTGAAGCGTGCTCTAGCTTTTCAGGGATGTCTATGTCACGGAATCGGATTTTAAGATTCAGTCTGAGCCTGAAGCCTCGTCATTTTAAATGACTTGGTTCTCTCCTACCACCACCTGCTTCCAGCTCTGCCTCCCTCTTAACTGGGTCTGTTGTACCTTTCCCAGCCCTAAAGTCACCCTAAAGTTCATCGGTAAGAGAAGTCTAACCAGGTGAGGCGACGGAGGCCTTTAGCATCTGAACAGACCACCGCCCAGCGCAGGCATCTGCCCTGCCTGTTCCGGCTCTGAAGGAAGTTAGCCGTCCACCTTCACTCTCTGTTCTCACTCATCTGAGCTCATCCTGAGCTCTCGGCTTCCTGATCCGGTTCCTGTCCCGTCGTCCTGCTTCTTGACTGCCTGTGTGTTAAGCTCCCAGAGTTTGTTTCAGTAACGGTGCTGACTGCAGTGTGGTTCCAGTCAGGTCGACCAGCGTTTGTGCACTTAGTAATCTGCTCGGCGACTGTGAGGGTGAAACGGGTACATCCGCCCTTAAGGGATATGTGATCATGGCGAGAAAGAAGCCCTAAACCTGGGGAGGAAGTTGGGGGAGAGTCGTGTTGTGACTCGGCGTTCACGTCAGGGTTCCCTGTGCCTGCTCCCCCTTCCCGCTGGCCCTCGGAGGGCGCATCCCTGCGGAAGGGCCACATCTACATTGTTAAATACTAAAGAGACACGAGCTCAAAAAAGTCATTGGTTTGGACAATTTGGAAAATAGCGGAGGGCCTTTGAGAGAATTATTTGAGGGAGAAGAGTACTGAGATGAGTTACAGGAAGTCGGGAGAAAAGAGCTGTGTTCCCTCGACAGGCATGGCACGGAGGAAGGCAAGGATTCGGTCTCCAGATGGCTAAACGGGGGTTTTTATGCAGCGTTTTCACAGCTGCAGGTCGCATGTGAAAGGCCGCCTGGATGGATGGTGTGCATCCTTTTCTGGCCATGCACTCCCCAGGAAGGACCGCACCTTCAGCAGGAGTAGACAGAACGCAGGCTGGGAAGTGGGCACGGCGCTGATCCGAGCAGGCTCTGCCTTCCCCGCCCGTGTGACCTTGGGCGAGTCTCCCCTTCAGCCTGAGTCTGGGGTCCCCTGTCTGACGCCTGGGGTCCCGTCTGACACCTGGGTTGTCAGCCCCACCCCCCACCCCCGTAACTGCCAGGCACGGCCGCCACTGGCAGGCGCCTTGGAGGCTCACCCGCGATATCAGGGCCTGAAGCCGCGCGAGTGCTCTCCTGCCGTGGAGCCGGGGAGGGCTGTGCTGTGGGCCCGAGATGGCCCTGGAGACAGGCCTCTGACCTTGCGTTGGCCCGACCGCCTGTGACCCTCGTGCCGGGCTTCCCACGGCCCGCCCCCCGGGGAGAGCAGGTTCTGTGCAGCCCCGGCGGCCGCCGCCGCCCGGCACTCTGACTCAGCCGTGTTCCCGTTCCCTTGCAGATGGAGAAGGATGAGACCGTGAGCGACTGCTCTCCGCACATAGCCAACATCGGGCGCCTGGTGGAGGTGAGTGGCCACCTCCTGGGCAGCTTCCCGCCAGCTTCCAGCCGCGCGGTGCCCGTTTCTGGGCCCCGCCTGGTGTCTCTGCGCCTTCTGACCCGCTCGCGAGCCGGGCTCAGCGCCAGAGGCCCCTCCTCTGCCGTCCCCCAAACACGCGCACCCAGAGGACTCAGCGCGGGAACCCCTCAGCCCTGCCCCCCCTACCGAGTGTGGGTGGGAGACACCAGCTACCCCTCAGCGCCCCCCGTCCCCACGCCCTCCGGAAGAAGGGGTGCCCTGCAGTTGTCCCCGAGCCCACAGGAGGGCATGGGCGGCAGGCCAGGCCCTGGCCGGGGGCTCCCGCACCCCCCCGTGTGGCCACCACGGGGACTGCAGATTGCCGGTGGGGCGGGCGCCTCCTGACCGTGCCCCTGACTGGCCGCCTCCCTTCCAGGACATGGAGAACAAAATCAGAAGTACGCTGAACGAGATCTACTTCGGGAAGACAAAGGACATCGTCAACGGGCTGAGGTAACGTACCCACGAGCGCAGGCTGTGGGACCCGGAAGATGGGGGTATGGGTCTGAGGTCACCGCCTAACAGCTGCACGGCCCGGGGCCGCAGTCTCCTCCTCTGTAGACCAGGGCCAGAGTGCCCGCCCGACGGGCGTTAACGCAGGTTTGCGAGCTGAAGCCCCGCATGCAGGACTTGTTCTCAGGGTAGACGTGCGTGCTGATCTCCTCCGTTTGTGTCTCCTGGGGGCCGTCCGCCTTCACGGCTTTCATGCCCTCGTTCCTGCAGCCACCTCTCAGTCCCCCGGGCTGAGTCCTGCCTGAAGGTTCTGCCCAGACCCACTGGCCCTGGGACCTGAGGACCCCATGGTCAGACCCTCCGACACAGCGGGGAGCGCAGCCTCCGGTTGGCCAGGTCTCAGGCAGCGGTGCATCCCCCAGAGAGAGCCCCGGCCCGCTGCCTTCTGCCGGGGGCCCGGCTCCGTGACCTTAGACCAGGGACTCCTCTCGGGGGCGTCCTGCCCGTCCAGGAGCTGGGGCTGGGGGCCCGTGCTCCACCCTTGGCCCCCAGCCCTGCCATCCCCCTGTGGACAGACCCCTCCTCTGGGCCAGGCAGCGGCAGGAAGTGGCCTGGGGGCGGCCTGGGTTTGAGTCTGTCCAGAGGAGACGGTTCAGTCTCTCTCTCACACAGCTGTGAGAGTGGCGCTCACTCTGGACTCGCCTTTCTGATTCCCCGTCTGTGGGGAGCCTGGTCTGGCCCTGGGGGTTTACTCGCCCGCTCACCCCACACGGCATTGCCCTCCTTGGGCTGTTGAGCCTGGGGCGTCATCTCTGCGCAGAGCTTCCCGGCCTGGGGCCCCTGCATCCTCCACGCCAGACACACCCTTCGGCCTGCACCGTCCCGGGTGACGGCTGAAAACCCGCGGCCCCCCACTTCCTCCGCGCTGGGGCCCCTCCGCGGCCCTCACTCTGCACACTCTCTGTAGATCTGTTGACGTTATCCCCGACAACCCCAAGTTCCTGCAGCTGCAGAGGGAGCTTTCCCAAGTGCTGACGCAGCGCCAGATCCACATCCAGCCCGATAACTAAGCCGCTCCAGGTACCCTGCCTGAGAGGCCTGAGCCGCCCCACGTAACAGGACTCACCTGCCCGCCGAGACCCCGCCAGCCCCTTAAACACCACTAACCCGTGTCCGCTCGGCCGGGAGCCGCCCCGTAACTGCCGACTTCGCCCTGCGCGACGCGGGCCCGGGTCACGTGTGCAGTGTGTGTGCTTGGCCACTCCGGGCAGGGCCGCGTGTGGGGCGGGCCGGCGGGCCAGGGCACGGTCACCACGCTCGGCCGGAGGCTGGGGCGGCCTCTGTCTGCTCTGTGCGCAGCCGGAGCTTTGCCACCTTCCCACCAAGGATCCCAGAAGCTCAAAAAGACCCCAGGAGGGGTACTGCCCTGAGTCTGAGGGGGGACACAGAGCCAGCTCTCTTAAGACTCTGCAACCCCATGGATTGTAGCCTGTCAGGCTCCTCTGTCCATGGAATTCTCGGGGCAAGAATACTGGAGTGGGTAAAGATTCTCTCCTCCGGGGATCTTCCCGACCCAGGGATCGAACCCGGCTGTCCCACATTGCAGGCCGATTTTTAATGTCTGAGCCCCCAGGGAAGCCCAGAGCAGGACTGTAATGTCTGAGCCAGGCCTGGTGCCCCCAGGCCCCCTGCAGCCACCGGGACCAGCATCACCCCCTGCCCTCGATGAGCTGCGGCCGTCCTCCTAAACGCCTTACAGCTGACAGAAGGGAGATAGTCTTGCTTGTGGACAACGGCCGAGAACCGTGACTTGAGCATGTGATGGATACAGATGTGCAGAAGCTGTCAGCATCCCCGGAGACGAGGAGGGAAACTGGGTTTAATATCAGGCATCTGGAGACCGGAGCCCGGGCCTAGGGGCTTCCTCCCAGGCCCGGGAGCTGGACGTGGGGCCCCAACCCAGAAGAGGCTCAGGGGGCTTTCACGGGGGGCGGCCCTTGTGCAACCAGGGAGGGCTGCTCTGCTGTGGCTGCAGCGGTCTGGTCTGGGTGCACACCGGCGTCGGGCCTGGGGCGTCTCTCGGCCCCCAGCCTCGTGCTGGGATCATCATCTTCCCATCAGAACGCTAAGAAGCCCCCTTTTAAAGGTGTTCCATTATAGTACAGTTCCCCCCAGCTCCTCCGCTTCTAGGGTGGGTCTAGAATCTTCTGGACCCCTCCCCTCAGCCAGGCCCTGTGGGGACATAGGACTCCCCCCGCCCCCCCATCCCCTGCTGCCCAGCCTGGCACGTTCTGTCCGGGACACACACACGGCACCTCCTGCAGACACTGGTGCCCGGTGGCTTGGCCGTGACCTGAGCTGCTTCCCCTAAACAAGCGCTCTCCCCGCACGCCTCCAGCTGCTCCAAGCCTAACCTCCTGTCCCTTACCGGTCCTCCCTCTGGACATTTCTCCTGGGGGTGGGGGGTGCTGGGTGCAGCCCAGGCCTGGTGTGCCCCTCCCAGAGGAGCCAGCACGCGCTGCGGCCAGGGAGCCGTGGGGGCCGCCGCGGTCTCCTCCCGCGGGAGCTGTGGAGGAGCCCGAGGGCCACCAGGCCGCCTGAGCAGAGCAAGCACTCAGGAACGCGTGTTGTGCGGCATCAGCCAAGATGTCAGCATTTCTCATGGGAGGTTTCTGGCTGCACGTGGAGCCTCTGAGAGTCTTGTCTCTGCCGTCCTCTTTACCTTCTCGAGGGCACTTCCCAGGGTGTTCTCAGGCTCAGGAGCCAGCACTCCATGTGGATGATCCTGGTCCTACCTCATTGTACTTAAGCCACGTTTGGCGCTGGCTGGGGGGTTATTTTTTGTTCTCCTTCCCGTTCTGCTTCACGGCCAGTGCGCATCAAGCTTGCGGTTCCTGTGGCTCCACAGTGGTCCTGCCAGGCAGCCTGCCGCCCTTGCTTTCTACTGCCTTGAGACTGTTCTAAAGGTTATACGTAGTTTAATAAGCCCCTGGCTAGCCTGTACACTGGGAAAACTTGACCAGGATCACTAAGGTCATTGCCAGGGTCATTTCTCAGAGCCTCAGTTTCCTCATCTGTAAATTGGGACTAGTGCTCGGACTCCTCTGTGATGTTTGTGAGAGTTAAGTGTGCTTGAGAAGCACTTACAAATGATGAGTTACACGTCGTCCGCAAAGCTTAGCTCTTGCTTGCCTTGTCTAACCCCTGTCGGTGCACTCAGGTGAACGTTTCCACGATCCAGGAGTTGACCCGCAGCCACTCAGCTGCATCGTGCTTGGAAGCCCGGAGCCGCTTGTGGCTCAGGCTGATGCTGTGACGTGTGCCTGGAGTCCAGGTCACAGCCCGCCTGGGCAGAGCGGGGCTGTGGCCTCCCCTGCAGGGCCCGGGAGGTGCTGCGGGGCCAGCCTCCGGCTCTGGGCCCCTCCGCACCCCCCGACCTTCCCTCACGGCTTGCAGCTCCGCTCCTAGAGGCGACATGGGTGGAGGGGCGCCCGGCCCTGTGACCCTCCCACCCCGGATGCACCGCATGGCAGCTCTCCCCTTTTCCTTTTCTCTTCTACCCACTCATGACGATTCTTACCCCCTCCACCCCGCAGGTCTGTGCAGACTTTTGCAGACAAATCAAAACAAGAAGCTCTTAAGAACGACCTGGTGGAGGCTTTGAAGAGAAAGCAGCAGTGTTAAAAGCCTCTGCTTCCCACTGACCGGAGACGCCGTGCGCTGTTAGGCTCCTTTCTTAGACACTGCTCCCTCCCTCGTCCCTTCCCTCCCCGACAGGTCACATAACAACTCGCATCACCACCGCAGCGCCATCTCTCCCGAGAATAAACCCGGTAAACACCCCTGGTCTCGGAGGCCTCCTTCCCCCACCACGTTTTGCTATCACGACTCGGTATTCCCATAGAGACCGCGTTTTCTGTCCGCCCCGGCCCCCCGTCTCCCCACCACCCATTTATAGGCATAAAAATACACTGTCTGTCTGCCTCCCTCCCCTCCCACCTTTTTGTTACATTGGTGTAAAAAATGTAAAACAAAAAAATTTTATGAAATAACTGTGGTGTGTGAAAGATAGAAGAAAAACTGGAAATCTGATTCCACGTGTGTTTGGGAGTTGCTTGGGGTTGGGGGCCGGGCGGGGGACAGGGGACAGCTCTGGGAGAAAGGAGAGGTGGCCCTCGGCACGGTCCCGCGGAGACCACGCGGTGGGGGGCGGGGACTGCGGACCGTCCTGCTCTTCTGGCCAGGTGCTTTTCTGTCAATTTTTATGGAATGCAAAAGGAGTTTTTGTTTTATTTTGTTTTTTTGTAAAGCTTAAAAAAAATCTACATCTTATACTTGAGCTTCCATACTTAAAAAAAAAAAGAAAGAAAAAAAAGAACAAAAAAATAAATAAAAAGAAACTGGGACGCAGTTAGCCTTGTGTTTTTTCTTGCCTTCCTCACTTTCCGAGGATGTGTGACTCTGGCCACCCCGCTGGGGGGCGGGGGGCACGGCGGGGTGTCGGGCGGAGGACGTGTGGAGCCCACGCCGCGAGTGAGCGGGGCGAGGGGTCCCTGCAGGGCCCCAGCTGCTTCTCCGGGCCCCTGCCCCGCCTGTCCTGAAGCGCTGGGGCCGTCACCTGGTTGGGCGTGATGGGGTGGGGGCTCCCCGATCCCGTCCCCTTTCACCGGGCACAGGCATGACCTGTCCGGACACAGTCCGGGCTTCTCTCCACTGGGTCTGATGAGAAAGTTGCCAGATGGGGGCTCACCTCTGAGTGCAAAGCACCGCTGAGATGGAGGCGGGAACGAGAGACCCTTGGGCGCAGCGCCTTTCGAGAACCTTCAGGTGGAGAAGATAAGGGAGGTGGACAGGTGCAAGCCGATGGAGCCAGGGCCAGCCCCCCAGGCGGGCTGCCGAACTGACCTCCTCACGGGCTCCCGGGGGCAGGACGCCTGGCTCAGACAGCGAGTTCATGGTCAGTAGGTGTTCAGTGCTGGGGTCAGGAGTAACACTTGAAAGCCAGAAGCTGTAACTATGATGTATGAGAGGCCTGATCTTACTATTCTAGAATCTCCCGTCACTGGAAGGGCCATCGCTGCTGTTTTCTGGCGCTGGGTCAGGCTGGTGTGATGGGGAACCGCGGGCTCAGAGACCAGCCGTCCCCGGCGAGGGGCAGCCGGAGGCAGGTGGCGGGAGAGCAGTGTGAGCCCCTGGCTGAGGGCCACCCCCGGCCAGTCCTGACCCTGCTCAGACGAGGGTGGGCGCCGTGGCGGCCGGCAGCCCCCAGCGTCCTGCAGAGGGACGCGGGACTGAGGGAGCCACACGGGCTGCGGGGGGCCCACCGGCTCTCTGGGGCCCCCTGCCGCTGGTGGTGGCTCCTGGGGTTCGGGGGCAGCACCGCATGCCCGCTCCAGGGGCGCACGAGGTGCTTGCTGGCACTTGACGGATGACGGGAGGCCGCTGAGGTGAGGGGGGGGCAGCAGCAGTCCCGGTCTGGGCCCGGGGCGTCCGATCCTGCCCGCCTTCCGATCTCAGCCCTGCCGGAGTCACCCTGGCGCGCCTGGCACCCGTGACGGTCCCCGTCTCTAGGAGCACGAGGGCTCGGGCAGGTGACCCGGGGATTCCGTCTGCACGGCCCTCCCGCTGCTCTCTTGCTGCAGCCTTGACGGGCCAGCCTCGGATGGAGCCCATCCTGAGCCCTGATTCCAAGACTGTCCTCAAACCTTCATCCGTTCAGGTCCTGGAGCAAGCAGCCGCCGTGCTTCAGGGCGGGTGCGAGGGGACCCTTCCTCGGCAGGGTAGCCCAGGCCTGTGGGCCTGCTCTGGGCTCCTCTTCCTTCTGCGGTGCCGCCGCCTCCCCACAGCCCGGGGGCCGGGGCAGCCTTTACGCTCAGCCCTCCGCACAGGCAGAGAGGCGCCCGCCCCCCAGGCCGCCGTCCCCTCACTCACCTACTCCCTTGGCTGGCGCCTCCGAGAGGGGACCTTGTTCTCCTGACCAGTGATTGTTGTTTGTTAAGTATCTATAGCAAAATCTTACAAGACAAGTGTGTCTCATTCCAAACAGTATTATTAAACGTGGTGAATTACATATTAATTATAGAAGTGAAATATTATAAAGTGTGCCATTTTTTTCTCAATGTAAAAACCTGTAAAACCTTCAGCAGGAAATCCAGATTATACCTAATCACACCATGTCAAGTCAATACTTCAAACAAAACTCCCACCTCACAACAGGTGTTTTGTGTGAGAGCTTTCTTACTGATTCTGCAGGTCACTTTTCAGCTGTTCACAAAACAGGTGGTCTATTGATATTCTTTTAAAATTCATTGTTGAAATTTTTTCTTGTTTTATAAAAAGTTTGGACATAATTCCTATCACTTCAACTCTAATTAGCTTTTTAAAAAGATGGGCATTTCAGAATATAAATAGTATTTTGTATAAACTCATAGTTTAAAGAAGTTTTCTGAAATATATTTAAATGTGGGACAGTATTTTAAAGACTTTGCTTGAATTTCCTACTCTTATTTTCTTAAAATAAGTAATTTAAAATATTACTTCAAATAATAAAATATTACTTCATGAACACACTCATATGACTGTTCTCTACCTTTCTTGTGAATGACTAAATGATACCATGTATATGTGTGTGCATACGTATGGATACGTGTGCACGTGTGTGTGTGTGTGTGTCTCTGACAAGTCTAGTGGATGAAATCCTTTACTTCCTCCACACACCTGACCACCCATTCCTCACGCATATTGGGCACTGAGATGATTTTGTAATAACTATGTATGAGTGACAATGTTGCAGGATATATTTTCATAACCCACAACTTTCCATTCAGGATTTAATAATAGCTGACATATTTATTCAGATAGCTTTACTGAGATATAATTCACATTCAGCTCACCCATTTAGTGTTCCAATGCCGGGACTTCCCTGGCGATCCAGTGTTCAGGACTCCTCACTTCCTCTGTGGGGGACACAGTTCTGATCCCTGCTCAGGGAAGTAAGATGCCACATGCTGCGTGGCAGGGCCGTAAAAAATAAAGTGCAGAAATCCATTGTTTAATGGAATCACTCTACTGTACACCTAAACTAACACATTTTTCAATCAATTATACTTGGATAAGGAGCTTCCCTGGTGGCTCAGTAAAGAATTTGCTTGCAGTGCATGAGACCTGGATTCGATCCCTGGGTCGGGAAGACCCCCCGGAGAAGGGAACAGCAACCCACTCCAGTACTCTTGTCTGGAGAGTTCCACGGACAGAGGAGCCTGGTGGCTGTAGTCGATGGGGTCACAAAGAGTCAGACACAACAGAGAGACTAACACTTTCATACTTAAATAAAATTTAAAGATTTATATATAAAATAAGCTGTACAAATCCACCAGTTGTGTGACGGTTACGTGTCTCTCTCTCTTTGACTGGGGGCTCCTTGAGGGACTGTGTTTCAGGCATTCACTTCACTCGCTCATTTGTTCACCACCGTCCTGGGGACACAGTGGGGACGGGGGATGTTGGTATACGGTCTGGTGGAGGAGGGAGATACTTGCCAACAAGTCTTCCGAGCACTCACGTGTGCTGGGTGAACAGCCTCTGCTGGGTGGCTGTCGGGTGGCACGGGGCTGGGGCACAGATTCGTGCTTATCCTCTGGACTGAGTTAATCACGGGAAAGGCAGTCCCGCAGTTCAGTTGCTCAGTCGTGTCCGACTCTTAGCGACCCCATGGACGGCAGCACGCCAGGCTTCCCTGTCCTTCACCATCTCCCGGAGCTTGCTCAAACTCATGTCCATTGAGTTGGTGATGCCACCCAACCATCTCATCCTCTGTCGTCCCCTTCTCCTCCTGCCTTCAGTCTTTCCCAGCATCAGGGTCTTTTCCAATGAGTCGGCTCTTCACATCGTGTGGCCAAAGTACTGGAACTTCAGCTTTAGCATCAGTCCTTCTAATAAGTATTTCCTTTAGGATTGACTGGTTTGATCTCCTTGCAGTCCAAAGAACTCTCAACAGCCTTCTCCAACACTAGAGTTCAAAAGCATCGATTCTTCAGCACTCAACCTTTATGGTCCAACTCGCACATCCATGCATGACTATTGGAAGAACCACAGCTCTGACTAGGCAGACATTTGTTGGCAAAGTAATGTCTCTGCTTTTTAATACGCTGTCTAGGTTGGTCACAGCTTTTTTTCCCAAGGAGCGAGAGTCCTTTAATTTCATGACTGCAGTCACCATCTGCAGTGATTTTGAAGCCCAAATAAAGTCTTTCACTGTTTCCATTGTTTCCCCAAGTATTTGCCATGGGACCGGATTTCATGATCTCAGTTTTTTGAACGCTGAGTTGTAAGCCAGCTTTTTCACTCTCCTCTTTCACCTTCATCGAGCGGCTCTTTAGTTCCTCTTCGCCTTTTGGCATCAGGGCTCTTTAGCTCCTCCCCACTCCCTGCCGTCGGGCTCACACTGATGAGGTTGACGCTTGGACATGCAGCTCCTTCTGTTTCAGGGAGCCCTGTGGTCCCACCATTCCGCCCCGATGAGAGCCAAGTGCAGCAGGAGGAGGGGTGAAGAGGTGACTGAAGATTTCTCCTTTTTCTTAGCTTCGGGAACTGAAGGCCATGCAGCCAGGGCAGAAAGGCAGTCCACCTCTGGGGCCTCACTGGCCAGTGAGCACGGCCCAGTCTGGGCAGTGGAACCGACTGATGGTCAGACTGGTCCGCCCACTTTGCGAGGAACCCTGTTCCCGTGTGGGTGGACACGCTGATGAGCCTTCACCTGGCAAACCTGCCTTGTGCGTCCACTGCCCCGATGGCCTCTGTCAGACAGGGCATGCCCATGTCTCCACCATCGGACTGGCTGAGGAAGAAAGAACCAGAGCTCTCGTTAGACTGGGTGGTGCCTGCAAGCAAGAGCCGTCACCCCACCAGACGGGGTGTTCCCCAGAAGGAAGGGATTATGTCAGCCCCACCCCCAGGGCAGGGGCTGTGCTAGTTTGTGTCCCTTCCCCGCCCAGCTCTGCCCGCCGGCACCTGGCTTCACGCTGAGCCCCCAGGTCCTCTGGCTGCGGGGCCACCGGCCCGGCCACAGCCCTGGGTGGAGCCGGACCCTGGCTGCAAAGGGCACTGAAGCGGCTGGCACGTGGGCGTGGGAGGTGCTGCTCAGGACGGTGGGCAGGGGGCCCGGGCCTGGGTGGGCCCCACGGGCAAGGGTGGGGCTGGGCCCCCAGCCAGGGGCGGGGCCTCTGACGGCTGTGGCGAGGGGGGAGCCGGGGGCAGGCTGGCGTCTGCAATGAGGGGCCTCATACCCATGGAACTGCTTCTGGCCCCAGGCCCCGGCACGCTGCTTAGCTCTTCAGAGCCCGTTTTCCCATCTGGAAAATGGCCACGATGACCGCACCTCCCTCAGATGGGGCTGTGGGGTGCAAGAGGGCACGGCCTGGCCCCAAACAGCGTGTGCTCAGCAAACATCAGCTGCAGGCCAGGTGACACCGGGGGCCCCGCAGGCCCGGCCCTCGCCCCAGCGCCCAGCTGAACCTCAGAGGGGGCTCCCCAGACCCCAGTTCCCTCCTCCTCTTCCCCCCACCAAATCCAGCTGCCTGCCCGGAGCCTGGGCATCCGGCCCAGCCCCACCACCATCCTCACAGGGGCCCCACCCGCTCCAGGGCCACTCCCCCAGGAAGCCTTCCCTGATTGCCTCCCCACTCCTCCAGCACTTTGTACCTTCTGGCCAGTCCTTCCCTCCACAGCCCGGCAACCATCTCCCCTCCTTGAGGGTGAGGACCAGATGGGTTCACCCCAGATGCCCAGCACAGCATGGGCCAGGGTGGAGAGGAGAGCTGCCTTTGGCAAATTTTTGTGGCACCAGACTGGGCCGGGCATCCCCTGAGGCTGGAGGAGGAAGATGCTGAGACAGGCTCACGCTGAGGCCCGCCTCCTCCCCACCAGCCTTCGGCCTCACCTGGCGCCTCCCACCCCGCTGGCTCCTGGGACCTGGGCGGGCAGGGCACGGTGTGTGGGGCCAGCACAGCGGGGAGCTTTGTCACTGGCCCCCACGGGGCTGCAGCCAAGAGGAGGTGGACTCGGGACGGGGTCTGGGAGACACACCAAGGTGGGGCAGGGGAGCTAGAGCCCGGGGCTGAGCCCTGCCCTCCTCTCCACCCTTCCCGCCTGCAACACCCTTACTTCCCCCAGGTTATCTCCCGCTCATCCTTCTGCCGCGTCAGCTCCTCCAGGAAGGTCTCCCCGATTTCCAGGGGAATCTGACTGTCCTCCTCCGCCATCAAAAAATGACCAAAGCTAACCTTCATGGAGCTTCTACTGCCGCCAGACTTGGGGTAACCTCCGTAACCACACCATTTTATTTACTCCTTAGCAGGACGTGTGAAGTGGTGGTACTATCGTCCCATTGCACGGATGAGGTAAGTGTGGCACAGGGAAGCTGAGATGCAGAACCAAGGTCTGAACCTTAACTGTCCTGCTTCTTGCTGAGCGCCGCAGAGCAGGGACCCTGTTGGAGGGTCTTTTCTCGCCACTGTGTCCTTACCACCAGGTATGGAGCCGTCACAAAGAAATAGGTTGAAGAACCCAGAGGCCCGGGAGGCTGGGCAGGGACAGGCCAGCAGACACAGCCGCCTCCGGCCTGGATCTCCCACACTCTGAGCCCTCACGCCCACCTGGGGCCTGACTCCCATCCCTCCCCATTCCCCAGAACCTGGCATCTGGGGAAGGAAGACCACCACAGGCCGCCTGGGAGTACCGTTTACTAGGCCACGTGTGGTGGACAGGGCAGGCCTGGGTGCGCCTGGGCCCCTCCTTGGGGGGTGGGGGGTGCCAAGGGGGTGACGGGCAGTGAGGTAGGTGAGCCATGGGGCTCAGGTACTCTGAGGGGCGAGTGTCTGCTGCAGCCCCTCCCCGGGCTCCAGGGAGAGTGGCCTCCGGCCCCGCGGAGGACAAGTCCCAAGTTGGGGTGGGGGGCCCAAGGGCCGTCCTCCAGGAAGAGGCAGTCAGCCAGGGCTTCAGCTCACGAGCCTTTGGGGGTGCTGGAGGGGCGTTTGGGCCGGCAGTTCCAGGCTCCCCGGCGCTCCCCCGGCCCAGACCGGGGCAGGCAGCGCCGTCACTGCACGCCTCTCCCTTCCTGGGGGCGTCAGGAGGCCCCGGGCACCTCCTGGGCTCAGCCTGGTCCTGCTCAGCCGGGAAGGAGCGGCTGGCGCTCGGATGAGGGGGCGGCGTGCCGGTACATGAAGAACTGCACGGAGATCTGGGGGTCGACGTCAAGGCCCAACACGCGGAGACGGGCAGGTCCCGCCCCGGGGGCCTGCTCAGAGCTGCTCCCCTCTGCCCTCCCTCCCTGCCCCGCACCCTGCTGCTGGGAAGGGTCAGCCGTGGCCTCCCGGCCCCTGTTTGTCCCCCTCGCCAAACCCCATTCATCTGCCAAGTCCAGCACCGGGGTCCTCCTCCCCCAGGCAGCCTCCTCTGACCCCAGCCCCACCATCTGGCCTTCCTCCCCCCTCCAACATCCTAGGGGGTCCCCCAAGTGGCAGTGTTGGGGGGCGGGGATCTGGGGACACTAGAGCTTAGCTTTTCTTCATCTCTCTTTGCACCCACCCGGAATGCCACAGACATTAAAGCAAGGGCCACGTTTACTTCCTCCCAAAGGAGATCAAAGTAACGCCCTGCCTGGCCCCTGGCAAGCCCTTACTGAGCACCCACGGTGTGCAAGGTCCACTGCCGAGGACTTCCAGACACCTCGGCTCATGTGACTGCCTGTGACTTGATGAACATCGAGAAGGGGACACGGAGAGTGCTCCACGTCACACAGGACACAGGGGAGCCAGGACTGGAACTCAGCTTTTTCTGTCTCTAATTCACGTGTGTCTCCAAGGTGCAGCTTTACTTTCTCCGGCCTGGAAGGGCTGATTTATGCCCTGCTCCCCAGGGCCTTTGCACGAGCTGTTGCCGCAAACATTCCTCCCTTGCCTTTGCCTCCCTAACTTCTCCTTCAGGGCACAATTCAAATGGCACTCGTGGAGGCCTCTGCTGAGCCTCTAAACCTCTAAACCCCTGGTCACACACACTTACAGTTCTTCTCTGCGGTACTCGGTAGCACCGCAGTGAATTACTTATGATTATGTGTGTCCTGTCAGCCTCTCCACTGAACTATAAGCTCCCCAAGGCAAGGGCCATCTGTTCTAGCTCATGACTGGATCTGGTGCCTACAGAAGTGCCCAGAACATGGGAGGTTTGACTCTTGAATGGGTGGATGGATGGATGGATGGATGGATGGATGGATGGATGGATGGATAGATGGATGGATGATGGATGGATGGATAGATGGATGGATGGATGGATAGAAGGATGGATGGATGGATGGATGGCTAGATGGATGGATGATGGATGGATGGATAGATGGATGGAGGGATGGATAGAAGGATGGATGGATGCACAGATGGATGGATGGATGGATGGATGCACAGATGGATAGATGATGGATGGATAGATGGATGCGTGGATGGATAGAAGGATGGACGGATGATGGATAGATGGATGGAGGCATGGATAGAAGAATGGATGGATGGATAATGGATGGATGAATAGAAGGATGGATGGATGATGGATAGATGGATGGATGCACAGATGGATGCATGGATAGATGGATAGAAGAACAGATGGATGCATGGATGGATGGATGGATGGGTAGATAGATGGATGGATGGATGGATGGGTAGATGATGGATGGATGCACAGATGGATAGATGATGATGGATGGATAGAAGAAGAGATGGATGTATGGATGGATGCATGCATGCATGGATGGATGGATGGATGATGGATGAATGGATAGATGGGATATATGGATAGATAGAAGGATGGCTGGATGATGGATAGATGGATGCATGGATGCTGAAATTGTGTACAGGGGAGGCTGCTGCAGCCCCAGCGCCCCACCCGCCCTCACACCCTGAAGGATACGATGGTGTCGAGCAGCAGGACACCCAGGCTGCCCACGAGCCAGGGCAGGTGGTGTAGCACGTAGCTGCCCTCGCTCTGGCCCTCCTCGGGGTTTTTGAGCAGCACACTCAGTCCATACAGCGTATTCCCCAGCATCACCAAGGCGAACAGTGAGTACGAGATCCCCTGGGTCGACTTCCGCAGGAACTGGAGGCGGAAAAGGAGAGGGTCAGAGACCTCCAGCAGTGTTCCTGTCTCTCTGGACCGTAACTGTCCACGTGCCCATCTGCCCTGTTACACTGAGCCGACTGCACAGGGTGTGACTAGCGCCCGACACAGGCCTGGGGCCCAGATCGTCCCTTCCAGGGCCTGATTCCTCATCCCCGTTCCAACATCCTCGCCCAGGTCGGCAGGAGATCGGGGCTGCGCTACCCTGCTGGCCCCAAGCTGCCCGCTCCCCAGCCCCATGCCAGCTCAGCTCAGCAAGCCCCCACGGCCCTGGTTCCTCGCCTCCTCTTCTGCCCTCAGCCTCTCGCTCCCACCTGACCTCCTACCTCCCCGGGGCACGCAGGGGTCCTGTACCCCCGGATAGCAGCCTGGCATCTCGTGCCCATTCCCAGAGGCAGACACCGAGGCTTGGAGAACCAGATTCAGTTACCCAAGCCAACAGTGAGGGTGGACCAAACCTGCTCCATGAAGACCCCGCACCCCCATGCTAGCCCTTCACCCAGGGGCCCAAGCTGCCCGTCGGCCCTGCCCACGGCCCTGCCCCCCTGCCCACAGCTCACGTTGGTGCGGATCTGAGGCAGCCGGGAGAACAGGTACAGCGCGCTGGACATGGAGCCGATGACGAAGCCAATGATCTCCTTTCTCGTGAAGGGCTGAGAGGGCGGGGGAGGCTGCTCAGTGCCCAGCAGAGGCCAAGGGTGAAGGGTAAGGGCCCCAAGCTCCCTTCTGGGGAGCGATCCCCCCGACCATGTGGCCCCAACCCCACTCCACCCTCTCACGCCCGCGTCTCACCTTATTGCCCGGCTCCACGGACAGGAGTGTCCGCCCCTGGAAGACTTCCCTCGGGGCAGCCACCGAGCCAGCGCTTCTCAGCAGCGGGGTGGTACACACCACGGCCAGGATGAACAAGAGCAGAGAGTTGATGGGGGCAGACCCTGGACGTGAGGTGGGGGGACGCTGAGGTGAGGGGTCTGAGTGCGGGCAGACAGGCGGGGCTGAGTCCTGGCCTTGCCCCTCGGTGGCTGTGTGACCTTGGGCAAGTGACCTAACCTCTCAGCTTTCATCCTTCATCTGCAGAATGGGTATAACGAGAGTACCCTTCTCCTAGGGTTGTAAGGGTGACTCGGTGAGGGCGATGGGGGCAGGAAGGGGGTTATGGAGCATGGAAATGCTAATGAAGCCCCACCCCATGTATCTGGGTCATTTCTTGTAAAGCCTGGGATCTGACCCCTTGGGAACACTTCAGGGCAGCGATGGCCTGTGGGCCGGGTGCAGAAGAGCAGCCGACGCCGTGTTCATTGAAGGAGACTGTGCGCGTGACGGGGACTCCCCGTGTTCCTGCCTGGGCGTGCTCACTGCCCTCTATCTCGGTTCGTCAGGGCATCAGGCCGCGGCGGTCAGATAAGGCCAGAGGAAGCCTTTCTGGGGCTCGGTGTGACACCAGCCACAGGACACCGCCTCCTCCCAGCCGCCGGCCCCCCCAGGCCCCTGACGCCCAGGGCCCCCGTACTCACACGGAGAGGGGCGCTTCTTAAACTTGTAATAAAGGTACAGCGACAGCATCAGCGCGTCGGCCAGGACGTAGTACACAGCCGTGTAGGTCTGCAAGGGGCCAGGGCGCTGGCGGCGGTCCCAGGCGTGGGGGCCGCACGCCAGCGCCGGGCAGCTCGGCCTCACGCCGGCCGGCCGGCCCTGAGCCTCAGCGCTCGGGACTCCTGTCTGCAGGTCTGGAACGGAGCGGGTGGCAATCCCTAACCTGGCAGAGCTAGACTTCAGGTAGGGGACGGCCTGCAGGTGCCCGGCCGGCCGGGCAGAGGGAGGAAACGGTGGCGGGGGTGACCAGGCAGCACAAAATGGGGCGTTACAGTCCAGCCTGACCCGGGGGCAGGTACTCACGGTCCCCCTCGGGGAGACAAGAGGGTCCTGATTTCGAGTCTCAGCTCCACCCAGTCACAGGAGAAGGGAGAAGCTTCCTCTTGCAGGGCCCCGGGCCCTGAAAGCTCCATCAGGCTCTTAGCACCTCAGAGCTCAAAGCCCCCAGCCACCCTCGGGTTTGATGTGCTCATTGTGTAGATGGGAAAACTGAGGCCCACCGGAAGGCGGGGACCAGCCTGTCGTCACGGTGGGCAGCAGGCAGAGGGGGGCCCTCACTAGATGGAAGGATGCCTCTGCCGCGGCTGTCCCTGGCAGCCCACCCTGCCCGGGGGCCGGCCCACCTGCAGGGGCAGCTGGTCAGCGAGGAAGGAGCCAATGAGATTACAGGAGTCTCCGCCGATCCAGCCCAGGAGGAACCACAGCGACAGGGCCTGGTCCATGTTGCCAGTCTTGCAGGCCTTGATGTACTGGCTGCGGGGGAGGAGGGAGACGGGAGTGGGGGGGAGGAGGGAGAGGGGGGGAGGAGGGAGACGGGGAGGAGGGAGACGGGGAGGAGGGAGATGGGGAGGAGGGAGAGGGAGACGGGGAGGAGGAGGAGGGAGACGGGGGAGGAGGGAGATGGGGGGAGGAGGGAGACGGGGAGGAGGGAGATGGGGAGGAGGGAGATGCGGGGGAGGAGGGAGACGGGGGGAGGAGGGAGACGCGGGGGAGGAGGGAGACGGGGGAGGAGGGAGACGGGGAGGAGGAGGGAGACAGGGGGAGGGAGACGGGGGGAGGAGGGAGACGTGGGGGAGGAGGAAGACGGGAGGAGGGGGAGGGAGACGGGGGAGGAGGGAGACGGGGGGAGGGAGACAGGGGAGGAGGGAGATGTGGGGGAGGAGGGAGATGGGGGAGGATGGAGATGGGGGGAGGAGGGAGACAGGGGGGAGGAGGGAGTCATGCGCTCAGAGCCCCTGGCTGTGACACCGCGTGGAGCGTAAAGGTGGCAGACCGGGGCTGGGGGGCGGCCGCACAGGGGTTGCTGGGGCTGACCCCCTCGGGCGGCATCCTCATGGGCCTATCTTCGCCCTTTGGGGCTTCTCACCGGGGAATCCTTTCCAGCCCAGCTCTCTGGGACACGCCTCCTGCTAGAGTCAAGGTGGAGTACGGACTTCCCCCAGAGCAGGCTCTCACTGGGACCGGGGCTCAGAGGGTCCCGACGCTTTGTGTCCCAGAGACCCTGGGCTCACTCTTCTATGGAGGGGTCTGGGGTTGGGGGTGGCGTGAAGGAAGGATGGCTGTGGCCGCAGGCCGGGGCCTGGCCGCTGCCCTATCTGCAGGGAGATGGAGGATAAGATGGGCCAGACCTCGCCTGTTATCATCGAGGGCCGCAGAGAAGGGGCGGGGCTGCGGCTCTCCCCTTAGAGATGCCAAGGCGGCAAGTCCCTGCGGCTGATGGGCCTCTCTGGGGGTGCAAAGTCCGGGAACCAGGATTCATACCCCAGCTCCTGGGCTCCAGCCCTGCTGTGAGTCATTCCACGAGGGCCACCTGCCGCTTACCTGCTGCTTACATGTCTCTTTAGTCGTTTGCATGTATTTAAATTAGTAAAAGGGAACGCCTAAACAGGACCTCATCCGGCGATTGATCGCTGGAGACAGAAACTAGGACAGCTGGGCTGGGCCCTGGGCCTTCCCCGCCGTCTCCTGCCGAGCGCCCCACCAGGTACCCTCCTGCCGAGCGCCCCACCAGGTACCCTCTGCCCCGCAGTTCCAGCCTCCCTCTCAAGGATCTTTCTTTTCTTTCTCTCTCATTTCTATTTATTTTCTTAGTCACACTGCATGGCCTGTGGGATCTTAGTTCCCCGACCAGGGGTCAAACCCAGGCTTCCTGCACTGGAAGGCAGATCTTAACCCCCAGACCGCCAGGGAAGCCCTCAAGGATCTTTCCAAAACCCCCGTCTCACCAAGATCTTTCAGAGCCTCCCACGGTCTTCGGCAAGGACCCCGCCCTCCAGAGCACGTCCTGACCGGACCGCAGGCCACCCCACCTCTCCACTCTCCTCCCCCAAACTCAGCCTCAGCGGACGGCCCACCAGCCCTTCTCTGCATCCTTCAGGAAACTTCAGTTCCTCCTCAGGCCCTTCTCAGACGTGAGCGCTGTCAGCGCCGGCTACCTCCTCCCGGACTCAAGCCTGCTGAGGGACGGGACCGTGTCCAGCACAGGCCAGGCCCTGAGAAGGCCCAAAATTTGACCCGCAGCCCTGAGTAAAGTACCTCCCAGGACATGGTGACTTGAAGAGTCTCCATCCATCAGGGATGGTCATTCCGTCACTCTCACGAAAGGCCGAGTAAGTCCTAAGGAGAAGCTGCAGGTGGCTGCCTTTCCAGCCTCACCTGGGGCTTCTCCCAGACCTCTGACACCCCCTCCCTGGTTAACCAGCCAGCCCCAGGGCTGGCATCACGCCCTGCTGGAAAGGAGACGCCTTAGCCCGCTCCTCGTGGCTTTGGGGACGCTCTCACCCCAGGACAGGAAGTCCCTCTCTTCCCTCCACCGGTCACCCAGCTCTGCCCACTTTGCCTCCTCAGGGCCACCGAGCCGACCGCCCTGACCCCACCGCTTGCGGACAGCTGGCACAGCCTCCAAGGCAGCCTCTCCGCCTCCAATCTCTCCCTGGCCCTCACCCTCTTCCTCTAACGGAAGCTCTGCAAAGGCAAGGATGGGGTCGGTTCCGCCTACTTTTGGCACATCCGGAGTGGCAGCTGGGACAAGGTGAGTCAGAAACATGTCAAGCTCCCAGCAGCATGCTGGGACATAGGGTGATGGTAGTCCTTTTAACACCTGGTCTGGGGACAACTGGGTACCACGTGCAAGAGAATGAGGGTGGACCCCTACCTCACACCGCGTACCAAATGCAGCTCAAACTGAATCAAAGCTCTACATTAAGAGCTGATTTGTGATACCGTGGTTTATAACAAGAAAGATATATATTTGCTTTTTTTCCCTGCTCCCTACCAAGCTACTAAAGCCCCTGGAATGTCCTAAGGGGTGAGAGAGAGAGAAAGAGAAAGAGAGGGAGAGAGACATCTTTTGTAACGTTAACGAGGTGACTTTTGGAAAGCCCTTGGGTCGCCTGAGTATGAGGACCGCCTGTGTGATCGGATGGTTAGGACGTTCTTTCAGGCTGGGGGCGGGGGCTGTCCTGCCCCCTTCACCCCCCTCCAGAGGGGAGAAAGGCTGCTTGCCCAGTCACTAATGACCAACAACTGTGTAACAAAGCCTCTACAAAAGTCACTTCGCTGAGTTCCGTGAGCCGCTCTAGCAAACTCATCAAACCTGACGAGGGGTGGGGGAACGCCCAATCCACAGCACGAGGTCAGAAGCTCAGGGGACACCCTGGCCTGGTCTCTGAAGTGGGGAGGAGAGAGTACTCTTGTGGGACTTGGAGGACTGGGTCCTTAACCTGTGGGACCTGAAAATGTCTTCAGGTATAGACAGTGTAAGAACTGACTGCTTGATTGTGTGGGGAAAAGACACACATCGGAATTGGTGTCAGACTTGGAGAAATCGATATAAAACTCTTAGAAGAAAAGATAAGAGTGAATCTTCTTTTACCAGGATCAGGCCATCATTTTTTAGAAATTACATCAAAAGCATGGTGGCGCTAGTGGAAAAGAATCCACCTGCCAATGCAGGAAACATAAGAGATGTGGGTTCAATCCCTGGGTTGGGAAGATCCTCTGGGGAGGGCATAGCAATCCACTCTAGTGTTCTTGCCTGGAGAATGCCCATGGACAGAGGAGCCTGGTGGGCCACAGTCCATGGGGTCACAAAGAGTCGGACACAACTGAAGCAACATAGCACACATGCATACACATCAAAAGTATAAACAACAAAAGAAAAACTAGACAAATTGGACATCATCAAATTTTTGAATTTTTGTGCTTCATGTGACATCATCGAGAAAGTGAAAAGACAACCCACAGAAAAAGAGAAAAATCTTAGCAAAATACATCTAGAATATATAAAGAATTCTTACAACTCAACCACAAAAAGACAAATAATCCAACTGAAAAATGGGCAAAGAAGCTGAACAGACCTTTTTCCAAAGAGACTAGAAGTTGGCCAGTAAGTACATGGACAGCTACTTAATATCACCAGCCATCAGGGAAACACAAATCAGAACTACAGTGAGATACCCCTTCACACCCACTAGGATGGCAATAATAAAAAAGACAGACTATTAACGAGTGTTGGTGGAGATTCACAGGAACTGGAGCCTTCATATGCTGTGGGTGAGAATGTAAAATGGTGCGACCACTTTGGAAACACACTCTGGCAGTTCCTCAGAAGATTAAACACAGGACTTCCCTGATGATCCAGTAGTTAAGAATCCACCTGCCAATGCAGGAGACGCAGGTTTGGTCCCTGGTCCGGGAAGACTCCACATGCCTCGGGGTGATTAGGCCTATGCGCTCTAACAAGAGAAGTCACTGCAAGGATATGTCCCGCATCACGACTAGAGAGCAGCCCCAGATCATCACAACTAGAGAAAGCCGGCAGGCAGCTACCAAGACCCAGCATAGCCAGAAATAAATTAAAGGCATATTTTAAAGACTGAAAACAGTGACCAAGTGACCCAGTATACCCGTATACTCTTAGGTACATGCCCAAGAGAAGCAGACACATGTGTCCCCACAAGAATTCATACGTGAACCTGCAGAGCAGCCTCAATCATACTGGCCAGAGGCAGAACTCACCCACATGTCTATCAATGGATGAATGAAAGCACAAAATGTATATACTTACAACAAGCTACTATTCAGATGTGAAACAGAATGAAGTGCTGGGACTTCCCTGGTAGTTCAGGGGTTAAGGATCTGCCTTGCAATGCAGGGGAACGCGGGTCTGATCCCTGGTCAGGCAGCTAAGCTCACACTTAACAACTAAGACCTGATGCTGCTGCTGCTAAGTCGCTTTAGTCGTGTCTGACTCTGTGCGACCCCATAGACGGCAGCCCACCAGGCTCCCCCGTCCCTGGGATTCTCCAGGCAAGAACACTGGAGTGGGTTGCCATTTCCTTCTCCATTGTGTGAAAGTGAAAAGTGAAAGTGAAGCCGCTTAGTCATGTCCAACTCTTTGCGACCTCATGGACTGCAGCCCACCAGGCTCCCCCATCCATGGGATTTTCCAGGCAAGAGTACTGGAGTGGGGTGCCATTGCCTTCTCCAAGAACTGATACAGCCAGTCAAATAAATTTAAAAAATAAAAATAAATCTTTTTAAAAAACGATGAAGTATTGACACTATGTACAACAAGGATGAACCCTGAAGATGTTGTGATGAGCAAAAGAGGCCATTCACAGAAGGCCACGCAACGTATGACCTACTCACGAAGTATCCAGAACAGGTAAACCTACAAACAGGAGTGGACTGGCGGCTGGGCCAGGAGCTTTAGAGGGAAATGAGGAACGACTCATTTCTTTCCGGGTTTCTCTGCAGGGTGGTGAAAATGTTCTAAAACTGACTGTGGTGATGGTTACACAGCTCTGCAGATAATAAAGCCGTGAACCCGCACATTTAAAAGGGCGAACTCTACCGTATATGAATGATCTCTCAGTTAAACCACTATCTTTCTCCCACAGGAGAAAGAGCATAAAACGTCCTAACGGTGGAGAATGCTCTTACACTTCAGGGCCCTTGATGACCTTTTCGACCTCTCCTCTCCCCGCCCCCCTGCCAACCCTACCCCCTTGCACAGTGTGTGAAGGCCGTCCTCCTAAACCCTGTGAGGTAGGGGACAGTATTCCCATTTTACACATGAGAAAACTGAGGCCCGGGGCAGCGAAGGGACTCAGGGGCCCACCGGGTCGCTGTCCCCAACCCCAGCAGTGGCCACGCTGTTTCGTAATCGTGGCGTGCCCTTCCCCAGGTGGTCCCAGGACAGAGGCCGAGCTGATGCATCCCAGCCCTCCACTCTGCCTCCTCTCTGACTGGCTATGCGACTCAGGGCCAGTTACTCAGCCTCTCTGGGTTCCCAGTAAAGACAGGATAGGAACGCTACGATTTCACAGGGTGGTTATGGAGACTGTCGCTCAGTCGCTCAGTCATGTCCGACTCTCTGTGACCCCATGGACTGCAGCATGCCAGGCCTCCCTGTCTGTCACTAACTCCTGGAGTCCACTCAAACTCATGTCCACGGAGTCGGTGATGCCATCCAACCATCTCATCCTCTGTCATCCCCTTCTCCTCCTGCCCTCAGTCTTTCCCCGCATCGGGGAAGACTCGTCCAATGAGTGAGCTCTTCACATCAGCTGGCCAAAGTACTGGAACTTCAGCTTATGAGGATTAAATAGGGTGAAGCTATGTCAGGGTCTTAGAAGAGCTGGGTACACGGCGGATCTCAGTCAACAGGTGGTGTGATTATCATCTGCGTGTCAGCACGGCTGAGCGCTGGGTGAGCCCTAGAGACGGGCTTGCTGTGGGGCCCTCCGGGGGGGCTGGAAGTCAGTGAGTGGGGCTGGGGGGGGCACACGTGGCCGCGAGTCTGGAGAGGCCCAGGGCCATCCAGGCAGCCCCTCCTCAAGGCAGCCCCCTGCCCACCCCGTGCAGCCCAGCCCTGGTGCTACTCACGGGAAGGTGGATGCCGCGAAGCAGAGGATGGAGAGCAAGCCCAGGCCCACACTGGCCTTGTCCCAGCCGTCCTGGGCGCACTCGCCGAGCACGTCCCATATCCACTGGCTGGAGCCGTTGGGGCAGCTGGAGAAGTTGGCGGAGCCCAGCTTCACCCAGACCATGGCTGCGGAGGGACAAGGGGAGGGAGCCGCGTGCTGAGGCAGGAGACGGCTCTGCGGAAGAAGAGAGGGACTTTCAGCCTCAGGAGGTCCGGGCCTCGCTGTGATCCTGCCACTCTAAGCCCACCCCAGGCATCCTGCCTGGCCCTGACAGAGCCCCCGAACCCCAGGACGGAGATCAAAGTGGCCACACACTGCCTCTGCCGTCAGACAGGTGCGTGCGAGTCCCTGCCCCGCCTGTGAACACCGTGACTTCGGGCAAGCCGCTCCGCCTCGCCGTGCCTCAGTCTCCCCATCTGCAGGATGGGGTGATGACAATGCCTCCCCCCACCCCATACATTCGTGAGGGTTCAGTGAGTTCATAAATCTAGTGGGGAGGACGGAGCCCTCAAACGACGCCACCTCTGTTCTAACTCTTGAATGTTTCGATAGTTTCCAACCTTTTCTTCTTGTAAATCGTGCTGCGAGGGTCTGCTGAGCCCAGGCGCACCAAGTACGTCCTCTCGTTTAAGGTACGGCTCGCGACTTCCCTGGGGTCCCGGGACTAAGACTCCATGCTTCCAATGCAGGGGGCCCGGGTTTGATCCCTGGTCAGGGAAGTTCTGCAAGCCACGCGGCCAGAAAAATTAAAAAGTACAACTGTCCTGGGACTTCCCTGGTGATCCATTGGTTTAGGACTTGGTGCTGTCACTGCTGGGGCCAGGGTTCAATCCCTGGTCGGGGAAATATCCCACAAGCCACATGGTGCAACCAAAAAGAAGAAAAAGAAAGAGTACGGCTGTCCCCCATTATATTGGTCAGCTGAGGCAAGCAGCAAAGAAGGACCAGGTGAGTCCAGTTACACAGGCGGCTGGAACTCAAGCTTGGCGCTCCCAAGCCGCATTCTCCCGGCAACCCGCATGTGGGGGGAATCTGTTGGCAAGGAGCTGGGAGCCACTTCCCTGTTTTCACTGCCGCCAAAGCCAGGAACTGGCTGGCGGGTAGGGAAGTCCCCTCTGGGTGTCTGTCCCAGAGCAGTCACTGCTTAAGTGACAGTCCCGGGGAGGGAGAGGAGGCGGGGTTGCAGGAGCGTCTCTGCTGGCCAGGATCAAGCCCTGATTGCTGAGCGGTTAGCCGGCTCTGTGCTGAGCACCATGTAAGCTTTTCCGCATTTTGCTGCACACAAACTTCCCTCATGACTCAGTGGGTAAAGAACCCGCCTGCCAATGCAGGAGACACAGGAGACATGAGTTCAATCCCTGGGTCGGGAAGATTCCCTAGAGGAGGAAATGGCAACCCACTCCAGTATTCTTACCTGAAAAATCCCACAGACAGAGGAGCCTGGCGGACTACAGCCCAAAGGGTCACAAAGAGCCGGATGCGACTGAGTACACACACACAGTCTATGAAGTGGGGGCTTCGGACACGTCCATGAGGGCCTGGGAAAGCGACTTGCCGGGGCCGCCCGGGTAGGAAGCGCCCATGGCAGCATACTTCTGTCCCTGGGCGCGGCAGCACCCTGTGTGGTCTGGCAGGGCGACCCAGGGTCTCCTGCAGCCAAAGGCATGCTTCCCCTTTTCTCACTGCGCTCAGAGGGGCCGTCCTCACCCAGGATGAGGCCTTCGCTAGCCACTTTCAGTTTCTGTTGGTGTCAAAAGGCCCTCATAAAACGACATGCATAGACAAGGCTACAGACTCAATCCTATGTCCTTTCTGCCCCCAAGTTAGTGTGTTGAAACCTACCCCGCAGTGCGATGGGGTTTTGAGGTGCAGCCTTTGGGGAGGATTTAGGTCATGGAAACAGAGCCCTCATGAATGGGATTAGTGCCCTTATTTAAAAAAAAAGACCCCAGGGAGCTCCCTTGCCCCTTCTGCCAGCTGAGGACCCAGCGAGAAGACAGCCATCTGTGAGCTAGGAAATGGGTCCTCACCAGACACTGACTCTCCCAGCATCCTGACCTCGGACTTCCCAGGCTCCAGAACTGTAAGAAATTTCTAAGCCGCTCAGACTATGGTCCTTTGCCACAGCGGCCCAAATGGGCTGAGATACCCGGCTGGACCCTGGAACTGCTGAGGCCGCGGCAATTACGGAGCGGCGGGCAAGGAGAGGAAGCGACTCCGCTGCTTTTCTCAGGAGGCTCCGGCTCTCAGTGCTAACGTGACTTGCCAGGGGGCCCCAGAGCTGGGGGTAAGGGCACTGCAGGTCACCGCCTGGCTGGTTCTCACCGCAGTCCCTCTGAGGCCTCGCAAGGGGGGCTGAAACCCTCTTCCCGTGCCTCAGTGGCCCACCTTGACCTTCAACACAGCTGAGGTTGGAGCCGTCTATCTTATGTCCAGCCACCAGCAGCTGCAAGGCCAGCCCAGGTAGGAAGGGTGCCTTTGCGGCACCAAAGTCACCTCAAAATCAGTCCTTTTGCTCCCCAACCACCCCACCCCTGGATCGCCTCCTCCACCCTCTTCTTGTACAATAGAACCCACACACCGCCGCAGGTCATCAGGGTAGGACACCGCCAGCCTCATTAACTTCTCTGCAAGGGGAACACAGTCCTCATTTTAATGATAAGGCTGAGTGGCCTTGCGCAAGTAACCGTCTGAGTCTGGGCATAAAATGAGGAAAACGACGCTCACACTTTGGAGTTGCTGTACCGATAAGACACACACACAGCTCTTAGCCCAGGGCCTGACGCCACGGGAGTGACTGAGTATGAGAGGCTAGCATCTCAAGCACCCCGAGGCCACTCTCACCCCGTCTTTTCACCAGGTGAGCGAAGAAAGAGGGGCTTCCCTGATGGCTCCGTTGGTAAAGAATCTGCGTGCAATGTGGGAGACCCGGGTTCAATTCCTGGGTCGGGAAGTTCCGCTGGAAAAGGGATTGGCTATTCACTCCTAGAAAGAAGGAAGGTGGAGGGCTTCCCTGGCAGCTCAGTGGTAAATGCGGGAGACACAGGTTCGATCCCTGCTCCGGGAAGATCCCACGTGCCGCAGACTAAGCCCATGCCGCAGACTAAGCCCATGCACAAACACCGAGTCTGCGCTCAGTCTGTTGCAACTAGAGACAGCCTCTGCACAGTGATGAAGACCCGGACCAGCCAGAGCTACATAAAACAAACAATAAATTGAAAGAGGGGCCACTGCAATGAGAAGCTCCAGCACCGGAACTAGAGAGTGGCCCCCATTCGCCACAACTGGAGAAAAGCTGGCCTAACAGCCAGCCAAAAATCCAACGAAATTATTTTTTCTAAAAGGGTGGACACATGCCCGGTGAGGGAGGGAGGCAGGGGTGTCTTGAGGGATGTACTTTGGCTCACAGGGCCCAGGGCCCTGGGTGGGTGGTCCCCTGTCCATGCACGGGGCCGTGTGTAGCTCAGGGCTCAGGATACACACCTTTGAGACACACCTGAGCCCCAACCAGAAGGCGCTTTCCTCTGAGGGTCGCTGTGCATAGAGCCTGTCACTCAGGTTCTGATCCAAGCAGGAAGCCAGCCTGGGCCTACCTTCTGGTCAACAGCACTGAGCGAATGGATGTCCGGGGTTGAGACAAAACTTGCCCAGGTCTGTAGGTGCGATGGGGACCACAATAGGGATTTTTTTTTTTGGTAAGCTGTACTTCACAGGTGCCCTATCGATGGTGGTCCTTTTAATTTTATTGAAGCATAGCCGATTCAGGGGTGCCTTGTGATCATGAAGGCCACATGTTTGAACTTCAGGATCCGTGTGTCTGGGCTGGGGAGCAGGGATGTAAGAAGCTTCCCCAGTGGAGTCCGAGCCCTCGGATTCTTTGTACACGATCACACCTGAAGAAAGGCATCCCCTGCACAGCCAGGCAACTCTTCCAGATCCCAAACTGAGTCACAGAAATGCTCCCCAATGAAGCTGCCTTTATCTACCAGATAAGTTCAAACGCCTTAAGACAGAGCCCCAGGGTACTCCAGATGCCCCTCCCCATCTCCTGTCCCTCTCTCTAGGCCTTCAGAGGGTGATCCCAGGTCTCCAGATTTACGTCTAGGCTGTCTCCTCCCCTAGGTTTCTCCTTCTCACCCTGAAGGGCATACCAGTGGTGGCTCAGACGGTAAAGCATCTGCCTGCAATGTGGGAGACCCGGGTTCAATCCCTGGGTTGGGAAGATCCCCTGGAGAAGAAAATGGCAACCCACTCCAGTACTCTTGCCTGGAAAATTCCATGGACTGAGGGGCCTGGTAGGCTACAGTCCATGGCGTCGCAAAGAGTCGGACACGACTGAGCAACTTCACTTTCACTTCACAAGACCAGTTCTAAACTGTCCTCTCAATACAGAGGGGCCTCACAGGAGTGGCTGGACAGCACCTGTCATCTCTTCCCCTGCCCTCCTCCACACACCAGAAGAATGCTCATCACAGTCCTCAGGGATCGCCGCTTTTAAGCTCACTCTTCTCTGTCATCCTAGTTGGAAACTTATTCTTAGAACCTAGACACAACAGCTGCACAGTAAAGGTTCAGAAAACAGCAAGAGACAAAGAGGGAGGGTGGGGGAGAGAGAAAGGAAGGAAAGAAGGAAGGGAGAAAAACAAAGGAAGGAAGGGAGACCTAATTGTTAGCTAATAGGTTGAGAAGAAAGCTCTCTGGAACTGACCTGCCTGACGACTGCTAGTGTAGAATTCCTGGGCAAGTAACTGGGCCTCAGAGTTCCAACCTGTAAAATGGGGGAATAATATAAGTATCCACCTGGGAGGCTAGCTGCAGAGTTACATGAGATAATACAGGCAGAGCGATCAGAACGGTGCCTGGCGCAAGTTAAGCACTCAGTAGAATAAGGAGGGATGGTGTTATTCCCTTCTGGCTGAAGCGTTCCCCTCCCCCCCACAGAGTACCTGGCAAACAGCAGGCTTCAGCAAGCGCTGAATAGACAAGACCACGCCAGCCCTCATACCTCCGAAGGCAGACTGCCCATGTAGGCACTTTGGAAACCTGTCCTAGGCATGGGGTAACAGGGAGCAATCTAGGCTCCCTGCAGGCTTGGGGTGCCGTCTGAGGAGAGGAGCCTCCCGGCTAGGGGCTACCACCCACTCCAGCCTTCCAGGTCCTCGGTCACAATTCCCTCCGAGTGACTCAGCCCAGCACGGGGCAGCCTGTTTAGCGAAGATAATCATAGGGAAGCCGCTGGGGTCAGCGCTCGTTCGCCGCGAGGCCCCCTCCCCTGGCCCGCCTTTGGGGAAAACAAAGCCGTCAGAACAGAAGGGGCCAGTCGGCCAGGATCGGGAGATGAACAACGGACCCAGACCCTAACCTCTGTGCAAGGCTGGCCGGAGAGGTCGTAATGGTCGCTCCTGATGGGGGAGAGGGTGAGGAATTGGGCCCTCGAGAGCCTGCCAATTCCAGTCCAGAGAGCCTGGCTCCAGGATCTCGCGCCCCAAGGTGGGGGCAGCAGCCCCTAAGGCCGTCCGGGGACTGGGGGAAGGTGTTGGAAGGATGTGGCAGCGAAGCCCCGGGGTCCCCTCCCCGGCCCCCCGCAGCCCCAGCCTCAAATTCGGCTTACCGCATCTAGATCGTCCGGACCGCCCGGCTTCTGGGTCCTCCAGCTTCTGCCTGGGTCAGCTGATCAGAGGCCCCGCCCCGTCCCGCCTCGCCCCGCCCCGGAGCCGCTTGGCTCCGCCTCCCGAGCGGCGATGCGGGCGGGGGCGGTCCCCGGAGGCGTGGCCAGCGAGCCTTGCGTGCGGAGGGGCGGGGTGACGCCGGGCCCCGCCCCCGCGGCGGGTGGACGGGGCCGCAGGCGTCCCAGCGCGCAGGCGCCGGCCTCATGCTGAGGACCTTGACTCGCGCGGTGGGCCGCGCCGCCGTCCGCTGCGCTCGCAGCTCCCGGCCGCCTGAGGCGCGCGCCGCCGCCGCCGCTGCCGCCATGTCCCGGTCCCCGCGGGCCGCCTCTGGCTCCCCGGCCCGGCCCGCCACCGTGCTGGGCACCATGGGGATGGGGCGCCGCATGGACGCGCCCGCCAGCGCCGCGGCCGTGCGCGCCTTCCTGGAGCGCGGCCACGCTGAGCTGGACACGGCCTTCATGTACAACGACGGCCGGTCCGAGAGCATCCTGGGAGGCCTGGGGCTCGGGCTGGGCGGCCGCGACTGCACAGGTAACGCCCGGTGCCCCGACCGCCCGTCCTCACCCCGCCGCGTGCGGCGCAGACCCGTGCGCTGGACGGCCACCCAACCCAGTCACACCCCCGCAGCCAGGGCCGGCAGCTCCGTCCGCGCCCGGGGCACCGACCTCCCCTCGCCGTCTTGCAGTTTTGTGAACCCCCCGCTCGCTCTTCGAGCCCCGTGCGCATCCAGTCCGCACAGCTGAAGAGCGCTTTCTCCGGACGACCTTCCCCTCCGCTCTTCTGGGGTTGCAACTCGGTAGCCCCCGAGTCTTAGCCGAGCCTAGTCTAGTCCTTGCTTGCCTACCTCTCTTGGTCTCTTGGTGCTGCTCCCTGCGGCACTGGTCTCTGTGCCCTAACCCGCCTGCCACCTTGCCAGGTGCGCGTAAACGGTCCCCAGGCGCTCTGCCTCCGCCACTCTCCCCATTGCCTTCCCCGCCGGTGCGCCCCCTCGAGCTCCCTTTTTCATCAGGCACTAGACTTCGTTCATTTGGCAGTACCCTTGGCTCTCCCACGGAGAGCTGCAGCATCGCCCCTGGCGAGGCTGGGAGAGCAGGGGTCGGGGGCTGAAGAGTGGGGAGGTGTGAGAGATGGGGTAAGGGCTTCCTGTCCACTTCTGTAGCCCCGTGCCAGCTTCTTATGGAGGTATAATCCACCTCCAGGGAGCTCGTCGTCTAGTGGGGAAGACGGAAGCAAATGATGGCAGAGGAGCCTAGAAGAGGAAGCACTTTTAGGGGAGGAAGGCTTGAGGAGGGCAGGGAGAGGACCACGGAAAGGCTCAGAATGTCCTGGAGCTGGCCCCTCGAGGACCAGTTGTAGTTTGCTGGGCAGAGAATGAGAGAAAGGGGTGTGTGGCAAAGGGCACAGCTGTGCCAGGACTGGTGTGTGGAAGGATGGCCTGGAGGCAGGTGTGGCTTGAGTGGAGGCTGTGTGTGGAGGGATGGTCCCTCATCGGCCTGATGCCACTGGACGTGCCTAGGAGGTTGCCTGGAGCTTGGTAGGTCGGACTCAGTAAACTCGGCTGTAACTGTTCCTACCGCACTCTGCCTCTGCTTCATCCTGAGGCTCTTCCTTCCCAGCCTTTGTGGGTGGTGCCCTCTGGGTTGGCCTTAGATTCACAGCTTGGTGGATCTGCAGGAACTGGGAATGTGCATCTCAGACCCACGCTCTAGCTCACCTGCTGCTTCTCTTGGCTAATGAAAATCTGGTTTCTGAACTGGTTTTTCTCCCTCCGGCCCTTTCCCGCTTCCTTCTTTGAGGCCAGCGCTCACTGCTCACTGAGTCGAAGTCCTCACGTTGGACCCAGGGCAAAGTTCACACCAAGAATGCAGCAGGGAGATTGACAGATGTGGGGATGGAGAAAATCTGGACTGGAAGCTGAGGGACTTGGTCCTCCCCTCTGAACCACCAAGTTGCCTTTGCCAAGTGTGAAAAGTACAGAATCCCAAGAGCTGGCATTCTTCTTTCCTTTCTTTTGTTTGAGCATTGCGAGGCTGAGGCCTGCGTAGTTCCCAACCAGGGATCTAAACCCCTGCAGTGGAAGCACGGAGTCCTACCCACTGGACCACCAGAGACGTCCCAGAGAGAAGGCATTCTTTACAGCACTTCCAAGCTGCTTGCATGACAGACAGAGCACTCTCTTGTTCTGCTGGGGCGGGGGTGGGGGGGTGCGCCTCTACAGTGGGGGGGCAGGTGTGCATGCTTCCAGGAATTGAGAAGGGAGAGGCAAACTGTCACTGCCTTCTGCCCATTTTGCCTTTTACCTTTCTCTCAAATGGACCTGCCAGGGGCCATGTTCTGCAGCTGCATCTCTTTCCCGAATTCTTGTAGCAGCTTGTATACTTGGTCCATCTCCAGGTGTGTCTGTCTGTATGGCAGCCGGAGTGAACGCAGCTGACTGGTTCACTCATGAAACCTTTGAACCATGGTTGGGATTTGAGAAAACCCTTTGGAATTGGGTCTGGGCTCCTTCTCTTGTCTTATGTCCCAGTGCTCCCTGCCTGGGGTTCCCGCTCTTATAAATCAGTGATCCACCTACTGTGCTTTCTTGCCTTTGCCCAGGTTCCCACCCTCTGAAATGTGCTTCCCACCCTTGCTTGTTGGCTGGGACTCTTTTTTTAGAGACTCAGCTTCAGGGGTCAGGAAGCCCTCCCTTGAGTTCCTCAGTTGGACATGCAGGTCTGCTCTGGACTCTACTACACTTTCATATTTAACATCAGCTTCTAGCCTGTGAGCGCCTTGAGGCCAGAGATGGGAGTGTGTTTCCTTCATCTCTGCAGACTTGGGCTCTGCCCCAAGGCTCACCAGCCAGCAGTCGTGACTAATAGCGGCAGTGAACATCAGGAACTCACATGAGACATTAATCCTCATGCTCTCCTTATGAGGGCAGATCCATCGTTTTCACCCTCATGTTGTAGATTAGAGAATTGAAACTCTGAGAACTTAAGTAATTTCTCCAGGGTCATGTGGCTAGTGAGTGGTTACATTAACCATTACATTCTTCCTCCAAAGCGAAAATTGCCACCAAGGCCAATCCCTGGGAGGGGAAGTCTCTGAAGGCTGACAGCCTCCGGTCCCAGCTGGAGACGTCGCTCCAGCGGCTGCAGTGCCCCCGGGTCGACCTCTTCTATCTGCACGCGCCGGACCACGGCACCCCTGTGGAAGAGACGCTGCACGCCTGCCACCAGCTGCACCAGGAGGTGAAGGTGGCCCCCAGCTCCCCGCCCTGGCTCTGGGGCGGTCCCGGAGCAGAGCCACCGGGGCCGGACCCCACGCCCAGGGTCCCAATCTCTGGGACTGGCGTTCTGGGCTGCGGGGGGATCTGAACATGGCCTCTCCCCTGCAGGGCAAGTTCGTGGAGCTCGGCCTCTCCAACTATGCCTCCTGGGAGGTGGCCGAGATCTGTACCCTGTGCAGGAGCAACGGCTGGATCCAGCCCACCGTGTACCAGGTGAGGCCGGGGCTGCAGACGCCCGTCTCCATGGCGCCTGCGGTCCCAGGTCCTCTTGGGCCACCCCCCTGCCCCCACCCGCTCGCTCCAGAGCAGCCACTCCCCTGCTCCCAGACTGTAGACGGCCCCTGGGGGCCTTCAGCCTGGCCACGGGCGCCCGCCCTCTCAGGCCCTGGCCCCTCTTCCCGCCTGCTTCTGGCTCTGCGGTCAGTCCGGACTTGCCTCCCCCTTCTCCCTGGAAGGAGTGCCCGGGCGTCACTTAGATACCTTTCCTCTGGAAGCCTTTCCCGACAGCCCAGTGGGTCCTCCAGTCTCCAGACCCCATCTTTATGCATTGAGCGAGTATTTCTGAGAATCCGCCGTGATCACAGAAGCCACCTTTATGTGGTCACCTGTCCTGTCTTGTCTTTTTTTGTTGTTTGTTTATTTGGCTGCCTCGGATCTTAGCTGCATCATGCAGGGTCTTTCATGGCGGCCCACGGACTCTCTAGTTGCGGCTTTCAGGCTTAGTTGCCCTACCAGGGATCAGATTCATGTCTCTTGCTTTGCAAGGTGGATTCTTAACCACAGAACCATCAGGAGAGCCCACTCTGCTTTGTTTTTAACTTGACTCTGACATCTCTTGAAGCAGAGGCCTCACCAGATCCACGTGTTTGAGAGCTCAGGCTCCAGCCCACGGTTGGTGCCTGCAGATGTGTGTGGGATGGCAGAGCCAGGCCGCCGTCCCTTCCTGGGGCCCAGCACCATTTCCCGTCCAAAGTAGTGACGTTGGAAACCATGCTGGAGTCCTGGGGGTCTTGACCAAGGACTTTGAGAGCAGGCTGGGCTCCCTGGCCGGCCCCGCTCAGCTGGCCCTTCTGCCCGCAGGGCATGTACAACGCCACCACCCGGCAGGTGGAGGCGGAGCTGCTGCCCTGCCTCCGGCGCTTTGGACTGAGGTTCTACGCCTACAACCCTCTGGCTGGTACGGGCTGTGGGGCTGCTGCGGGCACAGGCTTCCCTGGGCGGGAGGGCCTTCCCGACCCTGTTTCTGCCCCTTCCTGACCCGGGAGAAGCCTGGCCCCAGACCTGGGAAGGGGAGGGGTTTGCCCGGACCTCCATCCCTCCTGGTTCCCCTGCTATCACCCCCACTTCCGGTCCAGATGGCCTCTGGGGGCAGTGGCTGGGGGTCTGACTGCAGCCTTCCCGCAGGAGGCCTGCTGACCGGCAGGTACAAGTATGAGGACAAGGACGGGAAACAGCCCGAGGGCCGCTTCTTTGGGAACAGCTGGGCAGAGGTCTACAGGAATCGGTGAGCTGGGGGCAGACGGTGTCAGGACGGGTGGGGTGGGAGGGGGTCCCCATAGTCTGAAATGGAGACGCTCTAGGCTGCTTTCGTAGGGCCTCCAGGCTTTTCCTTGCTGCCTAGATCTAGCTCTCTTGAATCCTGGAGGAATTAGGAAACCCTCTGGAGGGTTTCTTCTTGTATTCTTGGAACCCCTGAGAGGAATGAGGCTCCCTGGACCTTATGCTCAACCTTCCAAGGCATGGTTCATCCCTGAGAAGTGGTGATCACCCTCCAGGAGGGAAAGACAGGGCCCCAGATGAGGAGCAGGTGGCCTGGGGTCGACGTGTGCCCCTGAACTGGCTGCCTGTTTCTCCAGGTAAAATAAGGGCAGGGTTTGAGTTCCTGGGAGTAGACGTCATGAGGTCTCTGGTGAGGGAGCCAGCGTCCTGGGTGCTTCCACTGCCCCCCAGAGCAGGAGACGTCCTGCTTGAGGGGACACCAGCCCCTCGATACTGCAGGCTTGGGGTGGGCGCCGCTGCCCGGTTGACCCTTAGGCAGTGGCCCCCGTGTGACCCCGTGGTCCTGACCCCGTGCTGCCCTCCCCACCTGTCCAGCTACTGGAAGGAGCAGCACTTCGAGGGCATCGCCCTGGTGGAGAAGGCCCTGCAGGCTGCGTACGGCAGCAGCGCCCCCAGCATGACCTCAGCCGCCCTCCGGTGGATGTACCACCACTCCCAGCTCCAGGTAACCTCCCCCCACCCCCCACTCTCCCCGGAAGCCCCGCTCCTGCTCTCTTTGAGGAGCCAGCATGATGTCTGAATCGTTTTTCCCTCTGAAATCCCCCTCTGGTCCGGTTCTCATGGCAGCCTTCCTGTTGTTCTGGGTGGCTGCCCAAATTCCAGGCTCTGTCATGAGGGCTTTACAAGCACGGATTGAATGATTACTTAGGCCTGATGAGGTGGAATTGTTCCAGTTTTACTGATGAACAAACATCTGTGAATGGGAGAGAAAGTTATGGTCACGGACTTGATATAAAACCCGCTGGTCCTGCTCTGCGGGGAGTGGGGTTTCCTTCTCTCTTTGGTGTCCCCCTGTCTTCTGGCTGAAGCTTTTCTCCAGCCTCCGCCGTTCACAGTTGCATAGTCTCTGGCCCGTATATGGCAGGTTTTCAGTAAATGAGAGTTAAGTGCTCTGTGTAATTTCTCATTCCCACAAGCACTGTGAAAACTGAGATCTGAGTCTTGGTGGTTAAAAAGCTAAACCACGTCTGCACAGCTGCTGATGGCTGAACTGGACTCTCAACTGAGGTCTGAATGAGGGTGAGCGTCGTGGCAGCTGGACGGAAGAAGACGGGGTTTGGGGTCACATAGTTACGATTGCTGAAGGCACCGTGAGTGCTTGTACAACTATGTAGGGTATGAAGAAGATGCCCAACCCCACTTCCTGGCAGGGGCGGGGCTGGGAGGGGGTGTGTGACGGGGTCCCTGTGGAGCATCGGCTTGTGACCTCTGGCTATCTCCCCTTGCAGGGCACCCATGGGGACGCAGTCATCCTGGGCATGTCCAGCCTGGAGCAGCTGGAAGAGAACTTGGCGGCCACTGAGGAAGGGCCCCTGGAGCCGGCCGTCGTGCAGGCCTTTGATCAGGCCTGGCGCCTGGTCGCCCACGATTGCCCCAACTACTTCCGCTAGGCTCCTGCCCAGGTCAGGCGCCGAAGGGTTCTTCCTTTTCTGTCGCCTCTTCTGCGCTCTCCCTGGCTGGTCTTTGCCTTAAGCTGGTTTCGCGTGGTCTTTCTCCACTGTCTGGATCCGGGCGTAACTTTTCTAGACCCCCGCCTCGCTCCCTGTTGCCCTCACAATGTATAACGCCGTGGGCTGAGCCCCTCTGGGGCACCTCCCGTCTGAATAAAGCCAACCCTAGGCCTGCCTGCAGCCCAGTCACTGAGTGGACCCGCAGATCTCTCTCCTCAGCTGTTGTGACTTGGCTCCTCCTTGCCTGGGCCTTCCTGCCTGAGGGGTGGAACCACGGGCCGGAGCCCCCACGGGGCAGAGGCGGCGGGAGGGCCCCCAGCCTGGCCTCTCGGTGGGCTGCAGGCGGCCCTCACATTCCCACATGCCAGAGGGAAGGGGCCGTCCACCCCGAGGTGGCTTTTCTCTCCGAATTATCTCACTAAATACTCAGAAATGGAAGGATTTAGGCAAAAACCTTCCAGGAAAAAAGTGGGCCTTTCCTGGAGGTCCGGTGTTTAAGACTCTACACAGAGGATACAGGTTCGATTCCTGCTTGGGAGGTGAGGATCCCACGTACTGTGGGACCCACCCGTCTAAACAAAAGCAGTGCCTTTGCTCGTAGCTTAAGCTTGTCGTCTGCTCACCCACAGATTCTCAGCTGTGCTGCTGCGCCTCCCTCTGTTAGACGGGCCTGGGCAGCCAGGACCCCAGTTTCCCTCAGCAAATCCCTGCTCCAAGTAGGAGGCCCTCAAGGCTGCAGAGAAATGAGATCCCAGGTCCGGTTGTTTCTGTTAGTACATCACGCCTGGACGAGGGCTGTGAGCCAGGCAGCACCAAATCCGTCTCTCAAGTGACGACGGGCTCAACTCAGAAATGCGGCCAAAGGCACCGATCAGAGGCTCTTTAGTCTGAAGGAAAGTCCTGCTTGCCATCTAGAAGGAGACACTCTGCAGATACAGTTTGATTATTTGGAACTTTCCTTTGTCTTCACCCGTAATAAAATGCTTTCCCAAATGGGGTAATTACCCTGCTTGTATGATCAGCCATTGTTGCTCAACAAGCCACCCCAAAACTGAGTTGCTTAAGATGACAAAGTCTGCAATTGACCTAAGAAGATGCAATTCAATTTCTATCAAAACCCCTGCTAGATTTTTTCTTACAGATATTGACAAAATTATTTTTAAATTCATATTTGAAATTCAAGGGATACAGAATTGCCAAAACAAGCAAGAGCAAAGTTCTCCAGTTCCTGATATCAAAGCTTACTACAAAGCTACAGAAATAAAAAACAGTATGGACCGGCATAAGGATAGACATAGAGACTGATGGAACAGACTTGAGAGTCCAGAAATAAGTCCATAATAGCCTAAAAGCAGAAATAGCTCAAAAGGTTCAACAACTGGTGGATGCATAAGTTAAAAGTGATATATCCAAAAAAAAAATAAAAATAAAAAAAAAAAATGATATACCCACACCACGGAATATTCAGCCAATAAAGAAATGAAGTAATGAGACACCTATGATGCGGATGAGCCTGTTTTGCTGTAAGCTTTACTTACATTTTAAGTTCAAAAGATTTGTCAGCAAAAGAAATCAGTTGTTACACATAAACAGTTTTGATTTTTTGTAATTATTTGTCTTAATTTCAATATACAGTTATTAAAAGAAATAGAAACAGTAAGGAAAAGTAACTCTAAATATATCACCAAATTGGGCTGACCAACATCCTGACGTGACGAGTGCTGCAAAGCCCCTTGTTAATAGCAATATGGAGCCGCAACTGGGAGAGGGTCCATCCCACAGGTGAGACTTCAAATTGCAGTTTCGGAGATCCCGCTTATAATTCCAGGGTGCAGACTGATATGCAAAAATGCAACTCTCGTTTTACTTTGACAGTGCTGTTTGTTTCACTTTGTAGTCGTAAGACTTCTTAGACCTGGGGGGCTTGGCCAGGCCTTCAGGGGCTTGAGAGATTCCAAGACCCCCTCCCCTTCTTATCTAAAGTGCTGCCGACATGCTGTGCTTGCAGCGGGCACAGAGTCCTGCCGTGTCCATGCAGGTTAGAATCAGAGGCCTGCTCTCCTGCCTCGGAAGCCTGAACAAGGCTACCTCCCTTTAGTTTCCCTAACAGAACCTTGAAGGTGATACACGAAGTGAAAAATGACAGTTCCAAAAGGCCTCATATTATCTGATTTTCGTGGAATGTCTGGAATGGGGAAATCTATTAGAGACAGAAACTAGACTTGTGGTTCCCTAGGGCTGAGAGATGGGTTGGAGATTAACTGCTAATGAATACAGGTTTCTTTGGGGGGTGATGAAAATGGAGGAAATGGAGATTAACTGTTAATGAGCGCAGGTTTCTTTTGTTGTTCAGTTGCTAAGTCGTGTCCAGCTCCTTGCGACCCGGTAGACTGCAGCACGCCAGGCCTCCCTGTCCTCTATCTCCCAGAGTTTGTTTAAACTAGTGTGCCTTGAGTAGGTGATGTTTCTTCTGGGGGTGATGAAATGCTTTAAGTTTGATTGTGATGGTTGTACAACACTGAATACACAAAAACAAAAAGACGGTACTTTTTAATGTATTCTTTTTTAAAGAATTGTGTGTGTTTGGATGTGCTGGGTCTTTGTTGCTGCACGCGGGTTTTCTCTCGTTGCGGGAAGTGGGGTCTGTTCTTCGCCGAGGTGCCTGGGCTTCTCGCTGCGGTGACTTCTCCTGTTGCAGGGTAGGGGCTCTAGGGCACACAGGCTTCAGTAGTGGGCTCTGTAGTTGTGGCCCATGGGCTTGGTTGCTCCTCGGCATGTGGACTCTTTCTGGGCCAGGAACTGAACCCCTGTCCCCTGCGTTAGCAGGCAGACTCCCAACCACTGGAACACCAGGCAAATCCTGAGTTGTGTACTTTAAATGGGTGTCTAATAATGTGGATTATGTCTCACTAGAGCTGTTTAAAAAAAAAAAAACCAACACAGTCATTTAGCTCAGAAGTCTGTCACTTGGCAGGGCCCAGTGGGGAACAGGCCTCTGTTCCCCAGTGTCTGAGAAGTGACAGACACCTGGAGGCTAAAATCACCTGCGGCTAATTCACACATGTAGCGGTTAATGCTGATGGTCAGCTGCTGTCATCACTTAACCCACGACCCCTCCACGTGGCCTCGGCTCCCACACAGCACGTCAGCTGGCTTCCAAGGACAAGCATGTCAGGAAAACCAACATCTCTCTTGCCTCATGGAGGAGTGTCTACGCTATGTTGTAAAAAGAGGACGGGAAAGGAATAGATGGTCGTCTTTGGAAAATAAACTCTGTCTCTGGGCGCAGTGGTTCTAAGTGGTCAGGTCGAGAAGATGAACTTCTTGACTGGTCAGGAGACCTTTAGCCCTGAGTGTCTCTGTTAGGGATGTGTTATCTGCTAGGTCATTTCCCATCTGCTAGAAACTTTCAGGGAGTATATGTCACACATACTTGATGGTGACTTGGATTCAGTCATTTCAGTGCTAAAAAGACAGAGTTGGTTCTAGAAAGTGACAAACACAACCTCACAGTAGAGACTCATGTGTAGGGTATAAAAGACTGGAGAATGGCTTGGTACAGGTTTTGTATTCTCGAATCAGTATGACAGAAGGGGGACTCCTGAGGCTAAAGACTCACAGGAGGGCATTTGGGCTGACCTGGGTGCCTAGTCTTCATCCTGGCCTGCTTGTTACTTGTGGTTGTGACGGTTAATTCACCATGGTGATGGTTAATTTCAGATTTGCATTCTGAATACATTTTAGAAGCAATAAGGAAGGTAAGAATGTCAGGATCCGTATTGCTTATGAGAAAGTACGTGTCTGTTCCACAGGGTTTTAAATGATTTATTTATCTTGTTCTGCCAGGCCTTCGCTGCCGTGCGGGCCTTCTCTAGCTTCAGCGAGCGGGGGCTGCTCTCCAGTTGGAGCTGCGGTGCTCGGGCTTCTCGTTGTGGCGGCTCCTCCTGCTGCATAGCACGGGCTCGAGATGCATGGGCTTAGCTGTTCCTGGGCGTTTGGACTCTTCCCAGACTAGGGATTGGCCCTGTGTCCCCTGCATTGGCAGGCAGATTCCTATACGCTGTAACACTGGGGAAGTCCCATAGGTTTTTCATTTAATTTTTTTTTTTAACAAACACTGTCATGCACGAAGATTTGTAAGTGTATGGCCACCACAGAAACATGTTTATTTTCATTGTTGAACTTTAAAACGGAAAGCTTCACTTTGATTACATGAACTGGGTGGAAAAATGCTAGCTATTATTGAAATTGATGGATTTTCTATTTGAAGTATGTGACACAAATACAAAACTGTCAATCTTTTCTTTCTTTCCTTTTTTTTTTTTTTGTTGTTGTTGTTTGGCCGCATTGCATGGCATGTGAGAACCTAGCTCCTGACTGTGGATCAAAGCCTTTCCCCCTGCAGTGGAAGCATGGAGCCTTAACCACTGGACCACTGGATCAGGAATGTCCCTGGCATTATTTTCTATTTGTGAAGTATTTCTCTTCTTCATACCACACATCGAAAGCTATTACTTTACTCCTCTGATGTGCATAAGAGATGTTAGGATGAAAAAATAGCAAATTAAAAAATCATTTTATTCAAGTATGGTTGATTGACAATGTTCTATTAGTTATAGTTATCCAGCAAAGTGATTCAACTCTTACACCTGTTCTTTTTCAGATTCTTTTCTCTTATTTTTTTCTTTTTCCAAGTCGCTCAGTTGCGTCCGACTCTTTGCGACCCCCTGGACTCTAGCCCACCAGGCTCCTCTGTCCATGAGATTCTCCAGGCAAGAGAGCTTACAAAATACTGAGTGTCGTTCCCTGTGCTGCACAGCGGGTCCTTCCCGGCGTCTCTTTTATACACGGCAGTGTGTACGTGTTAATCCCAAACTCCTAGTCTGTCCCTCCCCGCCTTTCCCCTCTGGTGACCGTAAGTTTGTTTTCTGTGTCTGTGGGTCTACTACTTTTTTGAATATAAATTCATTTGTATCTTTTTTTTTCTTTTTTTTAGATTCCACACATAAGTGATATCGTCTGACGTTCGTCTTTGTCTGACTTACTTAGTGTGATATTCTCTAGGTCCATCCGTGCTGCAAGAGAGACATTATTTCATTCTTTTTTTATGGCAGAGAAATATTCCATTGTATACATATATATATATATATATATATATATATATTTATACACCACATCTTGATTCACTCATCTGTCAACATTTAGGTTGCTTCCGTGACTTGGCTATTGTAGGCAGTGCTGAATTAAACATAGGGGAATGTGTATCTTTTCAAATTAAGGTTGTCTCGGAATATGTGCCCAGGGATGGGATTGCAGGATCATATAGTAATTCTATATTTAGTTTTTAAAGGAGTCTCCATATTGTTTTCCATAGTAGCTGTACCAATTTACATTCCCACCAACAATGTAGGAAGGTTCCTTTTTCTCTATACCCTCTCCAGCATTTAGTATTTGTAGACTTTTTGATGATGGCCATTCTGACCAATGTGAAATGATACCTCATTGTAGCTTTGATTTGCATTTCTCTAATAATTTAGTTGAGAAGAACAGTTATTTAATCTAGATCAGAAGTTACGTGGTAAGAAAATAAACTCCCTCCCTTACCTACTGCTCTCCACCTGGGTGCCTTTGCCCAATAAAATCTCTTGCTTTGTCAAAAAAAAGAAAAGAAACTCCCTATATTGTACAAGGTAAATCACCTTTTTCCAGTGAAATTTTCTGCTTCAAAAATTAGCAATTATTGAATATTTCCTGGTGGTCCAGTGGTTGAGGCTCCGCACTTCCACTGCAGGTTCAATCCCCACTTGGGGAATTAAGATCTTACAAGCACACAGCCCAGCGCCACCCCCTCCCCCGCAAAAAATTTGCAATTATTTCAAGATGCTCATGCAACTTGTCTCAGTTACTTTGGCCTGCTATAACAAAATACCGTAGTCTGTGTGGCTTAAATAACAAACAATGCTTTCTCATGGTTTTGGAGGCTAGAAGGTCCAAGATGAGGGCGCCAGCATATTTGAAGTCTGTGAGGGCCTCCTCATGGTTGGAGAGCCTCTTTCCTTTCCGCTGTGTCCTCACATGTCTGACAGAGAGCTCTCTAGTTTCTTCCTCTTCTTCTGAGGACGCTGATCCTATCATGAGGCCTCCAGCCTCATACCTCATCTAAAGCCAGGCACCTCCTGAGGACCCCGCCTCCTGACACCATCACCTTGGGCTCAGAGTTTCAACATATGAGTTTGGGGAGCACACACATTCAGTCTATAACCCCAGTGCTGGTTTGTGTTTTCTGCTTTTCACATGGCCAGTGGTGTCATTACATTACCCAAGGCAGATGGTAAATGTTGACCGATACTATGAACAAGTTATAAATTTATTATCAGCTTTCTTAAGAATTCGAAATTTTGTGTTTAATATTTGATGAACTAGGCATCTGACCTTTTCCAAACCGACAGTTGCTTTGACTCTGATCCTTTGGTTAATGCTGTTCCTGATGAAGGAAGTCCAGTGGCTAAGATGCTAGGCTTTCAATTCAGGGGGTCTGGGTTCGATCCCTGATCAGGGAACTAGATCTCCAGTGCTGCAACTAAAGATCTCAAATGCCTCAAGGAAGACTGAGTGCAGCCAAATAAATTTTTTAAAAATCAAGTACAAAACTGTAACCGATTTTTTAAAGAAAAAATAATAGCTATTCTGTGCTGATGCACCCCCTGCCTTCAGGGGGGAAACAGAAAGCCTGAGAGGTCTACGCTGAGGTGGAGGGAGTGCTCTCCTCACGGAAAGTTCTGCCACTGTGGCCTGTCGATAAAGGGATCGGTACTGTGGCCTGAAACTGAACTGAACATGAGAACTTTTGAGTATTTCATCTAGAGTACAGTGGCCGTTCCCTTACTGAACGGCATAACTGATTAGGGCATTTAGAATTTGGTGAGGCCGTCCAAGCACAGGTGGGAAAACAGTTTGCAGACACAGAGCATTTCGGAATGGAGTGAGTTTATTAAGAGCAAGAAGCAGAGATAATGAGGGCGCCGGAAGCAAGGAAGCGAGTCAGCCTCCTGACAGGTCAGCCTCCTGACAGGCCAGGGAGAGCTGAGGGACACGGAACCGTGGACTGGCTGAGGGGGAGCCGGCACTTTTCGGGTCAGTAGCCGGTTTTTCTAGCCTCGGGACGAAACTCCTGCTGGAAGGTCGGGATTAGCTGATTGATTAGAGAGCTACAGGGTGAGTACGGGGTGGGCGCTTCTGCCGCATATGGGGTCAGGAAGCCTGCTGCTGAAGGTCAGGGGGGCTTTTGGCAACAGTTACAGAGGGGCTCAGTCAGCTTCGGAGGTGACCTTGGTTCTGGCCTCTGTGTCTGTGGCCTTGGTACAAGGCCTCGCAGCTGTGGCCTTGGGGCAGGACTGCACAGAATTGTTTGTGTGAGGTGCAGATGCTTTGATGTGCTGGTTAGAAGCATTCATGATCCCTAAGGATTGCCTCCATAACTTTAGCAGAAAGCATTAAGGGGAACATCCGATATTCCAAAGACTTCAAAGTCAAGGAATTGTAACAGCACCACTTATATGGGAGAAAAAGTACCCTCCTCAATCAAGGATTACTACAATGCTGTCTCTCAGTTTAATAGCCTTATCTCTGAAAAGAGAGAAAGTGAAAGTCACTCAGTCGTCTCTGACTCTTTGTGACCCCAGAGATTATATAGTCCATGGAATTCTCCAGGCCAGAATACTGGAGTGGGTAGCCGTTCCCTTTTCCAGGGGATCTTCCCAACCCAGGGATCAAACCCAGTTTACCCAATTGCAGGTGGATTCTTTACCAGCTAAGCCACTGGGAGCTTGGCAAATCGTGGTCAATTGATGTTTAAGTAAAAAGTGGCCACTCTTGCTCCGTCAGCATTGAACACTGGTGAGTGAATTGTTGCCTCTAGGGGTACTTGGTATGCAACCTTGAATTTTGCTCATGTCTTCTTTCCAGTATCCATTCAGGGAAACATGCTTTCTTTTACCTGGCAACATATGCTGTACACATTCTTCCTTTCACTGGCTTATTTAAAATTCCCCTGAATTATTTCATTAATGGGTCAGACTCTTATACAATAATATCTGCCAATAGATGTTTAAACATTCCATCGCAATAATGAAATTAAGCAGTATATTCTGATAGTGGCCGCCACAGAGGAAAATACTCTCATTGCATGCTATTCAAGCAGCTGGATAAAAACAGGTCTTGAATGAGGAGAAATCCAGGCCATATCTCTTAAAGTATCTTTATGTGGGGCTATTTAGGTAGCTTTCAAAAGCATTTCCCAACTCATATAAAACAAATTATTAGCTCCTGGCCCCCAAACATGAAGGATAAACACTCACATTATCATAGCCTGAGGAAAGCACTGTCTGAGCTGGAAATTCTGTTAAATCTCTGTATTAAGTTATTGGATAAACATCTAAATGTGAAAAGAGGCTCCTAAAGTAAAAAAAGAAAAAAGATTTGGAAGTGTTCTAGACGGCAATAAACCAAGCTCCACTTTCTATCCCATTCAGACCCCAAAGCATTATAGGTGCCTGTAATAATCTCACCACTGCTGAGAGGCTTTGGCGTTTACACACTGATGGTATTTGTTGTTCCCTGAACTTTGAATTTGATCCTTTTGCTGAATCACGCATACCCTTTGAGCTAATCTATTACTAGACTCTAGTAAGAAATTGTCTGATTTAGAAGGAAGTTCTAATTCTCCAGTTCAGCATTCTCATCCTTAATAAGTTCTTTCTGAATTGAAACCATGTAAGTTGGGTCACAGTGGCAGATTTTATTTTTTTGGGCTCCAGAATCACTGCAGATGGTGACTACAGCCATGAAATTAAAAAAGAATCTTGCTGCTTGGAAGAAAAGCTATGATCAACCTAGACAGCGTATTAAAAAGCAGAGGCATTACTTTGCCAACAAAGGTCCGTCTAATCAAAGCTATGGTTTTTCCAGTAGTCATGTATGGATGTGAGAGTTGGACTATAAAGAAAGCTGAGCACCGAAGAATTGATGCTCTTGAACTGTGGTGTTGGAGAAGACTCTTGAGAGTCCCTTGGACTGCAAGGCGATCCAACCAGTCCATCCTAAAGCAGATCAATCCTGAATATTCATTGGAAGGACTGATGTTGAAGCGGAAACACCAATACTTTGGCCACCTGATCCGAAGAGCTGACTCAGCAATATTTCTGAGATTCACACATGTTGTTGTATATCAGTAGTTCATTCCTTTTTATTGCTGATTATATAATTCTCTATTATATGAGTGTACCACAAGTTGATTGGTTGTTTCCAATTTGGGGCTCTTGTGAATGAACTGACATAAACATTCAGTTCAGTTCAGTCGCTCAGTCGTGTCCGACTCTTTGCGACCCCATGGACTGCAGCACACCACGCCTCCCTGTCCATCACCAACTCCCAGAGTCCACCCAAACTCATGTCCAATGAGTTGGTGATGCCATCCAACCATCTCATCCTCTATTGTCCTCTTCTCCCACCTTTAATCTTTCCCAGCATCAGGATCTTTTCAAATGAGTCAGTTCTTTGCATGAGGTGGCCAAAGTATTGGAGTTTGAGCTTCAGCATTAGTCCTTCCAATGAATATTCAGGACTGATTTCCTTTAGTATAGACTGGTTGGATCTCCTTGCAGTCCAAGGGACTCTCAAAAGTCTTCTCCAACACCACAGTTCAAAAGCATCAATTCCAGATGAATGGATAAAGAAGCTGTGGTACATATACACCATGGAATATTACTCAGCCATTAAAAAGAATTCATTTGAACCAGTTCTAATGAGATGGATGAAACTGGAGCCCATTATACAGAGTGAAGTAAGCCAGAAAGATAAAGAACATTACAGCATACTAACACATATATATGGAATTTAGAAAGATGGTAACGACAACCCTATATGCAAAACAGAAAAAGAGACACAGAAGTACAGAACAGACTTTTGAACTCAGTGGGAGAAGGTGAGGGTGGGATGTAGCGAAAGAACAGCATGTATATTATCTATGGTGAAACAGGTCACCAGCCCAGGTGGGATGCATGAGACAAGTGCTCGAACCTGGTGCACTGGGAAGACCCGGAGGAATCTGGTGGAGAGGGAGGTGGGAAGGGGGATCGGGATGGGGAATACGTGTAAATCTATTGCTGATTCATGTCAATGTATGACAAAACCCACTGAAAAAAATAAATAAATTAATTTAAAAAATAATAATAATAAAAAAAAAAGCATCAATTCTTCAACGCTCAGCTTTCTTTATAGTCCAACTCTCACATCCATACATGACTATTGGAAAAACCATAGCTTTGACTAGATGGATCTTCATTGGCAAAGTAATGTCTCTGCTTTATAATATGCTGTCTAGGTTGGTCATAACTTTTCTTCCAAGCAGCAAGATTCTTTTAATTTCATGGCTGAAGTCACCATCTGCAGTGATTCAGTAGCCCAAAAAAATAAAGTCAGCCACTGTTTCCACTGTTTCCCCATCTATTTGCCATGAAGTGATGGGACCAGATGCCATGATCTTAGTTTTCTGAATGTTGAGCTTTAAGCCAACTTTTTCACTCTCCTCTTTCACTTTCATCAAGAGGCTCTTTAGTTCTTCTTTGCTTTCTGCCATAAGGGTGGTATCATCTGCATATCTGAGGTTATTGATATTTCTCCCAGCAATCTTGATTCCAGTTTGTGTTTCATCCAGCCCAGCATTTCTCATGATGTACTCTGCATATAAGTTAAAGAAGCAGGGTGACAATATACAGCCTTGACGTACTCCTTTTCCTATTTGGAACCAGTCTGTTGTTCCATGTCCAGTTCTACTGTTGCTTCCTGACCTGCATACAGATTTCTCAAGAGACAGGTCAGGTGGTCTGGTATTCCCATCTCTTTCAGAATTTTCCAGAGTTTATTGTGATCCACACAGTCAAAGGCTTTGGCATAGTCAATAAAGCAGAAATAGATGTTTTTCTGGAACTCTTGCTTTTTCAATAATCCAGCGGATGTTGGCAATTTGATCTCTTGTTCCCTCTACCTTTTCTAAATCCAGCTTGAACATCTGGAAGTTCACAGTTCACGTACTGTTAAAGCCTGGCTTGGAGAATTTTGAGCATTACTTTACTAGCGTGTGAGATGAGTGCAATTGTGTGGTAGTTTGAGCATTCTTTGGCATTGCCTTTCTTTGGGATTGGAATGAAAACTGACCTTTTCCAGTCCTGTGGCCACTGCTGAGTTTTCCAAATTTGCTGGCATATTGAGTGCAGCACTTTCACAGCATCATCTTTTAGGATTTGAAATAACTCAACTAGAATTCCATCACCTCCAACAGCTTTGTTCATAGTGATGCTTCCTAAGGCCCACTTGACTTCACATTCCAGGATGTCTGGCTCTAGGTTGGTGATCACACCATCGTGTGTGATTATCTGGGTCGTGAAGATCTTTTTTGTATAGTTCTTCTTTGTATTCTTGCCACCTCTTCTTAATATCTTCTGCTTCTGTTAGGTCCATACCATTTCTGTCCTTTATTGGGCCCATCTTTGCATGAAAGGTTCCCGTGGTATCTCTAATTTTCTTGAAGAGATCTCTAGTCTTCCCCATTCTATTGTTTTCCTCTATTTCTTTGCATTGATCACTGAGGAAGACTTTCTTATCTCTCCTTGCTAGTCTTTGGAACTCTGCATTCAAATAGGTATATCTTTCCCTTTCTCCTTTGCCTTTCACTTCTCTTCTTTTCTCAGCTATTTGTAAGGCCTCCTCAGACAACCACTTTGCCTTTTTGCATTTCTTTTTCTTGGGGATGGTCTTGATCACTGCCTCCTGTACAATGTCATGAACCTCTGCCCATAGTTCTTCAGGCACTCTGTCTATCAGATCTAATCCCTTGAATCTATTTGTCACTGACAGATCATGGTGGAGAGTTCTGACAAAAAGTGGTCCACTGGAGAAGGGAATGGCAAACCAGTTCAGTATTCTTGCCTTGAGAACCCCATGAACAGTATGAAAAGGCAAAAAGATAGGACACTGAAAGATGAACTCCCCAGGTCTGTAGGTGCCCAGTATGCTACTGGAGATCAGTGGAGAAGTAACTCCAGAAAGAATGAAGGGATGGAGCCAAAGCACAAACAATACCCAGATGTGGATGTGACTGGTGATAGAAGCAAGGTCCAATGCTGTAAAGAGCAATATTGCATAGGAATCTGGAATGTTAGGTCCATGAATCAAGGCAAATTGGAAGTGGTCAAACAGGAGATGGTAAGAGTGAATGTCGACATTCTAGGAATCAGCGAACTAAAATGGACTGGAATGGGTGAATTTAACTCAGATGACCATTACATCTACTCCTGTGGGCAGGAAACCCTTAGAAGAAATGGAGTAGCCATCATGGCCAACAAAAGTCTGAAATGCAGTACTTGGATGCAATCTCAAAAATGACAGAATGATCTCTGTTCGTTTCCAAGGCAAACCATTCAATGTCATGGTAATCCAAGCCTATGCCCCCACCAGAAACACTGAAGAAGCTGAAGTTGAGTGGTTCTATGAAGACCTACAAGACCTTTTAGAACTAATACCCAAAAAAGATGTCCTTTTCATTATAGGGGACTGGAATGCAAAAGTAGGAAGTCAAGAAACACCTGGAGTAACAGGCAAATTTGGCCTTGGAGAATGAAGCAGGGCAAAGGCTAATAGAGTTCTGCCAAGAGAATGCACTGGTCATAGCAAACACCCTCTTCCAACAAAACAAGAGAAGAGTCTACACATGGACATCACCAGGTGGATGACACTGAAATCAGATTGATTATATTCTTTGCAGCCAAAGATGGAGAAGCTCTATATAGTCAGCAAAAACAAAACCGGGAGCTGACTGTGGCTCAGATCATGAACCCCTTATTGCCAAATTCAGACTGTAGTGTTTACTACTGAATAAAAAAATTGATGTATACGTCGACCTGCCCAGTTCAAACCTATGTTGTTCAGGGGCCACCTGTAGTCAGAAGGTCATATATATTAAACATATACTTCTAAGATCTGTTTTTAGCATGTACGCAACATAATCTGAGACTTAAAAATTCTGTCTTGATTAATTCAGACAGAGATCATCAGTACATGAAACTGTTAGGGGAAAGACTGACTGAAACCCCACCCTTGGACCAGGCACCGTAGTAAGTATTTGCATGAGTTATTTTAGGACAGAAGGTGCTGGTAAGGAACAAGGAACTAACAAGCCACCACCTGCCAGAAAAATCTGGGAAAGGTCAAAAGGAGAGAGGAGAGGCCAATCTGTATGTCCTACCAACTTCCCAGAATCCTCCTTGTTGGAATCCATCTTGGCTGAGCAGTGTGTGTGCCACCAGGAAGTACCCTGAGTCAGAATGATTGACCAGAGACAACCCAGAAACTCTTCCCATTACTATAAAATCCGAGACTGCAAGTCCCGTGGCAGAGCAGTCCTCCTGGGTTCCCTGACCTGCTCTCCGCCCAGGTGCCCCTTCCCGGTAAAGGCCCTTGCTCTGTCAGCACGTGTATCTCCTCGGACAGTTCATTTCCAAGTGTTAGACAAGAGCTCACTCTCAGACCCTGGACAGGGTACCCCTTTCTGCAACGAAACCCTAAAATGAAAGATTGGGAACTTGCGAGTGGGGGGAGCAGGCTGACACCACACGAATCCACTGCTTGATCTCGGCATGATTAGGAGTGGATCACCCACGCTACTTGTATCTCCTTGTTATGCATCAGGAAGTACATGGGACCACTGCTGAAGCATTCTTAAGAGGGGAAAAAAAGTTGACCTAGAATATAATCGAGTCATTAGCACTTCCATTTGGTGAAAAATATGAGGAACAAGTTAAATGAAACTATGACTATGCAAAAAGAATGTGAGATGTCCTATAGGCCAACTGGTAGGTCTCTTCCATAAACAAATGCATGAAAAGTGGTGAGACTGCTGAAGTTTAAACTAGATTTTTGAAATATAACAATGAAATGTAATGTGTCAACCATGTCTTATCCTAATGGAAGCCAACTGAAACTTTTTTTTTTTTGATCTCCTGCATTGGGGGCACAGAGTCTTAGCCACTGGACCACCAGAAAGTCGTGAAGCCACCTGAAACTTTTTAAAACAATCAGGGATATTTGAATATAGATGTGGTATGAAGTGACATAAAAGAATTGTTCATTTATTTTTAGTGTGACTGGCTTTGTAGTTATGTAAGAAGTTGCCTGTTGCAGTGCGTGCAGACTGGCATATACTGGCATCTCTAGTACGTCCAGCGCAGTATTGAATGAGTGGTGTGAGAGTGACCTTGGGCAGCCTCGCCCTGCAATGGCTTGAAGCGGGGCTTGGGCTCCCAGGCAGAGGTTCAGGCCGTGTTGCAGTGCTGAGAGCACCAAATCCTAACCACTAGACCAGTGGTCACGGACAGGGGCCCTGGCCCTTCAGTTTTGCAGAAAAGGATTCCCACAAAGACGGAAAGTGGTGAAACAGGTTAAGTATTTTTTAAGTGGGAAAAGAGTACAGTCCATGTGGATAGATAGACTAGCAGATGCAGAGAGAGAGGAGAGAGTTGCGCCCTTGTGGCAATTTGGATTACTTTTATCAGGCATGTCTTCCGGGTTTTCTTTGGCCAATCATTTTGATTTGCCTGGTTCACAGTCCACAGTTAGTACATCTTAGGATCCTCCATGTGGGCGCACGCATCTCTTAGCCAAGACGGATTCTATCGCAAAGGCCTATGGGTAGAGTATCCCTTGATATCACTCCCCTTTGACCTCCGAGGAGCCCTTCTGTGCATGTGTGGTTGGGAAGGTCTCCTGACTTCGAGAATGAGATATATGTGGTCTAGTCAGGGTCCGGCTACTTCTCTTAATTGTCCTGCTCTTCTCATCTTGGAGTTTCAGTTCACAGGGAATGAATGTATAATTAGTTTACTCTGGTGGGACCCATCTACCTCCTGCCTCAAGAGCAGACATCAATGCCTGGTTACCAATCTTAGAGGGAAAATTGTTTCACTATTAAATATAATGTCAGCTATATGTTTTCTGTATATGCCCTTTTTCATTTTGAGGAAATTCCCTGCTCTTATTTTGCTGAGGGTTTTTTTTTTTTTTTCTTTCTCCTTCATGAATGGGTATTGAATTTTGTTAAATGCTTTTTCTGCGTCTATTGAGATAATCATAAGGGTTTTATTCTTCGGCGCTAGTATGTGTGCATGCTAAGTGACTTCAATCATGTCTGACTCTCTGGGACCCTATGGACTGTAGCCCGCCAGGCTCCTCCTCTGTCCATGGGATTCTCCGGGCAAGAATACTGGAGTGGGGTGCCATGCCCTCCTCCAGGGGATCTTTCCAACCCAGGGATCAAACTCCTGTTTCTTACGTCTCCTGGGAGGCAGGTTCCTTCCCACCTGCGCCACCTGGAAAGGCCCCGGTGTCAGTACACTCAACTCTAATGATTGCTTTTCCTGCCACCTTGCAGGCCCCAGAAGTCAGCTCTGTGATTTTCTTGTTGGGACTTGCCAAAAGCTCCAGCCAGCATTAGTATTAAAGTACTGAAAGAATTCAAGCGAAAACACCTTTCAGAAATGAAAGCAAAATAAAGACTTTGCTCAAAGGTTGGGGATGCATAGTAGCCAGCTCTCACTATAGCAAGTATTTGGAAAAATTCTTTAGACGGAAGAAAAGTTGGATTTACACACAAAAAGGAGAGTGCTGAAAATGGTAAATGTGAGGATAAATATAACTTTTAATTTTTTTTCATGTTTAGCCTTTTAAACAGAGAAGTGAGTTTTTATAAAGTTAAAAATATGCTTACTGTGTGATTCAGCAAAAACTGACCCTGGTAGTCTTCATGACCCTGCCTACAAAACCTCTGACCAACCAGGGTTGACTAACCAACTGACTGATATCATTGCAACATTGATTGATTTGCAAATATAAAGCACACTGTATTCTTGGGATGAAATGTAATGAGTCAGGATGTATTATCCTCATTGTATATTACTGTATTCAGTTGGCCAGAGGTTTTGTAGGTGGTTTCCAGGAACAGCCTCGGGTCTTCCTTGAGCTAGCCCACTGTTCTGAAGCAGCCTCTCAGCTCTCCCTGGACCATCAGGAGGTCGACCCAACCCGCTGGGCTCACAGCGCCCTCATTATCTCTGCTCCTTGCTCTTCGTAAACGCACTCCATTCCGAAATGCTCTGTGTCTGGAATTTTTTTTCCAACCCGAGCTCAGACTGCCTCAACAGATTCCAAATGCACTTATCAAACTATGCAGTTCAGTAAGGGAACGGCCACCGTACTTTAGAGACGACATCCTCTAACGTGTTCAGTTTCAGGCGCTAGTACCAACCCCTTTACCACAAGCCGTGGAGCTTTACACGAGGAGAGCGCTCCCTCCACTCAGCCTAAGCCTCTCAGGTTTGTGTTCCGCCCTTACGGCGGGGGATGCATCAGCACAGAGGAGCTATTATTCTTCCTTAAAAAACAGATTATAGTTTTGTACTTGATCTTTTTAAGATATTTATGATAGAAATTGCACTGAATCTTCTTAGCTCAGTTTCAGATTTTGTCATCTTAAGCAACAGAATTTTAGGGTGGTTTGTTGTGCAACAATAATTTTTATATTATTATTAATATGAGCAGGTAGAGAAGGGAATGGCAACCCACTCCAGTATTCCTGCCTGGAAAAGTCCATGGACAGAGGAGCCTGGCGGGCTGCAGTCTGTGGGGTTGCATGACTGAGCACGCATGCAGGAGGGTGGAGGGAGAGGGGTTGGCAGCAATAAACTGGCAGAACTAAAATAAGTAATAATAATAATATGAGGAGGGTAATTACCCTTGGGGAAGCATCCATTTTATTATGGTGACGACAGAGGAGGGTGTCTTTGTTGTAAATAATAAGACTTTACCGCAGGGTGTGTGTCTCCTTTTATTAATGGCGAGTAGGACCTTCCTTTGAACAGAATCTCTTTTCAAGAATTATTTATTTATTTATGGTTGTGCTGGGTCCTTTTTTTTTTTCACATTTTAAAAATTTTATTTTTCAATTTTTTAATTCTCTTTTATACTTTTAATTGGAGGCTAGTTACTTTACAATATTGTAGTGGTTTTTGCCACACATTGACATGAATCAGCCACGGGTATGCATGTGTTCCCCATCCTGAAGCCCCTCCCACCTCCCTCCCCATCCCATCCCTCAGGGTCATCCCAGTGCACCAGCCCTGAGCACCCTGACTCATGCATCGAACCTGGACTGGTGATCTGTTTCACATATGCTAATATACATGTTTCAGTGCTATTCTCTCAGATCATCCCACCCTCGCCTTCTCCCACAGAGTCCAATAGACTGTTCTTTACATCTGTGTCTTTTGCTGTCTCATATATAGGGTCATCATTACCGTCTTTCTAAATTCCGTGTGTATGCATCAGTATGCGGTATTGGCGCTTTTCTTTCTGATTTACTTCGCTCTGTATAACGGGCTCCAGTTTCATCCACTTCATTAGAACCGATCCAAATGCATTCTTTTTAAGTGCTGGGTCCTTGGTGCTGCGCGCGGGCTCTCTCCAGCTGTAGAGAGTGGTGACTCCTCTTGCTGCAGACCACGGCTCTAGGGTATGTGGGTAGCACACGGGCTTAGTTGCCCCATAGCTTGTGGAATCCTCCTGGACCAGGGATTGAACCCATGTCCCCTGCACTGCCAGCTGGATTCTTAACCCCTGGGCCTCCAGGGGGGTCCAACAAAGAGTCTTTGACTGGTGGGTTCGTCTGAATTTCCAAGCTAAGCCCCTTTCATCACCTGCTGCTGCTTGGCCCACGACCCACCACCGCTCACCCAGGGTGTGATTTTTCTGCCCTGGGCATGTTCAGAAAGCAACCACCAGGCCTGGGATTGCGTTTCTTCTCCAGTCTTGGGTGCTTCCTACATGGAGCAGGGACTTGCTGACGGAAATGGGGGTCCTTGCTGCCAACGCCACTCCCATCAAGGAGGCCCAGCAGCAGAGCGGAGAATCTGAGGACGAGCAGAAGACAGGGGCAGAGGAAAGTCGCCGATGAGTGACTGTGTGGGTAAACGTCTCACGGCATCCTGGGGGTTTTTATTCTTCTCGTGACACTAACGCTAGGTTTTTGCCCAAATCCTTCCATTTCTGAGTATTTAGTGAGATAATTCGGAGAGAAAAGCCACCTCGGGGTGGACGGCCCCTTCCCTCTGGCATGTGGGAATGTGAGGGCCGCCTGCAGCCCACCGAGAGGCCAGGCTGGGGGGCCCTCCCGCCGCCTCTGCCCCGTGGGGGCTCCGGCCCGTGGTTCCACCCCTCAGGCAGGAAGGCCCAGGCAGGGAGGAGCCAAGTCACAACAGCTGAGGAGAGAGATCTGCGGGTCCACTCAGTGACCGGGCTACAGGCAGGCCTAGGGTTGGCTTTATTCAGACGGGAGGTGCCCCAGAGGGTCTCAGCCCACGGCGTTATACATTGCGAGGGCAACAGGGAGCGAGGCGGGGGTCTAGAAAAGTTACGCCCGGATCCAGACAGTGGAGAAAGACCACGCGAAACCAGCTTAAGGCAAAGACCAGCCAGGGAGAGCGCAGAAGAGGCGACAGAAAAGGAAGAACCCTTCGGCGCCTGATCTGGGCAGGAGCCTAGCGGAAGTAGTTGGGGCAATCGTGGGCGACCAGGCGCCAGGCCTGATCAAAGGCCTGCACGACGGCCGGCTCCAGGGACCCTGCCTTGACAGCTGCTAAGTTCTCTTCCAGCTGCTCCAGGCTGGACATGCCCAGGATGACCGCATCCCCGCGGAGGCCCTGCAAGGGGAGATGGCCAGAGGTCACACGCCGATGCTCCACAGAGACCCCGTTACACACACCCCCTCCCAGCCCCGCCCCTGCCAGGACCTGGGCTCAGGCATCTTCTTCACACCCTACCTGGAGAGAGTTAATTCTCAGGTAGGTTGATAAGAAGTCTGGGGTCCCCAAGGAGGAGAAAGGGGTCTGGGGCTCTCAAGGAGAAAAGGACAAACTTTTTTTTCCTACATTAGTTTTAGTTACATAAGACCTTAGTTTCTTTAAGCCCAGAGCTAATGATTAACAAAACAACTCATCTTAAGCTCTGTACTAAGGCCAAAGAATGCTCAAACTACCACACAACTGCACTCATCTCACACGCTAGTAAAGTAATGTTCAAAATTCTCCACGCCAGGCTTCAGCAATACATGAACCGTGAACTTCCAGATGTTCAAGCTGGTTTTAGAAAAGAGGAACCAGAGATCAGATTGCCAACATCTGCTGGATCATCAAAAAAGCAAGAGAGTTCTAGAAAAACATCTATTTCTTCTTTACTGACTATGCCAAAGCCTTTGACTGTGTAGATCACAATAAACTGGAAGATTCTTCAAGAGATGGGAATACCAGACCACCTGACCTGCCTCTTGAAAAATCTGTATGCAGGTCAGGAAGCAACAGCTAGAACTGGACATGGAACAATAGACGGTTCCAAATAGGAAAAGGAGTACGTCAAGGCTGTATATTGTCACCCTGCTTATTTAACTTATATGCAGAGTACATCATGAGAAACGCTGGACTGGAAGAAGCACAAGCTGGAATCAAGATTGCTGGGAGAAATATCAATAACCTCAGATATGCAGATGATACCCCCTTTATGGCAGAAAGTGAAGAAAAACTAAAGAGCCTCTTAATGAAAGTGAAAGAGGAGAGTGAAAAAGTTGGCTTAAAGCTCAACATTCAGAAAACTAAAATCATGGCATCTGGTCCCATCACTTCATGGCAAATAGATGGGGAAACAATGGAAACTGGCTATTTTTTTGGGCTACTGAATCACTTCAGATGGTGACTGCAGCCATGAAATTAAAAGACACTTGTTCCTTGGAAGGAAAGTTATGACCAACCTAGACAGCAGATTATAAAGCAGAGACATTACTTTGCCAACAAAGGTCCATCTAGTCAAGGCTATGGTTTTTCCAATAGTCATGTATGGATGTGAGAGTTGGACTATAAAGAAAGCTGAGCACCGAAGAATTGATGCTTTAGAACTGTGGTGTTGGAGAAGACTTTTGAGAGTCCCTTGGACTGCAAGGCGATCCAACCAGTCCATCCTAAAGGAATTTGGTCCTGAATATTCATTGGAAGGACTGATGCTGAAGCTGAAGCTCCAATACTTTGGCCACCTGATGTGAAGAACTGACTCATTTCCCAATCTGCTGGGAAAGATTGAAGGCAGAAGGAGAAGGGGACGACAGAGGATGAGATGGTTGGATGGCATCACCTACTCGATGGACATGTGTTTGGGTGGACTCTGGGAGTTGGTGATGGACAGGGAAGCCTGGCGTGCTGCAGTCCATGGGACCGCAAAGAGACACAACTGAGCGACTGAACTGAACTGAAGGGTTATATAACAACAGTGTATCTTGCTGGAGGACATGTTTCTCCTTTTTAACAAGAACCTTCTGACTAATCCTGTTCTGTGAAGTGGGAGTGGGTCTGGTAAGACCTTTCAATAGAAAGGTTAACGTATGTTGTGGGAGTGGGTCTGGTAAAAGTATATAAAGTGAAAGTGAAGTCGCTCAGTCGTGTCCGACTCTTTGTGAACCCATGGACTGTAGCCTACCAGGTTTCTCTGTCCATGGGATTTTCCAGACAAAAATACTGGAGTGGGTTGCCATTTCCTTCTCCAGGAGATCTTCCCAACCCAGGGACTGAACCCAGGTCTCCCACACTGTGGGCAGACGCTTTACCATCTGAGCCAGCAGGGAAGTCGTAAAAGTACATAAGGCCTTGATAAAACTAGCGCATGGGGCACTCTCTGACCCTTTCTGATGTCTGTGTCAGAAGCTTTCTGTGTCCTTTCTCACTGTAATAAACTTCTGCCACACGAAAGCTGTGAGTGATCAAGCCCGGTCCTTGGTCCCTAACCTAAATCTTCTTCGGAGATCAAGAAGCCGACATCATTCACCGTAAGCGATCGATAGTTGTACAGAGCACGTATGGTGTGTTCAGCAGCCGTAACCACGCGACCCCGAAGCCTGTCTTCGTTCCTCTGCTGCCACAATGTTCGTCCTCGCTCAGACCTCAGTTCAGACCTGTGCGAACCTGGCTTAGCTGTGTAAGCCCAGGGACTCAGATCTCAGTTTTCACCGTGCTTGTGGGAATGAGAAATTATTCAAAGCACCGAACTCCCACTTAATGCAAACCTGCTATATACGTGCCAGAGACTATGCAACTGAACGGCTGAGGCTGGAGAAAAGCTTCAGCCAGAAGACAGGGGACACCAAAGAGAGAAGGAAACCCCACTCCCCGCAGAGCAGGACCAGCGGGTTTTATATCAAGTCCGTGACCATAACTTTCTCTCCCATTCACAGATGTTTGTTCATCAGTAAAACTGGAACAATTCCACCTCATCAGGCCTAAGTAATCATTCAATACGTGCTTGTAAAGCCCTCATGACAGAGCCTGGAATTTGGGCAGCCACCCAGAACAACAGGAAGGCTGCCATGAGAACCGGACCAGAGGGAGATTTCAGAGGGAAAAACGATTCAGACATCATGCTGGCTCCTCAAAGAGAGCAGGAGCGGGGCTTCCGGGGAGAGTGGGGGGTGGGGGGAGGTTACCTGGAGCTGGGAGTGGTGGTACATCCACCGGAGGGCGGCTGAGGTCATGCTGGGGGCGCTGCTGCCGTACGCAGCCTGCAGGGCCTTCTCCACCAGGGCGATGCCCTCGAAGTGCTGCTCCTTCCAGTAGCTGGACAGGTGGGGAGGGCAGCACGGGGTCAGGACCACGGGGTCACACGGGGGCCACTGCCTAAGGGTCAACCGGGCAGCGGCGCCCACCCCAAGCCTGCAGTATCGAGGGGCTGGTGTCCCCTCAAGCAGGACGTCTCCTGCTCTGGGGGGCAGTGGAAGCACCCAGGACGCCAGCTCCCTCACCAGAGACCTCATGACGTCTACTCCCAGGAACTCAAACCCTGCCCTTATTTTACCTGGAGAAACAGGCAGCCAGTTCAGGGGCACACGTCGACCCCAGGCCACCTGCTCCTCATCTGGGGCCCTGTCTTTCCCTCCTGGAGGGTGATCACCACTTCTCAGGGATGAACCATGCCTTGGAAGGCTGAGCATAAGGTCCAGGGAGCCTCATTCCTCTCAGGGGTTCCAAGAATACAAGAAGAAACCCTCCAGAGGGTTTCCTAATTCCTCCAGGATTCAAGAGAGCTAGATCTAGGCAGCAAGGAAAAGCCTGGAGGCCCTACGAAAGCAGCCTAGAGCGTCTCCATTTCAGACTATGGGGACCCCCTCCCACCCCACCCGTCCTGACACCGTCCGCCCCCAGCTCACCGATTCCTGTAGACCTCTGCCCAGCTGTTCCCAAAGAAGCGGCCCTCAGGCTGTTTCCCGTCCTTGTCCTCATACTTGTACCTGCCGGTCAGCAGGCCTCCTGCGGGAAGGCTGCAGTCAGACCCCCAGCCACTGCCCCCGGAGGCCATCTGGACCGGAAGTGGGGGTGATAGCAGGGGAACCAGGAGGGATGGAGGTCCGGGCAAACCCCTCCCCTTCCCAGGTCTGGGGCCAGGCTTCTCCCGGGTCAGGAAGGGGCAGAAACGAGGTCGGGAAGGCCTCCCGCCCAGAGAAGCCTGTGCCCGCAGCAGCCCCACAGCCCGTACCAGCCAGAGGGTTGTAGGCGTAGAACCTCAGTCCAAAGCGCCGGAGGCAGGGCAGCAGCTCCGCCTCCACCTGCCGGGTGGTGGCGTTGTACATGCCCTGCGGGCAGAAGGGCCAGCTGAGCGGGGCCGGCCAGGGAGCCCAGCCTGCTCTCAAAGTCCTTGGTCAAGACCCCCAGGACTCCAGCATGGTTTCCAACGTCACTACTTTGGACGGGAAATGGTGCTGGGCCCCAGGAAGGGACGGCAGCCTGGCTCTGCCATCCCACACACATCTGCAGGCACCAACCGCGGGCTGGAGCCTGAGCTCTCAAACACGTGGATCTGGTGAGGCCTCTGCTTCAAGAGATGTCAGAGTCAAGTTAAAAACAAAGCAGAGTGGGCTCTCCTGATGGTTCTGTGGTTAAGAATCCACCTTGCAAAGCAAGAGACATGAATCTGATCCCTGGTAGGGCAACTAAGCCTGAAAGCCGCAACTAGAGAGTCCGTGGGCCGCCATGAAAGACCCTGCATGATGCAGCTAAGATCCGAGGCAGCCAAATAAACAAACAACAAAAAAAGACAAGACAGGACAGGTGACCACACAAAGGTGGCTTCTGTGATCACGGCGGATTCTCAGAAATACTCGCTCAGTGCATAAAGATGGGGTCTGGAGACTGGAGGACCCACTGGGCTGTCGGGAAAGGCTTCCAGAGGAAAGGTATCTAAGTGACGCCCGGGCACTCCTTCCAGGGAGAAGGGGGAGGCAAGTCCGGACTGACCACAGAGCCAGAAGCAGGCGGGAAGAGGGGCCAGGGCCTGAGAGGGCGGGCGCCCGTGGCCAGGCTGAGGGCCCCCAGGGGCCGTCTACAGGCTGGGAGCAGGGGAGTGGCTGCTCTGGAGCGGGCGGGTGGGGGCAGGGGGGTGGCCCAAGAGGACCTGGGACCGCAGGCGCCACGGAGACGGGCGTCTGCAGCCCCGGCCTCACCTGGTACACGGTGGGCTGGATCCAGCCGTTGCTCCTGCACAGGGTACAGATCTCGGCCACCTCCCAGGCGGCATAGTTGGAGAGGCCGAGCTCCACGAACTTGCCCTGCAGGGGAGAGGCCATGTTCAGATCCCCCCACAGCCCAGAACGCCAGTCCCAGAGATTGGGACCCTGGGCGTGGGGTCCGGCCCCGGTGGCTCTGCTCCGGGACCGCCCCAGAGCCAGGGCGGGGAGCGGGGGGCCGCCCTCACCTCCTGGTGCAGCTGGTGGCAGGCGCGCAGCGTCTCTTCCACGGGGGTGCCGTGGTCCGGCAGGTGCAGGTAAAACAGGTCCACTCGGGGACACTGCAGCCGCCGGAGGGACGTCTCCAGCTGGAACCGGAGGCTGTCAGGCTTCAGTGAGTTTTCTTCCAATGGATTGGCCTTGGTGGCAATTTTTACTTTGGGAGGAGAAAAATAGAAGTTCAGGTCAACTTACCAAACATTGGAGAGGATCTAGGGTTAATAGTTAAGAGGCAGGCCTGGGTTCACACCTCAGCTCTGCCAATACCAGCTCTATGACCTTGACCAAGTTATTCAACCTCTCTGAGCCCCATGCCAGTATTCTTTCCAGAATACTGGGCAAAAATCAGGGACAGAGAAGCCTGATAGGCTACAGTCCATGGGATCGCAAAGAGTCGGACATGACTGAGCACGCACATGCGTGTGTGCGCACACACCACACAAACACACACAGAATCTCAATTTTCTCAATTGTAAATTGAGAATGTCAGTGGTACTATCTAGTTGGGAGGCCGTGAGGATTGATCAGAACTTTGACACACTTGCTCATTATGAGCTGCTAATGTTATCACTACCGTGACTATCTACCAGACAGCTAGGCATGCCATGCCTGGCACTTCGGGCTGCAAGAGGAATGCCAACCCTGGATCCCTGCCCTCAAGGACCCACAGTCTAAGGGGGCACCACAGAGTAAGTGAGGTCAGGACACACAGGCGCAGGGGAGAGGAGCCCTGAGAATTCAGGGAAGGCTTTCCAAGGCTGTGAATCTCCAAAAGCCACCCCAGGGCAAGAACATGGCTTTGAGGAGTCATGCCTGCGATCCCACGGACCTAAAACACCAGGTCTGGGGGTACACGAGACAAGAGAAGGGGCCACAGGCCAGAGTGACGCAAAGGGCCCTGAGGGCACCACTTAGAATCTGACTTCAGGGGACCACAGGGTGACTCTGAGCACTTCCAGCCAGCAAGCTAAGGAGTCGACTTGGCCGTTTTGAAAGATGAGTCCGAATGAAGCACAAAGAACCTCGGGCCCAGGTCTGGAAACAGGGAAAATGGCAAGGAGACTGCGGCAGGAATTCAGGAAAGAGGAGCGAGAGGCCTCAACTGGGGCCCCAGGGGAGGAAAGGCAGGTTATATTTCTGGCAGAGAAACCTCCCACTGAGAAAAGGCCAGTGTGGTCAGGAAGGAGTTAGATACGTTTCTTCCCGTCCGCAGTAAGAATCAGGTGAGCAAAGTAACAGCTGAGGAGCGAGCCCTTTCTGCACTGTTTACTCTTGGAAAGTCACCGCAGCAGGCCAGACCCCTTGAGAAGGCAGAGACCAGGCTGGAGGGCTGAAGGCCTACTCATTTGGAATTTTCCATTCCACCACCTCCTCCCCTTTGGCCCACACCCCTTCTTGACATTAACTTCAAATCTGAGATTTAAGAACTGTAGCCCAGCTGGTTCCAGCCTAAAGGAGGGAAGAGGAGGTGCTGCGGAAGAAAAGGAACCAGAAATAAGATCGGTGTAAATGCCTATGGACAGATGAATGGATCAACAAGATGTGGTACGTATACACAATGGGATAGTCCTCAGCCATCAGAAAAGAATGAAATGATGCCATTTACAATGAAACAGAAGGACCTAGAAAGTATCACAGTAAGTGAAGGAAGTTAGACGAAGACAAATGTGAATCCGCTTACATGTGAAATCTAAAAAAAATTATACAAATGAATATATTTACAGAGCAGAAATAGACTCACGGACAGAAGACAAACTTAGGGCTACCACACGGGGAGGGGTGATAAATTAGGAGTCCAGGATTAACATACGCACTAATATAGAGAAAATGGGGATTCCCAGGTGGCTTAGTGGTAAAGAGTCCGCCTGCAAATGCAGGAGATGCAGGGGACACGGGTTCGATCCCTGGATCAGGAAGATCCCCTGGAAAAGGAAATGGCAACCCGCTGCAGTATTCTTGCCAGGAAGATCCCAGGGGCAGAGGAGCCTGGCAGGCTACAGTCCAGGGGGTCACAAAGAGTTGAACACAATTTAGTGATTGGGCAAGCAATATTTATAAAATAGATAGGCAACAAGGACCTACTGTAAAGCAAAGGAACTATACTCAATATCTTATAATAATCTATGATGGAAAAGAATCTGAAATATATAGATATATATATAAGTAAATCCCTTTGCTATACACCTGAAATTAACACAACACTGTAAAGCAACTATACTTCAATTAAAATTTTAAAAAATAATAATAAGACCAGAGTGATCACGGCAAGGCAGCAGGTGGCCTAGAAAGAGTGCGGCTCTGAGACGCGTGCATGTTCTCGTCTTGTTCCACATCGACCATGCCGTGAATCATTTCTCCCTGAGACACCCCGGAGTGAAAGACGGCGCAGGGTGCCAACAGCATCTACTGTTACTACAACCACACAGCTACTAACGGATCAGCCAGCGTTGCTGAGCCGCCACTGTGCCCGCCTGGCACATTATTAGCACTTCAGATGGCATCAGACAGGTGGGGGACCTTCCCCCGGGCCCACACACCTCCGCTTGACTCCTCAGCACTGCCAAAGCTCACTGCCTCTGCACATGCACTGCCCACACCCACTGCCAGGAATGCCCTTTCTCCTCTTCCGGCAGAGTATCAGTTCAAGGTCTGATGTTCCCTTTTCTGAGCATTCTTCTTTGGCCCTTTCTGGGAAAGGGTCCCTCTTCTGGGCTCCCCAGCTGTCTCTAGACTCTGAGCTCCCTGGATTAGGTGACTGTCAATTCCTCTTCTGTGGCTTCGGACAGAGGCTGGCACAGATGGGGCAGTTAGATAGGGCACCTCCCCACACCCATATCCCAGCTACTGCTGCTCCCAGGCACGCCCACCCTGGTGAAGTGGAAAAGTGAAAGTGTTAGTCACTCACTCCTGTCCCACTCTTTTGCCACCCCAGGGACGGTAGCCTGCCAGGCTTCTCTGCCCATGGGGACTCTCCAGGTAAGAACACTGGAGTGGGTCACCATGCCCTTCTCCAGGGAATCTTCCCGACCCAGGGATCGAACTCAGGTCTCTGGCATTGCAGGCAAATTCTTTACAGTCTGGGGCACCGAAGTGGGAGGCACTGCGGACTGAGCACCCAGGGCTCCAGGGAGGAGTCCAGGGCTCAGAGCAATGAGGTAGCCGGTCCCTGCCGGTTCTAAAGACCGATCTGCAAGAGTGCCAGGGAGTGCCAGGGATTGCCAGGGCGGTAAGGGCAGGACTCCTGTAGATCGGGACCGCACCGGGCACCTGCGGAGGAGGGGGAAGGGGGCAAGCCCAGCGCCAGATTCCGTTTTCAGGGCCCCCTGAGAGGGGCTAGCCAAGTCGTTCCAGGCTCGGCCACGGTCGGGACTTTACTGGGAGAGAGGGAAAAGGAGAGGAAAAGAGTCAAAAGACCAAACACTCCAGCTGTCCGCGCTGACGTGCAAGAGCGCTGGGAAGCGGGCATTTCACAGAGCTGCGGGGTGGCTAGCGGAGGTGGGCGCCCCAGCAATGTGGACAAGGCGGTCGGTCCCGGCCACGGCCAGTGCATGGCTCGGGGGCGGTCACAGGGCCGAGGTCCGGGGCGCCGGGCGTTACCTTTGCAGTCGCGGCCGCCCAGCCCGAGCCCCAGGCCGCCCAGGATGCTCTCGGACTGGCCGTCGGCGTACACGAACGCCGTGTCGATCTCGGTGTGCCCGTGCTCCAGGAAGCTGCGCACGGCCGCGGCGCTGCTGGGCACGTCCATGCGGCGCCCCATTTCCATGGCGCCCAAGACGGTGGCGGGCCGGGTCGGGACACCCCGTGGGTACGACTGGGCCATGGCGGCGGGGTGCGTAACACAGCCGCTCCGAAGCCGAGCGCAAGTCGGGGCAACGCGCTGAGGGCGGGCGCTTTAAGGAGAGGTGGGCCCCGCCCATCTGACAGGGGGCGGAGCGATAGGGGGCGGGGCGATGTGAGCATGTTGGCCCCGCCCCTCACACGTGCCCCTCACCCAGGACCCCTCGGCAGGGGCCTTTCCTAACGGTTGAAGAGCCTAAATAATGTGACAGACTTTATTTTGGGGGGCTCCAAAATCACTGCAGATGGTGATTGCAGCCATGAAATTAAAAGACGCTTGCTCCTTGGAAGAAAAGCTATGACCAACCTAGACAGCATGTTAAAAAGCAGAGACATTACTTTGCCAACAAAGGTCGATCTAGTCAAGGCTATGGTTTTTCCAGTAGTCATGTATAGATGTGAGAGTTGGACTATAAAGAAAGCTGAGCCCCGAAGAATTGATGCTTTTGAACTGTGGTGTTGGGGAAGACTCTTGAGAGTCCCTTGGACTGCATGGAGATCCAACCAGTCCATCCTAAAGGAGATCAGTCCTGAATACTCATTGGAAGGACTGATGCTGAAGCTGAAACTGCAATACTTTGCCCACCTGATACGTAGAGCTGACTCACTGGAAAAGACCCTGATGCTGGGAAAGATGGAGGGTGGGAGGGGAAGGGGACGAGGTGACAGAGGTGAGATGGTTGGATGGCATCACCGACTCAATGGACATGAGTTTGAGCAAGCTCCAGGAGTTGGTGATGGACAGCGAGACCTGGCGTGCTGCAGTCACGAGGTTGCAAAGAGTCGGACACAACTGAGCAACTGAACTGAACTAAAGATCCTAAAATGTGGTCTTGGCTCAGGCCTTGGGGCTGTCCCACCATCTTGCAGGCCCCAGAGGTTGGCTCTGTGGTTCTCTTGTTGGGACTTGCCAAAGGCTCCAGCCAGCGTTCAAGTATTGAAAGAATTCAAACGAAAACACCTTTCAAAAATGAAAGCAAAGACTTTGTTCAGACAAAGGTTAGGGAGAATTCATAGTAGCCAGCTTTCACTATGGGCTTCCCTTGTGGCTCAGCTGGTAAAGAATCCATCTGCAATGTGGGAGACCTGGGTTTGATCCCTGGGGTTGGAAGATCCCCTGGAGAAGGAAAAGGCTACCAACTCCAGTATTCTGATCTGGAGATGCCCATGGACTGTATAATTTATGGAGTCACAAAAAGTCAGATACAACTGAGCAACTTTCACTTCACTTCACTTCTTCACTATAGCAAATATTGGGAGAAATACTTTAGATGGAAGAAAAGCTGGATTTATGCACACACAAAATGAAGAGTGCTGGAAATGGCAAATACAGGATAAATATAATCTTTAACCTTTTTTCAAATTTAACTTTTTAAACAGCTGAGTTTTTATAAAGTTAAAATACCCTTACTGTATGACTCAGCAAAAACTACACCCTATTAGTCTTCGTGAACCTACCTTCAAAAACCTTTGACCCATTGAGTGCAGTGATACATAACAAGAATAATACATCATGACACATTGAATTTCACTCAGGCACAGAGTTGGCCTTAAACTGGCAAATCAATCAATGGAGTTAATTTTAGTCAACTACATTGGTCAAAGGTTTTTGTAGGTAGGTTCATCAAGATTACCAGGGTGTAGTTTTTGCTGAGTCATATAGTAAGTCTTGGCTTCCCTGGTGGCTCAGTGGTAAAGAACCCGCCTGCCAATGTAGGAGATATAAGAGATGTGAGTTCGATCCCTGGGTCGGGAAGATTCCCTGGAGGAGGGCATGGCAACCCACTCCAGCATTCTTGCCTGGAGAATCCCACGGACAGAGGAACCTGGTGGGCTACAGTCCGTAGGGTCGAAAAGAGTTGGACACGACTCAAGTGACTGAGCACGCACACACATAGTAAGTCTGTTTTTCAGTTTATGAAAGCTCAGGACCGACAGCTTTGTCCCCTTCCCGGGGTGCCAGCTCCTCTGGCCACCCCGCAGCTCTGTGAACCCCCAGCTTCCCAGCGCCCTTGCACGTTAGCCCGTGTGGCCGGACAGTACTTTGTCTTGACCCTTTTCCTCTCCTTTTCCTTCCTCTCAGCAACCCTTACCTAGCCTGGAAAGAGTTGGCTAGCCCCTCTCAGGGGGCTGAAAACGGAATCTGGCACTGGGCAGCCCCTGCCCCCTTCCCCACCCCTGCAGGTGCCTGGTGCAGTCCCGATCTGCCGGAGTCATGCCCTTATCACCCTGGCATTCCCTAGCACCATTGCAGATCGGTCTTTGGAACCGGCGGGGACCGGCTTCCTCATTGCTCTGAGCCCTGGACTCCTCCCCAGAGCCCCAGGCGCGTGGTTCAGTCCGCGGTGCCTCCCACTTCACCAGGGTGGGTGCGCCTGGGAGCCGCTGGAGCTACCAGCAGTGGCTGGGATGGGGAAGTGGGGGAGGCACCCTGTCTAACTGCCTGCTCTGTGCCAGCCTCTGTCCAAGGCCACAGAAGGGGAACTGACACTCACCCACTCAGGGAGCTCAGCGTCTAGAGACAGCTGGGGAGCCCAGAAGAGGGACCGCTTCTTGGGACGAGCCAAAGAAGAACGCTCAGAAAAGGGCACATCAGACCTTGAACTGACCGTTTTCCCGGCGTAAGAGGAGAAAGGGCATTCCCGGCTGTGGGCGTGGGCATTGAGTGGGCAAAGGCAATGGGATTTAGCAGCGCTGAGGGTGTTGGAGCAGGCAGCTGTGGCCAAGCGGAAGTTTGGTGTGTGAGGGCAGGGGACACCCCCATCAGTCTGATGCCGTCTCAGTGCGTGTGGCCTGTGCTGGCAGGCACACAGTGTGGGCTCGGCAACATTAGCTGTTACTGTTAATAGTGGCATCGTCATTGGCACCCTGTGCCATCTTTCACTCTGGGGTGTCTCAGGGAGAAATGGGTCACGGCATGGTAGATCTGGAACAAGACAAGAACATGCACGCGTCTCAGAGCCGCACTCTTTCTAGGCCACTTGGCTGCCTCGCCGTGACAACTCTGGTCTTATTGTGTTTTTTTATTTTAATTTTTTGAAATATAGTTGATTTACAATGTGGTGTTAGTTTCAGGTGTAACCAAAGTGATTTTGTTACATATTTCAGATTATTTTGCATTATAGGTTATTACAAGATATTGAATATAGTTCCCCGTGCTATACAGTAGGTGCTTGTTGGTTATCTGTTTTGTATGTGTATATATGTATATTAGTGTATATGTTAATCCCAAACTCCTGATTTATGCTCCCCTTCCCCCTTTGGTTTCCCTGGTGGCTCAGAGGTTAAAGCGTCTGCCTGCAATGCAGGAGACCTGGGTTCAATCCCTGGGTCAGGAAGATCCCCTGGAGAAGGAAATGGCAACCCACTCCAGTATTCTTGCCTGGAGAATCCCATGGACAGAGGAGCCTGGCAGGCTGCAGTCCACGGGGTCACAGAGTCAGACACGACTGAGCAACTAACACACACACACACTATATTTGTCTTTCTCTGTCTGACTTACTTCATTTAGTATGAAAATCGGTCCATCGTGTTGCTGTGAATAGCACTGTTTCATTCTTTTTGATGGCTGAGTAATATTGCACTGTATGTGTATACCACATCTTCTTCATGCACCCCTCTGTTGGGCATTTAGTTTGGTCTTATTTCTAATTGCTTTTTCTTCTCCAACTCCTCCTTCTCGTCCCTCCTCCAGGCTGGAACTAGCTGGGCCAAAGTTCTTAATCTCAGATCTGAAGTTAACATCAGGAAAGGGTGGCGGCCGTGGTGGAGGAATGGTAAATCCCAAATGAGTAGCCCTCCAACACTTCGCAGATGGCTCAGTGGGAAAGACCCGGGTTCTGTCGGCTACAGTCCGTGGGGTCAGGAAGAGCTGGACACGACCGAGCCACTAACACCTTGACTTTCAGTGACCGAGTGTGTCAAAGTTCTGATCAATCCCCTGGGACTCCCAACTAGATAGTACCATTGTGGTTCTCAATTTACACTTGAGCGGACTGAGGCTGTCTCTGTGTGCACCCGTGTGTGTGTGTGTGTGTGTGTGTGAGCATGCATGCTTGGTTGTGTCCAACTCTTTGTGACCCCATGGACTATAGCCTGCCAGGCTTCTCTGTTCAAGGAATTTTCCAGACATGATTACTGGAGTGGGGCTCGAAGAAGTTAAATAAAGTGATGAAGGTCACAGAACACATCCTCTAACTCGACTCTGACATCTCTTGAAGCAGAGGCCTCACCAGATCCACGTGTTTGAGAGCTCAGGCTCCAGCCCGCGGTTGGTGCCTGCAGATGTGTGTGGGATGGCAGAGCCAGGCCGCCGTCCCTTCCTGGGGCCCAGCACGATCTCCCCGTCCAAAGTAGTGACGTTGGAAACCATGCTGGGGTCCTAGGGGGTCTTGACCGAAGACTGAGAGCAGGCTGGGCTCCCTGGCCGGCCCCGCTCAGCTGGCCCTTCTGCCTGCAGGGCATGTACAACGCCACCACCCGGCAGGTGGAGGCGGAGCTGCTGCCCTGCCTCCGGCGCTTTGGACTGAGGTTCTACGCCTACAACCCTCTGGCTGGTACGGGCTGTGGGGCTGCTGCGGGCACAGGCTTCCCTGGGCGGGAGGGCCTTCCTGACCCCGTTTCTGCCCCTTCCTGACCCGGGAGAAGCCTGGCCCCAGACCTGGGAAGGGGAGGGGTTTGCCAGGACCTCCATCCCTCCTGGTTCCCCTGCTATCACCCCCACTTCCGGTCCAGATGGCCTCCGGGGGCAGTGGCTGGGGGTCTGACTGCAGCCTTCCCGCAGGAGGCCTGCTGACCGGCAGGTACAAGTATGAGGACAAGGACGGGAAACAGCCCGAGGGCCGCTTCTTTGGGAACAGCTGGGCAGAGGTCTACAGGAATCGGTGAGCTGGGGGCGGACGGTGTCAGGACGGGTGGGGTGGGAGGGGGTCCCTGTGTCAGGACGGGTGGGGTGGGAGGGGGTCCCCATAGTCTGAAAATGGGGAGTCCCTGGGGCTGCTTTTTTGGGTTCCAGAGCCTCCCCTTTTGCTCAGACCTTGGCCCCTCAGGCTCAGCTTTACTGAGAACCCAACTGGCACCCGTCAGGTTTCCCCAGTGTCTCTGGGAGTGACTGGGGACCTGGATTGGGAGTGTGTGGTGCTCTGGCCCTTCTGCTGGGTCTGCAAGAGTGTGTCTCCTCCTTCGAAGAGCCTCCCCCTTGCCCACGGCGGCAGGAGAAACCTTGCATCGGGACTGGGGAATCCTGAAGCTTGCTGCTGGCCCTGTCACCTGGGGCAACTGAGTCTAAGTTTTGTAAATTCTTGGCAATAAAATTGTCATCAATGTCTAAAGTTATAGTTGAACATCTGTTGGGACCAGCCCTTTTCCCTTTCATTTTTTTAAAGTTTGAAAAAGTTATCAATGTAATACATGCCCGCAGCTAAAAGCAAGCCCTTTCCAAGTCACATTCCTTAGAGGTGATGCTTTTAAACTCAGCTTACTCTCCCTCTGGCGTTGACTCTAAGACCTCTGACGTATATACTTTATTGCTATTCCTTAATGTATCAATTTAGACATTATCTGTGGACTGCTGGGAAGCTCCTCATCTTTCAAGATTTATAGAAGCTGTCTCCAAAGCTTCAGTGCTAATTTCGTTGAAATGTCCCAGGACTTTTCAAGCAGCACAGTGTCTCGTATTTGTAACTGCCTGTGTGTGCAGTGGTGTGATTTAAACCTTAATCCAGGCGCCCACCCGCTCCAGGGTTTCTGACTGTCTGACCAGGTTTAGAAGCCATTTCCTTAAGCAGTGTATCAAGAAGCTTGTCACACCACCAGTGCCTGGGCCTCTCTCCTGGAGGAAATTTTTCGTAAAAAATAATTTGTTCACTTATTTATTTTGGCTGTCTTGGGTCTTTGTTGCTGGGTGTGGGCTTTCTCTAGTTGTGGAGAGCCGGGGCTACGCTTTAGTGCGGTGAGCAGGCGTATTGTGGTGGCTTCTCCCATCGTGGAGGGCAGGCTCTAGGGCACGCGGGCTTTAGGAGCCATGGCCCCAGGGCTCAACAGTTGAGGCTCATGGGCTTTAATTGCCCTGTGGCATGTGGAATCTTCCCAAACCAGGGTTTGAACCGGTGTCCCCTGCAGTGGCAGACAAATTTTTACCCAATGTACCTCCAGGAAAGTCACCCCTGTAGGATCTTGTGCGGTGCTTAGTCGCTCAGTTGTGTCCAACTTTTTGCACCGCATGGACTGCAGCCCGCCAGGCACCTCTGTCCATGGGGATTCTCCAGGCAAGAATACTGGAGTGGGCTGCCATGCCCTCCTGCAGGGGATCTTCCCAACCCAGCAATCAAACCCAGGTCGCCCTCGTTGCAGGTGGATTCTTGACCATCTAAGCCCCAGGGAGGCCCAGGATCTTGGCTGATGGTTTTTACCTTCTCTGCTCTATTTAGTTGAGAAAGCCTGGCAGGTCCATTACCTCCTTTATGCTTTGCACTCACCGTGTGGGGCTGGCTCAGGCTGTCTTCTCACTTAGCAGGTGGGTGGCTGACCCAAGGACAGAGCTGGGTCTGGAACCAGGACTTGTCCTGTCCGTGACCCGGGGCACAAAGACGTGGTCCTGCCATTGAGGGTTGTCTTGTTTGCATCTGGTGAGCATGTGCTATGCAAGGATTCTTGCCCACTGTATCCCTGCTGGCCCCAGCACTGGGCAGGGACTGCCACGATGAGGGACCCAGAAATCCACATGCATTCTGCTGCTCAGGGAGGTAAAGCCTCCACTTGAGAAGACTGACGCCCTGCGGGAAACCCCCGCTTCTGACCCCTGCCACCCTCCGTACCTGCCCAGCTACTAGAAGGAGCGCCGACTTCCGGGCTGTTGCCTTGGTGTGGAAGGCCCTGCAGGCTGCATAGCTGCCAGAACCCCCGGCATGACCTCGGTCGCCCTCTGCCGGATGCACCACCACTCCCAGCTCCGGGCAGGAGGGAGGAAGTGGAAGGGAGGGATTTCATTTTTAGTTTTTTAAATTTTTGCCGCATGGTGGCTCCGATGATAAAAAAAATCTGCCTGGGGCCTTCCCTGGTGGGCCAGTGGCTGACTCCCTGTTCTCAATGCCAGGGGGCTCGGGTTTGATCCCTGGCCAGGGAAGTAGGTCCCACATGCTTCAACAAAGAGCCTGCACAGCCAAATAAATAAACAAACAAACAAACAAAATCTGCCTGTAATGTGGGAGACCCGGGTTCAATCCCTGGGTTGAGAAGATCCCCTGGAGAAGGAAATGGCAACCCACTCCAGTATTCTTGCCTGAAGTCAGACACAACTGAGCGACTGAGATAGAGGAACTGTGTGATATTGACATGTTTTTTCCTCCATTAGCCTTTGTCTGTCTCTGGCTGCCCTCTGCAATCTGTCCTATTCCCACCATCCCACTTTCCCAATACCTTTCTCCAATATGGGTATCACATACTAATGGTGCCTCTTTCTTGAGCCCCTAAGTGCCAGGCCTGAAGTAAAGTACAAAATTTTAATCCCCACAATCACCCTGCAAAGGAAGCTGAAGCTTAGTGAGGTCATGTAAGTAACTCAGGCCTGCCCAGCTGCAGAGCAGGAGGGGAGAGGCTCTGAACTCAGGCCTTCCTGTGTGAATCTAGGGAGGCAGAGCTTTGGAGCTGTCTGGAATAATGCAGGGTATGGACACTGGGGGCTTCCTGGCGGTTCAGTGGTAAAGAATCTGCCTGCCAATGCAGAAAATGCAAGACACTCGGGTTCAATCCCAGAGTTGAAAAGACACCCTGGAGGAAATGGCAACCCACTCCGGTATTTTTGCCTGAAAAATTCCATGGACAGAGGAGTCTGGTGGGCTACAGTCCATGGGATCAGAGTCAGACACGGCCAAGGGACTGCGCACACAGATATTGGACCCCAGGTCTTGGCAGGGGTGGGGGTGGAAGGGGGTGTGTGACATCTGGGTGTCTCCCCTTGCAGGGCCTCTGCAGGGATGCGGTCATCCTAGGCACATCCAGCCTGGAGCAGCTGGAAGAGAACTTGCCGGCCGTCGAGGAAGGGCCCCTGGAGCCGGCTGTCGTGGGGGCCTTTGATCAGGCCTGGCGCCTGGTCGCCCACGACTGTCCCAACTACTTCCACTATGCCTAGTCTGGGGTGGCAGAGAGCACACTCCTCCTTTCTCTCACGCAGTCGATTTTGACCTTAGGCTGCTCCGCGTGGCTGGTTCTTCCCTCACAGTCCCGTCCACAGACGTTTATCTCCCCAGTTCTTGTGAACGCCCCCGCAGCCTCCACCACAGGAAAAGGCCGGGACTGCACAGCGTGTTTATTGTCTGGATCAAGGGGCACCAGCCGGGCTGGAGCCCAGGCCCGCGGTGAACGTGTCCTCTGCAGCCGCGGGCTGTTTCCCGCCCCCACAGGCTCGGTGAGAAGGGGCAGGAGTAGGGATCAGGCTTTGAAGGGCAGAGGCGGCAGGAGGGCCTCCCAGCCTGACCTCTGAACAGCAGGGCTGCAGGCGGCCCTCACGCTTCTACACACGGCAGAACAGGGGGCCGTACACCCCGAGGTAGACGTCCTCTCGTGTAGAATCACCTCACTAAATACGTATAAACAGAACCATCTGGGCAAAAACCTACCACCCAGAAGAATAAAACTGCTGGGGGACATCCCTCACACTTGCTCAGTTTCAGTGGTGGCTTTATTCTGGCCTTAGCCAAGCCTCCTGTCTTCTGGTTGTCCCCAAGATTCCTGGCCTGGGTGTGGGAGGAGGGGTGGGGAGAGAGAACACAGCTTGGGTAGGAGCGGGTGGGCGAGGTGCCTGTTCCCCTCAGCAAATCCAGCTTCCAGCCAGGGCCGCTGAGGCCGGAGAGAAAGCAGGTCCTCCCAGGCCCCCGGAACCGCCCGGCCACGTGGCCATGCAGGAGCCAGTCCTGGAAACTGGCTTGAGGTGAATGAACAGACTCCTGGGAGTCCAACCCAAAGCCCAAACCCCACAGCGTCTTTAGCTTTTTCCCCAAGAAAAGTCCCTTTTGCAGAAGACAGCCTGAATGACAAAGTCTCATTATTTATAGAAACACAGTCTGTCCTTGTCCCCGCCGCTCGTGTTCACCCACAGCAGACACACGGCCGCTCTCCGGGAGGGCGGTGGCAGTGCCTCGTGTCCGTCCTGGCGAGACCCGGAGGCCCCGGCCCCTCAGCTGTCGTCGTCGTCCTCCTCCGACTCTCCTTCTGACTCGGGCGCGCTCTCTGGCAAGTCATCTCCCATCTGCTGGAACCTTCCGGACTGCGCGTCCCACATGTATTTGACGCTCACCTTGAATTCAGCCATCTCATACCCGAAAAGCTTCTGCGAGGGACAGAGGGAACAACGGTCAGGAGGGGTGAGTGTGGTCAGAGGCGTCCGTGGACCCTCTGGTCGCGGCCGCCGGGTGGGTGGTTGGGGGCCGGGGGAGGGGGGGACCTCACCAGGACGCGGGCCTGCTCTGGGGTCAGCACGTCGCCTTCTCTGCACACCTCGTAGTCAGACAACAGGGTCACCACACCTGCGGAGAAGGGACTCCGAGCAGTTACCCCAGCACGGAGGCCTGGGAAGCGCCGGAGGAATCGGGCGGCCCTCTGCCCAAAACTCCAGCAGCACAGGCGCTGGGCTTCCTCAGCGAGCGGCCAGCTGCCTGGGGGGGTTCTGATGGCGGGGGTGGGGGGGGGGCACCGACTCTTCCTTCCTTGTCCCTTAACTGCTGTATCCTAGCTGTAAGTCACTGTCCACGTTCGCCCCGACCACAAGGCGGGCACTCTTGGTCCCATTTTCATACAACAAAACACAGGTTGATAGAAATAACCTTCTCCGCCGGAAAGGTGGGGGTTGGGGTGGGGAGAGCTGTCTGCTTGGACACCCGTGCTCTCGGCCCTCAGCTGTGACCTCTCACCTCCAGGGACACCCCTGTACCTTTCTTGAGGGCCGTGGGCAGGCCCAGCTGCCTCAACTGGGGCTCCATGGAGTGGGGGAACTGCTCCAGGGGTCCCGGGTCCAGGTTCACAGTGAAAGTGGCTTTGTTTCCTGCTCGGGCATAGTCCATTTCCGTGTACTTTGTGAACCACCTGAGGGAAAAGAAAACAGTCATGTATGGATGCGAGAGCTGGTAAGAAGGCTGAGCGCTGAAGAACTGATGCTTTCAAATTGTAGTGCTGGAGAAGACTCTTGAGAGTCACTTGAACAGCAAGGAGATCAAACCAGTCAATCCTAAAGGAAATCTGTCCTGAATATTCCTTGTAAAGACTGATGCTGAAGCTGAAACTCCAATACTTTGGCCACCTGATGCGAAGAACTGACTCATTGGAAAAGACCCTGATGCTGGGAAAGATTAAGAGCAGGAGGAGAAGGGGACAACAGAGGATGAGACGGTTGGATGGCATCACCGACTTGATGGACATGAGTTTGCACACACTCTGGGAGTTGGTGATGGACAAAGTCTGGTGTGCTGCAGTCCAGGGAGTCGGACACGACTGAGCGACTGAACCACAAACAACGCCCATCCACCTGAGGTCAGGCTCCGCCTGGCCTTGCCCGGCCTCCCCGTCCTCCTTGGCTCAGCCCGGAGCTCTGAGCTGGCAGGATAGAGACCCAGTGACAAGGTTCCAGGAACCAGGTCTTCCTTGGACCCTCCACTGGACCAAGTCCTGGGTTACTCCTTCCCGGGAGACCTCACCCATCTTCTCCTTCCCACCGCGCCTCCCGAGCACTTACTCGTCCACTTCCTCCTTAGTGCGATTGGTGAAAAGGAGACCAACTTCGCCCCTCAACTTCTTGCTGACCTGCAAAACCAGAGGAGGGTGGCGTCCGTCACGTGGGAGCAGTGGTTCTCAGCCGGGGATGACTCTGCCGCCCCTGCCCCCCAATATTTGGCAACACCTGGAGAGTACTGTGAGGGGGCGGAGCTCCTCTCTGGGTCTGGAGACTAAAGGAGAGCTGAGCCTGACGCCTGCCCTGGGCCGTGGCTGGAGAGTGTGTCAGTGAGAGCGGGGAGGGCAGTCAGGGTGAGAGTGGGGGCCCACCTGATGCAGGTTGTCTTTGTACTCGTCAGACGGGCTCCGACCCAGCGCCACCATCATCACCTTGTTTTTGCCAAAGAACATCCTACAGAGAAAAAGAGGGCTCCGTGAAGGAGGCGCCCCGCCGTCACCGAAGTGCCAACCAGCTCCAGGCCCCGGGGCCGGAGCTCCAGCCCAGGAGGAGGCGTGGCCAGAGGCTGCTTTCCACGCAGCCCAGGGCCCTCGCGTTCTTTCCCGCACAGACCTGACCCGCACACATTTTGTCTCAGCCCAGCGGGAGTGCGTCTGGGTCTGAGGAAGAGGCCTGCTGGACAGTCTGAACCAGAGCTGCTGGATGTTCTTTAAGGGACCAGACCCCAGGGTTCAGGGAGCCCCCTCTCCTGGAGGGATCACTGCTGTCCCTCCGCCCCCAGGGCAACACCGACTTTAACAGTTAGGGACTTCCCCGGTGGCCCAATGGATAGGACTCTGTGCTCCCACTGCAGAGGGCCTGGGTTTGATCCCTGGCTGGGAAACTACGATCTCCAACCAAGCCAAGCAGCCTGACCGAAAAAAACAAACAACTCTCCCCCCCCAAACAGTTAAAGAGCATCCTTCATCAGGGGTCGGGGACGGTGGCATTTTACCCTCATTAAGGCGATACTTGTGACCCAGGTACCCAAGGTCACCAGCTGCCCCTGTACTTTCGAGCAGCCTGGCCCCGCCTCCCACTGCCCACTCACCGACTGTGCTTCCAGGCGTTGCGGATGTCCTTCAGCTTGCTGTTCCTCATGTTGGCCACGGAGAAGATGAAGAGGTACTTGTACGTGTCCACACATTTCCGAAGCTACGGGACAATTCATGGGGCTCTGGAGTCCTGGGGCAGCAGGGGTCGGGCAGTAATACTCTGGCCCCAGAGGGGAAGAGGCTGCTCCAAGGCCTCTGACAGCCGTGGATGTTTAGAGCTGTCCCTGACAGACAGTCCCACACCCACCTTTAAAACCAAATACAAAGGCTGGGAAAATATAATAATAACAAAAAAAACAAGCCCTTACCTCTTCTATCAAGTTCTGTTTCAGTTCCAAGCCCTTCTTGGCAGTTTTGGTTAGGGAGACTAACACAGAGAAGAAAAAGGGGAGATGATGAGAGAGAAACCTGAACGTCTCGGAGACCCGTCTCTCCTTCGGCACCAGCCGGATGGAGCCGATCTGAGAAAGCTGGCAAGGCTTTTGTGGCTGCTGCTTCTGGCTCGCAAGGCTACCCCCAGGTCTGCAGAGCGCCTCTCCAGCTTTCCTGAGCTGAAGATCCTGCCACATCTGTCCTGTCACTAGACAAACCAGCTATCTACAGCCCCTCTGGGGCTAACTCCCTGCTGAGGAGTGGGGGGCAGGGCGCCCCCAGAGACCCAGCCTATAACTGGGGCTGGTCCCTTCCTGCTCTGGGCTGCAGTGTGTGGAGACCATCTACGGCTTCTCTGTGCTGTGGAAGGATGAGTCTGGGGCCTCTCCTCTGCTACATCACATCTTACAATTTGGACCAGTGCATGCAGCGGCACCTCTTTGGGGAGGGACAAACATCTCTTCTCTAACAACAGCTGGGACCCAGTTTTCCCCTTACCCAGAAGGGTTTGGCACTTGCCAGGTTTGACCACGGATTCTGCCACAGAATCCAATCATTCCACAAACGCTTAACAGAGCATCAAATGCAAAGCCCTGGGTCCCAGGAGGGACCTGGATAGATGAATAAGAAGTCCCTCTTCACGAAGCACATGTCAGAAAGGTAATCACAGCAGGCAGGGCCGAGTGCAGTACAGGAGGGCAAACAAAATCCAGCTGTCCCGCTTCCCAACATTTCCACCGCCACAACTGTGGCCCAAGCCGGCACGGCGTTCTCTTGGATTACTGCTGGTCCCGCTGCTTCCAGCCTTGCCACTGCCCCTGCCTTCCGCGGTCCATTCTCAACAAAGCAACTAGAGTGATCTTTTTAAAAGTAAAGCGGAACCCCATCACTCCTCTGCTCAAGCTCTCTCCTCCCACCTCACCTAGGTGTGAAAACCAATCCTGTGCAAAACTCTTTCAAGCTCCGCACACTCTGCTCGGTTCTCTCTCTCTCCTTTCCGCCCACTCTGGCCTCTGGCAAAAGTTAAACATGCTCCCGCTTCAGGTCCTCTGCCCTTTGTGTTCCCTCTCCTTCGACCACCACCCTTCCAGGTAACTCCTCGGGTTGCCTTCTTCCTTTCTGCAAGTTCCTGCTCATTTGTCAATCTTAACAGACCTTCTCTAGCTACACTGCACAAGGAAACGTCAACTGCTTTTTTCCTACATGAGTCTCATCACTATCTGAATTCATAGATTCAACTTTTAGTATCCTGGGAAGACACACTTCCCAAAACTAAAATGTTAAGCTCTATGAGGGCTCTAGACCTTCCATGTTGTAACTGCAGTAACTTTCAAAACCTAAAGAGTTGCCAAGTCTCTAACTTATTGAGTGAATGTGCCGGGATGAAAGAGACGCACCATAAATAGAAACAGTCACAAACAGTCTCTTAGGAGGGGTCCTACGGACTGCCACCTGAGATTCAGCCATACGAAGATAGGAGCACGACCTTGCCGGCAGAAATAACTGGGAGAACACAACGACCATACTCGGGGATAAACCCGGGCTGAAGAAAAGGAGATGAGGGAAGGGGGAGCGCGGAGAGCAAGAGAGAGAGAGACGGGCTGAGGACGGAGAGGTGGGCCAAGACGAGATCGCCGGCACCCTGGGGGTGCTGAGGCTGCTTCCCGGCCAGCCGGCCTTAGGTAACTCTCTCTGGAGGCCTGGAAAAGCCCTCTTCGCTTCGCCAACGCGGCTCCAGCCTCCCCCGGGGCTTCCGCCACCCTCAAGGGCCCAACCATTCCAGCGCGCCGTGAGCCCGCTCCCTCCTCGCAGAGGTCCCAGCATCCTCCCCTGTCCTCCCCGAAGCCCTAGCGCAGCTGACAGCCGGCCCACAAACTGGCCCTCGGGGGCCCACTGGGCCCTCTGGGCTCACCTTTCTTGTCGCGCTTGGACTTGGGCATCTCGCCGCGGCCTCGTGGGCGGAAGACGCTGCTGCCGGTCAGGCCCTCAGCGCGCGGGGGCCTCTGGGAAGGCCCTTGGTAGGCGCCCTCGCGCGTGCCTGACCCAGCCCGCGCTGAGGCCCTGTTCTCCCTGCCCGGCCGCCGCCTGCCCTCTGCCCCGAGTCTCCAGGTAGATTTCCCACGCGGGCGGGGAACGCCGGAGTCTGGGGCGCCGCACCGAGAACCCCGCCTGTGGGCCCAACTCTATGGTTCCGCACCGAGGACCTCGCTTGTGGGCGCAACTCTATGGTTCCGCGGAGGCGGGGCCCGCGGAGCGGTGCATGCCGGGCCCAACTCTATGGTTCCGCACCGAGGACCCCCCCCCCCCCCCCCCCCGCCATCCTGTGAGCGCAACTCTATGGTTCCGCGGAGGCGAGGCTCGCGGCGCGGTGCATGCCGGGCCGGCGGCGGGCGGGCCCGAGCTCCCATCATGGCGGCGGCCGCGGCTTCCTGGCTGTGGCTCTGGGCTGCCTTGCTTATCCCTGCGGCCGCGGTCTACGAAGACCAAGTGGGCAAGTTTGATTGGTGCGTACGGGGCGGGGGACGAGGGACAGTTCCTGTTCGGGAACTATTGTCCCAGTACCTGTTCTTCTGTTTAAAAGGAGGAGGGCTTTACCTTGCAGCAGGGCCGGCTGCATAACTTGCGGGGCCCAGGGCAAAATGAAATGTGAGATCCCCTCGTTCAAAAATTTCGAAAGAGTTCTAAGGTGGCCGCGGCAGAGCGTTAAAGCGAGAATTGGGGGCTCTTCTGAGCCAGTCCTGGTGCGGCTGTACGGGTCGCGAGCCAGTAGCGGGCTCTGCCATCCGGGCTTGCTTGAGGCTCTGGTCAGAGGTCACGCTTCTCCTCCCCGCCCGGCCGCGTTTCTGTGACTGTCAGCTGTTGGATTTGCTGGGTGTCCGACGTCGACCGCCTTCAGCGAAGATCCTCTTTCCCCACCCTTCCAGCCCAACTCTGCCTTGGGCTCAGAACAGGGCCGCCCAAGACACCAGCCAGGAGGCGCCATTCATTCATTCTTTCCTTCACTGACTGGCTCACTCACTCTCTCTTCATTCGTTCATTCATTCAGCACTTTTGTTCATTCACTCACCCACTCACTCACCCAGCCAGCCACCCACCCCATCCTTAATGAGGCCAGGGAATGGGCTTACTTTTGCTTGAAATGTCAGTTTGCCACTTAAGCATTGTGTGATCTCAGGAAAATGACTTAACCCACTCTGTGCCTCGGTTTCTTGATCTGTAATTGAGTTTACTGACAGGCCATTACCTCCCACAGTAGCTGCAAGAATGAATAAGGCAATTCTTTTAAATTACTCAGCGCAGTGACTGGCTCATTGAGTACAATCAGTATGTTACCAATTATTGCTAGTCAGGGAACACTTTCAAAGCCTAGCTCCTCTGTGAAGTCTTTTCTTATCAAATGGATTCCCATGTTTGTTGAGTGCTTCTTGTTGGCACAATGGTCGTTCTAGGTGCTGTGGATGCAGAGATGGAAAGGAACTCAGGCTGGTGAGGGGGCAGATATATAAGTACATGATATAAAGCAGTGGGACAAATGCAGCATAAGTCATGTGGTTTTTTTTTTCTTTTGGTGGGTTGCGGGGAGTGCTGTGGCTTTTGGGATCTTAGTTCCCTGACCAGGGATCAAACTCATGCCCCCTGCATGTGAGTCCTAAGCACTGAACTTACGGAGAATTCCCATAAGTCTCATTTTTAATGATGTGGGCAGATGCTCACAATATAATATATACAGTTGACTCTTGGACAATGCAGGGGTTAGGGATGCAGACCCTCTGTGCAGTAGAAAATCGAGTGTAACCTATAGTAAGCCGTCTGCGCCTGCAGTTCCACACCCACAGAGTCAACCAACCATGGGTTGTGTAGCGCTGCAGAATTGACTGTAGAAAACAACCAGCGTAGGCAATTCCCTGCTGGACCCCATGTTTACAGTGCGGGGGCCCCAGGTTTGATCCCCAGTTGAGAAACTAAGACCCCTCAAGCCTCAAGGTGCCACCAAGAAAAGAAAGAAAACAACCAGCGCGTAAGTGGATCTGCTCAGTTCAAACCCGTGTTGTATATGTTACACATGTACAACATGTCATCCAATTTAGCAGAATCCTAGGTATATGCAGTTTATAAATTGAAAAGTAAACAGAAATACACCAAAATGTTAAATGTTTATTGCTGAAAAAAGTTTATGGATGATGGTATTTTAGGCATTTTTGTTTTCTATTTTATACTTTTGTGTATTTTTCGTGTTTTCTTCAATAAGCAGGCATTACTTTCATAGTCCAGATAAAAGATATCAGCATTTTAAAAGAGAGCATGGGATTTAGACTTAGAAGATTAGATTAGATTTAGATTTAGACTTAATTTTGCATCCTAGTTCTAACAGCAGTTTGTTGATGTCAGTGGACTTTGGTGTTCTCACCTCTAGAATGAGAGTAATAGTATTTGCCCTCTGTACTTCATAAAGTGTTCAGTGATTACAGTGAGATTTAAGTAGGTTAAAATACAGATGGAAACTGTCAGATGTCATATAAACCTGTCACTCTATACTGGTATAGTTTCTTCTTTTGTAAAAAGTTAGACCAGACAGTGTAACAAGGGAAATTCTGTATAAATGTTATGTGTTTAATTTGCTAGAAGCTGCATTCGTAAACAGCAATATGCAGCTCACCTCTTTTGTACTTGGTAGTGTGCCGGGGAAGCTCATTGCATTCCCTTTATGCAGAGATAAGAGTGTTGAAAGTGATGGGATATATTCCAAGAAAAGTATGAGTAATGAGTCAGATGCATCCTGAGCACCGTGTGGGTTAGAACAGGCTGCAAAGAACAAAGGCCTGACTCAAATCTGTCAAGTTTTGTTAGAATATTTGTATAATTTTTCTCCAAAGGTCAGTGAAAATAAAAGGGAAAGTTGGATTTGTGTGCTCATTGACAACAGGGTTCACGTCTCTTCTCTCATGTGTAATATGAGTGTCTAGTCCCACTATTTTTTTTTAATTTTTTTAAATTAAAAAATAGTTGCAGCACGTGGGATCTAGTTTCCTGCCCAGGAATCAAACCTAGATTGCCTACATTGGGAGCACAGTGTCTTACCCACTTGACCACCAGGGAAGTCCCTGGTCCCACTATTAATGAGTCCAGAGAAGACTGTAATTTTGTTCTAGTGGGATTTAGGCCAGGTGCCCTTTTGGGTAAAGTAAATACGTGCTTGCATTTAGAAGGAAGAGTGTTACATTAGGTATTAGGGTGTATTTTCTCTTCTTCTTCCCTTTGTTCCTGAGTACATTGCCTGGAAATCTTGGTTTTGGTCAGATCTCTTCATTAACAAACATTTCTCGTGCATCCCAAAACAGGTGTGATGGTGATAACTTCCTGTATTTGTGCAGTTGTCTTTTTTCCAAAGTGTCCTGTGCAACGATGGCATTGGCCCCTTCCATTTCCCTGGCCTCTTTCCTTAGGAGACAGCAGTATGTTGGGAAGCTCAAATTTGCCTCCTTGGAATTTTCCCCTGGATCGAAGAAGTTGGTTGTGGCCACAGAGAAGAATGTGATTGCAGCATTGAATTCTCGGACAGGGGAGATCTGTGAGTGGACTGTGTAGGCGGGTAGCTGGGGATGGCGTGGCTGCCTGTGGTGAGTCCAGGATGTCCTGTGGCTGGAGACGCCTGCCTGCCTGATACCCCGCCCCTGGGGACAACATGGCCGAAAGACGTCTCTTTTACTGGATTCGGATCATTTATTTATTTTTCAGTTTTGCCATCTTTGAGTATTTAATATATTCCTATAACTGGCCTTTGAGTTTATTTCCTCAGCCCGCGTCCTGACTGTTCCTAAGTAAGATACTGCTGCAAAAACCACATTTTTCTATTAAGATTTTACACTAAAGCTTTGGATGTTCCCCCCTCCCCCACCTCCAATTATCTATATTGCCTTTGTGGATGTTTTTAGGCATTAAAATCATGGAAATGTGGTTTATAATCACTGCTTTGCTTGTGAGTCGTAGAGATTTTGTGAATTTTGTCTTTGTCCGTTTCTGTATTGGGTGGGGTGGGGTGGGGATGGGAAGAGTGTGAGCTCAGATCGGCACAGCGTGGCTCCCCTGGTTACCCAGGGAGTGGGGGTGGGTCACTGCCCACCCAGGGTAGTCCTTCCCTGGACACTTGTGTGCAAGCAGAGGCTCCCCGGGCTCTCTCCCGCGCGCTCCCTGGGGGCCTGGCTGCAGCTCACAGTAACGTCTTGCTCTCCTGCCTCCCAGTGTGGCGCCATGTTGACAAGGGCTCGGCAGAAGGGGTGGTGGACGCCATGCTGCTCTGCGGGCAGGGTAGGTGGAGCCTGGCCTTGTCCCTGTGACGGCGTCAGCGCCCTCTCCTCTTTCCTTGGTGCCTTCCTTTGTTCAGGGTCTGGGAGGGAAGGGAGTAGGGGTGTTCCCAGCAGGAAAGGACAGGTGCAGTTTCTATCTGCACTTGTACATGGGAGGTGAGGCCACTGGTCACAGGCCCTGGGAGGCTCCAGACAGCGCAGCAGTTTGGGAGATGATCTCACGTAATCTATTCTCTTCCAGATGCAATCACTGTGTCCAATGGAGGCCGGATCATGCGCTCCTGGGAGACGAACATCGGGGGCCTGAATTGGGAGGTTACCCTGGACAGTGGCAGGTAGAGGGAAAGAAGCTGAATTTCGTCCTTGTTTGGTTAAAGGCTTCGCTGGAACACACATTCTATGTGGACAGCAATTCTGGGCCTTTTGACTTTTTTTCCCAGGGGGAGAAAGCACCAAAGAGCCAGAGAGCATCAGCTGTCCATTCTTGATGTCTTGAGGTTATGGGACACGTGCTTACTCAGCATTTATTGAGTACCTGTTAGAGGCAGAGTTCCATGCTGGGTGCAGTGTTCATTTCTGGTATCGATTGCTTTTCCTAATCTTACCACGACATGAGAGCTTTGCAGTGTTCTAGGTATGAGAAAGTGAAAGTGGAGCTTAGTCACACAGTCGTGTCCTACTCTTTGCAATCACATGGACTGTAGCCTGCCAGGCTCCTCTGTCCATGGAATTCTCCAGGCAAGAATACTGGAATGGGTTGCCATTTTCTTTTCCAGGGGATCTTTCCGACCCATTGAACCTGGGTCTCCTGCATTGCAGGCAGATTCTTTACCAACTGAGCTACTAGGGAAAGATTCTGGGTATGAGGATGGAGTATAAAACTTCCTGTGTTTTAATTTTATGTTTAAAAGCCATTTGAGCTACTGTTTCAGCTACATCTTGCTAAAGTTGTTTAAATGATGGAGTTGCTTGCATTAGGTTATACATCTTCTGATAGTAATTTATTAGGTAAGGGCTTGGGGGTGCCCCCAGGCAGTGGGAACCCACTTGTGAATGTGAAACAGTTTCCATCATCAACTAACTCCATTGTCGTTTGGGTGAGGCAGGCATGGAGCCTGCTGATGACAACTGTCTGATGGCTGCTACGGTAGAGGGTTGGCCTGGCTACTGTGAAGTCCCAGGGAGAGAAAGGAACAGCCCTTAGGAGGTCAGGGAGGTCCACGGAGACAGCATAGTCGAGTGGCCGAAGGTACAGTCTTTCAAGTCAGAGCCAAGATTCGGGTCCGGACGCGTTTGACCCCAAAGCCTGTTTCGTTAGCTACCGAGCTGTGATAGTCGTGTCCCGGCTCGTCCAGCCTGAGGCCCAGGAGGCTCGGGCGCCGCTCACCCCATGCCTGTCCTCAGTTTCCAGGCCCTCGGGCCGGTCGGCCTGCAGGAGGCGGTGAGGTACGTTGCAGTCCTGAAGAAGACCACGCTTGCCCTCCATCACCTCTCCAGTGGGCACCTGAAGTGGGTGGAACACCTCCCCGAGAGGTAAGGCTGCCTCCCCCCAGGTGGTGGCCACCTCTTCCTGCTCTGTACCAGCCCGTCTTCCTCCTCGAGAGTCAAGTGTTTGAATCCTGTGCAGGGTCCAGGGCTCACTGGCCGCTAGGCCTGAGCTCCAAGGCTGTGGCTGCCCTGGAGTCCTCTCTGCTGAGGCGAAGACGCTCCACCTGGGCCCCAGAGCCAGTCAAGCGAGGGGAGTGGCTCATTCACTCAGCTCGCCTTGTCAGGGAGGGGCCGAGTGCGCAGCCTCCATGTGCAGGGCAGGCCTGGTGGGGAGTGTTGGGAGCCGCAGTGTGCCTGGCCCGCCTCAAGGGGGCAGCCTGACTCAGATGACGGTGCCCTGTGTAGTCAGGCCTAGCATTACCACATCTTAACTTTTTTAAGAAAAACTAGAAATCTCACTGTTACATGCTGAATCTCAGTTCTAAATGTTGACAACAAATTCAAATTAAAAAAAAAACTGAGCCAAACAATACCCATCTGAGACGGCTAGTTTGTGACCGCTGGCCCAGTCCCTGGCCACCGCTGGCCGGGTGTTGGACCCCTGAGGGTGGTCCCGTCCTGTGGTTAAAGCTATGGCTCCCTGCTCTTCCTTCCCTCTCTCAGTGACAGCATCCACTACCAGATGGTGTATTCCTACGGCTCGGGGGTCGTGTGGGCCCTCGGAGTCGTTCCCTTCAGCCATGTGAACATTGTCAAGTTTAACGTGGAAGATGGAGAGATCGTTCAGCAGGTACAGTCTGGCTGGAGGAGACTCGTGAATTGCGGAGGGGAGCAGGTACAGCCCTTCTTTGCACTGGAGTGCAAAAGCCGGGTGAATGCAAAAGCCACTCAGGGTCCCTGATGCTGGGCACTTGAAGGCTGCCTTCTGCTCATCAGGCATTTATTTAGAGCCCACACATTTGCACATGGTGCTCTCTTGGGGTGGCTAAAAAAAAACTGCATAGATCTGTTCATTGCCTGTATTATCTTACAAGGTGATACTGAAGGTGGTAATGTGAAACCGCGTGTGACAAACGCAGTAGAGAGATGCTAATCGGAAGGGTCAAGTATCGCTGCCTGCGGCTCCCAGCCTTGCTGGCACTGTGGCCGCGGCTGCCCTGCTGCACCTGAGACACTGGGGCAGGGAGGAAGTGGCCATTTCTGTGCTCAGTGCTCAGAACTGAGCGCTGAGAGTGAACTGCAGCCGGACTTCACCAGGACGAGAGAAAAGCGTCCAGTATTGAAAAGGGCGGCCTGGTTTAGTGTTCAAACCACCAGAAGGCAGAGCCCGATCTTCTCCAGCTGTGGAGCTCTCGGAGGCTGGGAGGGACGGGAAGGACTCCTTCACAGCCCCCCAGGAAGACCCTCTGAGCCGAGCCCCTCCCCTGGGATCTGGTGGTGACGGGCTGGTGAGCTGAGACGGAAATGTGAGCGTCCCCAGGAGCCTGCTGTCCTCTCGTCTTCCGTGTAGGTCAGGGTCTCGACCCCCTGGCTGCGGAGTCTCACCGGGGCCTGCGGTGTGGTGGGCGAGGCTGTCCTGGTGTGCCCCGACCCGAGCTCACGGTCCGTGCAGACCTTGGCCCTGGAGACGGAGTGGGAGCTGAGGCAGATCCCGCTGCAGGTGAGAGGCTAGAGCTGCTTCCCCGGCCTGAGGTGCTGCCTTGGCCGCTGGGAAAAGCCTTTCTCCCAGGCAGCCCCTTTGAGGTCAGACCTCTGGCGGAACTGGAATGAGGGCAGACGGGCCACTCTCCCCCTTGGAGAGCCTGAACGAGAGCTTCCGGAGCCCCGTGCCGAAGCCTCGGTACTTTCACTGGCAAAGTGGGACAGAGGCCGCCAGCCTGGGACAGTCCGTCCCCCGCCCTCTCCGGGCCCTCAGCTTCTTCCTTCTCGTCTCCCAGTCTCTCGACCTAGAATTCGCAAGTGGGTTCCAACCCCGGATCCTGCCCACACAGCCCAGCCCGGTGGATCTGTCTCGGGCGCAGTTCTTCCTGCAGTTGTCCCCAAGCCACTATGCGCTGCTGCACTACCACCACGGCATCCTGAGTCTGCTCAAAAACTTCCCGCAGGTAACCGCAGGCAGCGTGGCGCCCTAGGATTCAGGCGGGTCTAGCTGAGGCCTGGATGCTGGAAATCCCTGCCTTTGAATTTGGAGATACTTATTCAAGACAGAAGGCCTCTTTCCATGAGTGTTTTGAGAGGGGTTAGCCTTAGAGTAGAAATGGAATACTTTGTTCTTTTGAGAGTTACAGAGGATTTTTGGAGTAAAACTGGTACCTTCCTGAATGCACGGGAGAGTGGGCACGTTAATTAGAACTTCCTGTAGATGCGGAGAGCTGCACTGAGCTTGCCTGTCCTGGAGGTCCGGCAGGGCCTGGCTCAGCCGTGGGTGCAGTGGGGCTTCCTCTGCCCTCAGTGCTCTGGCCATCATGCTCCAAACCTGGGAACGTTTTTAACTCAAGGCCATGAGTTCTGGTGGAGGCGACCCTACGACTGCAGGCTAGGACAGGCCCTGTTTAGGGACTGGCACCTGACTTTACCCGCAGGCTGCCCTGGTGAGCTTCGCCACCACTGGAGAGAAGACAGTGGCTGCAGTCATGACCTGTCGGAATGAGGCGGTGAGTGTTGGGAAATAACAGCGCTTGGCCACATGCGGGATCTTAGTTCCCTGACTAGGGGTTGAACTCATGCCCCTTGCTGTAGAAGCACTGAATCTTAACCGCTGGAATGCCAGGGAGGTCCCAGGGTTTTCTTTCCTTTATCTTTGCTGGAAGCCCTGAGAACCAAAAGCCTGGGCATGTTCACCTGGTCACTTTGAACCGGGGCAGGGGTGGGGGGAGCAGGAGGCTGTTCCCCTTTGTGCCCAGGAATGGGACGCCCTCACAGTCATCTGGGACTGTTCCGGGTTGCGTGGGGTGTGTGGGTGGGATTTGCCCTCTCCCAAGGACTGAGAAGACCTGGAGGTGGAAGCTTCGTTTTGGTGACTGGGAGGTGACCCTTTGGCTGTATTTTCTCTTTCTCGTTTCCATAGCAGAAGCCTAGCGTTTCTGAAGATGGGTCACCTGGGGGCTTTTCGGAGAAGTCTGGTCCCCAGGTAGGGTGTGGTCTTGGGCAGTGCTGGACCTATCCATGGGTGGGGCAGGCCCCCCGCCGTGAAGCTGGAGGATCGGTCCAGGCTGGGAGCCGGTCTCCTCGAGGCCCCAGCCTCAGATGGGGTTTTCTAAGTTTTGTGAATTAAACCGTGCTTCTCTTGATCTTTTCCAATTGGGCGATTAGAAAGTAGAATTCCTAGAATCTGTTCTTAAGTGCGTTCTCCTCTGGGCCTCCGTCTCCTCATGTCTTGTGGGGTCCCCGCTGGCGGAGTTGAGGGTTAGTCTGAGCGCTGCCCTGAAGCAGAGTGTGGGGCGCTGGCCGGAGGCACGCGTTTCTGTCGTGGCTTCCGTCTCCTCGGCTTTTCCCAAGGTGGGGTGTGTGTTCCCTGCCTCCGGTCTCACCAGTAACTCCTCGAGAAGCCTCCCCACGCTCCTTGCTTTTCTGGAGTGAGTGTGGTGGCTGTAATTTTACTCACTCACTCACGCTCCTTATTTCTGCCTTAGGATTTAGCTTTGCTCTCTGGCCCCGGGTCCTTCTCCAGGATGTTGCCCGCCCCCCCAGCCCCACCCAGGTTCTTGGACTGCTCGGGGACTTTGCTTTGCGGGACTCTTGTAGTTGAACCTTGTGGTCTGTGCCCTAGGACTCGCTGGCTTGCTTCAACCAGACCTACACCATCAACCTCTACTTAGCGGAGACGGGCCGGCGGCTGCTCGACACCGCAATCACCTTCAGCCTGGAACAGAACGGCACTCGGCCGGAGCGGGTAGGTCGGGGCCTGGGGGCTTCTCAGCCTGGGGCTTTCTTTCCTTGGGCTCGGCTCCGCACCACAGGTCCCAGACGTGGACTGTAGTTCTGCCTGAGCCACTAGCTTGCCAGAAACGCCTGTAAATACCAGTAAAAGAAGTGCCATTTAAGCCAAGCTGTCAGTGTGCTGGGCTCCATGCTAAGGTTTTCACTTACTCACTGATGGGTTCAATCCTCCTGATGAGGGACTTCCCTGATGGTCCAGCGGTTAAGTCTCTGCACTCCCAATGCAGGGGACTTGGGTTAGATCCCTGGTCAGGGAACTAGGTCCCACATGCCACAACTAAAGATCTCACTTGTGGCAACAAAGGTCCCAAGTCCCACAGCTAAGATGGGGTGCAGGCAAATAAATATAAAAAAAAAATCCTCCTGGTAGCCTTCTGATTACCACTGCCCTAGCCTCGTAAACGAGGAGGCCGTGCCTGGTGAGACTGAAGACGCCGCCGCCGCCCAGCCTTGCCTCTCTGCACGTTCAGTGGTGCTCCTCAGCCTCCCTGGGCGGCTGCTGCTTAGTCTCCAAAATGGAAAGTCCACTCCGGGCCTCCTGCTGACTTTGTGGGGTGTGATCGGTGCACAGTGAATGCTCGTGTGGCCGAGACGGTCTCAGGCTCCTCCGTAGAGAGGACCCGGGCTGGCTGCCTGCACTGTTGCTGTCAGCTCCTTAGGATGCACGGTGTCTGTAAGCGGAGTCCAGGAAACGCTGTGTGGTTTGGACACGCAGGGATGCCGTGACCTGGCCTCTGACCTCTCCTCATGCTTTGAATCTTGGGGTCTGGGCTCTGAGAGGCGTCTGGACTCCTGCCGACTGCAGGGCTCTTGACTGTTTGGTTCACAGCTGTACATCCAGGTCTTCTTGAAGAAGGATGACTCTGTGGGCTACCGGGCCTTGGTGCAGACACAGGATCACTTGCTGCTTTTCCTGCAGCAGCTGGGTGAGTGGGCCCCATTCAGCCCCTGTCTGTGGGCCTGCCCGTGAGTTGCATTCAGACCTTCATCTGGGGCTGTGGCCAGACTTCCAGGAAGGGTTCAAGTGCAGTGTATCCTGCCTGTTTTCCCAGAGCTCTACCTAGGGACCTGTCTTTGAATAATTCCTTAGCACTCGTGGGCGGGAGACAGAACGCTCCTCACTTCACCTCCTGACCCCAGCCCCCGGCTCCGCCATGTCTCTTTTTGGCCCGAGAGCCTCCGAGAAGGGCCCGTTCAGGGGACGGCGGAGGCGGGCTGACTCGGGTGACCTTGGCTTCTGCAGCAGGGAGGGTGGTGCTGTGGAGCCGCGAGGAGTCCCTGGCCGAGGTGGTGTGCCTGGAGATGGTGGACCTGCCGCTAACTGGGGCGCAGGCGGAGCTGGAAGGGGAGTTTGGCAAGAAGGCAGGTAGGAACGGGGGGGCCGGGAAGCAGAGCTGCTGGTGGGGGGCTCTGGGACCGCCGGCAATCCTGTGGCCCGCACCCCTGGCTTCCGGGTGTGGCCGCTTTGCCGGTCTGTTCTGAACCAGCTCTCTGCCCCATTGCCAGTGCGTTTGTGCCCTGGTGGCTTATGGAACCACTCCTCTCCGAAAGGAGTGACTTGTGACTCTTTCTAGGGAGAGATCCCAGTGAAAAAGAGTCTTAACGTAGCATCGTCATAGCTGCTTGTTTGAGGACCTGAAATCTGCCAAGCACCGTGTCAGGCCCTATACACCTGTTGTCCCCAAGGCAGGAGTCCCACCTTTCCAGAGAGACTAGCTGGGTTCGCCAGGTTCTGCGGGAATAGGCCCTTGCCCTCCAAACCTGGCCGTGGTCCCAGCACCCAGTGAACTTGCTTCACTCTCCCTTGGGTCTGTCCTGCCCCCTGCCCCCGCGTCCATCCGCCCGGCCAGCCAGCTGGTGTTTGCTAGGAGCCTGCTCGGGGCCAGCCACCCTGCTAGGCACCGCGGGTGTTCTCAAGCCGAGGATTAATGTGCCTTTACTGTTTACTTCCGCTGCCGGGATCCAGCCATCCAAGGTAAAGCCCGCCTCTGCTGCCTTGTTGCTCGCTGCCTGCTCACACGGCTGGCTTCCAGGCCGTCGTTTGTTGACCTGGGCTTGCTCGGTGCGGTGTGTGCCGCGTGCGCGGACTGCCTGCCTGTGACTCGCCCCGTGTGCTTGCCACTTCTCTCCCTTGAGCCGGGGTTGATGGATGTTGGCCGAGGAAAGGCCCGGCCCTTTTCCCGTGAGCGCTCTGCACCCGCCCCGGGGAGGTCCCACGTGTCCCTCACGAGGTCTGGTCGTGGCAGCAGCCCAGTGGGTGCTGTGCCCTTTTACAGACGGGGAGCTGGAGGCTGCAGGGTGAAGGACGTTTCTCAAGTCGTGTCCGACTCTCTGTGACCCCATGGGCTGCAGCCCGCCAGTCTCCTCTGTCCGTGGGATTTCCCAGGCACGAGTACTGGAGAGGGTTGTCGTTTCCTTCTCCAAGGCCACCTGGCCTGTAAGCAGTGCACCTGGGATGTGAATCCCGACCTGCAGACTCAGAGGCTTTGCTTCTTACCGTGCTGCCTTGCCGCGGTGACCGGTCTCGTGTCCAGAGGAGATCTGAGGGTGGTAGTCTCCTAGACGGAGGAAGGGACGGAGTGAAAGGGAACCCTGGGAGCAGGCTGCAGGGAGGTCTCTTGGGAGCAGGTTGAGCAACTGACAACGTAGGCCTGACGCCGTGAGAAGCGGAAGTGCCTGTTGATGACGCACACACGTGCACCCCGGCACCCCCACGCCCTGCCCTCATCCGGCTCTGTCATGGCGCCCCCATGCCCCGCCCTCGTCCGGCTCTGCACGGTGCCCGGAGGCCTTCCGCTGGCCGTTGTGGATGCGGGCTTGTGGTGGAGACGCTTGTGGCACAGCTGCACCCTGCATGGCTGCCCCCTGCCCTCCTAGTCTCCTGTCCCGAGACTGCAGGCGGGCGGCGTGCTGAGAGCCCTGTGAGTAGGTCTTTGAAGTTCCCGCACGGCTGTGCCTGGGTGTGAGACTGTTGGCATCGGACATAGGACTGCTCCTTGGGCTCGTGGCCTGGGGTGTGGATGACTCGAGTGCTCCGGAGGAGAGGGAGAGAGCCCTCCTTAGGGGGAGCAGGTGCCCCCTCTCTGGAAAGCCCCAGTCCGCCGAGGAGAGAGCCTCAGCCGTGGTCCCTTTTCCTTGACACCAGACGGCCTGCTGGGCATGTTCCTGAAGCGCCTGTCCTCCCAGCTCATCCTGCTGCAGGCCTGGACCTCCCACCTCTGGAAAGTGTTTTACGATGCTCGGAAGCCCCGGAGCCAGATCAAGAATGAGATCAACATTGACACTTTGGCCAGGGATGAATTCAACCTCCAGAAGATGATGGTGATGGTGACGGCCTCGGGCAAGGTGAGCCCTTCAGAGGCCCCGGGAGGGGGACAGGAAGCCCGGGACGGGAGCTGGAGCCAGTTCTGGTTTTCAAGGACAGACATAGTTCTGGGTCAGCCTTTCTGGTAGTGAGCCCGGTGTTTATCTTGCAGCTTTTTGGCATCGAGAGCAGCTCCGGCACCATCCTGTGGAAACAGTATCTCCCGAACGTCAAGCCAGACTCCTCCTTTAAGCTGATGGTCCAGAGGACGACTGCCCACTTCCCCCACCCGCCCCAGTGCACCCTCCTGCTGAAGGACAAGGTGAGCCTCCGTCGCGCCTCTGAGCCCGGTGGGTGAGGTTTTGTGTTTCGTAACTTCATTTGGGCCTTTGGGATTCTCTGAGAGTACAGGCAGAGAGTCAGGGCTTAGAGCTATGTTTTCTTCCAGTTTTTTGCCTGAATGGAGCCCCCTCCCCCCCGGGGGTGGGAGTGGCTGATGAAGAAGTGACTATAGCGTAGGTGTGATGTCACCAGGTCCCTAGTAAGCCAGCCCTGTTTCTCCCAGACTCAGGAGGCTGTCGGTACCTAGAGGGCGGCTTGCTCCTTTCCCGGTGGTGGAGGGCAGGACACCAGCTGTTCATGCCTCTGTCTCCCAGGGAGCAGATGGCTTTTTGCACATACATTCTGCCGTCATCGGAAAGGGGGCCAGGTAGACATTTCATCTGTTCCTCAGTGTGACCCATTCTTGGCTTTGGGCTAGAGGCAGTTACACTTTTACCCTTTTGGCACATCGGCCTTCAGACGCGTTCACCTTCAGCCAAAGCTCTGTTTTCCACAAGGCGGGGAAAGACGAAGGATCCTCTGTGGCTGAGTCAGGTCCCCAGTTCCTTAGGACTTGCAGTCTCTTCCTGTCGGAAGCTGACCGCTGCGTGCCCATTTCAGGAGACGGGAATGAGCTCGCTCTATGTCTTCAACCCCATTTTTGGGAAGTGGAGCCAGGTGGCGCCCCCCATGCTGAAGCGCCCCGTCTTGCAGTCTCTGCTGCTGCCCATCATGGATCAGGACTACGCCAAGGTGCTGTTGCTGATAGACGACGAGTACAAGGTATGCGTCTGCAGAGGCTGCAGGACCCCTCGTCGGTGGTGGTGGGGGAGCGGGCAGGGCGCTCACACCGCAGCTCGTGGGCCCCAGGTGGGCGCTGTCTGCAGTCAGCACGCGTTGGGGCTTGAAGGGCTGCTCTAAGCAGCGCGATGGCTCTTTCTGCGTTTGTGAAAACTGGGTCTCTTAAGAGAACTCAGTTTAAGCCCTGATTGAATTCAGCAGGCTTTAATCCCTTTAAGATTTGTTTTATTCTTAAGGCCCTTTTTGATGGGAAACAGTGAAAGTCTGGAGAATCCATGCTTAGGGGTTCCTTTTCCTTTAACTTTTTTTTTAAAGCCAAACATTTGTTTGATTTATTCGGCTGAACCTTAGTTGCGGCTTGCAGGATTTTCGATCTTGGTTTCAGCACACAGGATCTTCAGTTGTGGGATTTAGTTCCTTGACCAGGGCTCAGTCCAGGGCCCCCTGCACTGGGAACGCGGAGTCTTAGCTACTGGACCACCAAGTCCCCCTGTAACTTTTCTCTGGGGTTTTCCAGGTCACAGCCTTTCCAGCCACTCGGAATGTCTTGCGGCAGCTCCATGAGCTTGCCCCTTCCATCTTCTTCTACTTGGTGGACGCGGATCAGGGGCGGCTGTGCGGATATCGGCTCCGGAAGGTGGGCAATGGCGTCCTGCTAGGACCCGTGGTGGGAGGGGTGTAGGTAACAGGAGTGAATTATGCTGGCCGTGGTGGTGTAAGCATAGATGAGCATCATCGTGCTGTCCAAGGCCATCATTCTCGTGTTTGTGGAGCAGGCCTGGTCGCTGCTGCCGTGGAAGGAGCCGGGCACGACAGACAGGGTCTCGGCCCCTGTGGAGCTTTCACTCCACGTGCCTCTCCTGCAGCAGGAGAAGGAGTGTTTTCGCTATCCTTAGGGTGGGAGGTGGGAATGGTGAGTGAACAATAGCGTTTTCTGTACGAAGGTGGTGTTATTGATCCACTCTTAATCGAATGTGAGTTTTGAATTTTACTTCTAGAATTGGGATCAACTTGCTCCTGTCCTGACATACTTGAGTCTAGCTCTTGCAAATACTGATTCACGCTGGCTCTGAAGTCCTGCTCTGAGCTTCACAAGGGCTGGCCTTGGCCCCGAGAGCAGGGCCGTGTCGAGGGCTGATCTGAGATGTGTCCTCTCCAGCGGGTCCTGCCATCCTGTCTGTAAGCCTTTTGGAGAGGCTCAGACCTTGGACCTGGCTGCCCGTGCAGGAAGCCTGGCTGTATCACTTGTTCACTTTGCGTCCTCGGGCAGATGACTTCCGTCTGGTCTTCTGTTTTCTTGTCTGTAAGACAAAACGGTAATAATACCATGTCAGAGAGTTTTTGTGATGCACTGGAGAGTTAATATGTGTAAGTCACATGAAGAAGTGCCTGGCACACAGTACATGCCACATAGGTTTCACCTGCTGTTGTTTAAAAAACATAGTGTCCTTTCCCAGCGTTTTGTAACAGCTAACCTTCAGCATAAACAGCATAGTGATGGTCTGTCCAGAAAGCGTGCTCTTTACCCGGTGGGTGAAGAAACACTGTTCTTCTAAGTTGATGAAAAAGAGACCTTGAAAGAGTTCTTCGTGGGTAGGGGGTGTGACCCAGGGTGCGGGTGTCATGGACCAGTGGAGCCCTGAGGTGTCATCCTAAAGACAGTCGAGGGGAGACAAAGGAGGCAGAGCTCCAGAGGGAGCCAGCGGGGGTGGGCTTCCAGGCTGTGGCCCCCGGGGCTCCCTGATGACCTTGCTCTCTGGGAGGGTTTTAGTGAACTCTGATGTTTTCATAGGAGTCTGTGAAATGTTTTCATTGGAGCCTTATTTTTTTAATAAAGATTATTATCACTAAAAAAATCTTTTAAAAGAAGTGCCATGTGAATACATTCTCACAGTGAGAGGTTGCATTGGTACAGAGTTGCGTGAGCAAACCGTGAAGGGCTCTTTCAGCCCCATCGCCAGCGACTTCCCTGGCTGGAAGGTGCGTCAGTGGCCCGCACGCCTTCCGCGTCCCGCTGCCGTGCCCACTGCTGGGGAGACGACCGCGCGGTCCGCGTGGGCCGGCGCGGCGTGTGTACATCTTACCTGAGCTGGAATTGAGCCACATTCAATCAGTAGGACATCTGCTGTGTTCACTTGATGTGTTTCTACCTCCTCCTTTTGTTAAACCCACATCTGATTAAAACAGCCCTGAGAAGAGTGCAGAGCCCTGCGGTTACTGCTCAGGGGCCCCTCACAGGACTGCGGCTGTGCACACAGCAGTCAGATCGGGAGGCCCCTCTAGTCACTGCCCGCCCCCCATCACTTAGGGCTCCATGCAGTTCCATGTGTGGAGGTGTAATAATGCATTTAACCATACAGGCTTATTGGTTTCTCATGACAGTAAAGAGCATTTCTTGTCACATTCTGAGGTCCCTGCCAGCTTAGTGGTTCTCTGCCGGCTCCGTGTAGGGACCTTAGATGTTAGTAATAAGTGGTGAATTTTCTTTGAATTAGTCTTACTCAGATAAACAGTGGGATACTACTGACTGTTCCGCTTCTTTCACACTGGCTCTAGTATTTCTTTTTTTGTTTGTTTGTTTGACAGAAAGTAGGCTTTATTGGCAGACGTGAGTGAGGAGGGGTGGCTCTGAGGTCCCCATGGGTGCAGGGCCCGCCCCGTATGCAGAGGGCCACAGGTTAGGGTTGCGTTTGGCCCCACAGCCATGCTGGAGGAGCTGCTTTCCAGCCGCGAGGCCTTCAGGTTCACTGCATCACACTTAGTAAAGCTGTACTTCTTGGAGATGTGGATCTGCTGGCAGCCAGGGAACTTGAACTTGGCTCTGCATTGGGTCTCAGCCACATGCCCCTTGTTCTGCAGCTGGTGCAGATGGACTCCATGGCTTGGCTGACCGCTGCGCCCTGGGGCTCTCCAAAGGCACCGCGCTGTGCTGTTTGGAACCTTGGACTGGGGACAGCATGGGGTCAGACACATGTCCCCCTGGAGAGGACTGTCTCCCAGGTCCCCTTGGGCAGCCCAGACAAGCAACAGGTGCCTCCAACTGCCCAGGAGGCTGCTGTTCGCAGCCATTGCACTCCAGGCCTCACTGGTTTTCTTACTTGAACCAGGAGTTCCAAAACCTCTTCCCAGACTAGATCCTTATTGATGCTTCTCTAGGACCTCTGATCCCTGTCCCCTCCTGCACAGAGGCGCCCGCTGAACTACAGGATGGGTCTTGCTGCAGCTGTCGTGGGCCTAAGGGTACCTTCCTGATGATCAGTGCCGGTTCCTTCTCTTTGGCCCCACCCCAGGACCTCACCACTGAGCTGAGCTGGGAGCTGACCATCCCCCCGGAGGTGCAGCGCATCGTCCAGGTGAAGGGCAAGCGCAGCAGTGAGCACGTGCACTCGCAGGGCCGCGTGATGGGGGACCGCAGCGTGCTCTACAAGGTACGCGGAGGGGCCGGGCTGGGGCTCCGGCTCTGCGGTCGGCGGAGGGGGCGCTTTCTGCGCGTTTCTTAATCCCTCTGAGCCTTAACTTTCTGTCTGTGAGACGGGCCTGATGTGTGCCCCCCCCGGTTGTGGTGATGATCACACGGGGTACCACCCAGTGCCGGCACATGGCCACTGCCCAGCAGCATCATCTGTTAGGACTAGTGGTCGTGCTGGTAGACCTTTCTGGGCATAAGCCTTAGTCGGTCCATCAGAAACTCCATCTGTGATCCAGCATCCTCCTGAGTGGGAGATGGAGAGGTGACTCGTCAGCAGCAGAACCATCCTGTGAGGGAACGTAATCCTTACGGTGATGAGCATGAGTTATAGCCACTGGCAGAGCAGAGACGGAGTTGTAGGAGGAGGTGAGGCCTAGAGGGGAGCAGGTTTTGGCAGGCGTAGACCAGGAGCTTGGCTTGGGGCGTGTCGAGTTTGCCTTGAGACGTCTGAGAAGTGATTCTGACACAGCGGTCCATTAGTTGGGTCTGGAGTTCAGGGGGAGGCCTGGCTTTGACGTGTAAACGTGGGCGCTGCCAGCCCCTACAGTCCGGAAACCGTCAGACTGGCTGAGATCACCAGGAGAGCGTGGACAGATGGAAACATCTGGAGACTGGGGAGTGGAGGACAGACCTGCAGAGGGGACTGAGAAGGAGCGGCCACTGAGGCAGAGGACAGATGGGGCCTGGGCATCCTGGACGCCAGGGGGTGAAGGCGTCTTAGGAAGGGAGTGATCACCCATGCTGCCTGGTCTAGTTGGTCAAGTTAGATGAGAGCTGAGACCTCTCCATTGCTGTGGTAGTTGCAGGGCCCTGGTGGAGAGACGTCAAGTTGCTGGACCAGTGTCCTTCCATCAGGAAGTGGGCCAGCTTGGGTTGTGTCTTGAGTGACTGTTTGTTTGTGACTTGAGCGAGTTGCTTAACTACTTTAAGACGTTTCATCTGTGAAGTGTAGATGGTAACTTCTGTTTGCAAGGATGTTTATGAGAGTCAATGAAATGATGGCGGCCAAGTGCCTGGCATGGCTTCCAGCCCCCAGTGGACACTGAACAAGCACAATGATGATGACCCCTGAATAGGAAGTTCTTCCACCCAGAAAAGCTGCTTCCTCTGCCAGCCGGAGGGCTCTGTGCCCCTCCCTGCCCCGGGCTCACAGTGGGGTGCCACTCACGGAGCGCCACTGTGGTTCTGAAGGAGCTTTTCTCTCCATCTTCCCAGAGCCTGAACCCCAACCTGTTGGCCGTGGTGACGGAGAGCACGGATGTTCACCACGAGCGCACCTTCATTGGCATCTTCCTCGTGGACGGTGTCACGGGGCGCATCATCCACGCCTCCGTGCAGAGGAAGGCCAAGGGCCCTGTCCACATCGTGCACTCGGAGAACTGGGTGGTGGTAAGGCGGGCGGGTGACCTGGGCCTGACGCAGCCTCGGGGGACTCGGCCGGCCTCCTGCAGCTACGTCCTCTCCTGACGTCTTGTTCGGGAAACCAGTCGCTGCTTGGTGTTTTCATAGAATTCAGAGCCCCTGGCTGGCAGCAGAGGGTGCTGGGTAGGGGGCTGGGACGCCTAGATTTGATCGTGCTCTTCCATTTTCTGACTGTATAACCTCGAACTAGTTACTTAAGCTGCCTGTGTCGTATCAGAGGGGTAACGGCAGTCACCTGCTCTGGTCGAGTTTAGAAGAGCGCCTGGCATGTAGAAAGCACTCAGGTGTTAGCTGTTAGCCTTCTGACTTGTCAGACACTTGCCAATTCATTTTTTCTTGGAGTGCACCTGGATAGTCCAGATGCAGCTACCCTGAAGGTTAGTGAATTCAGTGAAAGTGATGGTCACTCAGTCGTGTCTGACTCTTTCCAGCCCCATAGACTACAGTCGATGGAATTCTCCAGGCCAGAATACTGGAGTGGGTAGCCTTTTGCTTCTCTAGGGGATCTTCCCAACCTCAGGACTGAACCCAGTTCTCCCGCCTTGTAGGCAGATTCTTCACCAGCTGAGCCGCCAGGGAAGCCCAGCTCAGCAGGAGGAGGAAAGCTGCGTGCTGGTGGCTTTTTCCTCCACGGACGTGCCTCTGCATGTCAGTTCCCCTTCCAGCCCCGCCAGCAGCCGGGCCCTGAGCAGTGTCCCCTCCTCTCCCCGCAGTACCAGTACTGGAACACCAAGGCCCGGCGCAACGAGGTCACGGCGCTGGAGCTCTACGAGGGCACGGAGCAGTACAACGCCACGGCCTTTAGCTCCCTGGACCGCCCGCAGCTGCCCCAGGTCCTGGGGCAGTCCTACATCTTCCCATCCGCCATCAGCGCCATGGAGGCCACCATCACAGAGCGGGGCATCACCAGCCGCCACCTGCTCGGTGCGTGCGCCGCGCCCTCGGCAGCCTTGCTGGGGGCGGAGCTGGGATCCGAGAGGAGGGCTTTGTTTCAGCAGAAAACGTTCCCCAGTGGGGCTTGCGGTCCGTGACAGAGCGGACACGCCCCCCCTCGCCCTCGGTTCTGATGGGCCGTTTTCACGGCGCCTCTGCTGTTTGCCCCTTGCCCAGAACGTTGCGCCCTGACGGCGGCCCTCACAGGTGGCCTGTGCAGATGGCTGCAGAGACTGGCGAGGTGTAGGGTCTCACCTTTGTGTAGTTCAGATTCAGGACTCAGTGCCTGCAAAACAGGCTGCTCCGTCCAGTTGTTTCTACCAAAGACGTTTGGAGCTCTGAGCTTTGACAGACCCTCTGCACCACTGTTTTACCCTCAGAAGCGAGGAAGATGGCCCTCTTAGCGGTTCCCCCGTTTAATTCCCACTGTTCCTGAAACACACGATCCTGCGGGACCTCATGTTGCCAGGCCCTTCCCATCTCCTCCCCCCATCCCCTCCCCCATGTCCCCCTCTCCCCCCACCCCCACCCTCCCGCCCCCATCCTGCACCAGCCTCCCTGCTGCCCTAGCGCACATGCTCGCTTTGGCAACAGCGAGGAGCCCTGCTGAGCTGGGCGGGTGCTACTGCGGGACAGGATGGGGGATGCAGAGATCCAACTGCCTACACTCTTTTCTCTTTCATCATTCCCTAGTTCTTGATTCTAGAACTTTATTTTCTGATGTCTCAGGATGATATGTGAAGCAACTAGTGTCTTCAAAAGTGAGAATCTTCCTACAGACCCATGTGTATTAAGATTATTGTCTTTGACCATTGAAGGGCAACTCATTGACCTGTATTTTGGTTTTAAACTGTATTTTGATTTCTGTGATAAGGACATTTTTGTAAGTAGCCCTAATCTAGGATCGGGTCCACGTGAACACTCACTTCTGTTGACTTGTCTCTGTGCAGTTGGGCTGCCTTCCGGAGCGATCCTTTCCCTCCCTAAGGCCTTGCTGGATCCTCGCCGCCCTGAGATCCCAACAGAACAAAGCAGGTAGGCTCTTGTGGGACGCGCCGAAGGCTGCGACGTTAATGAACTCTGCCTGTTGATGATGTTTGGTCCTCTGTCTGCTGTGCTGTGGACATGGCCGTGAACAACTCTGCCCTCATGGAGCTTCCATTCTAGTCGGGGAGGCGAGATGGACAATAAATAAGATAAACAAGTGAAATAATGCTAGATGCTTGTAAATGTTAAGGAGAAAAAACTCTTATAAAAGGGGCGGGGGCTAGGAGGGGTGGTAGGATTTGAGAGGGTGGCCTGGGAAAGCCCCTGAAAAGGTGACATTCGAGGAAGGACTTGAAGGAAGCGAGAAGCTGGCCTTGTGGATGTCTGAGGGAGAACCTTCCAGGCGGAGGAAACCCCATTGCAGATGCCCTGAAGTCATGTTTGACGAGTTATAGGGAGGGTTGGAGGCCACTGCGGCTGGAGCAGCCAGCGGTGGGCACACTGGGAAATGAGCGGAGGGAGGTGACCAGGTCCAGGTCATGTGGGGAGGACGGTAGCTCGTTACTGAGAGTATCCATTTTTAAATTTCTGGCCATCATCTCTGTGTGTTTTCGTGCCTCTGTCCCGAGTTTCCTTCCCCAGGGCTGTGAGGAACTGTGGGCAGGGTGAGGAGGCAGTAGGTATGTCCTTGCGTGTAGGGGAGGGAGGAATATGGTTCGGAGTGAGGGAGGCTGCGGCTGTGGACTGAGCCAGTCTGGAGTGAAGAGCTGGGATCGGCCTCCTGGCTCAGTGTTTTGGTTTTAAGATGGCCCTTGCTTCCTTTCATGTGAGATACCGGTTGCCTGTGTTTTTCTACGTTCAGAACAAGGCAGGACTCCAGGTCTTACTCTCCACACAGCTTCCTTCCTTGCAGTCCTTCCTAACACTCAGCTGCTCAGAGTTCAGCCCCCTGGCGCATGGAGGCCTCAGAGGAAGAGCTGAGGCTGATCTGTGGCCTGGAAACGGCCCAGGGCTCAGGGCAGCCGGGGGATCCCTTTACCGCAGCTCTGAACGCGATCCTGGCTGATGTTTTTGCAGAGAGGAGAACCTGATCCCGTATTCTCCAGACGTGCAGATCCACGCAGAGCGGTTCATCAACTATAACCAGACAGTTTCTCGAATGCGAGGTATCTACACAGCTCCCTCGGGCCTGGAGTCCACTTGTCTGGTGAGTAGAGCCCCCGGCCCAGCCTGTGCCCCCTCGTCCATCCACAGCCGCCCTGTGTGACACCTGCTGTGTGCTTCCCTCTTGGGAAAATGACTGAGGAGCCTGTCTCCTTTCCGACCGGAGTCTGCGGCCGTGGCAGGCCCTCAGCGCCTTTCTCACGGGTCTCTCGCTCCCTCTGCCCTCCAGGTCGTGGCGTACGGTTTGGACATTTACCAGACTCGTGTCTACCCGTCCAAACAGTTCGACGTCCTGAAGGATGACTATGACTACGTGCTCATCAGCAGCGTTCTCTTTGGCCTGGTCTTCGCCACCATGATCACGAAGAGGCTGGCGCAGGTCAAACTCCTGAACCGCGCCTGGCGATAAAGGCCTGAGACCCCCCTGCCAGAGAGCAGAGGGCCGAGGGGAGCGAGGGTCGGGCGCCAAGCTCCAGCGGCAGTACCGGGTTGGGGGGGACATGCGTGAGGCGCTCACCTCAGCTGAGCGCTGTGGGAGGAAGACGGACTCCCGTGGAGACTGCTCTGGGGATGCGTCTGCTGAGGAGTCTTCAGGGGCGGACAGAGGCTGGACTCGGTCAGCCGAGACCGCAGAGCGTCCTGACGGACTTTGCCCTGAGCCCCAAGGCTGCCGTCATCCCCTTCTGTGCCTGTCCACCGATGTCACTGCTTGATAAGACCTCCAGCAGACCTCTTCCGTGAGGCCTGCTTAAATTGATGTCGGTTTGCCTCCTGTCTCCCAGGTGTATCTGGAAAGCCTTCTCCTTGCTTCCAAAGTCAGAAGGAACTCTTACCGATAACTCTACCTTATAGGTGCGTTTGCTGTTTTACACTGGGGAGAAAGAAGAGCCACACTTAGCTGAGGTTTGAGAACCGATCCAGCCTCTCATGGCTTCTTTCCAAAGTAACTGTGGGTCAAGAAATCTATATTTGTGTCAAAATTTCTCTTAACTAAGCCTCTCATTTCATGTTCCCATTCATGAATGGGCCAGCTGGCCTTAGATTCAGTTTATCGAAAACCAGGTGCATAGTAGTATCTTTCTTTGTCAGTTGTTGTTGAAGCTCTTCTAAAATGTGTCAGAGCTGAGGCCTTTTCAGAACTACTGAAGTGTCTTCACCTTGAAGGGATTTTAAGGGAGGAAGGCAAATCTGCCCATTTTACAGTCTCTTTCAACCTCTCATTTCACCCTCAGGCTGACCTGATCATCTTATAACCCAGTTGGAAAAAGTTGTCCTTGTTTAAGAAACCTCATTATTTATGTTTGGTTATGCGTTAATGTGTGGGTTACTATACTTCTTTTAAAATCAGCAGCTTTTAAATCTTGTCTCTAAACAAGGGGCGGAAAGGGTAGGGGTGGGACCCAGGCGTCTCGGGGATGTGGCCTTGTTGCCTGGCTGCACTGTTGTCTCTGCTGCAAATTGAAGATGGCCTAAAAATTTCCCCTGTCGGTGGGTTTGGGGACTGATGGAGTTTTTCTCTACTGTGAAGAATGAAATGTACAGAGAGCCCTGTCGGGAGAGAGGTACGTTTAAGTGTCCGAATAAAGTGAGTGACGAGTGACACTGTTCAGGTCCTTCTTTGTGGCTTTGGAACGTCACATTGAGGCCACTGCTCCCTCGGAGGGGACAGAGCGCTGTGCTGGAATGGAGCGGGTGCCGTGTTTTAATTGGGAAACTTGCCAGTTTGATCATGTAAGAGTTGTGTTATAGAAAAAACAAATTTTTTTCTTTCTGTGGTCACATGCTGGTGGTAGAGAAGGAAGAGAAAGGAAAATAATTTTACTTTATTATTATTTAGCATTTATTTACCTGGCTGCCTTGGGTCTTGATTACAATACCCAGGATGCTTGTTGGGTTATGGGGGATCTTTCCTTGCGGCTCACGGATTCTCTAGTTGTGGCCTGGGGGCTCAGTAGTTGCAGCTCGCAGGCTTCGTTGCCCCTCGGGATATGGGATCTTAGTTTCCTAACTAGGATTGAACCCGTGTCCCCTGCATTGCAAACTGAAATCTTAACCACTGGATCACTGGGGAAGTCCTGTGAAATGTGATTTTAATGAACGAATGAACATCTGAGTATCTTCAGAAAAAAACAGGCATCTGTGCATCCTGACTCAAGGTGTATTTTGTTTAAAGTGACCTGGGAGATGGGGATAAGTACAAATTAAAAAAAAAAAAATCTGCCCTAGTTTTGAGGAAGCCTGGCTGGGATTTTGCCTGCCTGTATAAATGTGTACAAGCTGCATCCTTCGTTGCTGCCCTGACGCCTGCTCCGCTTACATAGTAGCCCAGTCAGTCTGCTAGATTCTAGTTTCACGTGTGTGCCAGAATCTGAAAGAAGCAGCTGATGAGAGGGGAATTATCTGCTTTTCCATAAAATTCCTTATATTTTGGCTTTAATCATAACTATGTTACTGAAAGATACTGAAAAGCATTTAAAATAGCTGATGCTAATGGCATGATCAAATCTCAGTTTCCTTAGATCTCAACCTTTCTTAATCTTCAGGCAGCACTTGCTTCCGACCAGCTACACTGAGCCTCTGCCTGTGGCTTTTGGAAACTGCTTCCTTTGAATTCTCTGGTGTTTCTTTCCTTCTTTCTCCCTTCCTTTCCTTCTTCGTTCCTCTCTTTCTTCCGTGCTGCCAGCAGTGGAAGTGCAAGTCCTAACGTTGGACCGCGGGGGAATTCCTGCCTGACCTGTTTTCTTGTCTTCCTCTTTTTCTGTGTGTATCCCGAGAGCCATCTGTTTCCCCCCACCCTAATTGTTGTTCAGTCGCTCAGTTGTGTCCGACTCTGTGGGATCCCATGGACTGCAGCATACCCGGCTTCCCTGCCCTTCACCATCTCCTCGAGGTTAAATCTTGTCTCTAAATGAGGGGAGGAAAGGGTAGGGGTGGGACACGGGCATCTTGTGGATGTAGCCTTGTTGACTGGCTGGGCTGTCGTCTCTGCTGCAAACTGAAGACGGCCTAAGCATTTTCCGTCAGTGGATTTGGGGACTGATGGAGTTTTTCTCTACTGTGAAGAATGAAATGTACAGAGAGCCCTGTCAGGAGAGAGGTACTTGCAATGTTTGAGTTAAGGAAGTAAGTTCCGGAAGAAGAGGCGAGAGCGACCCCTGGACCGACTTAAAGCCAGCACGCCACTGCATCCCCGTGTCCAGCGCCTACGTCCCACCGCCGCAGCCACCATGCCCAAGAGAAAGGCTGAAGGGGATGCTAAAGGAGATAAAGCCAAGGTGAAGGACGAACCACAGAGAAGATCTGCAAGGTTATCTGCTAAACCTGCTCCTCCAAAGCCAGAGCCCAAGCCTAAAAAGGCCCCTGCAAAGAAGGGAGAGAAGGTACCCAAAGGGAAAAAGGAGAAAGCTGATGCTGGCAAGGATGGGAATAACCCTGCAGAAAATGGAGATGCCAAAACAGACCAGGCACAGAAAGCTGAAGGTGCTGGAGATGCCAAGTGAAGTGTGTGCATTTTTGATAACTCTGTACTTCTGGTGACTGTACAGTTTGAAATACTATTTTTAATCAAGTTTTATAAAAATGCAAAAAAAAAAAAGTAAGTAAGTTCCTCATTGTGTTTATTAGTGTGGTCAACATACATGATCTTTTGGTGTAAAATTTTGCCACTGAGTAGTATTCAGTGATCCTCAGTCTCTGTTGGGAATTGTGTAGAATGGTCTGTGGCTTTTGCTCTAATTTCTCCTTCGTCTTTGACTCTGGTCAGGAGTCAGTGATTGGGAAACATGAATTGCAGTTAGAACATTCAGGATCAGTAAGAGTTTTTTAAAATTTTGGTAGTTTTCTTTGGCAAAAGGGTTTAAAAAATCATGTATTATGCCCCACTGACCCTCTTAAAATTATACAGCCTTTTAATTTAATAGCACTTTAAGAGTGGTGATAGCTGCCCCCCTTCTCCCATCTGTAGCAAAGAAATTTGGTGAGCAGGCTAATGTACAGTTAATACAGTTTGATTGTCATAAATTAGGAGATGTTGTTCAGTTGCGAAGTTGTGATTAGGGGTGGTTCTCTAAAACAATTTATAGAGTTAAACGTTTCTGCAACCCAAATAATTTTTGCTAGCCTTTTTCCAATGTTTATTTTGCCTACAGTCTATAACTTTAAGTCGCCAGTCATTTTGCCTTTCTCTTAGTTGCAGCGTGTGGGATCTAGTTCCCTGACCAGGAATCAAACACCAGGCCCCTTGCATTGGGAGCACAGAGTCTTAGCCATTGGATCACCAGGGAAGTCCCTTATAACTTGCCTTTTTTTTGATAGGAGCTTATTACATAGGGCTTACCTGGTAGCTCAGACGGTAAAGCGTCTGCCTACAATGCGGGAGACCTGGGTTTGATCCCTGGGTTGGGAAGATCCCCTGGAGAAGGAAATGGCAACCCACTCCAGTATTCATACCTGGAAAATCCCATGGGCCGAGGAGTCTGGGGGGCTACAGTCCATGGGGTTACAAAGAGTCGGACACAACTGAGCGACTTCACTTCACTTCACTTTATTACATAAGCTACAGTTATCAGGCTTCCCCTGGTAGCTCAGCTGGTAAAGAATCCACCTGCAATGCAGGAGACCCTGGTTCAATTCGTGGGTCGGGAAGATCCCCTGGAGAAGGGACAGGCTACCCACTCCAGTATTCCTGGGCTTCCCTGGTGACTCAGGCGGTGAGGAATCCACCTGCAGGGTGGGAGACCTGGGCTTGATCCCTGGGTTGGGAAGGTCTGCTGGGGGAGGGCATGGCCACCCACTCCAGTGTTCTTGCCTGGAGAATCCTATGGACAGAAGAGCCTGGTGGGCTGAGAGGAGCCTGGCAGGCTGCAGTCCATGGAGTCACAAAGAGTCAGACATGAATGAGTGACTTTCACATAGGGCTTCCCTGGTGGCTCAGATGGTAAAGAATCTGCCTGTAGTGCGTGAGACCTGGGGTTGATCCCTGGGTTGGGAAGATCCCTGGAGGAGCGCATGGCAGCCCACTCCAGTATTCTTGTCTGGAGAATCCCTGTGGACAAAGGAGCCTGGAGGGTTACCGTCCATGGGGTTGCAGAGAGTCAGATGACTCTCTGAATGACTAAGCACTATTGCATAAGCTACAATTATCAGGATTGTCCCAAAAATTACTTATAGCTTTCTGTTCATTTAAAATTTTGTTTTAAAGTCATGAATCTATTTTTTATTTGGAATGCTTTCTTCCCCTCTCAGAATCTGGTTTGTCTGAAATCTAAACTCCATAAAGCCTTCCCTGTTGACTTTGGCTACCCAGGACCTCCAAGATTCCTGGCTATGAAACACACAATTTCCTGAATGATGTATCCTCATATTTTATTATTTCAGTCATTCTTTGCCTCCCAGGGATCGTCAGGCTGTTTTCTGAATTCCTCATGGTCCTAAGCATGAAGCTGCCACTTGACTAAACAGTTCCCCAAATGGTTATATCTTCTTCATAGAAGCCTTAGGACATCCGCCCCTAGTTTCTTGTTTCTACAGCGCCTTTGGTGACCTGGTATGGAATTCCTGTATATACTTAAATTTACTTTAAACTGGAGGATGATTGCTTTCAGTGTTGTGTGGGTTTGTGCCGTACAACAGCGTGGATCAGCTGTATGTGTACTTACCCCACTGTACCTCCCACCCTCTGGGTCATCACAAGGCACCGGGCTGAGCTCCCTGTATTAAGGAATCCTTATATTGATTGAAATGCCAAGAGATAGTCCTAACCCACCCTTTCCTGTTGTGCCTGGAGCTCTGATAAGCCTACTTTACCACTTAAAAAAATGCTCATAAAGTCAACATAGGAAGTGAGGGGATTTCCCTGATGGCCCAGTGGTGAAGACGCTGCACTTCCATGGCAGGGGATGTAGGTTTGATCCCTGGTCAGGGAACTATGATCCTGTATGCCATGGGGCATGGCCAAAAGCAAAAAAAGGAAAGGTATCTTTTTGATGTTATATTTATATGTTCTTACATAAAATAAAAGAACTTTGATTACTTGGACTCAAAGTCCAAATATTCAAATATTGACAATTATTATTCTTGTCAATCATTATTTGACAATTATCAAAATAAGGTAGATGGCATTCTGTGCACTTTTATTTTTTGTAAAATATACACTGAGGATTCCCTGGTGGTCCAGCAGTTAAGATTCTAAGCTACCACTGCAGAGTGTGGGTTCGATCCCTGCTTGGGGAACTAAAATCTCATATGCCACTCCATGTGGCCAAGAAGTAAAAAAAAAATGTGAACTGCTTCAATTTTTGCTGCTAAGTTTTTTATTTTAAAAGACTATATATAGACATTAAAAAAAATTGAACCAATGCCCAGAGAGTATTAAAGCAAGTTTCCCCTTCAACACTTTTCCCAACCCTCTATTTCCCAGAGGTAAGAAAAAGAAATGCAAAAAAGCAAAATGGCTGTCTTAGGAGGCCTTACAAATAGCTGTGAAAAGAAGAGAATCAAAAAGCAAAGAAAAGGAAAGATACACCCATTTGAATGCAGAGTTCCAAAGAATAGCAAGGAGAGAGAAGAAAGCCTTCCTCAGCAATCAGTGCAGAGAAATAGAGGAAAACAACAGAATGGGAAAGACTAGAGATCTCTTCAAAAAATCAGAGATACCAAGGGAACATTTCATGCAAAGATGGGCTCAATAAAGGACAGAAATGGTGTGGACTTAACAGAAACTGAAGATATTAAGAAGAGGTGGCAAGAATACACAGAAGAACTGTACAAAAAAGATCTTCATGACCCAGATAATCATGATAGTGTGATCACTCACCTAGAGCCAGACCTCCTGGAATGCAAAGTCAAGTGGGCCTTAGGAAGCATCACTACGAACAAAGATAGTGGAGGTGATGGAATTCCAGTTGAGCTACTTCAAATCCTAAAAGATGATGCTGTGAAAGTGCTGCACTCAATATGTCAGCAAATTTGGAAAAGTCAGCAGCGGCCACAGGACTGGAAAAGGTCAGTTTTCATTCTAATCCCAAAGAAAGGCAATGCCAAAGAATGTTCAAAGTATCACACAATTGCACTCATCTCACATGCCAGCAAAGTAATGCTCAAAATTCTCCAAGCCAGGCTTCAACAGTACATGAACTGTGAACTTCCAGATGTTCAAGCTGCATTTAGAAAAGGTAGAGGAACCAGAGATCAAATTGCCAACATCCATTGGATCATAGAAAAAGCAAGAGAGTTCCAGAAAAACATCCTCTTCTGCTTTATTGACTACGCCAAAACCTTTGACTGTGTGGATCACAACAAACTGTGGAAAATTCTTCAAGATGGGAATACCAGACCATCTTACCTGCCTCCTGATAAATCTGTATGTAGATCAAGGAGCAACAGTTAGAACTGGAAGTGGAACAACAGACCGGTTCCAAACTGGGAAAGGCGTTATGTCAAGGCTGTATATTGTCACCCTGCTTATTTAATTTAAATGCAGAGTACATCATGCAAAATGCCAGGCTGGATGAAGCACAAGCTGGAATCAAGATTGCTGGGAGAAATATCAATAACCTCAGATATGCAGATGACACTACCCTGATGGCAGAAAGTGAACTAAAGAGCCTCTTGATGAAAGAGAAAGAGGAGAGTGAAAAAGTTGGCTTAAAACTCAACATTCAAAAAACTAAGGTCATGACATCTGGTCCCATCACTTCATGGCAAATAGATGGAGTAACAACAGAAACAGAGACTTTATTTTTGGGGGCTCCAAAATCACTGCAGATGGTGACTGCATGAAATTAAAAGATGCTTGCTCCTTGGAAGAAAAGCTATGACCAACCTAGACAGCATATTAAAAAGCTGAGACATATAAATAAATAAATAAAAAGCTGAGACATTACTTTGCCAACAAAGGTCTGTCTACTCAAAGCTATGGTTTTTCCAGTAGTCATGTATGGATATGAGAGTTGGACCATAAAGAAAGCTGAGCGCTGAAGAATTGATATTTTTGAACACTGTGTTGAAGACTCTTCAGAGTCCCCTGGACTGCAAGGAGATCCAACCAGTCCATCCTAAAGGAAAGCAGTCCTGAATATTCATTGCAAGGACTGATGCTGAAGCTGAAGCTCCAATACTTTGGCCACCTGATGTGAAGAAGTGACTCACTGGAAAAGATCCTGATGCTGGGCAAGATTGAAGGCAGGAGGAGAAGGGGATGACAGGATGAGATGTTTGGATGACTTCATCTACTCCATGGACATGAGTTTGAGCAAGCTCTGGGAGTTGGTGATGGACAGGGAAGCCTGGCGTGGTGCAGTCCATGGGGTGGCAAAAAGTCGGACACAACTGAGCGACTGAATTGATTATTTTTGGCTGTGCTGAGTGGTATGTGGGATCTTAATTTTCCAACCAAGGATCAAGGCTCCCACCCCCTTGCAGTGGGAGCGCAGTCTTAACCACTGGACTGCCAAGGAAGCCCCTATGTCATATTTTAGATTCCCCATGTAAGTGATATATGGTATTTGGCCTTTTCTTTCTGTCTTACTTTACATAGTATGATCATCTCTTGGTCCATCCATGTTGTTGCAAAAATATTCGCATTATAGAAGTCCCAGAAGAAGAGAAAGGACCTGAGAAAAATATTTGAAGAGGTAATAGCTGAAAAGTTCCCTAACCTGGGAAAGGAAACAGTCACAGAAGTCCAGAAGTGCTGTCCAGGAGATTAACCCACAGAGATACACACCAAGATACAATGTAACCAAAAGGACAAAAATTGAAGATTGAGAATATTAAAAGCAACAAATAATGTACAAAGGAACTCCCATAAGGCTATCAGCTGATTTTACAGCAGAAACTCTGCAGGCCAGGAAAAGAGTGGCACAATACTTAAAGGAGAAAAACCTACAGCAAAGCATACTCTATCCAGAAGACTCTTATTCAGATTTGATAGAGAAATAAAAAAACCTTACAGATAAGCAAAAAGAATTCAGCACCACCAAACCAGCTACAGTAGAGGAAGTTCTGTATTCTTTACCCAAAGGGATCTAGGGTAATCTGTAGTGCTGCTATTAGCATAAGGGTATTTTGCATAATGGTTTATTTATCTCTAAAAACGTGCATAAATTATCTCCTTGATGTTGGCAACAGCCTAGTGAACGTGGTAGGGACCTGCATCATCTCCACTGGGCAAATAAGGAAACTGCAATACATGGAAATATATCCAACATCGTTACTGTTCTATAAGACACAGATTCGTGTAAGATATATCCTGTTTTACAGAGAAATTTTGAGTAACAAAAATTTTTATTTTTCATCACAGCTATCTGAAGGTTTAAAAGGAAAATGTTTTGGTTTGGTGATGCATACACGATATCCTATATAGTGGAAGGCAGTAGGTTATCATAGGGCTTCCTTGGTGGCTCAGATGGTAAAGCGTCCGCCTGCAATGCGAGAGACCCGGGTTCGATCCCTGGGTGGGGAAGATCCCCTGGAGAAGGAAAAGGCAACCCACTCCGGTACGCTTGCCTGGAAAATCCCACGGAGGAACCTACTGGGCTGCAGTCCATGGGGTCGCAAAGAGTTGGACACGACTGAGAGATTCTAAACCAGCTTTACCACAAGAGCTAAAGGAACTTGTCTAGGTGGAGAAGAAAAGGTCACAACTAGAAACAAGAAAATAACGAGAGGGAAAAGTTTATACTCTTGCTTTGCTGGTAGAAAAGGTGGGGAATGGGGTCTTGCACGGCAAATCACAGTGATGCAAAGGCGAGCTGGTAATCTTACTAATGAGGGTAATCGAAACATAGAAGAGGCTTCCGCGCGAAAAGCGGTTAGGCCTGGTGACTGCAAGGATAGCAGGAGACGGTGAAAGGAGAAAGAGCTAGGCGAGCCGTGCCGCGCTGTGCTCCAACTCCTGGGGGCCATCCGGGAGGTGAAGCCGGGGAGGTGATTAGGCTACGACCTCCGCTTCTTCTTGGCTGTCTAGAGCCGGGGCCGTCATAGTCGCCGAATGCAGGTCTACTTCGAGGCCTCGGTCTAGCCAACTGATAACCATGCTCCAAACTCACCTCCCTGGGGTGCCCACCGAAACCACGCAGTCCCCAGCTTCAGGCAGGACTACCAGCGGTCAGGCCCAGAGCCTAACACCGCCGCCGCCTTCCGGAGTGCTGCGTCCGGCCTGTGCGCAGCCCCTCGACCCCGCCCCCTGCCCCGCCCCGCGGCCTCCCAGCGGCGCCACGCTTCCCTTGCGAGAGCGTAGGGAAGCCAGCCTCCCGCGTTGCGCATTTTGGCCGGCGACCGCGTCGCGCTTTCTGACGCGTCGGTCGCGTCACTTCCGCCCCCTCCCGGGAGGCGGTGCTGGGCCGGTGGCAAGCCCCCGGAGGGAGCCGCAGGAGTACGACGGAAGATGGCGACGAGCGGCGGCGAAGAGGCGGCGGCTGTGGCGCCAGCGGCCGGGGCCCCGGCCCCGGCGGGAGACACGACCCCGGGCTGGGAGGTGGCGGTGCGGCCCTTGCTGTCCGCGTCCTATTCCGCCTTCGAGATGAAGGAGTTGCCGCAGCTGGTGGCCTCAGTCATCGAGAGGTACCGGGCGGCGGCGCCGGCGGGGCGGGTGCCGGGAGGGGGATGGGAGGTCTTGCCGGAGGGTGCGGGCCCCCAGCTTCCCGACTTCCTCCTGCGGCTCCGGGACGCCGCGGCCTCGGCTTCTGGGCTCCGCGGTCCCGCGAGTCGAAGGCTTGTCTGGCGTTCCTTCCGCCAGCCCGTGCGAGCACCCCGTGCCTCAGTTTCCCGCCCCCACCCCACCCCCCCCGAGCAAAACTTCTGAGGACGACTTCTCGGGAGGGCGCGGCCGGCCGGGCTGGAAGTAATTTTGCGGGACGCGTCGCCCTGTGAGGGGTCTGTCTTTGGGGCTGCCCCCTCTGTTAAGGTCAAAGCTCCGATGAGTTTGCATTTCTCGTCCGCGCTCATCCCCCTGGCCTGGGCTGGAGCGGACCCGCGGGGTTTAAATCGGGGGCCTACCACACAACTTAATAACGGTCTCCGTTCTGCAGTAATCAGTCGGGGCACGTGCTATGTCTGCTCAAGGTATTGATGACTCTTTTTTTTTCCAGGTTGCATTTATGGTATGTTACTGCCGTAATGCTCTTTGATTAAAACTATGTTAGTGTTATTCTCAGAGGTCATTTCCTCCCTGACACCGCACACACTCACTGTCTCGCAACCAGAGAATGTTCAGGCTCTTACCATCAGGACTGTTTATTGGTTTGCTGTTAACATGGTTTTGCCCTTTTGAGATTCTTAGATTATGCGAGTTGTGTCATACAAGGCCAGGGATCAGCAGAGTGCCTGGCTTTTCCTTTCTTAACCTTGCTCAGAGCGGTCTCTCGTTAGTTTAATGGTAGACCTGCCTTTAAAGCCAGTCTCACTTTCATTTTTCTAGCCAAATGTGACTTCAGCAACTTTCCGCAGTTGCTTACTGGCTCATTTTAACTTCCTGCCAACAAGAGTATTACCTACATGTTATCCAGAAGGTTAGAAATTGCTATTTATTTCTCAAGGGAGGCCCATGATTTGACAGATGGTCTTTGCAGTGTTTATTGTTAGCTTTGTGCTACTTTGGATGCGGTTTAAAAAATAAATTAGATTAAAATAATGGTTTGGTTTAGTAACTTCACAGTTACCTTTCAGATGGATTTTCCTGTCTAATTATTAAGCCAAGAAGGTTCAGATGATGTAAACAGATATCAAAGATACTGCTCTCAAATTATGTAGCCTCTTTATATAACTGTTTTCAACATTTGGATTAGTGGTATTTTCACAAATTATACTTGTCATGTTACTTAGAATGGACAGTGTTCCACTCTTTTTAGAGCATTTACTTTTATGTTTTTATGGACATAAGCTGTAAGTAGTACAGTCATTTGTTGACACACTCCCATACATCCAGTATTGAGGCCTGTGTCTTTTAAACTGTAATAGTTAAGCAGCTCCTTTCCACCTGTAGAAGCCGAAACAAAATACATCAAGGTATGTTTGAATTTTGTCAAATAAGTGATAGGGGCCCCTCTTGCACTCTGTATGGCTAAGATAATCAAGAGTTGCCTGTGTTTGTAGATGCTAGTGAGACCTCTTTTCATGGTTTAGAAGAGAAGTCCAACTGATTGCTGTTGAGTAGCACATCTTTTTTATTGGAAGGCGAGACCTTTGAAGTCTCTATGCTGTTTTTTGTGGCTCAGTCAACTTTGGAACAGAGCAGTGTGTCCTCTTCAGGCTCTCTGAGAGCAATATGATCTTAAGGTTGCACTTATTGTCTGAGAGATCATTTTTCCACAGAAAGCAGTTATTCTCTCTCTCTCTTTCCCTCCCTCTCTCAATAAGATCTTTTCAGACTCTTGCACATGGGAGTGTTTATTGGTTTGCTGTCACATGGTTCTGTAATTTCCAGAAGAAATATCTGGCTTACAAGTTCTTTACGGTTAAAAACAACCTAAACGTATCAAGTGTTCAGGTTGGTGTAGAGCAGAGATCAGCACACTTTTTCTGTAAAGGGCCAGAGTAAATTTAATTTGTGGGCCATAACAGAGATGTATGCACTAGTCCACTCAGCCATTGTGTGGCGAAAGTGGCCATATGCATTATGTAAATAAATGGGCGTGGCTGTGTCCAAAGTCTTGTTTATGGGCACCCAGGTGAATTTCATGTGATATTTACATGTCACAAAATATTCTTTTGATTTTTTTTTTTCCAGCCATAAAGACACAGGTAAAAACTATTCTTAAATATGGCCTGTACAGAGCAGGAAGACTGGCCGGATTTGACCTTCAGGTCATAGTTCACCAACCCCTGGCTTAGAGCATAAAAATTAATAACCTGCTATCAATATTCTGTTTCTCAAAGGTTTTATTTGCCTTTCCAAAAAAAAAAAAAAGAATTGTGGAATTATTTCTTGAATGTCAAGGTATGGCTATTGAGTGTAGTACTGGGTCAAAGCCAGCCCTGTACAGACGCTATGAGTCCCTTCTCTCTGGCTGTTTGGAGGTTTTGATGCCTGGCTGCTGCTTTATTTCTGCATTTGTGATTACTGCTCCCCTACAGTCCTGTGTTTCTTTCTATTGTTATGCCTCCCATGTTTTTCTTCTTTACCTCCAGGGACCTTCTATTTTTTGTTACAGCCTACTACTCTTTGCTTCTCCCTCCACACTCCCCCACCCCCACCCTCTTTTGATGTCCTAGCTCCATCATGTCAGCTCTTACTTCCTATCTGGTGGTTGGTTGCTCATTCCCTGAATTCCTCCCTTTTTTGACTTTTGGGGACGATGACACATGCTCTGAGATTCCTCAGTACTCTGCCATTCTACTTTCTGTCTCTATCTTTTCATACGTTTATAATTGGAATTGATCTTTGGGTTGAAGAGAAGGTAGATGAAATAATTCTGAGGTCCAGATCCTGTAATTTCGTTTTTGTTTTTTTGGCTGCACCACACCAGTGAACCTGGGTCCTTGGCGGTGAAATCCCCTGTCCTAACCACTGAACCTCCAGGGATTTCTCTGAACCCTGTTTGTTTAGTTTGACTTTGTAACCAAACTGAAACAAAGGAGGGATTAGTATGGATAAACTAGGAGGCGTCACTTCATGGCAGATAGATGGGGAAACAATGGAAACAGTGACAGACTTTATTTTTCTGGGCTCCAAAATTACTGCAGATGGTGACTGCAGCCATGAAATTCAACAAGCTTGCTCCTTGGAAGAAAAGCTATGACAAACCTAGATAGTGTATTAAAAAAGTGAGACATTACTTTGCCAACAAAGGTCCATCTAGTCAAAGCTATGGTTTTTTCAGTAGTTATGTATGGATGTGAGAGTTGGACCATAAAGAAAACCGAGCACCAAAGAACTGATTCTTTTGAACTGTGTGTTGGAGAAGACTCTTCCGAGAGTCCCTTGGACTGCAAGGAGATCAAACCAGTCAATCCAAAAGGAAATCAATCCTGAATATTCATTGGAAGGTCTGATGCTGAAGCTGAAACTCTAATACTTTGCCCACCTGATGCAAAGAGCTGACTCATTAGAAAAGACCCCGATGCTGGGAAAGACTGAAGGCAGGAGGAGAAGGGGACAACAGAGGATGAGATGGTTGGATGGCATCACCAGCTCACTGGACATGGGTTTGAGCAAACTCTGGGAGATGGTGATGGACAGGGAAGCCTGGCGTGCTGCATTCCATGGGGTCACAAAGAGTCGGACACGAGTGAGCGACTGAACAACAACTCTGAAAAGTGATTTTTTTAAAAGAAAAAGATAATTTGAGTTTACTTGAAGCGGACTTCATTTCTGCCGCTTGTTGATAGTATGTCTTTTAGTTCAGTTCAGTTCAGTCGCTCAGTCGTGTCCGAGTCTTTGCGACCCCATGAAACGCATGCCAGGCCTCCCTTAGTAGTAAAGATTAAAAATCTTTCAAATACCTTTACTTTTCTAGACTAGAAATGAAGCTAAAACTAGCTTAATGGAGCACATGCTGTATGTGGGCTTGATTAGTGTAATTGTTGAATGTAACTGTATGTACTATCAAATACAGAATTCTGTTCTTAACTCTGTGCAGGATATGCTGGTGAGCATGGTTGTCATTGAATAATTCTATGAGTCTTTGTAGATTAAAAAAAAAGTCCCTTTCCGTTGGGCTTCCCTTGTGGCTCAGCTGGTAAAGAATCTGCCTGCAATGCAGGAGACCTGGGTTTGATCCCAGAGTTGGGCAATCCCCTGGAGAAGGGAAAGGCTACCCACTCCGGTATTCTGGCCTGGAGAATTCCATGGATGGTATAGTCCACGGGGACACAAAGAGTTGGACGTGAATTAGCGACTTTGACTCACTCTCCTGAGCCAGTCCTTCCTAGGCTGTCCTGTCTTTTTTTTTTTTTTGTCCTGCCTTTCTTAATGATAAGCCTCCTCGAGTCTCTGCCTCCCAGCTATTTGATGAAACTTAGACCAAGGAGACCTACTTGGGAAGGCAGAAGCTGTTAGTAACATCCCATAGATAATGCACAGTCATTTTCTAAAAATCTTAAAGCGGGAGAAAGGGGTACATTGGTGCCATCATCAGTTGAGTTTGTGATTGACCTTCAAAAGAAAAGCCAACTCCAGAGTGAGAAGCCTATAGTTAGTTGTGAGATTAGGTAATGTTTCTGTGTCTCAATATCACGTTCCCTACAGGTTTGTTGAGAGTGTGAGACGTATGTGAAAATTTTCACTTGTTTATTAACATGTATTAAGTACTCTGTGACACACAGTGGATGTTCGTTAAACATATATTTTTAAAATGTTTTCTGTATCTCATTAATTTATTTGTTGTGATTGTTTATAAGCTTATCTTGAAACAAACTCAGTGGATTCTATACTTGGGAGCTGGTGATTCTGGTGAGGGGAAAGGGCTTTGAGTTTCCCCAGTTGACGGCAAAGATATAACTAGTAGTTACATAACTAGTTATATAGTTATAAGTTCACTGGTAAAGAATCCCCCTGCCAATGCTGGAGACATGGGATTGATCCCTGGGTGGGGAAGATCCCCTGGGAAGGAAATGGCAGCCCATTCTAATATTCTTGCCTGGGAAAATCCCATGGACAGAGGAGCCTGACAGGCTACAGTCCATGGGGTCAGAGAATCAGACACAGCTTAGTGACGAAACAACAAGAGGGAGAAGCGGCAGTGAATCCGAAGTCTTTTATTTTGCCCATTACATTTTTCACTCTTCCTGGAACACCCAGGTTTCCAGACCCTGGCTAGTTCTTTTTCACTTACAAGTCAAACTGGGTTTTTCTGACCTGGCTGCTTAACTGCTGTTTTCCTTTGTACTCTGCATTGCATTTATTTTTAATTGACATGTAATTTTATTTTAAAATGGAATATAATTGCTTCAGATTCTTTGTTCTTTCAGCAGTTTTTAGGCTCTGTGGTACTTTGTTGCAAAGTTTGTTAGGCGAAGCACATGTTTAAGGAAAGTAGCTTGACTGCCTGGAGGAGAAATATTTTCACCTTTATGTCTCCTTGTTTTTCTTCTGTGTCTACTTGCCTTCAATTTCTGCGTTCTTCGCGTTTCTACTTAATATCTTGCTCTTTGTTCCATTTTTACGTTTCTTTGCCTCCTCTGGTGACTTGGTGTCTGTCAGATTCTCAGGGAACGAGGGTGCGGTCAAAAAGGGAGGCGACACTTCTTTACTAGGTTCCTCACACACGTTTCTTTAGAATCACAAGATACGACATTGTCCTTTGAGACACTGTCCTTTGAGCCACGTGTCTACCTGCCTGCTGTCCCCTTTTAGTCTTTTAAAAACGGGTTTTCCCAGGTTTATCCTTCCTTGCCCTAAGCACATTGTGAGTGGAGCTCAGGACTGCTCTGCTCTTTTTTGTCCTGTTGTCCATGTCCGTCTTTCCCTAGAGGGTATTGTTTCTTGATCGGAATAAGGCAGTTGTGTATGTCTAGGGCAGGAGGAAGGGTTTGTTTAATCATAATGTGGCAACTTTGAACCACGAAGTTACTGTGTTTACCCCTGTGTTTCGGACGTATTTTATTATCAGGATGAGAAGGAAACAGCAGTGAGTTCCTTCTTCGGATGGGCAGTGATTCTCTTGGTTGTGGTAAACCTGTCCGGTTGAAAAACATGGGGGACGGGGGGTGGCAGTAAGCAGCTCTGAAGTTCTGAAATAAAGCAGAGAAGGGAAATGCTTCATAAAATCCATCAAACTACAGGGTGGGGGAACCTTAGAACTATGAATGTGGGGTGTCAGGATGGGAGTGAAGGAGCAGCTCTTCCCAAGAGGTAGAAGCAGGGGTGGGGAGCTCTCTTCTGGGTGTGGTGGGACGCCGCCGCCCCCCCCCCCCTTCCCCCCTGCACTGTGATGGCCCTGTGAACTTTGAGTGTTGCTTGATATTTTAGGGATTTTGTTTCCTTTCTTTTGTCCATCCCACAACTAGAAAGAAATGATCCTTGGTGGGCAGGGAGATTCTTGCACATCATAGGTGCTCCATAAATATTTTTTTTAGTAAGGGAGTTATTCTAAGATAAGGAACCGGTCTTTGATAATACCTGTTTATCCTTGATGAATTCCCAAAGAGGGAAGTGTCAGACTCTTAAGTGCTGTTTGAGGTAATTCATCACTCACGTTAGCACCTTCCATACGTGGAACTTGCTTTTTGGCTCCCATGTTGATTTGGCAAGTGAACCGAGTCTAGACTCTGTTTATGTTTCCCTTCCTAGGCTGATAGTTCTTGTTGGAGAATTAACTTACTGTGGAAACTTTTTAAGCACATTGCTCTTTTTTCCGTTTAAGAACATACATTTTAGTGTTTTTCTTTGCCTTCTTGTTTCATGGGTTGTGATTAGCATCTACTGCCGTAAAGAGAATGACATTAATGTATCCAGCTTTTAGACGTAGCTGGGCTCCAGATTTTCACTGAAGAGGCCATTTCTTCTGGTAAAGATAAGGGATGTGGTTAAAAATCACTTTGTTGTGATCTAGCTATATATCCTGTGGATGTGGGGAGTGGGGTGGAGGACTCTGGTACCTGAAGAATTTTGGATTTTAGCACCCATCAGATGATTTCTTCCCTTGAAATGTTTATTCTTTTTAAGTTGCTGTGTTACGGACTGGCCTTGTTTGGTCTTCAAAATGCGTTCCCGTAGTCCGTATTCCCACTAACAGTGTTTTGAGTGTCCTGCTCTACCCTCTTTTGACCAGCTTGTGGCATTATTAGCTTTTGGTCTTTGCTAATTATCAATACAGGACACAGTGGTATCCTGTTGGATTTTTACTTGTGTTTCTTTAATTCTAAGTGAGTTTTGAAGTGTTTCCTGTTAGCCTTTGCCACTTACTAAGCTTGGTACCTCTAAGCTCCACTTTCTCAGTTTGAATATAGGGATGGTAACAGGGCCTACCAAGTAGCATTGCTACGAAGATGAAGTCAGGTAATGCCTGTAGAGGGCTGGAGCATGTGGCCTATAGTAAGCACTAAGTAGATGTTGGTTTTTTGCAGTGAATCCGAAATTCTGCACCACGAGAAGCAGTTCGAGCCATTCTACTCCTCCTTTGTCGCACTTGCCACACACTACGTCACGACAGTCTGCGGCCTCAGTGAGTGCTCCCCCTCGTCCTCCCCTTTAAGGGCTCGTGGTGGGGGCTGCGTGTCATCCTGTCTGAACACGCTGTTAGTGATGCCTGTGCGTTAGTTCTCACCTGTCCACCCGAGAGTGGAGACGGCTGTCCGTGTGGTGAGGCTTCGGAAGCTTCTTGACCGAGGCCAGCCAGAGGGATTGAAAGACTGCTTGGTTTGGACATCTGTGTCATAACCATTAACTTTCCTTGCTTTCTTATAGGTTTTACATATGTAATTACTAATGTGCTAATTTTGGGGGGATGGCTGGGATTGGAGGGTTAGGTGGGGATACTGAGCTGTGGTTAGCAGCCACTAACCAAGACTCTCTTTCTTATTTGGTTTTGGTGAGAAATTAAATTCTCCTTTTGTGTTCTCTGGTATATGAAGGATTTCAACTTCAGTTCCCCATCTTTTAAGCTTTTCTCCCCCTAAAGTAACCAGTCCCTTACTTTCCACTATTTTTGATACTTGGCATTTTCATTTTTTCCCCCAAGCCTGATTCATGTAGTTCTGAAGAATTTGAATTATTTGTTTACTTAAATAATTTGCTAAGCAAGCAAAATGAAAGGAAGTTAGAGGGTTCTGAGTAATCTTTTGGTGTCCAGTGCTGTTTATTCTAGGCATTGGCTACCAGTGTAAGAGTCACTTTTAGCTTGGAGAAACTTTGAGTGGGAAGCCCACTGCAGAGACAGGAAAGAGAGGTAGTATATTCTAGTGGGTAACAGCATGAACTTTAGAGCCAGACACCTGGATTTGAGTCTAGCTGCGTGACTTGGGCAAATCATTTAACCTCTCTATGGTTTACTTTCCTTATCTATGTTTTTTAAAAAAGAGAAGAGGTTAACAATATCTATGTCATAGCATCGGTTTGAGGATTAAATGGATTAATGTATCTGAAGTGCTTGTTACTTCCTGTGATGTATTTCCTATTATACTTATCTTAATTTCTAGTAAATATAGGATAAATTGATCTAGAAGCAATTGATGATTATCAGTGACAAGATGCCTTTGTTTGCCTGATGGATTGTTGATTCTGATAGAATGATACTGGGAATGTTGGACATATGGAGCTCAAAACTTATTTGGTTCATTGACTGTGAGGCTGAAGTTCAGGCTGAGGTTAAGTAAAGCTTATTCCTTTCTCAGTTCCCCGGAATCAGCTTCCGTCTGTGGCGGCAGCCTGTAAAGTCCTGATTGAGTTTTCGCTCCTGCGTTTGGAGAATCCAGATGAGGCATGCGCTGTGTCCCAGGTGAGAGTGCTGGGCCTGTTTCTGGCCCTTCTTTTGAGGTAGGCTTGTGACTAACCCATGGAATGATGGAGAAGGGATGGCACAGAGCAGGGATTGGTGACTTTTTCTGTAACAGGCTACACAGGAGATAACTTGCTGACCATCCAGTCTCTGTTAAACTCTGACTTTGCAGTGTGAAGGCAGCCACAGACAGTATGTAAATGGATGCACACAGCTGTGGTCCAGTCAAATTTATTTACAAAAATAGCGGGCAAATTGGGGCTGTGGTTTATCAGCCTCTGGTATAGAGAGCTGCAGAGGTCTTTTCTAGATTACAAAGATACATGACCATGGGGGCCAGGCAAGTAACATAAAATGAGTCAAGTATGCTGGCTGAGAAGGGTGTGTGACCCAGCTATAAAGGGATCAATCACTGTTTGGCTCCAGCTGATCTTGTGAATTATTGAAAGAGGTAGGAAACCTGGATTTGTATGTTAAACCTTCCCTGTTTTAAAAAGGTAGCCATAACTTCAAATTAAAGAACAACGACATCACTGTGAGACCAGTAAGAGACCTGCAAGGAAATGTGGTCTGAGGATCATCAGCTTGTGATCTCTGCTTCCCAAGTTTGCAGTTCTTGGTTTGAACCTAAATTTGGTTTTGTGCCAGCTAGAAGTCGCTAAAGAATAGAACCTGTAAAAGGCATATTTGATATAATCCAGAGGAGGCCTCTCTAAAAGGCATATCTGAATTTGTTTTCTTTTCAGAAACACTTGATTCTCCTCATCAAGGGCCTGTGCACTGGCTGTAGCCGACTAGACAGAACTGAAATCATCACATTTACAGCAATGATGAAGTCGGCCAAGCTGCCCCAGACAGTGAAGACACTCTCAGATGGTGAGCGCTTCCACCAGACTTGGTTTCTTGGCCACTCCCCTTGCCAGCTGTTCCTCTTTGGTCTGCTAGTGACACTCCTCATCGCTCTCCTGTTTCATATTTTATAGTGGAAGATCAGAAAGAACTGGCCTCACCAGTAAGCCCAGAGCTGAAGCAGAAGGAGGTCCAGATGAATTTTTTGAACCAGCTAACGTCAGTTTTCAACCCTAGAACTGTAGCATCATCACCTGTAGGTCCACAGACTCAGGTGAGTTACTTCAGTCAAATGACCTCATCCTGTAGGATTTGTTAAGATGATAATACTAGAAAAAACAGCTAACGCATGCATTTTATATTTGTGATATAAAATGATGTACCTGCCAAAGGTAGAAAGAAAGTTGAAGAATACTAACTGAAAATAAGTAGCATTCATCCCGATTCCTTCTGTCAACAGTTATTACTGTTTTTTTTAACAGTACAGTTATTTATATCTTTGACCATGCCAGATGGCATGTGGAGTCTTAGTTCCCTGACCAGGGATCGAACCCATGCCCCTTGCATTGGAAGCATGGAATCTTAATCACTGGACCACCAGGGAAGTCTCTAGTGATTACTATTTTGATGACCATTCTTCTGACAATTTCTCAGTGCAAGTAGGCAAAGAACCCGTACTCCTACTCTGAAAGGCATCACTCTGTGCTAGTTACAGAATGTATTTAAAGCTATATACTCCACCACCACCCTGCCTCCCCCAGAAAAATAGCTTGTATTTTTCCCTATGTTAGAGAGGATTTTCCCCTCATTAACCGGGGAGTCTGACAAGTATCCTTGGAGCAGCTGTAGTTTGTATAGTTGGTTCTGTTCTGACCTTGAGGACGACAATCAACAGGTGACAGTATCTTTTTGTTTTTTAATTTATTTTTTGGTCACATTCCCCATGGCATGTTGGATCTTAGTTCCCTGAATAGGGATTGAACTTGGGGCCCTTGCCTTGGGAACATGGAATCTTAACCACTGGACCACCAGGTAAGTTCCAAGGTGCTAGTGTCTTCACAGGCCTTTCACATCCTTTGTTTCTCTTCAGGCGGAAGGAGAAAGTGATGAGCAGTCATCCACAGACCAAGCTTCTGCTATCAAAACCAAGAATGTGTTCATAGCTCAGAATGTGGCTAGTCTTCAGGAACTTGGTAAGACTCTGTTGTCAAAAAGCTGGTTTCTCTGCTTTCAAAATTTCTTTAAGTGGAAAAGAATTAAGCAGGAGAAGCCTGTTTGTAAGGTTGAGCCTTTTCATTAATTCAGGCGGCTCAGAGAAGCTCCTGCGTGTGTGTTTGAACCTGCCCTATTTCCTGCGCTACATCAACCGGTTTCAAGATGCGGTGTTGGCCAATTCCTTCTTTATCATGCCTGCGACAGTAGCAGATGCCACCGCTGTTCGTAATGGGTAAGGTGCTCCAGTTTGCATGTGCTTTACATTTTAAAACTTCTGCAAAAGAGAAAAACTGTTTAGTTTTTATGGCATGCCCGCTTTCCTTAACAGATTATAGAAGCAAGTGAGTCAGAGACACTTTTGTTAATCTTCTGTTATGTTCCAGTTTTCATTCTCTGGTGATTGACGTAACCATGGCGTTGGACACCCTTTCTCTACCTGTGCTGGAACCTCTCAATCCTTCTCGTCTGCAGGATGTGACAGTCCTCAGCCTGAGTTGTTTGTATGCAGGTGAGCAGTTACGTCTGATCATCTCCTCAGCCAAGCACAGACTTTCTGGAAACCATGAGATCCTTCTGCGTACTCTCTCCCCCTTATTTGGTCCCTTCCCCCAAGGATCATCTAGCATCTCATCTAGATGGAATGAGGTCTCAGTAGGAGTTTTGTAAATTCCCTTATTGCTCAGCTGCTGCTGTTGTGTTACGTGGATGTTTGATTTCATAGTATGTGCACATGGAAGTGTCTGCTGCGTCAGAAGACCATGCTAAGTGCTTTGGGGACGTTGCGATGAGCAGCCTGTGATCCTTGGGCTTTGGGGACGTTGCGATGAGCAGCCTGTGATCCTTGTGCTTTGGGGACGTTGCGATGAGCAGCCTGTGACCCTTGTGCTTTGGGGACGTTGCGATGAGCAGCCTGTGATCCTTGTGCTTTGGGGACGTTGCGATGAGCAGCCTGTGATCCTTGCTCTCAAGGAGCCTATACCTGAGCAGTGGAGGACAGATCGGGCCACAGAATGTGATATAAAACAGGAGACGCTAAAGGCAGTAGAGATCATAGGATGTTACAGGCATACAGAGAAGGGAGCCATGGCGCCCTGCTGTGGGAGCAGATTTGAGGAAGCCTTGTGGAACAGGTGGTATCTGTTTATATTGATAAATACAATGACTGTTTTTCTCCATGCTCCCACAAAATCCCCTCCCTTCCTGTTGATTATGCTGCCTTGGAAGTGGGGCCTGACAGCTGGTGTTTATGCTTTTTTAAGTTATTGTTATGGTGACTTTTTAACCCAAATCACTGATCCTTGGTTTTAAATACCATACTCCTGGTATGTCTTGGGAGGCCTCACAATTTCCGATGTTTACTGGGTTCTGTGAGTGAGGGTTTGAACAGTCTTGGAAACCTGACCTTGGGAGCATGAAGAAATTGCTGAGGTTAATTATCTCCCTGCATTCTTTGAATGGCTTTATTATAAACACCTCTGTGTGTATAGGCATGTAAAGATAACGGCACTTTCACTGGGGAAGGCCATAGTCACAAAGTTGTTCTGTCGATGTATCTTGCAGGACAGGTAGGATTTCAGCTCGGCTATCCCTCAGCCAGAGGCAAAAGCAGGACCAAAAGTATCCTGGTATTTGGGGAAGCATTTTGAGAGAGAGTGTGTGTGTGTGACTAGTGGGTGTTCTACAGCCGGAACGGCCTCCTCAAAGAGGGCTTCAAAATGCAGTCTCAGTCATTTGGACCACATCCTGTAGACAGTAGAGGCCATTGCAAATTTTGAAGAGTGGTATGATCTGAGCTGTACTCCAGCAAGCACACTGGAGCAGTAGTCCGCAGGATGTTTGCAGTGGGGAAACCTGGGAGGCTGAAAGATCTGCTGGGACGGATTTTCGGTCATTCGGGGAAGACACACGCAGGGCCTGAGCGAGAGCAGAGCTGTGGGAGAGAGCACTGGCTGCCTGGAGCAGGCGCGCTCTCCAAGCCCATTCCCAGTGTTCACACGCAGTTCTCGGGCTTTGATTTTTGCATTTTTAAGTTTGGGATTCCTGAAGTTCAATTTTCAGGGAGTTTCTTGAATATCCTGTGCATCTCATTGTGCTTCGTTGATAAGAATTAAGAGTCCTTAAAAATTCTTAGTTGTTAAGGGAACTCCCTGGTGATCTAGTGGTTAAGACTCCGTGCTTTCACTGCCCAGGCGCTGGTTTAGTCCCTGGTTAGGGAACTAAGATTCTCACAGGCCTTGTGGGCGTGGCCAAAAAAAAGTTCTTCATTGTTTTAAAGAGCCCCCAGATTTGGTTTGTTACTGAAATTTGATCACTTGGGATTTGAAGTAAAGAAAGGGATTTGGCCTAGATGTTTTTGAGAAATAGTGTGAGATTATTTTTTTAATCATTGTAAAATTTTTAAAAAATATTTTTAAAGTAATAGATTTCATTTTTTAAAAACTTATTTATTTACTTTTGACTGTTGGGTCTCTGTGGCTGTGCAGGCGTTTTCTCTGGTTGTTGTGAGTATGCTTCCCCTGGCGTCTCTCGTGGAGCACGGCTTCAGTAGTTGCGGCTCATGGGCTCAGTCGTTGCAGCTCCCGGGCTCTTAGAGAGCAGGCTCGGTAACCGTGGTGCGCGGGCTTAGTTGCTCTGCAGCATGTGGGATCTTCTGGGCCAGGGATTGAACCCAGGTCTCCAGCATTGGAAGGTGGATTCTTAACCACTGAGCTACCTGAGCTACCAGGGATGTCCTAGATTTCATTTTTACAGCAGCTTTAGGTTTGCAGAAAAATGCAGTGTTCCCAAACTCTGCATTTGGAACAGTACCGAGTTCTGTTCCCATACACTGTCTCACCCCGTGTACAGTTTTTTTTGTTAACATATTGCATTAATAGGTTGCATTTGTTGTAATTGATGAACCATTACTGATACATAATTAATCGAAATCTGTGATTCACTGCATTAGGGTTCCTTTTTCACATACAGTTCTGTGGTTTTTGATGTTGATAGAGAATCTTTTCACTGCCCTCCAGATCCCCGATGTTCCACTTGGTAGTCTCTCCCCTAACCCCAGCCCCTAGAAACTGCTGATCTTTTACTGTCTCCATAGTTCCCTTTTCCAGAAAGTCCTATTGTTAGAATCATCGCCTTTTCAGACTGGCTTCTTTTGCTTGCGGGTGGGGCAGGGGGTTTCAGGACCCTCCTGTTGGTACCAAAATCCGTGAATGCTCAAGTCCCTTGTGTGAAATGGTGTAGTACAGTTGGCCTTAGCATCTGCAGATGGCCCATCCACGGATTCCACCAGCTACATCTCCAGATGCAGGACCTGCAGATGTGGAGGGCTTGCTGTGTGCAGTTAAGCTTCCTCTCTGTCTTTCTGTGCCTTGGTAGCTGTTGTTTGTACTGTTGTTCACTCTCTAAGTTGTGTCCGACTCTCTGCGACCCCATGGACTGCAGCACGCCAGGCTTCCCTGTCCTTTACTGTCTCTTGGAGTTTGCTCAAACTCTTGTCCATTGAGTCAGTGATGCCATTCCTTGTATGGATACACCACAGTTTGTTTATTGATTGATTGATTATTGATTATTAGAGGACATCTTGATTGTTTCCATTTGTTGACAGTTGTGACTAAAGGTACCATGAATATTTGTGTACAGGTGTTTGTGTGGATGGAAGATTTCAGCTCATTAGGGTAAATATATCTTGGAGTGTGCTTGTTGGGTCACATGGTAACACATTTTGCTGTTGTTCAGTCTCAGCCCCGTGGACTGCAGCACGCCAGGCTTCCCTTTCCTTCACTGTCTCCCGGAATTTGCTCAGTCTCCTGTCTGTTGAGCCGATCCCTGATGGGGTCTCAGTATCAGATCCTGGAATTGCTGCGGGTGGGTTATGTTTCTGTGTTTCAGCTTCTTGGAGTGTGTGTCTCTTTTCTTTCTCAGGTGTGAGTGTGGCAACTTGCATGGCCATCCTTCATGTGGGTAGTGCCCAGCAAGTGCGGACAGGCTCCACGAGCTCCAAAGAGGAAGACTACGAGAGTGACGCTGCCACAATCGTCCAGAAATGTGTAAGCTCTGCCTCTGGGGGCGGGGAGCCCCGAGTGTTCAGTTGAGGGAGTATGGCGGCTTCCGCTTGGCTCCTCATTAGAGGGAAGGGCGTGGAGTGCTCTCCATACCCCTCCGCCTCGGTGGTCGGCCTGACACGTCGGCCTCTTGCTTGCTTACCCGGCAGTTTGGGTAGCTTGCAGGGGACACTGCAGCTTTGTGGTGGCGGTGGGCCTTGTGGGAGACAGTCGTGCAGTCAGCAAGTGTGTAGAAGGGCTCACTGTACCGGGCTTACTGTACCGTGTCAGTGTGCTTGCAGTGGAGGCAGACGTTAGGGACGAGGGTTTCTGAAGTGGTAAGTGGACTGGATGAACAAGTGTGATAGAAAGTGATCTGACGTGATCCTGCGTATTTTGCTTTAGATGGGGTGGAGGGGACGCTTTTGAGAAGGTGTTGAGAGCTGAATGAAAAGACAGAGTCAGCGTCACGTGAGGATCAAGGAAAGTATGATGATAGGCCGCCATTGGAAGTGACTTGAGGATATTGAAGTCTTCAAGCTAAATTGTTTTGGGTAGGATTTAGCATTTATAATGAACTATGTCACCTTGCTCAGATTTTTGCGTATGTTTACTTTTGGACAGCTTGAAATCTATGACATGATTGGACAAGCAATCAGCAGTTCCCGCCGGGCTGGTGGTGAGGTAAGACGTCTCTGCCTCCTGTTTTACCTGTAGTCTCTAAGATGTGTAGCCTGTAGAATCTCTGTCTGTATATTTATATTTCGTGCCTTTTTCAACAGCACTACCAGAACTTCCAATTGCTGGGTGCCTGGTGTTTGTTAAACAGCCTTTTCCTCATACTGAACCTCAGTCCTACTGCCTTGGCTGATAAGGGGAAAGAGAAAGATCCACTGGCTGCTCTCCGAGTCAGAGACATCCTTTCTCGTACCAAAGAGGGAGTGGGCTCTCCGAAGCTGGGCCCTGGGAAAGGGTATGTGTCCATTTGATGCACTCCTGTCGCGTTTCCCTGCCGCTTTCTCTTGATGGGGAGCTGGTGTAACTCCTTTCATCTCCATAGCAACAGGAAAGTTTGTCTCCATCCAGTTGATTTGAACAACGAAGATGATGATTGTAGTTCACTGTCTCTATATCATAGCTGTGTGATTTTGGGTAAATCGCTCATTCTTTCCAATCTTGTTTCCTTCTCTGTAAGAGGGAGAAAATACCTGTGTAATACACATTTTTGGACTTCTGCGAGGTTCAAATTAGGGAAGAAAGGTGCTTCTATTTTGTAAAATGGGCTCGTTTGACTTGGAATTGGTTACGCACTTGCACGTTGAACCTGTAATGTGAGGATTCTGTCTGGCCTCATGGCTTATTACTTCCTGAAACATTTGCTGCTGTTTTGATGAAGTCTGGACAGAAACCTTTGCTTGCCAGGAATGAGTTAGAGATATGATTCCTGTGTTGTTGAGGTTTTATTTTTGAAGCCCCGGCTTATTTCTGGATTTCATTTATTTTTTTCAGTCCTTTCCAGGTACCGCTAAGCTCTATCCAGGCATTGAGACACTGATCAAAACAATCTCCTTGACTTTATAGAGTCTGTTTTTTTGTTTTTTTTTAAAATAACATTGTTTATCTGAGGCTGTCTGGGTCTCCGCCGCTCTGGTGTGCAGGCTTCTTGCTGCCGTGGCTTCTCTTGTTGCCGAGCACAGGCTCAGGAGTTGTGGTGAATGGGCGTAGTTGCCCTCCGGCATGTGGGATCTTCCTGAATCAGGGGTCAATCCCGTGTCTCCTGCACTGGCAGGCAGATTCTTTACCACTGAGCCACCAGGGAAGCCCTAGAGTTTATGTTTTAACTGGAACAACAGTGAACAAATAGTCGTTTTATAACAAACAGTAGATTTATAATTATCATGTATGAGTGGTGTGAAGAAAAATACACCAGAACAAGAAGTTAGGGACTGGCAGGGCCTGTTATTTTAGTTAGCATATTCGAAAAAGGGCTCTAGAAACAAGATGTAGAGTGAAGTGACAGATGATCCTCGAAAATATTTCAGGTAGAATTGTTCAGGTCTCCAGGTGGAAGTATGATTGGCATTTTTAAGGATCAGCAAGGTCAGTGTGTCTAGAGCAGAGAAATTGAGGAGGAGAGTGGTAGAAAATCCAGTCAGAGAGGTAGCCAGGGCCAGATCACCTTGGGCCAGGTGTAAGCTGTAGGTATCAGAGGGTTTGCAAGAGCGGAGTGATAAGATCTGAATTGTTAGTGACTGAGAACCCAGCTGCCCTGCGGGGAGTAGACTGTATGTGGGTTTGTAAGGTAAGAGGGAGCGAGAACAGGTGGGAGGCTCACACCTTCCTCTGAGCAAGTGAGCTGGGGCGGGGGGTTTGGAGTCTGGTGGTGCTGGGAAAGGCGGGGAGAATGAGTCATGTTGGAAAATGATAGGATTTGCTGGTGGCTTGAATGTTGAGTGTGAAAAATATGTCAGAAGTTTCTGGCATGAACATCTGGAATTGTGTAATTTACTGAGAGAGGGCACAACAGTTTAGGAATAGATTGAGTGAGAGGAAGGGGAAGAAATGAAGAATTTCATCTGGGCCATGCTGCTTTTTGAGAGGACCGGTAGGCTCTGTGAAATGCTGAGTAGGCTTAGGTATGTGAGTCTTGAGTTCAAGGAGGAAGTCGAATTCTGGACCTTAGCAAACCATAATTCACTCCCTTGTCTGTCCCAAGCTCTGTATGAGTTCTGGAATGCTGCAGTGGACAAACAAAATAGATGTTCTGAAGAGAGAAGAAGTTGATATTTATGCAAATATATGTCAGGTTGTGTCTAGAGAGTATTATAATATGGGCATTTGGCCTGGCTAGAGAAATCAAGGCAGGCTTTCCCGAGGAAGTGTACTGAGCTGAAATCTGAAATAGGCATTGAGATAGTAGGCAGTAGACACCAGGCAAAGTAGGGAGGTAAGCATGTTCCAGAGAGAACAACGGTTTGTGATTTTTGAGTGTCTGTTGTTACACTTGGCATCGTAAAGGGAGTAGAATGCCAATAGGTGTATCTTTTGAAGTTGAAGAAACATTTAAAAGGTGGTTGTAGTTTCCTGAGATTTAAAAGGAATGTGTATACATTGTGGTAGGTAGCAAGTCACAAGGAAGCAAAAAAAATCATCAAAAATTCTGCCACCCAAATTGGCAAACGTTCTTCCAGACATTTTTCTGTGTACATATGTTAAAACAGGTATATTTAAGAAAACAGGATCACTGTTACTACATATTGTAGACATTTTCAGTGACACAATTGTAGATTCTATGTTTTTAATGACAGATGGTATTCCACTATATCAATGTACCGTAGTTAACCGATTAACTTTTTGAACACTTACTTAGGTTGTTCCAAATTTCTTGTTTTGATAAAGTGTACTTTGATAATCCTTCTAAAACAAATCTCTGTGAACTTGTTTAGTTATCCCCTTAGGGTCAATCTCTAGAAGTATAATTGTTCGGACAAAGAGTACACGTATTTAATAATGAGAAATGTTTTCCTAGGCTCTCTACCGTGCGCTCCTGGCTGTCCGTATGATGGAATTGCCCCTTGCCGGTCCTCCCTGGCAGTGGGTGTCTTTAGTCTCCCTGTGTGCCGATCTCAGAGGAGAGCGATGTTCCTGCAGTGCTCTCACGTGTATCGCGTTGAGTGCTGGTGTGATTGTGGTCATTTTCACACTGCCTGTATCATTTGCTCCAGCCTTCCTTGGTGTTTGTCCTTTCTTCTCACTGATGTATGGGAGCTCTTTGTATATTAGGTATACTCACTGTATGTCATGTGGTCATTTGGACAGAAAGAGAAAGTTCTACTCAGATTTAATGTAAACCTTTGTTTTTATTGTCTTCCTGTCCAGATATTTTGTAAAAATTGCTACTTTTTAGCCTTTCCTTCTCAAAAGAATGACTTTTTAAAAAATATTTATTTATGTGTTTATTTTTGGCTGTGCTGGATCTTCGTGGCTTGGCTGCGTGGACTTCCTCCGGCTGTGGCAGCCAGGGGCTCCTCATTGGGTGGCGTCCCTTGTTGCAGAGCACGGGCTCTCGGGCACAGGCCCACTAGTTGTGGGGCACAGGCTCAGTTGCCCCTCGGCATATGGGATCTTCCTGGACCAGGGGTCTAACCCGTGTCCCCTGCATTGGCTGGTGGATTCTTATCCACTGTACCACCAGAGCCGTCCCCAAAAGAATGACTTTTAAATGTCGGTTTTCACATGACCCAGTAGCTTTGAATTGACAGTTTAAATTGCAGTGTTTTATGGATTTGGAAGAGTTTGTTCTAGTCCAGGAGCCTGAGGATCCCTAGGTAGTCTGTAGGTAGGCTTCAGGGAGTGTGAACTTCTGAAATTATATGCAAATTCTATGTTTTTGCAATTTTTTCACCCCCTGGGGAAAGGTCAGTAGATTCCTAAAGGGCCTCAGAATGGCACAATCCATGATTGTAATTTGTTGTGAGTTATCTTAAAGTTTGTGTTTCCCTTTTGCTTTGTGTAGGCATCAGGGCTTTGGGGTACTCTCGGTAATACTGGCAAACCATGCCGTCAAGCTGTTGACGTCTCTCTTTCAAGACTTGCAAGTGGAGGCTCTGCACAAGGTGAGGGCTTGTCCTCAGAATCAGCACAGTGGCTGCTGGCTCCTCTTCCGTCTTAAGTTCGCTCGAGCCATCAGATCAGGTGCTTACTTCCTGTTGAGACCTAACTTTAACTCTCTTTTTACCTTCAGGGTTGGGAAGCAGATGGTCCCCCTGCAGTCCTGAGCATCATGGCCCAGAGTACCTCCATACAGAGGATTCAGCGGCTGATTGACTCTGTCCCACTGACGAACCTGCTGTTGACACTACTCTCAACTTCCTACAGAAAGGTGGGTGGGGTCATGCCACTGATAATCTGTAAGGTCTTCTTATATATCCTTCTTAAAACAAATGAGACAGAGTGTATGCCTTAATCTTTATAAACTCGTTTGTGGTAATGGTTTTGAAGATGAGAAAAGCTCTTACTGATTCCAGACATTTGAATTAGTTATTGATTATCAGCATTGTGATACAGGTGGGCACTTGGCAATTTGTGACAGTTGGCATATGAAGCAAAACGTAGAGGACACTGGAAACATTGCCTTTTCAGTTCTTGCCCAGGGTTCTGGTTTTGGAGTGCTTTTATAGCGGTGGTCCCCAGACTTTTTGTCACCAGGGTCCAGTTTTGTGGAAGACAGTTTTTCCACAGATCAGGGATGGTATTGAGGGTGGGGTGGGGTGGTAGTTTGGGGATGATTCAAGCGCTTTACACTTATTGTGCATTTTATTTCTAATTAGGTCACCTCCATCTCAGATCATCAGGGTTTAGATCCTGGAGGCTGGGGATGCCTGTTTTATAGGATAAAGCTATGAGAGTCCTAAAGGGAGCTATTAGGAGAACTGCTTCTTGGATATAGAAAAAAGAGACGCAGAGAAGACTGTTGATGTGGTGAAAGGGTGAAGTGGGATGGCGTCATTTTTGGGGTCGCTGATTGCAGAAGCCTCGCTGTTTTCCCAGGCCTGTGTCCTGCAGCGTCAGAGGAAGGGCTCCATGAGCAGTGATGCCAGTGCCTCTACTGACTCAAACACCTACTACGAGGACGATTTCAGCAGCACGGAGGAGGATAGCAGCCAAGGTAGACACCCTGCTGTCTCCCGGGGGTAAACTCCAGAGCGCAGCAGGACGCGTCCCAGGAACTTCCTGCTCACCGTCTGCTTTCACCTGCCCGGCTTGGGTCTTGACCGCATGTGCCCTTAAAGGTGCCCTGGTACTCAAGAATAACTGGAGCGGTTGGACTGAGTGATTGACGCCACCATCAGCAAACTCAGATTGCTTTCGTTTCTTTTCCTCCACAATCAGGATACTTCTCACTTGTTTTTGTTTCTTTCTCCACCAGCTCCGGTGGTAAACTCCCTCCTGCTTACTAGTTCCTAGTAGCAGGTTATTAGTAACTGATAATTAGACCAGGTTACTAGTAACATTCCCTCCTGCCTTGGTTTGGAGAGAGAGTAAATAAAATAAGCATATCACATTCTTTCTATTCAGGTTTATGGGAACAATGTATATAGTATTGCAAAAAGTGAGATTCTTATCTGGAGGCTTAGAATTGATAGGCAAGTAAAAGTTTGCACTTGAGAACATTTGGCTTGTTGCCAGTAAAATAAAATGAAGTGATTTCCTTCCTGGGGTTCTTTTAAATAAAATATTGGTCTTGTTGAGGTATAATTTATGCACAATAAAGCACTTCATATACATGCCATATATATGTTTGTATGAGTTTTGACGAGTTTATGCCACTATGTATCCTCCATCATAATTTAGATACCTTGTATTCTTTTTGACTCAGGCACTTTTACAAGGCAGGTGTACTGAAACAATTTAAAAAGTGTGTAACTTTTGTTAACTTTTGTTAACTTTTCTGTTTCCTGTTAGATGATGACAGTGAACCTATCTTGGGGCAGTGGTTTGAAGAGACCATCTCCCCCAGTAAAGAGAAGGTGGCTCCTCCGCCTCCTCCCCCATCCCCTCCACTGGAAAGCTCCCCTCGAGTCAAGAGCCCCAGTAAGCAGGCTCCTGGCGAGAAGGGCAACATTTTGGCCAGTCGGAAAGATCCTGAGTTGGTAAGAGTGGATTTCTGAGTGGGGAAGAAGAAATGGGGAGAAGGCGTGTGAAAAGCAGATCATTGGAATAAAACCATTTTGTATGTTGAATCGTTAATTTTCTAAAATTAATTTATTTTAATTGCAGGATAATTGCTTTACAATATTGTGATGGTTTTTGCCATTCATCGGCATGAATCGTTAATGTTTAAAGACGTTTTTACTTAGGGTTTAAGTATATTGATTATATTTCATTAAATAACTCTTGTACTCTTGATGGTGTTTCTCTGATTGAGGGTCAGTAACAGCGTTTAGAATTAGATAGAAGTGAATTGAATCCTGCTCCTACTGCACTTCCTGACTGTATGACTTCAGGCAAGAGTCTGAATTTCTCCTAGCCTGTTTTGTCTCCTGTAGTGTGGGAATGACTGTGCCCCCTCTGGGAGTGCCGTGAGGAGTTAGGGGCCCGGCCCCTACGGCCCCTACGGCCCCTGCGTCCGGCATGTCATAGCTGATTGCCGACTGTCTGTTCAGCCAGTGCTCGTGGGTGCCACACGGGGTGTCAGTCCCTCTCCCAGAGCTTTACCAGTAAGCAGGTCAGATACAGTCTTGGCTTTTATAGCTTAGTGTAGTCAGGGAAGTGGATCTAAAGCAGTTGGTTCAGCTCGCTCTGGTTAGATTCTTACTGTTCTTTCGGTCACTGCTCTGCAGCTTGTGGTGTCTCAGCTCCCTGAGCAGGGGTGGAGCCCAGGCCCTCGGCAGCAAAAGTGTGTAGTCCTCACCACTGGACCATCAGCGAATTCCCCAACTTAATTTTAATAGAGAAGTGAAGAGCCAGGCATTCCCAAGTGTATAGTGATGATACAGGCTTCAGAATTGAATATGTCAGTAGTACCTTAGAGCTGGACAAGAGTAGGACCTTAGCGGAGTGAAAGCGATCAAGTCAGTCTGTTTGCAAATCCCCCGTCTTCGGACAGCAGCACTCCGTGAGGTCTGTTGTGTTAAGTTGGTACGCCATTTTTAAAAATTGGTTCAATCACATGGGAAAGGCTGTCATAATTAAACTTAGTCATATTGTCAGTGATTTAAAATCTGAGTCTTTGAGTCATTCTGTGTATTACATGAGATCTATGGACATAGTTTACTTTGTATTTGTATTTAGGGTTTGTAGGAGGTCTGGGCTCACAAACCTGGTATGACCTTTATGTGTTCTTTTTAGTTCTTAGGCCTGGCTTCCAACATTTTGAACTTCATCACCTCTTCCATGCTGAACTCCCGGAACAATTTTATCCGAAACTATCTGAGTGTATCTCTTTCAGAGCACCATATGGCCACATTGGCCAGCATCATTAAGGAGGTGGACAAGGATGGGCTCAAGGGTCAGTAGACAGGATATGTGCCTGTCGGATATTTTTCTAGCAGCAGTTGGCTGCTGGCAGGGTGGTGCCCTGCATCAAGTAGGTGCTTGGGTAATTGGTTTCCCCGTGTGTGTTCAAGGTGCATCAGATGAAGAGTTTGCGGCCGCCCTCTATCACTTCAACCACTGCCTGGTAACCTCGGACCTCCAGTCACCTAACCTGCAGGTGTGTGTGCACGACCCCGCTCGGGCCAGGGGCCCTCTGCGTCTGCTGTCAGTATTTCTGTGGCTAAGGAGCAGTTTGTCCTGGGATCCCATTCCTGGAAAGAGTGTTGAGAGACTATGCTAGGATGTCCCTCTGCCTTAATTAACATCATTTCAAGAAAATGTGTCTTTTATCCCCAACTCAGTAAGTTTAAAGAAAAGGAAAAGCTACAAAACCCACTCCTGATAACTATCCTAGTATAAAAGTAAATAGACAAGAAGACGTTTTATTAAAAAATAATAAATGGCCAAGAAATGTAGGAAATGTTAAGCGTCATTAGTAATCTGAGAAATATAAATTAAAATGCTTGTCTTAAAAGAATCAGTCACATTGTAGGAGGTGGATGTTCTTTTAGTTCTTAGGCCTGGCTTCCAACATTTTGAACTTTATCACCTCTTCCATGCTGAACTGTCGGCACGGTTTTGTCTGAAACTATCTAAGTGTATCCCTTTCAGAGCACTGTATGGCCATATTGGCCAGTATCATCAAGGAGGTGAACAAGGATGGACTCAAGGGTCCATGATGTGCTCCCATAGACAACCCACCACTGAAATAAAGTCTAGGATCTTGTTTGTGGACTTCTAAACCTTATAGCTTTCTTGACTCACTGAAGTAGCTGATACCTGGAATCCTGAATCTTAAATTCCTCATTTCATTAGTTTCATCTATGTATGTGCATTTGTATTCAAGGAATATTTTAAAATTTAAAATTATTTGATTGCTTTTAGCAATGACATCATGTTCTGTTCAATTTTGTAGGCATTTTCCACTTAACATTATTTGGTACTTTATTATCAGAATTCATCTCTACTGCTGCGCATTTCTGTAGTTTTTGTTTTGACTGCTATATGTATTTCATTGTGTTTGTGACTGTACCAGTTTATTCGCGTCCCTTCTCCTCCAACTGATGAACATTTGGGTTGTGTCAGTCAGATATCATTGTTATTCCAGGTGTTGGATGATCTCTGTCTTTAAAAAGGTTGATTGATTTTGGCTGCACTGACTTGCCGAGTGGGGCTGCTCATTGCCGTCGCCTCTCCGGTTGTGGAGCAAGGGCTGTCCGTGCCTGGGCTTGGTTGCTCTGCCGCGCGTGGGATCTTCCTGGGCCAGGGGTTGAAGCCACGCCCCCTGCATTGGCAGGAGCATCCCTAACCACTGGGCCGCCGGGTGTCCTGCTGTGCTCTCGTGCATGTCCCCATGTGTCCCCTGTCGCAAGTGAGTCTCCTGGGAATAGAAGTTGATGTAGGATTGGCAGGTTATAGCGTCCCTGACCTTGAGCAGATGACGCCGAAGTGCTCTCTGTTGTGGCACCAAGGTTTGCTCTCATAGTAGTGTGCCAGAGATATGGGGATTCACATTCTCTCCCAAGATTTGGCAATGTCAGATCCTGATGATAATTTTATTAACATAGTTAAAGTTAGTGTTTCTCAGTCTTTAGTGTGCATAGGATTTCTGGGGAATCTGCTAAAAATTCAGATTCTTAGTTAATGTGACGACCCCCCCCCCCAATATTCACCCCCAACCCTCCCCAACCATCCCCAGTAGAATTTAATTTGGTAGATCTCCAATAATTAGCTCTAAGATTGTTAATGAAAATATTTTTGTTACTCTTAAGATTATTTCAGTGGTTTCTCAGAATCAAAACACAATTCAAGGACTTGTACTTGCCCCCAAAGGGGCAAAATCCAGGAACCTATTTCATGAAATTAAAAAATTGATTCTCACAGGGAATTCCCCGGTGGACCAGTGGTTAGGACTCCGAGCTTGCCCTGCAGGGGGCATGGGTTCCCTGGTCGGAGAACTAAGATGCCGCATGGTGTGGCAAAAAAAAAAAAAATTTTCACAATCCCAAGCTATTTGAGAAATCCTGAAGCATTTCTTTTTTTTGTTGTTTAAAAAGGTAATTATAAAAGCTGTTTATGCTTACCTACTGGTACATGGGAAAATTTTTTTTTTTAGCAGGAAAGAGACTATATGAATAAATAGAGTAGAAAAGCTATTGACCTGTCTAAGGTGAAAAGCAGAAAATGCTTCAGTTATGATATTGCCTGCAATAACTTCTCAAGAGTGAAGGGTCAGGGTTTCCTGCCAAAATTATCAGCTCCTTGCCCAGATCTGAGTTTATCAAGAGAGGTTTCAAAGGTCAAAGATTTGCACTTTTCTTGGCTAAACTTGTCTAAATAATGGGGAAGAAATATTTTTCTTTAGAGAATAGGGATTCTTAAGACTCCTGTGATGATATTGCTCTCTTAGCATTTTAAAAATAATTACAGACCTTGTGTGGATGTGCAGCTGGGCTGCCCATAGCTGCCCATAGCTGCTGACACTGCAGCGGAAGCCCTCAGATCTCTGTTTTTCATTCCATCTCCAGGTATGGAACTGTAAACTGTTTCCCCATATTTCACTGCTTTGAAGGGTAGTCACTGTAATCTGTCTGCTGTTGAGTCCCCCTACCTTGGATATTATTTCTTTGGAATAATGTGCAAAGTTGTCTTACCCAAGATGCCTGATTTAAGTTGCCAGATACACAGTGTCTTGTAAGGGATGTTAATAAAAGGTATTGTTACTGTTATTGTTTAATACTATATTTAATATTGCATGTAAAATTATCATAACTGAATAATACTGTTACTATGGTGATCTAGGTTCATTTATAAGTATTCACTGAAAGTTATCTATGTTTCAGGTACTGTTACAGGAACTGAAGAAATAAAGATGACTTGAGTTAGTGTGGCTTCATGAGAAAGGGGAGATAGGGTGGATAAAGGACCTAGTTTAGAAATCATGGGAAATTATTTGAATGAGGTGAAAGACAAGGAGAGTTTGGGAATCTAAGGTACTGCCCAAATTTAAAACCCAAATGAGACCAGCAGGATGCTCTTGTCTTTATAGAAATAGGGAAATCAGGAAAAAGAGTTGGTTTGGGGGTAAAAGCAGTGATATTGAGGACTCAGTGGCTCGTTCTTCTGGGTTTACGTCGACTCAGATTGTATTTACTCATGCGTCACTTGTTTTTTCAGATTTCTATTAAACATTATTTTATGGAAGGGTAGTTGATTTACAGTGTTGTGTTAACTACTGCTGTATAGCAAAGTGATTCAGTTCTTCGTGTACATTCATTTTTAGTATATTCTTTTCCATTATAGTTTGTCATAGGATATTGAGTGTAGTTTCCTGTTCTAGACAGTAGGACCTTGTCTGTCCATCCTGTATATTAAAGCTTGCATCTGCTAATAACCCCAGCCTCTCACTCCACCCCTCCTCTAGCCCTCTCTGCCTTGGCAGCCACCAGCCTGTCTTCTGTTTCCATGATTCTGTTTCTGCTTCGTAGACAGGTTCTTTTTTGTCATATTTTGGATTCTGCATGAAAGTGGTATCTAGGGTATTGGTTCCTCTTTCTGACGTGTCTCACTTAGTATGATCATCTCTAGTTGCGTCCATGTTGCTGCAGATGGCATTCTTCCGTCCTTCCTTAGGGCTGAGTAGTGCTCCATTGTGTATGGGCACTGTTCCTCTTCTAGCTGTCTGTTGGTGCGCGTTTAGCTTGTTTCCATGTCTTACTGTTGTGAATAGTGCTGCTGTGAACCTAGGGGTGTATATATCTTTTTGAATTATATTTTGTCTGGGTATATGTCCAAGAGTGGGATTGCTGGATCATAATTCTACTTTTAGTTTCTTGGGAAATCTCCATACTGTTTCCCACAGTGACTGCACCATCTTACATGCTCATGGGTCACGTACTTAGTTACAATTACTCAGAATGATCCTTTGGGTTCTTTAGGTACAGGAGGCACAATTTGCCATTTTCTGTTTTTAAAAATGAGTCAATGTCAGGTCTCCAATATGACTTTTAGGTCCTTGCAGTAGGCCAGCCTTGGAGTTGCTTGCAGTCAAGGAAATTGAATAGGTGAAGGTGAAGCTCTCCTTTACCAAAGGAGTAAGCTGGAGACAGCTAGCAGAGGCATTGTCTATGTGATTGTATTTTTTCCTTTATCAGTATATTAAATTCTGTAGCCCTTTCAATCAAATGAGAAAAACTGTATTATCAGTGTTTTAAATTTGAATAAAATAGTCACCATTACTGCTTTTGAGAAAAAAAAAACACACCTCTTTAAATAGTGAAATTTTGAGGTGCCAGAGGGATGAAGGTGTCTTGGAAAATAGTTGGAAATGTGAGTCTGAAATTTACGAGTTAAAACATTAAGACTGATACTACAGGTTTGGGAATTGCCCACTGAGAGGCCGCTGTTGCAGTGATGAGATTCACGGAGATGGGTCGAGGACAGCAGGAGCGATGAAGGCTGAGGCTAGCCTCAGGACTGCTGGCGCAGAGGGGCAGCGAGGAAGGCTGCTCGGAGGGCGTCCAGGGGTGCGTTGGGCCGGGCTTCGCTCTGTTGTGACTCAGACTTGCTCCTTAGGAAGTCAGAGTGTGAGGGGTGAGGAGAGCCAGTTGCTGAGGGGTGTTGGCTCGTTTGTTACGGCTCTGAGGCCTAAGCCATCTGACAGACAAGCTCACTTAGAGGTGGTAAACAGCAGAGAACAGACGGCAGCTGTGATCCTCTCGCCGAATCCTGCTTCCTTTTGTTGCAGTCCACATAGGGGCATGGCTTTACAGTTGTTACCAGCATCGATGTGTCCCTCGGCTTCTGGCTTTTCAGACTTCATGGTTTTATGTCTGTGGTGACATAACGTATAGAGTGTGTCTTTATGTTTACTTGGTCTTTGTGGTTGCCACCATGACGACTGCATGTGCCTTGATTTGATTTGATTTTTTATTACCAGTAGTGCTCCAGTTAAGACTTTTGCAATAGATCAGACATGTTTGCTTATTTTTTGATTTGTTTTCTTGAGTCAGGAATGGAGAAGTTAGTCATCATGCCTTTGCTGAGTGTAATGATTAAGAATGTGGGTTTTAGAGAGACACTTGGCTTGTCCCTTGGTGATCTTGTGGCCCTGGTCATGCTCCTGAGCCAGCCTGAGCTCTGCCCCTCATCGGTGCAGCGGAGCACACCCCGCCTGACGTTACAGCTCAGCGTCGAGTGTCACGGTCTCCATACAGCTCTTACCCCGAGCAGCCCCCAAATACATCGGCACTGCGCTCGACATCCATGACTTTTTGAACATTTTCGAGGAATAGGGTCCTCTCGGATGTTTTTTACAAGAGTATAATTTAGTTTGGCAGACTTCAGAATTTATCCTGTGTCCTGAGGTAACCATGATTTGTGTTTTCTGAAGCCAAATGAGAAAGCAGGGTTTTGTCTGGTTTTTCCGTTGGCATCCTGCTCAGCTTGTGTGTGTGTTTGAGGAGATAAATAGCAGCTTAGATGACTGAGCTGAAAGTAAAGCTCATTTAAAAGATGTGCTGCAACTGGAGGCAGAGACAACGGCCCTGATCAATTCTAGATGCCGTGGCATCTCGGAGGCAAGATTTCTCTGCTAATGCTGTTAATACAAGTTGTTGGCCCTCTCAGTTGTGGCAGCTCCCCCTTTGGAGTGTTATTTGTGGTCCATAACAGACTTGAAGGAAAAACTTAGCTATTACAGTTGAAGTTTTCTTTCAAAGACACAGTGTCCGTTGAAACTGACCCCGATTCTGCCGTCTCCAGGCACACGTCCTTTTTGGGGACCTGATTTCTGACACTCGTTAACTGCCGTTGCTACAGCGTGCAGTGGTAGCCCCCTTCCCTGCCCTCCCTGACAGCCTCTTGTGTCTTCCATGCTAGAGCGCACTGCTGCAGCAGCTGGGAGTCGCCCCTGGCTCTGAGGGCCCGTGGCCCTTGTATGTTCACCCTCAAAGCCTCTCTCTGCTCGCGCGTCTCCTGCTCATCTGGCAACATAGAGCCAGCGCCCAGGGTGACCCTGACGTCCCTGAGTGCCTCAAAGTCTGGGACAGGTAAGGTAACTCCCACAGAAGCCCCAAGGAGAAGGCTGCCTTTTGAAACTTGTTTGACTGATTTGTAGTTCCTCTGTGGCCCTGAGATGGTAGTCTGATGATAGGCCTAAAGGGGCAAGGGGGGAGGAGTGTGTCTCTGATGGGGGGATTTGGGAGGAGCTGGGGGGCTGTTTAAAAAACAGATGTACATAAACTAGGGTCTGGAAACAGAATCTTCCTTTAGCACATGGAGGATTTGATTGCAAGTATCAGAGGGAACCTGAATCCGGAACATAACCAATTTTATCCTGACCTGGTGTTTTTGAAAGAGAGGGAACAGGGAAGCCAACTCTGTCTTTGGTTATTTTGCTTTCTACACAAAACCACTTAGAGTGACTTGCAGTCTTTTTTGGACAACTTTTAAAGAATATTTTTACTTGGGGGAAGCTCAGATTAATCATCTAAATCCTCTTTAGATGGACCTATATTTGCCATTTTTGTTTACATGGTTGGGAGTCTTCAAAGCAGTTAGTTTTCCTAAAAGGCTTTGTTTTCCTCTTTCCCATTCCATGATCAAATAGCTCTGCTGCTGGATTTGAGAAATTATAAACCCCCTTGAATGCCAGACGTGCACTGTATTTTTCCTGGTGGAATCTTGCGAAAAGGCCGGAAGGTGGAGGATAGGGGTGGTGGTGAGGGAAACCCTTATCAATTAAAACACAAATCTCTTCCCTGATAGCCAAAGGCCATGGAAATAGTTGGCTACATTCATTCCTTTTTTGCATGAAAGGTTTTCTCACAAGTTCTCTAAATAGTGTAAATTTTGTATTGCTTTTTAGTGCATTGAGTTATTTTCAACTATTACCATGTTGTGATTTTTAACCTGTAGTATGAATTCTCAAAATGAGAAACTGTAGAGTCAGATTATAGAGAAAAAGTAGTTGAATTGTTTCTATCTACCCAGATTTATTAATTAAAGAAAAAAAACCACCTTTTAGAGAACTTGTAGTTCTTTTTCATTGTCAGAAATGGCAGTGTGGGAGTTAACACTGCTATGGCCACAGTTAATGTTGCTGAAGGGCTGTTGAAAATGCTTTTGTGGCCAAATCTAGCTTTTTTGTAGCCAAGATTTAATTTTTATCTTCTCATTACATATAGCTCTTGTCTTCCTTAATGTGTTCTCTTCATGCCTGGGTTTAAGAAATCTGCCTTTTCTGGCGCTGCACACTGTTAACTCTTGGGGGATGCTCTGACTTTCCCCTCCAGACATGCTCTCCTCTCCTCTGTGGTAGGTTTTTGTCGACCATGAAGCAGAATGCCCTGCAAGGGGTGGTGCCTGCTGAGACGGAAGATTTGAACGTGGAACACTTGCAGCTGCTGCTCCTCATCTTCCACAACTTCTCTGAGAAAGGCCGGCGGGACATCCTGACGCTGTTTGTGCAGATCATCCAGGAGCTGAGAGCCAGCATGGGTGCCCAGATGCGCTCTGCGCCTCTCATCCTGGCTCGCCTGCTTTTGATCTTTGATTATCTGCTTCATCAGTACTCCAAAGCCCCCGTGTATCTGTTTGAGCAGGTACAGAGGAACACGTTCTTTTTTACTTTACAGCTATTCCTGAGAACATTGTTATTCTCAAATTACCATGTCCCAAACCAAAGTGACCTGTTCACTTGAGGTTTTAGGTGTCTGTTGTGGTGTGTTTAAGTGCCCTTAGGAAGACCCCGGGACTTTGTCTCTGTGCCCACACTTTATGTTTAGCCAGAAGCGATCCGTTTGAATTTATTTCATTCGATGTGTTTGCTGAAATTAGATCATAGGTTCTGTTCACAGGTGTCCTTTGAACTGCCCTGCTTAACGTGTGTTGCGCGCAGTGCTGTGAGTGTCAGGCCTCAGTTAGTTTACTAGCAGTTGAACGATGGCTGAGCAGTGCGTTTTATGGATTGGTGAATTGCTCTGCTCCAGGGAACCAGAATGAGAATGGGAGGGCCGTTTAAGGGTTGTTGGATCAGAGTTTCTGATGCGCTTCATTACACACTGTTCCCTCTATACTCTGGCAAAAAGATGCTTCCTAAAAGAAGTCACAGAAAAGCCTAAAATTTTATTTTGGTTAAGTTTCCCAGACTTTGCTGTATCAATCTGATATCATGCCTGGAGTGAGAAGCAGAATGGTGACTGTGTCTCTTTCTTAATTTGAATCTTTGTGTTTTAAAAGGTGCAGCATAACCTGCTTAGTCCTCCTTTTGGGTGGGCAAGTGGATCCCAGGACAGCAGCAGCCGCCGGACGACCACCCCTCTCTATCATGGGTTCAAAGAAGTAGAAGAAAACTGGTCTAAGCATTTTTCATCAGGTCAGAAAGAAGACTGTCGATAAGAAACTTCCTCATTCTCACGGGAGGGGCGGAATTTGGAGCTTGGGGCATCCCTGAGAACCTTCGATCATTGGTGTAGTCTCAGATACCTATGGATTCAAAACTCTTGGCGGAAACAGACCCTCACATATCCCATGTTTATTTAAAAGGAAAAAAATCTGAGAGGTGCGGAGTTGGAATCCTCTGGCCCTAGGGTGCAGTATATACATTCTTACCACTCGGTGATTGAATTTAAATTTCTCTTAGGGACGTGGTTCTCACCGAGAGGCTGATTTCTTGGGTCATGGTCTTCAGACAGTGGGAGCGGTGGTATTCTCCCCAGTGTTTCTCATATGGCAGTGGTCCATACTCTTGATAAGGTGCCTCCTGTGTGCATTGCGTGTATTTGCTTTCATCTGAGGATTGTTAAATATAAAGTGTATTTGGTGGACATGTTCATCAAGCCCTCATGTGAGTTTATTATCATTGGGATCTCTTAGTAGTTGGTCCCTTTGAAGTGGGGGAGACAGCATTTAAGACTGCCAGAATCGTGATACAGTTTTGTTGATTCACGTGATGATCATAGAATAGAAGTTAACTCCTGGAACAGAAGTTGTCAACTGGGGGTGATTGTGCTCCGCACCCCGACAGGGACCCCGGGGCTGTGTCCGGAGACATATGTGGTTGTCACAGCTGGGAGGCCGCTGCTGGCCATCGGGGGACGGGAGCCGGGATGGTGCTCGGCATTGTATCGTGCAGAGGGCAGTTCCCTCAGCAGAGAGTCACCTGGCCCAGAGTGTCAGTGGGTCGTGCCGAGCTTGGGAAACCGTGGTCCAAAGTGTCTTCTTACGTTTCACACTTGTTCGACTTGAGAGTGGACCCGTTCTTTCAGTAAGCACATTGCTTTTCAGATGCCGTCCCGCAACCCAGATTCTACTGTGTCCTGTCCCCAGAAGCCTCAGAGGATGATTTGAACCGACTTGATTCTGTGGTACCTGGAATTTAAAAATCCCATTTTGCATGTGGGTTAGGTGGTCTCCACCAAAATCAGGCTATCAAGAGGAAAAGGAATGATGTAACTTTCTAAGGAGTGAATTTAGTCTGTGTTGGAATTTGAGTTTATTCTAAGAGGAAAATGTTATTTTGAGATTTATTTTCTGGGCTGCAATTTGCTGGTAGGGGATGTCCTTCCCAGCAATTGACACCTCTGACAGATTCTTTCTAAAAACTGTCTGTGTTAGTGTTTTCACAGGCAGCTAGTTTAATGTACAAAATAGTTGTTTCACTCTAATGCCTGCACTTGTGTGCTCAGAATATAATCCATAAGCTGAGTTGGTCTGTGAGGGGGATCTTGCTGCAGTGAGACATTAATAACTATTTAGAATGAGCTGTTTTGTCAATCCTGAGGTTAAGTGGTAGTATATGGGTAGTAGGAAAAAATATTTCACAAAATAAGAGAAAACGATTGTCTGTTTTTCTTGATATTAGGCCTGCGATGTCCTCTTCTCCAAGCTCGTCAAGTATGATGAGCTGTACGCTGCACTGACGTCTCTGCTGGCAGCTGGGTCCCAGCTTGACACAGTCAGGAGGAAGGAAAACAAGAATGTAACAGCCCTGGTAAGACCCTGGCAACCTGGGCTAATTATGAAGAGTTGGGCATGTGTCTGGTTATTGGGGAGCAGTCTACCAGGAATTTCCTTCTGGGATCTAGTCAGCTTTTTTGACTTTTCCTTTTGGTTAACATTGAGAGGAATGTGACTTTGAGAGGGAGGGTCACCTCAGTTCTTATCCTGATGTATCTCCTGAGTGCTGGTTGATGTATGATACTGGAAGCCACACACTTGAGCTGTTTCTGTGGCCCCGTGAATGTGTCTCGTACCTGTAGAATTCGTAACAGCAGTTAAGGCCACAGAAAGGGCCTGCTGATTGCAGGCCTGCTGAAGGCAGTGTCTTGTTCTCTTTCAGTCACTTGGTAAATTACTGGGGAGCCAGGGACTCAGAATTGCTTTCTTGGCCTGTGAAATGTACAGAATGTGGGACAGATTTTATATGTATATAAAAGGTGTGTTTTTACCATTTTCTGCTTTGGGTGTGTATTCTCTGGGAAGACCCAGTGAGCTGACTTTAAGAGCCAAATCTCAGTTGAAAATTGGGACTGCACCCTGTTCTGCTTTAAAAATTGTATTGATATTTGGATCAGTTTTTATTGTTAGGAAGATCTTGAAAGTGAAAGAAAGTGAAGTTGTTTATCGTGTCCACATCTTTGCAACCCCATGGACTGTAGCCTACCAGGCTCCTCCGTCCATGGGATCTCCATGGGAGATTTTGAGGCAGTACCAAAAGCTCCTACCTCTGAGACTGCTGTTTTTGCTTCTTGTAGGAAGCCTGTGCCCTTCAATATTACTTCTTGATACTGTGGAGGATCCTGGGCATTTTGCCACCATCGAAAACTTACATGAACCAGTTGGCCATGAACTCGCCAGAGATGAGTGAATGTGACATCCTACACACTCTGCGATGGTCGTCCCGCCTCCGGATCAGCTCCTACGTCAGCTGGATAAAGGTACTGCTGAGCCCGCTGCTGTGGGGCGGTCAGCCCGCGGGCTCCAACGCGGGGAACTTTAAATTTAAGGCTGAGGGAAGCCTTAGACCCTGCCTATTTTGCTCTCCTGAACACTTTTCTCTTGCTGTAAATAGGACCACCTTATCAAACAGGGAATGAAGGCTGAACATGCTGGTTCTCTCCTAGAACTGGCATCCAGCAAGTGCAGCTCTGTGAAATATGACGTTGACATTGTAGAGGAGTACTTTGCCCGACAGGTATGTGAGTTTGGGGTCCACAGTGACAGAACTTGGCTTATGCTGCAGGGTTTTTTTGCCACAACTAACTAAGATCTTGGGTATCTTTTAAAGATCTCGTCCTTCTGTAGCATCGACTGTACCACCATCTTGCAGCTGCATGAAATTCCCAGCCTGCAGTCCATCTACACCCTGGACGCTGCTGTCTCCAAGGTCCAGGTCTCCCTGGACGAGCACTTCTCCAAGATGGCCGCTGAGACCGACCCGCAGAAGTCCGCTGAGGTCACCAAGAACCTGCTCCCCGCCACGCTGCAGCTCATTGACACCTACGCCTCCTTCACCAGGTGGGGCGGGCCGCCTGCCCAGAGACGTCGGAGATGGGGACTGTAAATGCTTGGGTGGTTTACTTTCCTGTTTAAATATTTTCTAGCGTTTTTCTTGTAGGGTGCAAAGAGAGGTAATGCAGATTTTCCAGACACTATCTTTTCTCTTATTCACTGAGGTGAAGCTGTTTAAACTTCATGGTACATAGGTAGAGAAGACATTTTCTTACTTACTCATCTGTTTGACTGGGTCGGGTCTTATTGCAGCCCTTGGGGTCATCCTTGTGTCACGGGGGTCTTCTCTTGCACCATGCGGGCTCCGGAGCCCACGGGCTCATTACTGGCAGCGTGCAGGCTCTCTGGTTGTGGTACGGGGCTTAGTTGCCCTTTGCCACGTGGGGTCTCAGTTCCCCGACTGGGAAGCAAACCCTCCTCTCTTGCGTTGCGGGGCAGATTCTTAACCACTAGACCACCAGGGACTTTGAAATCCTGAGAAAAACCTTTTTTTAATGAGTTAGTATTTTGAAACCCAGTCCTTTTTATAATAAACATTGCAAATTGCACACCCTGTAGACTTCCTTTATTTTGCATAGTGTTAAAATATTTTAGAATTCATTTTCAGTGTATAAAAAGTGGGAGTTTATTCGCCATTCACAAGATGTCTGGCTTTTCTTCCATCGGAAGAACTGGCAAAACTGCGCCTGTCTTCCCATGCAACAGCAAACCGCTGCTAAGGACTGGCTGCTTCTCCTTGGCCGTTCTCACATGGCCCCTTTACGCTCACTTACTTTTTCTGGTCCCTGTAGCATTTCACTCTTCACTTCCTATTTTATGGGACGTTGTTGCTGAAAGGCACTTGGATCATTGTAAAACTTAGCATGTCTTTTAGTGTGAATGCCTTGCAGTAGACTGTTGCTTGAGGCAAAATTTTTGGATGGATATGAGCAATAGACTTGAGTAACAACGATGAATGCTTGCTATGTGCTACTTACTTTTTTAGGTTCTGGGGGTACAGCAGTTAGCAAAGCTGATGAGTCACTGCCCTTTGAGAGTGTCTAGGTTCTAATCTGGCCCATCGCTGATAATGCACGTTCCTGGGCAGATAAGTTTGGGAAGTGTTTTTTCTTTTTTTAAAGAAAAAATAATACTTCTCAGAGCCTGTGATACATACAATGCCAGTCTTCTAAGGCCAGGACAAGTAGGGTAGATAATGTCCTGGAATTGAGTTTTGTGAGCATTTCCAAGGATGGCATGTTCTTTGGGAAATAATTACCCATTGGCATTCTTAGGAGACCCAAAGGGGCAGGCACTTTCAGCCACATTTACAGGCTTAGGAAACTGAGCTACAGGTTTTTCCATTTGTCTAGGGTTTTTTTTTTTTTCCTAACCAGAATGTCACTAGGTTCCTTCAGCTTTGACGTAGCTCCCTCTTTTTTCCTCCAGAGCCTATTTGCTACAGAACTTGAATGAGGAGGGATCCGCTGAGAAGCCTTCCCAGGAGAAATTGCACGGCTTTGCTGCCGTGTTGGCCATTGGCTCCAGCAGGTGCAAGGCGAACACTCTGGGTAAGTGCGTGTGCTTTTGAATGACTGCTAACACTGGTATGGCTGGCAGCAGCGTTTCTCTCCTTCTCTACCTGTTTACACACTTACCCTTTACTGGGACCTTCCTGTGGGTCACGCATTGACATAGGTTTATCTGTTTTGATCTTTGCAATAATCCTCTGAGGTAAGTTTTATTATCATCCCCCATTACTCATTAGGAAACTGAGACTTAGGTTATTTCCCCATGTCCTACATTCTGCAAGTGGCAGAGCTGGAATCCAAGCTAAGATCAGTTGGTTCCAAGGCGTTAAGCTCTTTGGCTGTTGGCAGAGATCTTTGTTCTCCTTTCCATTTATAGAGGTTAGGAAGACTATCGAGCTACTGCTTCGTACGTGGGAAAACTTCTTCCTTGTGTTAGGAATGGTCTGGTAGAAATTTGGGATGGGAAATCAGAAGGACTTGAGCAGGATTGGAGTTAAGTGCAATAGTTACCCTTTAAAGTGTACAGGCATTTGTATATTCTGCATTTCAAGGTTTAAGTACCCTTTTGATGTTCAGATAGTCTCACTTTTAGAAATTTAATTTCATTACTTTATTGACTACTGTTCTTAATGTGCATTAATGTTCCCTGCCCTCAAGATCCATGTTAAGGAGAAGAGATCGAAATGCTACCTGTTCGTAGAGGGCCTAGACCTTGAATAGTGACTTGTAGTGACTTGCTATCACTTTGCATCTTGTATTCAGTTGTCTTCTTTACTCACAAGGTTAGAAAGTGAATATGATGGGGAGTGAAAATCTTACAATTGAGATTGTTAGTTGTTAAGCAGTTAGCAATTTCTTGGACAGAGTGCTGGTATTTAAATATGCTTCTAAGCTACCTTAGTAATTATTTTGACAGCCTGGGCTCTGGTGTGTCTCTCTGCATTTGGGGTTGGCTTTTAAAATGCTGTGTGTCGTCCTCTCTCTCTCTTTCCTGTGATGATTCCTCGTCCTTTCTGTTGCCTCCAGGTCCGGCGCTGGTGCAGAGTCTGCCGTCATCGGTTCAGACTGTGTGTGAGTCCTGGAACAACATCAGCACCAACGAGTTCCCCAACATCGGGTCCTGGGTGAGCGTCCGTCTGTCCGCGGTGTTTGGTTTCCGTGTTCTGTTCTTACTCTTCAGGCTTAAACTGGCTCCCAAGAGATCTTAACACACTGCAGTAGTATTTGCTGTGGCTGGACCCGTAGTCAAGTCCTTGAATCGCCCAAATGGTGCTCATGATCATTTTGCTAAGAATGAGAAGTATGTTACTCTGTTATATACAGTGGACTGTTGAGCAATACAGGGTTGTAAACGGTGTACGTCCATTTATACACTGTTGTTTTCACCAAGTCTGGGCTGCAGTACTAAATGATCTGTGGTTGGTTGAATCCACAGATGTGGAACTGCATGTATGGAGGGCTGACTGTAATGTTATACATGGATTTTCGACTGCATGGATGGTTAGCACCCCAACCCCTGTGGTATTTGAGGGTCAACTGCTAGGACCCTAAGGTTCTTTATCTGTTAAAAATACTGGGAGGCGAAGATCAAGGATATTAAATGTAAAGTGCCTAGCACAGTTTCTGGCACATGAATTGTCAGTAAATGTTAACTGTTTCCTTTCCCTTCTAGGTTATATGGCAAGAACATGCTCCTTCTGTCATAATTTTATGGGGTAGCATTTATTCTCTAGGCTTTCAGAAGATTGTTGCATCTTCTGTCAGTTCCCTTGATCTTCCTGTGTGCTGTCCTCAGATTAACCTCTGTTAACAGATTATTGTGTTATTACAGTTCTTTGGAAAAGTCAAGTGTTATAATCTTATTATCCTTGCTTTGTAATCGTGACCTCTATTTACATCACCCGGAGCTGTAGTGCAAGGATAATTAAGATATTTGTAATGGGGACCCAGATGCATTGTAAAATCCTGATCTTTCCCAGTTATTAGAGGCAAACAAGCATAGTTTTAATATTTAATACAATATATTCTAATTATTTGAAAAGTGGTTTGGGTGTCTTAACTTTGTAGTAACTAAATTTTAGCTCAGCTTTAACTTTTCTGTTTAAAAGACCTTATTTACTTGTGGCCGTGCCGGCTCTTTCTTGCTGTGTGGGCTTTTCTAGCTGCAGCGAGTGGGGACGGCCCTTTGTTGTGGAGCGCGTCTTCTCTTACGGAGCTCGGGCACACGGGCGTCAGTAACTGGGGCTCAGTAGCTGTGGCACATGGGCTGAGTTGCTCCGGGGCGTGTGGGGTCTTTCTGGACTCGGGGTGGAACCAGTGTACGCTGCACTGCGAGGTGGATACTAAACCGCTAGCCACCAGGGTCGCCCTTTAAAAATTTTAACTCAACTCATACTAACTGAAATTTGTTAAGGGCTTCCTTCACTCCGCTCCACTTTCCTTCCCAGATGGCTAAGAGTGTATACTGAATAGAGTCCTTGCGTGTGAACCCCAGTGGGGTCTTCGATTTTCTTTTTGCGCGTGTACGTGTCTGGAGATGGATGGTCTCTCCATTGCTGTCTGCCTTGCCTCCTTTCAGCGCAACGCCTTCGCCAATGACACTGTCCCCTCCGAGAGCTACATCAGCGCTGTGCAGGCTGCCCACCTGGGGACGCTCTGTGGCCAGAGCCTGCCCCTGGCCGCGTCCCTGAAGCACGCCCTCCTCTCCCTGGTCAGGCTGACCGGGGACCTCATCGTGTGAGTACCGGCGGCGCAGCCCCGAGTGCCCGCCACGCCCACGCTCCGCCACGGCCGCAGGAGGACAGGGTTCTGCTGACTGCGCGTAGTGCTTGTTTGCCTGCCTCTGTGGCAGACAGAGCCTGTTGCCTCAGAGTGTGAGCGTCTCCCTAGAAGGATTTTGAACTTAGATGTGAAGGGCACCAGAATACCTCCCTCTCTTTATGTGTAGTATGTTTCAGAAAAAGCATGCTGGTTTTAAATCACACCATGACTTGGAGGTGCTCTGGGTTTAAGTTTCAAGGTGACGATGATGTGTTTGAAGTCATGCTTCTCCAAGTTCATTGTGGAACTTTGATACTGCTGGCGTGGGGACTAGGGCAGGCTTCCGGTACACAGGTCACGAGTAAATTCCTTTATCTCATCACCTTAAAAGTGATCCAGATTCCTGCTAGTTCTTCTAGAAAGATTGTCTGGGAGGGTTACTAGCTTAGGTTGCAGTTAATTTTCTTTTCTGAATATTACAGAATACATCTTATGTTATTAATTTAACATTTTAATGAACAGAATTTTCAAATGGAAATGATTCTAACTTCTGATACAGTGATGAGAAAGGAGACCGTGGAGTTGCATGACTGTGCCCGTGTAAAAAACAACTGTCCAAGGAAAAAAGCCCTTCTCAGTAAATGACTGGATTGCCCTCTCCTCCCCTTGCAGCTGTTCAGAGGAGTATATTCACTGATTTGATTCTGTTTTCTTTGTTGAAGTTGGTCCGATGAGATGAACCCGCCGCAGGTAATCCGGACGCTGCTCCCCCTTCTTCTGGAGTCGAGCACTGAGAGTGTGGCTGAGATCAGTAGCAACTCCCTGGAGCGAGTCCTGGGCCCCGCAGAGTCCGATGAGTTCTTGGCTCGTGTGTATGAGAAGCTCATCACTGGCTGTTACAACATTCTGGCCAACCACGCAGATCCCAATAGGTGAGCCTGACTAGGGAGGAGCATCCGGTTCCTGTGACCTCCTGCTACCCTCAGTGAAATATACCAGCACCTGCTTCTCTCTGTCATTCGTTAACAGCTTATGATTGTGCCTTTTTAAAAAATTTAATTTTGGTTATGCTGGTTATACTGGGTCTTGGCTGCTGCGCATGGGCTTTCTCTAGTTGCTGGGGAGCTGGGAGGCAGCTCCTCTTCTGCTGCCGTTCGAGGACTTCCTGCTGCAGTGACTTCTTGTGGAGCACAGGCTCTAGGGCGTGGGGATGTCAGTAGTTGCGTCTATCAGGCTTAGTTGACCCAAGGGATGTGGGATCTTAGTTCCCAGACCAGGGATTGAACCCGTGTCCCCTGCATTGGCAGGTGCATCCTTAATCCCTGGGCCACCAGGGAAGTCCCTGGTTGTGCTTTTTAACAGAAAGTTTTGTATTTGCGTGCATTTTGCATTCTTGAGGACACATACGAAAACTTACTTGGAATCGTCTTTTGTGATTCATTCTTAGGAATGATCATGCTGTCCTAGATGTGGTAAGGTGTGCAAAGGAGCTTGATACAGTTTCTAATGTTTTTGTGACTATGCTTCTGAGATAGATGTTCTGTGGCATGAAGGTGATCTCATTGCATTGTTTGACCATGATGGTGTAGGCCATACTGATGTAGGCGAGTCTTAAAAGAGCAGTTGAGTAAGTTACAGTTTTATCCCACTGAGAACTACATAGATAAAGGGTTCCAGGTGTTGGGATTTCCTGCCTTCTTCTTGTCAAGCAGTCCAGGTTTTCATAAGGAGCTGCCTTTTTTTTTTCTCTCTCTCCACTTCTCTTTTGTCACCCCTACCTCTCTCCGCCTGTCAATGCAGGAGATGTAGGTTCAGTCCCTGGGTTGGGAAGATCCCCTGGAGGAGGGCATGGCAAGCCACTCCAGTATTCTTGCCTGGAGAATCCCGCGGACAGAGGAGCCTGGTGGGCTGCAGTCCATGGGGTCACAAAGAAAAGTGACATAGCATGCCTGTGTGCCCCACTTCCTTATGTCCTCTCTCCCCATCCAGTCCTTCACTCCCTTCCCTCCTCTTTCTAATAGTTTGAGGTAACAGCTCTGATTCTTTGAACTCTTAGCTACTGACTGCATTACTTATCTCAGATTTTAGGAATTTTTTGTTTTGTTATAGTTTTAATTTCTCATTTATTTAGCACCTGCTCTATGCCAGGGTTTATGCCAAGCTTTGACAAAACAGAACTAAATATTGCCCTCAGGGTATAGCCATAAGTAGACTTAGGATTTTTTTTTAATAGTTTATAATTGGGTTTTTAAAAATATAATTTAAAACTTCATTTTCGGCTGTGCTGGGTCTTCATTGCTGCGTGGACTTTCTGGCTGCAGGGAGTGGGGGCTGCTGTCTGCTTGTGGTGCGTGGGCTTCTCCTTGTGGTGGCTTCTCCTGTCGCGGCACAGGATCCAGGGCGCTCCGGCTTCGGTGCTTGTGGCTTGCGGGCTGAGGAGTCGCCCTCCCGGCTCCAGAGCACAAACTCAGTGGTTGTGACGCGTGGGCTTGTCCCATGGCGTGTGGGGTCTTCCCGGACCAGGGATCGAACCCATGTCCCCTGCGTCGGCAGGTGGGTTCTTTATCGCCGAGCTACCAGGGAAAGCCATAGACTTCTGAGTTTTTAAAGGTGAGTATTAGAACATCGAAACAGCCCTTGTGTATAATTTTTATTTCGGATTTTCAGTGGACTTGATGAATCCATCTTAGAAGAATGTCTCCAGTATTTGGAAAAGCAACTGGAAAGCAGCCAGGCTCGTAAAGCTATGGAGGAATTTTTCTCTGACAGGTGAGCTATGCTGTGTTCTCCTCAGTGAGGGTTTCGAATGCCTTGCAGAAGCAAGGACTGTGTTGACCTGGCTGTTCTCTCAGGAAATACAAAAGCCTGCTTAGATGTTTGTACTTCCTGGAGGACTGGTTAACTGCTGGCGCCTTGAGGTTATTGGTGAAGGGGCTTGTTTTTGACTCACCAGTATTGTTGACTCACAGGTGACCAGTTCTCCTAGAGGGAATGAGACTGTGAAGAAATAGGAAAGGATGCTGTTTGTTTGACAGCTTAACATGATTCTTCCATTTTTTCCTCTCCTGCCTTTCAGTGGAGAACTTGTGCAGATCATGATGGCAACCGCCAATGAGAACCTTTCTGCTAAATTCTGTAACCGAGTTTTGAAATTCTTCACCAAACTCTTCCAGCTGAGTGAGTGACAGCTTTTAATAATCTTCTTAGGGGAACTTTGATGTCCAGCTAATGGCTGTGCCTATCTTCTCCCCGAGTGTAACTATAGCAGGAAAATGCTAACAAGTGGAGAGAATTCCTCAGAGAAAGTTTGGAAGGAAGTGGAGCCTTTCCCCTTTCCCTGGCTCACGGTCTGGGCCTCTTCCCTTCCCCTGCCCTCCTTCACTGATCGTCGCCTCTTGGTCTGTCCCCAGCTGAGAAGAGCCCTAACCCTAGCCTCCTGCATCTCTGCGGCTCCCTGGCCCAGCTGGCTTGCGTGGAGCCTGCGCGTCTCCAGGCCTGGCTCACCCGCATGACTGCGTCGCCCCCCAAAGATTCCGATCAGCTGGACGTGATCCAGGAGAACAGGCAGCTGCTGCAGTTGCTGACCACCTACATTGTTCGGGAAAACAGGTAGAGCGCCTGTGTTTGTATCACGTGCTCTGACAGCCCCAGCAACAGGGTGAGAGCGTTTGCAGCTGTGTCTCCTTCAGCCTCAGTCCTGAGGCATTTTCAGTGATCCCACAGCTCCCTCTCAAGAGACTCAAGCAATCTAGCATACATCCTTGATTTTTCTCCTGGAAGAACTTTTGCAGTGGCTTCGCCTGTCAGTTGTAACTCATGTGAATGTTTTATGGTCTCGTAGCCCAAGTGCACAACTTGGCTTAGTGTGTATGATCATGCATTTAATGTTTAATTTTAAACACCTCTTAGAAATTCTTAATTCTTACAAATTTAATACTTCTGATTCCTACTGAATACTTACCAGTGTGATGTTTCTTCTCTACCAGTCAAGTTGGGGAAGGTGTGTGTGCTGTGCTTTTGGGCACCTTGATCCCCATGGCAACAGAGATGCTGGCCAACGGTGATGGGACCGGTTTCCCTGAACTCATGGTTGTCATGGCTACCCTGGCTGGCGCAGGTCAAGGTGCTGGCCATCTTCAGCTTCATAATGCTGCTGTGGACTGGCTGAGTAGATGGTAAGGGGATGAAGTGGAGGATCGCATCTGTACGTTACACCATTGCTCTTAAGGGGGATAATTAATTGCAGGCCATTTTTTTATAGCTCAGAGTGAGTATAAAAGAAACTTGAAGGAAGCTCTGTCTTTTTATTGGGGATTATTCACTATAGATTTAATCAGTTCACTTAATCTCTACTCTTTTATTAGTAGGGTTTCTTGTTCATTATTCCTAGGAGAAGTCTTGGGAAGGTGTACCAACTATCCCTGATAGGAACAGAACCCCCAGTCGCTGATGACCCACATAATTTCCAAAGAATGCCTTTAGTTCACATTGTCTACAAATCGATGCAGGATACACGGAAAAAAGCTTCCTTTCTTTGGTTCGGTGGGTGATTTTGTGTCCCCCATCCCCTTTTTTGTTTGGCAGCAAGAAGTACCTGTCACAGAAGAACGTGGTTGAGAAAATGAACGCCAGCGTGATGCACGGGAAGGTAGGGCGCGTGAGGTGTGCGGGCGGCCGGGCTGCGGGTCCTGCCTGTGGCCGTGGGGCGGGTGCCCCTGCCCGGGGTTTCGGCCCTGGCTCCCCTGCACAGCGGAGGCCTGGAACCTCAGTGTCATCGCCAAGTGCATGCCTTTAGGCCTCTTCTCGGGGGCAGCCAGTGATCTGAAGGAAGTGTTCTGCTAGACAAACATACAACAGAATCCTTCTTAAAACAGTGAGTTCCTGCCTTTTTTAGATAGTGGTGTTCTCTGGAAAATTGTCCACTGCTCCTGCATTGGAACTGTGTGCTCTGAGTGTTAAACACGGGTTACAGTTTACCTCCTCACCTCCGTCCAGATGCCAGAATTATTTACATTATCTGAAGGTTCAGGCCACTGTGCCGAGAGAAAGGGTGGCAACTGGCAGAAATGTTGCATTCAAGCATTTTCTCCCTCCACCCAACCTGTCAGCCTGTCATTGTGGCTGATTTAAATATTTTTCACTAATGGTTAAAAAAAAAGGATTATGACAGAAAAAAGCCAGTGAGAGCTTACTCACACTTTAATATAATCTTTTTATTTTTTTCTTGAGGTGTAGTTGACATAGAATATTAGTTTCAGGCTTACAACATAGTGATTTGATATTTGTATATATGGCAAAATGGTCACAGTAAGTCTAATTAAAATCCATCACCATACATAGTTAAGTTTTTTTTCTTGTAATGAGGACTTTTAAGACCTACTCTTTGGCAGCTTTCAGATGTGCATACATTAACATTAGCTCTAGTCACCGTGCTTGACATTTCATCTCCATGACTTCCTTATTTTACCGATGGAAGGTTGTGTCTTTTGAGGCACATCAGCCACTTCACTGAACCAGCCTCCTTCCCCCGCCTCTGCACCACCTCACTGTTCTCTGTACCAGGCTGGTTTTCTCTGGAGTGACTTTTGTGTCTGTTTCAGCTTTGTTTTCCTGGTTTACGTTGTGCTTCATTTTATGAGATTTTTATATATGTATAAAATATATATAAAATATATACTGTGCTGGGCCCTTGTTGCTGCCTGGGCTTTCTCGAGTTAAAGCAAGCAGGGACTGCTCTCTAGTACTGGTGGCCTCTCTTGTTGTGGAACCTGGGCTCCATGGCGCGAGGGCTTCAGGAACTGCAGCTCCCCAGCTCTAGAGCACAGGCTCAGTAGTTGTGGCCCACGAGCTTAATTGCTCCATAGCATGTGGGATCTTCCAGGATCAGGGATCAAACCCATGTCTGCTGCATTGGCAGGTGGATTCTTTACCACTGAGCCACCAGGGAAGCCCTGTTTTATGATTTTTAAAGAGTCGTCTTTGTGCTGAAGAAGGGATGAATCGTACTGATTCAGTGCAGTTTCTTTTATTTTTAATTTTTAAAGTTTTTAAGTTTTTTGGTCACGCCATGCACCATATGGGCTCTTCGTTCCCTGACCAGAGGTCACACCTGCATCCCTTGTCTTGGAAGTGCTGAATCCTAACCACTGGCCCCCCAGGGAAGTCCCAGTGCAGTTTATTGACCAGCTACTTGCTGTTGTAGTGCAGAGAGCTAAGGAAATAGAGAATTAAAACGTGCTATTTTTCTTCTTTGCATTTTGTGCTGTTGCTTTGATCTTGAGCTTTATTGGAAAAAGCGTGAGAAAAGGTGTGGCGGTCTTCTTTTACAGCACGTGACAGTCCTAGAGTGCACCTGCCACGTCATGTCTTACTTGGCTGACGTCACCAACGCCCTGAGCCAGAGTAACGGTCAGGGCCCGAGTCACCTCTCCGTGGACGGGGAAGAGCGGGCGATCGAGGTGGACTCTGACTGGGTGGAGGAGCTGGCAGTGGAGGAGGAAGACTCCCAGGCCGAGGATTCAGTAAGTGAAGTGACCACCACGGTCACAGCTGACCGGCACTTGCAGAGCTCACGTTAACAAGCCTTTGACCTTCTTTTTTGGCCCCTGTGAGCTTCAGGACTCTTCCCAGTCCTTGTTGCTTATTCATAGCTTTCATGACGAATGCCAGGCTGATTTTCCGGGCCTGCAGAACAAGTTGTAGGACTCTAATCTCCTAGAGGAAGGACCCCTAAATAAGCCTGGGCCTTCTTCAATCTAGAGGCACTTGTCCTGCAGTTTCAACTGGTTTTTTGCATCCAAAATGGAGTTTCAGAGATGAGTTTTTCAGGGGGATGGTGTGAGCTGCATTGTAGAGAAAGCATAAGGTTTATTTTTTTTCTTAGTCACCAAACCTTAATGTCTCATCTGAAATTACATCACATTTATAGCCTGCGAGCTCTCTCCAACTGAAATAGGTTTCTGCCAGTCATTTATGAAGTCAGTGGTTTATTTTCTATAGAGTGTGTTTTTGTGGGTGCCTGTGTGGAAGGATGTATTTCTGATTTAAAAGACTTGTTATCTTTGAAGGATGAAGATTCCCTCTGCAATAAGCTCTGCACTTTCACCATCACTCAGAAAGAGTTCATGAACCAGCACTGGTGAGCGCCGTTTCCTCCCAGGCGGGGCGTCCAGGCTGGGCTCCGGGCCTGTGGCCTCACCGCCTGCCTCTCATGCTGTGCAGGTACCACTGCCACACCTGCAAGATGGTCGACGGGGTGGGCGTGTGCACGGTGTGTGCCAAGGTCTGCCACAAGGACCATGAGATCTCCTACGCCAAATACGGCTCCTTCTTCTGCGACTGTGGAGCCAAGGAAGACGGCAGCTGTTTGGTGAGAGACCAGAACCTTCTCTTGGCTCTCGAGGGTGACTTGTTAGTGATACAGATGTGTAAGCCAAACTGGGAACTCCCCACGTCACCTTCGTGGTGTCCTGGGTCTGGGTTCTGACTCTGTCAGTGATCAGTTGTACAGTCATGGCCTCAGTACTTCGCTTAGAATAGCAGAGCTTGCAGTGTCCTTAGAGATCTTGCAGTTTTTTGAAAGACCCTACCCCCACCCCAGTTTAAGATTTGTCGTTATGAGTGGGTAAAGTGTTAGCTATTAGGTGAATACCGCGAAGATTAGAACTCAGTCTTTTGGATATTCTTTAAATGGTTAGCCAGTCTCCCCTTTGAGTCAGATTTTTTCTCTGAGATCTTAGGCAGTATTTCATATGTGCTTGTGGCAGGACACTGGGAGCCTCTGACATTTCCTGTCCCTAGGCTTTGGTGAAGCGAACTCCCAGCAGTGGCATCAGCTCCACCATGAAGGAATCAGCGTTTCAGAGTGAACCTAGGGTTTCAGAGAGTCTCGTGCGCCACACCAGCACCTCCCCGGCGGACAAGGCCAAGGTCACCATCAGCGATGGAAAGGTTGCTGACGAAGAGAAGCCCAAGAAGAGCAGCCTGTGCCGCACTGTGGAGGGCTGCCGGGAGGAGCTGCAGAACCAGGTGGGCCCTGGTGGGAGGAGCTGCGGAACGGGGTGGGCCCTGGTGGGGGGAGCTGCGGAACGGGGCGGGCCCTGGTGGGGGGAGCTGCGGAACGGGGCGGGCCCTGGTGGGGGGAGCTGCGGAACGGGGCGGGCCCTGGTGGGGGGAGCTTCGGAACGGGGTGGGCCCTGGTGGGGGGAGCTGCGGAACGGGGCGGGCCCTGGTGGGGGGAGCTGTAGAACGGGGTGGGCTTTGGTGGGGATAGGGGTGCGGGGGGAGCTGCAGAGCCAGTGGGCTCTGGCTGCCCACAGCACAGGAGGGCAGAGTGCAGAGCCTGGTACATGGCTGTCCTTCCCACTCCACCAGTGGTTATTTTGTCCTCCAAGGTTACTTATTTCCATCATGGGAGTAGGAGTTGTGTGTATTGTCGATCACTGCTTCGTAGGGAGTCTGTGACTGAGGAGTGTTTGGGGGGTTTGTGTGAAGGGGGATTTTAGTTGTGTGATGCTCCAGGGCACCCTTTCTTGATGTGGTCCCCTCATCTGCAGCACAGAACACAGAAAGCGGTGGGTGGTGGTTGGGTGGTCGTCATCTCGGTCTCCCAAGTGGCGCATGACTGGACGTGCTCTAGATGCCTCACTGTGCGCGGTGGGTGTGTGGGAGCAGTAGGTATCAGCATGGGGCCCCTGGCTTAGGGACCCAGTCGCATGCTGACTGGAATCAAATCCAGTGCTCGGACAGAGTGAAGTGAGGGCTGAAACACCTACTTGAAGTGAGGAAGCTGGGTCCTGGGTTCTGTAGGTCATTATTGGCAAGATGATGATGATGAGTGTGATCTGTTTTTTTTTCTTTTTTTTTTTTTTCACTTGTGTATTTGGATTTTTCTCAGGCCAATTTCTCCTTCGCTCCTCTCGTGTTAGACATGCTCAATTTCCTCATGGATGCCATTCAGACCAACTTCCAGCAGGCGTCCGCGGTGGGGAGTAGCAGCCGGGCCCAGCAGGCCCTCCGGGAGCTGCACACAGTGGACAAGGCGGTCGAGATGACAGACCAGCTGATGGTGAGTGGTCAGGGTCAGGGGGCAAGGGGCATGTGGGAGCCAGCACATCCACTGGGAACCCAGAGGGCTCTTAATGCTCTGAGATGCATCCTTAGAAAGTCACCCATGGGCGTTCAGAACCTAGACTGTAAGAACCTGTGACACCCAGTGTGAAAATCATCACGTGAGGTGTGTCTTCTAACAAAGGGGATCGGAGGGCACATGGACCAACAGCGAGTAAGTCTCCTTTTCAGTTCACGTAAATATGTGAACCCCTGTCTGTGAGGAGTGACATTTGGGGGCGATTTTAATAGCTAGGAATGTCTTCTGTATGTAAAATAGAAGACCACCTTATTGTATCTTCTCCCCCAGGGTTCACATTGCATGCAGAAGTAATGCTGTCCTCTTTGGCTTAGAGCCTTTTACATAGTCTTCCTTTAGTTCTTGCTGTGATGTGGCTGCTAAGTTCTAAGTTGTCCACTGTACCCGTGCTGCCCAGCACTGACTGTAGGACTCCTGGAGTGGTCTGCTTGGCTTCTTGAGCAGCTGTGTAAAATAAAATAGTAGGACTTCTTTGGTGGGCCAGAGGTTAAGAACCTGCCTGCCAAGGCAGGGAACATGGCTTTGATCCCTAGTCCAGGAACTGAGATTCCCCATGTGGGAGCAGCTAAGCCCGTGTGCTACGATTACCGTAGCCTGCAAGCCAGAGTCCATGGTCCAAAGCAGAAGCCACTGCAGTGAGAAACCTGAGCACTGCAACGAGAAGTAGCCCCTGTTCACCACAACTGGAGAAAGCCTGTACGTGGCAGAGAAGATCCAGAGCAGCCAGAGTTAAAGAAAAGGAGAAAGGAAACTCCTGGCACTTGTGGAAGGGTAGCATAAAAATGAGTGAGGCACACGAATAGATCGCACAGGGTGCCTGCTTCTGAGGGAAGCATGATCACGTGGTAGTGCACACAGAGACAGACACAGGTATTCTGACGTTTTATTGAAAATAAGTCACTGTTGGGAATTCCCTAGGGCTCCAGTCATTCGGACTCTGTGCTTCCACTGCAGGGGGCCTTCGTTTAATCCCTGGTCAGGGAACTAAGATCCTGCAATGGCCAACCTCCCTCCCCTAAAAATCAGTCACAGTTTTAGATCAGTGGTTTTAGACTTGCAGATGTTAACGATGAAGCTAGAAAAATATTGGGATGGTGTTGGTGATCCATAAGGTTGCTGACTTTTAATTTTATTGGGGTAAATCAATGAAAAAAAACACTATCATCATTATCATTTTATTTTTTAAAAGGGCATTTTGGGAATTCTGCGGTGGTCCAGTGGTTAGGATTTAGTGCTTTCACTGCTGAGGGCCCGGGTTCGATCCCTGGTTGGGGAACCAAGATCCCACAAGCTGTGTGGCATGGCCTAAAAAGAAAGATGGGGGTGCTTTTTAACACTTAAAAAAAAAATCACTACTTATGTTAATTTAGTTGTATGCAGCATTTACCTCATTGTTCTTATTGGACTGACAGTAATTTTGATGAATTGACTGTCCATGGATTAGAGATTGGAAACCTTTGCTCTTGAGTAACTAAATTGTACAGTATTTCAGTCACATGAATAGTGTATGTATGAATCCACTTGATCTATTTTGCCTTATTACTGCCTACTCTCTCTGCGTCCGTCTTTGCCAGGTTCCCACGTTAGGCTCCCAGGAAGGTGCCTTTGAGAATGTTCGGATGAATTACAGCGGAGACCAGGGTCAGACCATTCGACAGCTGATTAGTGCCCACGTGCTCAGGAGGGTGGCTATGTGTGTGCTCTCCTCCCCTCACGGGCGCCGCCAGCATTTGGCTGTCAGCCACGAGAAAGGCAAGGTGGGTCCTCCAGTCCCCTCCCTCTCAGTTGAGGTCATGTTTGTCTTAGGTGCTGAGCAGAACACATAGGGGACAACACCCAGATTGGCCCACTAGGAAAACGTCTGTTTTTCTGAATTCTAGCAAGGCTTCAGGGACAGAGCTCAGCAAGCTCTTCTGCTGGAACCCTGAGTTACGTTACCACACTTAGCACCAGGATGCCTGGGACAGAGGCTGACTAGTACTTCCCACTCTGTGATTCAAACCCCAGGTGAGGGTGACGACCGAGGCTTCCTAGGACAGTGTGGCTTGCAGTCTTCCTCAGGTTAGCCCCTCTGGAAGACACAGTGGAGAGAGGGGAGTCTCCCAGGAGGGCGCAGTGGCCCTTATTCAGGTCTTCCCTGCCCTCCCAGCCCTCTTGGAGACCCAAGGAAGTTTATGGAGTTCTATGGAACAGGAGGAGCTAGAGGAGAGGTTTTATCTTTATTTTTGAGGAGTCCTAACTCAGCCTCTGTTTCCTGGCTGCTTCGTTTGTCCCCTCTTTACATTAAGTGAAGAAGAGACTAGAGATAAAAGTGGCCCTAACACATTTCCAGAAACGTTTTCATAGAAAAATGAGAAGGGACAGTAGTGTGCGGGAATTGTTCAATATTTTATGAGCAGATTATATGAAGCTGGTTTCTTTTGTCACCTCGAGAAAGAAGAAGTGAAAGACATTCCATTCTTTAAGCCAGAGAATATAGACACTGGTACTGGTCTTGGGTTTTTGAAGAGACTTGCTCACAAAAACAGCCTCCAGAGCAGTAGCTCTGCTCTGGAGTGAAGATCAGTGAGGGAGCTCTTGTTGCTGCTGTCCCCTGAGGGGAAGGGGGCTGGGGATACATTGGTACTTGTTCCTGCAGATCACTGTCCTCCAGCTCTCAGCGCTGCTGAAGCAAGCAGACTCCAGCAAAAGGAAGCTGACTCTGACCCGCCTGGCCTCTGCCCCGGTGCCCTTCACTGTGCTCAGCCTCACGGGGAATCCTTGCAAGGAGGACTACCTGGCCGTCTGTGGGCTTAAGGTAATCCTGAGCCAGTTTGGTTCTCTTGAACTATAGGTCACTGTGACCTTTTCTACTGTTCTTAGCTCCACCTTCTTTTACTCATTGTTGAGATTGGAAATTAAAAGCCATTGGGAAGACGAAAGAAGTCTTTGAATTTCTTCCACGTCTTCCAGATTTCTCTTGTATTGGAAATAAGCTCTGTGTGTTCTTGACTCCTGACCGTGTCACTCGACAGTCTGAGTACTGTCTGGAGGCGGCGAATGCCGGGGAGGAACAGGCAGCGTTGACCTCTGAAGTGAGTGGGCCCCCTTAATCCCCAGACCCCCTTAACCGCCTGTCCCTTCGCCCGTGTCCAGGACTGCCACGTGCTCACCTTCAGCAGCTCAGGCTCTGTCTCGGACCACTTGGTTTTGCACCCCCAGTTGGCCACGGGGAACTTCATCATCAAAGCCGTGTGGTTACCCGGCTCACAGACTGAGCTAGCGATCGTCACCGCAGACTTTGTCAAGGTATAGTACAGCTCTCTGATGGTCTGGCCCTACAGTGGTTTTGCTTTTAAATTCAGAATGCCTGGTCTCCATTACGTCTGCTAACTTCTTTAAGAAGTTAAAAATAGAAAGTCCTCACATCTTGCTACCTCTTGCCCTGTTGCTGAGCAGGGGCCGTCCACGCACAGGTAACAGGTAACTGATTCCGGTGCAGCCCCCCTGTGCCACTGCGCCGCTCTCAGTCGCTATTCTTGGCGTGGACTTAGCTGCTGGGCCTCTCCTCTGCCATTCCTTACGAGAGAGTGGGAAGAGGCCTTGTTTATCTTTGTGTGCTCAGCGCCCGGCCCTGACGGGTGTGTGCTGAGTGGAAGAGTGCCCTTCCTCACCACTGCCGCTTCCTGGATGCACCGGGAGAGTTTGGGCCTGGGGCTGAGCTAGACCTCCCTTATTTGATCTTTCTTCTCTTCTGCAGATTTATGACCTATCGGTTGATGCCTTGAGTCCAACCTTCTACTTTCTCCTGCCCAGCTCAAAGATAAGAGATGTTACCTTCCTCTTCAACGAGGAGGGGAAGAACATCATTGTTATAATGTCCTCAGCGGGGTACATCTATACACAGCTCATGGAGGAGGCCAGCAGTGCCCAGCAAGGACCCTTCTACGTCACCAACGTACTGGAAGTCAACCACGAGGAGCTGAAGGTTAGAGCGCACGGTGCTGCTTCCTTCTGGGCCGGGGTTCATCAGCCCAGTGGCTGTTTCATTGTTTCTCTTTTCTTTTAACTTTTTACATGACAGCAAAGCTCTAGTTCTAAAGGATTAAACTTGAAGTTCTTTTATTCTCATGGTATTTTTAAGATTTACCACCGAGATCTGATGCTTAGAGAATGAGAGCCCCTAATCATGGTGTAAAATGAATGAGCAGAGACTTCCCTGGTGGGCTAGTAGTTGAGAATCCACCTGCAGGGGGGCATGGGTTTGATCCCTGTCTGGAAAGAGTCCACATGCCATGGGGCAGCCACGCCCACAAGCTGCAGTACGGAGCCTGCTGCCGCCACCACGGAGGCCCGCGCGTCTCGAGCCTGTGCCCTGCGGCGACAGAAGACCCTGCGGTGAGGCCCTCGCACTGTAGCCAGAGAGCAGCCCGCCTGCGCCGAGTTAGGGAAAGCCTGGTGCATCATCGAGGACCCAGTGCAGCCAGAAATAAAAGCACCCGTGTACATTAAAGAATGAATACATAAGATGAGTGGCCAGCCAGAGTGGCAGCCGGTGCCCCAGGCGGCTGAGAACCTAATGTGCTGTTGTCTCTGTCGCGACAGGACAGTAACAGCCAGGTGGCGGGCGGCGGTGTGTCCGTCTATTACTCACACGTGCTGCAGATGCTCTTCTTCAGCTACTGTCAAGGCAGGTCGTTTGCAGCCACCGTCAGCAGGACGACTCTGGAGGTGCTGCAGCTCTTCTCCATCAACATCAAAAGGTGGGGCTGGGCACTTAACCTTGAACTTCCGCAGCACCCCGTGTTCAACAGGGGAGTTCCGCCCCCTCCCCTCCCGGGGACTCTCCCTTCCCTGCCTGGTACCTCTAAACTAGGCAGCATCCGGTGTTGGTAGGTTGGCCGGTCTGCATGGTTTGTCCTCCCAGGCTGTTAGAGGTGGTTTGGGGGGGGCCACTGTCCCTCAGAAGGAAAAGCTACAGTCAAGGTAGCAAATGTGGTTTTAATTTAATGAGAGTTTTCAGAAGGGAATGTCAGTTTCTTTCTCCTAGACATTCCTGCTGCTAAGATGCCCTTGAAGTTTCCCTCCTGGTTGGGGGCGGGGGCTGTTGATCAGTAAATAGAACATGATGTCAACATATGGGGCATGGTGGGAGTTTGGGGAGGCGGGGGCTGCCATCAGGCTTCCAGAAGATAGGGGTATGTGAGGTAGGGGGGTGTTTTATTTAAGGAGGAGGCAGAAAAAGTTTAAGGTTTCTTTCCCTCTTCCTTTTCTGCCACTGAAAAGCCATTACAACACTTTCTCTCTGCCCTCTGTCTGTGAATCAGCTGGTTTGGGGTGAAATAAAATGGTTACCATTCATACAGAGCTTGACGTGCTTGGAAATTCTTAAAAGGAGAACGGGTTGTTAGCCTTTGACTCCTACGTGGGCCTGTGCAGTTGATAGCCTTAGGCACGTAGGGACCCCGATCCCTCAGACAGGGAGAGCCTGAAACAGGGCTCCCGCTGGGCGCGCGTTGTGTGAGACTGTGCGTGTGGCTCAGAGGAAAACTGAGTGATGGGTAATTTTGAGTCCTCGGGTGGGTGTATTTCTCTGAGACTCAGTAGGTAGTGAGGGTGTCCTTCAGGTCCACGAGAGAGCTGGTAGATGGTGAGTGACACCCTGACTGGCCACCTTTGTCGTCTGCAGTTCCAACGGCGGCAGTAAGGCGTCTCCTGCCCTTTGTCAGTGGTCTGAGGTGATGAACCACCCTGGCCTGCTGTGTTGTGTCCAGCAGACTACAGGCGTGCCCCTGGTGGTGATGGTGAAACCGGACACTTTTCTCATCCAGGAGATCAAGACTCTTCCTGCCAAAGCAAAGGTGAGTGCCACGTTCCCCCATTGCTTGAGTAGACCGTGACCTGCCCTATTTTTGTATATCCTGTCACTTTCCCAGCTCTTCTGTCAAAAGTCTATAGAAGAATCTCCTCCTAGACGTCTTTTCTTTGCCGGCCTTTTGCACCCCCCGCCCCGTTGACCGTGAGACCAGTGGCTTCTCTGCCTCTTTGTGTAGGCCCTGCTCCGTAGACGTGGGAACTAACATGGCCCTTCCCCTCCTCCTAGATCCAGGACATGGTGGCCATCAGGCACACGGCCTGCAACGAGCAGCAGCGGACGACGATGATCCTGCTGTGTGAGGACGGCAGCCTGCGCATCTACATGGCCAACGTGGAGAACACCTCCTACTGGCTGCAGCCCTCCCTGCAGCCCAGCAGCGTCATCAGCATTATGAAGCCCGTCCGCAAGCGAAAGGCGGCCACCATCAGTAAGTCCCGCCCCCGAGGCCTGCCCGGGGAGGGGGCTCGGAGTAGACGGCCATGGATACCCATGAAAAACGGGGACTGGGCCCTCTTCAGTGGTTAAGATTCTGCAGTTCCAGTGCAGAGGGTGTGAGTTCAGTCTCTGGTCAGCTAACTAAGATCTCAAATGCCTTGTGGCATGACAAAAGAAAGAAATGGGGACTGTCTTGCTTGTGTGGCTTATAAAGGTAGAGGTTGTGCTAGCTAGCTCCCTAGAAGCAGAGACAAGGTTCTTGCAGCTACCCCTTTTCTGAGCATGGCAAACATCTGTTGGCTCTCTGCAGATAGTAGTTCCTAGGTGCCCAGGAAAGAGTGCTCTCTTGGATCTGGTTTGAGATAGTTTTCTCTCCGTTTAGGGAAAGTGGCTTGCCTGATGGGGTGGGCAGGATGGAACTGGCGGAGGAGTAGATCCTTCAGTTGGTTTATTCTCACCAAGTAGTGTAGAAGCCAGGCCTTCCCTAATGGCTCAGCTTAAGAATCCACCTGCAATGCAGGAGACATGAGTTCAGTCCCTGGATTGAGAAGATCCTGTGGAGGGGAGGGCATGGCGACCTACCCCAGTATTCTTGCCAGAAAAGCCCCATGGACAGAGCCTAGCAGGCCAGAGTCCATGGGGTCGCGAAGAGTCAGGCACGGCTGAAGACACTGAGCGTGCACGCGTGCCTTGGGGAAGCCGTCCTGGGTGCTGAGCTGGGAGTCCTGCGCCTGAGTGGTAAAGCAGGACTCCTTCAGGAGTGAAAGCTTGCGTTTAGCAGTGAGTGACTTGGTCTGAGCAAAAAAAGATCATTACAGCGTTCTTCCCACTCCCTGGAATCTGTTCTAGAGCCTGTATTTGAGAAAATTGTGCAGCTCATCCTCTATAAAGAAATAGTTCCTGTTGTTTATTTTAGTTAAGCCAGCTCTGAGAGAGCCTGTTGTGAGTGAGTGTTCCAGATCCTGACACCAGATCTCTTTGCCCTGCAGGGTCGTGTTGTGGTTTGGGGTGGTGACTCTTGGGCAGCTGACCGCATGTAGGCATCATAGTGATGCCAACCGTGTCCTCCCAAGTTGGCCTAAGGTTGGGGTGCGCATGTGAGCTCGGGTGCAGAGGATGGGGCTGCGCTAATGACGGTGCTCTCTGGCCCCCGGGGCTGCCCTCCACAGCAACCCGCACCTCCAGCCAGGTGACCTTCCCCATTGACTTCTTTGAGCACAACCAGCAGCTGACCGACGTGGAGTTTGGTGGGAACGACCTCCTGCAGGTCTACAACGCACAGCAGATAAAGCACCGGCTGAACTCCACGGGCATGTATGTGGCCAACACCAAGGTGAGGCCCGGCTGCGGGGCCCCGGCTTCAGTCCCTGGGCAGCAGGGCTCGCGAACGTGTGATGTGAGGACACACCTCCTGTCGGGATGCAGGCTCACGGTTGCTAACCCTTGACTGTAGTCTCATGGTCCCCAGAATAAACAGATACGCTCAGCTCCACGCAGGAGGGCCCCTGCTCCTGTGTTACCAGCAGGGTTACCGTGCCCAGGGCGGCAGGAGGTGGTTAGTGCCGGGGAGAAAAGGAGCCTGAGATGGAAGGCTCTGCTCCCCGCCTGTGCTTCCCGTCCTGGGAAGCAAGTCACTGCCGAGAAACGGAAGGATAGAGGCCTTGTGTAGGATCGTGCGTGTGTCACGTCTCAGGGAGGACTGGAAGTTGGCCCTTAAGAGCTTGTGTTCATTTGACGACGTGCGCCTCTCCCCCCTCCAGCCCGGTGGCTTCACCATTGAGATCAGTAACAACAACAGCACCATGGTGATGACAGGCATGCGCATCCAGATTGGGACCCAGGCAATTGAACGGGCCCCATCGTACATTGAGATCTTCGGCAGAACCATGCAGCTTAACCTGAGTCGCTCACGCTGGTTCGACTTCCCGTTCACCAGAGAAGAAGCCCTGCAGGCTGATAAGAAGCTGAACCTCTTCAGTGAGTCCCCGGCTCCTGGCACAGATTGTATCCATCTCATGATTAATTCTGACTGCAGGGCCACTTCTCTGTGGCTCTCCAGGATTCTGGGGTCCCTCTGCTCTCCTGATAGCTCTGTGGTCTCTGCCATCAGGAAATATTGAGCTTCATTTGGGACATAAAGGAGGCAACGTGACAGGAAAGGGATATACTTGAGAATGGGGGGGTAGAGACGCGGCAGCTGCCTCAGGGCTCCCTTCTGTAGGCTTGGGTGACCTCACCGCTGGGCTGCCTTCCTGTCTAGGCAGAGAGGTGGTGAGATTAGCACCTGACATCACGAAGCTGTCTGAAGGTGCAGTTGAGGGCCTCAGGGCACATGTCACTGAGAAATGTTTAGCAATGCCCTTAAAACCTCAGAGTAGACATCCCTGGGCCTTCCATAAGGTTGACAACTTTCCTTACCATTTACTGGCCACCTGTCTGATACTCTTTCTTCCAGAAACAGTTGCTGTTAGTACGAATGAGGATGATCTGTGCTTTGAACAAAAGGAGTGTTTAGAGATCCCTGGGGGTGGAGTTGGGAGACATGGTATTCTGATAGCTCCGGAGGACCCCTGCACTGGTATTTGGGGTCTCTTCGTCTGAGTAGGAGACTTCATGGACTTTTGGTTCATGGAACTGTGTCTGCATATGTTCAGCATCTGTACCAGGTGAAAGTGCTGCTGAAGTCTCAGGAGATAAAGTTCCTCTGTGACTGAAATGGTTGCGGCTCACCACCTTGTCCACACCAGTCTGGGCTTTGCTTTGTAGGGGATACTCTTTAGAGCCCCTTAGAGAGCGTGCTTCCCAACGGCTTCTCTTGCTTATCATAGTTGGGGCCTCGGTGGATCCAGCAGGCGTCACCATGATCGATGCTGTGAAAATTTATGGCAAGACTAAGGAGCAGTTTGGCTGGCCCGATGAGCCTCCGGAAGAATTCCCTTCTGCCTCCGTCAGCAACATCTGTCCTTCAAACCTGACCCAGAGCAACGGCACTGGAGACAGTGACTCAGCGGCCCCTGCCACCACAAGTGGGCCTGTCCTGGAGAGGTACCGGCGCCGGCGGGTAGCCCTTTGTTCTCACCCGTCCACTCTTCCAGCAGAGCCTGAATCTTGAGAGACCGAGCCCCTCATAAGTGTCCCAGGTCTGGCCTGTGATTTTCAAGATTTCACACCGCACCCCCGCACGCAGGGTCTCCTGATGAGCAGACAGGGCTTGGCGGCGTGCTCAGAGCCAGCTGACTCCCAGGGCTCTGCCCCAGGGCTGCTGTCCCTTCCCTTCTCTTACTGCTCAGGTGCCCTTGGGAGCAGTCAGAGGCTGCTGACCAGAAGACGCTTGAGCCAGATTTAGAGATTAGGATCCAGTCTTGCTGAAATTATAGGGAAAAGTCTTCCCTTTCGTTCCAATTTCATCATCTTCTCATCTTTCTCTGCAGCAGTTACTTCCTGTGGTAATAACACTGCTGCCAAGAGGCTGTCCCAGGCTTCTTGTAGCAGAGTTCAGAGCCCCCTGGGGCTCCCCCCAGCAGCCTTCTTAAGCACTGCGCTTGGCTTCTTCGTGCTGGGGCGCTGCGGTTTGCCGCCGTAGAGCCAGCAGCTCAGGATGTAAGATGTGCAGTTCTTACATTGGAGGCGTGAGAGCAGCCCGGCTTGGAACCACTGCCGCCCACCAGCAGCCTCCCCGCCCCTCCTTTTCTCTGTCTCCCCACGCCCTTCCCACTCTGTTCTTATATTGTTTGCTTAGGATGTGTTTCCAGGTTTCTCTGAGCTTCACATTTTTTTCCTTTTTTTTTTCCTTTTGCTTCTCCCCCAAGTTCTGAAACTGAGTCCCTAACCAAGCTGGACCGGTTAGTATGCCCTCTTTCATTTCTTTGCACGAGCGAGTGTGTGTTAGAGAGCCGTGTAACTGATGACGTACGTGGCTTTGCGTTGATTCCGCTTCTGTGGGCGAGTCCTGCCGCTTCTTTCTGTCCCCATCGTTGCATGGCTGCAGAGCTGTCCTGTGTCCCCGTGGAGAATGCGGGGGGTTGGACATGCGTGCTTGGTGTCGGCCGCCCCTGCCTTCCCCCACCCCGCTCTGCAGGGGTGAGGTGGGGGGTGGGGCGCCGAGTCAGTGGAGACGGTCTGTCGTCGGAACAGCCACCAGGGAGCTTGTTTTGTCCTCCTAGGTTTTATGCCCCAGGCCCCTCTCTACTGCCGCCCTCTGCCCCTCGACCTTTCTCTCACCAGCTGCCTTCTCCGCACTTTCCCCTGTCTGTCCAGAGTTTCAGCCCTCAGGCCGTTGGTCTTTTTACTGTGCTGCCTTCAACGCACACGAGGGATCCCTGGGGAGTGTGGCCCTCTGTACCCTTTGATGGTTGGGCTTCTTATCCTTCCCTGAGAGAACATTGCCCAGTTTTCTAAAGGGGCTTCAGCCTACCCTTTGAATGTTGGTAATTGGCGTGAACCTAAAAATCCAGTTGGTTCTCTTCCCCATACTGGGCGACTCCTAGGAAGTGCTTTTGTGCACCTTCTTGGAGGTGTAAGTCAAGTGTAACCATAGCTCTCCCAGTGTAAGAAGATGGCTTGAACCTTTCCCTTTGTGTATCCCCTTTGCCTACTGATCTTGGGGCACCTGAGCTTCGGGTCCCATTGCATCAAGACTGTTAAGCCTGTCTCCGTGATCCCTGCCACAGGCAGCAGAAGGAAGTGCCCTTATCCTCTTTGAGGAAGAAAAGCCCTGTCTTTGAGTCGCAGATTATGAACGTGGCCTCAGGTTGATCTGCAAGCAGGAGCCAGGCTCCTTCCGGCCTGTGACACAGGGAGCGACCCACGTGGTGCCTGTCTGTGGCAGGTCTTAGCGAGCTTTGATTTCGTGTTTGGCGCTCACTCCTGTCCCTAAGGGCCTCGGGACTGTAGTCTGCGCAGGCTGGAGCACCAGGCGGAGAGAAGGGGGGCTTTTGTACTCAAGCCAGCTTTTCTGTCTCCCCAGGCTGGTTGTGAGTTCTTTAGAAGCCCTGGAAAGCTGCTTTGCTGTTGGCCCAATCATCGAGAAGGCAAGTTACTTTTTTAAAGCACATGGGAGCTTTCTGAAGAGGCAGGAGGTCAGAGGCCCCAAAGCCTTGCAGCTCAAGTACATTTATAGCATGATCTTGATTTGCAAGGGTGATCCAGAGGAGTCTTCAGCTTAAGGCTTTATGTCCTACTTCAGGGGACCCATGGTGGGAGTGTGTGTAACACAGGGTGCGTGCTGGTTAAAGAGCACTGTGGCAGGAGTCCTGATCTTGGTCTCGATGTCTGTACCTGTGTGTGGGAGGGCTGTGTTTTCTGCAGTTCTTTGTCTTGTTCCCTGTGGTCCGTGGAGCCCAACCTCGTCCTGTTAGGCTAGAAGAGGGGGAGGGGGAGGGCAGGGTGTGGGCAGCTCATCCTGCATGGCTTGTGTGGGTTCGTGGCAACCCTGCTGTCTTCTGCATCAGGAGAGAAACAAGACCGCAGCTCAGGAGCTGGCCACGCTGCTGCTGTCCCTGCCAGCCCCCGCCAGCGTCCAGCAGCAGTCCAAGAGCCTGCTGGCCAGCCTGCACACCAGCCGCTCAGCCTACCACAGCCACAAGGTAATCGGGGGCGTCTTCCGTCAAAGTGGACGTGGTGGGACTGACAGGAGAGCAAGTAAGTTGGCCTCTTGGACCGCAAGCAGGGGTGTCACGGAGTCAGGTGGGGAGAGGAGAGCGTTGAGGTTAGACCCACATAGCCTCATGTTTTTCCTGAGAAATGAGTGTCACTCAGAATGAGGACAAGCCTCTAACAGGCCCCTGGTTTGCGTTCTTTTTTTTCTCCTGTTACTTTAATAGAATTGACAAGATTTAAGGAAGGGAGGGGAAGGCCATTTGAGTAGGGGGGCTTCTCGCTGGAGGACGGGAGAGGGACGGCACTCAGGAGGTCAGGACTGCTGGTGTCTTCACTCCTCCAGGCCCGCACAGGCCTCAGAGAGGTGCACTTACTTGCATGTGAAGAATTTGGTGAGTGGGTGAAAGAGACTCGGGGGAGGTCTGGGGAGAGGGAGTCTCACCTATTAAAGTAAGTAGCAACGAAAGGCAGTAAGTTTGGCCAGTTTCGTAAATAGAAAAGAGTGTCAGCATTTCAGATCCATGAGGGGGAAGCCACCAACCCAAATGCCTTGGTTAGCTATTCTGCCTCCAATGCAGAGAATTGAGAAATGTGAGTTTAACTTGCTGAACCTCTCAAGGAAAGACAGTTTTGGAAACATAGCTTTGGTATGACCCTGCAGAGAAATGACTTTGTAGGAAAGAGATCTGGGATGTTGCTATTCTGGAGAATCGGCTGGTTCTGGTTTTCCAATCAGGCTTTGATACTGATTTCATGGCTTGTGAATATTTTTAAGTGGCTTTAACATTTTATGTATTTAAGAAGTAGAACTGTGTTGGGCTGCCTTGAAGGTTTGTTTCAGGTAGTCGGTGGTGATTAACCTGTTCTGTTGAGAGGAAGTCGCCAGCCTGACAATCTGCCAGCTCCCCTCTCCTCTGGGCTTTAGTACCCAGGCCTTCTTTGTCTTTGGTTCACCCTCTGTGATTCTTTTGTTGTAGGATCAGGCCTTGCTGAGCAAAGCTGTGCAGTGTCTGAACACATCAAGCAGAGAAGGCAAGGATCTGGACCCCGAGGTCTTCCAGAGGCTGGTGGTCACGGCACGCTCCATCGCCGTCATGCGTCCTAACAACCTCGTGCACTTCACGGAGTCGAAGCTGCCCCAGACGGAAGCAGGTGAACTTGGCCTGCCTGGCCGCGGTCCCGAATCTGCCTGCTCGTCTTCTCTACTCTCCCATCTTCTCGTAGTTCTCTCTGGCCTCTGATGGACTTGGTGCTCTGAGACAGGGATCTCACTCTCGTCTTTATACCTTGTAGGGCTTCTGACATTAGAGTTGTACCGTTTTAATAATTACTCTTTCCAGTGCTTACCCCTTGGATTACTCTTGAGTTTACTTAGTGTTCTGGACACCAGATGTAGTCGGTCTCTGGACTCACTGCCTCTTTGAAGTCTTCAGGGGAAAGCCCAGCTCGTGCCCTGCGGCTTTAAAGTGACAGCGTCAGTCATAGCTCTGGCTCCCTCGCTGCTCTCTCGCCAGAGTTCTGTTTACATGAGCAGCAGCCTCTCTCTCAGCGCATGATGCCGTTTCCTCCTCTCCTCATGCTGGCTGGGTACCGCACCTGCTTGGCTTTCATCAAATAGAGCTTATCGATGCCTTTACGGTTCTGTTATGTACATGCTCCCATAGGTTGTCGTCATCCTGTTCTTCCCCTAATACTGTAATCCAGGAATCTTTTTAGAAAATCTTACATGTTTCCCTAGTTTAGAAGTTGAACAGTTGGACCTGAGATCTCTGACTCTGCTGTAAGATCCTGAATGCTCCCCCTTCTACTTAATTCTAACATACACTGTTTTCTGTGATATTCCTTTCCCAGACTGTTTTTTTCCTAGATGTGCCTGCTGGAATCTAGGGATAGTTGGCATATTGATTGGGGCCCCACTTGAAACTCCCTCCCCAGGCAAGCTTCCTTGACCTGAGTTAACCTTAAAACAAATTAAATTCCATCTTCAATTTACCGTCGTTAATCATTTTTTTTTTCTCCTGCTTAGAAGGAGCAGATGAGGGGCGAGAACCTCAGAAGCAGTTGGAGGGAGACTCCTGTAGTTTCATCACGCAGCTGGTGAACCACTTCTGGAAACTGCACGCCTCCAAACCCAAGAATGCCTTCTTGGCGCCTGCCTGCCTGCCAGGTATCATGTTAAAAGGGACATTTGCTAGTGAAACCTGATGTAAGTTCTTTCTTTGAACAGATTGAACTCTTCACCTTGAGCCTTCCTCATCCATCTCTTCCAGAGTGAATATTTAGGAAATACAAGTCTGTGAGATCAGTGTTCCTGATGGAGGAATTTGCGGTGTAGCAGAGGGATGGGCCTTTCTTGATCTCTCCATGTCGGGTTGCATACTTCACATAAAGACGTGTGTGTCTGTGTGTGTGTGGGCGCGCACGTGCCTCCTTAGTGGTGTTCATGATTGTTTAAAAAAATCTTGGAAAGCTTGATTAAAAGCCAGTTAAAAAGGTAAAAGTTAAACATCATCCTAGAGAATTATTTAGTTTCTAAGCTATTGCTGCCTCGAGTGTCTAACTTTCCACACTATCTGAGGGTTAGGTGGAAGAGTAAGCTCTGAACAGCAGTCTGGAAAATAGAAGGACCTCTGCTGCTCACTCGTGTTTGCTTGGGCAGTAAACCCCAAACACATGTTCAGGGCGTCTTTATCACCTGAGTTCTGGGGATCATTGGGAACATTTGGACTCCACTCAGCTCTTCACACTTGTCTGCTCTGTATTTTGATATCTATAGAGAGTTAGACCTATTTATTTCTGTGATGCAGGGTATCTGGAAAAGCTTTTGGGGCAATTGGAGAGATTTAGGAGACTATTAATGGAGCAAATCATAAATAGTACTGGTGGCCTATATTCTGTGTTTGTGGTTTTTGTTTGTTTCTCTCTGTATGCGCTCTCCTTTAGGCCTCACTCACATTGAAGCTACCGTCAACGCTCTGGTGGACATCATCCACGGCTACTGTACCTGTGAGCTGGACTGCATCAACACAGCGTCCAGGATCTACATGCAGATGCTCTTGTGTCCCGTACGTTTCCTCACCACCCCGATAATCCCTACCAGCCTAACGTCTGGACAAAATGTTTTTACAAGTTTGCCAGCTAATGAAATAAAATAGACTTAAGGGAAGGCAATGGGAATTAAGAATTTTGAAGATCAGTAAAACCTGTAACATCTTACTCATTCCATGGAAAGAAAGGTTGGAAAAGGGAGTGGACTTGGTCTTTCTCGTCCAGTCGCTGAGGAATATGCTGGTGGTTGTTTCACAGTTAGTGCTATGTAAGTATTAACTAAATGAGTACCTGGATGAATACCATCAGGGTCTGCTTTCAGTGACTCTAGCACAGAAGCTAGTGTTGAAAGGACTGATTTTAGCACAGAGTTAAGATGAGCCTGATCCTCTGATGAAAAGGCAAAACCCGTGTGTAGAGAGCTGAAGGGACTTCAGGGACAAGTGACCTGCCAGTCTATTACCAGGAACTAAGATACAGGATGCAGTGTATAGGTCTTCTCTATGCCAGGTCGGGGAGTGGACTTGGCTGCTGACCTGATGCAGCAGGTTGCAGGCGAGAGTAGGCAGATTTTCCACATGCGTGTAAGCGATGGTCAAAGAAAGCAAAGTGTTTTATAGACAGTGTCATAAATAACGTTAAAACCTAAGAATGATGGTTTTTTTTTCAATCTCAGGATCCTGCTGTGAGCTTCTCTTGTAAACAAGCTCTAATTCGAGTCCTCAGGCCAAGGAACAGACGGAGACATGTGACTTTGCCCTCCTCCCCTCGAAGCAACACTCCAATGGGTAATGTGAGGTCTGCGCTTAGGCGCGTGTGAGCGTGGTGGGTGCGGGAGAAGGGAAACGAAGTGTTAGGATATGCTGCTCACGTTGACCGAGGTCCTGGAGACTTCTGTTTATGTGTCCGTTGGTACACTCTGCCTTATTCCATAAAGAATTTAAGATGGTGTATAAAAAGTTTATAGCAAGTAGAATAAGGAGAAGGAAATAAGGAAAGCTGAAGCCAAGGAAACATAAAGGTACAATAGTAAAATCAAGCCAAGGACATAAAATCTACATCACAGAGTCCTGTATGGTAGTTAAGTGAAGCGCTTGTATTTGGCTGAAAGCTTCTAAAAAGCCATAGTGAAAATGAAATGAGAACAGTTCAAAAATCACAGTGACTAAAAAAGCCCTCCGTTTTTCAGGAACTGAAAAATTTCCTGGCCTGAATGCTCTTGCATTCAGGGTCCATTTTGTTGCCTAATGGGTAGTATGCTCAATGGTTTTACCTCCAGTGAGATTGAAGGTAAATTTCATAAGAAATTTCCCTCTTGATACACTTGGATACAAGTTAAGGACATAACATTTATCATTTTAGTAAAAGCAGTTCTAAAAATTGTCTGAATCGTAGCCTTAGTATCTTGTGTAACTCTGGTTACTTGGTTTGGCTCAGTAGTAAAAACTCCAATGAAAGTCACATAGGTAGTTTAAGGTTTTCTATTAGCCACTTGATAAAGAGTAAAAAGAAATGTGTGACATGAATTTACTAATATAATCCAGTATATAAACAGTATTATTTTAACATGTAGTTAATCTAAAAAATTAATAATAGTAGTAAAATATTTTCCGTTCCTAAAACAACTTTCTGGAAGAGCTTTAGACACCTGGCTTGTGCCCTGTACGTCAACACAGCCTTTCCTTGTGGACCCGCCGCTTTGTAGCTAGTGGCTGTGGCTGCTTGTGGCCCCGTGCAGGTCTAGATGCGCTCATGCAGCTTCACGCCCTTCAGATAACCTTCCTTGAGTGTCATTCACCTTGTCTAAGTCTTCGATTAGTCAGTCAGCGATTTGTGCATCTTTTCTCTGAGGAGACCCTCCACTAGGTAAATAGTTTGTTTCCAGTTAAGGCCACATCCACATGTGTTTTCAGCCCGTCAGGCAGAAGGCGCGGTCTCCATCCTCTGCTTCTGATTATGGGTCTAACCTAGGCTTCCCCGCTTTCAGAAGGCCTTTCCCCTTCACACCGAACCTGGTTGGGGTAGTACTGTCCTCAGTTTCATCCAGTGGTTTCACATTTCATTTGGCTCTTCTCATAATAATTGTGTAGTGTGAAAATCTCACAGACCCAGTTGTTTCTGGGGAGAAAAAAAGGAAAATAACACTCCAAGCTATCATGACTGGTAGCAGATAAGCAATCTCAATTGTAGTATTTGGTCTCTTGAGGGTTGATGGGAGCTCTTGAGGTCTGCTGGTCTTAGATTTTTCTGCTTTATGGAATCCAAGGTTTTTTGATGTTGTTTTCCTTCATCGGCCAGAAAAGACTTACCTTAAATGGGGCCAGCTGTCACCGCCAGCCCCTGCTTCCCAGATCCTGCCGGGTCCAAAAGCAAGAGAGCAAGGCCAGACATGGCCCCTGGGGTTTACCCTTGGGGCACAGGGTGCTGGCTGGCAGCTCGTCTTGGCTTTTGTTTGCTCTGTAGCTGTCTTCCCATGCACTGTGGGAGGGACCAGCAAGCGCCTTCAGGTGACGGAGGTTTCTCTGACTCAGGAGACAAGGATGATGATGACGATGACGACGCGGATGAGAAAATGCAGCCATCGGGGATCCCGAATGGTGGTCACATCCGTCAGGAAAGCCAGGAGCAGAGTGAGGTGGACCACGGAGATTTTGAGATGGTGGTGAGTCTGGCAGCAGGCGGGGAGGAGGAGCCTCGGCATACTCCTCCAGCTCTCGTTCGGGGGCTTCCACAAGCTCCCGTGACCACAGGACACTGACGGAGCTCTCTCTCTGCAGTCTGAGTCGATGGTCCTGGAGACAGCGGAAAATGTCAACAATGGCAACCCCTCTCCCCTGGAGGCCCTGCTGGCAGGCGCAGAGGGCTTCCCCCCCATGCTGGACATCCCGCCTGACGCAGATGACGAGACCATGGTTGAACTAGCCATTGCCCTGAGCCTGCAGCAGGACCAGCAAGGTAGAAGGCAGTGCCAGGAACACAGCGGCCCCTTGGCCTTGCACAGGAGAGAGGGTCTGGCAGTTACTGATAACCAGCTGGCTTAGCTTACCCCCAGACCTGGGGAGAGGGCGGTCTGGGTGAGAGCTGTGCAGAGACGCAGGTGGAGAGTGAGACGGGCCGAGCCGGCTTCTCCGTGTGGGGCCGCTTTCGTGGTGCTGGCGGTTTGTCTCCTCCCGGGGTGGGTAGAGGCCTCCAGCCTGTGTCCTGCCTGAGCTGAAGGGAGCCTTCCACCATCTCTGTGACCGGACTTGGTGGCTGTTGAGTAGCTTTCTCTAGGCCAGAGTGGGCCACACGCTGGCGAGTTTCAGCTCTGAGGGCGGCAGGCGGCGGGGCGGCGCCGTGGGCGGGGCCTGGCGGGGAGGCCGTGCTCACTCCCCACTTGTCCCCCAGGCAGCAGCAGCAGTGCCCTGGGCCTGCAGAGCCTGGGGCTGTCCGGCCAAGCACCCAGCTCTTCCTCTCTGGATGCAGGAACCCTCTCTGACACCACAGCATCAGGTAACTGTCCACAGCGAGGAGCGCGGCCCAGGGCCCCAGGAGCCTTGGGCCTCGCTCCAGTGCTGTGAGAGTGTCATGGGCAGCTGCTTTGACAGGCCATTCTGGACTTCCTGCTTCTGCCTTGGCTTTAGAAACGCGGGCGCGGAAGGCCCAGCACTGCAGCTTGGCAGAGACGCTATGGCTCCGCTTCCCTCCACTCTGCATGCTGCCTGGCTTCAGCTGATTCCCCCACAAAGGCCAGGAGAGCAGCCTGCAGGTTGACCAGCTTTAGGGCTGAAATCACTGCTTTCAGGCTTCTTCACCAGAGTTCTAACATCTAACATCTTAGACAAGATCAAAAGGGAGATAGGAAACAGAGCGCATACCTTTTAACTTCTTTCTGTTCATCTGTTGCAAGAAGCAGAGTGAACGCTTCAGGTCAGCGTGGGTCACCACCAAGGATCTGAGCTTGGGGCGTAGGGTTTTTACGGACAATTCAAATGCATAGGAAATCTTCAGACTTCATTTTGTGTTTACTTTGAATCTCTTGCCTAATTTGATTTTTAAAAAACCAACATCCTGAGCGGAGAGTTGGACTGGAATAGAGGCGGTTGGAGCATCTGGACTGTCTCCTGGAAAGTCAACCCCTGAGTAGTCTGAGGGTTGACTGAGAGTCTCCAGACTGCTGTGTGCCTGTGTGTGTGTTTCCTCTCTTTCCTGTGTCGGTGTCTCACCCTGCGTAGTTGAGAAAGGGAGACTGGCTGTCCCCTCTCCCCGCTGCCGTGGCTTGCTGCTTCCCTCGGGCCCCTGAGTCACTGTTGCGTCAGGCTTGCTCGCTGCCGTGCGGTGCTGGTCGTGTCCGCCGTGCTCCGTGGCCGTCTTGGCTTTCCTCCCCCGTGTATCTCATCCAGCATTTTCCTCCTGTCTCAGCTCCGCCCTGATCCTGGATGCTGTGGCTGTCTCTGGGGAATTTCCTTGCTTCATTATTAGCATCTGATGAGGAAGTTTGAAATTTCCCAGTGAACTCCCCTCTGGACCATCTGATTAAGAAAACAAACAAACAGGGTTGATTCAAGAGCTCATGATAAGTGATTTCCTAGCATTAGTGTAAATTAATTACAAAACAAATCTGAAAATTCAGAATCTATGCTTTTGAATGGTACTGGCTAGTTTCTGATCTCAGCAGGTGTCAGTAACACCTAGACTATGGGGACCAGGAAGCATTTTAGGTAGAAAACTGTCCATGTCACAGATTCTTGAATCCCTGCACTGGGACGGAACAGTGAAGGAAATGCCCAGTGAGCTGGGTTTTCACTTCTGTCTCAGTACTGTGTGTGGTGTGCCACGTGGACTGTCTGTTCCTGCTGGTGATTAACCCGCAAAGCAGATCTTTCCCTTTTTCCTTAGACAACAGGATGTCTAAACCGTATTGTGTCCGCCGCGCTGTGTGGTTTGCTGCCTTCACCCCGAGAAGGGGTTTTTCCCTGTAACAGCTCTCGTTACTCTCTCAGCTCCAGCCTCGGACGACGAGGGCAGCACGGCCGCGACGGATGGCTCCACCCTGCGGACCTCCCCTGCCGACCACGGGGGCAGTGTGGGCTCGGAGAGCGGGGGCAGTGCCGTGGACTCGGTGGCTGGCGAGCACAGTGGTAATGTGACTGGAGGCCCTGACCTCCTTGGGAAGAGAGGGTGGGGACAAAGCAGGAATGCCTGCGTGGGTCCTGAGGTTGATTTCAGCAGAGGGAAGTTGAATAATCTGTTAGTGGAAGAAAGAAATGATGTACATAATTCCAAATCATGGTTCATTTAAGACAGCTATGGTTTGACTTTGAAATCAGTCATGCTTTGGTCTTTGCTTCTCTCGTTGGGGGAAGAGCTTGGGGGCAGTCCTGCTGTTCACAGCCTGGTGTATTAATAGAGCAGGCCATCTGTGCTAGCTGCTGGGGGCGGGGCTCTAAAATGAGGAAGCATGACAGAGCCATTTTGGCTTGATCTTAAAAAATCAGTCTTTGTTTGAAAACTGGCTATGAACATTTTTTTGTGAAAGAGATACAGAGTAGCTGATAATTTTCTAGAGTCCCAAATCAGTTTTCGCTTCCTCTGAAATACGATATGGAAATATATCAGCAGCTGAGATTAAGATTAGTCTTGCAGATGGGCTTACGTTCTTTGGGTACCCAGAAAGTCAATTTAGTCATCGTGTGCCATGGGGCCGAAATCGTGAATTCAATCCTCACTGAGCTTCACACGAAAGGAAAAATTTTTCTAAAGCTACCAGTCAGATAGCTTTGGAATGCATTGGGTTTCACCAGGCTCTGCAAGTTGATTTGCACTTTTTAAACCATCTTCCTCTAGTGTCTGGCCGGAGCAGTGCTTATGGTGATGCCACGGCAGAGGGGCATCCGGCTGGACCAGGAAGCGTCAGTTCAAGCACTGGCGCCATCAGCACCGCCACCGGTCACCAGGAAGGAGACGGCTCCGAGGGAGAAGGGGACGGGGAAGGGGAAGCAGACGTCCACGCTAGCAACAGGTCAGGGCCAGGCCGCCGGCACACACGAACTTTCCTGGGGGCGCATGTTTGAGGGTTAGGATGGTGGGTCAGTTGCCGGAGGTGGAGAGGTGACAGCAGTGTATTTCTTTTGAAATGTGAAGGTTGTAGACTCAGAAGCAGTTTGAAAATGGTAAGAAAGTTGTAGGTCTGTCTCCTGGTCCTAACTGCAATTGTATCAAGTCAGTTGCAGAGAAAATATAAAGTGGTTTTTCTCATAAGGCCTGTCTCTATCCCTTAAAGTGATTGTCATAAAACCGTGTGTCCTCCTTACTCAAATCTTTCCTTATTAACCATACCATAGACTCATTTTGTAGCATTCTCCTCATAAATGGCACTGTTCTAGGCTCAAGGGCAACAGGTGTTAAGTAGTACTAGCAGTAACTCCTTGTTCAGTGTGTTAGTTAATAGAGAATTAAGACAGCTAATGTCAGTTTACATCCAGAAATACCCCTGGTGAGGCATTTGGCAATTTGAAAGTAATCCATAAAATTCCTAATCCAGCCCCTTTAAAAATTTTGGTGGAAAAAAAATTTTTTTTTTTTTGTGGTATTTGGTACTGCATTGGTGGAGTGAGTGTATCCTTAACCAAGAGGAGATTAGAGAAATAGAAGAGAAGGAAGAAAAAAACCCCAAGAATATACCCAGGTGGCACTAGTGATAAAGAATCTGCCTGCCGGTGCAAGAGACACAGGAGACGTGATTTGATCTCTGGGTGAGGAACATCTCCTGGAGTAGGAAATGGCAACCTGCTCCAGTGTTCTTGTCTCGAAAACTGCATGGACGGGGAGCCTGGCTGGCTACAGTCCATGATTTGCAAAGAGTTGGATACAGCTGAGCACACACACACTTGTGATCTAATGTTTGTTAAATTTTGTTGTGGCCCACAGTTACCACATTAGTGCAGGAATCAGTATTTTGAACTGAATGGTTTCTTTCAGGAAAAGAGGTAACTGAAGCGCTCAGGTGTTGGAGGCGTTTTGAGAGGGCGTCAGCGAGTGTCTCCTCTCCTCCCTGTATCCTGCGCTCCCACCTCGCTCCTGCAGCACCCCTTTGGGGACGGTGCCCTCTGGCGGTTACCTGAGGCTAACCCCCGTCCCAGCCTCGAGGTTGTTGGGGAGCCCCGGTGTGAGTCCCCGCTGGCTGGCTGTTGCACACGCGGCAGTGTGTATGCGTCCGTGTTACTGTCCACCCGTCCCCCATGCCCTCCCACGCCCACCCCACTGCGTCCACACATCTGCTCTCTCTGTCTGCGTCTCCACTGCTGCCCCGCACATGGGTTCATCAGTACTGTCTGTCTAGATTCCATATTTGTGTGTTAATATATGATATTTGTTTTTCTTTTTCTGACTGACTTCACTCTGTATAAGATGCTCTAGGTTCATCCACTTCTTTAAAGCTGACTCAACTGCGTTCATTTTCATGGCTCAGTAATACTCCATTGTGTATATGTACCGCAGCTTCTTCATCCGTTCATCTGCTGGGGGACCTCTAGGTTGCTTCCGTGTCCTGACTGTTGCAGATGGTGCTGCAGTGAACGTGGGCACACGTGTCCTTTTTGTTACGATTTGCTCAGCGTATGTGCCTCGTGGTGGGACTGCCGTGTTGTATGGTGGTAGCATTCCTGCTTTTTTGAGGAGTCTCCTTACTGTCTTCCACGGTGACTGTATCAATTTACATTCCCACCAGCAGTGCAGAAGCATTCCCTTTTCTCCACATCCTCTCCAGTATTCATTGTTTGTGGATTTTTTTTGGTGATGGCCATTCTGACTGGTGTGAGGTGATATCTCATTGTAGTTTTGATTGCATTTCTCTATTGATGAGTGATGTTGAGCATCTTTTCATGTGTCTATTAGCATCTGTGTTCTTCTTTGGAGACGTGTCTGTAGGTCCTTTGCCGACTTTTTGACTGGATTGTTTGTCTTTCTGGGATTTGTTCTTTAACTGCTTCACCTAAAAGGCATTTTCTACTTAATCTTTTGTTTTCCTCTTAATGTGATTTCTAGGTTAACTACGTGTGTTCAGGTAATGTAATCTTTGTGATTTTTGGTTCTTTGAAGTTTATTTCTTTGAAATATTTTAAATCTACTCTATCGTTGCTTTTTATGGTTGCTTAACTTTTGAACAGTTAGGTTCACTTCTAACTGATGTTAATCACTGATCTATTTGCGTTTATTTTGTGCTTCTTCCTTGTTATGCTTGTTTCTGAGTTTCTTTTTGTCTTCTTTGTAGCCCCTTTGGGTTAATTTGCTCTCCAGCCCCACCTCCCCACCTTTGCAAGTTTGGAAGTTGTTCACTCAGTTTCCAATCTTGTAATAGTTGTACTAATCATTTCAATATGCATACTTAACCTGAAACTAAAGTTAACAAGAGCTGTATCTTCTTGTAGAAAATATATAAGACTTTCATTGAAGACTATGAAAACTAGTTGAGAGAAAATAAATGAGCGGATATACTATATTTATGGATTGAAAGATTTGATTCATTGTTTAAAGATAACAGTTGTCTCTAAATTGATACGGGTTCAGTATAATCCCAGCAAAAAATCTCAGCTGGCTTTATTGTATGGTGTAAGAATCGACAAGCTGATACTAAAATTCATTTGGAAGAGTAAAAGACTAAGGTCAGCCAAGACAGTACCGAAGAAAACCCCCAGAATTATGAGGACTGCATAGCCATAGCCTATTATAAAGCTGTGTTCAGTAAGACAGTGGGATTTTGGTTCAAGGATAGACAAAATAGATGAGTGCAACAGACTAGAGTTCAGAAACAGATTCGCACGTACCTGGGCACCTGGTTTATAACACAGGTGACTTCTGCCCAGTGGGGGGAAAGGATGCTCTTTTTCAGCCAGTGGCAGTGGGTTGGTTGGAAATTAATCTGTAATAAAACGAGTCTTTTTTTCGTTTTATGATCTGATCATAAATAAAAATCCGTTGCACTATGGATTTAACTGCACGAGATAATGCTCCACTGGTTTTTTTTTTTTCTTTTTTTTTTCTTTTTTTTTTTTTTTGCTCCACTGGTTTTATTTTTCTTTTATTTTTATTGTGTTATAGTTGCTTTACAATGTTCTGTTGGTTTCTGCTGTGCAATGAAATGAGTCAGTTACACGCGTGTGTCTCCTCCCTCTTGAACCCTTTCCCCAAATTTCATCCATCTAGGTAACCACAGAAAACTTACTAGTTTTAGCAGACAAAACATCTTCATAACTTAGGGTTGGCAAAGATTTCTTAAATAGGACACAAAAAGTATTAACTAAAAGGAAAAAATATATAAATGGGACTATATTTCAGCAGCTAATGCTTTTTTTTTTTTTCCTACTTTTCTCTCAGTGTCAAGATTTGAGAGAGCTAATTTTTCTCACAGGCTCCTGAGAGAAGTGGTATATTTCTGTTACTTTTAGACTCAGGTTTTTTCTTCTGTGGATTTTTCCTGAGGTTCTCATAGAAGGCCCTCCCTACTTGGGGCAGACTCTGGGTGTCCTTTCCCTATTCCAGATGCCTTGTAAGGTCCTAGCAACATGGTGCCCAAATGCTTTCAGAGCATCATGGCCTCAACTTTTCAGATGTCCTAAAATCAGTGTCAGGGCTCTGCTTACCCTTCTGGATTTTTGTCTTCACTCATCCCCTGACCTAATAATTTCTTCATTGCTGGTGAGGTCTTTATTGCTTTTATTTTAATTTTGTATTCAGTGATCTTTCTAAATTCACTTAAATTCTAATTATAGATTTTGGTAATTAGACTAATCCTAATTATGAGTTTGGTTAGTAGATTAATTCTTATCATAAATTCTGCATGAATAATCCTGTCTTCTGTAAATAATGGCATTTAACTTTTTTCTCTCCAATCTTTATACCTTTTAATTGCCTTTTCTTGGTTTATTGTTTTGGGTCGGACAGAAGTGGTGATGTGGAAAACCTTATCTCTTTCCCAGACACTGGAGAAAAGGTTTACTATTTTACCGTTAAGTATGATGTTAACTGGAGGGTTTTCCAGGATATTCTCTATCAAATTTTGTTCCTAGTTTGTGGGAGATATTTTACCTTGGAGATAGTGAAGGACTGAAGCCTGGCGTGTTGCGGTACTTGGGGTCGCAGAGAGTCAGATACAGTTGAGTCGACTGAACAACAGTTTTATCTCGAATTGGTTTTTGAAGCTTTCCAGTTGCCTTTGTTGCACTTGGTTGATTATATGTCTTTTCTCCTTTATTCTTTTTAAGGTGGTAAATTACAGTAATTGATATTTTCCATTATTAAGCCAACCTTCTGGGGAACACCTAATCATGATATCTTATCCTTTGTATCACTGGATTTTATTTGCTAATATTTTATATAGGCCTGTAGTTTTTCTTCTTTGAAACATTTTTGTCAGGTATCGATATTCATATTATTCTGGCCTCGTAAAGTAAGTGAGGATGTGTTTCCCCTTCTCTGTTCTCTACAAAAGGTTGTATAACATAGGTTTTATTTCCTCTATAAATTCTTAGAAAAATTTATCTGTGGAGTCATCTGGATCTAGACTTCCTTTAAGAGAATACTTAACTATAGATTCACTCTTTAAATGATACAGAATTATTTTTGTTCCTTCATGTGTCGATTTTTGTATGTTGTGCATTTCAAGAAATTTGTTCATTTTATTGTCATGACGTTGTTCATAATATATCTTATCATCCTTTTAATGTCTTTAGGAATTGTGATGATACCCCTTTTTTTCATTTCTAGCATTGGTAACAAATTTTTTTCCCCCAAAAGTCAGTCTTGCTAGAAATTACCAACTTTATAAAGAACCAGTTTTTCAACTTCACAAAGCACCGGTTTTTGGCTTAGGTTGTTCTCTGTTGTGCACCTGCTTTCTGTTTCATTTCTACTCTTTATTGTTTCCTTTTTCTCTTACTAGCTTTTTTGTTTTATTATCTTTTTTTGGTGGTGGGTTAATTTTCCATTTTTTTTTTTTAAGCTTTTTAAGATGGAAGGTTAAATCATCCATTTTAAACCTTTCTTTTTCAATATTTATTTGAAGTTATATATTTCTTTCTAAAATTCCCTTTAAATATTAATTTGACAGGAGCCCACATGTTTTGATATGTTGTATTTTCATTGCTATTCAGTTCAAAATGGTCTCTAAATTTAAAGTTTTGATTTGATTAAAGTTTTGATCCATGGGGTATTTAGAAATATTTTGCTGAATTTTCAAACTTTTGAGGATTTTCTAATTATTTTTTTGTTATTGATGTATAGTTTAATTTACTGTGTCTGGGGAATATACTGTGTAATTGTGATCATTTGAAATTTCTTGAGACTCATCACTTCTAAAATGATGTTATGCATTCTTACTGTTTTCAGTTATTTCTAGCTAGCAGGTCAGTTTAGGTAACCTCCCCATATTGCTAATGGAATTTGCTAAAGTTGTCTTAAGTTAACTTTATTTTTCAGAAATAAGTTAATTAAAGAATTGTTAAATGACTTTTAAAAATAATTGCTTTTACTTTAAGTTGCAAGGAGGAAATTGTCATTTTTGGTACAGTGTGTAATTTTTTTTCTTGAAGAAACTCTATCTTAAGAGTTTGAAAAGTCAGTAGTCTGACATGATCTTGGTCCAGGTCAAGACTCTGCTCATTATGTTGACTTTTTCGGGTGTGTGAATATTTACGTGCACGTTTTCCAAACCTGAGGATTTTAACCTGTTTCAAAACTTGTATGTTTTATCCTAGAAATATTGAGCTGTTGCTGTCATCTCATCTTTTGTCACTGGTACATCATTGGTTCCTCAGCAGTTTTTATTCATTTGTAGTCCCCACAGGGCTGGTCTAATTATTTGAAGACGTATGCATGGGCTTTTGTGTATTACTGTATTCTGACGGTCGCTTAGCTCATTCTTTCAAGTTCTTTTTAGGATGATTGCCATTTATTATTCAAGACTCTATTTTTATACAGGTTTTTATTATTTGGAAAATATTCAGATACCTGTTAGGATATGTAATACATGATAATCACACTTTAAAAAAAAATGTAGGCATGTGGCTTCTTATACATAAAGTAAAATGAAGCAAAATGGTTTATTAATTATGAGAGTAAATCCATTAATTGATTCAGCAAATGCACTGTTGATCTGTGTAAGATTGTGTTAGGTGAGACTGCCACGCAGTTTGTTCACAACACCCTAATTAATTTTCACAGTGGTCCTCTTCTTTTTAAAGGGTAGCATTCCTTTTTAAGAATCTCTCTGTTTTCGGCTGTGCTGGGTCTTCGTTGCTGTGCGTGAACCCTCTCTAGTTGTGGCCAGTAGGGCTGCGCTCCGGTTGTGGCGTGCTGGCCTCTCACTGTGGGGTGGCTTCTCTTGTTGCCGAGCGTGGGCCCTAGGGCCCGTGGGCTCAGTGGTTCGAGCACTCGGGCTTAGTTGCCACACAACATATGGGGTCTTCCCAGACCAGGGACCACGCTGCTGTGGCCCGCATTACAAGGTGGGTTCTTAGCAACTGGACCACCAGGGAAGCCCCATATTGGTCCTCTGGAGTTGGCATATTCACTGGAGAGGCAGACGCACACATTTACTGCAGAAGCCCAGGTGTGTATCGGCAGATGAAGAAGGCGAGGTAGTGGCCAGCTGTGAGTGTGGAAGGGCTCACGGTTCTTGTATTGATGTTGAGATTGAATTTTACACTAGGGAAAAGGATGGCTACGCTGTGAGAAGACAGAGCAGCGACTAGCCTTGCTAATGACTTGGGAAGCAAGAGGAGAGGGCTGGGTCGCTATGCAGATGAGTGACATGAAATGTGTAGATGGGAAGATTCCAGAAAATAATGCCTGGAGGCAGAGTAGGGCAATGCATTGAAAAAAGCCATAAAGCCTACTGTTGCAGGTTGGAGTAGTGAGAACAACAGGACTTGATTCTTGAGCAATATTTTTTAGCTTTCCTGTAAGTACGTTTTCAGTACCATCAGTTACATCTTGAAACAGTTTGGCTTCACTGTAGCAAAGTGAGATTTTCCTTCTGAGTTGCTATTAACAGTGTTCCAAGGGCATGTCTTAAATGCTAGGATTGTTCCCAAGAAGTAGGTTCCTTGTTTACCTTGCTGGCAGGAAGAAAGAACTATATTCAGCTGGCTGGTGTTTGTGTATTAGCTCATGTTTTGTTTATCCTCCCTGGTCTTTTAGGCTGCACATGGTCCGTCTGATGCTGTTGGAGAGACTACTGCAAACTCTGCCCCAGTTACGAAGTGTTGGAGGTGTCCGGGCCATCCCATACATGCAGGTATCCCGCAGTTCACCTGGGTCTGTCAAATCATAGGTGGACATCCTTAAGCATGCTCACACTTCTCCCGCCGAGCCTGTGTGAGACTTTGTTTGGTATTAGGTCGTAGAATAATGTAATATAATTTTGAATTGCAGGTTACAGCCCTTCATTTTATAAATGAGAAGACCAAGGATCAGAGAATTTAAAAAAAGGTCTACAGCCATCCAGCTAGTTACTGACAGAGCCAGTAACAAAAGTCTGCTCTAGAGACTCTTTTAGTATCTGTCTAGTATCTCTAACATCTTTATCATGTTAGTAATAGAGTGAGGTCTGCTAGCTGCCTTCCTCTTAGGCAGAATCGTTCTTTAGCACAGCACAGTGCTGCATCTTAAGCCACTTGGACTGGATATAATGTCGGTCAGTCAGTTAGTTGTGCAGACTTCTTGCAGAACGTTTTCTGCATTGCCAAGGGTAGCGTATACCGTCATTTGATTTCTGTAACTCTGGACCCCTCACCTTCGGTTACCTTAGGTTTTCGAATCTTTCCATGGGCTGTAGTTCCAGTTGACAGGGCAGGCAGGAGGATCGGGGTTTCGTGTGAGACTCTTGGTGTTTAGAGCTGCTGTTCTTCAGGGAACTGGCTTTCACATTTTGCCTCTCTGTTGACTTGCAGGTCATTCTGATGCTCACTACAGATCTGGATGGGGAGGATGAGAAAGACAAGGGGGCCCTGGACAACCTGCTCTCCCAGCTGATTGCCGAACTAGGCATGGACAAGAAGGTGACATTTGAGTCATTGTGTGAGAAGCAGGCATTGAGATCAGTTTTTTACCTCCCTCGCGTAGAGAAACTTCACCAAGTTGCAGGGGGTGACTCTCCCCTGAGGCCCCCAGCTCTGCAGATCCATTAGAAATGTTTTCCGTGTGTGCTTTGGCCCAGGCATGCTTGTGTGGGTCTGGCTGTAAATGAGGAGCAAGACCAGGTCACTGCCCTTGTGGCCCTTTTGTAGCTCCATGAGGTGAAAATGATAAATGGGTTGTTTGTATCTTGGCCTCATGCAGTGGCACCCCACTCCAGCACTCTTGCCTGGAAAATCCCATGGACGGAGGAGCCTGGTAGGCTGCAGTCCATGGGGTCGCTAAGAGCCGGACACGACTGAGCGACTTCACTTTCACTTTTCACTTTCACGAATTGGAGAAGGAAATGGCAGCCCACTCCAGTGTTCCTGCCTGGAGAATCCCAGGGATGGGGGAGCCTGGGGGGCTGCCGCCTATGGGGTTGCACAGAGTCGGACACGACTGATGCGACTTAGCAGCAGCAGCAGCTCCTAGGTGTGTCAGGCTCTCGGGTGTCCAGATGTGGGCCACAGGTGCAGGGAGCCTGTTTGGCCTGTGATTCCGTGTGAGAACCACTTAGCGCTGATAGGAGGAGCAGTCTCGGTGAGAGGCTGCCTCCAGGTTGAAGCCCGCGTCCCCCGGCCCCGCTTGTAGGACGTCTCCAGGAAGAGCGAGCGCAGCGCCCTGAACGAGGTGCACCTGGTGCTGATGCGGCTCCTGAGCGTCTTCATGTCCAGGACCAAGTCGGGGTCCAAGTCTTCCGTCTGCGAGGTGTGTGGCTGCCGGGGTGGGGCGGGGGGAAGAGGCTTGTGCTTGGTGCCAGGGCGGCGGGCAGAGGCCTCAGACCTCTCTCACCGAGTAAGGCTGTTGGCGCTCGGGAGGAGTAAGAGTCTAAGCTGTCACCTCTTCAGGAGCAAAGCTTCCACCTTTTTCAGAATCCCTTCCAAGCTCTGATCTTTTCCAACAATCCCTCCAATGGAGGGGGTTAAAGGGTTTGGAAGTTCCATTATTGAAAAGCAGGAGACTGTTCTGCAAGCCGCAGAGTGGCTAAGAGGATTCCCCTGCTGTATGTTGCTATAAGGTATGGTAATAAAGCAGAGAGAAAGCAGTGCGTACGTACTGGAAAGGAGATTAACACAAAGCAGAGAAGGTAGAAATGGAGGCTGAACTGCATCCAATCTTAATGAGCTTATGAGCTGTGGGGGCTGCTGGGATTTGCAAGGCTCTCCTAATGGTTTTATTTACAGTAGCTTTTCCCCTGCCTTTTTATTTGTGTGATCACTCACCCCATCTCCTTTGGAAGGTGGTTCTGTGGGAAGAGCCCCTACTGGGAGGGTGGGGTTGCAGAGAAATGCCTTTAGTGAAAAGTTTTCTTTCTTAAATAGGCTTCTTTTCTAGATGCCCAAGGAGAAAGAGAAAACCTCTCCCTTCCAGGTGGAAGGGTTATCTAATTCTTGCCTCCTTGGCCTCTGGCACATATGTGTTGGGAGATTAGATTTGGGAACTGGTGTGTCTTTATTTTCTCTCACCATGCTGCTGTGCAGAAGACTTGGGGAAACGTTTGAGCTCGTTGGGAAACTTTCAAATTAAGAGATGGACTCACTTTCATGACAGCCAGTTCTCAGACTGTCGTGAGCGCGTTTGCTGCTCTCAGGCTCAGCCGGACTGCGCTCTGGTCTGCCAGCCGTTCTTAGCTTCTCCCTCCTTTTCCGCAGTCGTCGTCCCTCATCTCGAGCGCCACGGCCGCCGCCCTGCTGAGCTCCGGGGCTGTCGACTACTGCCTGCACGTGCTCAAGTCCCTGCTGGAGCACTGGAAGGGCCAGCAGAGCGACGAGGAGCCCGTGGCCACCAGCCAGTTGCTGAAACCACATACCACGTCGTCCCCGCCGGACATGAGCCCGTTCTTCCTCCGCCAGTATGTGAAGGTGAGGGCCTTCCCCGGGCAGTGAGCCGCTCCTTTCCCGCCCCCGGGCTCCGGGTCCTCACTCCCCTGGAGCAGCGCCAAAGGAGCCACGGATGTCCCTTACTGCCTCTGCTATCACCAGGGGCCCTTCAGCACTCTGGTTTAGAAGATGGGCTTTTTCTGGTCGGATGAATCTGGGGACACATCCCTGGGAGTAGGCGTTCCCACTTAACCGCTGTGAAGCTTGGAGAAGGCCTGTCTAACTTGTAGTAAGCCTCAGTTTGTACATCTGGAGGATGAGCACACACAGAGCATCTGCTTCATAGAGCTGTTGGGAGCCTCGGACGTTCGGAAAGCACAGCGCCCAGCTCATCCGAGTGCTCAGTAGATGTTAATCATCATCCCCATTTCTGTCCCGTTTAAATCCACGTAGCAGAGCAGGATGGCCTGGGCTGGGTGTGCTGCTCACTGCATGCTTAGGACTGCTTTACAGAGTATGGAAGTGAAACAGGACAGAGCGTGTCCTTCTCGTTTTGTATGGCCCTTTGGTGGTTTTCCATAGCTCTTTGGCCAGAAAGTTCTTGGTGGATCCAGCTATCTGCTTCACTCTTTATCCTCTACAACGATCCTGCACGCAGCGCCGCTGATGTCTGCGCCTGCCCCAGGGTCAGTGCCACCCCTTCTGAAGTTCTTTCCTCTCCTTCTGCGTCCCTTATGTCCCCCATCAGTGCCAAGGGGTTCCCTGGGGGCTCAGATGGTAAGGAATCTGCCTGCCATGCAGGAGACCTTGGTTCGATTCCTGAGTCAGGAAGACCCGCTGGACAAGGGACAGGCCACCCACTCCAGTATTCTTGGGCTTCCCTGGTGGCTCAGCTGCTAAAGAAACTGCCTGCAATGTGGGAGAGCTGGGTTTGATCCCCGGATTGGGATGATCCCCTGGAGAAGGGAAGGGCTACCTACTCCAGTATTCTGGCCTGGAGAATGCCATGGACTGTATGGTCCATGGGGTCGCAAAGAGTCGGACACGACTGAGCGACATTCACTTTTCACTTTTTAAGATGCAGCTCACACACTGGGTCATTCCACAGCACACACTTGGCCTCTCTCCAGGCTGAGCCTTTCCCTGGGTCCCGGAGCACCCTGACCACACATGTGGGGTCTTCCCCTCCAGGCTCACATCATGACCCTGTTCTGTTCCTCCTCACACTGGCAGTGCTCGGTCGAGACCTGATAACAGCTGAGGGTTGCCTGCCCGGCGCACTGACTCTGGCAGCCCCTTGGGGAGCACAGTGGGTAGGGCAGCTGCTTCCCCCGTCCAGAGTCTCTCAGTGACCCTTGACACACTGCCTCTTAGAGAAACGCTTCTGTCGTCAGGGGGACCTTCGGTTCTCGGGAATGGAGTACATCTCCCATAGAACATCAGACGTCCTTTTCCCTTATGGTTTCTTCAGTTTGTTTCCTGTTCTAGCTCTAAGTTTTGTGTAAGCAGAGTAAAATCAATCCAATGTCAGAAACCAGAGTGAAATGCTAGAACTTTTGAGAGTGGTGAGATCTATCGCTACCATATGCTCTGTATGTGATGAAATTACCCCCAGAGCCTAGGGTCTTCCTGGGTTTGTGAACTAAACGGTCAGTCAGTGTCCGCTGCAGCTTTGGAGGATGCTGTTTACCATCTCCAGCATAACGTGTTCCTGCTGAGCAGGAGACCAGCCCTGTTCCTAGCCGTGGTCACGGAGAATTCTCAGTCACGGCTCTTTCACGCGTGTTCTTCTCCAGGGCCATGCTGCTGATGTGTTTGAGGCCTATACTCAGCTTCTGACGGAGATGGTGCTGAGACTGCCGTACCAAATCAAAAAGATCGCCGACACCAACTCGCGAATCCCACCTCCTGTCTTTGATCATTCATGGTTTTACTTTCTCTCAGAGGTAAGCGAGGGTCCCAGTCGAGGAGAGGACATGGACCGTGACTGCCGCTGTGGCCCCCTTGCACCCCAGCAGAGCCCCTCCCACCACTGAGGTCTTGCTCCTCCCGAGTATACCGTATGGTGGCACTGTGGAAGCTGTGTGTCAGAGCGGGCTGTCCTCTTTAGCGTCTGATTCCGTTTCTCTAATGTCCCCCACACATGGTGACGGTGGCCGTGTTTAATAGCTTGGACTCTGTCTGGAAAACAGAAAGTATACTAGTTAAGTGAACTGAGAGATTTTAAATGTAGAGAGTTGGTTAAACAGCCATTGAAGAGCCAAGAAGATAACAAGGGAACACTGAGGTAACACAGCGGCAGTAACTGTGAGAAGCAGCTGCCGGCAGCCCTGCTGGTGAAGAGGACAGCCCGGTGGATCTGACGGGAGGCTGCTGTGGGACCCCAGGAGCTCTGAAGGGATGTGAGGTGGCTGATTCTGGAAGTTCTGAAAGAAGCCAAGCAACAGGACCCCCTGGGCTTGGTTTGTCCTTGACTGCTGAGATGCTGGGGGCTGCAGGGCTGCTGCTGGGACAGCGGGTAGACGGGAAGGTGCAAGTGCCTTCTCTCCTCCTGCCTTCTGGTGTCCTGGTCCAGTGCTCCCGCCGGCAGGGCCCCAGAGGGAGCCTCTGCAGAGAAGCCGCACAGTCAGCCTGGCTCTGGGCCGGACACCGCAGAGCAGGCTGGGCTTGGGGCCTGGAGAGCACGGCTGCACAGCCCACAGAGCGTGACTGGGCTTAACTCAAGGAGAAGAGTGTTAGCAAATCCCAAATGACCAGTTCAAATTGTAGAGGTACAACCACCCAACTTCTTCCCCACCTGTTTAACCTGAAAGAGAGATTCTGAATGTTTTTTCCTTACAGTTTCACTCTGGGCGGACTGGAGTGGAGACCAGCTTCCTTGTAGATTCCTCAGTACTCCCACGAGGAATAGCAGGAATATTGCTATTTTTCCCTTTTTAATGTTTTTCTTTCTCCTGGTCCTTGTAAGGAATATAGAAGCTAGCTCAACTGTGAGGAAGTAGCTTGGTTTGTGGTGTTTTTTTTTTTGGAGTCCAGGGTGCTGTGGCCAGTATGGATACAGTCCCCGAGTCCCTGACTGTGTCGTTTCTCCCCTCAAGTACCTGATGATCCAGCAGACTCCGTTTGTGCGCCGGCAAGTCCGCAAACTTCTGCTCTTCATCTGCGGGTCGAAGGAGAAGTACCGCCAGCTGCGTGATCTGCACACGCTGGACTCCCACGTGCGAGGGATCAAGAAGCTGCTGGAGGAGCAGGGCATCTTCCTCCGGGCGAGCGTGGTCACGGCCAGCTCCGGCTCCGCCCTGCAGTATGACACGCTCATCAGCCTGGTACGGCCACACCGTGCCGGGGGTGGGGGGTAGGGAGGGGGCGTGTGATGAGTCTTAGCCAAGTGGCCATAGGACAGAGCCGTGCACACGGGGCTTCCCACCCCGACTGACACGTAGCTGGCCTCAGGCTCTGCACTCCCCCGCCGTCACTGGGCGGTGGTTCCTCTGTCACGAGGAGGGTTGACGTGGGCTTCTTACCTGTGTCGTTTGCTCACATTGTGGGCAGGATCAACCCGTGGTTTGTGCATCTCTCCTTTTTGTCCCAGAATACTTCAGAAATGATGCATTACCAGCTAAAATCAGTTGTTTGACTTTGGGGTATAAATTGAATGATGGCATAGGAAAATCTAGAAAGAGCATCTTCAGTGTTAAAGACTCCTAGTTCAGTGCTCTTGCTATAGTTCTCTTAGTAAGAAAAAAACAAACTGGATTGTAGTGTCTCTGGTCCTAGCCTACCTTTACTGCTGCATTATTTCAGGGGTTAAAGGACCCCTGAAAATGAAGGGCCTTTGTGTGGGGGCATTGAACGAAGGAGGCTTAGTGAGGGCCGGAGTGTGTGGGCCCCGGTCCCAGGTTTACTCGGGTGCTCGTCAGCCGTGCCCAGAGGACGGGGGTCTGTAACCCAAAGCCGGGGAGAGGACCCTGAAGGCCGCAGGTGTGGGTCGTTGCTTCTACGTGGTTTCTGTTGCAGATGGAGCACCTGAAGGCCTGTGCCGAGATTGCTGCCCAGCGCACCACCAACTGGCAGAAGTTCTGCATCAAGGACGACTGTAAGCAATGCCTCTCCATTTGGTTGCTCTTCATGCATTCATTCCTTCAAGAAGTATTCATCGAGGCCCCCTGTAGGCCAAGCGTTAAACTGGGCGTTAGAAATAGAGCCATGAGCAAGCTGGACAGACAGCACTCTGCCCAGCAAAGAAGACAAGGCTTCCAAGACGGAGAAGGGTCGATAGAGAGAATGGGGGGTGCTGCGGGGGCACAGGGTAGGTGTCTGCTGGAAGGTCAGCAGTGTCTGCTGGAGGTACCTCTGGTGGTCCGCTGATGAGGCGCATTGCCGCTGTCAGAGAGGTGGGGGCTGGGAACCAGACTCCGTATTGTTGCTGCGGGACCCCCCAGGGGTGTCCACAGTGGTGAACCCTTCTGGGTGACCCCCAGCGCAGCCCTTGGGCAGGAAGCTGGGAGGAGGGGGGCAGCCTGGCGTCGGGAGCAGCCGCCCCTGTGCCCGCGAGTCGCCCGGAGCTGAGCCCCCGTCTCCTCCGCCTGCAGCCGTCCTGTACTTCCTCCTGCAAGTCAGCTTCCTGGTGGACGAGGGCGTGGCCCCTGTGCTGCTGCAGCTGCTGTCCTGCGCCCTGTGCGGCAGCAAGGTGCTCGCTGCGCTGGCGGCCTCGGCCGGCTCCTCCAGCGCCTCCTCGGCCTCTGCCCCCGCGGCCGCCGGCTCTGGACAGGCCACGGCACAGCCCAAGTCGTCCACGAAGAAGAGCAAGAAGGAGGAGAAGGAGAAGGAGAAAGAGGGTAAGGACCACCTCCTTGGTGATGAGGGTGATGTGTTCTCATCTCTCTGGGAGCACACCAATTGTTCCCTTCCTCTGAAAGAGTTTTCACCCTCGTTTGTAGAGACCTAAAACCCAAGTGCCCCCCAGGGCCTGCTCTTGGTCTCGTTTTCAATTATGTTCAAGGTGACACCGTAAAGAGTGTGACTTCCCGTACCAAGTGTCTGTAATGGGGAAAGCCAGAGGTGCACTGAAGGTTTTTACTAGCCCGGGGTGGAGAGACTGTCAGCATTAAATGAAGCGATGTGAGTTAAGAAACGTGCCTTGTGAGCTGCTAGGTGCTTTGTAGATGGATGCTGTAGTCACCTTTAGCCGACTCCTTGCCATCAGAAAGGTGAGAGCTTTGCTGTGTCCCTGCTTTTCATGATCCTTGGAGGCCTGAGACAGGTGTGGAGATGGTTCACCTTCCCCCGTTAATTATTCAGATACCTCTGTGCAGGTCTGTAGTAATGTTGACTGTATTAGGTAGCAGACCTCCTCCAGTGTGACTGTCTTTGTTCAGTGCCAGGCTTGTATAGGCACTTTATCCTCTGCTTTTATTTGTAGCATTATTTTATTTGGGGCTGTTTGTCCCCTAGTGGTGGTGGTTTAGTCGCTAAGCCATGTCTGACTCTTGCGACCCCATGGACTGTAGCCCGCCAGGCTCCTCTGTCCGTGGGATTTTCCAGGCAAGAATACTGGAGTGGGTTGCCATTCCCTTCTCCAGGGGATCTTCCTGACCCAGTAAACAACTGAAAAGTGAAAGTCACTCAGTCATGTCCAACTCTTTGCAACCCCATGGACTGTATGGTCCATGGAATTCTCCAGCCAGGATACTGGAGTGAGTAGCCTTTCCCTTCTCCAGGGGATCTTCCCAACCCAGAGATCGAACTCGGGTCTCCCGCTTTGCAGGGGGATTCTTAACCAGCTGAGCCGCCAGGGAAGCCCAAGAACGCTGGAGTGGGGAGCCTGTCCCTTCTCCAGCAGATCCAAAGTTGTTTTCAAATTATAACCATTTTGGTGAAAACTTTAAGACACTGACAGCATCTCCTCTCACTCCACTTGAGGGCCCTAGACCACTTCTTCCTGTCTTCAGCCCTCAATCCTGCTCTCATCTTGCAGGTGAGAGCTCAGGCAGTCAAGAGGACCAGCTGTGCACAGCTTTGGTGAACCAGCTGAACAAATTTGCGGACAAGGAGACCTTGGTCCAGTTTCTGCGTTGCTTCCTCTTGGAGTCCAACTCTTCCTCGGTGCGCTGGCAGGCCCACTGCCTGACACTGCACATCTATAGGTAGGGCCTGGGGCTTGGCTTTAGCAGGCTGCGTGGGGCTGGGACCAGAGTGGGTGGCAAAATTCTGTCATGTCTTTACGGTACATACCCAAGGTTGCAGTATCAGTATTCACACCAGTCTGAATCCTCTTGACTACTGCAGATTTCTTCATCGAGTTGTCTGCTTCTTAGCTATTAAACTGATGTCAGAAACAAGAGGTGATCTGTTTTCCACCAAGAAGACTATGTTTAGAAGTCTGTTAAATGACCAAACTTGACTCTTTAGGCTAACAAAACCCAGTTTCTGCCCTTGAGTAATGTTGGAAGATGGGAATAAACCACATTCTGAAGACAGGAAAGGATTGTGCTGAATCTGTTAGGGTTGATTCTCTAAAGAGCAATAGCGCCATTCAGACTTAACCCATAGTTGTGGGGAAAGAGGTAGATCGCCAGAACAGTACTTGGGCCTTATTGATTAAAATAAAGGAGCCCCTAGGGTTTTTTGCTACTGATAAGATGAACTGTCATTTATCTCCAGAAACTCTAGCAAATCTCAACAGGAGCTGCTGCTAGACCTGATGTGGTCCATTTGGCCAGAACTCCCAGCTTATGGTCGTAAGGCTGCCCAGTTTGTGGACCTACTGGGATATTTCTCCTTGAAAACCCCACAGACAGAGAAGAAGGTAATAGATGATTGATGGTCTAAAGGGCTAACTTGGCACATGTAACTTTTTTTCTCTTGAATTAAGAACATTAGGACTAACCTACAAGGGGATATTTGGATGAAATCTCTTTTAAATGTATATTGAGCACTCCCAATATGGTGTGGGAGTCACCTAGATGTCACACTAGATGTCACCTAGATGATACACACTAGCAAAAAACCACAATCTGAATTTGGCTTAGCCAGTAGACATAGATAAAGTGGGGAAGAAAATGCATCTCAGTAAAGTTGCTTGGGGAGAGAAGTGTGGTCCTCTGGTTTTCCTGGCTGTCCTGGTCACACATCCAAAAGTATTTCTGCAAGGAGATACTCATTTCATAGCTTCTCCATAATAATAACATTTCTCTTCCTCCACAAGCTGAAACAATATGGCTGCTACTAAGACTGTGGAAACTTCTAAAGAAGATGGAATCCTTTAAACGATTAGGAATTAGGCTCAGCTTTGCATGATTCTGAACAAGGGCTGGTACTTCGAGGGCAGTAGCGTAGCAGCTGGAAAGCAGAGGAGAAAAGTCTTTTCTAGTGAGACTTTCCCTTGGGCTTTAACTCTGGTCCTCTATTGACTTCTGTTTTCAGTTGAAAGAATATTCACAGAAGGCTGTGGAGATTCTTCGAACTCAAAACCATATTCTTACCAACCATCCCAACTCCAACATTTACAAGTGAGTTCTGTTCTGCTTTCTTTCTATTTGAGGCTCAGTCAACAGGGCAGTTGCTGTTTCCACGCTGATTGGCTTGTTAAGAAGGTCTGTGGTTTCAATGGTCTAAGTCTGAGTCACATAAGACAAGTTTACAGGAAATATCTGCATTTAAAAGAAAAAAAAAAAAAACCTTTGGAAGACAGTGTTGATTAAAATCTTTTATCATTTCCCTGGTTTGTTAGCTACTCTTCTTTTTTTCCCCTCTCCAGACTTTATTGAGGCATGATTTACACACAACAAATATGTACCCTTTTCAAGTGTACAATTTAATGACTTTTAGTAAATTTAGTTGTGACTCTTGAGTCAAATTTTAATGTAACATTTAGGGTTCCCCTGACCTCAGAACAGATCAGAAATAGGGATGTCCACATTTCCTTGTGTTCTCACTGGGGTGGGGCTCGCCTTGGGGAATAGTGAGCTGTGATTTTCTTCTGACCTCTTTGTGAAGCTCCATGCTTTCTAAGATGAACCTTTAATGCTGAGGCTGCTTTCCCCCCTAGCACCTTGTCTGGCCTGGTGGAGTTCGATGGCTGTTACCTGGAGAGCGATCCCTGCCTGGTGTGCAATAACCCAGAAGTGCCGTTCTGTGTAAGTGACAGCTCTTGCGTAGGTAGTCCTGGCGTCTAGAGATTGATGTTACTGCTTGGGTGTCCCTCTCCCAATGGTGGGTCAGAGTGGTGTGAATTCTTACCTGACCACCTACCTTAAATCAAAATTTCATCCATGGACAAAGAGCGGGTTACACCAAAGAGTTGTGAAGAGGACCGGATGAGCTGTTAACCTGCACTAACACAGTGTTCTGTGTGCCTTCATATTTAGTACATCAAGCTGTCTTCCATTAAAGTGGACACGCGGTACACCACCACCCAGCAGGTTGTGAAGCTCATTGGCAGCCACACCATCAGCAAAGTGACTGTGAAAATCGGGGACCTGAAACGGACCAAGATGGTGCGCACTATCAACCTCTACTACAACAACCGGACCGTGCAGGCCATCGTGGAGCTGAAAAACAAGTACGGGCGTCTCAGTCCTGGAGGGGGCAGCGGGCCTGCCAGGCTCAGCGCCGGGTGCTTGCTGTGATGGCCGGGGTCAGGCCAAGCGGCACATTCCTGGAGGCCTAGCATGTCCTCTTGCGGCTCTGGTCGTGGCTGGGGGACACAAGTGCGGTGCCAGTTCTTAAGGATGCTGACGAAGGTTGTTTTGAAATTGTGTCTCGTGGAGCCCTCGAAGTCTAAGCTCTTCTTCAGCAGCCTGAAGGGAACTTGAGTGATGGGGCCTCCAGGCTTCTCATGCCCATGCTAACAGAGCAGTTCTGTTTTCATACAGATGCTTCTGTACGGGAAGTCGTTGTTTGTTAGATTGAGACACTGTTCTCTTGTTCACGGAGCAGGCAGCAGTTCTCAAGGAGCTTCTCTAGTATGAAGTCCTTCCATTTCTACGTGGTGCCTTTTGTCTACACATGCTGATGCTGGATCTTTCTAGCTTATCTGTCCTGACGTCTGAAATGAGGCCTGGTGTGTATGGGCCAAAGAAGACACTAGCATGGGTCGGTGTCGACTTTTACTGAGACAGACCACTTGTTGAAGACTCAGGCGTTGCTCTTGGGCAGAGAATGTGGGTAGAGGCTACTAGGATGCCAGGACTTGCAGTGAGGGCTGCTCGGTGCTCAGGATGGAAGCATCAGTGTTACTCCAAAGGCAGAGAACAGCTACCGTGTCCACGTAACCAGAGGGCCACCAGGGGCTCTGCTCTTAGAGCAGGTTTTGTCCTTTGAGAAGCAGGGTCAACACTGGTGACCTGCAGGTAGAAGCTGCTTACTGGGGTGACCCAGCCCCTCTGGAGGAGGGAAATTTGGTTTCTGTTTTGCAGAGTTAGCTCAGCTGCTGGTAAAGCCCTCACACTCTGGAATGAGACTGTGGTGTACATCCCTCGGAGAATTTACGTAGACTCACTTTCCTTATCTGTGCTACTTTCAGGGTGTTCTTTTAAGGATTAAATGTGTTAGCATATGTGAAATGCTGAGAACAGAGCCTGACACAGTAAAATTTCAGTAAACAGTAACTCTAATTATATAATTACCTCTAAATTATCACATGCCTTTACTCTTTCTGACTCTTCTTGGCACTTGGTCTGGATCCTGGTGTATCCCTCTGCCTCTCTGAAGCAACCTGAGCCTTATCCTTCCAAGGTAGTCGCCATGAGAGGGACTCACGGCAGTCATCATCATGGAGCCTCTTGGGAGTCCAGGCTCCAGTGTGGCATGCTTTCAGAGTAACGTCTTCCTTTGATGTACATTCCCTTGTTTTTCTGGAATCTCAGAAATTATCATATGTGATGTTTTAAAGCGCCTGTATGTTCTACCCTTTTTTTCAAGAGAGAAAGAATAGTGGAAATGTATCTCTGAAATTGAATTGCTTTTATTTGTCAGAGTCCCTTTCGTTACAATGACCATCTCACTGTCTTGGGAGAACACGTCAGGACGGTCTTCTGTCCGTCTCATCAGACTGTCGTTGCTGCGGGTCTTGTGAGAGGCTCTCAGGCCCTCTACTCATCTGTCCAACGCCATTTCTCCTAGGCCGGCGCGCTGGCACAAGGCCAAGAAGGTCCAGCTGACCCCTGGGCAGACGGAGGTGAAGGTCGACCTGCCCCTGCCCATCGTGGCCTCCAACCTGATGATCGAGTTCGCGGACTTCTACGAGAACTACCAGGCCTCCACGGAGACACTGCAGTGCCCGCGCTGCAGTGCTTCGGTCCCCGCCAACCCCGGGGTCTGCGGCAACTGTGGGGAGAACGTCTACCAGTGTCACAAGTGCAGGTGCGCGACTGGTGCCTCGCAGGTCAGCTGCATGCCTTGTGTTTCCCAGGAAGAGCGTCGGCGTGGGCAGTTCTGCCGTGTGGGGCCCTCACAGCGGAGGATTATGGCCGTCGAGAGTGTGGGGTTCACAGATACAGGAGAGGGCGGGGGAGAGTTGTGGGGAGGTGGTTGGGGTGGGGTTCCTGAGTTTAGTTCCGGGTCCCTTCTGTGGTTGCCTGATTGCCTGAGTCGTCCTTGCCCGTTTGCTGCTGCCCCTCCGAGAGCCCTGCGGGGTTCCCAGCGTCTGCAGATGTGGCGCATGCGTTCCCTCTCCGCTCTGCCCTCTGCTGCCCCCTGACCCATGCTCTGGTGTTTCAGATCCATCAACTATGACGAAAAGGACCCCTTCCTGTGCAATGCCTGTGGCTTCTGTAAATACGCTCGCTTCGACTTCATGCTCTACGCCAAGCCCTGCTGCGCAGTGGACCCCATTGAGAACGAGGAAGACCGTAAGAAGGTGAGGCCGCGCCCAGGCCGGGCTCTGATCGGAGCTTGGGGCCCAGCTGGTGTGGGTAGCATGCTTTTCCTTCTCGCCCAAGTCTTCTTGGCTCAGCGTGTTTTCAGGTCTCAGCTTCTGAGTGGCAACAAATAAGATGGATTGGAACACGTGTTTTGGGTAGAATTTTGGAGACGGGTTGGTAATGGAAGTCGAGTATCTCAGGGGCAAGTGACGTGGTGGGACTGGAGATGGAAGGACAGGGCAGAGGGGGGACTGTCAGAATAGTAAGCAGCAGCAGCAGCAGCAGCCTGGCAGAGCAGAGTGACGTCTAGCTTCAGAGTCAGCAGGATGGACGTTCCAGTTCCCCCTGTGCTTGTAACACTGTGTGGCCTGGCGTAAGTCACTGCCCTCAGCATTGTTTATTTGTATGTATATCGTATACATTGCATACCCACTTCACAGGATTATTGCGATGAGTAGAAATACCACATGAAACATAGTACTTGACTGGATCACTGAGGGGAAATCTTCAGTGTTGACGAGCCTTCGTGCACTCCCCATCTCTTCCTGTCTAGGCGGTGTCCAACATCAACACGCTTCTAGACAAAGCTGACCGAGTGTATCACCAGCTGATGGGACATCGGCCACAGCTGGAGAACCTGCTCTGCAAAGTGAACGAGGCAGCTCCTGAGAAGCCGCAGGTAATCCGGGTGACCGGGGTGTTGGGAGAGGGTTCTGGGTCAGAAGCAGAGACTGGCCCCGGGTGAGGCCATCTCCCGGTGGAAGGCTGACCGCGTCCTTCTGGGTTGCAGGATGACTCGGGAACCTCTGGGGGTATCAGCTCCACTTCGGCCAGCGTGAACCGGTACATCCTGCAGCTGGCGCAGGAGTACTGTGGAGACTGCAAGAGCTCTTTTGACGAACTCTCCAAAATCATCCAGGTAGAGGCGGGAGCGGCTGCTGAGTGCGTTTTGTTGTGCGTTATCAACATTGTTTTCAAAGCAGTTCTTTGCTCTCCCGCCGCGGTTAAGTGCCAGCCACACAGCTGCTCACCTAGCGCAGTTTCGGGTGCTTGGTAGAAAGCTGAGTTCATACCAGCACACCAAGAGTCATGGAGATTGTTACAGATCTGTTTTTCTTGATCGGTCACATTGGTGGGTGGTGTATTACAGACCTCACCTCCATGGGGCAGAAGACTGGCTGCAGACAAGAGCAACCAGGGTCCTTGTCCCCAGAGTGGCTGGTAGGCCATCTTCACTCCATGTGCCTATATTCCTAACTTTATTCTTTAAAGAAAGTGTTATGTGGGTTTTAAGGACATATGCCTGTGATCAGAGGCTGAGTTCTAACTGCCCCTTACCTTGGTCAGGCCAGCCTCTCTAAGCTGTTTCCTCCTCTGTAAAATGGGGATAAAGTATCTTAACTGCTAAGGTCATTAAAAAAAAGTTAGTTGTAAGTTGTGTCCAACACTTTGTGATCCCATAAGACTGTAGCCCGCCAGGCTCCTCCGTCCATGGAATTCTCCAGGCAAGAGTAATGGAGTGGGTTGCCGTTGCCTTCTCCAGGGGTCTTCCCAATCCAGCGATCAAACTCAGGTCTCCTGCATTGCAGGCACATTCTTTACCAACTGAGCTACTAGGCTAAGGTCATTGAGAGGGTTAAATTAGATAATACCGGTAGCGTTTTTCAAACCAAAGCTGATTTCCAATTAGCTTCCTTTTTCTTCCTCTTTATTTTTTTTTTTTTTTTTTTTTCTTTTATTTTTTTTTTTTTATTTTAAGAATACTGGAGTGGGTTGCCATTTCCTTCTCCAGGGGATCGTCCTGGGGATCGAACCCAGGTCTCCCACATTGCAGGCAGATTCTTTACCATCTGAGCCACCAGGGAAACCCTTTCCTCTTTATTTTAATTGCCGATATTTTTTTTCTCCTTTGTCTTTTTTTTTTTCCCTCAGAAAGTTTTTGCTTCCCGAAAAGAGTTGTTGGAATACGACCTGCAGCAGAGGGAAGCGGCCACCAAGTCCTCCCGGACCGCAGTGCAGCCCACCTTCACGGCCAGCCAGTACCGCGCCTTGTCCGTGCTGGGCTGTGGCCACACGTCCTCCACCAAGTGCTACGGCTGTGCCTCTGCCGTCACGGAGCACTGCATCACGCTGCTCCGGGCGCTGGCCACCAACCCCGCCCTGCGCCACATCCTCGTCTCCCAGGGCCTCATCCGGGAGCTCTTTGACTACAACCTCCGCCGTGGCTCCGCAGCCATGCGGGAGGAAGTCCGCCAGCTCATGTGCCTCCTGACTCGGTCAGAGCCTGTGCCGGGGCGGGGGTGGGGGCCCTGTGGGCGGGGGGTGGCGGCGGTCCTGGGAGCGCTGGAGGGTGCAGGGGACTGCCCAGGGTGCAGCTGAACGGACGGAGGAGCTCGTGAAGCCCAGGTTCCCGCGTATCGACAGGCAGTGTGTTTGGCTTGTTCTTGGTTGGTTCCAGTGGGGTTTCCTGAGGAAGCGGTTTTTGAGTTCCAGTGTTGGGAGAAGGGAGCAACCGGACACTTGGACTCAGGACTCACCCAGAAGACAGCTGGAGCAGTGGGGCCTAGGGCTTCGGAGCTTAGATCTGGCTCAGAAGGACATGGTATCTGATCCTTATCACGTGCCGTGGACACATTTCTTAATGTTCTCTGAGCATAAGTTTCCTCATCTGAGAAATAATGGTAGTAGCTAGTGCTGTAGCGGCTTGTGAGGATGGAATGACATAATCCACGTGAGTAGCAGCTTGTACTTGTGGGGTCCTTAGTCCACGCTGATACAGGGCCCACAGCTGGGTTTTGCGTTGTGTACCGAGTGTAGGCCGTAGGGTCCAGAACATGTGAGCGGGTTGCTAAATGTGACTTGCTCTATCATGTATTCACTCATTTAACAAGTACTGACTGAGCATTGGCTAAATGCTAGGCTTTGTCCTGGACTCTGAGGATGCAGTGGGAGATGAAGCGGCATCCCTGCCCTCATGTGGCCTCCGCTCTAGCGGGGAGAAGGGCAGTGAACGGATGAGGGCCCAGTGCAGTGTCAGGAGGTCAGACGTGAAGAGCAGTGCAGCTGGGATGGCAGATTTGATTACAGGCAGGGTCGCTGCAGAGGGCAGGGTGGGCAGGGGCGACCGCTGAGGTGGTCAGGGAGTGAGGTGTGCATGTATGGAAGGCATGGCCTGCCCACCGATGTTAATAGCAAGTGGTGGGGAGAGAGGTAGGGTGTGCTAGGCGTGTGAAGCCGGGGCCACGAGGAAGCCCGTGAGGATGGAGTGACGGACGCCGTGGGGAACAAAGCAGAGGGTTTAGTGAGACCAGGGCCAGGTCCCACAGGGTCTTGTAGGACACTGTGAGGACTTGAATTTCATTCAGGACGTGTTGGGAAGCCTGAGTGTGATTTGACACAATTCATGGTTCTTAAGTTACCAGTGTGTGCATTATTACCAAGGGACGTACATGGGAAATGTGGATGCCTTGTGGGAAATGAAGTGGGGGCGGTTGGAGAAGCTGAGGAAGGAGACCGAGAGTGGACACCTGGGTTCTGCAGACTGACATACCAGGCGGGGTCTGGGCGCCGGGCAGCCTGGGCGTGGAGAAGCCCCGCATGCGGTCTTTCCTCCATCAGCCTCGCCTCCCCAGAAAGGCGGCTGGGCCCTCTCGTCACACAGCAGCGGTTTTTTTTTTTTTTTTCCATTTATTTTTATTAGTTGGAGGCTAATTACTTTACAATATTGTAGTGGTTTTTGCCATACACTGACATGAATCAGCCTTGGATTTACATGTGTTCCCCATCTCGATCCCGCCCCCGCCCCCCGCCTTCTCTCCACCCGATCCCTCTGGGTCTTCCCAGTGCACCAGCCCCGAGCACTTGTCTCTTGCATCCAACCTGGGCTGGTGATCTGTTTCGCCCTTGATAATATACATGTCTCGACGCTGTTCTCTCTAAATACATCCCACCCTTGCCTTCTCCCACAGAGTCCAAAAGTCTGTACATCTGTGTGTCTTTTTCTGTTTTGCATATAGGGTTATCATTACCATCTTTCTAAATTCCATATATATGCGTTAGTATACTGTATTGGTCTTTATCTTTCTGGCTTACTTCACTCTGTATAATGGGCTCCAGTTTCATCCATCTCATTAGAACTGATTCAAATGAATTCTTTTTAACGGCTAAGTAATATTCCATGGTGTATATGTACCACGGCTTCCTTATCCATTCATCTGCTGATGGACATCTAGGTTGCTTCCATGTCCTGGCTATTATAAACAGTGCTGTGATGAACACTGGGGTGCACGTGTCTCTTTCAGATCTGGTTTCCTCAGTGTGTATGCCCAGGAGTGGGATTGCTGGGTCATATGGCAGTTCTATTTCCAGTTTTTTTAAGGAATCTCCACACTGTTCTCCATAGCAGCTGTACTAGTTTGCATTCCCACCAACAGTGTAAGAGGGTTCCCTTTTCTCCACACCCTCTCCAGCATTTATTGCTTGTAGACTTTTGGATAGCAGCCATCCTGACTGGCGTGTAATGGTACCTCATTGTGGTTTTGATTTGCATTTCTCTGATAATGAGTGATGTTGAGCATCTTTTCATGTGTTTGTTAGCCATCTGTATGTCTTCTTTGGAGAAATGTCTGTTTAGTTCTTTGGGCCATTTTTTGATTGGGTCATTTATTTTTCTGGAATTGAGCTGCAGGAGTTGCTTGTATATTTTTGAGATTAATCCTTTGTCTGTTGCTTCATTTGCTATTATTTTCTCCCAATCTGAGGGCTGTCTTTTCACCTTGCTTATAGTTTCCTTTGTTGTGCAAAAGCTCTTAAGTTTCATTAGGTTCCGTTTGTTTATTTTTTGCTTTTATTTCCAGTATTCTGGGAGGTGGGTCATAAAGGATCCTTCTGTGATTTATGTCGGAGAGTGTTTTGCCTATGTTCTCCTCTAGAAGTTTTATAGTTTCTGGTCTTACATTTAGATCTTTAATCCATTTTGAGTTTATTTTTGTGTATGGTGTTAGAAAGTGTTCTAGTTTCATTCTTTTACAAGTGGTTGACCAGTTTTCCCAGCACCACTTGTTAAAGAGGTTGTCTTTTTTCCATTGTATATCCTTGCCTCCTTTGTCGAAGATAAGGTGTCCATAGGTTCGTGGATTTATCTCTGGGCTTTCTATTCTGTTCCATTGATCTATATTTCTGTCTTTGTGCCAGTACCATACTGTCTTGATGACTGTGGCTTTGTAGTAGAGCCTGAAGTCAGGCAGGTTGATTCCTCCAGTTTCATTCTTCTTTCTCAAGATTACTTTGGCTCTTCGAGGTTTTTTGTATTTCCATACAAATTGTGAAATTATTTGTTCTAGTTCTGTGAAAAATACCGTTGGTAACTTGATAGGGATTGCATTGAATCTATAGATTGCTTTGGGTAGAATAGCCATTTTGACAATATTGATTCTTCCAATCCATGAACACGGTAAATTTCTCCATCTATTTGTGTCCTCCTTGATTTCTTTCACCAGTGTTTTATAGTTTTCTATGTATAGGTCTTTTGTTTCTTTAGGTAGATATACTCCTAAGTATTTTATTCTTTTTGTTGCAATGGTGAATGGTATTGTTTCCTTAGTTTCTGTTTCTGTTTTCTCATTGTTAGTGTATAGGAATGCAAGGGATTTCTGTGTGTTAATTTTATATCCTGCAACATTACTGTATTCATTGATTAGCCCTAGTAATTTTCTGGTAGAGTCTTTAGGGTTTTCTATGTAGAGAATCATGTCATCTGCAAACAGAGTTTCACTTCTTCTTTTCCTATCTGGATTCCTTTTACTTTTTCTGCTTTGATTGCTGTGGCCAAAACTTCCAAAACTATGTTGAATAATAGTGGTGAGAGTGGGCACCCTTGTCTTGTTCCTGATTTTAGGGGAAATGCTTTCAATTTTTCACCATTGAGGGTAATGCTTGCTGTGGGTTTGTCATATATAGCTTTTATTATGTTGAGGTATGTTCCTTCTATTCCTGCTTTCTGGAGAGTTTTAATCATAAATGGATGTTGAATTTTGTCAAAGGCTTTTTCTGCGTCTATTGAGATAATCATATGGTTTTTATCTTTCAATTTGTTAATGTGGTGTATTACATTGATTGATTTGCAGATATTAAAGAATCCTTCACAGCAGGGTTTTGTGGGACTCTTGAGTTGTCTTGCCCCCAGGAAGGCCGGTAGCCCTAGACGTTGATTTCTTTTACCTGGACTCTGTCATGTGGGGAGGGGGACGCACCCATTGGAGTAACAGAACTCTCTTCTCTGCCTCCCTAGGGACAATCCAGAGGCCACCCAGCAAATGAACGATCTGATTATTGGCAAAGTCTCCACAGCTCTGAAGGGCCACTGGGCCAACCCTGATCTGGTGAGCAGGCCGCTGTCCCCCTGACTGCCCCCTTCACCCTTCTCCTTCGTTCCTGTGGCTTCTCCCCAACGGCGCCTCGTTGTGATGACCAGGGCAGGCGAGGGGGGTGAAGGGGGCACATCGGCAGGGCTCACATCTCAGGAAGACTTTTCTGAGTCAGCGTCAGGCTCAAAGAGCAGAAACGGGCAGCGGGCCATGCTGAGGGTCTCCGTTTCCTTCTGTCTCTCTGACGGTCCGCCTGACTGCACGGGTTAGTTCTGAGTCTCTGGGTCAGAGTGTGGACGTGAGCCCTTGTCCTGGACTGACCCTGCAGACCCCCTTCTGCTCATGTCTCTTCCTCTTGGCCCTCAGGCAAGTAGCCTTCAGTACGAAATGCTGTTGTTGACAGACTCCATCTCCAAGGAGGACAGCTGCTGGGAGCTCCGCTTGCGCTGTGGTGAGTTTGGGGGATGTCTGGTTGGCAGCTGGCTGGCGAGAGGAGCGCAGCTCGCCGCGGGGCACGTGAAGCCAGGGGAGCTGCCCTCAGGTGTCCGCACGGCGGCTGGCGAGGCACATCTGTGACTGTGTCTCTGCCCTGCCTTCCTTGCCCAGCACTCAGCCTTTTCCTCATGGCCGTGAACATCAAGACCCCCGTGGTGGTTGAGAACATCACCCTCATGTGCCTGCGGATCTTGCAGAAGCTGATTAAGCCACCTGCTCCCACCAGCAAGAAGAACAAGGTTATGGGGCTGAGAGGGTGGCGGGGGGTGGGCTCCAGCCAGCACACCCTGCTCTGAAGGCCTTTGCTCACCCAGACTCGTCTTCCCTGGAGCACCAGTGCTTCTTTGGAGGCAGTTCAGCGGAGATGGATTGGGGTTTCTGAGAGGGAAAGTTTCTCAGAGGGAGCTCAAGAGTAACCAAGCAGGAAAAGGCCTGGGACAGTGGTTCGCCGTGAAGGACTGCCCCTTCCTCCAGTCCCCTCCGACGGCTCGCAGCTCCCAGGGGGTGTGGCGTTCCTCTGTAACCCCTCTGCCTTTGCCCAGTGCTGGAATCCCTTCCCTTCCCTTGCGCTGTGACTTGGGCAGGGATCAACCCCTGGCTCCTGTGTGGGCAGGTGAGTTTTCACCACTGAGCCCCTGGGAGGCCCCTGGCCTTCGCTGTCCTTGTGAATGTTGTGTGTGGCAGTGCGGTGTCTCCTCTGCCTGGCCTGCCCGCCTCCCCTTTGTCAGATGCTGCTTTAGTGACCCAGTTCTCTGCCAGGCTGGCCATGCACTCCTCCAATCCAGGGACTGTTTTACTAAGATGTTTCTTTGGTCCAGTGCATAGCATGGTATCTCACTTTATAACAGTCACTCAGTAAGTCGTTGTTAAATGCGTGAGTAAAGCTGAGTTTTTAGTTCTGAAGGTGGCCTAGCTGCAGATGGACTTGCTCATATTGGTGTGAGAGCTTGCGGGAGGCCTCGTATCTGTCTTTGTAGTCCTGGGGCCCTTCTGATTCCTGCTCCATCCTTGTGGAGCCCCTTGCTGGGACATGGAGTCTTCGTTGCAGGACGCTGAGTGGCAGGCGCTATGGGGGAAGCTGGCCAGGGGACAGTTTACTCTGCTTCCCTTTCTTGGTTACCCCGACAGTCCGCAGAAAAGACCCCTCCTTCCTTCACTTTGGTGAAGGCTTTCTTCCCCTCAGAGCTCATTCTCAGCAAGTGAAAACTGGCTCTTGGTTGAAAAGAGGAACCTCTTCCCCACATAACTGTCAGTTTTCTCACAGTGTGAGGGCACAGATTTCTACCCAAGAGGGCTCTTTACCACAGAGCGCGGAAGCCTCACATTTTGCCTAGTTTTAGCCTAGAGAGAGCAGCGGTTCTCAGAGTTTGGCTCATAGATCTGGGTGTGCCCGAGACAACCAGGACATCTGCGAGGTCAGCATCATTTTCGTAATTATCCCGAGGCTTGATTTGCCCTTTTCTTCTTTGGTGGCACTTGTGCAGATGGTGCAGAGTCAGTGGTGGTGAGCCTGACCGAGCCTCAGCACCACGAGGCATGCTCCTCACGTGCCCGCAGCCTCACCCAGGAGCGTCCCTGTGAAGCACTGCAGATGAGATTAGTAAATCCCAACCCTTGAATGGCAGTCGTTCCGGTGTTCAGTGAGCCAGTGCGGAGGCACACTGCAGGGCGGAGGTCGTCCTGGAGAGGAGGGTTGGTGTGACCGGGATGCGGGCTGCACCTGCACTGGCTGCTGTTTTCATGGAGCCTCGTTTGTGCTTGGAAGGAGGGCTCGAGAGCCAATTGTGGTTCTTCAGAATCGGGTGTTTAGCAGACAGTTTTCTTGGAAACTGAATAAAATGAGCCTGTCACTTAAAGAGGAATTGGTGTAACTCTGTCAACCAGTATTTTCCAAATGACCAATGCATATTAATGTGTGAGTAAAAGATGAATTTTAGTGGAATGGGATAGGAAATGTTTTTTGATTGGTTTTAGATTCCACACTGCAACCAATCTTTAAGAACCTATAATTTGTTGAATTTTGGTTTAGTATTAAAAATCCACAATTAATTTAAAAAACTATTAGATTACTTTTCTTTCCAACTGTACATCTGAGTGCTTCAGCAAAACAACCTATCACAGCAGTTTGAACTTAAAAGCAGTGTGAGAGCCTGGCTGTCTCACTAGGGTGGCCAGTAGACAGCTTCACAACATGCAGTGGCGTGGCTCCTGGTTGCTATGTTGTTTTTGTTTTGGGAAATAATAAGAAATGTTTAGGTTAACAGGTAAGGCATTTATTTTTATTTGTAAATGAGTTCATAAATATTTTAAGAACTGCTGAACTTTAATTTTTAATAGATCCATATTGACGGATAGAGCTACACACACAAGAACTCTTCGGAGTCAGTAATTTTCAAGAGCATAATGGGGTCCTGTGGCCGAAAAGTTTGAGAATTGCTGGCTTAGAATCCTATCGGGGGCTCCCCTGTGCAGGCCACTTGGGATTAGTAATGGCTCTTTAAGTTCTAGAGGCTGCTCAGTGACCCCTTGAAGATTTGTGTTTGGGGAAACTACAGATGAGCCTTGGCATAGGAGTTAGTGTTGTGTGGCTGTAAGAGCCTCTGTGTGAAGCCAGTCGCACCTTATCCTGCGCGGGCGAAACCAGTGACCCTGAGCTCAGCATGGGATGCTCCTGCGAAACTGAGTCAACATGCTGTGAAGGAGCACAGATGGGGCGGAGAAGACGTGAACGCTGCCCTTCTGATCTCGCCTCTGTGCCTGTCCCCGGGGCAGTCCCACTGTGCGGCCGCCGCGGCTGAGGCGCGCCCCCGGCCCGCTCACCCGTCCGCCTCCCTCCTGCAGGACGTCCCTGTCGAAGCCCTCACCACTGTGAAGCCGTACTGCAATGAGATCCACGCCCAGGCCCAGCTCTGGCTCAAGAGGGACCCCAAGGCATCCTATGAAGCCTGGAAGAAGTGTCTTCCCATCAGAGGTGTGTCTGCCTTTCGGGACTTGAGCAGTGGGTCCTTCCTGCCCCTGGCTGACGGCCCAGCATCTCCCCGTCTGTCCCTTTCTCTTCCTTACCTCTCCCTGCATCCCTTTGCCTGCCAGGGATCGATGGCAATGGGAAGCCTCCCAGCAAGTCAGAGCTCCGACACCTCTACTTGACCGAGAAGTACGTGTGGCGGTGGAAGCAGTTCCTGAGTCGGCGGGGGAAGCGGACCTCCCCGCTGGACCTCAAGCTGGGCCACAACAACTGGCTGCGGCAAGTGAGTGACCGGTCTCCTGGGCTGCTCACTGCTGCGCAGGCCCCAGGTCCCAGGCAGGGCATTTCTGCTCCTCACCGCATGTCTCCTCTGCTTGCTCTTCTTTCCCGTTGTTAGTCTTGCTTCCTTTCTGATAGGTAGAGGCTCTTGGTTGCAGCCGCCCGCGTGGTGGATGGGCCACATCAGAACTCTTTCTGCCCTTCTCATCAAGCTCCCGCTCTCTGCTCTCCTCCCTGACCGCCGAGCAGAGCGAAGCCTCAGCGCCTGCACTGCTTTAACCTTCCACCTTTCATGTTTTCTGTCCTTTTCCTCTTTGCAGCTAACGGTTTTAAAAGGTTAAAGTAACAATATTTTAGAGAATTCATTTGTCCATCGGTATATAATGTGAACACTTGGTTTAAATTTAACATAAGTGTTCAGCATGTTGTTATTGTTCAGTTGCTAAGTCATGTCCGACTCTTTGTGACCCCGTAGACTGCAGCATGCCAGGCTTCCCTGTCCTTCCCTATCTCCCAGAGTTTACTCAAACTCATGTCCATTGAGTTGGTGATGTCATCCAACCATCTCATCCTCTGTCACCCTCTTCTCCTCCTGCTCTCAGTCTTTCCCAGCATCAGGGTCTTTTCCAGTGAGTCAGCTCTTCACATCAGGTGGACAAAGTATTGGAGTTTCAGTCCTTCCAATAAATATTCAGGATTAGTTTCCTTTAGGATTGACTGGTTTGATCTCCTTGCTGTCCAAGATAGCTGTCTCCAAAATAGAATCATAGATGTTTTTGCTAAGGAGAATACCTGCCTGTCTTTTTTCCTGGTTCTGTCATCTGAGTATGTTCTCCAAAGCACTTGTTGGAGAGAAGCACCATGGAGACGTGATTCTTAGACAGCCTTTTTGCCCATCTGTAGCAGCCGGATCTTGAGTTAGCTGGTGATTTTTCCTTTACACTTTTGTTCGTGAGGTGCTCAGAGGATTTCCCCTGCATGCATGGCAGTTGACTGTTCCTGGCGGGGCCGGATGAGAGGCTGTCCGCTGAGCCAGGCACTTCTCCCCGCCCCCTCAGGTGCTCTTTACTCCGGCGACACAGGCTGCCCGGCAGGCGGCCTGCACCATCGTGGAGGCGCTGGCCACCGTCCCCAGCCGCAAGCAGCAGGTTCTTGACCTCCTCACCAGGTACCATCTGAGAGTGGGATGGGCAGGGTGGCGGGACTTCATCCAGGGAGCCCTCCCGCCCTCCCGGGGGACTCAGTAGACCAGGGCGACGGGAGGCACGCCTGTGCAGTAGCCACCTCGTTCCTTGTGGAAGCCCACGGAAACCAAGACGCACTGAGCCGCCTCGCGCAGTGGTTTTAATAGCAGTGGTGCTGGTGGTAATAGAGTCAGCAGCTAGTGTATTTTGAGGTCTTATGAGCTTACAAAAGCTCGGCATGCATTATGTCATTTAGTGCTCACCTGGGCTTTGATTGCTTAGTTACCTTGTCCCCAGGAGGGCAAGATTTCAGTCCAGGCAGTCTGATTTCCGCGTTATCGGCCACTAGACTCGGTGGTAAACCCGCCTTGTGAGCGGTTCAGTCACTACACTCTGCAGCTGCCCCAGTGACCGCCACTCGTGTATTGGTGCGTTATTCCAAGTGTGTACAGTGTGTTGCGCTGCATTCCCTGCTGTGTGCTCTTCAGCTTTCCCCAGGTCTGAGGAGTTCCCGAGTCGGGGTTCTGGGGTGTCCTCAACCCCGGTCCTCCCCAGCGAGGCAGCGGGAGAGGAGGACTGGAGGGGCAGAGGCGGGGGGCTATGGGGCGGTGTGGGCTCACTCTCAGCGCCCGGCTCCGCGGCAGCTACCTGGATGAGCTGAGCATTGCTGGCGAGTGTGCGGCCGAGTACCTGGCTCTCTACCAGAAGCTCATCGCCTCAGCTCACTGGAAAGTCTACCTGGCAGCCCGAGGAGTCCTGCCCTACGTGGGCAACCTCATCACCAAGGTGTGTCGTCCCGGCCCCGCCGGGGGAGCCCCTTCCCCGAGCCCCGCTCTCCTTGTTCTCTTTCTCTGTGTAAACTTTGTGGTGGACTTTTATGCCAGGAAGAAATATTTGTTAAAAATGCAGACATACCTTGCTTTATTGTGCTTTTTCTAAAAAAAAAAAAAGGTTGTGGCAACCCTGTGTCAAGTAAGCCATTTTTTCAACAGCATTATTTTTTAATTAAACTATATATACGTTTTCTAGACATAATGCTACCACACACTTACTGGATTAAAATAGAGTGTGGACGTAAGTTTTATATTCATGGGAAAAAATGGATTCGTGTGACTTGCTTTATTGCGATAGTCACTTTATTACAGTGGTCTGAAACTGAACCTGCAATATTTCTGAAGTCTGCCTGGGGTACTTTTGTGACTTCATTGTGTTCCTCATGAGGATATAGCAGTCTGTTGGGGACATTTAAACTGTCCTCCATGTCTAAGCAGTCCCTTAACGTCTTTGTAGCTCTCCATGGCTTCTTAGAAAGGAGCTCTGCACAGGTGCGGGATGAGAGAGCGTTCCTGGGCCGTGGGGCAGCTGGCCGGTGTCGCTGGCCGTGCCCTCTCGCTAACCGTGCTCGTCTTCCTCTTTAGGAAATAGCCCGCTTGCTGGCCCTGGAGGAGGCCACCCTGAGCACCGATCTGCAGCAGGGCTATGCCCTCAAGAGTCTCACAGGTAGAGGGAGCCTCCTGGCCCTTCCCTTCGGACACCCTGCGGCTAGTCTGGGGACTGACCTTTGATTCCTCGGGTGCTGAGGTTGACCTTTTCTCTCTCGTGTTGACCGCACTGCGCTCTTTAAGCTCTGTGATTTTCCCTTGTGGAAGGGTTTACATCTTTGAGCACCATTGTCTGCTGACCAGTTCATGTCATTGAGAACGAGCTCCATGTCAGGCACAAAGATGGCGTTTCCCTGCTTTTGAGTTGCTCGTCATCTTTTGAAAACATGGACCTTCTTTGCTTAATTCTCATTCTGAACTCATGTAGCAGCTTTTTCCTGTTCCCACAGGCCTACTTTCCTCCTTTGTGGAGGTGGAATCCATCAAAAGGCACTTCAAAAGCCGCTTGGTGGGCACTGTGCTGAACGGGTACCTGTGCTTGCGGAAGCTGGTGGTGCAAAGGACCAAGCTGATTGACGAGACGCAGGACATGCTGCTGGAGATGCTGGAGGACATGACCACAGGTAGACCTGGCCAGCGGCCCGCAGCCCACAGGCCTGTGTCCCTTCTGGCTCCACTTAGGTGCACGGTCTGAGTTCCCCGGCTTCCCTAGACCCAGGTCACGGGCAGCAAACATCTCCTCACGTTTGAGTAAAGAAGGAGAGGACTTTCTCTCGAGACTGTTGGTGCTTGGAGTTGTAAAATTCCAGATCTGGCCTCAGTAAATTTGGACTCTTTTTTTTTTTTTAAATTATTTATTTATTTATTTTTGGCGGTGCTGGTTCTTCGTTATGCACACAGGCTTCAGTAGTTGGGGCGTGTGGGCTAAGCCCTGTGGCATGTGGAGCCTTCCAGACCAGGGATTGAACCCATGACCCCCGCCCTCTGAGTCAGATTCCTAACCACTGGCCTACCAGGAAGGCCCTGGCCTTTCCGTATGGAGCTCACAGGGCAGGAAGAGGTCAGGAGTTCTCAGGCGGGGGTCTTCCATTGGTTCTAGAAGGTTCTCAGACATTGTGGCTCAGTTGCCTCTTCTCTGTCCTCTTTCCTTTTCCTGGTGGATCTCCACCCTCACTGTCAGCTGTGTCTCTCCCTCCCTCTTTCATAGTGTCCTTCTCATTGTATCTTTATGTGGATTTTGGATAATTTCTTCCATCCTGTATCATATCGTTTAGTTTATTTTTTCTTTACTCTGTGTTATCTGTTTAATCTACCCATCAAATTCTTGCAATTTTATGTAGATTTTATAGTCTGTAGTCTTTTGCAGACATTTTCTGTCCCTTTTATAGTCTTTCAGCATAACAAACTTATTTCTGTATCTGGTAATTTTAGAACTTGAAATATTTATTAATCTGATTCTGTTGTTATTCTGGCTCTTGCCTATGGTGCTTTGCTTTAAATCTTGCATTTTATGGTGGTTTTTTTTTTTTTTTGGTACTGTGAGCTTGTGTTTTGGGGGGTTTTTCTGTGGAAATTCTTCGGGACCTGAGTCAAAGACGGGTTTTTCCAGAGATGATTTGTAGCTGCTTCTGTGAAGCAGCTTGGGGCATGGCCATCCCAGGGCCACCTTGAACAAAGTTCTGAACTTAGAGTTTTCAGGTCTCCTAGGTAGTTTGAGCCACAGACCCCTGTGAGGGACAGCTTGTTACAACTGCTCAGAGGAGAGTTTTCCTCTCCTTTGTTCAGTGCCGCATTTTAAGGAAAGACTGTGTGCTTCCATTGATTTGCTTCGGGGAAAGGAATAGTTACTTTTAATTGATGCTTATACCAAACAGGGCTTCCCAGGTGGCATAGTGGTAAAGAATCTGCCTGCCATTGCAGGAGATGTGGGTTCCATCCTTGGGTCAGAAAGATCCCCTGCATTGGGGTGTTCTTGCCTGGAAAATCCCATGGACAGAGGAGCCTGGTGGGGCTATAGTCCGTGGGGTCACAGAGAGTCAGATGTGACTGAACACCAAGGATGTAGCTCTTTGGGGGTACCAGATTTGTGTGTGTGTGTAGGCGGTGGTTCCTGCCAGATTCTCACTCTTGGGAGATTTGGGACTTTGTAGCCAGCTCTCAAATCCTGGCAGGTTTTGGAAACCAAAGCTCATGGCAAAAAAGAGCCTGAGTGCTTTGCTGACCTCCCTGGGTTCCTGATTTTTCCTAATTTTGGAGCTATGGCTTTCTTTGATAGCGTAGCAGTCCACTGATAACTTTTTTCCCCCACCATTTTAAATTGTTTTTAAGCGGAGAAGTGAAAAGTAGGTCAGGGGACACAGTCTGCTTTATTGCCAGACATGGAAGTCCTTCTGGTACTGTTTTTAGCTGCCCTGCTGAGCTGGTTTGTGACCTTGTCAGCTGGACCCTTTTCAAGAATGTATGGCTTGAAGTTATCTGTTTGGCTTCTGGAGGGCTGTCTCCCTAATCTTTTAGAATGAAACTGAAAACTGTAGCTTCCTTTTGCTTTGACAGGAGTGCAGTTAGGATTGTTATTTCACGTTCTTGAGTACCTATTTTGGGCAAGAGGATGCAAGGTTATAATTCCCAGAGGGAGGGAGACATGTGCACAACTAAGTATGATGCTCTGTGTTGACTTGGGTATGAAGGCTTTCAAATGGAATGTGGTTTCAGTATAAGAATCCATCAGCTTCAAGTTTCCAATTGAAATATTGATGTTGCCACATTGGATATTATAGACTCACCAGGCAGAGAAGATCTGTCAGTGATGGAACTTTATTTAAAGTCTCATCTTAGCTTCTGTGTGTGAAGCTCTTTCCTAACTGACTTGGCCACGTTGATTTCTGGCAGGTACAGAATCGGAAACCAAGGCCTTCATGGCCGTGTGCATTGAGACAGCCAAGCGCTACAATCTGGATGACTACCGGACCCCTGTCTTCATTTTCGAGAGGCTCTGCAGCATCATCTATCCCGTAAGCATAAGCTATAGTGCCTCCCTTGGCTCTCGGGGTGTCAGCAGAAGCCATTTCTCCAGAGCTTCCTGGCGATTCATCATAGTTGTGGGTAATCGTCCCAGTGGTGGCCCATTCAATCGATGTTTTGGGAAGCTCCACACATAAAGCAGAAGCAACCTCATGATTTTCCCATTCCTAATGATGGGAAGAAACCTAAAGACCTTCCTTGTCCCATTTCCTAGATTCAAAGTCAGAAGCAGTCTTTTTCTTTTGAGCCAGGTCTGATCTCCCGTTGCCCAGATCCCGGTGTTTGTCAGTCCACAATCCCATGAGAGATGCAGCCCGGAGCGGGCAGATGGACATTTTCACTCTCTTCCTTTTTTCCCTGCCCGTGTTATGTGCACGTATGAAGGTGTATCTGTAGCCTGAACTGCATAGATCCCTTTCTGTTACTGAGGAAGGGTGGAGAGCATCAGTCTCATCAGTTAACGATGAGAGACCCCTGAGTATCATGTAATACAGAGAAGACCATTTTCTTGACCAGAGAGGGCCACCAGTGACAGAGTCATCTGGCCCCGTACTGGTTAGCGTCAGGTGTGACGAGCTGGAGGGAAGCCCCTCCCCGCTTGTGTCAGTGATCCAGCTTTCATGGGGCACTCCTCATCTGCTTATTTGGTTAGGCTTTTTCTCTCCTAACCCACCCTTGAGTTTCAGAGAAGATGCTTGCTCTTTAATGCTATTTGAACTATATTTGGGTTTTTGAATCACCTCTGAGCTTCCTGTCCTTTAATCTTTAACTGTATAAGGGGCTGGATGAGTCTGGTGTGTCTCCCGGAGTGTCCATGAACAAAGCAGTGTGGTCTGAATGTAAGCGGTCTCTGCACATGTACTCAAGCCATCCCTTCTGCTTCCTTTTCTCTGTCCTTCAGGAAGAGAATGAAGTCACTGAGTTCTTTGTGACCCTGGAGAAGGATCCCCAGCAGGAAGACTTCTTACAGGGCAGGATGCCTGGGAACCCGTATAGCAGCAACGAGCCAGGCATCGGGCCCCTCATGCGGGACATAAAGAACAAGATCTGCCAGGACTGTGACTTGGTGGCTCTGCTGGAAGATGACAGTGGGATGGAGGTAATGAGCATAGCTCACCCCTGTCGTGGTTAGGCTTCCTTTCCCTCAGGGGCTGATCAACCCTGGGCATCTTTAAATGCAGCTCCATGATTCCCACCTGCCCGCCTCGCCTGTAACGGGCTCTGCCCCCTGCCTGGATGTGGCAGTAAGCAGGTGGCTGCAGCTTGTCAGGGCACGGGTTTGTTGTTCTTGTTGCTGTGGCAGAGGCCTCCAGTGATGCCAGCTGAATCAGGCTCCCTAGATGCTGGCAGATCAGCCTCGGCACAGGCTTCCGGCCCTGTACCTGGTACCTCCTGGCAGACAGTGCTAGGATCTGCTGTTACCATATCCATGGTGAAAAACGTGTCAGGTGAAAGAGAGGAAACTGTCCTTTTTGGTGCTGAGCGGAAATAGACTTGGGATAGAAGGTGCTCAGCAAGGCTTTTAAACCTGGGGTCCATGGTTTGGGTTAAGGCTATTTGGAACCCCTGAAATTGTGCACAAAATTCTGTGTGATGTTCACATACGTGCATTTTTTAGAGAGGGAGAGTCAGTAGGTCCCTGATGCATAGACAATATGTGGTAAAGCACCCTTTGATCTTACAATGTGCTTGCATGACGATTATTTGGAATAACAGCCTCATCTTCTTTTCTGTTCAGCTTCTAGTGAACAATAAAATCATTAGCTTGGACCTCCCTGTGGCTGAGGTTTACAAGAAGGTCTGGTGTACCACGAATGAGGTACGTGTTTGAGGTGTGGTTGGCTCCCTGACTTGTTAACGATCACCGGCACAGCTCATAGCAGCACTGAAGGATCTGTACTTCCTGGTCGTGTTAGTGTGCAGAAGGGTCATCGCCTTGTCTTCCTTGTGGGGTGGCTGACTGGGGAGGGGAGGCGAGCTGCAGGAAGGGGTGAGCAGCTCCTGGCTTAGCAGCTGGGCCGGCGGACTCTGAGGAAGCCCTGTGATGGGGACGCCTGCTGTCGTGTTCCCTTTCCGTGTGGGCACCGAGGTTGATTCTCAGCTTCTAATGGACTTGCTCACCTTTCAGAATGTGTTTCAGTGTGGTGTTGAGGAGCGTAGTTTCTGTTTTACCAGCTGGGGAATTGAGACTGCAAAGATGGGAAATGAAGGGGGCACAGCGCTCTGGCCCTTTCGGCCCCTCAGTCCTGTTTGTCTGATCGTAACAGTCAGATGGTCCTCTTCCCCCTCCCGCCTCTTTTCTTAGTTCTTTCTTTCTGTTCTTTCCTGTTTCTCTCCTCTCCTTTCTTCCCTTTTCTTCTGTTAGGGGGATTTTTAATGAATGAATCATCTAATTGAACTACAGCAAACTAGTGTACTAGTGAAGCAGAGTGAATGTTTCTGTCTTTACTCCCAAATATTTCTGTAGAATCTAAGAAGCTAAATTGGTAGTGTACTAACAGGACATTTTAGCCTTCCGTTTGTTACATACTTTTGCTTTTGTCTTTTCTGTTCTCCCGCTGTGCTGGGAATCCTGGTCATTGTGTATTGTTGGTCTGCTGCCCGTTGGGTAGATATAGCACAGATAAATACACAGAAGCCTTCTCCATCCACTGCATCTTGTCACTGACATTTCGGCCTCAAAACAGAATGGTACAGGTTTAATCCCTGATGCACCTAAAAATTAAGACCAAGCTTCTACGGGCACCCTCGTAAATGGTGGTATAGGACCCAAAGAATACACATGGGCAGCCTCCCATTTTGAACCTGGAGGCAAGACATTGGGGATCATTTGTTTCTCTTATTAATGCTTAATCCACCAAGGGTTTCTTATGGCGAAGTCCAGAGTTGGGAGCAGCTTTTTATCCTGGCTTTCATCAGTTTCTCTGCTTACTTTATCCCTTATTTCCCTGATAAATAGCCCACCTCTTCAGCTGCTGACCAGGGTCTGTCTCACATGTTTCTCTCTCTCTGTCCGTGGTCTGTGGCTGTCCCCTCTCTTAGTTTCATTGGGCTTCCACAGCTAGAAATGCTCTGAGACCTGGCCTGACAAGTTCTCTCCCTCCAAGATTTTCTCTCCTGAAGCTGAGCATGGCTTAGGAGCAGGCAGCGTGGATTAGTGTGGTACCCGCTCGCCCTTAATTTCCTGCACTGTGACTTCAATCCCCCGCTTCTCACCTCCAAAATAAGTGTGATTCCTCGGAGTGTATAGACTGGAGTGCCTAGTCAGTACCTGGTGGATAGTGAAGTTTCACGATCCCTCAGTTCAGGAAGGTTGCTGTAATCTCGTAAGTCACGACTTATTTCCAGTCTATCAAGTTGTAGTTTTTAGCTTGAGATTTGGATGAATCCAGTCCTTGCTGTGTGGTTATATGGAGGTCTCAGGATCTCCACAGGCAAAGATGGATGTATTCTGTTTTTTGTTTTGATTCCTGAGATTTGAGTCAAAGCCTTTTGATCTTATTGACTTCCCTTGACCTGATTCTTTGAGTAGTGGTCCATATTGATTAGAGAGATTTTATAATTCTGAAGGAGGCACAGGCTTATAGTACCAGGCTGAGTAAGTTTGAACAAGCTGTATAACCATGTGTAAAAGGATAGTATGAAGCGCCTGATTAGTGTAGGGCTTCATGGGTGTCTGCTGCTTAAGTTGCTTCAGTCATGTCCAACTCTTTGTGAACCTACGGACTGTAGCCCGCCAGGCTCCTCTGTCCATGGGATTCTCCAGGCAAGAATACTGGAGTGGGTTGCCATGCCCTCCTCCAGGGGATCTTCCTGACCCAGGGACTGAACCCTGTCTCTTACGTCTCCTGCTTTGGCAGGCAGGTTCTTTACCACCTGCGCCACCTGGGAAGCCCTGGCATAGGGCTCAGCACAGAGTAAAACAGTAAGTCACAGTTGTTACGGCTGTTACATATATTTAATGAAACTAAAAATGCTTCACACAATTCCGGGCCTGTGGTAGACCCTACATAAAATGAGCTTCCTTTCCCCTAAGTGAGTTGTAGGGCATTTGGATTCTAGATTCTGTGGTTAAGACCCGCGAAGAATAGGAGTTGTCTACACTGCTGAAGTGTTCGTTAAATTCAGCAGACCAGGTGTTGGGTCCTTTGCATTTTCTGAGCCCGTTTACAAGTCTTTCTCCAACCTCCTCCCCTCAGGGAGAGCCCATGAGGATCGTTTATCGGATGCGGGGGCTGCTGGGGGATGCCACCGAGGAGTTTATCGAGTCCCTGGACTCCACCACAGGTACAGCCTTCCACAGACACCGCAGCACATCGGGCCTGAGGTTTGGGACCAGTGGCAGTTCATGCTCTGAGGCTTCAGGGGTATTTGGGACAGATACTCTCGGAATTCTCTTCGGACGTGGGGGGATTGTTTCTTCTCTGAGGAAAAATACAGTCATTTACAGCCTCGTTCGGGTACCTCTGGTATTGAGGGTGGGTGGGAACTTAGGGAGGAAATGAAATTAGCACCAAACAAGCTCAGGTTTATTTATTTAGGGCTTTTTTTTTTTTTTAAGTGATTGTAGTGCTTATATTTTCACATATTTGAGTAAGCAATTTTAATTAACTAGAAACTTTTAAAAAGAGCTATCAGGAGCAAGATAGTGTAGTTTAATATCCAGTACTGACCCGCTTCATTGACTGTGATCTTTATGAGAGACATGGAAGAGAGAAGAGCTATCAGCCTAGAAGAGGGCTGTGCTTTATTCCGGGCTTCCCTTCTCTCTCAGATGAAGAAGAGGATGAAGAAGAAGTGTACAAGATGGCTGGTGTGATGGCCCAGTGTGGGGGCCTGGAGTGCATGCTTAACAGACTGGCAGGGATCAAAGATTTCAAGCAGGGACGCCATCTTCTAACAGTGAGTTGGAGGCAGCAAGGTGGGACCAGCCCTCTTCTTCTGGAGGGGCCCCTGTGGATGGGCTGGCCGCTGCCATGTAACCTGGGGGGCAGCGTGGTGCCATGGACCGCTGCCCGCCAGGGCCGACCTGGCTGTTGCCATGACCCTCATCACTTTAGGGTCCTTCCCCCAGTGCTTTCTTCTGACCCACTCCTCACAAAAACCAGTGTGATAGCAAGCCTTCTGCTCTTTCTTTAGTCACCTGTGGAAACCAGTGTCTAATTGTCTGTCCACCCAGAATTGCACTTGTGTCAGTTGTTGTTATTGTTATTATTACTCAAGTGGATTTTGTAAGTAACTAATTTTTTGGTAGGACTTTGGTCATTCATCCAGCTATCTCCTAAGTGAGAAGTAGATGACTGTAAAGGCCCCATGCATATTGCACTATTATTTTCCACCTCCAGGGGACATAAGAACATATATTGATTATTATACCCACGCTTTAAATGACAGACATGGTTCTGAGCTCCCGTGGGCCATGAGCTTTGGGATCTTTTTGTTTACTGTTAGTTCAGAGTCTGAGTTAGTTCTGGAGTTTCCCCCAAGGCAGCAGAGCGTCACTTAGTCCACTGGGACTTGGTGGCAGAGACAGACTTAGCCCACGGGAGCTACTGCTGGAGAAGTCTGCCGTTTAAATGCCAGACCCCAACCACCTTATGATATCTCCCTAAAGCACCTTCACCTTCCCGTGTATTTCAGGAGGAGTGTCTGCTGGTGGGAGCAGGATGCCTCCACCCCCTCAGGATGTTTCTCTCCTGCTTGTCCCCACCCCTCACTGTCAGCTGTCTCATGGGTTTTGACTGCCTTTTCTTGTCAGGTGCTCCTGAAATTGTTCAGTTACTGCGTGAAGGTGAAAGTGAACCGGCAACAGCTGGTCAAGCTGGAGATGAACACCTTGAACGTCATGCTGGGGACTCTCAACCTGGTAAAGAGTGCGGGCTGCAAAAGCTGAGGAGTGAGCAGGGCTGGGGGAGGACATCTCACCTCTGCCCTCAGATGAGATGGGTCTGCGACCTCTGCAGACCTCTCCTCTGTCTGACTCATGGGCACAGAGGCTCGAGTTATTCAAGCTGCCCCTCATCCCCCTGCTGCTGCCACGACACACGGGAGCGTGCTTGCTTCTCTCCTGAGCTCAGAAGCAGGAGGACGCTCGCCCTGCAGCGGTCCTGACTGCACTCCAGGGAGAAGTTGGGGCCACTCACCTCGGGCAACCAGGAAGAAGCCAAAGTGTTGTTTTCTCTGTCCTCAGAAGCCCACGCACTCTCTCTCTCTCTCTCTGTCCACACATGCCCATGCATACACACACACAGACACACCCATGCGCACACACACACGCTGTGTGTACACAGACACACACACAGACACGTGCACACACACACAGACACGCTGTGTGTACACAGACACACACATGCACACACACACATGCACACACACGCTGTGTGTGCACAGATTGTGAGGAACATGAGGTCGTGAAGAGCGCCCCGGAGGAGGAGACCCCGTGAGCAGGGCGTGGGCGTGGCCGTCTCCTCCGTGTGACTGGCCCCCTGCTCCGCAGGCGCTGGTGGCTGAGCAGGAGAGCAAGGACAGCGGTGGTGCCGCCGTGGCCGAGCAGGTGCTGAGCATCATGGAGATCATCCTGGACGAGTCCAACGCTGAGCCCCTGAGTGAGGACAAGGTGGGTGGGGCCGGTCTGTCCATCCACAGGCACTGTCTCGTTGCCAGCCACTGGCTTACTTGGGTCTAGCAATGTCATCCAGGAATGATCGAACCTTCTCAGCTTGTAGGAATGGCAACTGGTGGTGACATCGTTGCATCAAAGCCTGAAATCTGTGGATTCAGAGGAAACAAAGCGGCTGGTCCAGCTGATAGACGGGGGCCTTAGTGCAGCCCCTCATTTCACAGTTGAGGATCCTCCAAGCCTAGAGAAATGAAGCGAGCCGTTTAGTAGCATACAGTTGGTTGCTGTGTAGTTAAACACCTGGAGCTCAGGTCTGCAGCTCCCAGTTCCGTTTCTCTCCACTTGGCGGCCTGTGTATGCCTGTGTTCTTGTCGGTGCTGATGTTTTGGCTGGAGATACGACCAAATGAATACCAGGGAGCCTGCATTGTTTTGGGGAAGGGAAAGCCTGTGTTGTATTCTGACCGCCTGTGTGAGTATATTTGACCACTAATAGTAGAAGCAGTGCAGAAACTTATAAACTAATTTTTGAGGTGGAGCTCACACTGTTGATTATTCCCCAGGAAGTGCAGAGACGCGGTTCTTCTGGGGCTACTTCTGGTGGCTCTGATGGAAGTGGATAACCTTTCAGGATCAGCTGTTGGCTGCAGCCAAAGTCCCGGCCATATTAACAGGCCTTGCATCCTCTCTCCTTGTAGGGCAACCTCCTCCTGACGGGTGACAAAGATCAGCTGGTGATGCTCTTGGACCAGATCAACAGCACCTTTGTCCGCTCCAACCCTAGTGTGCTCCAGGGCCTGCTTCGCATCATCCCATACCTGTCCTTCGGGGAGGTGGAGAAAATGCAGATCTTGGTGGAGCGGTTCAAACCCTACTGCAGCTTTGATAAGTATGTGGCTTAGATTCAGACAGCTGACTGAGAGTCGCTGTGAAAGCCCTGAACTAGTTCTGTGAGACCAAGGAAGAATCACCTGAGTTTCTGTTAGATTTTTGGGTACCAGTCTGGCCTTTAAGGGGACTGGTCTAACTGGGGAGGCAAAAAGTGAAAATATGTTAAAGCAGCAATCGGTGAGGCGGAGAAGGCGAGCTTGTTGGTGACGCAGGAAGGGGATAGGACAGGATGGAGGGACTCGGGTGCAAAAGCATGAAAATGGGAGAGAAAGTTGGGAATTTGGGGAACGTGGCAGAGAAGGGGGAACATGGCAGGAGGCAGGCGGGAAGGGTCTTCTGTTGTGCTCAGGAGTTGGTACTATAGGACTTTGAGGATTGTGAGCCAGGAGGATGACATGGTCAGCTTTTATTGCTCCTTTCACACTCTCAGGGTCTTTGCTCTTTCCTCCAGGTATGATGAAGATCACAGTGGCGATGATAAGGTCTTCCTGGACTGCTTCTGTAAAATTGCAGCCGGCATCAAGAACAACAGCAATGGGCATCAGCTGAAGGATCTGATTCTGCAGAAGGGAATCACCCAGAGTGCCCTGGACTACATGAAGAAGCACATTCCCAGCGCCAAGAAGTAAGCAGCTCCACCCTCCTTCCGCTCTTCCTGGTTCTTTTTCTCCTTCATTGTCTTGCCATCCCTCAGCCTTCCTTGGGGTCACCCTCCCCTTCTGGAAACTGTCACGGTGACCATGCAGCCCTTGCGGCTGTGGGAAAGGATGGCAGTTTGTTGGCTTCTATTTCAGGTGCTCCCTTCTTTTTTAAGGACTTATTTACTTGGCTGTGCTGGGATTAGCTGCAGCATGCGAGGCTTTCAGTTGCTGCCTGTGGGATCTAGTTCCCTGACCAGGGGTCGAACCTGGGCCCCCTGCTTGGGGAGCTCAGAGTCTTAGCCACTGGACCATCAGGGAAGTCCCTCAGGTACTTACTTCTCCCTGGTTTCTCAGCTGAGCTGGGTGGTCCTCTGGGATTCCTTACGGTACGCTTGAAGGTGCTGCCACGTCTGAACAAGCCAGAATCACGGCCGGTATCTAGGTGACCTTTGCCTTCTGGGTCTGCTCATAAGCTTCTCTTCGCTTTGCAGTCTGGACGCTGACGTCTGGAAAAGGTTTTTGTCTCGCCCGGCCCTGCCGTTCATCTTGAGGCTTCTTCGGGGGCTGGCCATCCAGCACCCTGCCACCCAGGTGAGTAACCAGCATGCACGGGGCCTTATTCTGAAGCGGACATGTCGTGTGAGGAAACCACACCCTCTCGGCTCACCTCCCGTGACTTGAGTCAAGGTAACCGCCTCGATTAGCAGAGCTGAGAACTGCCCCAGTGTGTAAGAGTCCCAGAGTGGACGGACTCTGAGAAGTCACCTGGTTCATGTCTGTGTGCAGAGAGGATTAAGTTACATCTGTGTTTCCCTCATTCAGCTCATTCTTAACGTGGGGCTTCATGGTCTCATGGCTCAGCTGAGCAGCATTTGTGAGGGTGTGGCTGGCCAGGGGGTAAAAGCCGGCTTCTGGCCACAGTCCCCGGGACGTTTGTAACACCATCACTGCCGTCTTCTGCTCTGTGCTGGCAGCCGAAAACTCGGTTCTCAGGGAGGGCCACCCTGTGCGCTGTGCTGCTCATTCCTGGTGTTCACTGGGTCGAGACATCTGTTACCCTCACAGATAATAATTGACCCAGACAGGAGGCCGGTCGGGACTAGTTTTTTAATTAAACTTTTTATTTTGAGATAACTAGATTCAGATGCAGTTGCTAAGAAGTATTACAGAGACATCATGGGTCGCCTTGACTTAGTCTCTCGCAATACTACGTCTTGCAAAGCTGTAGTAAATCATCACAGCCAGGGTGTGGGCGTCGACGCCGTCAAGTTCAGGACCACTCCTCACCACAGGGCGCTCTCCTGTGGTTCTTCCCAGCCGCATCTGCCTCTCCGGGCAGCCGCCGGCCTGGCCTCCATCTCCTGCTTTTGTCCTGTTGAGGATGCCATGTACAAAATGGAGTCAAACACCAGTAACTTTTGGGGATAGGCTTTTTTCACTCAGCATAATTGTTTGGCGTTCATCCTGACTGTCGTGTATGTCGGTAGTTTGTTCCTTCTCGTTACTGAGTAGTCCCCGGTGGGCATGCCCTGTGGCCTGTTTGACTGTCACCAACTCAAAGGCATCTGGGTCGTTGCGATTTTGAGGCTATTGTGAATAAAGTGGACTAATTTCACGTGCAGGTTTTTGTCTAAGTTTTCATCTCTCTGGGTCAAGTGCCCAAGACTGCAGTTACATTGGCTTGTGTAGTGGTTGCATTATTTTGTTTTACAGGAAACTGCCAGCCTGTTTTCTCGAGGGGCTGCAGTGCTCTCCTCTCCCCTCGGCAGAGTCTGAGCAGTCCTGCTTTATTGCATCCTTGCCAGCATTTGGGGGTGTCGCTGTTTTTTTTTTTGTTTCAACCACGCCGATAGATGTAAGGTGATGTCTTGCCGTTTAATCTGCGTTTCTCTGGTGGCGAATGACACTCAGTGCACATCTTTTCATGTCTTCTGTCTGTCTTCAGTGACAAGTATTTCTTCATTTTTTGCCCCATTTCTAGTCGTCATGTTTGTTTCTTGATGTTGAGTTTTGAGAGTTCTCAGGGCTGCCTTTTCTGTTGTCATTGTTTTGGGTGGTCTGTCTTGAGTTCCACATTCTCATTTAGTGATGTTTTCTGAAAGCTCATTCCAAAAATGTGGTTAATTGGCCACAATAAAGATCGTCCATATGTCTCACTCAAATAGCTATTGTTTTCAACTTTTCTTCAGTTCAGTAGTAATCATCATAATAAGTGCATCTTTATGGATAATTCTTCCCGCATAATCATTTTCACTATTTTTCCCCCATCTTTGTAACATCATTATTTTGAATGTGGATAAATCAAGGGACAGAATTGTAATTTGACCAGTGGCAAGACATTGACTTGAGAACTCTGGTCAGTGGGTTCCAGGCTTATTCTTAGTTGCTAATTGGATTCTTTTTTAAAATAAGGCTTCATCTGGGTAGATTTGGCATTCACACTCCTGACCACTCACTTTTCTTTCCCCACGAATGTGTGTCATGCCTGTCATGTACCTGAGCTGTGCTAGGCTGAAGCAACATTGGTGAATGGAACAGTCCCCGTGTGAGTCTTCCAGAGCTTGCTGTCTGGTGGAAGATAGAGCCCAGGATGTAGGGATAACAGCACAGGGTCAGTGCAGGGTGGAAGGGGTCAAAGGAAAGGGGATTTCTAAGAGGAGAACATGGGGCCTGCAAAGGCTCAGAGGTGAGAGAGCTTGCGCATTCTCGGAAGTGAGAGCAGCTGCGTGGGGGGCGGCCTGGCAAGACTTGGCGCCGGAGGCATCAGCTCGGGGGCGTATCAGACTCCCCAGGGAGAGCAGTGTGTGGTGTCTCCCAGGGGTGGCGCCCCTGGCTGTTCCCTGGAGCATGAGCTGCGGGGCGGTGATGTGGGAGGCGGGAAGGAGAGTTTGTCAGAGTCTGGGTGAGAGCCCCTCGTGGCTGAACTCCAGTTAGTGAGGCAGTGAGTGGATTCCACAGAGACCTGGGGGGCGGAGTACACGGGGTTTGGAGGTTGATTGCACGTGGGCAGTGAAGACACTGGGTGAATCAGGAACTCTGCTCGGTGTCTGGACTGAGCGACGGGGTGGTGGTGCCATCGAAAGAGATGAGAACTCGGGGGTTTGAAGGTGAGTGAAGGGAGGCGGGGCTGTGATACTCGATCATTAGTGTGTGGTCTGTCCTCCTGAGCAGAGTGTAAGCGTCAGGCGTGCCGGGCGTCACGTGCATGCGTGTGCACGCTCGCTCGCACAGTAGACAGCCCGCGTGTGCCATTCAGTGGGCGGTGCAACTACGGGTTCAACGCTCAGAGTTGTTGAGACGTGAGCTGACCTGTCATCGTGCTGAAGGACGAAGTGGACACCTACGCACCTGCCATGAGGCTAGACTGATGAGCTAGTGACTTGAGTTGGTTGCTGAACTTTCACGTCACAGGCTGACCTTGATTTCCGTTCATGGTCGGCTCTGTAGTGATTGGTGACCTGGGGAGTGGCAAGGCCTCACAGCGGGCAGACCTCCCTGCCCTCAGTGGGCGATGCACTCACAGCCCTGTGGGCAGCGGGCTGCTGTCCTGTAGCCCCTGCCGGTGCTTTTAAGCACAGGGTTTTTTGGTTTACATTTGTTTCTTTCTCCTACTCCCAGGTGTACTTGTATGTCTGGATACTTAGGTGGAGAAAACGCCTGTGTGCCTGGGTTTGGTGGGCCCTGGGGGCCCCTGATGCAGCACGCAGCCCAGCCCCCGTCAGGGTGGGGGGCCGGCCCCGCTTGGTGCGGGTACTGAGTTCACCACGGAGGCCTCATTCTCTGGAGTGTCTGACCTGAGCCCCTGCTCACTTTCACTGTGCCGGGCGCTTTACGTATGTTACCTGATTTAATCATCAAGCGACCCTGGCCTGCCTCCACTTTACAGACGGGTGTTGAGGCTGCAGAGCCTGGTGACTCCTCAGGTCGGTGGCAGAGCCTAACCTCCTCCATTTGTCCAGACCTCGAAGTGTAAAATCAAAGGATCTGATCGAAACCAAGCAGATGATGTTAGATTGTGCACATCCTGTTTATTTTCCCAACCTTGAAGCTCCTGAGAAGAACCCTTGCCTGTGCACTTGGCCTTCAGCTCCCTGGTCCGTCTTGGCAGGTTCTGATTGGAACCGACTCCATCACCAACCTGCACAAACTGGAGCAGGTCTCGAGCGACGAGGGCATCGGGACGCTGGCCGAGAACCTGCTGGAGGCGCTGCGGGAGCACCCCGACGTGAACAGGAAGATCGACGCGGCCCGCAGGGAGACCCGGGCCGAGAAGAAGCGCATGGCCATGGCCATGCGGCAGAAGGCGCTGGGCACGCTGGGCATGACGGTACAGCCTCCCCGGTCCCTGCCCTGTTGACAAGGGGGTGGCCATGGCACAGTGGTGCGTGCTGAGAGGTTTAGGAGCTGGGGTCGGGCATGGTGAAGATGCAGGCTGGGAGGTGGGGTGTGAGGCACCCTGCCCGACACTTTGCCTTAGAGATGTGACTCTCATTGTTCTGCTCTGCAGAGAAGACTCTGAGGCTAAACAGCTCAGATTTACAGAAACCTTAGAAACGGTGATAACCGTTGTTAAGGTTTTATTTAAGCCCCTCATGTGGGTCTGTGAGGTTGGTATTACACCCATTTTTCAGAGGAACTGATTGGGGCTGAGAGGTGCAGTAAGCAGGCCAGGGCGCATAGCTGATACGCGGCTGGCAGGCGTTTGAACCTCGGTCTGTGTGACACAGGCCCCAGGCTGTCCTCACTGCCCCACCTTGGAGGAGGCCGCAGTCCTGTGAGACCTTCTCCAACCGGCAAACTCGAGTGTTAGCAGATTTAAAACTCTCATGGGAACAGTAAATGAATCATATGCCACAGTCCAGGCCTGGTCTTGCTGGCACAAAGAGAGGGGCCTTTCTGGTGGCAGGCGGCCACTGGCCAGGGTTCCAGCCGGATGGTTTCCTCTGCTTCAGTGGTTCCTGCAGGGAGAGAAGAGTGGGGGAATCTGGGTCTGTACCCTCGTTAGAGGCCAGCTAAAGGGGTTTCCTGTCAGCTCAGCCATCCTTCCCACATGCGGAGGGTCAGCGTGTGCCCACGTGTCCCCCCATCTGACCCGCCCCCGGGCCCCCCTTGCAGACCAACGAGAAGGGCCAGGTGGTGACGAAGACTGCGCTGCTGAAGCAGATGGAGGAGCTGATCGAGGAGCCGGGCCTCACGTGCTGCATATGCAGGGAGGGCTACAAGTTCCAGGTGCGCTGCCAGGCCCACTGGGGGCTCACGGCCGAGGACCAGCCATCCTCTTCAGAGGCGGGAGGCAGGCTGATCTGGACAGTCCTCAGCAGCAGCTGCCGCTCACTGAGTCCCGCCCTGTGCCAGGCCTTGTGTTCAGAGCCGTTATGTCCGCTGGGTCATTTTATCTTCAAATGTGTAATGAAAAGCTCTCATCTGTGGATGAGGAAACAGTACCCGTAGCAAAAGCAGAATTCTAGGCCAGTTCTGAACCGGGGCTGTTAAAAGACACCATGCTGCCCCCGTGCAGGTAAGCTGGCGAGAGGGTCAGGACCTCAGCGTTCTCGGCGCCCCCAGACTCGCTTTACTGCCTGGGAACAGCGCAGCCCTGAGGCCTCGGGGGCGCCCTCTTCCTCTCCAGCACGAGCTGACTGCCTCGCTCCCCGGCCTGCTGACTGGCAGGCTGCGGGGCTCCAGGCCTGTAAGTCCCGAGGTGACAGGTTCCTTGGGGCTTTCTGATCAGTTTTGAAAAACAAGCGACTGACTAGGAAGGCGCTTTTTTCTTCATTTTCAGATGAAGGCTGCAGAAAGAAAAGGACAGTTCAGCCTTGCGTTTCTGCGCGTCTGCCCAGCACTCGCCTTGCTCTGGTTGCTCCCCACCACGCTCGTTTCACCGGGGCTGTGCCCCGGCAAGTGCTGAGCCGAGGGGCTGCAGGGCTCGGCGTCCCGTGCTCACGAACACAGCCCTTCGTGGGAATATAGCCCCCAGGGTTCCCTCTGCTCTGCTTCCCCTCCTCCCAGAGCCTGCCCTGGAGCTCCTCACCTCGCCTCCTCTCTGCTTGTCTTCGCAGCCCACTAAGGTCCTGGGCATTTACACCTTCACCAAGCGGGTGGCCTTGGAGGAGATGGAAAACAAGCCGCGGAAGCAGCAGGGCTACAGCACCGTGTCCCACTTCAACATCGTGCACTACGACTGCCACCTGGCGGCCGTCAGGTGCGCCTGCTTCCCGCGGGCGGCTCCCAGGCCGGGGGCTGCAGGGGGCGGGCAGCTTGCTGGGGGCCCTGGCCTGGGAGGGGTGGGGCTGCCTGCCCTGAAGATTTCATTCTGTCCCTTACGCGTTGGGCAGTAGGGTGTCCTGCCTTCACCATATAGGCCCAAGAACCATTCCTGGGAAAATGCCCTTGGCTTTTGGCCCAGGGCTGGTGAGAGCAGTCTTGCCCAATGGAGGCTGTGGGTCCGGTGTTTACCATCTCGTGGCTCCAAGCGGCTGCCCCTCTGTAGAGTCAGTAGTCACTCACTGGTCCCTGCTCTCCTCCCAATCCAGGCTGGCTCGAGGCCGGGAAGAGTGGGAAAGTGCTGCCCTGCAGAACGCCAACACCAAGTGCAACGGGCTCCTTCCGGTCTGGGGGCCCCACGTCCCCGAGTCAGCATTTGCCACCTGCCTGGCGAGGTGCGTGTGGAGCAGGGGGCGCAATGGAGAAGCGGGGGTTGGGCTTCCCTGGTGGTCCAGTGGCTAGGGTCTGTGTTTTCACTGCCAGGGGCACGGGTTCACGCCCTGGTTGGGGTGCGTGGTGTGGCCGAAGAAAGGTGGAGGGGGGTTCCCAGGAGGTGGAGGAAGATCAGCCATCGGCTCAGCCCCGTCATTGGAGATCCACGTCCATCCTCGCTTGCTCACGGGAGCTGCCTGGAGCAGGAGTGACTCTGCTGGGAGGACCCTGCACCCTCAGCTCCTTGGGCCCCGGGAGGAGTCTCTGGCTTTCTGCTGCCTGCCCTTCTTTGCTGATCTTAGGACTCGGGACACGGGACCCCTGACTTGATCCTCGAGGCCAGAATTTCCCAGAGTTGACTTCCCATTCCTCTGAGTTTCAAATAATGAAAATAATTTAGCGGCTTGGGGAATATCGGGCTCCTTTCAAAGCTGCCCCTGTCCTAGAATTCAGAGTGGACCTGCAGAACCCTCTTTGAGGCCCTCGTCTCCCACGGATGTCTAGGACAGCGGTGCGCGTCCTGAGTCCTGTTGTTGAGCTCAGGGATCAGGTACTTGGCAGACGGGCCGTGGTGAACTGCTCACTGTATGTCATTGTTAGGCACGTTCTACAGGGGAAGAAACTGAGGCCCAGAGTTAATTGAGCAGAACCCAGGTAGATGTTGACGTATGTTCACCATGGAAAAACCTTTTTTTTGGAGGTTGAGTAGATGATGCTTGTGGATAGATCACCTTGGCAGAGTGGAGAAGTCCTACATTTCTTCTTCCAAAATGTACTTCCAGTTGTGGTTCTATGACGTTAGTCTCTCAAAGAATGGCTCCCCAGACCAGTGCGTTCCCCTCAGAGCTTGGAGAACTTCACGTTCAGTCACAGCAGAAATGAAAGGGCGCCGTGCTCGCCCCCCAGCCCTGCCCGTCCTCTCCTCTCCCTGTCTTCGGTGTGACCTTTGCCCCCGCCCGGCCGGCGGCCTCGCCAGCGGTCCTTGCTGTGGAGCTGGCTCCCACCTCGCCGTCTGTCCCCTCCCCCAGGCACAACACTTACCTCCAGGAGTGCACGGGCCAGCGGGAGCCCACCTACCAGCTCAACATCCACGACATCAAGCTGCTGTTCCTGCGCTTCGCCATGGAGCAGTCCTTCAGCGCGGACACGGGCGGGGGCGGCCGCGAGAGCAACATCCACCTGATCCCCTACATCGTGCACACGGTGCTCTACGTGCTGAACACGTGCGTATCCCCGGGCGGCGTGTGCTGCGGCGGGAACGTTGGTCTTTGTGGAGTCACTCAGGACGAAGCGGTAGGCGCTTCCTTCTCCACAGAGGTCTCGGCTCCCTCCGAGGGCTGCGTCCTAGGACTGGCCTTTGGCCAGAGCGGGAGCAGGGAGTGGAGAGGCCAGACCGTCGAAGCTTCTGCTTTAGCGTAGCCCCAGCTTGTGAGACTGTTCCCTTGGGTGGGGGGCCCTGGGCCAGAGCGGACAGGCTGTTCCCGGTGAGGTGTCACGGCTGGAGGACCACAGGCCGGGTATCCGTAAGTGGAGACTGGACTGGCTATCCCTGTTTCCTCTCCAGTGAGTGAGGCTCTGGCGACTGTGAGGGGAGAGGGCTTGTTTAAGGTAGCCCAGGAGAAAACCCAGGTGTCTTCACCGGGGTGTACGCTGGGAGCGGTCGGGGGCCCTGAGACGGCAGAGAGTAGTCAGTGGCCTGCCCTGCTTTAAAAACCCAGCTGAGAGATGGAACGTGCTTAGCTCCTCGATTTGACTGAAATGGTGTCATGCCTGGGGCCCCATTCTAGTGAGAGTCTCCCGCCCGTGGGGCCGGTGCTGACAGGTGGAGAGGCCGAGCACAGTCCACCCGAGGCAGCTGCACTCAGTTTAGCAACAGAGCGATCGTTCTCTTACCCTTCCTGGTCTTCAGCAGAGTGATTTTCTCCTTCCCTTCCATTTCCCCGTGAAACAGGAGGCTGCTCTGGAGACGGCAGTCTTCATTGTTAGAGAGGCGCTGGCGGGTCTCCACCCATCATGACCTCACCCGCTCAGCTGTTTAGACCGAGGAGGCAGCCTGCCTTGTTGACAGCCAGGGCGTTCCCACCACCCTCGCGGTGCCTCAGGCCTAAGCAGCGCTCCCCGCCCGGCCGTGGGCCTCTGAGGGGCCCTTGTCTCTTCTTGGCAGCCGTGAGGTGGCAGGGGCTGCCCCGTGCCCCGGGGAGCGCAGCGGACCTGGAGAGGCCACGTGCTTTGCCTGGCGGAGCAGAGCCCGCGGCCTCAGGCGTGTCTGCATCTCCCACGGCAGACGCACGTGACTCAGGCTCCAGCCCCTCAGCGGGGGCCGGGGGGGCCTGTGTCCAGCGTTCTGGTCAGTGAGGGCTGAGCCGGCAGCCACACGGAGAGGCGCCGCTTCCCTCCTTCACCGGCTCACGGCGTGTGAGCTTGGTCATGGGGGCTGGTTGAGCAGGGTTCCCGCCTTTGTATGTGAAGGTGAGGGTGTCACGAGCCAGCAGAGTTGAGCGGGTCGTGCGATGGCACGAAGCTTCTGGTTCCCGATTCTGAGTCCCTTGTTCCCGTCCCAGCACGTTCTGTCCGTGGAGCAGGAGAGGGCGTGCTGACCCTGCACCACCCCCACCCACCCCGTCCAGTGTCCCGCAGCGCCATCCGCAGGCCGCATGACCTTGCGTCTGTGCCCCCTGTGTGTTTTTATTTCCCTCCACGAGGTCATAAAGGGCAGCAGGCCCTCTGGGTCTGAGAGTGCCATCCGGGTCATGAGGGCACAGTGGCCTCCAGGGCCCATCCAGCGGCTGGCGGAAGCTTCCTGGCAGAGAGTGGGGATCCATGCGGGGGAGGCGGAGCCAGACGGCCTGCTCAGACCCCAGTCCCTCCTTTAACACTGAGGGGGTAGCTGTCTCCCTGGGTTCTCGTGAGGATCGAACGAGATGAGCTTAGCACGCACCTGGCAGGGAAGTGGACGATCGCCGCTGTTACTGCCGCGCAGGGGTGCGGGAACGGGGAGCAGGGCGCGCCGGGAAGACTCTGGTCTGAGGAAGGAGACAGGGCCCAAGAGCCGTAAGAGAGCAAACCCGAGTAGCCTGGGAGGGACCCCGGGGCCAATGCCGTGTGAACAGTTAGCTGTACTGAGACTCACGGAGTCGGGGCCTGTGAGTCAGAGACTTGAGTCACGTCACCTCACCCCCCAGGCCGTCACATACCCTGGTAAAGAGGTGCTGGCTGTCAGCTTCCAGGGTCATCAGGAGAGTGAGACGGTGGAGTGTTTGTGGAAGTGCTGGTCACGTGCACGTTGGAGTTGTGCGGAGCTGGGGTGGGGGGTGAGGAGGATGCCACCGAGGAGGACTTGGAGGGCGGCTGCTCCCCTTGGAAAGGGACATGAGGGGCGGTTCGGGAGGCTTCCCAGTGGGAAGCCGGGCACACCCTCGCCCCTCCTGCTGCTCGGGCCTGCGTCTGCCCAGTTCTCAGAGTGTCCCCTTTCTTCCAGAACCCGAGCAACATCCCGAGAGGAGAAGAACCTCCAGGGCTTTCTGGAGCAGCCCAAGGAGAAGTGGGTGGAGAGTGCCTTCGAAGTGGATGGGCCCCACTATTTCACGGTCCTGGCCCTGCACGTCCTGCCCCCGGAGAAGTGGCGAGCTGTCCGCGTGGAAATCCTGCGGAGGCTGCTGGTGACCTCTCAGGCCCGGGCAGTATCTCCAGGGGGAGCCACCAGGTCAGTGCTCGCTTCGGGAAGCCTCTGCTCAGGAGGCTGTTGCCTGGGCTCTGAAAGCCACTCTGGAGAAGCTGGCTGAATGTCAGGTGCTGAGAGGAGGCAGCTCATTAGCCTTTGGTTGACCCTGACCCCGCTCAGACTGTCTCACCGAGAGTATCGGCCTGATGGCGGGCAGGAGTTCAGCCTCTAGGAGTGAGCTGGGCTCACCTCTGTGAAATTCCTTAGGGAGGAAGTCAGCCAGGCACCACCTGCAGCCTCTCAGGAGAAGAGTTTGGGCTGGCAGGCGGCTGGGACAGGTAGCCCGGTTTTCCAAATCTTGCTAAGCCTGGCTTAAACTAGCAAAGCCTCAGGGCCGTGCTCGGGGAGCTTCTTTTCTGACATTGAAAATGCGTCATCTCTCTCCTTGGTCACATTCCTCTCCCCTCTGCCCCGTGTTCTGCGAGCCTTTCCTCTGTCTCTGCTACTGGATACCTTCTGAAGAAGGAGGGCGTTTTAGGAAGGAAGTGGTCTTCGTTTTCATGACCCCGTGCTGTGATTTGGGTCATCAGGGAGGTGTCCTGAGGGAAACAACTGCAGACAACAACAGCGAGAAGCCCTCTGTAAGGACCGCGTGGATTCCCGCACGCCTCGGGGGCCCCGTGACGCGGCTCTCGGCCCGGGGTGGCCCCCGCAGTCCACGTACCCAGGCTGCAGAGTAGGGTGTTGGTTGGTGGCTTGCTTCTGCCCCTTGAGGGAAACCTGCTTCGCTTTGGGGAGGTCTGTCCTCGTGTATTTAGGATTCAAGGGGACATTTCCAACAAGGGCACAGAGGAGGAGCTTTTGGGCCCCAGTAGTGACAAACCAAGTGGAAACAGCTGTGGGCCTGAGTTTGCGCACCTGGTGTCTCCACCTCCGTCTGCTCCGATTTATCCCGTTGCTGTTTGTGGGCACCTCATGGCCCAGAGAGCAGATTGGAGCTCCGCTGGTGGACCCAGCCTGCCCCGGCCTCTGTTAGAGTCCTGCCCATCCCCCATCCCCATTCCAGACCAAGCACTTCCCAGGGTTTCCCAAGAGCCCGAAGCATTAATATTTAGCTCGCTTTGTTGTTGTTCAAGAATCGCTGAGGAATCCTAGCCCTTAGCTCGCTCCTCGGAATCAGAAAGTTGGCTGTGGGCGGTGCTGAGTTGTGGGTGAGCAGGCTCGGCCCGCGTCCACGGCGCAGAGTGGCTGTCCGCTGGGCACAGGCCCTCGGTGACAGGTGTGAAACCCGAGCCCACGGGAGCTGTGCGGCTTTCACCTAGGAGACTGGCATTCATTAGTGTCCCAGGCAGTTAAGGAAAAGCCGATTTGGTCACAGCTTAATTGGGAAATCCAGCGTGAGCTGGCTCATGAGTTGCCATTTTCTGTGTAGCAGTTTAGTCACCTTCACTAATGAGCCTTAAATAATTAAGTCGGGCAGGGCCACCCCGGGTTCCTGCCACCAAGGCAAAAGAGCTCCGAGAAGGAGCAGCGCAGGCGGGCGTGGGGGTGTGAGCCGGGCGGCAGAGCAGCAGGCCTCCCCGAGGAGGGCGTGCGAGGGGCCCCTGGCGGTCGGGGCAGTGCTGCCCAGCGGCTTCCTCCTGAGTCCATTGTGGGGGGCGGCAGATACACAGAATCTGGGGATCTGCACAAAGTTGCTTTCTCCTATGGGTTTCACATTCAGGAAAAAGTCTGCGAGGAACTTGCAAGCGTTTAAGCCTGGGACTTTCCTAGGTGTCCGTCAGAGCCTCTCCTGCTGCCATCTGCCAGCACGCAGACCTGGGAGAGAGCTCTCGTCCTGCCTCCAGGCCCACCCCGCAGCAGGCTCCCTTTAGGCTGGGTGTGTGGGAGGGGCAGAGGCCGGCGCCCTGGAGAGGCTGGGGCCGGGGCACAGGCGGCGCTTTGGCAAGCAGAGCCGTCTCCCTCCGTCCCCTTTCTCGTTACCAGCTCAGATGTTTACTGAGGGCAGGTGTGCTGTGCTGGTTAGTCCCTTCACTCAGGCCCACACGTACAGTGTGGCTTTAGCCTCTAAATGAATAACATCTGTGCTCGTCTTATGAGTCTAGCGTTTATAAACACATGTGCATGCATGCACATTTCAGTCCTAAGTCTGGTCCTTTTGGTTGCAGACTCTGTTTCGGGGGTAGAATCTTCATGACGGGTTTCTCTAGCCCTTACAGACAACACCTGTCCTAGATCTTGGGTTGTAGACACTGCATCCGGGCACTGGCACCTCACCCGTGACGAGAGGACTGGCGTCCCTGGGTTTCTCGGCGGCTCTGTCTTCTGTAATCGTTCCTGGGACCAGAGCCGCTGCTGAGTAGGCGGCAGACGCTGCTGTCACCAGCGCCCCGGGACTCCTGGCTGCTCTCTGAGCCTGAACTGAATCACTGGATTGGGTGACAGTGATGCAGCTCAGGAACCCAGGGGCGTGGTGAGCAGCTCTGGGATTACCCCGGGATTTGGGACGTGTCGGGGTGTTTGCAGCTCCTGTCCCAGTCGTCACTGTTGCTCAAAACCAGCTTTCCACCAGCTTCTGTTTTTCAACATGGCACGTGGTTGATGAGTTCCTGTGTGTGGATGGTTTAGGTAAAAATTCTGCTGGTGGGAACGTAGGGACTGAAGCAGAGCCTTTGTTTCCTCCCTCACTTATTAGATCCCGTCAAGTTTGAGAGCATGTGTGGGGCTGAACCCAGGGGAGCGCGGGCTCCGCCTCGTCTCTTGGGGGCAGTAGCCTGTTGGCCGCCACGCCTGCGGCTTCTCTCCCCCTCTGCCCCATCTCCCCTGACTCGGCAGGGTCACGGCTGAGGTGCCTTGCACAGGACATCTTGTGTGGTGAATGAGCCCCAGGCCCCAGCGCCTCAGCAGCTCTGGCCCCAGTTGCGTCCCTCTGAGAAGGTGGCTGAGGGGGCTGGATCGAGGGGGGCATGACTCCCAGGGTCCTTCCCTGCTCCCAGAGCGCTGGGCTCTCTCCTTGTGAGTCTCTCCCTGGGCCTCAGACCTGAGATTTGACACTTTTCCAGGCTGACAGACAAGGCGTCGAAGGACTACTCAGTGTATCGCTCTTCCCTTCTCTTTTGGGCCCTTGTCGATCTCATTTACAACATGTTCAAGGTAAGGCGGCCCCTGGGAGCGTGGCTGGGCTTGGCAGGCATGTGGACGTCTGTGTGGGGGCTCTGGCCCTGCCTTGGCCTCCGGCTCCACCAGCTCCCCTGAGAAACAGCGGCGCCCACCCACCGTGGGGAGGGTTTCCAGTGGCTTAGACCCCTGTCCGTGACTGCGTTTGTACCCACGGCCATTCCGTTCCTGGGCCCCGTCCCCTGCTGTTGCAAACCCTGTCCTTCAGGCGGGTGCCCCCCGCCCCCCACCGCCAAAGTCACCCTTTGGTGCTGGTTGCTCTTGTCCCTTTCTCGGGTCAAGTCCGTTGCCTTGTGTGAGTGTAACTTATTCCAGCCCAGCTTATGTTAGCTTGGCCAGAAAGTTTGTTCCATGAGATAGTGCGGAAAAACCCGAATGAACTTTTTGGTCACCTTCATAATAGGGTCCCTCCTCTCTGCCTTGAGAGACTCAGAGGGTTTACAGCTGGCTCCTTCCATCATCTGGGTGAAACAGCTCAATTAAACCGTGTTGATGAGCCCCTCTTCCTGGGGAAGTGCGGGTGTGGGAGGTGTGGGGAGGGGAGGGCGTGTCGCCTGTCGAGGCTTGTGGGTTCCCAGGACTCGTGCCTGAGAGGGGCCGTGAGAGGAGTGGTCGGAAGCGGTGTTGCTCCTGGAAGCAGAATGCGTCCTCCAGGGAAAATGTGGGTGTGACGGGAGGGCGCGCGTGCTCCCTGCCTGGGCTGGGGCCCCGGTGACCGCCCGGCCCGTCTCCTGCTGCTTCTTGTAGAAGGTGCCGACCAGCAACACGGAGGGAGGCTGGTCCTGCTCCCTCGCCGAGTACATCCGCCACAACGACATGCCCATCCACGAGGCCGCCGACAAGGCCCTGAAGGCCTTCCAGGAGGAGTTCATGCCGGTGGAGACCTTCTCGGAGTTCTTCGATGCCGCCGGTCAGTGTCAAGGGTTTTCATCTTTCACAGACCATAGAGGGGCTGGCCGTTGCTTTCATCTTCATACGCAGGGAAGAACAGGCGAGAGCCAGCCTGTGGGCGACCCTCACGAGGCCCGGGAGAGGTGTGTGCCTGCCAGGTCGCTGGTTAAGGAGGTGCAGCTGCGGCATGGGGCTCACTTCGGCCCAGGCACTGTGTGCAGCGCACGCGCTTCCCCAGGACGCAGGGCATCCCAGCGTGAGGTGGAGCTGTGTCTGTGCACGCTTTACAGGTGGGATGCCCGAGGCTTTGATGACTGAGCAGGTTCCCAGTGGGAGTGCCTGGAAAAAGCACTAGAGTGCCTCTGGCTTCCTGACTGCTTACAGCAGTTCCAGAATTAGCATGGAGCTTGCCTGTCTTCCTCCTGCCTCTTGGGGATCCAGACATCATACGTCACAGCTGCCCCCTGGGGAGGTGTGGGTGATACCAACTCTGATTCCTGAGAGAAATAGTATCGAGGGAGAGCAGAGAACGGCCCTGCTGGTGGGGACAGTGCAGCACCCTGACCTGCCGTCCCCGCGATGTCCTCAGGCAGGCCCTCACCCCCGCTGGGGAGCTGAAGGCCACTGTTGTCTTTCAGTGTCCAGTCTGTAGGCAGTGAACCTGTCGTACCAACTGCAAACATCACACTTTGTGTGATTTCGTGACGCAGCAGGTGACAGCAAGGGGAGGGGCCTTGGGCCAGCGTTGAGAAAACCCACCCGGGACGAAGGCCCCACACCCCCTGAGGCCGCAGCCTCGCCCCCGGCCAGAGCCAGAGCGCGGGGCCACGCCTGCCCCGCTCCTGTGGGCTGGGGGCCCTTTTTGCCTTTGCGGGGCTCCCAGAGCCAGAGCGCGGGCTGGGCGCCCTTTTTGCCTTTGCGGGCCTGCTGCCCCCCGCGTCGCCTGGGCATTAGGGCTTGGCAATGCCAACCCTCATCTCTTTGTTCACTTCACTTGGTGCTCTCAGGAGAGTCTTTTCGGCCTGGACACTTCACTTTGGCTGCACTCTTAGCTTTTCATCGCAAGGCAGTCCTGAGTGAGAGCAGATAATCCTGTGTCTGTGTCCTCAGGGCCCAGCGCCATGCCTGCTGCCCAGGGGTCTGTGGAGCATCTCCAGAATGGCAGAGTCTGGGCCAGAGGAGGAGGGGGTGGGCATGGGAAGGAGGGGCTTCGCGTCAGCCCCGGGCAGGGAGAGCAAGGCCCTGTCAAGTGGGGTGGGAGCCTCTTCCCCTTGCACTCCGAGCACAGGTGTTCACAGCCTGGCTTTATTGCTTTGTTCAAAGTGGTAGAAAATTTCAGAACATCAGACACACCCTCTTCAAACACAAGGACAGAAACACCTTCCAAAACCAGCAAGAACTGATGGGAGTCACTCTCCCTCCGTTAGCAGGGCTGCCGGGAGACACCTCTGTCTGAGCGTTGGCCAGGCCTGCGGGTTGACGGCCCCACGGTGGTCAAATGTGAACCCTGTTTGTGAGGGAGGGGCAGGGCTGCAGGGGGCCCGATGCTGTGCCCGTGGCACTTTGCCAAGACTGGCCTCGTCTGAACCCTGGCCCCCCATCTGGCGGTGGAGGGAACAGAGCTCCTGAGCACTGGCCACTGGCACCAGGCCCGGGATCAGGGGTTGGGTCCCAGCCCCCGAGGGTGGTGGGGTCTGCCTTTCTTGGCCTCCGGTCCGTCTGAAATATGCTGAAGGCCGCAGAGATGCTTTCCAGAGACCCCTCCTTCGTGCGCTGTGCCACTGTGGACTTGCAGGCTCCCTGCAGGGTCCAGGAACCCAGGTTTAGCATCTCCACTCTTGGGAGATCATGAGCGCGGCGCCCCTGACCGGCAAGCGGGTGTTTGCTCGGTGACCGTCTCCCGGCCGTCTCTGGGCTCCGGTGAGCAGCTGTTGGAGCTCTTTGGGGGACCCTGTGTTCTCCACAAGGACGCGGCTGCCGTGACTCGGGCTGGGCCGTGCATGCCGCGGCTAAGCAGCCCCCGCCTGTTTTCCAGGTCTCTTGTCAGAAGTCACGGATGCAGAGAGCTTCCTGAAGGACCTGCTGAACTCAGTGCCCTGAGCCCCACGCGGAGGCCGATCGACAGAGACGGAAGCTGCCTGCCTGCGCCCTTGGTGTCCCTCCTCCCACGTGATCCCCTGGGGCGCCGTGTCACTGCTCCCCTTCCCCTCACTCCTCCTGGAGTGGCTTGGGATCTTAGGCTTCCTGTTGTATCTCGTGTGTGTGGTGCGCTAGCTCTGAAGTTGTCTGTAACCCAAGCTGTCGAAGGACTTGCACATACCTGGGAGCCGCGAGTTGTCCTGGCCCACTGAGTCCCTGCGTGTGCACATGTTGAGAAATAAACGAGTGACTTCATCCCCGCTGGAAAGGAAGGTGTTGCCTGCGCTCAAGCCCCTCCTCGGTGACACTGGCCAAGTACGTCTCCCTGCCTGCACGGCCCTTGCCGGCGTCGGCAGGGAGCGCCGCATGTATCGTGTTCGCGGTCTCTTGGCGCCGAATGGAGCCTGTCTGTTCTCAGCCAGCAAGTTGGGGCACCGCGTATGACGGCTGTGATCTTCCCTGAAATAAATGCCTTGGCTTCTCTCTTCATTGTTTGGGCCTGAAGAGCTGGAGCCCAAAGACACGTGATTTTCTAGTCCCCGGCCAAAGGTGGGCTCAGCATAGCTGGGCGCTGGTCTTTCTGTAGCAGAGGGTGTTTGGCATTCGAATTCGCAATCCTTCGGTGACGTCTCTGCAGGGTTGCCACGTTGGGAGAGGCCTGGGGCAGACTTAGAATGACGAGGAGCTGCCCCTTATGAGCGCCTTCTCTGCCAGGCCCGTGTGTGTGTGATTTCTAGTCTTTTTAACAGCCCTGCCGGAGGGCACTGTGAACCTGCATCGCTTGCTCAAGGCCCCCCAGCTGGTCGCCGCTGGAGCAGAGGTCTGTGCCCCTGAGGCCGTGTCCTGAACCGCTGCGGCAGTTGCCTCCGGGGGCCGGGAGCCGTGCTTCCCCACATCAGTGGGCAGCAGCCGTCTCCTCGAGGCAGCAGGGCCCCCGTGAGCTCCCCAGATCTCAGGGCAAGGCCGATGCGACCAAGGGCTCGCGGGGAGGGAGAGCTTGCAGTGGCCGCCTCCTTCAGCTCCCCGTGCGCCACTCTGCCTCTGCCTCCCCGGTTTCAATGTCCAGTTTATGTGGCTCCCCGCTCAGGCCAGACCGTTTGGGACAGGAGGCACACCAGGCATCGTCAGAGGACGCCCGGAGCCAGGACTTGGGGCCCTGCCCAAGCCCCCGGCCAGGCACCACAGGCAGTCACCCGGGAGACGGAGGCGGTTTGTCGTGAGAGCCGGGCTGGAGGCCCTGGCAGGCGAGCACAGTGTGTGCGAGTGCGCGGGGGCCTGGGGGTGTGAGTGGGCGGCTGGGCTTCCTGAGGGGCCGCCCGGCTCGGGAAGGCACCCACCCCTTCGTTCACATCTCAGCTCCCCCCCCCCTCCATGGCGCCACATCACCCCCGCCGTGAAATGCACTGTCCGTCTCTGCGGGGTAGGATGGTTGCTTGGTTTACATGAGTTTACTTGCTGCCCTGTGGTAAGGAAGTGACTGTCCTTATCACTGATGAACTCATTGCAGTTTGTGGAATCTTGGCTTTAACTGACTCTGCGTCTCAGGTGGGGTCCAGATATGTCCGGCTTTGAAGGTGGATGACGGGCCTTGTCGGGAACATGCTTCTCACCCGAGCACAGCGATTTCATTCCCTCTGGCGGGTCCATCGTCTCCTGCTCCCTGCTGTGTCCCGAGGACCTCCCGGGTCCACGCTGCTGTGTGGAGCTGCTCTTACATAACCTCCCAGCCGGGAGTGAGCTGGAGCAGCCGCATCTGGGCCAGCATGCCCGCGGGGAGCGTGGGGGAGGGTGCGGGTGAGCAGGCAGGACTGGACCTGCGCGAGCGCCATCGGAGGCTGAACCGCGCGTGTGCTCATGCCTTGGGGCCACAGGCTGACCGAGCACCTTCAGGAGCTCAGCCACGGCTTGGTTCCTTGGGCTGGCAGGGCTGGGGTCCCCAAAGCTCATGATGAGATGTTCACTTTTTCTCTGCCCTTTGTTTTTTGATTTCTTGCAAAAGCCTCAGAACCTTGGCCCAGGCCATCAGTTGGCACCAAGCCCCTTGTTTCACAGTCACAGCTCTTCCTGGTTTCTTCCTGGGGTGCTTTCCAGGGGCCGCCTCAGTCACGGCTGGCTGGCTGGCACGGAGGCCGTCCTGGTCTGTGATGGGTCCCAGGTGGGGCCCCCGGCGGAGCTTGGGCCGGGGTGGAGACTGGCCAAGGGTGAGACCTCGCTCCACCAGCCCGCGTCTCCCGAGGGCAGCAAAGGACATGAGGTACCGGAGGAGCTGGTCCCCTCCCGTCCCGAGCCGTTTTCTGGGCTGACTGCTTCGTGGGTCCTTGTCTTTCTCAACAGGCGACCCCAGTGGGGGGTTCAGAGGACGCCAGGCTGGCCCCGCCTGATGATGGCTGCAGGGTTTAAGACCTTGGAGTCTGCCTTCAGCAATAAAGCCTGAGACGGGGTTTCAGCCCCTTCTTCTAGAGCAAAAGGCTAAGGCCTCGGGGCTCTTCCAGCGGGTTGCATCTTCCCTGGCCCCCGCCCTTCCGAGTTCAGTGCTCTGCTCTGTGAGGGGACCACACGGGGGTCAAGTGTCCCCCGCCCCCCACGAGGCCCCTCTGTCCGCCCCCACCCTCGGTTTTATTGGCCGAGACGTCGGGACTCTTCTCGTCAGCGTTCCCGCGTCAGCCCCACGTGTGGGGGCAGGCATTCCGCCTCTCCCCGCTCCCAGGTGAGGAGACGGCCCCACAGGAAGCGGTCTGCCTGCCGGGAGTCAGGGCGGGCAGGGGTGGGACTCCAAGGTCGCGTCCGCCCCGCTTGCCTGTGTGCCCTCCGGTCTGGACTGTCCCCTTGGCACGGGGCGGCGTGCGGGATGCCGAGGGCCCAGGAGCGCGCCAACCGTCCGAGCCGTGCAGCTGAGACCCTTCCGAGCGCAGGGGTGGCGATGGGGCATCGGACACGGGGCCACGGCCAGTGCAGCTCCACTGCTGACCTGCCGAGTTGTCACGCGTGCCCTGCTGGTCCCGCGGCGAATGCCGGTGGAGCCTGGCCCCGGGTGCGTCCTGCTGCTTTGGCCTGGTGGGCCCCGGGGGCCAGGGACCAGCCCGGAAGGGAGACTCCCTCTGCCTTCGAGTTGTAGCCTGGCTCTGGTGCTGCTGTCTCTGTGCCCACAGCCCTCAGCCTGCCTCCTCCCTGATCCCACGTCGCCTGCTCCTGCCGCCCCTCCACCCAGCCCTCCGCCGTCCTGGCCGCCAGGACAGGTGCTCAGCAGCACACACGCGGCCATGCACGCGCCGCCTGTGCTCACGCCAGCCCACGAGCCTCCGCGTCTGGAGCAGGCCCCGCGCTTCAGTGGTCGCTGTTTGCTCCGGGTTCCTTGTGTCTCTGCAGCTCTGCGTTCCTTGCCCGGGGCTGCTGCCTTTCCCGTCTGTCCCCGTCTGCCACCCGATCTCAGTCTCGGAGCCTGGCGCAGGTTCGTGTGCCGCCAGCTGGCCCACTTTGCTCCCGGCTGAGCCTGGAGCCTCTGGCCGAGGAATGTGCCAGGCAGGGCTCTTCCCCCGGGGCTCAGCATGTGGGCGCCCCCCTGCCCTCCAGAGCTCCGGGCTGTGTCCGGTGGCGTGGGCCAGGCCGGAGCCCTCCGCCGGCTTCAGAGCTGGGAAGGTGCCCTCTGGTCCCTCTGGGCCGGGGACGGTGGGGTACGCAGGATGGAGGCCTGCCCGAGGCCACAGCCTCAGCCCTTGTCCTCTCCCGTCTCCTGGGCCGACAGAGTCGGCACTGAGGCGGTCACCCGGCTGTGTGGAGAAGGCTTTCCACGGCCTGGCCGACCGTGGAGAGAGGAAAAAGGGGGCAGAGGTGGCCCCGGAGGAGGGCAGCTCTCCAGGGAGAGAAGGTGGCGGGTGGAGTGTGGTGCCTGCTGGGCACTGCCCACAGGTGCCAACGAGCCTCCGCGTCCGGAGCAGGCCCCGCGCTTCCGCCAAGGCCCCTCGGGGGAGCGGATGGTGGCTGGGTGCCCTGGGCGGGAGAGCCACAGTCCCCGATGCTGAGGGGGGCTGAGTGGGGCCGCTGGCCGGGGCCAGAGTCCATCCCGGGGTTTACGGGGGTGTCAGTGAGGGGCCCAGGGGAAGTGCCGTCCCTGGCGTGGGAACCCTGAGCACTGGCAGGGTTGGAGGAGATGGGTCTCTCTTTGTTTTTGTTTGTTTTTTGGCCACCCTGCATGGTGCCAGGGATCTCAGTCCCCCAACCAGGGATCAAACCCGCACCCCCTGCATTGGAAGTGCAGAGTCTTAACCACTGGACCACGAGGGAAGTCTTCCAGCAGCTGCTCTTGAGATTCTCTCTCAGGTCCCTCCGCCATCTCTGCCCCGTGACCTTGTTAATCCAGCTCCAGCTATCCGCTCACCTGCCTCAGCCTCCAAGGGGGGCTTCTTGCCCGCTGTCAAGCTGTTAATAGATTTAGATAACTGGGGACTGGAGAAGGCTCTTGAGAGTCCCCTGGACTGCAAGGAGATCCAACCAGTCCATCCTAAAGGAGATCAGTCCTGAATACTCATTGGAGGGACTGATGCTGAAGCTGGAACTCTGGTACTTTGGCCACCTGATGCGAAGAACTGACTCATTTGAAAAGACCCTGATGCAGGAGGAGAAGGGGACGACAGAGGATGAGATGGTTGGATGGCATCACCAACTCAATGGACATGGGTTTGGGTGAACTCCAGGAGTTGGTCATGGACAGGGAGGCCTGACCTGCTGCAGCCCATGGGGTCGCAGAGTCGGACACGGCTGAGCGACTGAACAACACTCTTGTTTACTGAGTCCCCGCCCGGGCCCAGCACCATGCCGGGCGTGATTCCTGGGCTCCGATGTACTTCCTGCTTCCCAGATGAGGCACCTGAGGCTCAGAGAGGCAAACTCGCCTGCCCAAGGCCACATGGCCTGTAAGTGGGATCCTCTGCCGGGAAGCCGGCCTGAGCCCTGCTCCATCACCTGGTCCCGTTCCCCATCCGGTCTGGGCACGGGTTTGATTGGGTGGGCCCAGCTCCCAGCTGGGGGACACAGCTCTGGGAGGGCGCCAGCCGGGTGCTCCACAAATGGGCAGGGCGGCCTGCTCCACAGCCAGGGGCCCTCCAGCCGCTCGCGGGAACCATGCGCCGGGGTGGGACTGACGAGACGCAAGGCCCTGGACAGTGATTCGGGGCTTGGTGACGGGGCAGGTGGCCGGGCCCTGATGGTCTGACGCCCGGTGAACCGGGCAGGTGGGAGGTGGCTTCTGTTTGCCGGGGCCTGAGTGCTGGGCTCGAGGCTGTGAGCGGCTGGGGCCCCAGCCCTTGCCCCGCGCCCCCGGGGGCAGCCGCCCGCTCATTCAGGGGCCGGGGCCCCAGCCGTGGAGCCAGGGTGACTGCACGCAGCCCGACGGCACCACCCGTGCCTCTGCTGGCTCCGGAAGTGGCTGGCCCTTCGCCCTGGGCAGGATGCCGGTCCTTTCTCCCTTCCGGCTCCCGCAGCTGAAAGAGCCCCGCTGCCTCAGGTGTGGACTCGGGGGGATCCCCGCCCGCAGGTAGTGGCCCCTCTACCCTTCACCTTTCCCTCCCTCTGCTCTCAGCTCTGCTGTCCGCAGGCCTCTGCCCACACCTGACCGTCACTGCCCTTCTCCTGACTTGAGGAGGTGGGCGTTGTTAGTTCTGTTACAAAGAGGACATTCGGGCCCAACGATGGGTGTCCTTACCCAAGGCAGGTGCTCCGATTAGGGTTGCCGAATGAAATTCTGGGTGCTGAGCCAAATTTAAATTTCAGATAAACCACAAATAAATTTTTTTTTTATAAATAGCCCCCCCACCGGTGACTACACAGAACAGGTTTTTTTTTTTGTTTTTTTTTTAATATGCGTATAGCACATGCCGTATTTGGGATATACTTATACTAAAAAATAGAGATTGCTAATCATTTATCTGAAATTCAAATTTTACTGCACCGCCTGCATTTTTCTTTGTTGTGTCTGACAACCCTAGCTCACGTGGTCGTTGAACACACAGTTTAAGCAAACTCAGGCCCTGACCACAAGGAAGCCCCCTCCACTTCCCTGGAAGAGACCTGACCTGTGGCGGGGGCTTCAAGGGATCAGGCTGAAAGCTGGGAAGAGCCTGGCATGTCTGGGGGACTCTGGGGCCCACAGGCCTGGAGTGTAGAGGGCAGGACCCGGGGACAGGCGCAGAGGCTTCTCCTGGGGGCCGTGGGGGCCTGCGGGGTGGTGTGCAGGTGAGGCGGGCTCCGCAGCCTCAGCTCTGGGCGTCTGCAATGGCTTCCCCATCACGGGAGGGAGCGGAGACCCTGTGGGCTGGCCCAGAGCCCTCCCCAAGCTCCTCAGCATGGCGGTGGGGGGAGGGCCTGGGGGGCGGGGTTGGGGGGAAAGGGCTTGGGGTCAGTCTTGGGTTCAGAGCTGGCTGTGCAACCTCAGTCCAAGCCCTTTACCTCTCTGGGCCTCAGTTTCTCCACGTGTGAGGTGAACGTGCCTCTTTGGGTTAACCACGAGAGTGCTTATGCAGCCCCGGGCTCGGGAGGCTCTGGAAGGGTGAGTTGTTGGAGTCACCCCTGACAGGCTTTCACAGACCTGGGTGGGTTCCCTCCACAGCAGGGCTCCTACAATGACAAGAGCTGTTGGGAGGCAGTGAGCCTCCCGTCACGGGAGGCACCCAGGGAGGGGTCGGGTGTGCTACGTGGAGGAGGGGAGTGGGGCGTGAGGATGCCAAAGGTCGTTTCGGCTCCGGAGTCAGACCGTCCTGGGTCTGACCGCCTCTTAAAACTCAATATTAAAAAAACTAAGATCATGGCATCTGGTCCCATCACTTCATGGTAAATAGGACGGGGAAAAGTGGAATCAGTGACAGATTTTATTTACTCAGTCTCCAAAATCACTGCAGATGGTGACTGCAGCCATGAAATTCAAAGACGCTTGCTCCTTGGAAGGGAAGTTAAGACCAACCTAAACAGTGTATAAAAAAGCAGAGACATCTATTTGCTGACAAAGGTCTATCTACTCAAGCTATGGTTTTTCCAGTAGTCATGTATGGATGTGAGAGTTGGACTATAAAGAAAGCTGAGCGCCGAAGAACTGATGCTTTTGAGCTGTGGTGTTGGAGAAGACTCTTGAGAGTGCCCTGGACTGCAAGGAGATCCAACCAGTCCATCCTAAAGGAAATCCACCCTGAACATTCATTGGAAGGACGGATGCTTAAGCTGAAACTCCAATACTTTGACCACCTGATTCAAGGAGCTGACTCATTTGAAAAGACCCTGATGCTAGGAAAGATTGAGGGCAGGAGGAGAAGGGGATAACAGAGGATGAGATGGTTGGGTGGCATCACCGACTCAATGGACATGAGTTTGAGTAAGCTCTGGGAGATGGTGAAGGACAGGGAGGCCTGGCGTGCTGCAGTCCATGGGGTCGCAGAGAGTCAGACACAGCTGAGCGAGCGAACAGCAGCCTGTCTCCCTGGCAGGCAGCTTCGCCCCACGGTCGTCAGGCCCCTTTATGGGCCGTGAGCAGGGCCCTCACAGGTCAAGTGTGACCATGATTGTAAAGTGCCCAGTTCAGCGTAGGTGCCAGAGAACTGTGAGTTCTAAGAAGTGTCTCCCCGAGGCTTCTGAGGAGTGTTTCTCGGGGCCCTCCTGGCTGTGACTGGCTGTCCGCCCTCGAGTGGGGCAGGGCTGAAGACAAAGGGGTCTCAGGCTCCTCGGGGTCCAAGTGGCACGTGGGGAGGCGATAGAGCAGTCACACCGGGGTCCCAGCCCCGGCTTACAGCATCCAGTCACTCCAGACACAGGCCTGCCTGTGCCCTGCGGCCGGGGCCACCCCTGCCCACCCACAAATCCGTCCCGCACTCATCCTGTTTCTTTGCATTCCCGGCTCTGCTTTCAGGGTCTGGGCAACCGGGCAGGCAGGCTGGGGAAGCAAGGGCCTTGGCAGCCTTCATGGGGAGGGAGGCAAGGCCCACACGACTGACAGGTGACGATCCAAGGCCGCAAACCAGGACCCCTGTCTGCCTGTTCTGTCCGGCTTGGGAGCTGGGGGACGGGAACCATGGGGAAGTTTGGCCTCTGTCCACCTGAGGTCTCCTCCCAGCCCCGCCACTCAACACCCCTGGGGGCAGATGGCGTCACAGCCCTGGGCCTCGGCCTCCTCAGCCATAAGAAGGTGCCGCTCATCCCAAGAGCAGAATTAAACGATTATGACCACTAAGCCCACGGCACGGGCAGGGTCAGCAGACACATCCACCCGGCCTCCTCTGTGTCCGAGCCGGGCCTCCGGGCGAGGACAGAGGCCTGAGTCCCACCTGGGGCCCTGAGGGAGGGAGAAGCCCCCTCCGGTTAGGGGTAGTGTGCGGGCGTCGGGGGAGGGCTTCTTGGAGGAGGTGGCCTTTGAGATAGGTTCCTGAGTGGACGGAGCAGAATCTCCAGGGGGTGGGGCAGCTGCGGGGAGGGGAGGCCAGCCCCTGAGGGCCCGGGCGTTCTCACAGCCAGCGGAGGCACTGCCCGGGGCCAGGCAGGCCTGGTGCTGGACGTGCGGGCGGTGGGACCTGGGAGGCGCCCGCAGGGGCGGGGCGCACTGGGGTGCCGGAAGGTGGGGGGCGTGGCCGCGGCGGACAGGACCTCTGCGGGACCGAGCACGCCCCAGGCCCTGCTGGGCTCGCTCTCTCGTTTGGGGGGATTGGACGAGACCAGGCCTTCCCTTGGTGCTCCTGGAAGCCCCCAGACGGGCCTTAATCCTCCTTCCCCAAGGACCACCCGGGAACTGGGCGATGAAGCAGATCCCCGGGCCAGCCCCCCGCACGACAGAGGTGGGTGTGGGAACGTCCGGTCCCGGAGTGCAGGCAGCCCGCTCCCCGCAGCGGGCCTCACTCGGCCCCCTCTCCGCGCCCAGCTCAGGCGCGCTCACCCCCACACTCCCTCCCAAGCCCTCCCGCTCCCCGCTCCCGCCCCGCACTCCCCCAGCCTTTCACGCCTCCGCCCACTCAGCCGCTCACGCCCCATTTCACAGATGGGAACGCGGAGGCCTGGGTTGCGGTGATACGAGGACCTTGGAGGGCAGGCCTCGGTGAGCGGCTTTCAGAGGTTGACGGCTGCCTTTTTCTTTGCGTCTTTGTATTATTCTAGAAGGTCTCCACCCCTAGTCTTTTCCCCACAGCAATGGCCCAGGTCAGTGGTCTTCTAGAATGTTCCTCAGCAGGATTCGTCTGTTGCACTGAAGTCATTGAACTGGTTCTCCTACCCGCTCTCGTCCTGTAACCAGGAGTAAGGTCTACAGACAAGCCAAGAGCCTCATGATAACTTCCCAGCACGCGCGGCTGAGCCTGGGACCGTGCCAGCCCTGATGCTGTTTGTCTGACCGCCGGCCACTTACAGCCTCCGTTCCCTTCTTGGCCTCTGAGCACCTCCTCTGTGCTAGGCCTGCGGGATGGGGACCGTCATGGGCCACGTCCCTCCCGGCGTCTGCCCCGAAGGAGCACCGTCAGCCCCGAGCCCAGGAGTGGACCGAAAGCTGACACCCCCACCCTGCCTTGAGTGGGAGTCGGGGAGCCCCGTCCCGCCCCCAGGACCGCTGCCCACTCACTCCCACCAGAGCCAGCCCCCCGGCCAGAAGGCAGTGACCTCATCTCTTGTTGGGCAAGCTCCGTCCGCCAGGGTGGGGCCCCACCAGCTGGAGGCTGGCACGTGTCTGGGCACCTGAGCCCAGGCAGACTGGTGGCTGGGACCCTCAGGTCCCTGTCTTGGGATTTTCCCAGCCTGCCCCGGGGGCAGCCACTGGTCCTTGTCTGATAGCCTGGGGTCTGGTTTCCCCAAGGCAGAAATTCTCGTCTGTGACTGCATTCAACGCAGAGGTAAGGACGGCTGGGTTTCAGGAGATGGAGGAAGCAGAGAATTCGCCGTGTGCAGGTTCCTAGGGGCCAGAGTGGGGCTGGGGCAGGTGCCCCTAAGAGGCCATGGGGCTGTGTGGCCTGGGAGGGAACAGCTGATCCCACACCGACTTGGGCTCCCCTGACAAGCTGAGCCCTTTCCAGCCCCAGGGCCTTGGCTCGGAGAGAACACTCTTCCCTCGGATTCTCCTAGGATCCCGTGCCACCTCCCCCAAGGGGCCTTTCCCGGGATCTGTCCAACACCGTCCGCATTGCTGTCTATCCTCTTGTCCATTTCATTGTCCCCGCAGTACCTGTGATGCTCTGAAGTCGCAGGATTCATCCGCCAGATGGTGTGTTCCCAGCCGGTCCCCTGACCGCTCATCTCTGGGTCACAGCCGGCGCTGGTCTGCTGGGCATCGCTTCTGTAAGCGCCAGCTCCCCGGCTCCCTGAGACCCCAGGGGCAGGGGGACAATCCTGTTCTGCCTGTACCCCGGGCGCTGCGCTCGGCAGCCTGGAGGACTTTGCCACCGGCAGCCTTGCCCTTTCAAGGACAGACACCTGAGGGAAACTGGGACGATTCTGCCCCCAGCCCCATCTGCTGGGCCCGGATTTGCCCCTGCCTGCTCACAGGTTGCAGGAACCAGGGGTTCATTGTGCCTGCGGATGCCCAGTGCCCTGTGCTCGGCGGGGCTACGCCGTCTGGGTGCTGCATGAGTTGGACATGAGGGCGAGGGAAGGAAACCAGGGCACGGCCATGCAGAGGGCTCCCAGGCTCCCCGGGTCAGCTGTGGTCACACCTAATTGTTTTCCACCCAGACCCTAAAGGCCGGCCCCTGCCCCCAACCATCCTCCCCAGGTCTGGGGACATGGTCCCGGTGGAAGCCGAGGTCCCACCTGGTTGGTGTGTCCAGCCCTGCGCCAACGGGCCGCAGCTCCTCAGAGAACAGAGCAGAGACCAGCAGAATCAATGGTCTCGGGGCTCCCCTGGCCGTCCAGTGGCTGAGACGCCACACCTCCAGTGCAGGGGACTGGAGTTTGATTCCTGGTTGGGAGATTAAGACCTCACATGCCCTGCAGCCCAGCGCCCCCTCCCCGCAAAAAAAAGGGCAAAAGCCCAGTGAAAAGCCAAGCAGAAATTCAGTTAAAGTTGGAAAGACAAAACTACCATTACATTTGGAAAAAAAAGACACAGTGGCCCCATTTTAGAGACAGGAGAGCTGAGGCAGCGTTGTGAGCTGGGGGCCAGGCGGCCAGTGCCCCCCAGAGACCCTCCCACTTGCAGTGGGCTCACCAAGCCTGGGTGACGTGCGCCCTCTGCCCACGGCAGCGGGCATCTGTGCCTGGCCCAGCCTTTCCCAGGGCCACGGAAGGCTTGCAGGGTCAAGGTCCGGCCTCCGATGGCCCCTCTTCGGTCATGACTTTCTCTTTGATCCTGGGGGAGAGGGGGGCCCCTGGAACGCATAGGAGAGGGTAAGGGGGCTCCTTCACTGGGGTGGATGGAGGCCCACCGGCCAGGCATTTGCCCGCTCACCCCAGCAGGTGTCACGGGGCTGGGGCCACGGCCGTGTGGGGACTCGGGTCCCCTTCTGGGGAATCTGGGGAGCAGAGACTGTTCCCACTGTGGGGAGTGGCACCCTGGCGGGCCGGGGAAGCGGCTCCGTGCTGAGCTCAGCTCGGGGCTGAGTCACGCGGGTGCCCCTCCCGGGCGCTGGAGGTGTGGCCCAGCCTCCCCGGGGCTCCCACGCGGCGGCCCCGGCGGCTCCGGCCCCAGACACGTGCCCGCTAATGAGTGCGCCGCCCGCCTGCCCGGCCGGCCCGCCTGCAACAGAGCTGAGCACGGCCCCGAGCACCTGCGGGGAGCCGCCCTCACGGCGGGGGCGGGGGCCCCGGGCATGCTGACCGTGTTTTGTCCCCCGACCAGGCTGGGCCTGCACGTCAAGCAGGACTGGCTGTCCGGGGTGCCCGTGGGATTCACGGGGGACAACGTGGCAGATGAGTGCTAGCTGTGCACAACGCAGACCACCCCGAGCATGCTGGTGCCCGTGAAAGGGAGTGGGTGGCCGCGCTCGCAGGAAGGGAGGGCATGGGCACAGCCTGCCCCGTCGTTGGCCCCGCAGCTGCCCAGTGTCTGCCCCGGACTGTGGCTCCGAGAGGCAGATGCGGGAGTGCCCGGCCCTGCCACCTGTGACCCGAGCCAGGCCCCTGGGGGGTCCTCAGGAGCGGCCTGGGGTGGGGGCCAGGGCGGGGCGGGGCCGGGCGGGGGCAGAGGATCGGGCCTGAGTGCAGCTCTGATTCTGACGCCCCCAGCTGTCTGATGCGGGCTTCAGTCGAATCTCGTCCCCAGCCTGAGCCTCAGTTTCACTTACTGTAGGATGGGTTTAAGGATCTTTACCTCGCAGGGCCGTGGTGAAGACTCAGCAGACTGTCAAGGCCTTTTGTAAACGGTCAAGTGCTGAAGGAAGGGTGCGCTGTGGTTTGTACCTGCCGCCGGCAGGCAGGTCACTCCCAATTCCTGACTGCCCGCCTGGGCAGACCTGAGCGCCCGGGGCTTCCGGAGCAGAGAGGCTGATGGACAGCCCCCGCGGGGTGGGGGGCCGACAGGTGGGGTCCCTGCGCTGCCCCCCAGCAGAACCAGTCCTGCCTGAGGCTTCCTCAGTTCCCTTGAGTTGGGCAGATTCAGGCGGGAGACAAAGTGTGTCCCTCCTGGGACTGTTTAGAGAACCGTGATGAGGAGAGGAGAGTCTGTGTCACACAGACCCGGCTTTGAACCTGGGCTTGGCCGCTTCCTCGGGTAAGGTGAGTGTCCACAGGGCAGCAGTGGCCCGGAGGACAGTCAGAACCAGGAAAGAGCATAAGGCCACGGGTGGCCTCGCGTGGGTACCAGAGCCCCAAAGGCTGAGAGGCCCATCCGCATAGGGGGAGTGGGCCATGGGGTGTCAGAGCCCGCAGCATGTGGAAGGTGGCCGGGGCGAGGGGTGTTGGAGCCGGGTGGGTGAGAGGGTCTGAGGAGCGTATCCCCGTGTGCGGGGGTGGGAGCGGGAAACTGTTTACAAACAAGGGCATTCAGCAACCTGGCAAATATATGCAGGATCAAGGAAGCCCAGACGGTCACATCTGAGAAGAGGGTTATAGACGTGGAAAGGGAGAATGTGAAAATGAATCCTGGGGCATTGAGTTGGAAACAGGTATCGGTGTGTATGCATAGCTTCCAGTATGAGAGAGAGAACTACAGATGTAGAAATGTGCGTTATGGACCTGCCTACCGCGTACGTGCGTGTAAGTATAGGTATTCCCTGCCTCTGCCCCCCGCCCTGTCTGCAGAGGGCCTGGCCGGAGCAGCCGCCCAACACAATGAGCACGTTAGACCCACAAGCTGGCGTCCGTGAGCCACTCTCCACTGGAGGAACCGGGATTCCTCAGCGATGTGGCTGATTCTAGGTGGGGAAAGTACGAGATGAAGCTGGAACAGCTTGTGGTGCCGGAAGTGAAGGAACCACTCAAACAATGGTGGCCATGTGCCAAAACGCCCCGGGAGCCACTCGAGGGGTAACCGCTGGCCGATTCCGGGGCAATTTGAGCCTTGGCTTAAGCATGGATTATGTTCAATGGCTGAATGCAGTAGGAAACATGAATCCAGCCTGCTATAACTAAGTGAATAAATGGACAGTTTGGTGAGGAATGGGATAGGGACCCAGTCTCACAGCGTCTCCTCACAAAATAGTCCTTAATCACAAAGTAGGGAGGGGTCACCCGACGGTGGAGAAACCGGGCAGACACCACCCCCGTCAAGGGGCCCCGGCTGACATGGGGCTGGGTCATGATGGAACAAAGTCAAAACCAAGTCCTGGGAGAGTCCTGGCACAGATGAGCCCGGCCACGAGGAAACACCAGCCAAACCCCAATTCTACAAACCAGCTGGCCTGAAATCTTGAACGATGTCAGGGCTGTGAAAGGGAGGGTGAGCAACTCGTCCAGAATGAGAGACCTGACCACTCGGGGCTGTGAACTGCGTGCTTTGGCTACAAAGGGCATCGCCAGGACCGTTGACAACCCAGCACGGGGCCTGGTGAGCAGAAGACAACAGCGTTTTTAAAGCTAACTTCCTGACCCGTTGGTTTTGCTGTGGCTGTGCAGGGAGATGTCCTTTAGAAAGTAGACACCGAAAAAAAAAAAAAAAGAAAAAGAAAGTAGACACCGAAGAGCCTGGGGTGATGCGGCATCAGGTCAGCAGCTTACTTTCCAAAGGAGTCAGAAAACAAGGTCTCACTATTACACGGGCAGATCTTCTGCAAGTTTGAAATTGTTTCAAAGCTTAAAACTATTAGTATAAAAGCAAATAAATACAATAAACAAAACCAAGAGAAGAGCTCCCAATGTGAGCATCTGAACACAGCACTTGGGCAATGCCTGACACAGCGTGCGCTCACCTAATGTCATAATGACGCTGATGACACGCGAGCGTCCTGCGTCTCCTGGCCTCGGCTTTTCTTCCTGCCCTTCCCTGTCACTTCCCTCCCTCAAAAGTCGCCTCCTCCAGGAAGTCCTCCATGAAAATGTCATTCATAATTGCTTGTAGAACCGGGAGTACGGGAGGGGGGGTTGCCCTGGATGAAACTCCGTCCCCCAGCCCTTCTGTTCTAGCCTTCCAGCCTCCACTGATCCGGGTGGCTTCCCAGTAACCACTGGCCCAAGGTCCAGGCTGTTCTGTCACTCCTGTCCCAGACCTACAGAAAATCTGGGTCACTGAGTCCATCCCCCTGCCTCTCACCCCTGGCCGGGGGTGCGGAGCGCTTGCCCTGCACCGGGGGCTGAGCTGGGTGCTTCGTCCGTATCCACCCGTCGGACACTTGCACAGCGTCCGAGGGAGCTGCACCCCACGTCCCTCTCACGGGTGAGGATGCAGAGGCGCTCTCTCGCTGAGTGGTTGGTGGCCGGACTCTGGGCTGCATCTTGACCTACATCTGCCCCTTCCATCCCCGCAGCACCCTGTGACGGCTCTTGCGATTCTAAGGGAACCCGAAGCCTACCCAATTTGGAGAGACTCTGAGAAGACCAAAGCATCTTACTTTTGTAAATGGCCCAACACACACCAGCTGGGTAGACCCCCTTGTGAACCCACTGTGGGGGTCCCTTTCGGCGTCTCGGGGGGCTCTGCGAACCTACACTCCCTTAGCTTCCGGGAAAATCAGCCTGTGCTCAGAGGTGCGAGGTGACTCTCCCCAGGTCCCCCGGCTCACGCGGAAGAGACAGGACCTGAGTTCCCGAGGAAAGTGCCCTCTCCACATTCTCCCCTCCAGCCTCTCTCTTGATCTTGCCTCATTCTCCTGGTGAACTGGGCCAGTGAGGCGGGTCTCCGTCTGGCTCCGGGGTGGGGCCGTCAGAAATCCAGGCTTGGACCTTCAGAATCACCTTGGGAGCTTGTCAAGAACCCATGGTCCTGGGCCTGCAGCCCCCCCGGAACAGCATCAGTGGGTCTGAGGCAGGGCCTGGAAATCTGAATTTTCAGTGGGCCCCCCGGTGAGGCTGGTGCAGCCACTCCCTCTGGGGACACGCTGCTCCTGGGACGCACCCTTCTGCCTGTCGCCTCCCTGTGTCTGGCTCCCTGCCAGGCTGGGCCTGGCACCACGGCTGAGCGGGCCTCATCTCCCAGGTATGCAATTAGCAGCCCCGAGAACAATACCCTGTTTTAATCATTACAGCTCCCAGCCCGACTGGTAATTTGCTGCCTCTTTTACTGCAATAACAAGCGTTGGCTTGGGAACGGGGGTGGAGTGCTGGGCTTCCATCCTAGCCTTCCCAGACACCTGCACAGGGGCCTGCGGGAAAGCAGGAGGGACGCCTCACACGTCTTGGGCAACCCGGGAAGGCTTCCTGGGGGAAGTGGCTGCATGCTGTCCCTCGGCAGGGCCCAGAAAGGGGCTGGAATTTGGCCCAGTGCTGGGGATATAGTGGTGGACACACGGGTGAACACCATTCATGCCCTCATGGGGTTCGTATTCTATTAGAGGCCAAAAAGTAGAGAAGCCGCTGCACCCAGAAGGTCACATGTGGTTGTGGTTGAAAGGGGGCCCCGTCCCAGCTGCGGTGGGGGCAGGGCTCCAAGCAGGCTTCCTGGGAGGAGGGGATGTCCCCGCTGAGCTGTGGAGGGTGAGTAGGGGTGGGCCAGGCGAAGCGGGTGGGGTGGGCTGGGTGGATGAGTTTTCTAGTCCAAAGGAAGCGCGTGTACAGAGACCAATGAGGCGTTAAGTGGGACCCCATCATCCAGGCTGAGGGCTGGGACCCTATCCGAAGGGGCCTGTGAGGCAGATTTTCTTCTTTTTTCTGAAGGCGGCTGTAGCATGCTCTCCCATCTTGCTTGCTCTTCTTCCAGTGTGACTTGACATTTCTCCCCTCCAAAGCTGGGGTCTGCGTCTGCTTCCTTGGGCCCCGGGTGGGGCTTCCTAGGTACACAATGGAGCTTGTGGATGACACTCTGTGATCTCCAAAGTCAGTTCATAAAAATGCTTTGCCATCTTGCTCTCTCACGATATTTGCTCTTTGAACCTGGCTACCATGCTGGGAGGAAGCCCAAACTCGTCTGCTTGGAGAGACCCTGGCTAAGTGGTCCAGCCAACAGCCCTGCTGAGGTCCTGCTGACGGCCTGCATCAGCAGCCAGCCATGTCAGCGAAGACCTCTCCAGATGATTCCAGCCCCACCCACAGAGGCACCCAGCATTGAGTTTTCCCAGCTGAGGCCCCAAACATCACAGAGCAGACTCAAGGCATCCGCGATGGGCTCTCCGCTCTTGACCTACAAGACTCTGAGTGTAATAAAGTGGTGGTTTTATGCGGCTAAGTTTTGGGTAGTTTGGTGACGATGGTGGAGGGATGTTCTCTGGAGAGTGGGTGGGGAGGGCTGAGGCTGGAGACTTCTAACTCCAGCATTGGGACCGTGTTTGCCCGGTCCCCAGCAGTGGGGGAACCCCAGGCGCGTGGCGCCGTCCAGCCTCTGCCCGCACGCAGGCCTTGCCAGGCTGCCCTCCCCTTGGCCCCTCAGCTCTGCGTGCCTCCGCATTCTCAGGTCGAATCGACATCTGTGTCCCTGCAGCATCCCGGTGTTGACATCGCTCTGTCCTCAGAATTCCCATGCAGTCCTCTCCTATCCTGTCCTCTGAGGACTTGGCGATGGCGGCAGTCTATTCTTCCACAGAAACAGCAGCTGTGGTTGTGTCAACTGCTCCTCCTATGGTTTGAGTTGCAGACACGGGTTCAAGTGGAGGCTTCGCCATGTCCAGCTGAGTGGCTTGGGCTCACCTACCCAAGTCTCAGCAAAGTTGTCTTCGGAGACGGGGAGAACAACAGCGCCTGCCTCCTGTCACCACTGAGGGTGACATGAGTGGATGAGGCGTTTAGTGCAGAGCAGGGCTCCCTGCTGACTCAGATGGTAAAGAACCCGCCTGCCAATGCAGAAGACCTGGGTTTGATCCCTGGGTCGGGAAGATCCCCTGGAGAAGGGAAGGGATACCCACTCCAGTATTCCTGCCTGGAGAATCCCATGGACAGAGGAGCCCAGCGGGCTATAGTCCACGGGGTCACAAAGAGTTGGACACGACTGAGTGACTAACATTTTAACAGGGGCTCAGGCAATGTCGGCTCACACAATGGGACCTAACCCTTGTCTTGCTGCCTCTTGTGGCTGTTGTCAAAAACAACTGGGCTGGGACTTCCTGGTGGTCCAGTGGCTAAGACTCCATGTTCCCGGTGCAGGAGCCCGGGCTCGATCCCTGGCTGGGGAGCTAGATCCCACATGCGGCAGCTGCAGATCCCTCAGGCTGCAACGAAGATCAAAGATCCCACGTGCTTCAAGGCGTGGTGCAGCCCCCAAAACAACCGAGCCAAAGCAGGAGAGACTTCTGCACACCGCACATCGCCAGGGTAGGAGAAGGGCACGGCTGTCCCTCCCCATGATTATCTTGAAACAACTCAGTATTGACCTAACCTGCTTTGGGGACCAGGCAGGGTTATGGGGACACTGGGAGGGCATTGTCCTCCGGAGTCAAAGGTGGCTCTGTTCATGGCTGTCACCCTCTCTCCCCCAGCCTGGCTCCCGGCCCAGCCGCCCATGGAGATAAAGTCTCTGCCTGTGCCGTCCCCACGCCCACCATTTCCTTGTCAGAGTGAGGTCACGGTCAGGGGCAGGGACTTTCTGAAAGGGCTGAGGGTGCTGAGGGGCTGGGCCTTGGTGGGAGTGGGGTTCACACATCCCTAGCCTCGCCTTTGTACACCAACACCCTGCCACCTCGCCGTGTCCAGGGTTCCCTGGATGTGACCTGTGACTGTTCAACCAACCTGGATGGTGTGCGGGAGAGGTGCAGGGCTCGTGTTGACTCAGGTGGCCGTGGGCTGCCAGGGATGGCGGGGACAGGGGGGCTCTTGGGGCCCCCATGGGGCAAGGAAGGGGGCCTGGAGGCTGAGGACCCTCGCCCTTCCTCCACTCCCAGGACAGAATGTCCGGTTGGACCTGATTCACACAGTGCACTTCCATGTAAGAGTTTGAAAAAAAGTTAAAAAAAAAAACCAAGTCAAGATTTTAAAACATTTACTCCAGTCCACTGAGCCTAGAAAGGGGAATGGATGGCCCAGGTCACATGACCAGGCAGCGGCAGAAATGGAACCAAAGCCTGATGGAGTAGAGACTGGCTCTCTGCTTCCCCGAGCATCCATCTCCCCTTTCCCATTTCTCTTCCGGAGCAGGGACAGAGGACTGGAGCCTGTGATTCAAACTAAGCCAATCAGTGTGTTCCGTTTCTCTGGCCACAGGGATTGGCTCAGAGGTGAACACGTGACCAAAGCAGGACCAATCAGAGTGAATCCCAGGACTTGGAGCTGGGAATGCTGGGAGTGACAGGCTTTCTCCTTCCTCCTCCAAGTGATGGAGGGCCCCCTTGGGCCAGGGCTGGGCAAGCTGGTGAGAGGGACCAGCCCTGCAACAGGTCGAGAGAAGGTGCAGGGAAGGTGGGCCCTGGGTGGTTTTTAGAGCGCTTGTGTCCAGGCTTACCTGCTGCCAGAGATTTTGACCTCTGTGTTGGAGAAGACTCTTGAGAGTCCCTTGGACTGCAAGGAGATCCAACCAGTCCATCCTAAAGGAAATCAGTCCTGAATATTCATTGGAAGGACTGATGCTGAAGCTGAAACTCCAATACTTTGGCCACCTGATGCGAAGAGCTGAGTCATTTGAGAAGACTCTGATGCTGAGAAAGATTGAGGGCAGGAGGAGAAGGGGACGACAAAGGATGAGATGGTTGGATGGCATCACCGACTCAATGGACATGAGTTGGGGTAGACTCCAGGAGTTGGTGATGGACAGGGAAGCTTGGCGTGCTGCAGTCTATGGGGTCACAAAGAGTCAGACACGACTGAGCGACTGAACTGAAATGAACTGAACTGAAGTTTAAATCAGATCCTCAAGTTCAGCTACACTGCGCTCTAACTGAAAGCATCTTCCTGTGCAGCTGTCTCTTGTTCCCAGGCCTGGGAGACTGCCATGGCCAACTGGGCACTTGTGAGGTCACGGCCCTTTGACCTCTGCGCCCCTTCTCCAGGTTGCTTTCATCCCCCACCCTCTGAAGCTGGCCACGGAACCCAGACAGGCACCCAGGGGCTCCTAGCTCGTCCCTTGAAACCGGCGGGGCTGCCTTTCTCACTGGGGCCACCCCGCCACAGCCCACCCACCATCCACAAGCCCCAGGCACTTCCGACCCTGAATCATCCACCTTCAGAGGCCTCCGCACCTGAAATATCAGGAAGACGCCTTCCCAGCTGAATTCCCCTTTCAACCTCTGGCTGGGAGCGGCACAAGGAACCCTGAGACGGGGCTGCCTCCTAGCTGGTCGTGACCCAGCTGTGTCCCAGGTGTCTGGAGGTCAGCCAGGAGCTCTTCTCCAGGTGAGGGCAGCGGCAGCAGCTCAGTGCACACTTACCGTGTTCCAGGTGCCGTGCCCGTCTCTTTCAGGGCAGTCTTTTGCTTCATCTTCACCACTTCCTGGGGAGACCAGGAGTGTGGACGTGGGATTCAGCGTAGGAATGCTGGGGCCGGGTGGTTCAGGTTTGGATCCTAGCAGTTCCACACACTGGCTGTGTGACCTTGGATAAGTTACTTAGCCTCTCTTAACCCCAGCTCTTCTCCTATAAAATGGGGATGCTGCATGCTAGACTCTTGAATGAGAAGTTAATACACATAATGGTCTTAGAACGACAATGCCTGGCCCATGGTAGCTGCTATATAATGTGAGCTATTGTTATTAATTCCTGTTTTACAGATGGCAAAACTGAGGCTCAAAGAGGAGCCTCAGAGCACACAGCTGAGTAAGCCAGGCCTGTGTCATTCGAGAAACAATGACCCATTTTATTGCCCCTTGAAGTAACCCCATAAATGTGTAACTTGAATGGTTTTCTGCAACTGGGACCAGCCAGGGCCCTGGGGCTCGACAGTGGGCAAATGTATAAGGAATCTACCCAGGTCTTTACTCCAGCCACATAGGTTTAGAGGAGACCCTAGAGGTTATCTGTATCTAAGCTGTCCAACATGGTAGCCGCTAACCATGGGGCTGTTGAGCCCTGGATGTAGTTGATCTAAATGGAGATGTGCTCTGAGTGTAAAATACACAAAGGCTTAGCTTCCAAAGGCTTAGCACAAAGAATGTAAAATCTCCTTGATGCCTTTTTCTGGCCTCACCTTGCAGCATGCTGGTTCTTAGTTCCCGACCAGGCATGGAACCCAAGGCCCCTGTGATAGAAGCTCAGAGTCCTAATCACTGAACCACCAGCGAATTCCCTAGTTAATACTTTTTTATATTGACCACATGTTGAAGATGTTTTGAGTATGTTCGGTTAAATAACATTACTGAAACTAATTTCACTTGTTGATTGTTACTTTTTTATGTGGCTGCTAGAACACTTATGACCCCCATTGTATTTCTATTGGACTCTGCTGATCCAGGCCATTATTCCATTTTACAGATGAGGAAAACAAGGCTCAGGGGTGTGATTTGCTTTCGGGTTTTTGTTGGCTGAGCTGGGCCTCCTAAGTCCCACTCCAGGGCTCTTCCCGGGAACGCCTGTCGCTTTAGGAGGTAAGAGGTGAGCTGGGCTGCACGAGGAGGCTCTTCTTGCCACCGTGGCTCTGCTCCGTCCCCCACCATCGGCACCCTTTCCTGCCCACCCGCACCCCCCCACACACACTCACAGCCTGCCACAGCCCTCTGCCCAAACCACGAGGCTGAAGAATCACCCAACCCAGGGATTTCCAAGACCCCATCATTCACCTCGACTGCCTGCAGAAAACAGCGGCCGAACTGTTCTAGATGGAAAACCCGCCCCTGCTCTGCCAGCCCACCAGAGGGCTTCCTTGGCGGCTCAGCAGCAAGGAATCCGCCTGCCAGTGCAGGAGACACTGGTTCGGTCCATGGTCCGGGAGCATCCTGCAGGCCGTGGATCAGCCAAGCCCTTGAGCCACAACTATTGAGCCTGTGCTCTAGAGCCCAGGAACTGTAACTGCTGAGCCCATAACCCGCAGCCTGAGAGCCCTGGGGCCCGCGTTCCCCAGCAAGAGATGCTGTTGCAATGCGAAGCCCTGCTCCCTGCATCTAGAGGAAAGACCATGCAGCCAAAACCCCAGCAGAACCCCAAAATACATAAATTAATTTTAAAAAATGACCTCCTACGTACTTATAGAATTCTCTCTCGAATAGTCGTGAGTAGGAATGAGGAGACAGAGGGCTGAGATGTAGAATCACCCAGCGACAGAAAGAGCAGCCCAACAAAACTTGCTCTCAGCTTTCTGCCGGGTTAGTTTAATAGCCTTTATTGTTTCGGCTGAGAGAGGTCCATTAATCTCCCGAAGTGTTACCTGACGGTAATTAACGATCAGCAGCAGCAAAGTACCAGTAAGTGTGCAGAAGGACAGCGGGTTTGTTTCTTTGGATCACATGGCCTGTTTGCGCTCTCTGTCCATGTGCCGTTGAAAAAGGAGCCACAGACACATCAGCTTTCCTTTTACGGCTTCATTCGTGATTTTCACCTTCCAGGGAGAGTGAAAAAAAAAAATGGAAAAAAATTTTAAAAATGACTTCCTGGGATGGAGGCTGTATCACCTTGCCTCTCACTTTCCTCTCTGTGGACTCCAGCACTCTCTCGTGGAAGCCTTCCTGGTGTCTAACCCACATCCCTCAAGCTGCCGTGTAGCCTCCTTCCCCCGGGGCTGGCCTCCAATGGTTTCCCCAAGGATCCACTCGGGGTGGAGGTTCTGGAAAACCGCCTGGAACCTCTGGACGGGACGAGCTCTTGGTGGAGGGTGACGGTGGCGTCTTGCCCCCTCTCTTGCTCTGTGAGTCCTGAAGGAGTAAGTACCCTAGGTGCTAAGACCTCCCAGGAAGAAAGGAAGCCTCTGTCGAGCAGCTTCCAGGAGACAGCAGCGTGGGGGCATTGGCTTTTGAACATTTTGATTTCAACTCACTGCAAGAAATGCATTTTCATCACCATTTTCCAACAACGCACACACATACACACCTGAAACCCAAGCTTCATGAAAGCAGCCTTCCATGACTGTGTGAACCGCTGTTTTTTTTCTTTTTAAAAACTCTCTCTCCACTTTATTCTATTAAACAGTTGTGCTCAGGGTCCCCCACACTGATTTCACACCCCACGAGTGGGTAACAACCTGTAGGCTGAGCAACGTGGATTTAAGTGAACAGGAACGCAGGCTCTGGGGACACATTCGTCTGTGCCTTGTTGCTATTTGGAAAGCAAACACAAAGATCCTGAACTCGCAGGGCTGCTGTGAGGGCTAGGAATAAAGCGGGAAGGCGCCTGGGGTTCAGTGAGGGCGCAAGGAACAGGGTCCTGTTGTTCTTGCTCCACGGATGTGCCCATTATGGGGTTAGGGGAGGTGGGCCGTCACCTCTGGCCTGTGATTTGGGGGTGCCATCTATGGCTGTGTTTCTCCACCCAGTAGGATCTCACTGTCTTGCGTTAGATAGTCATTCCTTTAGACTGAGCATCACCCTGCCCAGCTTGGGTCCTCCTCTGTGTAAATTACCCTGGTGCAGGTTGTGACTTGGGTCCCCAATACTTTGGACAAATGAGTTTGTCAGACTCTCCCAGCCCTGAGGGATAAGAGGGACGGAAAATGGGGGCAGGGGTTGGGGGAGAGAGAACGTGTCTAGAATGTGGGCCTTACGAAGTTGGTGGGGGGGACTTTCCTAGTGGTCCAGTGGTTAAGAGTCTGCCTTCCAATGCAGGAGATGGCGGTTCAGTTCCTGGAAGGGGAAGTAAGATCCCACGGGCTGCAACTAAGACCCGACACAGCCAAATAAACATTTTAAAAGAAGAAGAAGTTGATGGGAGACCTGGAAGGTCTTTCCAGACAGCTGGACATAACCCCTAGCCTGTGCCCGCCCCGCCCCGCCTCGCCCTGCCCACCAGCCCCCGTCTCCCTCAAACAGGCGTGGGCCTGGCCTCCCCGCCCACAAGCTGAGTTGTGGGATCAGTCCCTTGGTTTCCCGGAGCGCCAGTTTCCCCTCTGCGGTGCTGTGGCTGAACTCCCGGCTTCACTAAGGAGATTTCAGTGAAACGCTGCCTGTAAAGTATCTCACATCACTGCTGGCACACAGCAGGACCCAATGCGTCTTAGTTTCCTCTTTCCAACTCATCTTCCCTCCCGACACACTCCCTCAAAACCAGCTCTTGGGAACAGATCTGCCTTGCGAGGCGTGGGCTCCCCATCGCTGGAGGAATCTCCCCCCAAAAGGCTGGAGAGCTAACAGCCATGGTAGAAGAGACTGGGACAGTTCCGATTTGGGGCACTGAAGAGGTGCTTTATACGTGTCTGTGGAATAAATAGTCGTGATTCCTGTATTGGGAAGGAGGTTTTTCTAGAACACTGCTGAAACTTGGCTCCACGTTAGAATCCCTGGGGAATTTCAAACACATGGCTGCCTGGACCTCAGCACCATGGATTCTGACTTAACTGTCCTGAAATGCAGTATGGGCATTAGTATTTTTAAAGGTTTTCCAGGCGATTCCATGCGCAGCGCCACATTTGAGAACAGGAACACCAAGTTTCCTTCTAAGTCCAAGATGGTAAGTACGTGTTATAAGGTCGTTTACACTCTAGTATAAATTTCAGTCAAAGGTATTTCATGCACTATGTGATATACATGATTTGTGGCTTAATAAGCAGTTTTAAAAATGTGATCTCAGAGTTCAGCCGCATTTTCTTTATAAGAAGCAGACAGTGTTCAGACGAGTCAGTGAAGCCTTACTGCTGAGGGCGGATGGTCCAGCGGCATCCACATAAGTGGGGCAAGTGGGTTCACTAAGCCCACCCTGGATGCAGAAACTTCTGGGACTTCAGAATTAAAACAGGAACCTCCAGTTCGCGGGGAGAGGCCTAGCCCCCGACTCAGGGAGTCCCAGTCTGATGCGGGAGGCACAGCCGGTGCTCCCAGGAGGACCCTAGTCTAGAGAGAGCCATCGTGGTCCCAGCTCCCCCCAGTGTTTTCCAGCTTACAGCATGCTTTTCTCATCCTCAGCAAGTGATTGGTCTAATGAGGTGGCAGCCCTTCCACTCTTGGGGAACTCGCTGTAGAATTCCCTCCAGGATTCCCAGGCCGATGGAAGACGTGATTCCAGAGTGTCCTTAGGGAGTTGATGCCTCCCACAGTCCCCGCCCTCTGCTGTCTGAGCAGGGGCCAGGGAGACCTAGTCCCTGTTCCCTGGGAACCCCTGGGGCTACTGTGGGAGCCAGCAGCTCCACGGTCCTTTCGCACACCCAGCTGTAATCATCTCCTTGGTTGTTTGTCTCCTTCCCTGGAACATGCGTTCCTAATGGGCAGGGACTCTGTGTTCCCTTTCTCTGGATCCCCAGAAGGTTTGCTGACTGACTGATGGACCAACTCAGTAAATGAATGAGTGAACTGGTCTGCCGGGGGCGTTGCATTCAGACCCTCACGGTGGCAATGCCCCCGCTCCTTTGGACGGCCTTGAAGCCCTCCTGCCCCGTCCTGAGAGCCCCGGAGTTTCTGAAGAGGATTGCACACACCCTGTGCAGCTGCAGGCTGTCCCAGCAGCCTTGTGAAAACATGCCCGAGACCAGGGGCGGCCTGGGGCCCACGGGGAGGCCTGAGAACAGGGGTGCCAGGCACTTTCTGGGGACTCGTGCGGAACCCAAGAATGGGAGGGGTGTCGGGGGCATCACCTCTCCTCTCATGGCGGGAGGGAGCATGCCTGTCCTCTCCTCTCTGTGCAGAAAACCACACCTAGGAGGAGCTGGAAGGAAAGGCGTCCAAATAGAGCAGCAGTTGTCCTGGGAAGGCATGGGCGTGGGGGTTACATGACTGTTCTCTGCAGTTTCCGAGATTCCTAGGCCTGGTCTTGATAATGAAATGAAAACTGCAGACTTTCCCTGGTTGTCCTTCCATGGCCCTTCCTGTCCCCTCAGGCTTAATTTCTTGAGATTCACAGGAACTTATTCCAGCCGCTGCCAGCGAGCTGCCTGGTTGGCATGAGCTTTTCCGGGGTGGGGGTGGGGAGTCCATGCCTTTCCCTGTTTGCTGGCACAGGGTCCAGGCCGGGACTCGGCCCAAGAGAGCCTCAGGGGTTGCCTAATAAATGTCTCTATCTGATTGCTCCTCCCAAGGAGGGCTACAGCGATTCCAGTCTGCTGAGATCCTGGTGAAAGGAAAAGAGGGCAAAAGCCTCCCGCCCATTCTCATCTTGCAGATCTTCTCACCAGCAAAGTGGGTTTGGGCTTGTGTCTCCACTGGGCCCCAGGATCTGTCTCTACTTCATCGATTCATTCATCGCGCGCGCGCGCGCGCGCGTGTGTGTGTGTGTGTGTGTGTGTGTGTGTGTGTGGCTGCATCAGGTCTTGCTGTGGCATGCAGGCTCTTTCAGGATCTTTCGCTGTAGCACCTGGGCTCCTCTGACGCCCTGCGAGGGCTCCAGAGCGCACAGGCTCAGAGGTTGCGGCGCGGGCTTAGCTGCCCCAGGGTGTGTGGGATCTTACTTTCCCAACCAGGGATCGAGCCCACGGCCCTGCATTGGCAGGCGGATTCTTAACCACTGGACCACGGGGGAGGAGCCCATTCATTCTTTCATTTTCCCGTGTGTTCAGGGTCTGACCATGCTCATCAGATCTGCAGTGATGACCCAGTGTAACCACAGCCAGTTCTTGCCTGGCCTTCCACACTGGTTTTCTGGTCTTGCCTCCTTGGACTGTTCTCTCCCAGAAGAATTTGGCATATACCTCCGCCTCTGTGCCAGGTCCCATTCAAGGCCAAATATTAGATCAAAAACCTCCGGCTTGAAGGAATGCATTATATGGGTCAGGAAGAGAGATGGGCAGACAGGTAATCCAGGTGCAACGTGTTTAGTAAAGTTGGAATAGGAGAGCAGGGGCTGAGCCTGCCAGCGTCTGCTGGGTGCTCAGGAGAACTGGCCTGGGGAGGGAGGGGCCAGGACAGTCTGGACCGGGGGCCTCAGTGCTGGTGGGCTGTTCTCAGGGCCCCGCCACCCTGGGCCATTCTCCCGTCTTCCCCTCTCCTCCCACCCCTTGCCTTCTCCCAGGCCCACTGTCCCAGGTCATCAGGTGTGGGCAAAGCGAGAAGGGGGATTCTCAGCTGGCCGTATGGGTGAAGGCCCGCTGTGTCCTGAAACTCGGAGCTGAAGTCAGACGTAGGGGCTCACTGGGGAGCCTCAGTGACCCCGGCGGCATTGTCGTCTCGATCTCATCCCGGCTGCGTCGCCGGCGGTCGATGTGATTGTCCACGATGACGCTGCAGGCAGGACCTCAGCGTCCCAGTGGAACGGGTCCCTTGTCCTTCTCCACCCCCTCTCCTGCTGCCCCCAGGCTAAGGGAGCAGGTCCAGGACCCGCTGAGAGATGAAACGCATTAGCTCTCTGCAGAAGTAGCTGAGAGATCCTTCACCGTGAGATGACCTGCTTCCCAGGAGGATCTGTTTGTCCTTCAGAGTAGAAATAAATAGAAACTGACTCTCATACCCGACGGCGGGCTCCAGCTCCCAGAAGGCACTGCCTGAGCAGTCTGTGCTCAGTGGTGGTCTTGCGCTCTGGGGAGGGGTCTGGAAACCCTGGTTGATGTGACCTGAGTCGGGACAAAGTTGGACATGGCCACAGTACAGCAGGGAGGGGCCTGCGATGGTGGCCAAGCCTCTCGGCTCCTGGCAGCTACCTGTTGGCAGAGCCTAACATTTAGCCGGATTTTGGCTCACAGTTGGAAGGACGTGGGGTTGGCAAGAGAACCCAGGAGTCCTGATCCAAGTTCTCCTTTCTTCTTTTTGTTTTTTTAACTTCTGGGCCTCACCTCATGGTGCATGAGGGGCTTCCCTGGTGGCTCAGTGGTAAAGAATCCGCCTGCCCGTGCAGAAGACACAGGCTCCATCCCTGGGTCAGGAAGATCCGCCGGAGGAGGGCATGGCAACCCACTCCAGTACTCTCACCTGGAGAATCCCATGGACAGAGGAGCCTGGTGGGCTGCAGTCCATGGGGTTGCAAGGAGCCGGACACGACTGAGCGACTGAGCTTGCACTCACGCACACGCGCATGGCATGTGAGATCTTAGTGCTTCGACCAGGAATCAGCCCGCACCCCCCGCGTGGGACCCCCAGGAGAGTCACGGCCCAGGCTATACTGGGGGTGTCCCACCCTGAGCAGGTCTTTAGGGAAACGAGGTGGTGGGAAGCCCCGCCTGCTGCCCTGGGACCCCCACGAGGCCAGGCCTCGGGTCTACCAAGTGCTTGGCCTTGGACTGAGTGGGCCCTGACTGCCTGGGAGGTGTCTGGGCTTGTGATGGGGTCTCGCCAGAGAGGTCTGAAAACAGGAAGGCCTGTGCTATGATCAGGGTCCAGTGCAAAGTGAGAACGTGGGCCCCTCTCCCGAAGGTACTAAGAAGGTCAGCACGACAGGTGCAGACCATGATTCCAGGCATGGGCCCTGTGCACACTTCCCACGCCCCAAACCCACTGTCTTCCTTTCTCGGGGCTGCTGGAGCGAAGTCCCACAAGCCAGGTGGCTCTCAGTAGCAGACCCATGTCGTCTCCCCGTCTGGAGGCTGAATGTGCCGAGGGTCGGTTCCTTCCAGGGCTCCAGGGGAGTGTCTGCCCCAGGCCTTGCTCCCAGCTCCTGAGGTCTGGCTGGCAGTCCGGGGCTCCCCTGGGCTTGGCGTGGCTGCACCCTGGTCTCTGCCTTTGCACGCTGTCCTCTCCCTGAGGGTCTCTGGGCCGTCTTTCTCTGAGTGGGCTGGTTTCTGTGTTGGTGTCCCCTCTTGAGAGGACCCCCGGTCGTGTTGGGTTAGGGCCCACCCTAACCACCCCATTCTAACTTCATTACCTCTGTCAACACCCTGCTTTCAAAGACGGGCGCGTTCTGAGATACCGAGGGTTAGGACTTCAAATGTTTGGGGGGAAGGTGCAATTCTGCTGATAACTTTGGCCCGGCCGGGAGGCTGCCTCTGGTCCGGCTCAGCTGGTGGGGTTAACTGACTGGTCTGTGCCTGGCTTCCCCCGGACGTGTGAAGGGGCCCTGGGGTGAACTCCCTGTCCCCACGGAACCTCCTTGTGGGAGACAGGGTGGCCCTCAGGTCCTGGCGGCTGGTGGCCTCTGCTTAGCCTTAGGGGGGCTGGAGGATCCCTCTTGGGGGACAGAGACCCTGTCTGTCCCCCAGCTCTGCCTGTGGGGGCCCAGTCGTCACTTGACGGCCACCAGGTCCCTGCCTGCTGTGATGTCCCCCCTTCCAATCCTGTGAGGGGGCTCTGGGAAGGGACCACTGACCTGTCCATGCAGGACTGGGCCCAGCACGGTCACTCACCAGCATCAGGTCCCTCCTCTTCCCCAAGTCAGGCCTCCAGGACCTGCCTCGGGGCTCTGCTGGGATCTCTGGCGACCTTGCATCTCAGGCCCCCAGCAGAGCCTGGAATGCCGTGGAACTCGAGAGGCAGCAGCTTGGAGCCCTGGTCTTGGGTATAATGCCTTGGTGGGAAAGCGGATGTCTGCCTTGGAGGACCAGAGGGCTTGCAAACGCCCCCCGCCTCTGGAAGGGGCTGATGCATGTGGGGTGTGACAGGTTGGGGGGTGGCGAGAGGATAACCCGAAGGGGAGCTGGTGGCGCGGGCGCGGGAGGAGGGCTGGGTTCAGGGCCTGTCAGCGGCACACACCTGGGGCTCTTGTTTTTGGCGCAAACCAGGGATGGCGTCATCCATTCTTTCCGAATGATCATTAATTACGGCCGAGAAGAAGTGCCAGGTCTGGGGTTTGAGCCTTTTCCCCTCCTATTTCTTTTCTTTCTCTTAATGAGTGTGATGGGATCAGCAGAGACCTGAGAGGAAAGCTCTTCCCTTTTTAGGGCAAGGCGGCTCCCCTTGGCTGACTCACCCGCCCCGCTTTCTGGCCCCCAAGCCTGCACCTTGCCTGTTAAAACCGTCCCGGGCACCGCCCCTCCCGAGAAGGGCGGCCCCCACCTTCGTGTTTGCGGGGCTGAGTCAGCAGTGAAGTCACCCCTTGGCTCGGTTCTCAGACAAGCGCCTTCTTGCCTGGGCTGCTCTGCACTCTGGCACGCGGCTCCCCCCGGCTGGCGCGTGGGCCGGGGGCCAGGCCCCTGGGCCAGTGGTCAGTGATCGGAGCCGGCCTGGGTCCGTCTGCCCGCCCCCGCCCACTTTCATTTGCCCCTGACCCAGCCACTGTTGGCCAAAGGGTGCCCCTGGGCCGAGCGCGGCGTGGGCAGCGGGGTCTGAAGATGGGCAGCCCCCGTGCTTGCAGGGCTGGGAGAAAGGTGCACACGGATTCCCACTCCCTGGACTGTTTGTGCCTGACTCTGTGGGTACGCTGAGGGGGCAGCCCCAGACTGCCCTGGCGGTCAGGGACGGTGATGCTGGAAACGAGTCTGGGAGGCCGTGTTAGAAGCCGCCAGAAAAGGGCGGGGGGCACACAATCAGCGGGAACAGCATCACTCAGAGGGAGCAGCGTGTGTGGAGGCTCAGAGGCACGTTTGTGGGGGCCAGAGCAGTTTGTGGGATGGAAGGGACGATGGGGGAGGGGTGCGACCGGGGCGGCAGGGCGCTCTTTGTCACACCAACGAGCTCAACCCAGGACACTGGGGTCCACGGAAGGATCAGAAGCCAGGGAGTGGTGTGACCCTGCGGGAGGGCAGGGATGGACAGAGCGTGCAGACGGTTGGCAGCTGGCGCGATCGTCCAGGGGAGGCAAAGGGCTCTGAACCAGTATGGTGGCTGTTGAGTCGCTCAGTCATGCCTGACTCTGTGACCGCGTGGACTGCAGCATGCCAGGCTCCTCTGTCCATGGGACTCTCCAGGCCAGAATATTAGAGTGGGTTGCCAGGCCCTCCTCCAGGGGATCTCCCTGACCCAAGGATCAAACCCAGGTCTCCTGCATTGCAGGCAGACTCTTTACCATCTTAGTCACCAGGGAAGCCCCCTGGACCCCTTTTCCAGACTACAGTTATTGGAGCATCTTAGGTTGCATGGAGGACCCCCCTCTCCTGCCCTCCAGGACCACCAAGTCTGCTGGGCATCCAGCGCCCACCTGGAGAGTGAGGAGCTGCGTCTGCAGGAGGTTCTCCTGCAGGGCAGATGGCTGGTGACCGGCCGAGCCAGCGTCTCCTGCCTGAAGACCGTCCGGATGCTCCACTGAGGGCCGCTGTATCGCCTGCCTTCGGCCCCCAGCGCGGGCTCCCTGCTCCCCGCAACTGCGTCTGCTGTGAGATCAGCCCTGGGGTCAGAGCAGGCACCTGCCTGTGCTTCCCTTTCTCTGCTCCACCAGCCCTTGCTGCAAAGAAGCGGGACAAATACGTGATAAAATCATCAGCAAGAAGTGGTTCTCTGTGTCTGCTGTAGGCGCGGTGCTTTGGACCCAGGGCACCGAGAGCCTTCCCCTTATAGCCTTTTTCATCTCTTAATAAAGCAAGCAAGGATTTGGAGGCTGTAACCCATCTGCTCTCAATAGATATACTGAAGAGCTTGTCAGGCTCACAGTGAGCGGTGTGACATGGCCACAATCGTCACGTCCGCCACCCGCGTTCAGCAGCATGGACTTAGACCCACATTATTTTGTCAAATGGAAAAGCCGGTTACTAAAGAGTATGCAGAACGCAGTCCTATTTTGGCAAAATATGCACAGTATGCATGGAGAAAGGCATGGCAACCCGCTCCAGCGTTCTTACCTGGAGAATCCCGTGGACGGAGGAGCCTGGCGGGCTGTAATCCATGGGGTTGCAGGGAGTCGTACACGCCTGAGTGACTAATGCACACACACGATACACACGCCCAAAAGGAGCCTAGCGAGAAACACACCAGAATGCTGCTGGCCGTGGTTGCTTCCGGATGGGGGTTTAAGGTGATTTCCAGCTTCTCCTCTGTAACTTTGTTGCTTATCTACAATCAGCGTTTTTGTACAGCCCGTGAGCTGAGAAGGACTCTTTAGAGAGAATTAAAAGCAAACCAAATCAGAAAGACTATGCTGTGGAGAGCATAGGTGGGCTGCCACACCTAAATTATTTAGGGCCCTTTACGGGAAAAGTTCACCAGCTTCTGGTCTAGGGAAAAAAAAAAAAAATTAACACGCGCATGTTATTACCTCTATCTTAAGAAAAGCAGCAGAGGTTTTCCTTTTCGGAAGGTAGTAAATTTCCCCTTTAGCAAGCAGATACATCTCAATTCATTTCTTTCTGTTCAACAACACATCTGAGGAGCAGGCGCCAGGCTGGGCTCGTCCTTCCCTTTCTTATTTATTTCTTACTTTTGGCTGCGTTGGGTCTTCACCGCGGCACAGGCCTTTCTCTAGTTGGGGTGAGCGGGCTTCTCTTGATGCAGACCGCAGGCTTCTCCTGCGTGGCTTCTCTGGGCGGCACAGGCTCTAGGCGGGCAGGCTTCAGGAGTTACGGCTCCTGGGCTCTAGAGCACGGGCTCAGTAGCTGGGGGTCGTGGGCTTAGCATGTGGGATCTCCCCGGACCAGGGAGGGAACCCGTGTCTCCTGCATCGGAAGATAGATTCTTTACTGCTCAGCCACCAGGGAAGCACCCCCTCCCTCCTTCCCTTTCTTCTTCTTCTTTCTCTGCTCCCTCTCTTCCATCTCCCAACTTTTCCTGAGCACCTTCTATGTGCCAGAGGCTCCCAGTGGGGAGACAGGCCTGGGGGTCAAGTCGCCACGACCCGCTGGCCTGAGCCACAGTGCAGCTGTGGGCCTCCCGGGGCTGGGGGCACTGGCTTTGCCAGGGAGGGTGAAGGGTGCTTCGAGGAGAACTTAGCTGGGGGTCTCCTAAGATCACCCAGGAGCCAGGACAGGCCCCCAGAAGGGTGATTCAAAACACCAGGCTGCCTTGGGCAGAGTCCCCTGGATTGAGGTGACCACGGGTGGCTTGGGGACGAAGAAAAAGCTGGTTTGGGGATTTCAAGAGTCAAAGGTCAACATCCTTGGACAACAGAAGTAGAATCTTGAAGAGGCAGGAGACATGCTCGGCCAAAGGGCAGATGAGATGGGGCCTGGAAAGGCAGTTTGGAGAAGCAGAAGGGTGGAGGATGAACCTGGGGAGCCGCCTGCAGGTGCCAGGCGAGAAGCTGGGCTTCGTCGTGGAGTGGGGGGAGCCCCCAAGGGGCTGAGGAGCGAGGCCAGATGCGGGCAGCCCCACGAGGGCCGGGGGGCCTGGGGCAGGGCCGGAGGCTGTCTCAGTCACGCCCGGCTCCCGGCCCAGCCTGCTTCCTGCCTCCGCTCCTGGGGGCCCACACCCCCCTCCGCCCTCTCTCCCATCAGCTAGCTCGGTCAAACCAGTAGAGGGATTGGGAAACGACTATGTGGGGCAGGGGTGGGACGGCGCGGGGACACCCCTTCCTTCCTCTTAGTCACTCGTCTAACTTTCAGCACATCTTTGTAGCCTTAGTCACCCCTGAGACGATCCTGTCTGTCCTTGCTGCCAGGGGAACTGAGGCAGTGAGCCAGCTTTCCACCTGCTGCCCCCGTCCGGGTTCCAAGGTTTAGGGGATAAGCCCAACAAGCCGGCCAGGCCCAGCCTCACTGCACGGGGACATCTGAACAGCTCTTGGCTCTTGGTACCGGACTAGATGTGGTGAGGGGCTCGGGTGCTGTGTGCCTTTGAGTAAGTCACTCGCCCTCTCTGGGCCTTAGTGGCCTTATCCTTAAACAGGGTGATGCAATCACTTACCATACGATGCCCACAGATGACAGAGGAGGCTTGCGGTAAACATTCCTCCCCTCCTTTGTGGGCTTATAAGGCAACTGTGTGAAGCACAGGCTCTGCCCTCGGGGGGTTACTCCTGCCACGGAGGAAGCGACTCTGAGACAATTAGATGCGGTAAAGGAGCCGAATGACTCCCCAAGACATTGCCCTGCCCTAGGACGCAGCAGCCCGTACCCCAGGCCCCTGTGCTTCCTTTTGGCATCGCTCACACGGGCTCCGCCCAGCTCCCCGCACACGCCAGGTCCTGCCGCAGGGCCTTTGCACAGGTGGTCTCCCTCCCCGACCCCACCGAGACTGATCAGTGTCTGGGAGGGTGGTCACCACAGCTGCCCTCAGAATTTAGAATAGAGATGCCCCCAACCTGTTTGTTTTTTTTTTTTTTTTGATTATTATTAAGAGGAGCAATGCTCCGTTTTTCTTACTTATTTACTGGCCACTCTGTGTGTTCCCGTTGCTGCACGCAGCCTTCTTTAGCTGCAGCGTGTGGGCTGCTCTCTGGTTGTGGCACATGGGCTTAGTTGCCCCCCCAACCCCCTGATACGTGGAATCTTCCCTGGCCAGGGATCGAACCCATGTCCCCTGCATTGGCAGGTGGATTCTCAACCACTGGACCGCCAGGGAAGTCCCCAACTCAGTTTTTGCAACACCCTGTGGAGACTAATGATTCTGAGAGGTATCAGGGAACTCTCTAGGCAAGGTTACGTTTTAATACTTTAAGGAAAAGAGAAATGAGAGCCGCTGGCACTTGGGTGAGCAGGAAGAGGAGGGAGAATGCCAGCCTGACGTCCCCGCTGTCCCAGCTCTGAGGATGCCCCGTGCTCCCCTGGAGGGCTCCCCTTTTCCGGAAAGGCTGATGCTTCTCTGCCCCGCGCGTCTGCGGATCTTGGAGCTCCGGTGAAGCCTCGCCGCATTGCTTTGAAATGACGGAGTCACATGCCTTTCTGCCCCACTGAACGGGCACCGTCTCCATGGCAGCTCATCTTCTCAGCCAACCTTGTCCAGGAAGCTGGCGATTTATAGCACACGAATGTCAACCCAGACGTGACGATGGGTCAGAGCATTGCTGCTGGTTCCCACAGTTCTTCATTCCATCACAAATTTCTTGTCTTCTGTTTTCTCACAGGCTTACTGAGGTTATAATTTGCATTCCATACATTTCACCCACTTTGCGCACACAGTGCAATGAATTTCGGTCCGTGTACGCATCCACACCCCCAGCTGAGGTTTAGCACACTTCCGGCACTGCCCGAATCCCCTTGTACCTCTTTGTGGGGCATCTCCAGCCCCAGGACACCACTGATGTGATTTCTGTCCCTGTAGTTTTGCTTTTCTTTGCGATCCCATGGATTGTAGCCTACCAGGTTCCTCCATCCGTGGAATTTTCCAGGCCACAGTCCTGGAGTGAGCTGCCATTTCCTTCTCCAGGTCAGACACCTTACCTGAGAAGCCCCTTTCATAGCAATTCGTATCAATGAAATCAGACAGTGTGTGGTCTTTGTTGTCTGGCTTTCTTTGCTGACTATAACATTTTTGAGGTTCAGAGATTTTTTTTCCCCCTTTTTAAAAGAACTTTATTTTATATTGAAGTACGACAGAGGATGAGATGATTGGATGGTTGGATGGCATCACCAACTCAGTGGACATGAGCGAGCTCCGGGAGTTGGTGATGGACAGGGAAGCCTGGCGTGCTGCAGTCCATGGGGTCGCAAAGAGTCGGACACGGCTGAGCGACTGAACTGACTGAAGTACAGTTGATTGACAAGATTGTGTTAGTTTCAGGTATATTGAAAAGTGATTCCATTATACGTATACCTGTATCTATTTTTCAAATTCTTTTCCCATTTAGGTTATTACAGAGTATTGAGCCGAATTACTTATGACAGGCAGTAGATCCTTGTTGGTTATCTATTTTTAAATGTAGCAGTATGCACATGTCAATCCCAAACTCCCAGTCTATTCTTACTTCCCCAACCATAAATTCATTCTCTAAGTCTATGCATCTGTTTCTGTTTTGTAAATAAGTTTCATTTTTATAATTTTTCAGTTCTGCGAGTAAGTGATATCATATGATATTTGTCTTTCTCTAGCTTACTTCACTTAGGATGATAATCTCTAGGTCCATTCATGTTGCTGCAAATGGCATTATTTCACTATTTTATGGCTGAATAGTATTCCATTGTATACATGTACAGCATCTTGTTTATCCATTCATTTGTTGATGGATATTTAGGTTGTTTTTGTGTCTTGGTTGTTGTGAATAGTGCTGCTATGAACACAGGGATGCGTGCATCTTTTTGAATTCCAGTTTTGTCTGGTTGTGTGCCCAGGAGTAGGATTTATGGATCACATGGTAGTTCTATTTTTTGTGTTTTGAGGAGCCTTCATACTGTTTTCCATAGCAGCTGCACCAACTTACATCCCCACCAGCAGTGAGGAGGGCTCCCTGTTCCCCACACCCTCTCCAGCACTTGTTGTTTACAGACTTTTAAATTATGGCCATTCTGACCATGTCAGGTAGTACCCCATTCTAGTTTTGATCTGCATTTTTCTAATAATTAGCGATGTGGAGCAAGTTTTCATGTGCCCATTGGCTATCTGTATATCTTCTGTGGAGAAATGTCTGTTTAGGTCTTCTTCCCATTTTTTGATTGGGCTGTTTGTTTTTCTGTTATTGAGTTGCATGTGCTGTTTGTATATTTTGGAAATTACACCCATGTCGGGCCCATCATTGGCAAATGTTTTCTCCCATGCTGTGGGTTTTCTGTTTGTTTTGTTTATGGTTTCCTTTGCTGAGCAAAAGCTTGTATGCTTGATTAAGTCCCATTTGTTTATTTTTATTTCTACTTCCTGGGAGACTGACCTAAGGAAACACTGGTAGAATTTATGTCATGGACTGTTTTGCATCTGAGCTCCTGTAGGAGTTTCATGGTGTCATGTCACATGTTTAAGTCTTTAAGCCATTTGAGCTTGTTTTTATGTATGATATGAGGGTGTGTTCTAACCTCGTTGATTTACATGCGGTTGTCCAACTTTCCCAACACCATTTGTTGAAGAGACTGTCTTTTTCCCATTGTGTACCCTTGACTCCTTTGTCAAAGATTAATTGTCCATAGATGTGTGGGTTTATTTTTGGATTCTTTGTTCTGTTCCATTTATTCATATCTCTGTTTTTGTGCCAATACCACGCTGTTTTGATTACTGCGGTTTTGTAGCATTTTCTGAAGTCTAGGAGGATTATGCCTCTTGCTTTGTTTTTTCTCCTCAGGATTGCTTTGGCAATTCTGGATCTTTTATGATGCTATATAAATTTTAGGATAACTTGTTCTAGTTGTGTGAAAAATATTAAGGGTAATTTGATCAGTTCAGTTCAGTTCAGTCGCTCAGTCATGTCTGACTCTTTGCAACCGCATGGACTGCAGCACACCAGGCCTCTCTGTCCATCACCAACTCCTGGAGCTTGCTCAAGTTCATGTCCATTGAGTCAGTAATGCCATCCAACCATCTCATCCTCTGTCCTTCCCTTCTCATCCTGCCTTCCATCTTTCCCAGCATCAGGGTCTTTTCAAATGAGTCAGTTCTTCACATCAGGTGGCCAAAGAATTGGAGTTTCAGCTTCAGCATCAGTCCTTCCAGTGAATATTCAGGACTGATTTCCTTTAGGATGGACTGGTTGGATCTCCTTGCACTTCAAGGGACTCTCAAGAGTCTTCTCCAACACCATAGTTCAAAAGCATCAATTCTTTGGCGCTCAGCTTTCTTTATAGTCCAACTCTCACATCCATACATGACCACTGGAAAAACCACAGCTTTGACTAGACAGACCTTTGTCAGCAAAGTGATGTCTCTGCTTTTTAATATGCTGTCTAGGTTGGTCATAACTTTTCTTCCAAAGAGCAAGCGTCTTTTAATTTCATGGCTGCTGTCACCATCTGCAGTGATTTTGGAGCCCAAGAAAAGAAAGTCTGTCACTGTTTCCATTGTTTCCCCATCTATTTGCCATGAAGTGATGGATCATGAAGTAATTTGATCAGTATCATGTTAAATGTAGTATGGCCATTTTAACATTATTAATTCTTCCAATCCAAGAGCTTGGGCTACCGTTTCATCTCTTTGAATCACTTTCAATTTCCTTTATTAATATTTTTTAGTTCTCAGTATATAAGTCTTCCATCTCCTTGGCAAGGTTTATTCTAAGTATTTTTTGTGCAATTTGAAAAGGTATTTTTTTTACATCCCCTTTCTGGTATTTCATTGTTAGTGTAAAGAAGTGCAACCGATTTCTGTATGTGAATCTTATATCCTACTGCCTTGCTGAATTTATTTATTGGTTCTAGTGATTTTGTGTGGAGTCCTTAGGGTTTTCTCGATACAGTTTCATGCCATCTACATACAACGATGATTTTACCTCTTCACTTCCAATTTGCATACCTTTTATTTCATCTTCTGTCTAATTGCCGTGGCTAGGATTTCCAGTGGGCTTCCCAGGCGGCTCAGTGGTAAAGAATCTGCCTGCCAATGAAGGAGATGCAGGTTCCATCCCTGGGCTGGGAAGATCCCCTGGAGCAAGAAGTGGCAACCCACTCCAGTATTCTTGCCTGGAAAATTCCATGGACAGGGGAACCCGGCGGGCTGTAGTCCATGGGGTCACAAAGAGCTGGACGCAGCTGAGCACATATGCACACATGCACGCGTGCACAGACTTCCGATGCTGTGTTGAATAGACGTAGTGAGAGTGGGTATCCACGTCTTGTTCCAGATTTTAGCAGGAAGGCTTTTAGCTTTTCACTCTCCAGTACCAAATTGGTTGTAGGTTTGTCATAAATAGCTTTTACTATGTTGAGATATGCTCCCTCCAAAATTTCCTCTGTACCCACCAACAAATCTTTTTAAATGCATGATTTTAACTGTCTTTTAGATATATTTTTGTAGGTTTTTAATGATTTCTCTAGGCATTGCAATATGCATATTTTGCCTTATCACAATCTAATTCAAATTAACAATGGCTAACTTTCACCAAATTTGTAGCACTGCAGTTCAACAACCTTTCTCTGTGCTATTGTTATCGTAGATATTATATCTATATGGGTTTCCCAGGTGGCTCAGTGGTAAAGAATCTGCCTGCTAATGCAGGAGATGCAGGTTCGATCCCTGGGTCAGGAAGATCCCTTGGAGGAGGAAATGGCAACCCAGTCCAGTATTCTTGCCTGGGAAATCCCATGGACAGAGGAGCCTGGTGGGCTACAGTCTGTGGGGTTGCAAAGAGTTGGACACAACCAAGCCCGTGTGTGTGTGCACATGTGCGCACTCACACACACACATCTATATGTGTTATAAACCTAGCTACACAGTGTAATAATTTTTACCTTAAACAGTTATATATCTTTGAAAGAAATTAGTGAGACAAAAGAAAGAATGCATCACACCGTTACCAGCTGCAGTGCTCTTAATTCCAACGTGTGTATTTGGATTATTTCACGTACCATTTCCCTTTAGTTAGATGTTTTTATTGCTTTCCTTTAGTTTTTAATACAATGCAGATCTTCTAGGAACAAATTCGTTCAGTATTTATCTGTAAATGTCTTTATTTCGCCCTAATTTGAAGGATAGTTTATGTATAGAGAATTCTTTGTTGACAAGATTTCTCTTTCAGCACTGTGAATATGTCATTCCGATGTTTTCTGGCCTCCATTATTTCTGGTGAGAACTCAGCTGCCTGTCATATCATTGTTTCTCAATATGTGGTGTGTCTTTTTTCTCTTGCTACTTTCCTTGTTTTTTTCCATTTATTTTTATTAGTTGGAGGCTAATTACTTTACAATATTGTAGTCATTTTTGCCATACACTGACATGAATCAGCCATGGATTTACATGTGTTCCCCATCCTGAACCTCCCTCCTACCTCCCTCCCCACCCCATCCCTCTGGGTCTTCCCAGCGCACCAGCCCCGAGCACTTGTCTCATGCATCCAACCTGGGCTGGTGATCTGTTTCACCATCAGCAGATGAATGGATAAAGAAGCTATGGTACATATACACAATGGAATATTACTCAGCCATTAAAAAGAATTCATTTGAATCAGTTCTAATGAGATGGATGAAACTGGAGCCCATTATACAGAGTGAAGTAAGCCAGAAAGATAAGCACCAATACAGTATACTAACGCACGTATGTGGAATCTCTTGCTACTTTCAAGGTTTTATCTTTGTCTCTGAGCAGTTTGACTGTGATGTATGTGATTCTCTATAAGTTTTTCCTTCTTGTTGATATTCTTGGATCTTTTGGCCAACGTATTTCACCAAACTTATGAAGATTTGGGCCATTACACTTTGAATATTTTTCTCTCCTCGTATCTGTTTTCTCTCCTGAGGCTCTAGTGAAACATTTGTTGCCGTGCTTGATATTGTTCTAAAGATTTCTGAGACTCTGTTGATGTTTCCTCAATCTTTCCCCACAAGCTGTGTTTTTCAGTTTGGAGAATTTCTACTGATTTATCTTCCAAGTTCATTGCTTCTTTCTTCCATTATCTCACATTTCATATGGAGCCCATCTGGTGTATTTAAACATTTTTCTCCAGTTACTGTACTTTTTAGCTCTAGAATTTCTATTTGATTTTAAACTTCTTTTTAGTTCTATGTTCAGTTTCTATTTGCTCACTCTCACTTAGTATATTTTTCTTTACTTTTTTGAATACATATTCTTGCAATTCTTTGAACATATTTATATTATTTTTTAGCTTTTGAAAATCTGTTAATATACTCAACATCCAGGTCCACTTTGAATCAGTTTCTAGTGACTGCTTCCCTGCCCCGGCCCCTCCCCGCCCGCCCCCGATATGGGTCACCTTTCCTGTTTCTTTGCCTGTATTTATGGTAATTTTTGGTTGAAAACCTGATGTTGTAGATAATACACTGTGGCAACTCTGGATTTTTTTGTTTTTCTGAAGTTGTTGGTTTTTCTGTTTTCGTAGGCAATTAACTTGCCTGGACCCAAGCTGTAACCTCTGTCTCTCCCACAGTATGATCCTGCTAATCTTTTTCTCATTTTCATTTTTTTTTTTCTATTTTAGCTTGGCTCCCTAGGGCCCTTCCCTATGTCTGAGTAGTTCAAGGTCAGCCAGTGAGGGGGCATAGGTTATGCTCGGACGCCTCGAGCCAGTAAGGGTTTAATCTTTTGCAACCTGAGCTCTGGATGGGTTGAGGAGCTCATTCAAAGTTTCCAGTTTCAGGCAGGCTAAGAAGAAGAGGGAGGAAGTTTTCAAGTGTCCTAGGGTTTCCATTTTCTCTGGGTTATCCCACGTTTATGCTTAGCTGAGTATTCGGCTGAAGATGTGTGAAGAATTTGTGCCCTCTGCGGTGTATTAGGGTTCACCAGAGAAACAGAGAAGTGGGATATACAGATATAAATATAGATAAAGAGAAGATTTAATCTAGGAGTTGGCTCACCCCAGAACAGCGGCTGAGAAGTCCCACAGTCTGTCATCTGCAACCTGGAGAACCAGGAAAGCCAGTGTGATTCAGCCCAAGTCTGAAGGCCTGAGAATCAGGGGGCGAATGGTTGAAGTCCTGGTCTCAGTCCAAAGGCCTAAGAACAAGGGATGCTGATGTCTGAGGCCCGAAGATGGACATCCCAGCTCAAGCTCAGAGAGCGAGCTCCCTCTTCCTCTGCCTTTTTGTTCCATTCAGGCCCCCAAAGGACCGGATGGCGCCCACCTGCATTGGCAGGGGTTATCTTCTTTACTTAGTCTACCGACTCTCTTCTGGAAACACTCACATAGACACATTCAGAAATAATGGTTTACTAGCTATCCAGTGTGAAAAGGCAAAAAGATATGACACCAGAAGAATAGCCCCCCAGGTTGAAAGGAGTCCAGGATGCTGCTCGGGGAAGAGCATAGAGCACGTACTAACAGCTCCAGAAGGAATGAAGCGGAGGGGCCCAAGCAGCTGGGTCGCAGCGGAAACCACGCTCAGCTGTGCGCGTGTCTGGTGGTGAAAGTAAAGTCCGACGCTATAAAGAACAATGTTGCATAGGAACCTGGAATGTTAGAGCCACGAATCAAGGTAAATTGGATGTGATCAAGCAGGAGATGGCAAGAGTGGATATGAACATCTTAGGAATCAGTGAGCTAAAATGGATCAGAATGAGTGAAATTTAATTACTGATACTGAAGCGGAAGCTCCAATACTGTGGCCACCTGTTGTGAAAAGCTGACTCACTGGGAAAGACCCTGACACTGGGAAAGATTGAAGGCACAAGGAGGACGGGCGGCAGAGGATGAGATGGTTGGATGGCGTCACCGACTCGATGGACATGAATCTGCGCAAACTCCGGGAGACAGTGAAGGACAGGGGAACCTGTGTGCTACAGTCCGTGAGGTTGCGAAGAGTCGGACACGGCTTAGCAGCTGAACAGCGACAAGCTATCCGGGTGTCCCTTAGCCCAGTCAAGTTGAAATAAAGTAATCATCGCACATGACTGTCTCATTTTCAGATCCCCCTGTAAAACAGGCCACCCTTGAACCTTGCCCACCATCTTTGCCCAATGAAGCTGTGGGTTTTTGTTGCCCTTGCTTGGAGAGATCTGGCCTCCCCAGGCATAAAGGCCAAAAATTCAGTTCCTGGCCTTTGTAAGCAGTCTTTCCTGAATAATGATTTTCCAAGTTGTTACCTGCCTCTGGTCATTTTCCAGTACTCTGTTAGAAGAATGATTTTGTCTAGTTTTATATTTGTTTTCTGTGAAGAAAAATTGCTCTATCTTCTCATGAAGACATCATTAGAAATCTTGCCCTTTGTAATTTTGCAGGACTGCATTTTATTATACAGCTCACCAAGTTTAAACATTTAGAAAATAAGATAACTTTCTCAAATCACTCATAATCTATTGCCAGAGATAGTTATTGGTAACATTATAGATATACCCTTTTATATCTTTTCAGCGGTATACATTTTAAAATGGAATAATTTGATATATACTTTAATTATGGTAAGATGCACATAACACAAAGTTTTCCATTTTAACCATTTTTAAGCATACAGTTCTGCGGCATTAAGTACATTCACATTTTTGTGCAACCATCACCATAACCTACCTCTAGAAATTTGTCATCTTCCCCAACTGTAACCGCGTATACAGGGAACCCTCTGGCAGTCCAGGGGTTAGCATCTTCCCTGCCGAGTCCTGGGTTCAACCCCTTGTTGGGGAACTAAGATGTCACACACCACCGACTCGGCCATAAAACCCCACACGAAACAAAAGCAACTGTGTCCCCGCTCAACAATAGCTCTCCATCTCTTCCTCCCTCGTTTAGATGCCATCCTACTTTCTGACTGAATTTTACCACTCCGGCTATCTAAGTGGGATCCTGCAGTATTCGTCCTTTGTCACCAGCTCATTTCACTTAGCATGATGTCCTCGAGGTTCATTCACACTGTAGATGTGTTGGAATTCCCACCCTGTTTAGGCTGATAAGGTTCCACTGTTTCGTTGTTCGTTGTTGTTCAGTGGCTGAGTCGTGTCCGGCTCTTTGCGACCCCACGGACTGCCCCGCGCCGGGCTTCCTGTCCTTCTCGGCCTCCCGGAGCGTGCTCAGACTCACGTCCGCTGAGTCGGTGACGCCGTCCCACCATCTCCGCTGTGTGTCTGACAGCATTTGCTCGTCCCTTCGTCCTGGATTGTTTCACATTGGCGTTGTTTCTACTTCTGGCTGTTGTGAATAATGCTGCTGTGAATACGGGTACGCATATATAAGTTCCATTTCTTTTGGATATATACCCAAAGAGGAATTGCTGGATCACATGATCGTCTGGTTGACTTTTTGAAGAATTGCTGTAATGTTTTCCACAGCAGCTGTACCAGCAACGTACAAGGGTTCCAATTTCTCTGCATCCTCGCCAACACTTGTTATCTTTAGTTTTTCGTAATATCCGAATGAGTGTGCAGTGGTATCTCCTTTCAGTTTTGACTGGAATTTCCCCAATAACGAGTGATGTTGAGCACTCTCCTTGTGCTTATTGACCTCTTGTATGTCTTCTTTGGAGACATAGCTATTTAAGTTCCTTGTCCATTGAAAAACCAGGCTGACTTTTTGCTGTCGTTGCTGTTGATATGTAGGGGTTATTTATTCATTTTAAACAGAGGTGTCACTGATATACAACATTAATTAGTTTTAGTTGTGCAATATAATGATTTGATATTTTTATACATTGTGATGATCACCACAGTAAGTCTAGTTAACATCTGTCACCTTATATGGTCACAGATATTTTTCGTGTGATGAGAGCTTTTTACTCTCTTAGCAATTTTCAAATCTGCATACAGTGTTATTAGTAAGAGTCATCATGCTGTACATAACATCCCCATGGCTTTTCCACTTTATAACCTGGAAATTTGTGCTTTTTGACCCATCTCACTCATTTATCCCATCTTCTACCCCCACCTCTGGCAACCACCAGTCTGTTCAATCTATGAGTTTCTTTTTTTGTTTCTGTTTTAGATTCCACGTATACATGATATCATATGGCATTTCTTTCTCTGACTTATTTTGCTTAGCATAATGCCCTCGAGGTCCATTCATGTTGCAAATGGCAAGATTTCATTCTTTTTCAGGGCTGTATGATATTCCACCCCATACCACATTTTCTTTATTCATCCACTGATGGACACTTAAGTTGTTTCCATTTATTGACTACTGTGAATAATGCTACAGTGAATGTGGAGGTACATTTATCTTTTCAAGTTAGTGTTTTAATTTTCTCCAGATAAATACCCAGAAGTGAGATTGCTGGATCATATGGTAGTTCTATTTTTAATTTTATGATATATAATACTTCATAATATTTTCTATAATGGCTACACCAATTTACATTCCCAGCAACAGTACATGAAGGTTCCCTTTTCTCCACATCCTTGCAGACACTTGCTATTTCTTGCCTTTTTGTTTATGACCATTCTAACAGGTGTGAGGTGATATCTCATTGTGATTTTGATTTGCATTTCCCTGATGATTATTGATGTTGAGCATCTTTTCATGTACCTATTGGTTGTCTGTATGTCTTCTTTGGAAAAATATCTATTCGGTTCCTCTTCCCATTTTTAAATTGGATTGTTTGCTTTTTTGCTATTGAGTTGCATGAGTTCTTCATATATTTTAGATATTAACTTCTTATCAGATATATGACTTACAAATATTTTCTCCCATACAGTAGGTTACCTTTTCATTTGTTGATGATTTCCTTTTTTTAAAAAAAAGTTTAAAAAGTTTTAAATTTACCGGCTGCGCTGGGTTTTCCCTGCTGGGCACAGACTTTCCGTGGTCGCAGCCAGCGGGGGCTTCTCTAGCTGCGGTCGAGGGCTGCTCGCTGCGGAGCACGGGCGCTGGGCTCAGGGCTCCGTACTTGTGGTTCACAGGCGTGGTTGCCTCTCGGCACGCGGAATCCTCCCAGAGCAGTGCTCGAACCCATGTCCCCTGCGTTGGCAGGTGGATTCTTAACCACTAGACCGCCAGGGAAATCCTGATGATTTCCTCTGAGAGGCTTTTATTTTTGGCTTCTGTTGCTTTTGGAGTCAGTTTTTAAAAAAATCATCACCCAGACCTATGTCAAGGAGCTTCCTGAGGAGCTCTTTGTATATTCTGGATATTAATCCCTTATTAAATATATAGTTTGGAGACATTTTCTTCCATTCTTTGTATTGTCTTTCTACTCTGATAATAGTGTTCGTTGATGTGGGGAAGTTTTTAATTTTCATTAAGTTCAACTTCTCCATTTTTCTCTTTTGTTGCCTGTGCTTTTGGTGTCATATCCAAGCAATCAGCGCTGAATCCCACGCTGTGAAGGTTCCCCCTGATTTTCTTGCAAGACTCTAGCAGTTTGAGCTCTGACATTTAGAGCTTTGATCCATTTTCAGTTAATTTTAGTGTATATAGTGTACAGGGTAAGGGAAGGATTCAACCTAATCAATCAATTATTTTGCACGTGGATATACCCAGTTTTCCCAATACCATTTGCTGAAAAGACCATACTTTTCTTATTGGATGGTTCTGACACTTTCGTTCAAAATTATTTACCCATATATGCAAGGATTTATTTGGGGGCTCTCTAATCTTTCTGTTGGTCTGTATATTTGCCTTTATGCCAGCATCATGCTATTGATTACTGTAGCTTTGAAACCAGGGAGCATGAGACCTACAACTTTGTACTTCTTTTTCAAGACTCTTTTGGCTACTATGGATCTCAAGAGTTCATGTGAACTTCAGGATAGATTTTTCTGTTTCTGCAAAAAAATGTTGTTTGGATTTTGATAGGAATTGTGTTGAACCTGTAGATGATATGCACTGTTTTTAAACTATCTTTTTTCAATGAAATGTTTTGAGTATATGGACAGTACACCAGGAACATCTTTATGTTCATAACTTACTTCGACAATATCATTTGAAGGGCCGCGTAGTATTCTATGCGTGGAGACATTCGAATCTGCTGAGTTACACTCTGTGCGGTGTTTTCTTGGTCACTCAGCTGTGTCCAGCTCTTTGCGACCCCACAGACTGTAACCCTCTGTCCACGGGGATTCTCCAAGCAAGAACACTGGAGTGGGTTTTCATGCCCTCCTCCAGGGGATCTTCCCAACCCAGGGATCAAACCCAGGTCTCCCACATTGCAGGTGGATTTTTTACCATCTGAGCCACCAGGGAAGCCCCAGTCACAGTCTATTGTTTGGTATTTAGGCTATTTCCCATTTTTTATTCTCTAAAGAATGCATGATAATGTACCATTATCTTTTCAAATATGGACTTTTTCTGGAGAGGGTGGTCATCATTGAGTTTTTTTTTTTTTTCATTTATTTTTATTAGTTGGAGGCTAATTACTTTACAATATTGAAGTGGGTTTTGTCATACATTGACATGAATCAGCCATGGAGTTACATGTATTCCCCATCCCGATCCCCCCTCCCACCTCCCTCTCCACCCGATCCCTCTGGGTCTTCCCAGTGCACCAGCCCCAAGCACTTGTCTCATGCATCCAACCTGGGCTGGTGATCTGTTTCACCCTAGATAATATACATGTTTCAATGCTGTTCTCTCGAAACATCCCACCCTCGCCTTCTCCCACAGACTCCAAAAGTCTGTTCTGTACATCTGTGTCTCTTTTTCTGTTTTGCATATAGGGTTATCATTACCATCTTTCTAAATTCCATATATATGCGTTAATATACTGTATTGGTCTTTATCTTTCTGGCTTACTTCACTCTGTATAATGGGCTCCAGTTTCATCCATCTCATTAGAACTGATTCAAATGAATTCTTTTTAACGGCTAAGTAATATTCCATGGTGTATATGTACCACGGCTTCCTTATCCATTCTTCTGCTGATGGGCATCTAGGTTGCTTCCATGTCCTGGCTATTATAAACAGTGCTGCGATGAACATTGGGGTGCACGTGTCTCTTTCAGTTCTGGTTTCCTCGGTGTGTATGCCCAGGAGTGGGATTGCTGGGTCGTATGGCAGTTCTATTTCCAGTTTTTAAAGGAATCTCCACACTGTTCTCCATAGTGGCTGTACTGTTTGCATTCCCACCAACAGTGTAAGAGGGTTCCCTTTTCTCCACACCCTCTCCAGCATTTATTGCTTGTAGACTTTTGGATAGCAGCCATCCTGACTGGCGTGTAATGGTACCTCATTGTGGTTTTGATTTGCATTTCTCTGATAATGAGTGATGTTGAGCATCTTTTCATGTGTTTGTTAGCCATCTGTATGTCTTCTTTGGAGAGTTTTAACTATAGAGAGAACATTGACCTGGGAAAGAACCTTAAAAACTATTTTCTTGGAACCTCTCCATTTTTTAGAAGTCTTTCTTGATTTTGTCAAATATTGCTTCTGTTTTGCATTTTGGTTTTTTGGCCATGAGGCGTGTGGGATCTTCCCAACCAGGGGTCGAACCTGCAGCCCCTGCCTTGGGAAGTGAAGCCGTAACAACTGGACCATGAGGGAAGTCCCAGGACCCCTCCATTTTACAAGTGAGAATGAAAGGTTCCCAAAGCATCAGTGGTTTGTGAATGCTCAGACACTTAGCTATGGCTGGGCTTGAACCCTGACTCCATCACTAGCAAGCTAGATGAGTTTGAAAGTGTTAGCCTGCCAGGCTCTTCTGTCCACGGGGTTCTCCAGGCAAGAATACTGTAGTGGGTAGCCATTCCCTTCTCCAGGGAATGTTCCCAACCCAGGGATTGAACCCTAGTCTCCTGAATTGTAGGCAGATTCTTTACCATCTGAGCCTCCAGGGAAACCCCTAGATGAGTTTAGGTAACTCCCTTAATCTTCCTTCATGGATAAAATGGGAGTAACAAAAAAAAAAAAGAGAGAGAGAGAGAGAAAGAAACAATACTCAGCTTATAGGGCAAATGAATTAGCTCAGAGCCCAGTATAAGTTACACATTCGATAAACACTTCTCCCACTTGTTATCCCCAGGATGCCTGAAATTAGAACTCAGATCTTTCTTAATCTAGTCTTGCTATTACTACAGCAGAGACTGGAGATACTTTTTAACATTTTCTGGCCGAGTGGCTTTCGGAATCTTAGTCTCCCTCACCAGCAGTCTCACCCGAACCCCCTGGAGTGAAAGCGTGGAGTCTTAACCACTGGACCCCCAGGGCAGTCCCCTGAGACACTTTTTCATTCCAAAGTCTCATTGGAAAGAAAGGAAAAGACACCCTTTCTCCTCCTTCTATCTAACCACAATCCTTTACTAATCCTTTAATTAACTAAGTCATATTTATATTAATTATATAATCTTTTATATGTTATATGTACTTACATTAATTTATAATAAAAGTAGAGTTTATATTCATTATTTGCCAGGCAGTGTTCTAAGCACTTTATGCGTGATAATTCGTTTAACACTTTCCATCAGGGAAAGTGGAAACCAGCGTGGACTGAGAAGGCGCAGATCTGGCCGGCCACTGTCAGTCTGGAATGACGGACATGCACAAGGCCAGCTGCGAGGGAACCAGGAGGCCATTCTCCTGCAGCCAGAGACACTGCGGTTGGAAGATGTCATAACTCACTTTTTTCCTGCTGAGATACAGCTCTCTAAAAGCCAGTGACTGCCACACACCCTTTGCTGCTTTAGATGTTATCAGTAGGAGGTGGCTCCGTGGCGCAATGGATAGCGCATTGGACTTCTAGAGGCTGGAGGCATTCATAGATGTTATCAGTAGGAATTTTGGAGAAGGTTGGAATGTTTGAGGCAAACACCGCGTTCTTGCCCCGAGGGTCTAAGTCACTGACAGAGAAGCAGTCCCAATCTCCAGACCGAGTGCAGGGCCACAGCACTCCACATCTATCTACATTTTGTAGTTTCCATGGAAACAGGACTCTGAGTCAACGTTGCCACCTGGACCTGAGGTCAGTCCCTTTAAACATAGCCCTGCTTTGTTGTGATGCTATCAAAACATTTCATTTCAATCCCACCTGAATGCCGCCCTTCCCCAGAGTTCTCCGGTAACCTTATCTTTTCCCGTTTGGTTTCTTTGCTGTGTCTTCTCCCTCTCTGCAGTGGGTTGAAAAGCCTGCCTTTGTCACATTATAGACCTGTTATGGATCAGGCCTTAGCTTGATTGGTTTGGGGCATAATTTTTCTAAAACTTTATTTTTATTTGGAGGATGATTGTTTTACAACATTGTGCTGGCTTATTCCACACAAGAATGTCAATCACCCACAGCTGTGCATGTATCCCCTCCTCTTCAGCCTCCCCCGCCACCCTCCCCCCATCCCATCTCGAGGCTGTCAGAGTGCCGACTGAGCTCCCTGTGTGACTCAGCGGCTTGGCACCTAACTTTTAAGCCTCAACTCCGAGGATGCCCTTGAGAAACCGGGGCTGCGTGTCACCTCAGTTCAGGGCTTGGGTATCAGAATCACCCGCAGAACTTGGTAAAGCACGGACTGCTGGCCCCCACGGAGGTGCTGACCTCCCAGGGTCTCTGATTTGAAACGTCCTGGTGGGACCCCTAGAAGCTGCATTTCTAGCAAATTTCCAGATGATGCTGGTGCTGCTCATTCCAAGGGGCCACACTTTGGAAACGCTGCCCTAATTAACTCGATAAACTTTACATAATAGCGTTACGAGGATCAAGTAATGAGTGTATGAAGAACTCGATTCAAGATTTGGCATAAATGTAAGCTAGCACTAGGATCCAACCATTCTATCCTAAAGGAAACCAGTCCTGAATATTCATTGGAAGAACTGATTCTGAAGCTGAAACTCCAAATGCTTTGGCCACCTGATGCAAAGAACTGAATCATTTGAAAAGACCCTGATGCTGGGAGAGATTGAAGGCAGGAGGAGAGGGGGACGACAGAGGATGAGATGGTTGGATGGCATCACCGACTCGATGGACATGAGTTTGAGTAAACTCTGGGAGTTGGTGATGGACAGGGAGGCCTGGGGTGCTGCAGTCCATGGGGTCAAAAAGAGTTGGACACGGCTGAGTGACTGAGCTGAACTGAACACTACTATTTTTTAAAAGATTTTTTTGATGCACATCATCTTTGAAGTCTGTGTTGAATTTATTACAATATTGCTTCTGTTTTATGTTTTGGGTTTTTTGGCTGTGAGGCTTGTGGTAACTTTATTTTAAATTTATTTTTTAACCATAGGAAAATTGTTTTACAACATTGCATTGGTTTCTGCCATACAACAAGGTGAGTCAGCCGTAGTTATACGTACATCCCCTCCTTCTTGGGTCTTCCTCCCCTCCTCTCATCCCACCTCTCTTGGTCATCACAGACCACCAGGCTGGGCTCCCTGTGTTGTGTGAGAGGTGGTACATATATACAATAGAATATTACTCAGCCATAAAAAAGAATGAATTCGAGTCAGTTCTAGTGAGATGGACAAACCTAGAGCCTACTATACAGGCATGTGGGATCAGCTCCCTGCCCAGGGATCCAACCCGCACCCCCTGCATGGGAAGGTGACGTCTTAACCACTGCACCACCTGGGAAGTCTCTATTACTACTATTTTAAAGTGAACTACTCAGAGTCTCAAATAATCCACTCACCCATCCTTTCTACCCCTGAGAGCTCACAGCCCAGGGGTAACTAGACCGACCGATTCGTTACAGCGCTGGGCAAAACGAAACAAGCTCCTTGTGTAGATGTCGAAAACATGAATTCAGAGTCCTGTCATAAATATGTCATTTTGTATATTTCCCCCATTGAGTATTTTTATCGTGAACATTTCACCTTTTCATCAGAAAACCTTCCAAACCAGAAATAATGGCTTACGCCTATGCTGAATTTCTGCTTAACCATTCTATTGTTGGAGATTTAATTTCTTCTAAGTGTCCCTAATATAAACAACTATCCTGTGAAGGTCTTTGTAGCTAAGCTGTTTGTCAGACTCATAGGTGACTTTCAGAAAGAGGCCTCAAATGAGGAAAGTTCTGGGGCAAACGGCATGGACTTTGAAAAATCTCCCACTAGCTATTGCCAAATTTCTTTCCATCCTGAAACAAAAAGTTGCGGATTAACGCTTCCAAATGGCACACCTGTGCACCTTTTGTAAGATTTCCACGATTCTAAGCACCAGGCAAAGATTACGGGGTCCCAGCAGTGTGTGTTCACCATCAACCTTTGCCTTTCACTGCTTCTTAAAAAAAAAAAAATTATGTATTTCTTTGTTGGTTTTTGGCTGCCCTGAGTCTTTGTCGCTGCGTGCGGGCTTTCTCTGGTTGCAGCGAGCAGGGGGTACTCTACAGTTGTGGTGTGCGGGCTTCTCATTGCAGCGGCTCCTCTGGTCGCAGAGCGGGCAGGCAGACTTAAATAGCTGTGGCTTCCGGCTCTAGAGCACAGGCTCAGTAGCTGTGGCGCCCGGGCTTAGCTGCTCCGTGTCAGGTGGGATCTTCCTGGACCAGGAATCAAACGCGTGTCCCCGGCATTGCAAAGTTAATTCTTCACCACTGGAACATCAGGGAAGCCCAGCCTTTCGCTGCTTCTTGCTGAGACTAAATGAACGTGTTGGCCCAGATTCCCCCAGCATCTTCTACCCCTTTCTTCTTGGGTTAGAGGGCAGTCTTGGGCCGGTGTTTGCAGTGATGTGAGCGCTTTATTTCAGCTTTCCTTCAGTTGTGTCCAGTTGCTTAGTTGTGTCCGACTCTTTGCAACTGCATGGACTGCAGCATGCCAGGCCTCCCTGTCCATCACCAACTCCCGGAGCTTGCTCAAACTCATGTCCATCGAGTCAGCGATGCCATCTAACCATCTCATCCTCTGTCCTTCCCTTCTCATCCTGCCTTCAATCTTTCCCAGCATCAGCGTCTTTTCCAAAGAGTCAGTTCTTTGCATCAGGTGGTCAAAGTATTGGAGTTTCAGCTTCAGAATCAGTCTTTCCAATTAATATTCAGGACTGATTTCCTTTAGGATGGACTGGTTGGATCTTCTTGCAGTCCAAGGGACTCTCAAGAGCCTTCTTCAACACCACAGGTCACAAGCATCAATTCTTTGGCTTTCAGCTTTCTTTATAGTCCAACTTTCACATCCATACATGACTACTGGAAAAACCATAACTTTGACCAGATGGACCTTTGTTGGCAAAGTAATACCTCTGCTTTTTAATATGCTGTCTAGTTTGGTCATAGCTTTCCTTCTAAGGAGCAAGTGTCTTTTAATTTCATGGCTGCAGTCACCATCTGCAGTGATTTTGGAGCCCAAGAACATAAAGTGTGTCACTGTTTCCACTGTCTTCCCATTTATTTGCCATGAAGTGATGGGACCGGATGCCGCGATCCGCTTTCCTTGCCCTGTCCCTGATGGTGCATGAACACTTTTGTGGGTTTTCAGTGAAGTGTGAAAGGAGAGGAGAGAGACTATTTCCTGGTGAACTTTACTTAACCCAAGACTTGGCTGAAATCTGAATAAACTGAGGCAAGTGATAACAGAGCTTGGAATGGCTAAGTGTATGGTCAGCCCTCATTTAACAGAACTTGCTCTTCAAAGGGAACAGCGTCTCCACCACCATCCCCAGGGACAAACCAGCCTTTCCTGTGACTAGAGCATCCCCGTGGGTACACAGTGCCACCTTTTCAGTCCTGCCCTTGCTGCTAAGGACTCATGCCAACCCCACAGGAGAAACCTCTAGAACCCGCTCCCTGCGGCCACTTTTGTTCTCTCCACCCCTGGAAGCTGCAGGGGGAGGTGAGTTCTTTGCATACATGTCTCACTCAATACTCACAAGTATCAGTGGCCCATTTCAGAGCTGAGAAAACTGAGGCTCAGAGTGGGAACTTGCCCAAGGAAGAAAGCAGGTGAGCTGGAGCTGGAAGGTGGCCTGTGTCCAGAGGCTGGACGGGCGGCTCCCCGTCAGTGCCGGGGGGAGTCTGCAGACCACTGCTGCGCCCAGCCTTTCCCCGCCACCGCTCGCTTACATCACATGCGGAGCTCGTGTCTGTGTGTCTGTCCCGGCTAATTGTTGTCATCTCCTAACCCGCATGCCTGACTGGCTGTTCTCTGGGTGACCCGCCTCAGCTCAGGGCAGCCCCAGCCTGGCCGCCCAGAGATGCGTGGGGATGGCCTTCCTGTTCCTTCTGTCCTCCAACCTCTGTTTCCAGAAGGAACAATTTTGGTCAAGAAAATAAACCAAGGAGGGGGAAATGTTTTCATTTCCATCTTTCTAGTTCAATTTTTTGTTTTGTTTAATTAATTAAAAGTTGATTTATGAGGTTGTGTTAGATTCAGGTATACAGCAGAGTGATTCAGTTCTGTTTATATATGAAAATGGAAGTGTTAGCCACTCAGTCGTGTCTGACTCTTTGCAACCCTATGGACTGTACCCCGCCAGGCTCCTCTGTCCATGAAATTCTCCAGGTAAGAATACTGGAGTGGGTTGCCATTCCCTTTCTCCAGGAGATTTTCCCAACCCAGGGATCAAACCGGGTCTCCTGCCTTGCAGGCAGATTCTTTACCATCTGAGCCCCCACGGAAACCCACTGATAATAGATATATATATGGATATAGGTATATATATATAGCTATGGATATAGATAGGGCTTCCCTGGTAGCTCAGCTGGTAAAGAATCTGCCTGCAAAGCAGGAGACCCAAGTTCAATTCCTGGGTCGGGAAGATCCCCAGAAGAAAGGATAGGCTACCCACTCCAGTATTCTTGGGCTTCCCCGGTGGCTCAGATGGTGAAGAATCCGCCTGTAATTGGGAAGACCTGGGTTCGATTCCTGTTTTGGGAAGATCCCCTGGAGGAGGGCATGGCCACCCACTGCAGTGTTCTTGCCTGGAGAATCCCCTTGGACAGAGGAGCCTGGAGGGCTACAGTCCACGGGGTCGCAAAGAGTCGGACATGACTGAGCAGCTAAGCACAGCGCAGCACATGGACAGAGATACATGTGTTCTTGAAAAATAATGCACATATACATATATATATATGCAGATACATATATTCTTTTTCAGAGTCTTTTCCCTTATAGGTTATTATAAAATATTAAACATAGGTCTTTCAACACTTTTTTAAGAAAGAGAGTCAGGTTATCTAAATCATCCTTCCCCTAAACCTACTATGATCTTAAAACAATGCAAATTCTAGGCAGGACTTCCCTGGTGATACAGTGGACAGGAGTCCGCCTGCCCATGCGGGGACCAGGTTCCACCCCTGGTCTGGGAAGATTGTACACGCCGCGGAGCAGCTGAGCCCATGGACCTCAAGCACTCAGCCTGCATTCCAGAGCCAGAGGGCCACAGTCACTGAGCCTGCCACGGCCCGGGGAATTCAGCTCCTGAAGCTGCGTGTTAGAGCCCGGGCTCTGCAGAGAGAAGCCACCGCAACGAGAGTGCCCCGCTTCTGCCCGCCGCCAGAGAAAGCCTGAGCACGGCCACAGAGATCCAGCTCAGCCAACAAAACCAGTTCTAGGCAGTTCAACGTCCAATATCACAAATGACGCCTGAGCCATTTCAGCTCCGACAGGAGACCCCAGGAGAGCCACATAACAAGCGCCAGTCCCTCCCTGCCCTTCCTTTGTTCTAACTGAGACATGTACCGGCTGGTCTCCCGCTGCTGAATGCCGGCTGCGGACACAGCGCTGAAGCGGACGGCCTTGGCTTTCTTGGCCATCCCGGTGGGCCAGGGTGCAGGTACTCACAGTCAGATGCTCACAGCATTTTCTCCTTTCCCAGCTTTATACGGTGACACTTGGCAAGTAGAATTGTGAGATAATTGAAGTGTATATCATGAGGATTTAATGTGCATATTCGTTGTGAAAGACTCCCCCAAACTACTTAAATAACACATCCATCACCATTCAAATATGTGTATTTATTGCATCATTTCCCTTTTATTTAATTCTCTTTTAAATTAGTTGTTGCTGTTGTTTAGTTGCAAAGTCATGTCAGACTCTTGCGACGCATGAACTGTAGCCCACGAGGCTGCTCTGCCCATGGGATTTCTCAGGCAAGAATACTGGAGTGGGTTGCCATTTCCTTCTCCAGAGGATCTTCCTCTCCCAGGAATTGCACCCATGTCTCCTACATCAGCAGGTGGATTCTTTACCACACAGACACCAGGGAAGCCCAAGAATACTGGAATGGGTAGCCTATCCCTTCAGGGGATCTTCCCGACCCAGGAATTGAACTTGGGTCTCCTGCATTGCACGCAGATTCTTTACCAGCTGAGCTACCACACTTTGGATATGCAGACCTTATTCATCTTAAAGCTGAAAGTCTGTATCCTTTTAGCAAACTTTCTCTATCTCCTTCACCTTCCAGCCCCTGGCAGCCACTTTTCTAGTCTCTGTTTCTGTGACTTAGAGTTTTGTTTTCTCTCTCTCTCTCTTTTTTTTTTTTTAAAGATTCCACATATAAGTGATACCATGCAGTATCTATCTTTTTCTTTCTAGCTTATTTCACCCATCGTAATGACCTCAGGGCTTCCCTGGTAGCTCAGTTGGTAGAGAATCCGCCTGCAGTGCAGGACACCCTGGCTTGATTCCTGGGTCAGCAAAATCCGATGGAGAAGGGATAGGTTACCCGCTGCAGTATTCTTGGGCTTCTCTTGGGGCTCAGCTGGTAAAGAATCCACCTGAAATGCGGGAGACCTGGGTTCGATCCCTGGGTTGGGAAGATCCTCTGGAGAAGGGAAAGGTTACCCACTCCAGTATTCTGGCCTGGAGAAATCCATGGACTGTGTGGAATTTCACTTTCACTTAAAGCCCTCAGAGTCCACCCACGTTGTCACAAGTGGCAGGATTTCCTTCTTTCTCATCAGTTCAGGTCAGCTCAGTTCCTCAGTTGTGTCCGACTCTTTGCGACCCCGTGAATCGCAGCACGCCAGGCCTCCCTGTCCATCACCAACTCCTGGAGTTTACTCAAACTCATGTCCATCGAGTCAGTGATGCCATCCAACCATCTCATCATCTGTCGTCCCCTTCTCCTCTGCCTTCAATCTTTACCAGCATCAGGGTCTTTTCCAATGAGTCAGTTCTTTGCATCAGGTGGCCAAAGTATTGGAGTTTCAGCTTCAGCATCAGTCCTTCCAATGAATATTCAGGACTGATTTCCTTTAGGATGGACTGGTTGGATCTCCTAGCTGTCCGAGGGACTCTCAAGAGTCTTCTCCAACACCACAGTTCAAAAGCATCAATTCTTCGGCGCTCAGTTTTCTTTATAGTCCAACTCTCACATCCATACATGACTACTGGAAAAGCCATAGCTTTGACTAGATGGACCTTTGTTGGCAAAGTAATACCTCTGCTTTTTAATATGCTGTCTAGGTTGGTCATAACTTTTCTTCCAAGGAGCAAGCATCTTTTAATTTCAAGTCTGCAGTCACCATCTGCAGTGATTTTGGAGGCCCCCCACCTCAAATAAGGTCTGTCACTGTTTATGACAGACTTTAACAATAAACACTGTCATTGTTTCCCCATCTATTTGCCATGAAGTGATGGGACTGGATGCCATGACCTTAGTTTTCTGAATGTTGAGTTTTAAGCCAACTTTTTCACTCTCCTCTTTCACTTTCATCAAGAGGCTTTTTAGTTCTTCTTCACTTTCTCATAGCTGAGTAATATTCCACGGTAATAAATGTACCACTGCTTTATCCATTTATCTGACGATGGACACTTGGGTGTTATGAATGATGCTGCAATAAATAAGGAAATACAAATATCACTTTGAAATACTATTTGCCTTTCTTGTGAATTTATACCCAGAACTGGAATTGCTAGATCCTACGGTAGTTCTATTTTTAATATTTTGAGAAACCTCCATACTGTTCTCCATAGTGGCTGCACCTGTTTACATTCCCACCAACAGTGTGAGAGGGTTCCCTTTCCTCCATATCCTGGCTGATACTTGTTATCTCTTATCTTTTGATAATAGCCATTCTGACAGGTATGAAATATACCTCATTATGGGTTTAATTTGCATTTCCCTGGTGAAGTCACGCTGAGCACATTTTGGTGTACAGTTTGGCCGTTTACATGCTTCTTTGGAAAAATGTCCATTCAGGTCTTCTGCCCATTTAGAAAAATTACTAAAGTATAGTTGATTTACAATGTTGTGTTCATTTCTGTTGTACAGCAAAGTGATTCCATTACACACACACACGCACACACACACACACACACATATATTCTTTTTCATATTCTTTTCTATTATGGTTTATCACAGGATATTGAATATGGTTCCCTGTTCTATACAGTGGGACTTCGTTGTTTACCCACTCTCTATATAATAATTTCCATCTGCTAACCCCAGCTCCCAGCCCTTCCCTCCCCATCCCGCCTCCTCTGCCTTGGCAACTACGTCTGGTTTCTGCGTCTGTGGGTCTGTTTCTGTTTCATAGATAAGCTCATTTGTGTCATATTTTAGATTCCACTTATAAGTGATATCACTTCATGGCAAATAGATGGGGAAACAATGGAAACAGTGATAGACTTTCTTTTCTTAGGCTCCCAAATCACTGCAGATGGTGACTGCAGACATGAAACTAAAAGACGCTTGCTCCTTAGAAGAAAAGCTATGACCAACCTAGACAGCATATTAAAAAGCAGAGACATCACTTTGTGAACAAAGGTCCTTCTAGTCAAAGCTATGGTTTTTCCAGTAGTCATGTATGGATGTGAGAGTTGGACCATAAAGAAAGCTGAGCGCCCAAGAGTTGATACTTTTGAACTATGGTGTTGGAGAAGACTTTTGAAGAGTCCCTTGGACTGCAAGAAGATCCAACCAGTGAATTCTAAAGGAAATCAACCCTAAATATTCACTGGAAGGCCTGATATTGAAGCTGACGTTGTAATACTTTGGCCACCTGATGCAAAGAACTGATTCATTGGGAAAGACCCTGATGCTGGGAAAGATTGAGGGCAGGAGGAGATGGGGACGACAGAGGATGAGATGGTGGATGGCATCACCCACATGACGGACATGAGTTCGAGCAAGCTCTGGGAGCTGGTGATGAACAGGGAAGCCTGGTGTGCTGCATGGAGTTGCAAACAGTCGGACACGACTGAGCGACTGAACTGAACTGAATAAGTTCACACTATTTGTCTTATTTCACACTATTTGTCTTTCTCTGTCTGACTTACTTCATTTAATATGATAATCTCTAGGTCCATCCATATTGCTGCAAATGCTCATTTCTTAATCAGATTGGTTTTTTTTTTGGCTTACTTGTTTTTTTGCTATTGAGTTGCATGAATTCTTAACATATTTTACATGTTGATCTCTTAACAGATACATGATTTGCAAATATTTCCCTCTGTTCCATAGGCTGTCTTTTCATCTTGTGGGTGGTTTCCTTTGCCGTGCAGAAGCCTTTTATTTTGCTGTAGAGCCGCTTGTTTATTTTTGGTTTTGTGGCCTTTGTTTTTGGCGTCATATCCAAAAACATCATTCCCACGATCGACATCAAGGCGCTTACGCACCGTGTTTCCTTGTAGACAGCGTATACTTTGTAGGACAGAAGCTGCTGAGACCGGGGACCTGAATCTCCTTCTGCTCTCAGAATGGAAGGACAGGAGCCACGGCCAGCGTGATTTACCCTTTGGCAGCACCCAGGGGTCGTCCCGGGTGCCCCAGGCTCACTGCGTCCTGTGACTCAGGACCGACGTTAGCTGGGCTCACACGGGCCTCTACGGAAAACTGCTCTCCTGTCCCCTGGGCTGACACAGGCTATCTCTAAAGTCAAACCACGGCAGTGCTTTTTCGAATCACAGAAAAATAAAAGGAGGCGGAGAGAATGTTTTCAGTTGTAAGGTCTTCCATACCTGTTGCTTTTGGTCCATATTATCATCGAATAGGTGATGGTGTCTGATTTTGCCCCAAATTAAATCTCACCCATTGATATTCCGGAACATCTCTGCAAAGCCAGTGGAACCCTTTGGGGGAGGAGCTGGCCTGGAACCGTCAAGCCGGAAGCTGCCTGCTCGGCGCTGGCTCCCACCCCTTCCTGCATCTGCAGTCCTGTAAGATCCCCACCCGTACTCCAGGCCTACTGGCTTTCTCCGTTGCTGGGGACGACCCCCGCTTCTTGGTCTCTCTGCGGGCTCTGCTCCCACCTTCTCTCCAGCTGGGGGATGCCAGGTCGTATTTCCCACTCCATCATCGCTCCTTCAGGGGCCCCCTGTCCTGCCCTGCACACCCCAGACGGGGCTACCGCAGAGCTCAGCTCGCATCACGGCCGCGTGGTAACATGCATTTGTAGGATTGTGTGACTCCTATCTGTCTTCACCAGATGTGAATCTCCCAAGGGCAGACAGTGGGAACCGTGTGTGTGTATCACACAGAATACATGTGCGTGTGTGTGTGCCCACATGTGTGTTGCTAAGTCGTGTCCGACTCTTTCATGACCCCGTGGACTGTAGCCCTCCAGGCTCCCCGTCCAAAGGGTTTCCCAGGCAAGAACGCTGCAGTGGGTTGCCGTTTCCTCCTCCAGGGGATCTTCCCGACCCCGGGGCTGAACCCCCTTCTCCTGCCTCGGCAGGTGGGCTCTTCGCTACTGAGCCGCCAGGGAAGCCCCAAGTGTGTGTTACTTACCGTGGTTCCCACTGTCCTCACCATAGAGTTTGGACACGTAAGTACTCAACAGATAGTGTCGACTGGATGAGCGTGTGGTGCTGAGTGCTTCTTTAGACTCCTTCCAGGAGCAGTGACTTCATTTTATCAACAGAGGGACGGAGGCCCAGAGACGGGGCTTGCATCGGCCAAATTCTCACAACTAGAAAGGGGCCGAGCTGGGACTCGAAGCCAGGCCTCCGATTCAGCCAAGAACCCTTTGTCCGACTCTGAGCTGCCAGCCTCCCTCGAGGTTTGGTGTGTTAAACAGAAGCAGAGCGTTCAGAGGAAGTTCACCGCAAAGCAGAGTGTTTACTAGCGATGACCTCACCTCCCCAGCAGTGAAAGGGCAGAAAAGAGCTGAAAAGAGAATACCTTTCCAGTGAATGCGCTGGGCCAGCCAGGCCCCGGCTGACTCACGGAGAAGGTTTCACTTTATAAGGGCTTCTTGGGGGCGCCCCCTGGGTGTGACTTTCGCCCTGAGTCCAGGTCTGGGAGTGGGCAGCTGGCAGGGCTCTCGACTTGAAGCCCTGGCTCTGCCAGAGGGGCCCTTCCCTCCCCTGCTTGAGTACGAATCCTTCTTTATCTGGAACCTGTCTCTCCAACCTCATGGATGAACAGGCTTGTGTTAATAGCACCCACCCAGGTTTTGGTGGGTCCGGCTGCCCACTGCTTCTCAGACATCTGGCCCTCGCCAGAGTTTACCTGGTTGGGTCTGAGAATCTGAGGGCGCCTCCTGGGCCCCCAGGGCTCACAAGTCCTGGCTACATTCATCAGCAGCCCTTGTTTCTTGTTCTAGAAGTCACCGGGGCCATCGGAAGGAACGGGGAGAGTCACACCAAGAGTTGTTTTCCAAGGCTCCCGGCCCCTGCGGGGTCCGCTGGGTCCACAGGTCCTGTTTCTGCAGAAGGTGAGGAAAGGCTACCCTTAGCACTCTGCTCACACCTTGGTGCCTGCGGCCAGCACTGCCTGCCTCCCGCCCGGGCATCCCCCGGGCACCCCTCCACAGGGCCCACACACAGTACCGCTGCGGGAGCCCACGTTCCGCCTCCTCTTCTAAACGACACTCTGCCCTTGAGCCGTCTCTGCGGCTCCAGACCCTTCCCTGATACTGTCAACCGGTGTTTTGATTCTTGGGGTGTGTGTGTGGCGGTTCCCTGAGGGCTCAGAGGTGAAGAGTCCACTTGCAACTAAGCCCATGCAACTGGCGAGTTCTGGAGCCACAATGAAAGATCCCGCAGAATGTAAATAAGACCTGACGCAGCCAAATAAGTGAATAAATATAAAAAAGAATCCACTTTCAGTGCCGGAGTCACAGAAGGTACAGGTTTGATCCCTAGCCGCATCCACACACTCCGAACACTTCTCACGATCACTCGGAAGCTGTCACCTGCCTATTTTATTTTACAAAGGGTTCCCTGTGCCATTCAGCAGCTTCTCATTAGTTACCCATTTCATGCACAGTAGTGTATATCTGTCAACCCCAGTCTCTCAACTCATCTCACCCCCTTCCCATTTGGTGTCCGTCTATTTTGTTTCCTGTGTCTGTGTCTCTATGTCTGCTTTGCAAATAGGTTCATCTGTACCGTTTTTCTAGATTCAACACATATATGTTGAAAGTGAAAAGTGAAAGTGAAAGTCGCTCAGTTGTGTCCGACTCTCTGCGACCCCATGGACTAAACAGTCCATGGAATTCTCCAGGCCAGAATACTGGAGTGGGTAGCCTTCCCGTTCTCCAAGGGATTTTCCCAACCCAGGGATCGAACCCAGGTCTCCTGCATTGTGGGCAGATTCTTTAGCAGCTGAGCCACAAGGGAAGCCCAAGAATACTGGAATGGGTAGCCTATCCCTTCTTCATCGGGTCTCCTGCATTGCAGCTGGATTCTTTATCAACTGAACTACTAGAGGTGTTAATATGCGATATTTGTTTTTCTTTTTCTGACTTGCTTTACTCTGTATGACAGACTCTAGATCCATCCACGTCTCTACAAATGACCAAAATTCTGTTCCTTTTTATGGTTAAGTAACACTTCATTGTTATATACACACACACCACATCTTCTTTATCCATTCATCTGTCTATGGACATTTAGGTTGCTTCCATGTCCTGGCTACCTATCATAAATAGTGCTGCAATGAACACTGGGCTCCATGTGTCTTTTTGAATTATGGTTTTCTCAGGGTATGTGCCCAGGGATTGCTGGGTTGTATGGCAGTTCTACTTTTAGCTTTTTAAGGAACCTTCATACTTCTCCACAGTGGCTGAATCAATTTACATTCCCACCAACAGAGCAAGGGAGTTAGTTCCCTTTTTCTCGAACCCTTTCCAGCACTTATTGTTTGTAGAGATTTTTGGTGATGGCCTTTCTGACCTTGTGAGGTGACACCTCATTGTAGTTTTGGTTTGCATTCCTCTAACAGCTAGTGGAAATGGACATCTTTTCATGTGCCTCTTGGGCATCTGTCTGTCTTCTTTGGGAAAATGTCTATTTAGGTCTTGGGTCCATTTTTTTGATTGGGCTGTTTGTTTGATATTGAGCTGCATGAACTGTTTGTATATTTGGGAGATCACCTACTTGTTTTAGTGATGGAGAAGCTGAAGCAGAGTGCCCAAATCTCAGCAGCGAGAGGGACGGGGCTGCCGCGGGAACGTGCCTCTCAGGTCGCGGCCCTGTGTTCCTCACCCTCTGAGCTGTCTGCCGCGGAGACGCACTTCCAGGAGCACGCACAGAAGGACGTGTGAGGTGAGCCCTAGGCACGCACGAGGGCAATCCCGGGAATCCCCGGCACCTGCCGGCAGCTGGTGGAGATAGTTGGGGGGTGACATCACACACCAGTGGCCGATTGATCGCCATGATAGGCAGGTGTTTGTGATGTGTCAGAAGCGGTTAATGATTAAGCTGAAGGCAGAGGGTTAGAGAGGGGAAGGAAGTGTGAATTTTGACCCAAGGACACAGGCTCTCCAAGGTGGAAGACGGGACGGGAGGGAGCTGGAGCAGTGAACCAGCCACCCCCCGCAGCCCGTGTCCAAGGCTCCACTCCTCTGGGTCAAGAACAGGCATTGTGCTGGCTTCAGGTAAAAAGAACTGAGTTCCACCCCGTGACTGCCGTTTCCTGACTGTGGCCCTCGGGCAAGCTCCCCCCTGCCCACCTGAGTCTTGTATTCTCATCTATAAAATGAGACTGTCTACCCGCCTACTTCACAAAGGGGTCGGGAAGATCACAAGAGATGAGCCAGGTGAAGGGCTTTGTATGGAGTGCAGGCTTGATAGATGTAGATTTCCCATCTCTTTCCACCACGTGGAATACCAGTACTAACTTCCACCAGCTCGGGAGAGCGACAAACCCTAGGTTTGAAACACACGTCTATCATTTCTTGGCTGTTGAACCCGGAGAAGGTAATTTCCCCTCCCTGAAGCCAAGCTCCCCAGCTAGGAATGGGGACGATGGGTGCTACATAGTAGGGTTTGGAGCAAGGTTCTGATCCTATAACAAGAGCTAATGTTAATGAAGCTCTGCTATGTGCCAGGGGTCTGGGTTGTCTGAGGTTCTGCATTTCCAGCAAGCCCTTGGTGGTACTGATGCTGCTGATCCAGGGACCACACTTTGAGTCGTGAGGTGACAGATGAAGGTCAAGGGGTCATGGGATTGGGGGAAGTGGGGGAAGCAGAGGCCCCTGCTAGAAGACTTTTTAGTGGGCCCTTGCCTGCAGGATGCCACTGTTTCAGGAGCAGCTAAAGATGATCTTGCAATTTGCTAAATATGTTTATTTTTTCTGGGGTTGTGGGCCATCAGTTCTTGGCCCCTGGGCACCCTAGTGCAGGAGGAGACTGAGAAGGACCTGCTACAACCTAAAGCGTAAGAACCCTGGTTGCCCAAGCACAGGCCCCCGGGGGTTCTGAAACAGGCTAGAGATCAGGCAGACTGCCTGCAGGCGAGGGCCCTCAAGCTGGGTGTCCAGGGGTGACGAGGAGTCAGCCAGGTGGAGGAGGGGGCGGAGGAGGTGTGGTGTGGGGACAGGATCACACAGACCGCCCCGGACATAGTCCATCTTCACGTCCTCATTTTACAGCCTGTGTAGCACCAAGGTTGGGAGGCAGGGAGAGCTGGGGTTTGCTGACACACGGCATCACTGCCGAGCTGTGTGACGGAATGTCACAGCTTCTGAGCCTCAGCATCCTCTTCTGTGGGTGGAGGTCATGCGGACCGAGGGTAACAAGAGGCAGCACCCGGCGTGTCTGACTTCCAGCTGCTGGTCCACAACCGTGACGCCCTTTTCCTGGTGACACAGAGATCCAGTGTCTGAGCAGAGAGGTCCTGGTCTCCCGGGGGGCCCCCTTGGATGGGGAGCCCCTGCCCTACGGTGCTCTACTTGCGCCCCCCCCGCCCCAACAGGCAGGCTCTCAGGCGAGGATGGGGAGTGTGCGAGGGTGCCAGGGAGGTGGGTTTTGTCAGAGCCTCAGATCTTAACCCCCTCGTCAATGTCTGGCAAGAACCCAGAGACCTGGCCGAGATAACAGAGCTATTATCGTGGTCAACAGTGTCCTCCTGGGATACAGAGGGAGGATTAGAACAGCCTCTGTTTGTCCTCGCCTGGCATGTCAGGCAGCAACCTCCAACCTCCCAGATGGCTTAACTCAGCTGCGGCGACCCAGGGCTGACCTGCCTTCAGAGCTGCCCCTCCTCCGTACCTACCCACCTCCAGCCCACTTCCCACTCCATCCTGACTTGCTTGTCTGTGTACTTATTTCTCCCTCTTGGGTTTATCTATTTACCCAGAGGCGCAGCACAGCGTGATAGCCTGAGACCTCGTGTCAGGTCTGGGCTGGAATCTCTGGGATCCAGTTCTTTGGGTGGGCTACTTACCCCGCAGGTGACCAAACATTCTAGCTTGCCTGAGACAGAGGGGTGCCTGTGACGTGGGATTTTCAGTTGTAAAAAGAGGGACAGTTCCAGGAAAGTTGGAGTCAGTCACTCTATTTACCTCTCTGAGCCTCAATTTGCTTGTAAAATGGGGGTGATTATCTCTGTTGGGGGGATTAAGTGGGATAACGCGAGGAAGCGCATCGCGTGAGTTGTCAGTGATGGTGTCAGTTACTCCTCTGCCTGGAGGAAATCGCAGGACTTCCACCCTGAATTTCTCACCTCCCTTATTCCCATGGCCTTTCCGAATGGACACAGACGCAGCTCTGGGGTCGTGTCTGCACTTCAGAAATCGTTAAACCTGTCTGCAGTGCTTTTGCTTAAGACGCCTGTCGACTGACAAGCCGAAAGCAGATGAGCAGAGGCGGTTTAGTGGAGACAGACTGGAAACCACGGGGCCGGGTCCGCCTGGACTCTGCGATTAACTTGCTGTGTGACCTCTCACAAGTGGCTTTACCACTCTGATTCAGTTCCCCATCTACAAAACAGAGGGCTCTCCACGTGGCCTCCAGCTCTAAGACTCTGCAGCCCCACACGCTGTGAGGGAGGAGGTGCTGGGGTGGGACGGCTTGGTTGGAGCCCGTGAGAGGCTGAGGAGGAACTGAAACTGCCCTCCTTCCTCGGTGGGACCTGAACCGAGATGCACCTCAGGGTGGGACTTGACCCCACAGTCCCTGACTTGGAGGCGGGGATTCGAAACCACTGTCTTTTAATGAGAACCCCTCACCGGGTGCCAGGACTTACTGAACCTCAGGTTCTTTCGTCTCATCACAGACAGAATTCAGTGTGAGGCAAAGAGGTGAAGAGTGAGTTTATGGGCATAGGACGCTTGCGAGAGATTCAAGTGGGCAGGCAAGGGAGTGCAGTCCCGAGAACAAGGAGGGCTACACTTTTATAATCCAAGAAAAAGTGGGGAGGGGAGAAGACCACCCCCTTCCCCAGTCTTGGGCAGACACCAAGGCTTTCATCATTTGATCTCCTTTGACCCTATGTGGTCTAAGCAGGACTGTCATGGCGTGATTGAAATCATATGTATATTAGCAAAAGGGCGGTAACATATAATAAAATATGGTAATTCATCTCGGGTTTCAGTGCAATTTCCCCTTTCCCCTAGTTTTTTCACCTTTCACCTATGTTCCGGTATAAACTATATGCAGAAATACTACTTTTCTAGGACCATTAACTCCCTGACTTGACGTAGCAAGATTCAGACCCTGTATCTACTGTCTTGTGCTTTAACTATCAGGGCTTGTGGCTTGAGTGTGCCCGGCGCTTAGCTGCACCTGGTCTTCCTTCAAAGCAGTGTAAACTGTTGCCAGGTTACTGGATTCTTTTCCTGAGTAATCATTGGCCTACAACAGTCTCCCAAACTCCCTTAAGATTCCCCCTCTGTCTTTGATCCCGTAGTGGGACTCCTAAATGATCTGTTTAATTATCCTACATTGTCCTTTTCTTTTGGTTCCTTCTTAAGTACTGACTAAAATTTTGAAAATAGTGCAAAGTGGAACATGACTAAGGCATCTTATTGATAGAGCAGTTGATTGATGTCTGCACAGCAGGCTGGACATGGTCTCATGATGCCAGGTCACTGGACATTCATTTACTCCCTCCTGTATTTAACCGTTCATTCATTTCTTCCTTCATTCCTCCCTTTGTTCATTCATTCTTTCACTGAGTGATTCACGCAGTGATTGATAGCGTGGATTCTGAAACCGATCTACCTGGATTCAAATTCAAGCTCTGACAATTATTACGTAAACTCAGCAAGTTACTTAACTTTTCGGTGCCTCTGTTTCCTCATCTGTAAAATGGACACAAGAGAAGTACCTGGCTCTTGTGGGTGGATTTCATGTGAAAAGTCTTAAACCAGTGCCTGGCATTGACAAAGTGCAGCATACATATGTGCTCTCACTGTCTGTTCCGTCGCCGTTCACCAGGAGAGGACTCCGTGGCAGGCGCTGGGCTGGGCAGCCACTCGGGATTCAGATCTGGAGGGCAGTCGCCTACCTCGAGAAAGTCATAAAGGGATAAACGGACAGTTGCAAAGTCACACGGCGGGTGTTGCAGTGTTGTGCAGGCAAGCCCAGGCTGCTATGGGAACAAAGGGGAGGGGCAGCCCGTCTGGGTGGGTCGGGCTCTCGAGGGGGTGTGTACCCAGGAAGGCTTCCTGGCAGAGATGTCACTTGATCTGAGTCTTGAGATACAGGTACATGTTAGCCAGGAAGTGAAGAGGGTGGGGTGGTGGGAAATTCTGGCAGAGGAAACAGCTTGTGCAAAGACTTGGAGGGGAGAATATGGATATTTAGGGAACAGACGTGGTTTGCTGTGACTTGCTGGGGTGTGGGTAGGTGGTCTATGAAGCCAGAGGAACAATAAAGCTTTGACTACACTGGATATTCCAGACTGCTAAAAAGTTAATATTTTATCAGCTAGGCCAGTGTCCCCAACTTTTAAGATCATGCTCTAAAATACACACACACAAAAGATCCATTATATGGAGATTTATTTATGAATAAATCATATACGTATACACACAAATGTATCATGTATATTATAAGACACAAAAATACAAGCATTTAATTTTTTTTTTTTTGCTACTGAATTGTGTGAATCCTTCATACATTTTGGATATCAGCCTCTTATCAGGTATATGATTTGCAAAAATTTTCTCGCATTTGGTAGGTTGCCTTCTCATTTTGTGGATGATTTCATTTGCTAAGCAGAAGCTTGTTAGTTTGAAGTAGCCCCGACATGTTTATTTTTGCTTTTGTGGCCTTTGCTTTCAGGGCCAAATCATCACCAAGACTGATGCCAAGAAGCTTACCCCCAATATGTTCTTCTAGGAGTTTTATGGCTTTAGGTCTTACATTCAAGTCTTTTTTTCCCCTTGTGAATTTAATACAGTTTAATTGATCATGATATTTTGAAAAGAATTGCCAGCAAAGATCACTTTAAAAACTTTATTTATTTTATCCTTGGCTGTGCTTGGGCCCCGTCGCTGCGTGCGAGCTTCCTCTGCTCGTGGTTCACGGGGGCTGCCCCTCATGCTGTGTGGGCCCCTCCTGTTGCGGAGCGCAGCCTCCAGCGTGGGGACTCGGTACCTGTGGCTCACGGGCTCAGTTGCCCTATAGCACATGCGATCTTCCCAGACCGGGGATCGAACCCATGTCTCCTGCATTGGCAGGAGTGGACTCAACCACTGGACCACCTAGGAAGTCCAAAGACCACTTTTTAAGGTAGCTAACTTAAAAAAAATCTAAAGCAACATGAGGATCATGTAGTAAAACACATGAAGTTAAAACCAGAACTTGAAACCATTCATTCTGTGTTGGAATCTATAATCCACTTTGAGTTAATTTTTGTGTAAGACAGTGGTCCTGTTCCATTCGTTTGTATGTGGTTATTCAGTTTCCCCAACAGAAATAAAATTAATACATAGAAACAGAAATCCTGGTACTCTCTCTCCTTTGTACCCCATGGCTCTTCTTGTGTCTCTCCTGAAACGCATCTCCCTTCTCCCACTTTCAAGCTCACTACTGTATACTGTCGGAGAAGGCAATGGCACCCCACTCCAGTCCTCTCGCCTGGAGAACCCCGTGGGCGGAGGAGCCTGGTGGGCTGCAGTCCATGGGGTCGCGAAGAGTCGGACACGACTGAGTGACTTAGCAGCAGCAGCACTCCATACTGAGGGCTGCATCAGAAGCTGCTACACGGAAGAGATGTGGATTTTTACCTTTAAGAGGTCCTTTTGACATTGACACATACTGGAATCCTTGCAGTCATTAAAATGAAGGTAAAGTTGTATATTACTAACATTGCAAGCTGTTACTATATTAAAATAATTTATTAAAGAAAAGAAAGTGAAGTCGCTCAGTTGTATCCGACTCTTTGGGGCCCCATGGACGGTAGCCTGCCAGGTTCCTCCGTCCATGGGATTTTCCAGGCAAGGATACTGGAGTGGGTAGCCATTTCCTTCTCCAGGAGATTTTCCCAACCCAGGGATCAAACCCAGGTGTCTTGCACTGCAGGCAGACTCTTTACCGTCTGAACCACCAGGGAAGTCCTAAAACAATATATTGCAGAGTTGCAATTGCACTTTGCCCAGGACTGAGTGCTTTCCCTGGGTGCAGGATCTTCAGTGCTAAAAGGGAGACTGTCCTGAGCAAACCGGGTTACCCTAATAGCACATCTAGTACAATCCTATTGTGTAAGGAATATAAACAAGTGTTTAGAAAAGAGTTGGAAGGTAGCTCATCCAAAATATTTGCGATGGTTAGTACTGAGTGGTAGTGCTGGGAAATTACAATTTGCCTTTACTTCTTTTTATTAAGTGATGTATTTTGGGTTTTGCTTACCTGTATTAGATATTTTCTGTTGAGAAATATGCATTATTATGTGACTTAAAGAAAGAAATTGGCTGCACTGGGTCTTTTTTGTGGTCCTCAGGTTGAGTTGACCCACAGCGTGTGGGATCTTAGTTCTCTGACCACGATCCAACCCACATTCCCTGCATTGGAGGATGAATTCTCAACCACTGGATCACCAGGGAAGTCCCCTCTTGTATGACTTTTAAAACTTGAAGCACACGAAAGTTAAGATTCCATTGGCAAGCAGGGCAGAGCAGAACAAGGCAGAAGGCCTGGGACGAGTTAGAGGCAGTGAGAGAGTAAGGTGAGAAGTGAGATGGCTTGGACTTGGCATTGGTGATGAGGGGGGAGAGAAAATACAGTTCAAGTGATTAATGGGAGAAAAAGACTCAGGAGGACTCTGATTAATTAACTGTGGGGACTGAAAAAAAGGCAGGAGTTTCGACTACCCGCAGATTTCTGAGTGGTGCCATTGACTAAGATGGGTAATTCAAGAGAAATAGAAGGAGGGATGAAGATAGGAGCTCTAGGCGGCCAGTGTTGCTCTGTTGGCTTGCTTATGGACATACTGACAAGCTATGGACACCCAAGAGGAAGTGTTAAATGGGGTTTATCACAGGAGCTCAGGGCACTAGCTATTTACAGGCCTGTTTCTTGACTCAAGTCATTATCACCAGCAACCTCCCTTTGAAAAGTTGTCCAGACCTTCAGCAACATGCTCTACTGGCCTGGAAGTCCCTTCCGACACATGGCCTGACTTGAAAGGAGTTAAGTTTTAAAATACACTGCAGTAATCCCCTGCTATCACTTGTAAGCAGCCAAAGATGACTCATTTGCATTATATGGAAAGTTTCTCTTCTCTTTTAGTAAAAGAGCAAAACCAAGAAAAACCTTGTGCATCCCTTTATCTTTATTCCCCCGCCAGCCTCAGTGTAGTGATTTCATCTCTTAAATGATCGATATTTACCGTAGGGCCTGGTATTCGGTGTATCTTGGAATTGCTCTTGAAACCAATGTGTACTCCACTGTCGGGTGGAGTGTTGTACAAATGTAAATTAGGTCACGTCGTTTGACAGTGCCGCTCAGGTCTCCTGTAGCCTTGCTGACTTTCCGTCTACTTGTTCTGTCCATTATAAGAGCGTTGAGAGTCCCAGCTCTCACTGTGGGTTTGTCTGTCTCTCCTTCTGGTTTTCGTTTCATGTATTTTTGAAGCTCTGTTATGAGGCACGTGTATATTTAGGAGTAATACATTCTCTTGATTAGTTGACCCACTTCTCATTCATTATCTCTGGTAAAGCTCCTGTTCTGAAGGCATCTCTGTCTGAGTTCAGCTGACTTGTGTTTAATGTGAGTGTCAGTATAACTGAGTTTAAATCTACTCTTCTGCTGTGTGCTTCCTATTTTTCCCATCTCTTTTTTGCCCCTTAATTTCCTTCCCCTTGCCTGGTTTCTTTGGATTATGTATCTTTTATAATCCATTTTATTTTCATTCTTTCTTTTCCTTTTTTTGGTTACACTGCACAGTTTATGGATCTCAGCTCCCCGGCCAGGGAGAGAACCAGGGCCATGGCAGTGAAAGCCTGGAATCCTAAGCACTAGGCCACCAGGGAAATCGGGAAATCCCTATTTTCTTTTTCAGTGGCTGCTTTGGGGTTAATTATATGCATCTTTAACTAATCACATAACACTTGAGTACTTTGCATATTTATTAGTCAGCGTTCAAACAGAGAAACAAAACCACTGGGAGTGATACATAGCAAGGGATTTATTGTAGAAATTTGATCTTATGCAATGATAGGGAGCTGGCTAAACAGTTTCTAAAAGGCTGGTTTCTTTGTGTCTGGTGCTGGCATATAACTGGCCGTGAAGGGAAAGAAAGTGGGAGCGGGAGACGGACTTGAAGTGGGGGAACGGTAGGGGGAGCAGGCACGAAGCAGCACCCACACGTCCTCTCTCACTGTTTCCAAGAGGCCATCTTCCATGATGTGTATGACCTAGAGGAGAAACTGGGGTTCCTCATCTTGAAGCTTCAGCACATCTGGGCCAGGGGTCGGAGAAACTGCAGGATGGTCCCCCAGGAGCTGGAGGGGCTGTGGGCTCAGCTGCGGAGAAACTGCAGGATGGTCCCCCAGGAGCTGGAGGGGCTGTGGGCTCAGCTGCCGTCTCGTGATGACGAGGTGACCCAGCAGTTAAGATACAGTGTGTGCGATCTGCACCTGGTGTCTCTCACCAATGTTTAGAGGGGAAAAAAAAAAAGCGAGTGATTACTGCTTCACTGTACCTACCAGATGTCTAAAATGTCTCTAGTGACCCATGCTGACTTGGAACTACAGGGAAAGAAACTCTGGGAATACAGTTCCAGCTTAGCTGAGTTGACACAATGCAAATCCACTAAAGCGGAGAGAGTAAGAAGTTGTCTTTAACAGTACATTTCCACTCCCGTTCTGTCCCTTAGGTGCTACTGTTGCCATACATTTCACTTTTACATATTGCAAACCCCACTGTACACTGTTATTATTTTGTCTGTCTCTCAAAGAAGTCAGCAGATGAGAAGTCACATGTGGGTCGTCTCTCTGGTCCTTACCCCTTAGTCTAGTTCAGGTCTCCATCCAGAATAACTGCCTGCCACTGGAAGGGCTTCCTTTGCTATTTCTTGTAGGGCAGGTCTGCTGGTGACACATTCTCTCCGCTTTTGTTTTTCTTTTGTGAAGAAGTTATTTCCCTTTCATTGTTTAAAGGGTATTGTTGCTGGCCATAAAATTTTAGGTTGACAGGTTTTTTTCTTTTTCTTTCAGTGCTTAGGAGAGTTTCCATTGTCTCCTGCTTACACAGTTTCTGATGAGAATTTCAAGAATTCTCATCATTGTTTCTCTGTATGTGACCTGTCCTTTTTCCTTTGTTTACTTTTAAAATTGTCTTGTTATCACTTGTTTTCAGCAATTTGACTAGGATGTATCTTGGTGTGGGGTTTTTATGTTAATCCTGACTGGAGTTTGTTGACATTCTTGAATCTCTGGGTTTATAATTTTTCTCAAATTTATAAAATTTCCAGCCATCATTTCTCAAATGTATTCTTTCTGTCTGTTTTTTCCTCTCTTTCTCTGTCTTTCTCTCTCCTCCCCTTTCCTTCTTGGACTTCAATTACACTTATGTTAGACCATTTGCTGTCATATCACAGATCGCTAAGCTCTGTTAATTTTTTTCCCATCTATTTTTCTCCCTGGGCTTCAGTTTAGGTAGATTATATTGCTGTATTGAACATTTGGGTCAATTATCTTTTCTTCTGCAATGGTGATCTCATTTGATAAAATTCTCATTTTATATAGCCTATTTTTCATTTTAGAAGTTCTACTTGATTCTTTTTTGTATCTTCCATTCCGTTACTCATTATGATTATATTTTTCTTTAAATATTTGTAATTATAATAACTCTTTAACATCTTTGTGTCTAGTTCCATCATCTCCATCATTTCTGTGCCCATTTTTATTGATTGATTTTTCTTCTATTTGTGGGTCACAGTTTCCTGCTTTGGGGCATATCCAGCAGTTTCTGACTGGATGCTGGACATTATGGCTGTTACATAGCTGAGTGTCTCAATTTTGTTGTCTTCTTTTAAATAATGTTGGGTTTTGTCGTAACATGCAGCTAGGTTACTTGCGCACTATCTTTATCCCTTTGAAGCCTGTTTTCAAACTTTGCTATGGCTGGTCTGGACTAGCCTTCACTTTAGGGATGGCTTAGCCCATGGCTAACACGTGACTTCTGCAAAGTTTCCACTGAATGTTTGAAGTTTTTACTGAGTTTTTTACCACTCTGGCTGGTTGCAACTCAAATGTTTTCTGACCTGTGTGAGCTCTGGGAATTTTTCCACTTGCAAATTTCAGTTTGTCTTTGCTATGTCTCAGAGAATTTTACTCTAGTACTCAGCAACAACTCTAGAAGGTCCCAGGCAGATTTCTGGAGCTCATCTTCTGCACAGCTTCCTCCTTTCTGGAACTGTGCCATACAACTTCTAGCTGTGTCCCTGGAACCAGCCCCCAAACGCTCAGTTCAGCAAGATTAGCATGTTCTTCTTGGGATCCCTCTCCTTGGACCATGGTCTGGAGTATGACTCCAGGCAGAAAACCAAGACAATCAGCCCTCTACCCCCACCCCCATTATAGTTATCTCTCTGATCTTATGGATCACATTCTGCCACACTTGCTTTCCATTGCTTGAAAGCAATTGTTTCATATATTTTGATTGGTTCTCTAGCCATTTAGGGTGGCAAGGCAAGCATAAGATTTGTTGTGTATCATAGTCAGACGCAGAAGTCAGGAACTGACATAAGGAAAAGCTCTCTAAAAGGCCCCTATTAGATGTTACCCCTCTCTCATAAAGCCTTCCTAGGTTTCTGCCTCTTCTGTGTTTATTGCTATCACATTCTGCCTTGACTTATAATAAAAAATACATGTGACTGTCTCAGTGGACTATGAGGGCCTCAAAGGTGGGCACAGGGTTTTTATTATCTTAGCAACTTCTCTGAGCCTAGCATGTGATGGGGAAGTGAGACAGGATTACCTTGTGTGGCTTGACAATGAACTGAAGTGACTCTGATGAGGCAATGGGCACCCCAGTCTGAAAACCTAGGAGGACCGGCTCTCTCCCCTGCGTGATCACCACTAGGCATCCTCCCAGGTAAAATCATGAGGGTGCACAATTCTCCCTTATTAGGCAGGGGACTGAGAGATTGGTTAAGAGAGTCCAAGCCTGCCCAGACTTGCCAAACACATCATCCTGACCCTGGAGCTCACAAAGCCTCAGATCTTGACACAACAGAAGGGCTTGACCATAGGCGCCCTGACAGCATCGGATGATCCCCCAGAATGAGGCCAGACCAATTCCCAGGGAGGGAAGTCCAGGCCAAGTGTCCAGGAGCTCAGGCTGCGGCTGCCCTTGCCCACCTTCCCTGGGCAAGGAGCCGGGATGGGAGGTGGCGAGGTCTGGGTCCCAGCCTTAGATCTGTGACTGTGATCAGCGAACCCAGTTTCCGCATCTGCAAAATGAAGCCTCAGAGCGCACGGCCTTTTCCTGCTCTGAAGAGTGGATTCTGGGTCTTCCCTGGTGCCTCAGTGGTAGAGTCCGCCGGACAATGCAGGAGATACAGGTTCGATCCTTGGGCTGGGAAGATCTCATAAGCCATGGATCAACTCAGCCCATGTGCCACGATTACTGAGCCTGCGCTCTCGAGCGCAGGGGCTGCAATTACCGAGCCCGCCTCCCACAGCCGCTGCGGCCCTAGTGCCCAGAGCACGCGCTCCGCAGTAAGAGAAGCCCCAGCAACCGGGAAGCCCTGCACTGCGGCTGGAGAGGAGCCCTCTCCCCCAACCCCACTGCTTGCCACACTAGACAAAAAGCCCGTGCAACCATGAAGACCCAGCACAGCCCTAAGTAAATAAATTTTTAAAAAAATGTTTTCTTTTTTAAAGAGCTGGGTTCTGGCAACTGATGGGTTGAGGTCCTGGAAGTCTCTGGTTCCCCAGGGTGGTGATTCTGGGCTTCCAATAGTCTATGACTATGGGACATTGGCTTTTGGTGGTTCTGTGATCAGAACAACTTGTAGCTCTAGAATAATCTGTGATGCTCCAGCCCTACCCTTCCATGGTGTCCATTCTATGACTCTCTCTTTTGTGGCTCTGTGACCCTGGGGCCTCCACAGCATGGATCTTCATTGGCAGACGCGGCCCTGGTGCGCTAGGACCCAGCTTTCTGTCTGCTTGAGAACTTGAACCTGCTCCTCGCTCATTGTTCCCAGAGTCACTAACTAACTCCTAGTGATTCACTCACAGGAGCTAGGGAGAAACAGAGGTGCAGGGAACGCCGCCCGGCTGCCCTGGGACTGAAAGGGCTGATTGTCTGCTCGCCTGAGAGGGGCCTTGTGCTTGTCTGTCTGGTGAGGGCCTGGCAGGGCCGGGCCGGGCACCCCTGCACCGTGCCCAGACCAGAGAGAGGTCTGCCCTCCCAGCCCATCACGTGGCACCGGCTTCCCCGCTGGTACGCCTGTGTCCCAGCAGAAGGGGTGAGCAGGAGGGCAGGCGGGGGCCCACTGCTCGTTCCTGGGGGCACCTGAGCCTGGGCCTGAGTCTGTCTGGCCGTCCCTGGGCGGGGCCCCTGGGTCTCTGCCCGATTTCCCGTCCAGGCCCATCTGGGGTCGCCGTGCAGCTCTCAGAAGTCCTCTCCGGCCTGGTTATCTGGCCGAGACCTCTGAGCACACCCGGTGGAATGTCTGTTTCCGTTTCACTTCCCTCTAAGTGAGGGTCCACATGCTGCTCCCTGACCATCGGCCTGTGGATGGGGGACACACCCTCGATAACCCTTCATCTCATCCCTGACCCGTGGCTGCTCTAAGGTCAGATCCTGACACAGGGGCACAGGCTGGAGAAGGGCCAAGGGGTCTGACGTGACCCCCGCTCTGTTCCTTGTTCCTGGGTGAGGCCTCACATGCCGTCTCTGGGCTTCGAGCTCTTTAACCTGTAAAACGGGAGTGTGATGCCGCCCTCACAGTGGCTGTGGAGAGAAAGCCACGGGCATGCGTGGGTCAAGTGCTCTGGGGACCAAGTCCTGGTTATTGTTGTGCTTCCCTGGGGGCTCAGCTGGTAAAGAATCCACCCTCAAATGCAGGAGACCCGGCTTCGATCCCTGGGTCGGGAAGATCCCCTGGAGGAGGGCATGGCTACCCACTCCAGTGTTCTTGCCTGGAGAATCCATGGACAGAGGAGCCTGGCGGGCTACTGTCCATGGGGTCGCAAAGAGTCAGGCACAACTGAGTGACTAAGCGCATTGCTTGCAGACGGCAGGGTTAGTTCTCCAGCCTCTGGGGGAACGTCCTGCGGGCCTGCCGCTCCCGGAGGGAGCACAGACGCACACAAGTGGATGGAGGCAGGACAGACCGAGGCCCGGGCGGTGACTGCCGCTGCGGGATTTACTTACAAAGGTGCTCTCAAATTTCCTGGCTAGAAAGCTCGCATGCTTCCCTTTCCTGAGAGGCCAGTCAGTGGCGAAGCCAGCGGGGATGAGCCTGAGAGCGTGTCTTCCATTCCACCGATGACCTGGGGCCTGCTCACGCCTCGCGTGCTGGCCCGCAGGGTCCGGCAGGAAAGGCTGGGCTTCTGTGCAGCTGCCATTCTGGCTTGACTCCTTGTTTGGTAAGGTCAAATACTCACTGTTAGTTGCTAAAATGGTTCTCTTTTCACATGTTATTATGTGGGTTACACACACACACACACACACACACACACCATGTCTCCCTCTCCCTGAAATTGATGAGCAGGGTGAAGGCCAGCTCTGCAGGGGCCTCCCAGAACCCCCTGTTTTGCTGATACCCATGGCGGTCTTGCTGGTTCCCTTGACAACATGTACATTGCTTTTTTGACTTTTATCATACAGTCAGGACTACAAATTTTCTGTTTTAGAGTTTTGTAATGTTGTGGCATTTTAGATAATGTGTTTGTACTCTGTTGTGGAGAGTGAAAGGACTGTGTTGAATAAACCTAGGATTAGAGTGCAAAAATGAAATAATAATGCCATTTGCAGCAACATGAATGGACCTAGAGATTATTGTATTAAGTGAAGCGAGTCAGACAAAGACAAATATCATACATATGATGTCACTTATATGTGGAATCTAAAGAAAATGATAGGAATGAACTTATTTACAAAACAGAAACCAACTCACAGAGTTTGAAGCCAGACATACGGTTACCAAAAGGGAAATGTTGGGGGAAGGGATAAGTTAGGAGTTTGGCATTAACAGATACACTTCTGCATATAAAATCCACCATCAACACGGACTTACTGTACTCAGCCCTCTGTAACCACCAACACAGGCAGAATCTGAAAAGAATGGATGTGTGTATATGTAAGACCGAATCACAGCCGTACACCTTAAACCAACACGTTATAAACCGGCCGTTGCTGTTGTTTGATCGTTCAGTCGTGTCCAGCTCTTCTGAGACCCCATGCACACAGGCTCCTCTGTCCATAGGATTTCCCAGGCAAGGATACTGGAGGGGGTTGCCATTTCCTCCTCCAGAGGATCTTTCTGACCCAGGGATTGAACCTGTGTCTCCTACATTGCAGGCAGATTCTCTACCACTGAGCCACCAGGGAAGCCAAAATCAATAATACTCCAAAACAAAATAAAAATTAATTTTTAAAATAGAATAAAATAAGGGAAGTGATGGTGATTCCCCTGGCCAGGGTTGCTGGGAGGCCTGAGTGTAATCAGGTGTAGCCCCAAGTGACCAGCTTTATAGACGGCAGCTCTAGGGTTTAGCTGAAGGTCACGGGCTTCACATGACCTCTTTGAATCTCGCCTTAGCCACTCGTTGGCCGAGAGGCCTTGGGCCAACCACTTGGCCTTTTCTGCCTCAGTTTCCTCTTCTGTCAAATGGGGCTGACACAGACATAGTGAGGATTAAATTTTTCAAAACATAGGTCACGTCGCACAAGGCCTCGCACACGGTTGGCCTCAGTCAATGGAGCCAACAGCATTATTAAATATTGCTCCTAGTAACCTGAGGACCCAGCCCACCTGGACTTCATTCATGAACGTCTCAGGGAAACACGTGTACCTGGGGCGCGTGCAAGATGGCCTTGGGGAAAGACCCTGGCCACAGAGCAGACAGCACGTATGGTGGAGCTTGGGATTTCTTTATATGGAAGGAGGCGAGCATCCCGCACCCCTTGCCCAGTTGGCCCCACCGGAATGTCTGGATTCCTAAGTCATTGGTGGAGAGGCACCCCTCCTCGCCCCTGGAGTTTTCTGGGACGGGTTTGGTCTCTGTTTTGGTGCCTTGTTGTGGGGTTTCCATGGGGCTGTCTGAGCTTGGCGATTGCCTTGGTCTTGGCTGCAACACCCCTGGTACCAAAGCTGGTTCATCTTGCGGGGTGAGGAGGAGAGAGAAGGAGGGTGCAGCCAGCTCTGGGTCAAGGATGGAAAAACCTGTAACGGATCAGCGTGGCTGGGCCCAGGTGAGCAAGAGGAGAGGCCAGGCCAGGATACTGTCCTGAGAGCCTCACCTGCCTGGCTCTGAGGCCAGCTTTCTGCTTCTTCTCTGTCCTAGAACCAAGGTCCAGCTTCCCAAAGGGACTGGGAGGGAATACGGACCCAGTACCAATCAACAACCTCAGATTTGCAGATGATACCACTGTAGTGGCAGGAACTAAAGAGCCTCTTGATGAGGGTGAAAGAGAAGAGTGAAAAAGTTGGGTTAAAACTCAACATTAAAAAACCAAGACCCTGGCAGCCAGTCCCATCACTTCATGGCAAATAGAAGCAGAAAATGTGGAAGCAGTGAGAAATTTTCTTTTCTTGGACTCCAAAATCACTGTGGATAGTAACTACAGTCATAAAATTAAAAGAGACTTGCTCCTTAGAAGGAAAGCTGTGACAAACCTAGACAGCATATTAAAAAGCAGAGACATCCTTTTGAAGGCAGAGATCCGTATAGTCAAAGCTAACGTTTTCCCAATAGTCATGTGTAAATGTGAGAGTTGGACTGTAAAGAAGGCTGAGCACTGAAGAACTGATGCTTTCAAATTGTGATGCTGGAGAAGGCTCTTGAGAGTCCCTTGGACTGCAAGGAGATCTAACCAGTCCATCCTAAAGAAAATCAACCCTGAATATTCATTGGAAGGACTGATGCTGAAGCTGAAACTCCAATACTTTGGCCACCTGATGCAAAGAACTGACTCACTGGAAAGGACCCTGATGCTGGGAAAGATTGAAGGCGAAAGAAGAAGGGAGTGTCAGAGGATGAGATGGTTAGATAACATCACCAACTCAATGAACATGAATTTGAGCGAGCTCTGGGAGATGGTGGAGGACAGAGGAGTTTGGCTGCTGCAGTCCACGGGGATGCAAAGACTAGGACACGACTTAGCAACTGAACAACCACCACCTAGACTCTGAAAACATGCATTTATTCCTTTATTCATTCACTCAAGGTTTCATTGAAATTCATCTATTACACATCAGGCCCTTCTCTGGCATTTGGGAAAACAGTGGTTGACATGCCCTCAAGCAGCCAACAATCTGGAGGACCTGGTCAAATGACAATGCAAGTGAAACACCAGTGTTGTGAAAACTTTTCTGTGTGTTTGTGGCATAGACCCTTTAAAGAATCTGATGCAAAGAACCTTCTCCCAGAAGATGTAATAAGCACACGCATATGAAATTTGATCTAGAGTTTAGGATGTTCACAGGTTCCCCTGACACCCAATCTAGAACCTAAATCAAGAGATGCTGAGTCATAATGGGAAAGAGCTGAGCGGACCAAGCAGGAAGCTGTTGAAGGGCAAAGCGAAGGAATGTTTCTTGGTCTAGGAATGCAGGAAAGACTTCCTGAAGGAATTCACAATGACTCATTCAACAAGCATTTATTGAACACCTACAAAATGCCATCCATTCATGATATACCAATGAACAACAGAAGCAAGATTCTTACTCTTTCGGAGATCCCGGTCTAGTGGGGACAGACAAAGATATAAACAAATAGGTAAACACAATGTCTGGAGGTGATGGGGAGCCTGCTTTAGGGCGAGTGCCAGTGAGAAGGAACAGTTTATGGAAGGGCTCTAAGGTGGGCACGAAAATGCAGTGCTTGAAGAATGCTTGAAAAAGCATTCTTTTTGGACATATCCCTCGTCCATGCTGGAACTAAGCAAGTGGGATGAGATAGAATTAGAGAGATGGACAAGAGACAGATGACACAGGCCTTGTGGTCCTGGGTAGGAATTAGAATTTTACTGTGAGGGGAACGGGAACCATTTTTCTCTTGAAGTTTAAAATTTTAAATCTTTGTAAATGGAAGCAGGCAGTCTTTTTATGCCGTCCCCAATGGCTCAGTGGTAAAGAATCCACCTGCCAATGCAGGAGATGCGGGTTCAGTCCCCGGGTTGGGGAAGATCCCCTGGAGGAGGAAATGGCAACCCACTCCAGTATTCTTGCCTGGAGAATCCCATGGATGGAGGAGTCTGGAGGGTTACAGTCCACGGGGTCACAAAGAGTTGGATACAACTGAGCAACTGAGCAAATGGAAACACAGAAAGTCGTTTTATGGCTGCCTTTTTTCATCCAACAATGCTTGAGAGATGTTGAATGAACTTAGCTAATTTGTTTTCAGTGCTATATAGAATTATTTGGGCACATGAATATCATATTTTATTTATTCATTCTTATATTGATAGACATTTAGTTTTCATCCTGTTTTTTTTTACTATTTCAACTGATTCTGAAATGGGGGAATTAATGGGTTTGTGCATTTCCAACATTATAAGAAGTTGCCAGATGGCTCTTTAGAGTTGGCATCCTAATTTATATTCCCATAAACAGCATCTGAAAGTTCCCACTTCTTTATATCCTTGCCAACTGTTGATATTGTCAGCCTTTTAAAATTTTGACAGTGTTTTGGGTGTAAAATGGTAACTCACTTTAATTTGTGTTTCCAGGATTACTAGTGAGGTTAAACATGTAATTTTGTATTTATTAGCTCTTGGAGTTTCTTGTGAATTGTCTATTCATATCCCTTGTCCATTTTTTTTGGACAAGGCTCTCTTTTTAAAATTTCTTTGTTTATATATTCGAGTTACTAATCCATTGTCTTTCATATATGTTGCAAATGTCTTTTCCCATGCTGCTTGATGGAGGGTTTTAAGAAGAGGAGTTTTGATGTGATCTGATTTACATTTTTAAAAGATTGCTCCGGCTACGGGGTGAAGAAGGGGAAATGAGGGTGATGGGTATGAGTGGATACAGGAAAACCGGTGAAGAGGTCATCACAATATTGGTCCAGGGACGGAGGAAGGTGACCTGGATGAGGGTGGTAGGAGAGGAAATGCAGAAAAGTGGGCGGTTCCAGAGTATATTTTGGGGGTAGAGCTGACAGGACTTGCTGCTAGATGGGGTGCAGGGTGAGAAGAAAAGATAGGAATCAGAATGATTCTTAGGTTATTTTAGCAACTGGGTAGGTGATGGTGCCATTGACTGTGGTGGAGAATGGCAGGTGGAGAAACAGGTTTAGGCTGAGAGCTGGGGAATAAACGTTTCTGTTTTCAACACATTAATCTTGAGGCAATCTGTAGATATCTAAGTGTAGATCAGGTAGGTAGTTGGATTTATTAGTCTGGAGTTCAGGGCAAATAGCCAGGGCTAGGGATAAATATTTGGGAGTCAGCAACACATTGATGGAATTTAAAGCCACAAGACTGGATAAGATGGAAATGACAAGAGATCCCTGGTGGCTCAGATGGTAAAGAATCTGCCTACAATGCAGGAGACAGGGGTTAGATCCCTGGGTCGGGAAGATCCCCTGAAGAAGGCAATGGCAACCTACTCCAGTACTCTTGCCTGGGAAATCCCATGGACAGAGGAGCCTGGTGGCAGGCTATAGTCTAAGGGTCACAAAGAATCAGACATGACTGACCAATTAATACGCACACACATGGCCAACATTTGGAGGTTGAGCAGAAGTGGAGAATCAATAAAGGAGAGTTGCCCAGAATATAAACTCCGTGGGGCAGGGCTTTGTTCTGTTGACTGCCTAGTACCTAGCATAGGGCTTAGTAAGTAGTAGGTTCTGAGTAAATATTTGTTGAAGGAGCCCATGAAAAAATAAAGGAACGAATGGAGAGATTGAGAAGGAGTGGTCAGCGACATAAGTGGAGGAGGAGAATAAGATATCACAGAAGCCAAGAGAAAAGTTTCAAGAAGATGGGAACAGTCAGCTGTGTGGAATGTGGTCAAAGTTGCAAAAGAGGTAGACAGAGAAGTGACCATTGGGTTTGGCAACACAGAGGTCATCAGGGACCTTGATAAGAGTAGCTGAGACTTGAAAGAGGAGGAGTTTGCCAGAGCCTAGGAGGTAGGGGGTAGAGTGGGGGTGGAGACAGAGAGAGGAGATCTCCCAAGCAGTGGGAAATGCAGGGATGTGAAAATGCAGGAAGACAAGTGGGACTGGTTCATGTCACTACAAGTTATTCCAGCTGACGAAAGGGTGAGAGAGTGGCCAGCAGAGAAGAGGCTGCAAGTATGAGAAGGCAGGGTTTGGGAAAAGGTTGAGGACAGACGCAACTAAAGAGCCTCCTGATGAAAGTGAAAGAGGAGAGTGAAAAAGCTGGCTTAAAGCTCGACGTTCAGAAAACTAAGATCTTGTCATCCAGTCCCATCACTTCACGGCAAATAGATGGGGAAATAGTGGAAACAGTCACTGACTATTTTCTTGGGCTCCAAAATCACTGCAGATGGTGACCGCAGCCATGAAATTAAAAGACACTTATTCCTTGGCAGGAAAGTTATGACCAACCTTAGAGCATATTAAAAAGCAGAGACATTACTTTACCAACAAATGTCCATCTAATCAAGGCTATGGTTTTCCCAGTAGTCATGTATGGATGGAGAGTTGGACTATAAAGAAAGCTGAGCACCAAAGGGTTGATCCTTTTGAACTATGGTGTTCGAGAAGACTCTTGAGAGTCCCTTGGACTCCAAGGAGATCCAACCAGTCCATCCTAAAGGAGATCAGTCCTGGGTGTTCATTGGAAGGACTGATGTTGAAGCTGAAATTCCAATTCTTTGGCCACCTGATGTGAAGAGTTAACTCATTGGAAAAGACTCTGATGCTGGGAAAGAATTGAGGGCAGGATGAGACTGGGAGGACAGAGGATGAGATGGTTGGATGGCATCACTGACTCAATGGACAAGAATTTGAGTAAGCTCCGGGAGTTGGTGATGGACAGGGAGGCCTGGCATGCTGCAGTCCAAGGGGTCACAAAGAGTTGGACACGACTGAGTGACTGAACTGAACTGAACTGAGGACAGCATCCCGTGGTTTTATTTTATTTTTTAAACTTTATTATTTACTTATTTTATTTCATTTCATTTTGGGCTGCATAGGGTCTTCCTTATGCATGGGCTACTCTAGCTGTGGTGTGTGGGCTTCTCATTGCGGTGGGGTCTCTTGTCCTGGAGCACTGGCTCTGAGAGGCTGGGTCTCAGTAGTCGGGGCTGGCAGCTCTAGAGCTTGAGTTCAGTAGGTGCAGTGCAAGGGTTCAGTAGACCCACAGTAAGTGGAATCTTCCCCGACTGAACCCATGTACCCTTCTCGGGTAGGCAGACGCCCAACCAGGGGACCACCAGGGGAGTCCCTAGCCCAGCGGTTTTAGAAGACAGTCACTTGAGCCCGAGTTAAGGGGACTCATCAATTGTCTAGGTGGTATTCATGATTCCAGGGTCAGAATTACGGTTCAAAATGCTTTAAGCAAAAACGTTTTTTCCCAGGGGTAGCTCCTAACTTGCAATGTAAGACTCGGCCTCTCTCCGGCCCTCCTTTCTTTGTGCCGGCTTCCGTGTCAGGCAGGCTGGTCTCTCTCGAGGGACAGGAGGGCTGCCTTCAGGCCTGGGCTTCCATCTTCCACCCTCTGCAATCCCAGGGAGGATGCCAGACTTGCTGTCAGTCTTGCAATCAAACAGGCGTCTCATTGGTGCTGCCTGGTGGTCAAGTGTCAAATCTGAGCCAATCACTGTAGTCAAAGGGAGGGTGCTCTTTTCTGATTGGCCAGGCCTGGTCATATGCCCATCCCTATAAGCTGAGGATGGAGATGAGTCTGGAGGAGGCAGTTTTCTTTTGGAAAGTCGAGATACCAACCCAAGAACGCCATAAGGACTACGATGCTGAAGAAGCAAACCTAAAATTCAGTAATTACCCAGCACGGAAGTGTGTTGCGTTGTTGAATGTCACAATATTTTTAAAAAGGAAGTAGTTATAGAGATTGCCTAATCCAGTGTTGTCCAGTGAAAGGAGGCTCTGAGCCGCAGATATAACTTTAAAGTTTTCTAGTGCCCACATTAAAAATGGAACCGAGGAACAGGTGAAATTAACTTCAGTCATGTCTTTTACTTAAGTCATTAGCTCATCCTGTTATATTATCAATGCAAAAAGCGTTAATGAGATACTTTGCATTATTTCTTCATACTAAGTCTTCAAAATCTGTATTTTATGCTTATAACACCTCTTCGAATGCTAAAATTTCTTCAGAAACATTTCACCTGTGTTTAGATTTTTATCGAACTTACAATGAAGGTGGGATTTTAGCTTCAACTCTAGATGTGAACCTGACCAGAGACATTATTTATAATTCGTCCACTTAAGATAACATCTGTACTCAAAAAGCCTGATGCATTTTTTAAAAAGTTTCATTTTTCGGGTAAACAAAAATTCTAAAAACTGTATGTGAGAAACAAAACCTGAAATTCTTTTGTTCCAAATGGTTCTAATTCTCCAATGACTGATTGTGTATCAGTTTTAAAATTCATGTTAATTAAAAACAAATAAAATCTTAAATTCAGTGTCTCAGTCTCACTAGCCATATTTCAAGTGATCAGCTGCCATGTTGGACAGCCAGCGCACCCTAATCCGATAAGCTCGCCTGACGGAGCGGGGCGTGAGGTCCAGGGAGGGAGTAGCTTGGCCAAGGGCACTGAGCTGAGTGGGATCAGGGCCATGGTCTGCTGACGCTGTCAGGGGCGTCTCACTCCTCTTCACCAAATGCCCTCTTTGGAGCAGGCCTTGAACACTGAAGCAACAACTTAGAAGCGGGTTTAGAAAGAGAAGCCCTTCCTTGTTCCCACTTCTCAGCAGTGAGAGTCCCAGACTGCAGAAGGCACAGCCTCTGCTAGTAAGAGTTCAAATACTTGCTCAGACTGTAATTTTTTTTCTAATTAAAAAAAAAATATTTATTTATTTAGGCCATGCCAGGTCTTAGTTGCGACACACAGGATCTTTAGCTGTGGCGGGTGACCTCTTCATTGTGGCATGTGGGATCTAGTTCCCGGACCAGGGATCACCCCAAGCCCCCTGCATTGGCAGTGAGGAGTCTCAGCCTCTGGACCACCAGGGATGTCCTCAGACTGCAAACTTCTAAGTGTTCCTTTAGCTTATGTTCACCTTGTCTGTGGCCACCACCACTATCAAATGCTAAGTGTCTGTGGAATGCCATACATGATGTTAGCTTGTGTTTACTGAGCACCCACTGTGTTCCAAGCACAGCAACCAGCCTCAGGAACACTGAGGTGATGCTGGCCCAGCTCCTGCCCTCAGGGAGCTCACCATCTCGTCCTGGGAAGGACAGAGTGGTAAGCTCATCATTTTGGCTGCCCACAGGGTAGTTCAGGCAGCACTTGTGGGATCAAGCACATTGCGTGCCTCTGGTACAGAAACACCAGCAAACAGCCTCCGGCACTGGTTGAGTCCTCGGGAAAATTCGCAGGGAGACCACACCTGGCACCGCTGGGTGTTGGGCCTCAGCCTGCGGGTGTGGGGGTGTTTGGGTTCCAGCCCAAAGACTAGGAGGGGTTGTTTTGGTTGTTAACGATTAGAACTGAGAGGGGCTATTGTTAGGTGGTGTCTCAGCTTGCTGGTGTGTGGTGTTGGCTCGGTCCCATAGGGTGGGTGTTACCGTCAATTAGCATCGCTTCATGGATGAGAAGATCACTTCATCTCTCTGCTGATCACTCACAGCAGCATCCTTCTCTCTCTGTCTCTCTCTCTTCCTCTCTCTCACACACACACACATGCTACATAATTTAATTTGCAGAGCCCAGTGCACAATGAAAGTGCAGGGTCCCTTGTTCAAAAATGATGAATTTCAAGCTGTCGAGATTAAAGCAGAGCATTAACCCAGAAGTGAGTTTCCACAGGGGGAGGGTTGGCTGCCGGGCCTTGTGACCTGTGCAGTCACCTGGGGCTTCACACTCACAGGGTCCCTGCTCTTGGCACTGGGCTTGTGCCTTCCCTTCCCCTCACCTGCTGTGAATGAAATCAAAAGTGCATCAATCAGAGCCAAGATTTGAGGTCTGTTATCTCGTGTCATCTGTCGACACCTGGATGAAGACAGTGTCCTGTCTGCCTTATAGACACAGAGGAGGGTCTGGCACTGGAACCAAGAACTCAGCTGAGCCCAAGGCTTGGGCTCACTTCCCCTGAACACCCACCTCTGAGAGGAATAAGCCACCTCGTTCGTGGTGTCCTTCCTGGTTTTTTCCTTAATATTCTTTTCCTCTGAAGGAATGGGGAAGCTGGTAGAATAATGGAATCACCACATTCCTCTAGCCGTGTGTGGGGGGGTCACTCTTCCCTTCACTGAGTCCCCACCATGGGGACCCATGGTGTCCCCACCTGGACTGAATCACTAAGGATTCCCAGGGGTGTGTGTCTCTGATTCACCTCCTGCAGCTGTCTTTGTCTCTCCAGCCCCACCTGGACTCAGAAGCAACTCATCTTCCTTTAACTTCTTCCCAAGGTGCCACTCATCCAAGCAGCACAGGCTTTTACTGAGATTAGGGGTCACAGAAGAGTGGACAGCCGGGAGGTACCATCAGATGCTCATCCTCTTAGCCATCTCCAGGCCCCCTTCACCTCCCAGGGCTCCTTCCTGATCAAGGTTTCCCTTGAGCACCTCCTGGCTTCTCCCGTTTCCTCCCCAGCTCCTAGGATGCCTCCCCTTCCCCTTTCTTGTGTGTCCATCCATCCATGCATTCGATCCTCATCAAGCCGTCTATGAATAGTATGTGTCAGGCACCGTGTTTGGTGCTGAGATTCAGAAAGAAACGGTGGACAAGACTCTGCCCCCACGGACTCCCAGTCTGGTGGGAAGAAGGACCTGAAATATCAGAAATAAGGACACGGATGAGCTTCTGCATTCTGGTGGGGATGGGTTCCATGAAAGCAAAAGGTGGAAAATGAGAACAAGATGGGGAAGACCCATTTTAGACCACATGGCATTTCAGCTGAGATCTGTAAGGTGAATGGGGGGTCAGCATGGGAAGAGTGTCCCTGATAGAGGGAGCAAGGTGGACAGGGACCCTGGAGTCCCTGGGGGAAGTTGGGGGTTTTGTGGAGAAGAAGGGCACCCCGGGAGTCTGATCGGTAGTGAGCAAGGGGGAGAGCACAGAAGGAGTCGGCAGGGAGAGGGCAGAGGGTACAGGGTTCTGCAGCCCTGGAAAAGGCCTGTGATGTAATTCCCAGTTCATCAGGAAGCGATCGGAAGCCTTTGAGCCTGAGAGTGATGGGATCTGGGTTAAATTTCAGGAAAGCTTCATCTGGCTGTTGGGTGGAAAATGAACAGGATTGAAAGGACAAGAGTGGAAGGGGGGACAACGGCAGACAGCCTCAGGGTTTATGTGAAGGATGAGGATGCCTGGGTCTCGAATGGTTGTGACAAAGTCAGAAGAGGCAGACAGAGCTGACATTTATTTTGGAGGTAAACCAATAGTTCGTGTGTGGTGCTTGGTGATGGGAAATGATTCCTGCATTTCTGGGACCTCCCCTCTCATCTACAGCCCACTTGCACTCCTTGCCCAGCCCTCAGACATGTGACCCCAGCCACTCAGGGCACTGAGTGCAGAACTCTGTTCCTGGTATTTGAGGTGAGGGAAAAGGGCTGCTGGACCCTTTGGAGGACAGTAAAGATCCAGTCAAGTATCAGATGGTGGAGGTTAAACAGGATGACCTTTGATAATCCTATTTTCTTCCTTATTATTGAAAGAAGACACAAAAAAAGATTGATGATGAGGTCATGTATTGGCAAGGAGCAGGTATCTTAAATACCTCTAGTGGGAAAATCCACAGGCAAATCTTATTTTTGGAGTGTACTTTAGGGTTACCTATTTAAATTTAAAATGTGCGTGACTATAGCTTTGGTTCCTTAGAAATCTCCTCTAGAGAAATGAGTATGTACCTGCACATGTATCAGCTTGGATGAGGATTTTCAAGGCACCAGTGTTTGTATATCAGAGACTGTAAACAACCTACGTATCCATCAGTTATGGATAGGTAGACAAACTGTGATCCACCCACGGAGATACTATGCAGCAGTTAAAATAACTGAGATAGATCTCCTTATACCAAAGTGAAAAAATCTCCTAGGTCTGTGAGTAAGTGAAAAAACAAAACAAGTTACATATCTGTACAGTACATACATTATAACATCAAATATGTGAAAGCAAAAACCTGAAATAATGCTGCCTATTTCTAAATGTGTTGAATACACGTACACCTGTGCAAAATGCATAGGAAAAGGATTCAAAGGAAGGATACTAAACTCCTCACGTGGTCCCTGATGGAAGAGGGTGGTCCCTGGGGCAGGTGGTGGTTAGAGATCTGCTGACCTTACATGTTTCATTTGAAGATGTCACCCTGAATTCCATATTTGAGCATTACTAGTATAATTAAAGGGTTAAAACTAATCTATATTCATTGCAAAGTCTCTGAAAGTACAGCTATGCAAATGAAGGGTAAAATACCTATATTACCTCCCAAAGATAGCCGTTATTAAGATCTTACTACACATGCTTCTCATCTTTTCTATATTTTCCTATGCTTCAAAAATAAAAATATTAAATATTAAACAGACTATTTTATGACCTGTTTTTTAATACTATATATATATTTTTAATACTATATTTTGAGTGTCTCTCCATGTCATTAAATATTCTCTCAAGCCAATTTTTTTTTTTTTTACTTTTTACATATTTTTATTTTCACTAATTAATACCAAAGCATAGCTGATTTACAATATTGTGTTAGTTTCAGGTATTAAGTGATTTAGTATACATACATATATACATATTTTTTAGATTCTTTTCCCTTATAGGTTATTACAAGACGTTGACGATCATTTCCTGTTCTCTACAGTAGGTCCTTGCTGGTTATCTATTTTATGTGCAGTAGTGTGTATATGTTAACCTCAAACTCCTGATACATCCCTCCCCAACTTTTCCCTTGTGAGTTGCTTTTCCCCCATGAGTTTCTTGTCAATGTCTGTGGGTCTGTTTCTGTTCTGTATAAAAATTTATTTGTATTGCTTTTTTTAGATTCTATATGTAAATGATATTTGTCTTTCTCTGTCAAACCAAGTTTTTTTTAATGGGTGTATTTAATGGTCTGTGCTGTTTGCATTTACCGCCATGCATTTAAATCCCCACATAGCTCATTTATATTCTTTCTTTGTTATCTACAACCTTGTAAGTGCATCTTAATTCAGCTGTCCAGTTGTTTATTTAGGATCATTTTATTCGGAAACTATGTGGGATGAAGCTATTTTAAAGCCTTTGATTCACAGTGCCCAGTCGCCTTCCATAAATGGGAACCCACTGCAGGCTGCCCAAGGCAGGGTGTTCCCGACAGGTCCCCTTTGCCTCAAGGCTTTTCAAGAGCAGCTTCTTATCCAGAGAGCATCAGCGGCGTTTCCCTCATAGGAACCTTCAGGGACAGAGGAGATGTGTCTGATCCAGGTTGGTCTTCGGAGGCAGAGCTGCCCAGATGACCTTTTGAAGTCCCTTCTGGAACTGATCTGCGGCTCCAGTAACAAGAAGACAAAGTATAAGACTACACTTTCAGGCATCGCGTCTATAGTTGGTTACTGGAGAAGTTTCTCTGAACGTGTAGGCCACCCGAAGCCATGAGGAGGAGATGCAGCGTTCTCTCCCGAGCGTGGAGCGGCTCTTGGTGTTGTCTCTACAGCGGCCACTGGCCTTTGATGATCGTTCTTCTCTTCCTTTGGGAGAGTAAGAGGGAGGGAATGCTGTCTGAGCGGGGGTGGGCGGGGGGAGGGACGGACCATGCAGCCTGCGTCAAGGTTAGCTTTGACGTGTGGCTGGGAGGGCCCAGGCCCCTGGGAGCATCTTCAAAGACCCTGCCCTCGGAGAGCCCCGTTCAGGAGTCAGGTTCCCCCGAGGCCCACAGAGACAGGCTTCCGGCACGAATGTGCTTTACTTCCAAGAGTAGCCCCCTCTAAAGGTATGTTGTTGTTTAGTCGCTAAGTTGTGTCCGACTCTGCAACCACGTGGACTATGCCCGCCAGGCTCCTCTGTCCGTGAAATTCTCCAGGCAAGCATGCTGGACTGGGTTGTCATTTCCTTCTCCAGGGGCTCTTCCCGGACCAGGGATTGAATCCTCATCTCCTGCATTGGCAAGTGGATTCTTTACCACTGAGTGACCTGGGAAGCCCCAGAAGATGTGTATACCTCCCCAAATAACATGCTTGGCATTTTGAAGGGGCAAGGAGGAAGGGCTCTGCAGTGAGCCCCAAAGAGGACCAGTTAGACTCTGAGTTTTCCTGAGGGCTGTTGCAGCCTTGACCATGAGCTATGGCGTCTGCCCTTGGCTCCAAGGACAGGCTTGGGGAAGGCGCCTCAGCAAATCCTTGATTTTCCATCCTTTATACGACCTTTCCAATCCACCTTTCTAAGGGCGGTGCGCATACACAGTATAGAAATAACCATCGGACTTCCCTGGTGGTCCAGTGGTTGAGAATCTGCCTGCTGATGCAGGGGACGCCGGTTCAATCCTGGATCAGGAAGATTTCACATGTTGTGGATCAACTGACCTGAGTACCACAACTACTGGTACACGCACACCCCAGAGTCCACGCTTGGCAGCAGAGAGCAGCCCCAGTTCAACGTAACGAGAGATGTCCTCACACAGCAATGAAGGCCCAGTGCAGCCAAAAAAGACAGGAGGAATCACCCACGTGGCCCAGTCATGCCGTGAGCAGCAACCACCAGGTCTGCAAGCCCCTACTGCTTCTCCTCTATTGGTCCCTGCTTGGTTTTCTGCAAACACTAAGTGTGTTAAGAAATACAGCAAGGGAATTCCCTGGCAGTCCAGTGGTTAGGACTCAGAGCTTTCACTGCCATAAAATACACACAATGAAATGATAGTGTCATTACTGACTCTCTCACCCCTTCCCCCGATTCTATCACCCTGAGCCACACAGATCTCTCAAATACATTCCTTTCCTCCTGTTCCCATGACCATCGTCCCCCACCAAACCCTCATCACTGCAATAAGAGTGAACACTTATATAGACCTTATTATCACGGGCTAGGCATCGTTCTTCAGCATTTTAACACTCGTGATTTTGTTTGATACTCTCAAGCCCCCAGAGAGGCGAAGCCTCATGGCCAGGCTCCCCTCTCCAGTCTCTCTCTCTGGATTCCACCCCATCCTCATGGTTACCAGAGATTATGGGTGCCTGTGTGCGGTAGTTGCATTTCCTGTTTTATTTTTTTACATTTTTGTTTGTTTGTCTTGCCTGTGTTGTTTGGCATGCAGCATCTCAGTTGCGTGACCAGGGATCAAACCCATGTCCCCTGCAGTAGAAGCGAGGAGCCCTGACCAATGGACTTCCAGGGAATGCCCTGCATTCCCTGTTTTAAATTAAGGACATTCAGCCATGTAAATCGAATCCCTTATGTTTATACAGTGGAAGTGACAAATAGATTCAAGGGATTAGATCTGATAGAGTGCCTGAAGAACTGTGGACGCAAGTTTGTGACATTGTACATGAGGCTGTGATCAAGACCATCCCCAAGAAAAAGAAATGCAAAAGGGCAAAATGGTTGTCTGAGGAGACCTCATAAATAGCTGAGAAAAGAAGAGAAGCTAAAGGCAAAGGAGAAAAGGAAAGATAAACCCATTTGAATGCAGAGTTCCAAAGAATAGCAAGGAGAGATAAGAAAGCCTTCCTCAGTGATCAATGCAAAGAAATAGAGGAACACAATAGAATGGGAAAGACTAGAGATCTCTTCAAGAAAATTAGAGATACCAAGGGAACATTTCATCCAAAGATGGGCGCAATAAAGGACAGAAACATTATGGACCTAAGAGAAGCAGAAGATACTAAGAAGAGGTGGCAAGAATACACAGAACTGTACAAAAAGATCTTCATGACCCAGATAACCACGATGGTGTGACCACTCACCTAGAGCCAGACATCCTGGAATGTGAAGTCAAGTGGGCCTTAGGAAGCATCACTACGAACAAAGCTAGTGGATGTGATGGAATTCCAGTTGAGCTATTTCAAATCCTGAAAGATGATGCTGTGAAAGTGCTGCACTCAATATGCCAGCAAATTTGGAAAACCCAGCAGTGGCCACAGGACTGGAAAAGGTCAGTTTTCATTCCAATCCCAAAGAATGTTCAAACTACCGCACAATTGCACTCATCTCACACGCTAGTAAAGTAATGCTCAAAATTCTCCAAGTCAGGCTTCAGCAATATGTGAACCGTGAACTTCTAGATGTTCAAGCTGGTTTTAGAAAAGGCAGAGGAACCAGAGATCAAATTGCCAACATCCACTAGATCATCGAAAAGCAAGAGAGTTCCAGAAGAACATCTATTTCTGCTTTATTGACTATGCCAAAGTCTTTGTCTGTGTGGATCACAACAAACTGTGGAAAATTCTGAAAGAGATGGGAATACCAGGCCACCTTACCTGCCTCCTGAGAAATCTGTATGCAGGTCAAGAAGCAACAGTTAGAACCAGACATGGAACAACAGCCTGGTTCCAAATTAGGAAAGGAATATGTCAAGGCTGTATATTGTCGCCCTACTTATTTAACTTATATGCAGAGAACATAATGCGAAATGCTGGGCTGGAGGAAGCACAAGCTGGAATCAAGATTGCTGGGAGAAATATCAATAACCTCAGATACACAGATGACACCACCCTTAGGGCAGAAAGTGAAGAGGAACTAAAGAGCCTGTTGATGAAAGTGAAAGAAGAGAGTGAAAAAGTTGGCTTAAAGCTCAACATTCAGAAAACTAAGATCATGGCATCTGGTCCCACCACTTCATGGCAAATAGATAGGGAAACAATGGAAACAGTGAGAGACTTTGTTTTTGGGGGCTCAAAAATCATTGCGGATGGTGACTGCAGGCTTGAAATTAAAAAACGTTTGCTTCTTGGAAGAGAAGTTATGACCAACCTAGACAGCATATTAAAAAGCAGAGACATTACGTTGCCAACAAAGGTCTGTCTAGTCAAAGTTATGGCTTTTCCAGTGGTCATGTATGGATGTGAGAGTTGGACTACAAAGAAAGCTGAGCACCGAAGAATTGATTCTTTTGAACTGTGGTGTTGGAGAAGACTCTTGAGAGCCCCTTGGACTGCAAGGAGATCCAACCAGTCCATCCTAAAGGAGATCAGTCCTGAATATTCATTGGAAGGACTGATGCTGAAGCTGAAACTCCAATACTTTGGCTACCTCATGCGAAGAACTGACTCATTGGAAAAGACCCTGATGCTGGGAGGGATTGGGGGCAGGAGGAGAAGGGGACGACAGAGCATGAGATGGTTGGGTGGCATCACCGACTCGATGGACATGAGTTTGGGAGGTGGTGTTGGACAGGGAGGCCTGGCGTGCTGCAGTCCATGGTGTTGCAAAGAGTCGGACGTGACTGAGCAACTGAACTGAACTGAGCCATGTAACACATATAAATTAAATAAAAATAATAAATGCATATACCCAGCATCCAACTTAGGAGAGCTGACATTATTAACTCCTGAAGCTTCCCCATGTCTCTCCTTGCTCTCTGCCTCTTCCTCTCATCCGGAGGCAATAACTACCCTGAGTTTTGGATTTATCATTTCTTTGCCCCTTTCTTTATAGTTTTCTCACAGATGGTTGCAGTCCTAAGAGACATATTGTCTAGTTCTGCATGCCTTTGAACTTTGGAGAAATAGAATTGGACTGTCTGAATTTTCCTACAGCACGCATGTTTTTGATCTACATTTTGTTTATGAAACTCATTCGTACGGTTGAGTAGAGCTGTCGTGCATGCATTTTCACTCCCGTAATGTGCTCTACTGTAGAAATAAACCACAGGTCATGTCTCCATTCTTCTTTCAGTGGACATAGGGCTGCTGCCATTAATATTTATTGCTCCCCCTGATGCACATGTATAAGAGTTTCTAGGTGAGGCCCACGGAATAGAAATGCTGGGTTGGAAGATACGCACACCTGAACTTGACCAGACAATGCCAAGTTTCTCTCTAAAGTGGTTGCATGAATTAACACTCCCAAAGCAATGTACAGAGCTTGCATTGTTCCACAACCCTGACAACACTTGGTGGTGTCAGACTTTGATGTAGGTGCCAACCTGGTGGGTGTAAATCGGCGTATTATGGAGGTTTCAGATTTGCATTTCCCTGATTCATAATGAGATTGAATCGGCAACACTTGTCTCCTTGTCTGTGTGATGCTAGGTTACATTTCTAGTCTTTTTCTGCTGTGTCATCTTTTTCTTATTGATTCTTTAGGAGCTTTTCATATATTCTGATCGTGATCTTTTGTAAAGTATATGCATTTCAACTAGTCATTTCCCACTCTGTGGCTTACCTTTTCGCTTTCTAAATGGTGTGTCTTGGTGAACAGAAATTCTTGTTCTTGACGTAGTAGAACTTACTGATGTGGTCTGTGCTTTTTGTGTGCTTCTAAAGAAGTCCTTTCCTCCCCTGAGAACACAGTTTCCTCTATTTTCTTCTAAAATTTTGCCTTGCATGTTTAGGTCTTTAGCCAAAGGAATTGATTTTATATAAATAGGGATCTAATTTCAGTTTTTTCCTTTTGGATAAGCAACCGTTCTAGCTCTATGTATTGAACAGTTCATCTTCTACATTATTTTTGAAAACCACGTCTTCTCTAGATCACATTTCCAATATGCTTGAGTCTATTTCTGACTCACTAGTCTGATCCCATGGCCTATGTGTCTCTCTCTGAGCCAAAGCCACACTACTCCAGTGACTAGGGCTTTAAAACAGACTTAAAGATCACCCTATACTGTGGGCACTGATGCCTGGGAGGCCACGCCCAGTCCTTGTAATTCTTCAGGAATGTCTCAGCACCTTTTGGCCCTCTGTCCTTCTTTACAAATTATAGAAAGAGATTGTCCTATGACATGAGCACCTGGTTGGGAGTTTATTTGAAACTGCATTGAATGATAAATTAACTTGTGCAGGTGTTATATTTTATTTAATTAACATTGGTTCGTATTTCCCTGCATGGTTGTCCTTTTTTCCATTGTTCTATTTTACATTTCCAACCTTACATCTGGGATCATTTTCCTTCAACCTGCTGTACATTTTTTAAAGTTCCCTCAGTGAAAGTTGCTTTAAAATTTTTAATTGGTGTATAGTTGATTTACTATGTTGTGTTAGTTTCAGATATACAGAAAAGTGAATCAGTTATATGTATATATTTTTTCATTCTTTTCAGATTCTTTTCCCATATAAATTATTGCAAAGTATTGAGTAGAATTCCCTGTGCTATACAGTACATCCATATTAGTTATTTATTTTATATATAGTAGCATACGTGGTGGGGCTTCCCAGGTAGCGCTAGTGGTGAAGAACCTGCCTGCCAATGCAGGAGATGCAGGTTTGACCCCTGGGTCAGAAAGATCTCCTGGACCTAGGATACCACAGCCTACCCCGGCATGCCTGCCTGGAGGATCCCGTGAACAGAGGAGCCTTGCAGGCTACAGTCCAGAGGGCTGCAGAGTCGGCCGTGACTGAAATGACTTCACATGGCACAGCCCAGGACAGCTCATTGTGTATGTTAATCTCAGTCTTCTAATTTATCACATCCCCCAACTTTTCCCTTCTGGTAACCATAAATTTGATTTTGAGATCTGTGAGTCTATTTCTGTTTTGTAAATAAGTTCATTTGTTTAATTTTTATTAGATTCCACAAGTGATATCTTATGATATTTGTCTTTCTCTGTCTGACTTACTCTTGATGAAAGTTGATTGGTGGTCAAGACACCCAATTTATTTCTTTGAAGATTTTGTCTTTGTTCTTGAAAGATAGTTTTGCTGGGTATACAATCTTAGGGACAATTATTTTCACTATAGGACAATTATTTGACCCTTTGAAAACTTTATTCCACTGTCTTCTGGCTATAGTTGTTAGTACTGAAAAGTTAGCTGTCCAAGCATCCATGTTTCTTGGTTTATCATCTGTTGTTTCCCCCTGACTGTATTTTCTCTTTGACCATGTTATTCTGCAGGTGCATTATATTATACGTACATGTGGATTTAAACTTTGATCTTTCTTTAAGTTTACTGTGTTTCATGTATTACAATACGTATGATTCATGTATTTCATCAATTGTAAAAACTTCATAGCTGTTATCTTTTCAGCTAAGCTTCTCTCCCCTTGTATGAATGCTCTGTGGCTGCTGTTAACAGATGACTGCAAACTTGGTGACTTAAAACAACAGGCATTTATTCTTTCACAGTTCTGGAGACCAAAAGTCCTAACCAATGTGATGGGGCTGCAACCAAGGTGTCGGCGGGGCCTTGCTTTCTCTGGAGGCTGTGGGCAGGGGCACCTTCCTTGTCTCTTACATGTTCTGGTGGCTGCCAGCCCTCTTGGCTTGTAGCAGCATCACTCCAGTCTTCAAGGGCGGTGTCCTCAAATCTCTCTCTGTTTTGTCTTCCTGTAGAATTCTCTGTGTGTTGTCAAATCTCCCTCTCATAAGAATACAAGTGACTGCATTTAGGGACTCAGGATAATCTATGCTAATCCCCCCGTCCTCTGACTCTTTATCACATCTGCAAAGACCCGCCCCCCACCTTTTCATATATGGTAACGTTTACAAGTTCCAGGCATTAGGACATGGGTATCTTTTGCAGGACTGTTTTTCAGCCTTATTCATTGAACTCCAAAGAGATGAGTGTTACACCCTCTCATTTTGTCCTCCGTGTCTTTAGTTTTTTTTTTTCTTTCTGTAGTTTATAATTTTATCTCTCTGTTCCACAGTCTAGATAAATTTCTTCAAATATATCTTTAGTTGTCCCAATTATCTGTTCAGTTCTATATGATCTTCTATTTCATCCAGCCATTGATTTTTAAATTTCACTTGATATATTTTTCATTCCTAAAAGTTATTTTTGGTTCTTTTTCAAATGTCCATGGTCATTTTTATAATCTCCCGCTCCATGTTCAGTTTGATTCTTCTTTGAATTGATTCAGTTCTTTAAACTGAATGTGGCTAGAGAAACATCCAAAACTCTTTTGAGAAATTGTACCATGAAAATGATCAGAGAAATGGGCCTGTTGCTGGAGGGGATGCAGGTTAAAAAAAAAAAAAAGAAAACTGTTGAGAAATTACTTTACGGTGAGACAGAGATTCGTATGGTGATGAGAATGACCCAGCAGACAGGGGCCAGCTGACGGGGCGATGTCCTTATACGGGGGAGAACAGACAGGTCCCTTGCACGGATGGAGGAGAGGGACTCAGGTGCAGACTGGAGAGTTCACTTAACACCGCAGTGGGAGTGCGGAGCAGCGTCACCTAGACTGGAATGAAGTGATGGACGGATGTGAGCCATCTCTTCTGGTTGCTTCTGCTTCCTTAGCGTATCGGAAAGAAGGCCATTAGCTGAGGAGGAGGATGGGGAAGAGGTGCCTGAGCTTTGAGAGAGAGGAGGTGTGAAATGCTCTTCTAGGAGAGCAGGACAGTGAACGGGCTGGGAAGTGGGATGGGATGGGCCGGCAGCCACAGAATGCCCCGTGGACAGTCATGGGCTGAACTTGATGACACCGATCACCAGCTGGTATTTTCCTAAAGCACAGATTTGACCAAGGCCATCCCCACCTTAAAACCCTTATTCACTCCCACTGCTCTAAATTCCTCTGTATGGCAAGGTCCTCCATGACCCCAGCTTTACCAGATCCCGGTTACGAACTTCACACCAACAACCTGAGCTGCCTGCGGTTCCGCAGATTTCGCGCCTCTCTCTCATGGCTCTTACTGTTCCTGCTGCCCTTCCCGCCCTTCCCGCCTCTGCCCTCCGGCGGGGAGTCTGTCTGTCTGTTTCCCTCTGCCTCCCGCCCCTCACCCCGCAATTCCTCATGCAGACTTTTCTCATCTGTTACGGCTCCTATGAAACGTCACTGTCCAGGGGTTAAGAATCTGCCCGCCGATGCAGGGGACCTGGGTTCAGTCCCTGCTCTGGGAAGATGCTACATGCTGTGGGCAGCTAAGCCCGTGTGCCATAGAGCCTCTGCCCACAGCAAGAGAAGCCGCCGTGATGAGGAGCTTGAGCGCTGCGACTGGAGAGTAGCAGCCCCTGCTCACCCCAGCCAGACGGGAGCCCTCAGGCAGCAATGCAGACCCAGCGCAGCCAGAAATAAATAAAAAAGACCTTCACTGGCTCTCAATCGTTATGATTCTGCCTCATCCACCCTATCAAGGGCACAGACCATACCCTGTCTTTTCTGGGCCCCTGGTGGCCTGCTCTGAACAGGGGCCCAGACGCTGTCTACTGAGAGGACTGACCGAGGGGGCCTCTGGAGGAGAGCTGGGTCAGGCCAGTGGGGCTGGGACCCAGCGTGCCATCAGTGGGGTCACTGGACCGTGGAGAAAAAACCAGATCAGGAGCCAGGAGGCTGAGCCAAGGCCTGAGGTCAGGAGAAAGCAGGCCAGGCTCCCAAGCGCAGGGCGGAGAGGGAGGCAGATGGAGAGCCTGTGGGAGCCAGGGGGAGAGGGCGGGGTGCAGCCACGTGGCCCGGGACACGCGTCCTCTAACGCTGAGGGTCTGCAGGAATGACGCTGCTGGTACCCGCTCCTGGTGCTGTGGAGGGGCGCAGGCTGCTGGGGAGGGGCCACGCGCTTTTCTTACTGGGCATCACAGACTTCTAAAGGTAGAGAGATATCCCCCCGTCCCCCATAGTCCCCCGGTTCCAAAGAGCCATTCAATTCCTCACCAGCTCCAAACATGCCCCAGGGAATAAGGTCAAATGGGGATCTGCAGGTGGCCCGCAGTGGTTCCAAGGGCAGCACTTAGGGGTCAGGCTCCCAGTCCCCCCACAAGCTGTGGTGCTACGGGCTAGCTGCTCTGCCTGTTTGAGCCTCCCTCCTTTAATCTGTAAAAGGGGAATGATGAAGAAGACACATAACCCAATTAAAAAGTGGGCAAAGGAATTCGAATAGATATACGTCCAAAGAAGATAGGCAGAGGGTGGGATGTAGCGAAAGAACAGCATGTATATTATCTATGGTGAAACAGGTCACCAGCCCAGGTGGGATGCATGAGACAAGTGCTCGGGCCTGGTGCACTGGGAAGACCCAGAGGAGTCGGGTGGAGAGGGAGGGGGGAGGGGGGATCGGGATGGGGAATACGTGTAAATCTATTGCTGATTCATGTCAATGTATGACAAAACCCACTGAAAAAATAAATAAATAAATTATTTAAAAAAAAAAAAAACAAAGAAGATAGGCAAATGGCCAATAAGCAAACGAAAAGCTGCTCTACATCCTTAGTCGTTAGGGAAATGCAGGTCACAACCCAGTGAGACATGACTTACACCCACTAGACAATAACAAGTGTCAACAAGGGTGTGCAGAGATGGAATCTGCCTGCACGGCTGGTGGGAATGTGAGCTGGTGCAGTTACTTTGGAAAAGCAATTTCTCAAAATGGTAAACATAGAGTTAGCATATGACCTAGTGATTCCACCCTTAGTTATCCACTTCAGAAAAATGAAAACCTGTATCCACCCAAAACTCACATGTAAATGTTCATAGCAGTGTTATTCATAATGGTCCCAAACGGAAACAATTCAAATGTCCATCGTCTGGTGGATGGAGAAACAAAACCTGATATTTCCATTCCATAGAATACAAAAAAGATTGAAATGGTGAAACCTCTACAAAATGAATGAACTCAAAAACATGCTAAATGAAAGAAGCCAGCCTCAAACAACTGCATGTTGTATGATTCCATTTACATGAAATGTCCAGAATAGACAAATCTATGCAGACATAAAATAGTCTCAAGAATGCCTGGGGTTGGTGGGGGTGCTGGCTGTAGGGAAATGGAGAGTGACTGTAAATGGACAACATTCTCACGTGAGATTGTGTTGATGGTGGCCTGACTCTGTAAAATATTGAATTACATTGAATTACTCCCTATGGATGGGTGAATCTTGTGGTATGTAAATTACATCTCAGTTCAGTTCAGTTGCTCAGTTGTGGCCAACTCTTTGCAACCCCATGGACTGCAGCATGCCAGGCCTCGCTGTCCATCATCAGCTCCCATCAGGGTTTACTCAAACTCATGACCATCAAGTCGGTGATGCCATCCAACCATCTCATCCTCTGTTATCCCCTTCTCCTCCCGTCTTCAATCTTTCCCAGCATCAGGGTCTTTTCCAATGAGTCAGTTCCTCGCATTAGGTGGCCAAAGTATTGGAATTTCAGCTTCAACATCAGTCCTTCCAATGAATATTCAGGACTGATCTCCTTTAGGATGGACTGGTTGGATCTCCTTGCAGTCCAAGGGACTCTCAAGAGACTTCTCCAACACCACAGTTCAAAAGCATCAATTCTTCAGTGCTCAGCTTACTTTATAGTCCAACTCTCACATCCATACATGACTACTGGAAAAACTATAACTTTGACTAGACAGACCTTTGTTGGCAAAGTAATGTCTCTGCTTTTTAATATGCTGTTTAGGTTGGTCATAACTTTTCTTCCAAGGAGCAAACGTCTTTTAATTTCAAGCTTGCAGTCACCATCTGCAGTGATTTTTGAGTCCCCCAAAATAAAGTCTCTCACTGTTTCCATTGTTTCCCCATCTATTTGCTATGAAGTGATGGGACCGGATGCCACGATCTTAGTTTTTTTGAATGTTGAGTTTTAAGCCAACACTTTCACTCTCCTCTTTTATTTTCATCAAGAGGCTCTTTAGTTCCTCTTCACTTTCTGCCCTAAGGGTGGTGTCATCTGCATATCTGAGGTTATTGATATTTCTCCCAGCAATCTTGATTCCAGCTTGTGTTTCATCCAGCCCAGCATTTCTCACGATGTACTCTGCATATAAGTTAAATAAGTATGTTGACAATATACAGCCTTGATGTACTCCTTTCCCAATTTGGAACCAGTCTGTTGTTCCATGTCCAGTTCTAGCTGTTGCTTCCTGACCTGCATACAGGTTTCTCAGGAGGCAGGTAAAAGGTAGCCTGGTATTCCCATCTCTTTCAGAATTTTCCACAGTTTATTGATCCACACAGTCAAAGGCTTTGGAGTAATCAATAAAGCAGAAGTAGATGCTTTTCTGGAACTCTCTCGCTTTTTCAATGATCCAACAGATGTTGGCAATTTGATCTCTGGTTCCTCTGTGTTTTCTAAATCCAGCTTGAACATCTGGAAGTTCATGGTTCACATACTGTTGAAGCCTTGCTTGGAGAACTTAGAGCATTACTTTGCTATCATGTGAGATGAGTGCAATTGTGTGGTAGTTTGAACATTCTTTGGCATTTCCTTTCTTTGGGATTGGAATGAAAACTGAGCTTTCCCAGTCGTTTGGCCACTGCTGAGCTTTCCAAATTTGCTGGCATATTGAGTACAGCACTTTCACAGCATCATCTTTCAGGATTTGAAAATAGCTCAACTGGAATTCCATCACCTCCACTAGCTTTGTTCATAGTGATACTTCCTAAAGCCCACTTGACTTCACATTCCAGGATGTCTGGCTCTAGGTGAGTGATCACACCATCATGGTTATCTGGGTCATTAAGATCAGCCAAACAGCTGACCCACCTCCTTTGCATTTAGATTTATGGGACTCTGGTTTGGGGAAGGCTTTGGTTTGCTCTGCCTGCTGCCATCTTGGCCCTGAGCCCAGCTGTTAAGGGGAGCATTTAGGTGTGTCTTTGGTGAGGCAGTTTTTTTTTTTTTTAACTGATTTATGAGGTTGGGGGGGGTCCACTCTCGGGAGAGGGCCTGGTGGCTGGACAGGGAACAAGGACGCTGGTGTGGCCTTCTTTGAGGTCTTAGTGACTCAGGAACAAGGCAGGCGTCTTGATCTTTTTCCCGGCTCATAAACCAAGTTTATGGGGTACTGTCTTCGGATTTGCAGTGGGCTGGAAGCGTGGCTGTGGGGGCAGCTCTCGGGGTGGCCCTGGGGAGCCTGGGACCTGCAGCCCTGGACTTGTGTTGGGGACCCCCGTGAGAAAGTAGGCTTGTACTTGGGCAGGCTGAGTGCCACCCTGGGGCCTGTTTGCTTTGTTCAGAGGGCAGTAGGGGTGGGGGTGGAGCTGAGGAGGAGGAAGGAGGAGGGAAATCATGTTTCCTGAGTATCTCACCCCAACCTGTTGAACTGGGCACAGGGGAGTCACGGAGACAAGAGCCATTTCCCGGCTCTTGCAGAACCCCCAGCACTTGGAGGGCAGAGGAACAAAGAAAGTGACCATCAGAATCACGGTGCAGTAATAACAGGAGAGGGTGGGACTTCCCTGGTGGTCCAGTGGTTAAGACTCCGTGCTCCCGGTTCCCGTGCCTGGGTTCAATCCCTGGTCAGGGAACTAGATCCCACATGCCACGGTGAAGACTGAAAATCCTGTGTGCCTCAACTGAGACCTGGTGAGCCAAATTTAAAGAAAAGAAGTTAGGAGCTTCTCTGTAGGTAAGGGCTTCCCAGGTCTTATCTCATTCAAGCCTCACAGTGATACCAGGTGCAACCTTCTGTTACCACCCCCATTTTATAGGCAAAGCAGCTGAGGCAGAGCCAGGCTCAGTCACTGGGGCAATGACAGAGAACTAGAGCTGAGAAGAGCCAGACTGGACCCCAGACTGTCCAGACCTGCAGGCTAAACTTCCCCTCCTACTTCCTCACTAGGGCTTGGGGGCATGGAGGAGCCCAGGGGAGGGCAGGGTCTGCTCTGTTGGGGTGGGAGTGGGATATGCAGCTGTCTCCATACTGATGCCTGGTTGGGACTTTGAAGGATGCGTAGGACTTAGGTGCAGAAGGGGCAGGGAGGATGTTTCAGCAGAAGGAACAGTCCGTGCATAGGCAGAGAGGCCTGAGCCCACTCAATGGGTTTGGGGAATTATAGGTGGTTCAGTCCTGCAGGAGCATAAAGCAGAAGCAGGGGAGAGGTGAGGTGACCATAGACGAGGCGCAAGGCGAGGAAGGCCTGTCTTGTTCTGCTAAATTATTAGGACTCTGTACATGACACCGTCCCCGCCCTCCAGGGCGTTTCCTGAGCGGTGGAGATGAGCCATGTCATCAAGAAGTGATGATGGGAACTTCTCTGGCAGTCCAGTGATTAAGACTCTGTGCGTCCAATGCAGGAGGTACAGATTTGACCCCTGGTGGGGGAACTAAGATCCCATATGCTGTGCAATGAGGCAAAAAAGAAAAAAATGATGAAAAATCCACCGACATGCAGGTACCAGTGTGGGGAGGGCAGAGGAGGGAGGTCTGCCCTGGGTCCAGGAGAGATGGGCCATAGCAGAGACTTCCTGGAGAAAGGGCTATCTTGCTGGAGTTAATAGGAAGAAGTGGTGTTTGAACAAAGGTGCAGAGGTTTAAAAGAAAGTACTAGGTGTATTTGAGGGACATGAAGAAAATGAAGGGGTGGCAAGAAAGATCAGCAAAGCATACGTGATGTTCAACCCTACCCACCAAACGCCCCTTTGGAGTCTGACCTTGGCTCACATTCTGACTTTCTGCTGACTGGCTGTGTGACCTTGTGCAAGTCGCTAAACCTCTCTGAGCCACAGTTTCCTTCTCACCTGTAAACTGGGTGGAAACAAATGATGATAACCTCCTAGAGTTCTGATGAGGGATTGACTCACTCTGGTATCATCACAAGATCTTGGCCATGTCAGCCAACCACCTTAACCAGGGGTCAGAAAACTTTTTCTGTAAAGGATCAAATAATAAATATTTTAAATATTGTGGGCTATTTGGTCTCTGTTGCAACTACTTAACTCTGCCATTGTGGCAGCAGAGCAGCCGTAGGCAAAACGTAAATCAATAAACATGGATGTGTGCCAATTCAACTTTGTTTCTGGACCCTGAAATTTGAATTTCATATATTTGTCATGTATCACAAAATATTCTTCATGCTTTTATTCTCCACTCCCTTCCCCCAGACTGGGCTCCCTGTGTTATAGAGCAGCTTCTACCTTTATTAAAAACATTTTTAGTCCTTACCCTGCTGCTCTCCCCCCGGGCGTCCCTTCCCAATAAAGTCTCTTGCTTTGTCAGCAAAAAAAAAAAAAACCAAACATTTTTAGTTCATGAACCATACAAAGACAGGCAGTGCAACAGATTTGGCATGCAGGCCACAGTTTACTGACCTCTGACCCGGATTATTATTTCTTTAATATTTTCTTTAGTATCATTGACATATATACACTAATAGATAGCTGGTGGGTGGCTGCTAAATAAGACAGGGAGCCCAGTCTGGGGCTCTGTGATGACCTAGAGGGATGGAGTTGGGAGGGGGGAAGGCAGGCTCAAGAGGAAGGGAATATATATATTTATATATATATATATATATATTTATAATTATGACTGATTTAGAGTTGTTGTGTGGCAGAAACCAACACAACATTGTAAAGCAATTCTCCTCTAACTAAAAAAATATTTTCTTTAGATTCACCTAGTATTTCTTAAATAAATTCATTTGAAAAGGAAAATTTACATCCCTTAATAGAAGATGACAGTGAAAATAACCTAGAAAAGCAAACTGGCATCATTAAATTTTCACCAGGCCCAGCCCAAGGGTCCAAGCCTGGGGTCTGTTCTGTCTGTACTAAAGAGACATGGAGAGGTTCCAGGGACAAATAGAATAAGACAGACCTTCTCTCGGTCAAATTCAAAGAAAAAAATGTGGAAAAAGAATGAATAAGAGGTTATCTCACTGCTTAATGCCGCATCCTGTACGACCTAACACCATCTTGTGGGAGGCGGCATTGGAAGTCCCATCACTGCGCCCAGCCCTGGTCACGGAGCCCACTCATGGCGTGTGCTGTGTTCTAATCACGGGAAGCAAAACGCTGCCTCTGACCTGCTGTGAGCCAACCTCTACAAGGGTTTTGAAATCACCTAATGACAAGTTGATGGCCTGTGCAGGGAATTATTACTGTTAATAAAATACTAATCACAGTAATGGGGATGAATTTGGGCTGATGAGACCTAAGTGCCCGAAGGCCGCCAAGCATCTTTGAAAAGCATCATTAAAATAATAATTAAAATTGCAGCTAGAGTGAGTCAAGGTCATGAAAGCAACTGAGGCCCCGTGGAAGAGGCCGCAGAGAAAGTCTTGGGACCCCACCTGCCCCGCCCCAGGCAGAGGCTTGCAGGAGGCCCTTGAAGACGAGATAAACGGTTGGAAATTTGTTGGAGGTGCTGAGGCCCCTAATGAGATGATGACTTTTAAAGATTAATTAATTAGTTGTGGCTCGATCTTTGCTGCTCTGCTCGGACTTTCTCCAGTTGTGGCGAGCAGGGGCTGCGCTTTGTTGCTACGCATGGGCTGCTCATTTCGGGGGCTTCCCTTGTTGCGGAGAACAGGCTCTAGGGCGCCTGGGCTCCCGTCATTGTGGCACGTGGCCCACAGTGCGGGCTCAGCAGCCCTGGTGCTCCATGGCATGTAGGATCTTCCTGGACCAGGGGCTGAACTCATTGTCCACGGCACTGGCAGGCGGATTCCTAACTGCTGGACCACCGGGGAAGTCCCAGGATGATGCCTTTTGATGCGGGGCCTCTCGTTGGGGGTTCCCGGACCTTGCTGGCCTCGTCTGAGTAATGCAGATAATGACACCTTCTGTGTAGGAGGAGGGGGCTGGACAGTAAGAGCCCTGGTGGTCCTTGTCCATCCCCTGCGGCCAGCTCTTCTCTGCTGGAGGCAGATCCTGGTGCCCTGGTCACTTCACCGGCCAGGTGCCCTCCAGCTGGGAGAAAACACTTAACTCAGGGGTTGCAAACTTGCTCCCTGGGGGCCAAGTCTGGCGCTTAGATGTGTTTTTTCTCCCCGGTAAAGTCAAAAGTTAGAGAACAACCTTTGGCATTTATTACACATTATGAGGTAACAATAGCAGACAGAAGCGTATAAAGTACATGCCTTTACAGTTCAGTGAGCTGTCACACGGCAAACAACTCCAGCGCTGGCCAGACCCAGAGCATGAACACGGCAGGGGCCCTGGACGCCCTTGGGTCTCCTCCCGTCACTTGGCACCATTTAAAAAATTTTTTTTTTTTTAATTTTTTATTAGTTGGAGGCTAATTACTTCACAGCATTTCAGTGGGTTTTGTCATACATTGATATGAATCAGTCATAGATTTACACGTATTCCCCATCCCGATTCCCCCTCCCACCTCCCTCTCCACCCGATTCCTCTGGGTCTTCCCAGTGCACCAGGCCCGAGCACTTGTCTCATGCATCCAACCTGGGCTGGGGATCTGTTTCACCGTAGATAGTATACATGCTGTTCTTTTGAAATATCCCACCCTCACATTCTCCCACAGAGTTCAATAGTCTGTTCTGTATTTCTGTGTCTCTTTTTCTGTTTTGCATATAGGGTTATCGTTACCATCTTTCTAAATTCCATATATATGTGTTAGTATGCTGTAATGTTCTTTATCTTTCTGGCTTACTTCACTCTGTATAAGGGGCTCCAGTTTCATCCATCTCATTAGGACTGGTTCAAATGAATTCTTTTTAACGGCTGAGTAATATTCCATGGTGTATATGTACCACAGCTTCCTTATCCATTCATCTGCTGATGGGCATCTAGGTTGCTTCCATGTCCTGGCTATTAAAAACAGTGCTGCGATGAACATTGGGGTGCACGTGTCTCTTTCAGATCTGGTTTCCTCAGTGTGTATGCCCAGAAGTGGGATTGCTGGGTCATATGGCAGTTCTATTTCCAGTTTTTTAAGAAATCTCCACACTGTTTTCCATAGCGGCTGTACTAGCTTGCATTCCCACCAACAGTGTCGACTGTGTGATACTGTTTTTTTCTGACATACCAACCGTACAATTCTTCAACACCAACTAGGCGTCCCACAATTCAATTCAGTTCTGACACTAGAATTAGCACAGGCTCCACAAGTTCAGGGCACAGACCGCACAAGACTGCCCGCGTTTCAGAGAACAATCACAAGTTCCAGGGGCCACCTGTACTTCTCCCCAACCAGGTATAAATCCATAGCCTCCTCCTTAGGGTGGAAGTCACACATCTGTGGGGTGGGATGGTGAGGGGAGTGGGACCCGCTCGAATCCTGGGGGAGAAGCTTTGTATTGTGGGAGCATCATGGATCTGGGGGTCAGATAAGCCTGGTTTCAACCTTTGGGCCGCCACTCTGGACAAGTGCAGTCTTCCGGGCCTCAGGTTCCCGCTCGATAACTTGGGCACAATGACTGCCGCCTCACAGGGTCACTGTTAGGACTGAGCAAGTGCTGAGTAGAAGCTCCGTAAATGGTTCGTCACTGCATCCAGCCTAAGCAGAGGGGTTGCAAGAAACCAGGGGTGTCCCATCTCTGCCTCCTTCAAAACCAAGTTCAAGGCCACCTCCTTCAGGAAGCCTCCCCGGGTTCCCAGCAGCCCCACTGTCCTTGTCTTTGCTTTCGAATTCCCCAGGACTTTGGTTTATGGACAACATCCCCTCCTGCCTCTGCAGCTCCTGCCAGCCTCCGGGAGCACTCTGCACCTTGTCATTCATCACTTCGGGCCCTCTGTGGGTATCGCTGGGCCGCAGAGCCTTCTTGGGGATGGGGTTCTGGGAGAGAGTAGACAGTAGGGTCTACGGGGTCCTGCAGACCCGCTCCTACCCCGCACCTGCTCCGGGGCTCCGCAGAGGGCATGCCTTGCTAGTGGCGGACTTTGGTCTGTCTCTTGTCCCTTCTTGGCAAGGAAATATATGGGGATGACTTTTCTTTTGCCAGAGAATATAACTGGGGGTTGCACACCTGTCTCGTTTAACAGCCCCCAAGTTTTTCCCTGATGGTAAAAAAAAAAAAGCAAAACTATGTATAGTTTTATTTTGTTAAACTATACATAACATAAGATTTACCATTTGAACCATTTTAAGTGTACAGTTCAGTGGTATTCAATTCATTCACAGTACTGTGCACCTATTACCACTAACCGTTTCCAGACTTTGTCATCATCCCAATCCGATACCCTGGACCCATTAAATACTAACTCCCTGCTCCCCTCCCTCCAGTTCCTGGTGATCGCTCTTCCAGTTTCTGTCTCTGTAGCCTGTTCTAGATGCCTTACATAAGTGGAATCATGCAATGTTTATCCTTTCGTGTCTGGCTTATTTCACTTGGCATAATGTCTTCTAGATTCATCCATGTGATAGCATGTGTCAGAATTTCCCTTCTTTTTATGGCTGAGTAATAGCCCATTGGATGTCTTTACCACATTTTGTTTATTCATTCATCCGTAGACACACACTTTGGCTGTTTCCAGGTTTTGGCTACTGTGAATAACATTGCTCTGAGCGCTGGTGGACAGGATGTCTTTTAGTCCCTGCTTTCAATTCCTGAGTACATATTCCTAGGAACGGAACTGCTGGTAGTTCTGTTTAGCTTCTTGAGAAAATGCTGAACTGTTTTCCATCGTGTCTGCACCTTTTACATTCTCAAGAGCAGTGCACGAGGGTTCCAAATTCTCTACATTCTGGTCAACACTCGTTATTTCCAACCCCCCCCCTTTTTTTTTTCTGGGTGATAGCCATCCTCGTGGGTATGAAGTGGTTTCTCATGTGGTGGTAACACTATAATTTTAAGGGTAGCTCTTATAGCCCCACTTTTACAGTGAGGGAAACTGAGGCTCAGAAAAATAACTTGACGTCACACACTTGTGTAATAGGGAAGGACCTTCGGATTCTATTACAAGTTAATCACTAAACGGATGTTACCCATAAGCTTAAATTATACATAATGGCCCATCTCTGGGAACCCTGCCTCCCAGGTAATGACATTAAGCTAAAATACCTTTGTTTAGCTCACAGAGAGCATTTGACCAGGCCCATCTGTGAATGACTCTGGTAGCTGACCGGGACCAGGAAATCTTTGACTTTACTCCCACCCCTTTTATATAAAGTAGGCCTGAATTCTAACTCGGGCAAGAGGGTTCTCTGGGGCCGAGTCTACGACCTTCTCGGTCTGCTGGCTTCCTGAATAAAGTCGCTATTCCCTGCCCCGGTAACTCGTCTCGGTTTATCGGTTTGTCGTGTGGTGGGCAGTGCCGGCTTGGACTTGGTAACACGTGGCGCTGGGATTTGAACGGGGCTGGGAGGTGACTATCCCCGCCGCCCCACTCGAATTCCTTGAGGGTAAGGACTGTGTCTTCCTGTTCCTTTGTGAACACCAAGAAGGAAGAGAACTCTAGCCTAGAACTACCGAATCTGGGGGCAGCTGAACGGTCCCACGAGACTGTCTCCTCCGAGCCCCCCACCACCATTTTTTAGCTGGGAAGCCTGAGGCTCTGAGAGGGGTGACTGGCGCTTGAGCGAGCAGCAGGACGCAGACAGTGTCACCGGCCCTGGGCCCCACAGCTCTGCCGCTCGAGGGTTACCTCTCCAGCTGCTCGCCACCCTCTCATCTGAGCCGTGGCATGGCTGGGCCCCGGGAGGCAGGCCTGGACTCCAGGTCGGGGGACCAAAGTCCAGGTCACAGGGGGTGAACTGTGCTTCCCCAAAGCCTCCTCCAAACTAGACGTCAACCCTGCCTGTGAGCCGGGAGGTCTGACTTTCCCCTGACAGGTGAGGATGGTGGCTGACCTCGAATGGGACCCCCAGAGGAGGGCTGAGGTCTGGGGACTCCTGACCACCGGCCAGACAAGCTCTTTCCCCCAGACAACCTCGGTGGTCGTCTCCAAAGGAGGCCAGAAGGTCCTGAGGATGGATCCCAACCGAATGGCAGAGGCTTTTCTCGGCTGCATGGGAGGTGGGCAACCAGGGAGTAAAGGGAGGGGTCTGTCCATCCGCTGAATCAGGGGCGTGCAAGTCACAGGGGCAGTCCTGGCTGGACCACATATTTGTTGTGTGACATTCGCAAGTCAGTTGAGATTCCTGGGCCTCCGTTTCCTCATCTGTGAAATGGGGATGTGAGCATGTGCTCATAGCATCGTATGAGGGTCAAATGATCGCCTGTGTGAATAAAGTGGAGGCCGGTAAGCACCTGATCCATAACAACCACTCAGCAAGGTGAGCTACAACTAATCACCATTTTCTGCCTCATCTTGAGCTAGTAGCATTGGGCTGGGTGAGGAGCTAAGTGTCAGGGTTATGTCCGAAGTGACCTTTCCTCCCAGTTTAGGCTCTTCTGGAAGAGGCTCTTTCCCTCCCCTCTGAGGCCCCTCTGACCCCTGGGTCTCCATCTCTCATTGTTACTTATGACACCGTCACCTTCATCCTTCCAAAGGTTGGCAGACAGAAACCAGTGGTGTTACTGTTCCTCCCAGGGATGTTTACATTTCAAGGCGCGGGGGTGGGGGGCGGTCCTTTAAAACCCTCACCAACAAGGATCAGGCTCTGTTGGCTTCAGAAGTCTTTGCAGTGCAAAATAACATGAATAACCATACCGACCATTCATTAAGTACCTACCACGTGCCAGACATTGGCACCGTCCTTTCCTTAATTGTCCTAACAAAAGCCTGAGGTTGGGACCCTATTTTATAAATGAAGAAAGTAAGGCACAGAGACCATTAGTAACTTGCCCAACTATCACATGGTAAGTGGCAGAGAAGAGACGCAAACCCAGGCAAGCTGACTCCAGAGTCCACTCAGTATGCATCAGCCATGTGTTCCAGACGCTTTATGTGCATGACTGTCTCTGGTGTCTCTACCTGGCAATATGCTGGGTTTCTCTTTTGACCCTCACACCAGCCCTATGAAGTATATTACCCCACAATTTAGAGGTGAGACAGCGGAGACCTGGAGAGAGAATTGCTTTCTGTCACCTCTTCTGCTGTCGCAGTATCCCTCAGAAGCTGCTCTGTCCTGATCATCCCCGCCCCAGTCCCCTGGGGATGGTGGGAGTGTGAGGAGAGGGAGAGCAGGCATTAGCTTTGGAAACAGAATTTCAGGTTCCCACCTGCCCTACTGCTAGCTTCACAGTTCTGGGAAAATCCCAGAGCCTTGTAAGCCTGGATATTCTCATGAGTACAATGGCGGAAGTTGCGCCCATCTAAAGGGCTGTTGTGAGCCTGAAATAGAAGATGCTCTGGGCAGAAGGCACATAGTAGGTGCTCAATAAATTGTTTCATTGTCCCTAAAGCTACATGTTTTCCTTCATGTCCTTTTAGCACTATGCCAGCTGCCTCTCTTAGTCCCACTTACTAGAGGTAAACTCATGTCTAGTTATTCAAGGACCTGGGACTGGAAAGTTCTTCAAGTCAAAGGCCACATCCCATGCATCTTTAGATCTCCCATTTGGCCCAGTGCTTTTTATTTTACACAATAGTGGTTTTTTTTTTTCCCCAAAGTGAAAATAGTTTTTCTGTTTTTCTCCTTTTAAAAGTGTGTGCTGTGCTAAGTCATGGTCGACTCTTTGTGACCCTATTGCCTGTAGCCTGCCAGGCTCCTCTGTTCATGCAATTTTTCAGGCAAGGATATTGCAGTGGGTTGCCATTTCCTCCTCCGAGGGATCTTCCCGACCTAGGGATTGAACCCCTGTCTCTTATGTCTCCTGCATTGGCAAGCAGTTTCTTTACCACTTTGTGCCACCTGAGACGCCCCCTTTTAAATGTAATAAGGGCTCATTTTAAAATGCAGGTAGAATTTGACTGGCTTTGTCAAATGACGTGAGGTTTAAATGAGATAATGGTGTTGTTTTTACCACTGTGACTTGCAACTGTTTTTATATGTGTTACATATGTGTGTGTATATACATATATATATATATATATATATATATATATATGTATGTATACATATGTATTTATCAGTTTAGTTCAGTTCAGTTCAGTCACTCAGTCGTGTCCGACTCTTTGTGACCCCATGGACTGCAGCACACCAAACTTCCCTGTCCATCACCAACTCCCGGAGTTTACTCAAACTCATGTCCATTGAGTCGGTGATGCCATCCAACCATCTCATCCTCTGTCGTCCCCTTCTCCTCCTGCCTTCAATCTTTCCCAGCATCAGGGTCTTTTCCAATGAGTCAGTTCCTCGCATTAGGTGGCCAAAGTATTGGAATTTCAGCTTCAACATCAGTCCTTCCAATGAATATTCAGGACTGATTTCCTTTAGGATGGACTGGTTGGATCTCCTTGCAGTCCAAGGGACTCTCAAGAGTCTTCTCCAACACCACAGTTCAAAAGCATCAATTCTTTGGCACTCAGCTTTCTTCACAGTCCAACTCTCACATCCATACATGACTGCTGGAAAAACCATAGCCTTGACTAGACGGACCTTTGTGGCAAAGTAATGTCTCTGGTTTTTAATATGCTATCTAGGTTGGTCATAACTTTTCTTCCAAGGAGCAAGCGTCTTTTCATTTCATGGTTGCAGTCACCATCTGCAGTTATTTTGGAGCCCCCCAAAATAAAGTCTGTCACTATTTCTATTGTTTCCCCATCTATTTGCCATGAAGTGATGGGACCAGATGTCATGATCTTAGTTTTCTGAATGTTGAATTTTAAGCCAACTTTTTCACTCTCCTCTTTCATTTTCATCAAGAGGCTCTTTGGTTCTTTATATATACATACATGCTATTATTCAGAAAACAGTGAAAGGCGTATAAAAAACAAAAACCATCAGCTGACCTCTGGGATGTCCTTACAGATTTTTTTTCTAGGTATATACATACAGACAGAGCCACAGACCAAAGATGAATATTTTAAAAGTGGGATTTTATAGTTTTATTCATTTTTAATTGCAGTATAGTTGATGTGCAGTATTATATAAGTTACAGATGTACAACATAGTGATTCACAATTTTTAAAGTTTATGGTTCCTACACAGTATTGGCCATGTTCCCTGGCTGTACAACGCACCCTTATATACATAATAGTCTGTACCTGTGACTCCCCCACCTGCGTCTTGTCCCTCCTCTCTTCTTTCTCCTGCTGGTAACCTCTACTTTGTTCTCTGTATCTGTGAATCTGTTTATTTTTTGTTATATTCACTAGTTTGTTTTAGTTTTTAGATCCCATGTATAAATGATATGGTTTTACAGTGGTGCCTTTTCCCTTCAGTGATAACTGGAGGACCTCCTTCGTGCCAATAAAGATGTGTGTGTTATCCCCAGGATTGCTTGAGTATGACTTCTTATGGACATGTCATGACTTAAGCAGTCGATCCCCAGTTGCTGGACATGGAGGTGACGCCTCTCATCTGAGCTATGCTGGAAGGTGCAGGGCGGGTTTGGACCAAGGAATCCTCTGGCTGGCTGAAGTCTCTGCAGTTACAGAATAGCCATGGGGGAAGTCACCAAGGCTGACATGGTGACTTCTGCAGCGAGTCATTTCAAACTTGCGTTCAGGACAATTAGGGAGCCAGTCCTGTCATCAGGTTCTGGGATGAGTTCAGACGCATTCCTCCTTTTCATGGCCCTGGAAGGGGCAGGCCTCCGGGAAGAAGGACTTTGACTCACTCCTTGCTGGCAGTCGCCTCCCACGAGGCGGCCCCACGACTGGGACGTCTGTTTCAGCAAAACAGGACCACGAGGCCACAGAGGACCTGCCTGCCTTCCTCTGAGCGCTTTCCCTGGCAAGTGAAAAGCTTTTGCAAACCAGAAATCAGAGGTGGGTTATGTAGGAATTTACCCAGCTCATCTCTTAATGGGAGCAAAGCAAACCAGTGGAGGAGACAGGAGGGTCCCCACCAGGTGAAGACGCCCCTGTCCTGCCCCACTTTGCTTCTGGAACTCCCAGGGTCTCCCTGGCCACAACCCACACACCCTGCAGCTGCAGGGTCCCTGCTCATCCTGAGGTTGGTGTGGACATTGCAGTATCCAGGCAGGATCTGGTTTAAGGTTTCAGATCTAAGATCGCCAGGCTCTGGAATGGGGGAAAGAATCTAGCTTCTCCTCTCCAAGCCTCAGTTTCTCCATCTATAAAAGGGGAATGAGAGTCTTTCCCCAGATTGATGAGGTTTGGAGAGAATGAGGTGATCCATGTGAAATGATGCCTGGCCCATAGACTATTTCTACTGGGACGGATCTGAGAAGGACAACATGAGGAATGAGCGAAATGCCGGGCATGGAGCAGAGAGAAGTACCTGTTGGTTCTCGGGGTCAGAGGCCTATCTCTTCGGGCAGAGATGGGCGTGTCGCATCGTGGAGCCCGACACTTTGTAGAGCTTTCTGACAATGAGGACAAGGAAGCCTGGGAGGTCATCTCTGAGCGAGGGCTGCAGGCTTTCGAGTGACTGCAAAGAGCCACCCGCCTCTGTCAGGCTCCCTTCCAGGAACGTTATTACGTGTTTCATTTAGCCCCGACCACAACCTCATGGCTCCCCCAAATGGCTCGGTGGGTAAAGACTCTACCTGCAATGCAGGAGCTGCAGGAGACGGGGGTTCGATCCCTGGGATTCGAAAGATCCCCTGGAGGAGGAAATGGCAACCCAGTTCAATATCCTTGTTTGGAAACTTCCCGTGGATGGAGGAGCCTGGTGGGTTACAGTCCATAGGGTTGCAGAGTCGGACAGGCTGAGCACGCACAGCACGCAGCAGAGCCCTGAGGGGCAGAGGCCTCAGAGCTGTTTTGCAGACAGAGACACTGCGGCTCAGAGGGTCCCGTGGCACACATCGAGCAAGGAGCCATCTCATGAAGCTCGGGGCTTGAAATTGATTCGGGCACATCAAAGAGAGGGGCCCTGCCTCCTCGGGGCTGGACTTCCGGCTGCACTGGCAGAGGGCGAGTGGCCTGGGGCTGGGGTGACAGGGCCTGACTTCTCCCTTCCAAGGAGATAGACGGTCTCCTTCCCTCCCTTAAGGAGCCCTCACTTCCTGACATGCGGGAGACAAGGAATTAGTGGGAATGCTATGGACAAATGAATCTACAATGGGGAAGAGCAACAAGAGGTCCCTACCTACCCTGGTTTTGAAGGTGCAGAGTGGTTCTAGGGGAAGTGTTACCCTTCCAATAAAAAAGCACTGATTATGCTAAATAGGTTTATGGAAGTAGAGTTGATTTACAAGATTGTATTAGTCTCAGGTATACAGAAAAGTGATTTTTTGATATATTTTTTCAGATTATTTTCTATTATAGGTTATTTACAAGATGTTGAATATAGTTCCCTATGTTATACAGTAAATCATAGTTGTTTATCTCTGACTATACTAAATATTGGACTTCCCTGGTCAACCCTGATTATACATTGGAAGGACTGGTGCTGAAGCTGAAGCACCAATGACTCATTGGAAAAGACCCTGATGCTGGGAAAGATTGAGGGGAGGAGGAGGAGGGGGTGACGGAGGATGAGATGGTTGGATGGCATGATTGACACCATGGGACATGAGTTTGAGCAAACCCTGGGAGATGGTGAAGGACAGGGAAGCCTGGTGTGCTGCAGTTCATGGGGTCACAAAGAGGCAGACACGACTTAGCGACTGAATAAGGGCAACTGGTGGCTCAGCATAAAGAATCCACCTGCCAATGCAGAAGACTCAGGAGATGGGGTTCAATCTCTGTGTCGGGAAGATCCCTTGGAGAAGGAAATGGCAACCCACTCCAGTATCCCTGTCTGGGAAATCCCATGGATGGAGGACGTGGCGAGCTACAGTCCACAGGGTTGCAAAGAGTTGGACACGGCTTAGTGACCAAACAACAATACAATCATCTGGGATTTGGAGCAATCTGAACTCTCATAGATGTTGGGAAAGATTGAAAGCCAGAGGAGAAGGGGACGACAGAGGATGAGATGGTTGGATGGCATCACCAACTCAATGGACATGAGTTTGGGTAAACTCCAGAAGCTGGTGATGGACAGGGAGGCCTGGCGTGCTGCGATTCATGGGGTCGCAAAGAGTTGGACACGACTGACTGAACTGAACTGAAATGAACTGAACTGAACTCTTGTATGCTCCTGGGGGTATACATTTATATGGCCAACTTAGAAAACTATCTGACTATATCTACTAACTTTAAACATACACAAACCCTGACACACAGCAATCCTATCCCTCAGTTTCTACTCAAGAAGAACAAATACTTATGTTCACCTAAAGACAGAGATGAGAAGGCTCTTAGCAGCTTGACTTCAAATAGCCCCAAACTAGAAAACACCCAAATGTCCATCCGTGGTAGAATGGACAAATACATTGTGGCATGTTCATTGCACGTGATATGACCCAGCAAAGAAGAACAAAGTGCTGCCACACTCAACTACGCAGATGGATCTCCTACAGATAAGACTGAGCAAAAGAAGTAAAAAAATGTACTGTCCGATTCTGTTGTCCATGAGGCTAGAAAGGAATCCACGGCGAGAAACGTCAGAGCCCAGTCACCTTTGGGAGGTGTCACTGGAAGGGGTCACCAGGGAGATTTCTGTTTGTGGGAAACGAGCTGGGTGTGGAGTACTCTGGGGTGTGCATGTGTAGAAATTCATCGAGCTGTACACATATTTGTTGAATGTACATCATCCCTAATGCAAAGTCAAAACAAGACAGCAAATGAAGAAGTGCTGCTAAGGCCAGGATCTGGAGGATAAGTGAGAGCTAGCCAGCGAGAAGGGGACCCGTGTCCCTGGAGGTGGAACCAGCATGTGTAAAGACCCAGAGGTGGGAGGGCACAGTGTTGCTTCCCATGGCAGCTCTGGGCTCATCTGACGATGCGCCTGCCTGTCGCTTCTCCATGCCCGGTTCTACTCACTTGAAGGCCAACACCGTGGAACAGGGTGGTAGAAATCACTTCAAGGACTCACTTCTCAGACCAGTGTTTGAATGTTCCATCTTTGGGTGGTCGAGGAGGAGGCCTGAGCTGGAGCAGAATGGATGGGACTTGGAGTTCAAAGTCGGGTTCAGAGGTCAACTGTGCTGTGAATTGTGTGTTTTGGGACAGGCTCTTCACCCTCTAAGCCTCAGGCTCCCTGTAAGAAGGGTCTTTAACATGCAGAGGTTTAGTGATCGAGTCAGGGTAAAGAAGATATTGGGCTTCCCAGGTCGTAAAGAATCCACCTGCCAACACAGGAGACATAGAGATATGAGCTTGACCCCTGGGTCAGGAAGATCCCCTGGAGGAGGGCACGGCAACCCACTCCGATATTGCTTGCCTGGAGAATCCCCATGGATGGAGGAGCCTGGCAGGCTACAGTCCCCGTGGTTGTAAAGAATAGGACACAAATGAAGCAGCTTGGCACGCATGCAAAGATGTTTAACAGATGTAGTCATTTGGAAATGACGGAAGAAGGCCTAAAAGCAAGGGCCTGTCCAAATTTGTGGCTCCCCCTAGAATGACCCAGCATGGCCCTGGTTAGGCTTATGAAACTCTCAGCCTTTACTTCCTGTCCCAAGACTCCCCCCACCAAAACGGTGCCTGGCAGGGGGTTGAGGAATGTTGATTCATGATAACTGGCACTTAAAACATGCCAGGCACTGCTCTCAGCTCTGTGGACTTGTTTCATCCTCATGGTAACCCCGTAAACTACTACCATCTCATTTTACAGAGGGAGAAACTGAGGGACAGAGCAGGTGAGTAACTTGTCCACAGCCACACAGTAAATTGATAGAGCCTGGCCCTGCATCCCCTGCTCGTAACCACACTGCCATACCGCCCGGCTGGCCTGCATGAGAGAGGCCCTGAGAAGGTACTAGAAGCAACCAGGGTTCTGCTGACCAAGAAGAAGGCTGTCTGGGCAGCCAGTGGGACACTCTGGCGCCCTGACGTCGGTGAAACCCACGCCCTTTTCGAGGAAGGCAAACCCACCCAGAATAATTGTTGAGCCAACAGGTAGCTTAAGCCGCCTGTAAGCCTGGAGGTGCCCAGGAGGGACGAGGCTGGGCAGCGTGCCGTCGCTGCTGGGATGGGTGAGAGTCACCGTTTCTGCCAGCTCTTTTTTTTTTTGCTGTTGTTATTGTCATTATTGTTTGGGGGGAGGAGAGATGGGCCCTCTCAAGAATCTGCCTGTGCCTTTTAAAGGATTAATTTTCACCTGGAGCATCATGTGGAACTAATAACCACTCCCTTTCCTCTGTGCCGTCATGTTTTAATGCTGTCTTTCATTTCGCCATGAAGACACCTGATGGGAATGTTCTAGAAACTGCAGCCTGGGGGTGGGAATGGGGGACGCAAGGGAGAGGGCAGTTCATTCTTCTTGGCAGCAGAACTGGGCTCAGATGACGGGGAGGGCCACTGGGTGTGGGATCATGGGAGAGGCTTATTTTTTGCCCTGCTTCTTGAGACATTTATGGGTTTTTCACACTGGCATAAGCAAAAAGAATGAAAAAGAAATAATGGTGATAATAGCTAACATTTTACTGAGCATTTACTGCATGCTGACTTTATACGCATTAAGTCATTTAACCCTTAACCACCCTCCCAGGTAGATATTATTTTTTTTTTAAGTCTTTATTGAATTTTTGTTATAATATTGCTCACTTTATGTTTTGTTTTTGTGGCCCAAGGCATGCAGGATCTTAACTCCCTTACCAGGGATTGAACCTGCACCCCCTGCATTGGAAGGCGAAGTCTTAACCTCTGGACCACCAGGAAAGTCCCCGGGGTAGATATTTTTATTAGTACCATTTCCAGATGAGGAACTGATGTGCAGAAAAGTAAATAAGGTAATGCAAAATTCAAACTACCAAATTTTAGAAGAGGTTGGCAATAGAAAGGAAGGTCCTACTGATGCTATAATGTGAATTTGAAAAACATGATACTTGGTGAAAGAAGCCAGGCACGAGGGATCACATATTGTATGATTCCGTTTATAGGAAATGTCCATAAAAGGCAAATCTATAGACACGGAAAGACAATTAGTGGTTGCCTGGGGCAGGAGGTGGAAACAGTAACAGTAAACTGCACGAGAGATCTTACTGGGAGAGATGACATCTAAAACTGATTTACAGTGGTAGTTGTGCAATTTGGCTAATGTACTAAAAACCATTGAAATGGGTGGATTACATGATATGTAAAAAATGCCTCAATAAAGTTATCAAAGAAATGTAATTAAAACATGAAAACTTGATATTTATTGAATACCTCTTAGGTACTTCACAGGGATTTTTTCCAGTGCCAACAGCTCATTCAGTTGTTTACCTAAACTCATCTTTGTTGAGCACCTATTATGTGCCAAGCATCATGTTGGGGTATGGAGGTACAGTGCTGAACTTGACCTACTATTGGCGTAAGATTCTTGACCTGATGGAAGGTATGGACTTGCAGCTGTTGGGGGTGAGGCGCTTGTCTGTCTCGACGAGCTCCCCCAGGGTTTCTGGGGCTCTTGCATTGTTCACGGCTCTTTCCCCAGAATTAGCGCAAGGCCTGTGCTGAAGCAGGAGGTCAGTAAATGATCTTGGAACGTTTGGGTCTCTCCAGGCCCAGAACAGAGTTAGGTGCCCCCACCCTACCCGGCCCCTCTAGGAGGGCTTCACATCCTGATTCCAGGGCAATGCAGTTAGCAGGACAGATCTGTCTGAGAAAAGATGGCAGGGAACTACTCCCCAGGTGTGGCTTCTTGACCCTTTCTGTGAGTTAAGGCCCTCTGGGCATCTGGGGAAGCCTGTGAATCCGTCTCATAATAATTTTTAAAATATTGCATTCAGACACCAGTGACAATTTTACTAAAATATAACTATCAAAATACTAAAAAAAAATTTGTGATATAATAAGATGTTTATTAATACATTAAGTAAGATTTAGTGGTGAGTTGAATATGATCTTAAGAGTGCGGTAGCTTAAATGATACTTTGAGATATATAGAAACTAAAGGTGATGTGAAAATACCTGTGATTTCTATTAGTAATAATATCACAGGGACTTCTTGTTGCCTGCATTCATGATCAAGGGGAATACTAAATGCCATTCAGGGAAAGAGTTGGCCATGACTGAGAGACTGAACTGAACTGATTCAGGCACTAGTGAAAATAAAAATGTAAGTTTTGTCTATGTCATGGACTTTGCGGAATTCTCTCCTTAGCAATCCCCACCCCATCCTGGGGAATCCGGGAACTCCCGCTGTAAGGCAAAGGGCTTTGCTTCTTTAGGTTAGATAAACAAGAAAATCACCAAGAGAGGAGAGAACAAATACTGAAGAGCAGTGACCACATCTGGTTGGGTGAGGCAGAGAAAGATTTTAAGACAGGTGAGTTTCTGCTGGGGGTGTTGAAAAGGTGAGCCTATTTTTGGAAGGGAGCAAGGAGCTGGGGTTGAGGGAAGGAAACCTGGGGAGGGTTTGCTCTTGTGACTGAATCAAAAATAGCCAACTAACATCACAGCCATGACCTCACCCCAGAGCATTCCTGGGTCTCCTTTATGTCTCTTCTGTCTCTGAGAACACAAAGCCTTTGTCCCTCTGAGAAAGGGTACCTGCCCTCAAGCTTACACGCAAAGAGAGGGAACACATACAGTAAGTTAATCAGACAAAAATTTAATTGCAATTCAAAAAATGCAGCCGAAAGAATGTGGAACACGCCACATATCTGGTTAAATGCACACAGTGCCAGCCGCAGGCGTTCAAATGTGGGGGTCACCTCCCCCCTGAGGTCTGTGGTGAGAAGCGACTGGGGAAATGGACAAGAGGCCAGCAGCATTGGGTAGGCAGGTTAGAGTGTGTGCTTAGGGGTGGGTCACTGCTCCTCTGGTCTCAGTGACCTCTGTAATATCGGGATAACAAGTATGGCACCTGATATATACTTAGCATTCAATAATGGGAACTATTATCAGTATTCAAAAAATAATCCAATATGTTTGCAAACTGGTTTAAGAGACACCAGGTTTCCCTGGTGGCTCAGTGGTAAAGCATCTGCCTGCAATGCAGGAGACCAGGTTCGATCCCTGGGAGGGGAAGATCCCCTGGAGAAGGGAAGGGCAACCCATTCCAGTATCCTTGCCTGCAGCAGCAGGCTACAGTCCATGGGGTCGCAAAGAGTCGGACACGACTGAGCGGACCAACACCTCAAGAGACACCAGGAGACTGGAGAACTTGTCTTTTTAGGGTGGTAAATCTGAAAACAGATTTGAATGAATGAATGAATGCGTCTTTGGGTCTGCGCCGCACTCTATATCTGTTCTGCACTCAAGCTGCCCCCCACGCGGTTGATGAAATGGACGCCCACTCTGGGGCCGGCTGCTTCTCAGCCTGTGCGGTGGTGTGGAGGTAATCATTCGGGGCTGGGGATTGGTAGCAGCCCAGGCTGAGCTTGTAGGTGTCACATGCCGGAGGATCTCAGCTCAGTTTCCCTGCGCAGAACCCCAGCATCCGCGGGCGCACCTTTGGGCCGAGGACCAGCTGGCTCGGCATAGCCCAGACCGATCTCGGGACGAGAGGCTGGGGCAAGCGGTGGAGGAGCCCTCCTGGGTCCACTGCGTGGGCGACGTGCCGGCGCAAGAGCGGCCTCATCCGGGGAAGGTCGATCGAGGCCGCGCCACGCTGGACTAGGGGTGGGGTGCGGATGCTCTGGTCCCCAGCCCTTCCAGACCGAAGTCCCCCTCACTCCGCGGGAATCGGGGACCGCGGGAGCTGGGGTGGCTGGAAGAAAAGGGTAGCCTCCTTGGCAAAGACCGTGGGGGAGGAGACTCCCTGGCGGGGGAAGCGAGCGCTGCCGAGGCCGCCGGTCCCTTTAAGAGGCCGGGCTGGCTCTGCGGCGATCCCACCTGACCGCCTGCCTGGTGCAGTCTGTGGGCCGTGTCCCCGGGCGAAGGATCGGAGCCGGGCCGGGCCACAGGACCCGGCGCAGGGGAGGGAGGGGTCGGGTCCAGAGCTGGGCGGGGCCTCCGGCTCCGGGAGCGCCGCAGAGGAAGGCGCGGTGGGCGGGGCTAGATGAGGGGGCGGGGCATCCGGCTCCGGGAAGCGCCGCAGTGGCAGGCGCTGTGGGCGGGGCGGTGCCTGGGGGCGGGGCCTCCGGCTCCGGGAGCGCCGCAGTGGTGGGCGGGGCGGGGCCTGGGGCGGGGCCTCCAGCTCCGGGAGCGCCGCAGAGGAAGGCGCGGTGGGCGGGGCGCGTCCGGGGGCGGGGCCTATGTCTGCAGTGGGCGGGGCCCGCCGCAGAGGGGCAGTGCCCGCGGAGAGTCCTCGGAGCGCGGCTGCCGCGGCGCCTCCACAGCGTCGCCGACAGCCCCCGGCGCCTGGACTTGCGACCCTTGCTGCCCCGTGCGAGCCGCCGCGGCCTCCACTGCGGCCCGAGTCCCTTCACTCGCCGCGGCGCTCACACCCGGGGGCGGCCCGGCTCGCCGTCACCGCGGAGGCCGCGTCTGGCGCGCATCTGGAACCGCCCGGCCGGCCGCGCTGGATCCCGCGCCCGCCCTGGCCCGGCCGCGCCGGGAGCCCTGCCCGGAGCTGGAGCCGCACCTGGAGCCGCGGGCCCTGGGCCCTGAGCCGCGCGGCCGGCGCATGGTGAACTCGCTGCTGTTCGGGGAGATGGCCTTGGCCTTCGGCTGCCCGCCGGGTGGCGGCGGCGGCGGGCCCGGGGGCTGTCCCGGCGGGGGCGGCGGCGGCGGTGGGGCCGGGCCCGGGCCGTCGCCGGTGACGGCGGCGCTGCGGGACGACCTGGGCTCCAACATCCACCTCCTCAAGGGGCTCAACGTGCGCTTCCGCTGCTTCCTGGCCAAGGTGCACGAACTGGAGCGGCGCAACCGGCTGCTGGAGAAGCAACTGGAGCAGCAGCAGAGCGAGCGCGAGCGGCGGCTGCGCTACAAGACCTTCTCCCGCGAGCAGGCCGTGCAGACCGGGCCGGAGCTGCTGCGGCCGCCGGCGCCCGGCGGCGGGCTGGGCAGCGGCGCGGCGGCCGGCGCCAACGCCAACCAAGCCGCGGCCCTGGGCGGCCTGCCCCCCGGTGGCGGCTCGCACCCGCAGTACTACGGCCGCCTGCCCGGGACCATCTGGAGCTACACGCAGGTGCGGCGCACGGGCGGCGGCGGCGTGGAGACCGTGCAGGGCCCCGGAGTGTCGTGGGTGCACCCCGACGGCGTGGGCGTGCAGATCGACACCATCACGCCCGAGATCCGCGCGCTCTACAACGTGCTCGCCAAGGTGAAGCGCGAGCGCGACGAGTACAAGCGGAGGTGAGTGGGACCCCGCCCAGCCGCCCCGCACTCCCGGTCGGGGGTTGGGGGTCGTTCCGTTCTGGCGGCCCCGGAATGTGTGAGTTCCGGAGGGGCCGGGATACGGGGTCCTAGCAGCTGAGGCTGGAAGCTGTGTTTGCAGATTTGGAAAACTCGGTTTCTAGTTCCGTGGGGGACACCTCCGCTCCGTCACTGGACCAGGCACATTGTTTTCTAGGTGACATAATGACCGTAGGTGTTTTATGTGATGTCACCTAATCCTCATGGCAACACAAAGTGTGGGGCATTCTTATCTTCATTTTGTAGATGAGAAAACCGAGGCACGGATGCAAGTGACTTGCCTAAGGTGGCTTGGCTAATAGGTGGTGAAGCTGGGATGTGAGATACTCCTGGCCAGTCTGTCTTCCAACTTAGGTGTTTTCCCCAGGGATGTACAAAGTGGGCTCCCCTCTGTCAATGGGTGAAAAGAAACAACTCTTAAGTAATCCACTAACTTTCTGTTTTTCCTTAAATTAAAAAAAGATCAAGTGTTTCAGAGTGCTTGGGTCTGTCCGCTGAGGCCAGGGTCCGCTGTCTTGCTCCAGCTCTGTCATATCCAGTTGGCTGGACTGGATAACCAGACCTACATCAGACCGGACACAAGTTTTAGAAACACCTCCCTTCACCTCTCTTCTCCCTACCCCCAATTCTCATGTTTTTCTTGGACCCCCAACAAACTCAGCCCTAAAGACTGAGTTATCTGCACAAGCAAAGATAACCTTAGGCTGGAAGACAGGACACTGAATGGACCCAGACCACCAGATTTGGCTGGATGCCTGCTGAACTGGCTAGCACATTTCTGCCCAGCCCAGATTCCCAGCTGGGAAATTGACATTGCCTCCTGCCCACAACCTGGCTGACAGTTTTACCTAATCGGCCTTCTGATAAGAGGAGAGGGGTTTGTCTGTAGCATCTCAGGCTTGGAAGGGAGCAGGGCCCTCTGCTGTCCCAGGCATAGGCAACTCTGTGTTGGGAACTGTGGCTCTGACCCCCAGGGCTTGGAGGATGCCCTGAGAAGCATCTTTCCTTCCACTCCTGTGTCCTAGTGCTCACAAGAGAGCTGGCCATGGGTTTCCTCCCTTTTCTTCTCACCTGGGCGGGCTGGCCACTGGGCAGGATTCAAGTGCCACCTCCAGCACCTGCCAGTGAGAACCTCTGGCTGAACTGAGTGGTCATTGAACTACCCGGAAGCCTGTTTACTTATCAGAGAAATGGAAATGATAAAATCCACCTACAGCTGTACAAGGGGTGAGTAGGCTGGTGATGCTTTTTGAAAGGCATGAAGTAATCAGATTGACGTTATTAAAGATGAGAGACTCTTTGTCAAGCTGTGAGGGGGCAGTTGCCCAGAGTCTTGGGTCTCCCATGCAGGGCCTGGCTTCCTGGGGTAATGTCTTGGACCCCATGGGGAGACAAGCTACTCTCCTGAGCTGGTTGTCTCTCTGCAGGACTTGAGGATGGCCTGGTGTCTCACCATGGGGAGGCTACCTCTCTGCCCTGTGTGGGCAGCTTCGTTGGGGTGCGGCAGGGGAACAGGCGCTTGCTCTTGATGGTGAAACTGGGAGGGCCCTTTGGTCTGCCACTGTTGGTGGTGTCGTCATGCCCCAGGCTTGCGGGGTGTTTGTTTTATTGTGTGTGTGTGTGCCTTTCGGACCTGGCTACTAAGGAGATGGAAACACCATGCCCAGTCCTAGAGGGAGATGGATTGGCATTGAGCAATGCCCAGTTCAAGCTGCACCCAGGGTGTGGGGTGTGATGTCAGCTTCTGGTGCTGCCCTGGAATGACATGGGCGCTGCTGAGACAGGTGGAGGCTGAGTGTGTCTCTCTTCCCGCCCTTGTAGGGGGCGTATGCACCTTCTCTTCCCCCATTTTCTTTTTTTTTGTGTGTGTGAACTGGGGAGATGCATCTTTTCTGAGGTTGATTCAGGGCTCAAGTTGGATTTTTGCCAAAGCACGTCTGCCTTCTCCTTTGAGCAAGCCTCGGTTTCCCTGTCTGTAAAGATGAGAAGAGGGTGGGCTAGAACTCTAGTCCCTGAAGTCCCAGGCTGCCTTAGAGATGCCTTAGACATTCCTTGAACGTTAAATAAAAATTCATATTTAAAAAAATGTCAAATGGTCTTGAAAATATGCTCACTCACTTTTGAGTTCTTACGGTTAACTCTCGGAAGTCTACCTAACACTGATTTGTTAAAAAATGTCAAATGGTCATGAAAATATGCTCACTCACTTTTGAGTTCTTACTGTTAACTCTTGGAAGTCGACGTAACATTGATTTGTTGGTTCAGAGTCAAGTTAGAGCCACCCCCGCTTTCTCTTCGTCGGAAGAATATTCTGAGATCACAAAGCAGAGTGCTAAGAGCTGGTCCCGTTTGTAGCTACTGATCTGTGTGAGTCAGGGTTTCCCTGATGCTCTACAGCCCAAACCGGAGAGAGAATTAAACCGAGGGGGACTGTCAACCATAACCCTAGTTCTGAGTGTTAACAGACCAAAATGGGCTCATCAACCTCAGGCCTGGTAACTGTTTTCTCACTGAGCCGACAGTACGGATTTATACAAATAGCGTTCTGCATTTATTTGTTTCTTTATTTGGGTTTCTCCTAAGAATTTTCTTTTGGGAAGAGGGCAGGCATATGATCAACTTTTTTGAAAAGCGTTAAGAATGACTGGACTAGATGATCTCAAAGAGTCTTCCCAGCCTTGACAATATGTAAATCTGAGTTTGAACTCCCAGCCCACTTCTGATCTCTTGTTCATAAGAGAATGAGACCAAGGTGTTTACCTGGGCTCTTGGCCACTGAAGGCTTCAGATCCTTCCAGGATGTCTAGCATGGGGTCGTAAGAGGTGACCAAAGGAAAGAGACTGTCCTGGGGAAGAAGAGTTTCCAGAGTTTCCCCTGCCCACCTGGAGGAACTTGCAGCCTTGGAGGTGCTCTCTGCCTCTCCGGAGGGCAACCTGGGTTGTGTAGCTCAGTGTTCTCCAAGCTGAGAACTTTTGGGGTTCTACCTCCATGAACTGCGGCCATAGTCATGTATCACCATCTATATTATTATTTTTGTAAAATATTTTAAACAGCTTTGTTGTTGTTGTTCAGTTGCTAAGTGGTGTCTGACTCTTTGCGACCCCATGGACTGCAGCACGCCAGGATTCCCTGGCCTTCACCATCTCCCAGAGTTTGCTCAGATTCATGTCCATTGAGTGGGTGATGCCATCCAACCATCTCATCCTCTGTCGCCCCCTTCTCCTCCCACCTTCAATCTTTCACAGCATCAGTGTCTTTTCCAATGAGTTGGCTATTCACATCAGGTGGCCAGCGTATTGGAACTCCAGCTTCAGCATCAGTCCTTCTAATGAATATTCAGAATTGATTTCTTTTAGGATTGACTAGTTTGATCTCCTTGCAGTCCAAGGGACTCTCAAGAGTCTTCTCCAACACCACAGTTCGAAAGTGTCAATTCTTCAGTGCCCAGCCTTCTTTATGGTCCAACTCTTACATCCATACATGACTACTGGAAAAACCAAAGCTTTAACTAGATGGACCTTTGTCAGCAAAGTGATGTCTCTGCTTTTTAATATGCTGTCTAGGTTTGTCATAGCTTTTCTTCCAAGGAGCAAGCGTCCTTTAATTTCATGGCTGCAGTGATTTTGGACCCCAGGAAAATAAAATCTGCCATTGCTTCCACTTTTCCCCCTTCTATTTGCCATGAAGTGATGGGACCAGAGATGCTGTGATCTTAGTTTTTTGAACATTAAATTTTCAGCCAGCTTTATTGAGGTATAATTTGCATATCACAAAATCCTCCCATTTTACACATACAGTTCAGTGATTTTTAGTCAACCCACCGAGCTGTGCAGCTACCAGCACAATCCGGTATCAGAACACTCACATCATCTCAAGATCTTCCTTGCACCTCTGCAGTGAATCCCCACTTCTGCTCCAGACCAGGCACCCACCGATCTGCTTTCTGTTTCTGTAGACTTTTCATATAAATGGGGTCAGGCGGTACGTCGGCTTTTGTGCCTGGCTTCTTTTGCTCAGATGGTGATTGTGAGATTCATCCATGCTGTAGCTTAGACCAGTAGTACGTCCCTTTATAGCGCTGAATAATATTCCAACATGTGTGTAGAGCACAGTTTGTTTACCCACTCACATAGTCAATAAAATGTGAATTTAAAAAGTCACCTTTTGTGTACCCCCCACCCCATCTCGTGTGCGTCAGTGGTGCAGAATCCGTGTTTTGGAAACGCCTGCCCAAACCAGAGCCCCTGGCCTGGGACGCCTGGGCTCACCCTGTTCACTCCTGCTTTGCTTTCCCCTGGGCCCAATCAGCTCCACGCTCTTTACCATGAGGGAAGTGTGGTCACTGAAACCGTAGCCGACAAGGTTGTCAAGCGTTGATTTGGAAACCAAAACAAACATCGGCACCCTGTCGCACGCGGTGTCACCGAAATATCCTGTTCTGAGTTTGCAGGCTGGGGGCCTTTCCCTGGGAGATTCCTGCCGAGTCTAGCTGAGCTTTAGGCAGGCGGAGGGTTTTCAGAATGGGCGTCCTAGGGACCCAGACTCCAGGTCTGCCCCTGCCGTGTGGCACCGCGTAGCCTCGGGCCAGTCGCTGCTCTTTCTGAGCCGTAGGTCTTCCTACACCCACCAGGCTTCCTGTAGGCGATCCCTCCCAGCTCGCTCTGCGTTTTTGTCTGAGACGTGGAGGGGTCCAGGTCGGGGCTGCTCTTTCTGCCTCCTGGGGTAGCAGAGTGGTCCTCCTCTGGCCCGGGTGCCCCCTCTCCGGCCCCGGCCCAGCATGGCTGGACCCGGCTGGTTTTGTTCCCAGCCTTGCCCGCTGCTGTCCGTGCCCCTGACTTCAGTCTGCCTGGGAGTCTTGCTTTGTTTTCACTGGAGCTCTGTTTGAGGTCCTGGAGGACCACGGTGATCCTTCAGCCTGGTGGTTTTCAGGTGGGCTCTTTGGAGCCCTGGGATCTGGAGCAGGGTGCTGTGAGGCGATCTGGGGAACAGTTGGGGGCAGACCAGAGGATTTCGCCCCCATCAACCACAGCAGCTCCATTTTCATGGCTCTCAAATTGATATTCTGAGGGAGATTCGTTTGGAAACCAAGGGTTTTACAGTTTAGCAGAAAAGAAAGGAATTGCTGATTCAGCGGAATACTTTTTTTAAAAAAATTTTTTAGAGACAGGGAAACTGAGGCCGAGAGGGAGCTGACCCACAAAGACAGGCAGAACGTCCATCTGTCATGGAAAGTTTTGTTTCCTGCCCCGAGGCGATGCCTGCACTATTTGCCTTCTTTTGGGGCTTGGCAGAATGCTCGCCACCTTTTTATGTGTCTGCCTTTAAGCATTTTTTAAAAAGCCACTTTCGGGGATGGGAGGGACTTTTGCAACAGCTATTTCTGATCTTGAGCCGGAAGGGGCTGGGCTGTCAGCCCGAATGCAGAGCTCCAGAAAGGGGCTGGTGGGGGGCGGGGGTGGGCCCGCTGGACTGTCCTGTCTCTTTGCCATCACGCCCCGGGAGGCCCTTGGGCAGGAGGGTGCTGGTCCCCGAGTGCCCCCAAAGCCACAAGACTACCCCGGAAAGCTGGTCAGAGGGCTTCTTTATCTGCGCTTCCATTGTTTCTGAAGCCGCTGCGGATACAGCTTCTTTATTTCTGATTGTCCCGGTGGGGGAGGGGGCAGCTTTGGCTGGAGGAAGCGTGGATCGAATCCCAGCTCTCCCAGCCTCTGGGTGACTGTGGGCAGTTGCTTGGCCTCTCTGAGCTGCCTGGCCCACTGCTATCTGTGAAAGAGGGAGACTCACTCCCCCAGGGGTTGGAAGGGGGTAAGTCAGCTCCTGGGTTAGGCACACGAGGCTCCCGGGACATCCCCCATCCCAGAGCGCCCCCCACCCCATCCCCGCCGCGATATCTGTTCCTTTCATTTTACAAGGGTTTCTCAGCAAGGCGCTGGACGCTGGGCACATCCATTTCAGGACACGTTGTCGCTCTCTGTCCCCTGGAAGGCGCCGGAGACGGGGCTGCGGGCGGAGGGAGAAAGGGCTGATTCTTTGTCCAGCATCTAGGGAGGCTGTGCTTCGTACTCTTCGGGGTTGATTTGTGTCCGCGGAAATCTCCTGCCACCCCCTGCCCTGTCTCCCAGCCTCCTTTAAAAGAAACACACAGACCCCGTTCCATTTAGCTCCTTCGCCTTCCAGCATCTCTTGGTTTGGCTGGCAGGCTCTCTGGGGACAAATTTGGGAAGGATTTTCAGAGCCTTACGCTAGAAGGAAGGGAATGAGGTCCCAGAAAAGTAAAGGAAGCAGGAAGCAGGGAGACAGCTGACGCTGAAGATTCCTTCTCCCAGGAATTTGAGGCGGGGCTTTTTTCTTGGCCACCGGATGCGGGGCCCCTGAGCCACACACACACACACACACACACACACACACACACACACACACACACACACACACACACACACACACACACACACACACACACACACACACACACACACACACACACACACACACACACACACACACACACACACACACACACACACACACACACGTGTGCACGCGCATGCATACATGCGCTGTCAGGCTCTCTCTCCAAGCCCGTGCCTGCATGCCCACACGTGTCGGGGTTTGAAGGACACAGAAGGGTAGACCCAGAGCTTGCACATGTCCTTTGCTGCCAGGAGATGCGTGGACTTCCAGGGGAATTGATCTGAACCGCGCCATGAGTCAGTGAGAGCGGAGGCCGTGGACGTCGCCCGCGGAGCCTGGCTTTTGATCCCATTGACGCGCTGCGGCCGGGCGCTTGGGTGACTCCCCAGGGCGCAGATGGCTGCGGGCGCACGGCAGGGAGGGAGGCAGCCCTGTCGTTCCCGGGCTCTCCGCTGACCTTCCGTCGGACACAGCACCCTCTGCCCTGAACTGTGGTTGCCTGGGACGTGTCTGCCCCTTGCACCGACTGGAAGCTCTGCGGGGGCCGGCTCTGGGTCTGCCCTCTTCATCTTGTACACACAGCCCGGCCAGGGTCTGGCCGGAGTCCATGCTGAGCCTGTGTCTGTGCGGTGAGGAGGCCCTGTGCCTGGCTGCCGCGTGCTGGTAGGCCCCAGTGGGTCTGCGTGGACACGGGTGACCGACGCACATGGACTCTGTATCTGGCAGACGTGCAGCTTGTGGAGCAAACGGTCAGGACCTGGAGTCAGGAGACCAGGAGTCAGGAGACCAGGACTCTGGTCCTGACACATCATTTCAACAAGTTTGAATGAATGAAAAACCGTCTTCTGATGCCAAATGCTAGGCCCCCAGCGCAGGAGTTAAAAACTGGGCTATCCATTTGCCTCCCTGAGCCTCAGTTTCCTCATCTGGAAAAGGGGGTTGCTGAGATCTGTGTCCTGACACTGTAGGGCCGTCCACGGGCTCACGTGGTTACAGCACGTTGTAGACCGTGAGGTTCCAAGAGTTACATGGCCAGATTTCACAGGGCGGAAGGGTGGGTGCCCCAGCGGGTGGGTGGTGCCAGCTTTGTGAGGTGGGCAGAAGTCAAGAACCAGGCTGGGCCCTGGGGAGAGGGTGGTCCCTGACCTTGCTGGCCGCGTCTGGGGGTGGTGCAGTCTCTGGGCGTGGCTGGCCATGAGGTGCTCAGAAGATTCTAGGCCAGAAAGGAGGCTGGTGAAGGTTGCTGATGCTGCTACCTGCCTGCCAGGGCAGCACCCTCCAATCCCCAGTGGGCACCCGTGCTTGGCTTCCTGGGCAGGATGTGGTTTTTTACTCTAGTTCTTGGTACAAGAGCAGTTGTCATTCAGTACTAAACATGGCAAATGCCTCTGGTTCCCTCCAAGGGGCTGTGGCCTGGCTGAGCCCCCCAGGGTGTGGCAGGAGGCCGCTAGAGCTGCCCAGGGGTCCGGGGGCACCCTGGGCATGGTCCTAGCTAGCCTGTGCTGTGGGCTAAGCTTCCCGTTGCCCACCTGGCAGTGGGGACCATGGCAAGACTGGTGTCTCTGTAACTTTCCTACAGTGACCTGGATTCTGTGCATGCTATTTCATCTCTTGTACCTTGATGAATTGCTCTGTAAAATGGGGATAAAGTTTCTTATGGGTTCAGCTTCCCAGGGTTGATATAAAAATCAGTTGAAACCGTGGGATGTGGAAACATTGACCAAAAGGTTTAAAATAAATCATAATGAGTTAATTGCCATCATTGACTGAGTTCCTACTACGTGCTAAGCCTTGTGATGATTCTTTAAATAAGCGAGATTTATTTATTAGAGCCATCCCAAGAAGTGGGAATTGATTATTATTCATTTTGCGGATGAGAGGTTCAGAAGGGTGAAGACGTCTGCCCCAGATCTCAAAGGAGGGCAGCCTGGGTCTCTAGACCCCAAGTTCAGGCCCCTCCCCGGGGAAGATGCAGGCTGGAAGATGCCGCCTGCAGGCTGGTGAAGCTGGCAAAGGGTGGCGGAGGAGGGGGGAGGCAGGCTGTGGTGCGGGTCTCCCCGGCGCCTGACACAATATTGCCGCGGCGGGTGGCAGAACAGGAGGTGGCTGCCACGCAGGGAAGACTTCCTGCTGTGACTTTAGAGTAATTATTTTCTTGTGAAGCCAGTGAATCACTGCCAGGGGCAAGCAGATGAGCCTCCCGGGCGGCCTTGGAGGGCGGTCCAGCCCCGCTGCTCACTGAGGACCGGCTCTGGGTAGGAGAGAGTTCCTGGTTGGCTTATCCAGGTGGGTGGGGAAGGAGGGAAGGAGAGTGAGCTGGGAACACGAATTGTTACCTGCCGAGCACTTTCCCTGTGATCTGATGTAAACCTTGTGACCACCCTCCACAGGATGAGAGAGGAAATTTCACTTGCCGAGCCAGGGCAGGGCGTGGGGCTGACACTCTGAGTTCATGCTCCGTTTGTCCTGCCCAGCACCTGAGGGCCCTCCAGGCAGTGGTCAGGCCCCCCTCTCCCCCCGCCTGATGACAAGCGGGAGAGAGCAGTGGGCATTCCGGCGGCCGGAGGGAAGCCGGCCTCCGCCCTGGACTCAGGTCTGACTTCTGCTTTCGGTGGGTGCTGTGAACTTTGCCAGGGAATGGGGAACTTCTTACAGTCATCCCATGTCTCTTGGTGGGGAAGATGAGACTGCTGGGTATGGGTGTCCGAGAAGCCGGAGTTCTGTTCTCTGGACAGTGGCTGGGCACCCACCTCATGCCAGGCCCCATGCTGGGCACTGGGGTGAAGCATGCACAGCCCCTGCCCTCAGGAGCCCAGGGTCTGGGGAACCAGGCAAATGGGACAATACCACGTGACAAATCCCTGCCCCGATAGTGCCTGTGCAGAATGCGGGCACAGTCAACAGCAATTAATTAGTTAAAAAATATTTCTATACCGTTTACATGTTGCCAGGAGCTATTCAAAGCAGTTTAATTCATGGAACCTCACAATAACCCTATGAGTTGCATACTATCAGTGGCCCATTTTAGAGATGCTAAAACTGAGACCCTGAGGGCCAAGACAGGAAGCAGCAAGTCAAGATTCAAACCCAGGAAGTCAGTCTCTTACCCTTTGTGATACCCAGGAAGGGGCATATCAATTGTAGGCAGCTTTCCTGCTCTGAGCCTCAGTTTTCCCTGCTGTGAAATGGGGATAATAACCCTGGCTTCATGAGGCTGTTTGGCAGATTAAACCAAGTGGTACCTGTGGCAGCATTTTATAAATTGTCCCATGCAGTGCCTGTGATGACTGTACTCGGAGGCCCTGGGCCCAAACCCACACTGCTGTTTCTTCTCCAGCTTCCCAGGCGACCAGGGGCCACTTGAAGTTCCATGAAAGGCCTTGTCCTCCCCTTTGCCTTCATAGCACATCTTCTCTAGGTCGCAAGTCAAGCTGGGATGGGGTGCTGGACAAAACCTTTGACACGAAACAGCTCGGAGCAGAGCCTTTGTGCGTGACTCGGAGGTCAGGGAGCGAGGAGTCTAAGATAAGTCTCAGTCTTATCAGCCCGTGACCTTGAGGGAGACCTTGATTTCTTATCTGCACAATGAGGACCACTAGTCCTATTGCAGGAGTGGTGGGAGAAAGGGAAGGCGGTGACAGCGCTCCAACGCGGGCAGCTGTCGCGACGACCCTCAGCGAGGCTGGGGGCTCTGTGGGGAGGAGCGGGGGGCGCTCAGGGGGCCCTGGGGCCCCGGCATGGGCCGCGCCGGGCAGGGGCTGTCTCGGAGCTGGCTCCGGGATGCTTGCTCAGCGCTCTCTGGCCTGCGTGCTCCGACTTTGGAATGTGCTCCCGCACACAGCCCCCCGCCCGTCTGCTGCTGAATGGAGAGACACCCCCGCAGTGGAGACACTGCCTTCCACCCTCTTAATTGGCCACTTTTATTGCTCGGGTTATTTAGGAAGCTTCCTGGCTCGCTGCCACCAGCTGGCCGTCTGGGGGAGGGGAAGAGCTGCTGGTCTAAGTGGACCTTGTGAGATTCCCCGGCAGACAGGCTCCTCTTGGGGCAGGGTCAGGACATCTTCCCAGGACCCGCGGGCACCCCCCGATTTGCCCTGGCCAGCTATAGTAATGGGTGGAAGGCCATCCGGGGAAGGGGAGGAGAATGAGACCGGAATCAATTTGGGGAAAGTGCATTGCAAAGCCGGAATGCTGGTCCAGGGAGGACCCTGGTAGGACTCTGTAGTGCCTGAAACCCAGGGATTCTGGAAGGCAGCTGAGCCAGCTTAAGGCCAGTCAAGGAGGGCTTCCTGGAGGAGACAGCAGCTGAGTTATGTTTGGAAGGTCGAATAGGAGTGGAAGGGGGGAACAGGGTGCTGCAGGTGGTGAGAACAGTTTCTGCAGAGGCCAGGAGCTGAGAGGGCCGGGCTGGTGGCTCCCAGGCAGCCGGGCTAGAGTCGGGACACCGCTAGGCCTGCCTGCTCTTTCCCTCCCCCTTCCGCTCCTCCCTCCCCGCTCGGGGACTTCTGGGCTCTCTTTGTTCTGTTTTGCTGTCTCTCATCCTCCCTCCCTCTCTCCTCTTCCTTGTTTTGGTCTCTCACCCCTGCCCCGTCTCCCGCGGGAGTCAGGGCAGGGCTGTGAGGGGCACTGCCCCCACCCCTGCCCGATGCCAGGCCTGGGTGGGGGCTCTTTGCCTCCTGCGAGGCTTCATGAACTTGTGTGTCTGTGAGCACGGGGCCGGGAGCCTGCGTCTCTCCCCTATGGACGTGGAGCACCCTGGGGTCAGGACCCCATCTCTGTTTACCCCCACCCCTTGCACTGTGGGGCTAGGGTCTTGACATCATGGTGGGGTGCAGAGGAGGTTGGTGAGAGAGAGAGCTGCCGGGTTAGAGGTCAGTGCCTCCCGGGGGCCTCAGCTTCCTCCTCCTAGGTGGTTCTAGACGTGGTTCGGGGCTGTGGGGACTAGGCAGCTCACCGTAACTCTCCCAGGTGACCGCCCTCCCGCACACCTTCCTCCTACCTCCTGGTGGGCCCAGAGGGTTTCAGGCTCTCTCTGAGATCATCTAGTCCCTTCCCCTGCTTCCAGGAGACGTCGTTCTCCTGTCGTCCCAGATAACTAGATGTGCCTGCTGTCTTTTGAAGAAGACCTTCTGCAAGTTCATCTCAGTGTTGTAGCTTTTTCTCTCTGCTCCCACTTAAATACCCCTGGCCATTTTACAGATGAGAAAACTGAGGCCCGGAGAAGGAGAGCAGCTCTCCTGAGGTCACATAGCATAGCAGGGGCTAGAACCCAGCTCCCCTAAACAGGGTTCCTTTGAAAGCCTTGGGCTAGGGGATCCTGGGGCCTGCTGGTCCTTTAAGGAGGGGTTTGGAAAGCTCCCAGAGGTCAGAGAGTTTAGAGTGAAGAGCTCTTGGGGCCTGTCGGGGTGGCGCCCACAGAGACCAAATGAACTCTGCCCCTTGGCCAGACAGCCGGGTCCCCAGTGCTCCAGAGCTGCAACGGAGACGTCCGAGGTCGTCTTGGGTTCGTCTCCTTGTAACAGGACGCACCTCCCTGAACTCGGCCTGATGCTGGCGTCCCGGGATGTGGGCTGACCTGCCGACCCTGTCTGCTAGCTGTGGGCTCAGCTGTGCATTTCTCTGTGCCTCAGTTTCCTCTGGTATAAAATGGGATGGTGAGACCCACACCATTGTTGGTGAGCCTGGCCCAGTGAGGGCCATTCTCGTCCCCTCTTCTCTGGGGTGAGCCCTGGAGTTGGAGGTCTGAGGACTTTGCCCATAGTGAGGAATTCGGTAAACTATAAAGGCTGATCCCCCAGTCCCCACAAAGACCATGCTTCTTGAGTCCCCAGGCTGCGGCTGTGCCTGACAAATAGTATGTTTATAAAATTTTCTATGGAAAATCTTAATATTACATTGCAACTGGTTTTACACTTGCCTTTAAATAAAAATACCGACATTTACAACATTAGGACTCATTCATGTTGGGAGACAGGCTGACGCTTACCAGGCTACAGACAAGCCAGGATTAACCTGATGCTGAGTTCAGGGGATCCCTAATTTATAGGTTGTTCCTTTCTGGGTCTTAAGGCATAATACATCCATTGTTGTTCATGTCGTTCACTCGTTAAGTCATGTCTGACTCCTTGTGACCCCATGGACTGCGGCATACCAGGCTTCTCTGTCCTTCACTATCTCCCGGAGTTTGCTCAGTGGTGGCATCTAACCATCTCATCTTCTGTCGTCCCCTTCTCCTCCCACCTTCAATCTTTCCCAGCATCAGGGTCTTTTCCAGTGAGTTGGCTCTTCCTATCAGGCGACCAAAGTATTGGAGCTTCAGCTTCAGCATCAGTCCTTCCGATGAATGTTCAGAGTTGATCCATGGGGATTTAAAAAGAAATGATTTGTTCCCTCTTCCTTGGTTATCCTGTCAGCCTGCGATCAGGGCTTCCACTTGGGTGGGAGCTCTGCTCCTGGCGTGGGACTGCCTGGGCTTCGCATCACCACCCTGGGCCTCAGTTTTCTCATCTGTAAAGTGGGGCTGACAGCCCTGGCCCGTGGGTGTAATGAGGCTTCAGTGGGATGGGCGCACCGAGGGCCGAGTGTGGTGCAGGCCCCTGAGCTGCTGTGGCTCCGTGCCGCTGTCTCAGCCCGGCCCTGCCTCCCCAGCCCCCAGGCCCACACAAGGAGCGCAGACCCGTCCCTCCCGCTTCCGGCTGCAGAGCGGCCTTTGTGTTCAGAGCACTTCCCTTCCCCAGCCCAGCCGCCCGCTTGACCGGCCAGGAGGTCACATCCCCTGTCCTCCCCAGCAGGCTGTTGGCAGAGGGTCACTGTGGGGCAAGACCTGGCCCTCGAGGCTGCAGCCAGCACGGTGTGTGGCCTGGACCCTGTGGCCCCCTGGGGCCTTGCTGGACGTGGTCTTGCCACCTCTGTCCCTGCCTCCCAAGTCCCAGCACCCTCGATGCGGAGGCGGCCTCAGGAGGTCTCAGCCCTGTCCTGACGTCTCGTCGTGTGGAGGGGCAGAGCTAGAACTCCAACCTGGACCTGGTGGACCCTTCTAGGATACGTCCCGCCTCTGACTCCCAGACTCAGTCTCCCAGGCTGAGGAATGGGTACACGTTCCTGGTCCTGGCCCTTGGCCTGAGATACAGGGGGACGGGGGTCAAGTCCTGTCTTGCACCGCAGGGGTCCCTGGGGCAGCTGTTCCTTCTTAAAGCCACGGGAAGGTGGCTTCCAGGTTCTTGTGAGCCCACAGGCTATCTCTGCAAGGGCTTGTGGGTGAAGCCCTCACTCCCAGACCTTGGCAGAGGGGTGATGTTGAAGGCTGTCCTGGCACTGGTTTCCCAGGGTTGACGTCAAGGCAGCCGGTTTAGGGTTTCGTCTCCTAGACAAAGGCCGCTTTGTAGCTTCTGCTGGGCTTATGTCCTGGCCATCACCCACCCCCAAGGTGGGAAATGAGGTGGAAAGGATCACAGGGCCCAAGCAGAGATGTCCTGGGAGGCTTGGCCCGGCCTCACCTCCTCCTAGAAGGAAGCCAGGATCTTGGAACCCCGAAAGATTCCCCTCACGGTGCCCCGAGAGCATCCCGTGTGGCTGATACAGTTTAAAACTTCACAGCCCTTTTTTTTTTTTTTTTTTAACTGCACAAGATTCTTAAACTTCACAAGACTCCCGAAGGGTAGATGTGGTTGTGCCCGCCGTATAGATGGGGAAACCGAGTCTCCGCAGGTGAAGTGACGTGTCGCTTGCCACGGCCAGGAAAGGGGCAGAGCTGGCGTGTGAACTTGGGTCTTAGAGGATTGTCACTGGGCTTCCACCACTGTCCAGCCTCGTTCCAGACCCAGCTTTGGGTGGGTGCTTCAGGAGGTGAAGGCTCCCGGTGGGGGGAGCCTGGAGCAGACAAGTCTCATGGCTTTTGGGAACCAGAGCCTCCATTCTCAGGATTCAGAGTTGGGTCACAGTGCTTGGAGCCTGTTGCATATTTAAGTATGTGCCTGTAGCTGTGTGCACCTCTGTGTACAAATCAGAGAAGAGGGGTTGGATGCTGGGAGGTCTGTATCCTGGGAAGGTGGTTCCTGGGAAGGTGGTTCCAGGGAGGCCTTGAGGGCAAGAGTAAGGAATTGTAACAACAGACGCTAAAGACCTTCTGCTCTTCTTTTTCAGGAACTCCTCCACTTAATCATCCATCCATCCACCTTTCCATCCATCCTTCCATCCATCCATCCTTCCATTTACCCATCCATCATCTATTTATTCATCCATCCATCCATCCATTTATCCATCCATCATCTATCTATTTATTCATCTATCCATCCACCCTTTCATCCACCCTTCCATTCATCCATCCATCATCTGTCTCTATTCATCCATCCATCCATTTATCCATCCACCCATCCATCCATTTATCCATCTATCTATTCATCTCTCTATTCATCCATCCATCCATCCACCCATCCATCCATTTATCCATCCATCTATCTATTTACCCATCCATCTATCCCTCATCTCTATTTATTCATCCATCCATCCACCCTTCCATTCATCCATCCATCATCTGTCTCTATTCATCCATCCATCGATCCATTTATCCATCCACCTATCCATCCATTTATCCATCTATCTATTCATCATCTCTCTATTCATCCATCCATCCATCCACCCATCCATCCATTTATCCATCCATCTATCTATTTACCCATCCATCTATCCCTCATCTCTATTTATTCATCCATCCATCCACCCTTCCATTCATCCATCCATCATCTGTCTCTATTCATCCATCCATCGATCCATTTATCCATCCACCTATCCATCCATTTATCCATCTATCTATTCATCATCTCTCTATTCATCCATCCATCCATCCACCCATCCATCCATTTATCCATCCATCTATCTATTTACCCATCCATCTATCCATCATCTCTCTATTCATCCATCCATCCACCCTTCCATCCATCCATCCATCCAACCATCATCTCTCTCTCTATTTATTCATCCATCCATCCATCTATCCATCCATCCATCCATCCATCCATCATCTGTTTCTGTTGATTCATCCATCCATCCATCCATGCATCCATCCATTTACCCATCCATCTACCCATCATCTGTCTCTCTATTCATCCATCCATCCCTTCTTCCCTCCATCCATCCATCCCCCTCTCTATTTATCCATCCCTTCATCCATCCATCCACCATTTTTAGAGTGCTTGTACTTGGCCCTATGTTTGGCTCCTGGGGATGATGGCAGACTCCTGTCCCTAGGGAGTTCGCCAAATGACTGTTAAATCAGAGCTGTAAGAGTCCTTAGAGATGTTTGATTTCTCCCCCAACACGCACTTTTCAGAGGAGTAGTCACTTGCTGAAGGTTATACTCAATGTTGGTGGCAGACTTGGGACTCGGAGCCACGTCTGTGGACCCCAGTCCCATGTTCTTGCATCTCTGATGGGCTGACAGGCGGCTCCCACTCCTGGCTGGCAGCCCTCTGGCCCTGTCCTTCCCTCCTCGGTTGTTTTGATGCGTTCTTGGGCTTTTCTCAAGTCCTCTGCAGCCTCTGTCCTGAGATGCTGGCTGGACTGGCATGCAGGTCCCAGGCCGCAGCTGAACCTGGCTGTGCTGTGCCCTGAGATGACCCCATTGTTCACCTGGAACATCAGGTTGGCCGGGCACCCAAGTGCAGAGCCTCTGAGGCCCCGCTTTGCTGTGGAGACTGGCTTGCTGTCTGCAGAGGGTCGCTAGCGGTCATCTGTTCCTCTCTTGAGGGTAGGACCTCTGCAAATCCCATTAGAGATTTTACTGCCTGGGAAGGACATTCCAGAGCCTTCCCCTCGAGGCATCTTCTGTAATTGCGTCCTTGTAGCCTCTTCCGTGGGAAACACTTCCTGGTCTCTGGCCCTGATCCCGTGTGCTACATTTCCTCTTGTTTAGCCTTTTGTCCAGTAGGGGGTTGGGTGGGGCACTGCCTGGTGAAGACCCTCCCCGCCTTCTGCAGGCTGCCTCAGTCCCCCTCTGAATCCCAGAAGCTTCCCTTCTTCCTGCCTGAAGTCCTCTTGACTCATGCCTGCGCTCTGGTCGTGGTTGGGACATGCTCTTCATGGAGAAATGATCTGACTGGTCCCTCTAGGATTCCACGAGTTCCTGGGGGTGGGGAGGGGAGGAGGCACATTCCTTCTCCTGGAGTCATCGCGCCCTCTGAGCGGAAAGTGGCCCTGGAGCCCAGGGATCTCCCGGGCCCACCTTTCCTGATGGGGAGACTGAGGCGCAGAGAGGTCGAGCAGCGTGTCTGCCGCCGTTCAGCCAGACGGCTGGGGTTGGGGCTCCTCCTTCGCAGGCCAGTGCTGTTTCTGGGTGATTGTCTCGGGGAGTGGGTTTTTCTGCCTGATAAAGGTAGCTGACGGCCTTCGGATCTGGCAGTCTCTGCCCGGATGGGCATCCTGGAAGCGAGGCAGCTGGCTCCCTGGGGCTCCCCAGCCAGGATCCAGCACCCTCCTGCCGCCCTCTGGATTGGCAGACTCCTGGCGGGCCGGGCCTGCCTCTGAGCCGAGCAGTGGGACCGCCTCCACTTGCATCTGCTCTGCGGCTCCCTTTCACCCCACGGCCTCTCTGACCCTCCCTGGGGGGCCCCTCCCCCCCGAGGTTGGAGGGCAGGAGGCCTCACTGTTAGGGACAGTGATTCGGGGTCGGGGGGGCGCCGAGTCCCAGGGCCGGGGCAGGAAGGGGTTAAGAGCCCTGCCTGCTGGGGCAGGACGCCCAGCTGGTATCCTGGCCCCTTAAAGCAGCCAGGCCATCTGGCTTGGCAGACGTCACACCAAGATCCATCTGTCCCAAGGCCAAGTCACCAGGAGGAGGCTGCCTGCTGCCTTTGTGGGCCTGCTGGGGTGGGCGTGGACCGGCCGTCTGTCCCTGGGAGGCCGGCAGGTTGGGAAAGGGCCCACCCCTGGCAGGCTGCCCGGAGTGGGTGGCTGGCGGAGAGAGAGTCTGAGCACCCAGGGGTGGTCAGAGCTTCCTTGTGCAAACGGGTCCCGGGACCGCCTGGGATGCGGGCAGAGCGGGACACGCACCCAGGCCTGCTTGCGGCTGCTCGCGGGGCTCCAGTCCACAGGCTCATTCGTTCATCCAGCGCGCAAACAGGGGTTGAGGGCCTGCATGTGCTGGCTACTTGGATACCAAGCGCCCCAGCCCCAGCACTGGGGAGAAGGACCCAGAGAATGAAGCCTCTGAGGGGCAGAATGGTACATCGCAGTAAAGCCCAGAACCCTGGACCCTGAAACAACAACCCCCCACCCCCCAACCCCCATCCCCAGCAGCTGGAATTGAGGTCTGCCCGCTAAGGTGAAAAGTAATGTGAGATGCTTGGTGTTCACGATCTTGTGTATCTTCACAACCCAGTGAGGCAGGTACCCCATTTTATAGATGAGGAAACTGAGGTTCCGAGAAGCAGAGTCACTTTTACCAGGCCACCCGCTGGGGAGTGGCTGAGTCTGTCTGTTGACATCAGGGTTGAGATAAGGGGCCGCAGTGTGGCTGTGTGAGGGGTCTCCTCCCCCGCCACCCCAAGGCTCCTGCTTCCCGTCCCTCAGCCTTGGACCGTCTCCTTCTTGGCTTCTTGTCGAGTCCAGGCATCGTGTGGTTGGAGCACCAAGTCTGGGGGGAACAGAAGCCCCAGATGGGTTTGAGTTGAGAAGGGAATCTCTGCTGGTCCCTGGGCAGGGCTGGGATTGGTGACCCTCTGCCTCCCCCTGGGCTGAGGACCAGGCAGGATTTGGGCAGCGTGGGGGACTGGAGGCTCCTTAGCCCTGCCCATCTGAGGGTCCTGGGGGTGGGCAGGCCTAGGAGACCCTCGCTCTGGGGGCCACTCTGTCAGGACCCAGCGGGGCCCAGGATGCGGGCCTCTGTGCTTCGCTCTGACAGCTTGGAGGGGGTGCCCGCTGAACTGGGTGTCCATTTGGACCCCTGAGGGGGCTTCCCACTGGTGGTAACGGATCCACCTGTCAATGCAGGAGACACAAGAGATGCGGGTTCAGTCCCTGGGTCGGGAAGATCCCCTGGAGGAGGGCATGGCAACCCACTCCAGTAGTCTTGCCTGGAGAATCCCATGGACAGAGGAGCCTGGTGGGCCACAGTCCAGGGGGTCACGAAGAGTCGGCCATGACCGAGCACTCACACTCACTCACTGACCCCTGGGAGACTGAGGTCCCACTCCCTGACCTTCTCCTTCTCGTCACGAGGCCATGCGGCCCAGGGAAGGGCACCTGGGCCCTGGGGTCAGAGAGACCCGTGTTCTCCTGCAGCATCTGCGGCTCCGTACAGAGGCGGGTGCGTCTGGTGGTTTTGGGTCTGGGCTCTGGAGCCAGACTGCCTGGACCACTTCTGAGCTCTGTGACCTTGCCCACGTGGCTTCACTCCCCTGTGCCTCAGTTTCCTCATCTGTAAAATGGGCCTGCTTAGTAGCATCTACCTCATAAGGCAGGATTAAATGAGTGAGGATTAAATGAGTTGATAGTGCCTGTCACACCCTAACACTTCATGTTGTTAACTATTACGATTATGAGACCTGGATAAGTCACCTTACCTCTCCGAGCCTCAGTGTCCCTGTCGGCAGAATGGGGATGAGGAGGCTCGCGGCTCCTATAAGGTGCTCTGCTGGGGTGTTACTGTTGCAGAAGCGTCTCTGCTCTTTTTGACCTCTCTCTCTCCTCTGAGAGGCGTACCCCAGCCCTGTGGATGGGTGGGAGGAATGCTCTGTGTGTATCTGTCTGTGTGTGTTGGGGGAGCCCCAATGTCCTGCCCACTGGTTCACATCAAGTTGAATGTCAGGGGGACTTCCCTGGTGGTCCAGTGGTTAAGACTCCGTGCTTCTCCTGCAGGGGGTTCAGTCTCTGTCCGGGGGGCTGAGATCCCTCATGCTGAGCAGGGCAGTCAAAAAAAAAAAACAAAACAGTTGCATGTCAGGCTGCGTGGTGGCTGGCGGCTGGTGTAAGGTCAGGCGTCCGTCCCCTTGAGCTGTGTGTGGTCACTAGTCCCACTCGGCGCGGGGGACCAGGTCTCATGCCTGCCTGCTGGGGCCCGCGGCCTTCCCGGGCAGCCGTGGCAGGGACACCAGCCCGCAGGGTCGGCCGGGCGGTGGGCCGCGCTCCGTCCGCCACGCACCAGCCTCCCGTGTGCCTGTGGTTGGTTCCCGGGTCCTCGTTGCTCTCCCTTCCTCCCTCCCTGAGGACTGCTCGGGGCTGTCCTCCCCCCCTCAGCAGGGGCTTGGCAGGAAGCGCAGGTTCTGGGTTCCAGCACCCCCCGCCACTGCCTGGCTGTGTGACCTCGGGCACGCCGCTTCACTCCTCTGAGCTTTGGGCTCCTCATGCGCAAAGGCCTGGGCTTCTGTACGTTCCCATTCTGAGGTGCTGGGGACCCATGTTCTGCGTTGCTTTTTTTTTTATTACACCTGGAGCCTGTTTATTCTTGCCAGCCCTCATTTAATCCCAGAGGGGGTCATTCCTTCCCATTTCACAGAAGGGTACACTGAGGCCCGGAGCGGCAACTTGCTCAAGGCTGCAGGGCCTTGGTGTGAACCCAGAACAGGGTGTGTGCCAACTCCTGCCTCCTGGGCTCTCCTTGGATGTCCGCCCCTCGCTGGTCCGAGTGTGCTGGGCGTGGTGTGAGTAGTGATGTGGGCCTGGCGGGATCACGGCCTTGAGTTGCATTTACCTGCAGGGCGGCATGGGCCCTCGACATAAACAACAGAGAGGCCCAAAGTGCACATTAGGTTTCCAAAATAGCCTTGGGAGTTGCTGTTTTTCCTCCAAGCTATAAACACGTCCTTGGGTGGGGCTCCCCTAGCCTCCCAGTCACAGACCCCCGGGGCCTCCCACTCCTTGGTCTGGCTGCCTGGGTCCCCTCCTGGCTCCTGGACTTGAACAAGAGATGGCGTCCCTGAGGCAGAGAGCTGCTGACCCTAGGGGTGGGGGTTGGGTGGGTGTCCGCCCTGCCAGGCCCAGGCAGACAGGCTGAGTCCTAGGGACGGAGGGCTGTGAGTGCTAACCTGCCCACTGTCTGCCCCGTGAGAGGTGGGCCTGGTGTTCGGGTGGGGAGCAGGAGAGCTGGCGGGGACTGCGGAGTCGTGTGGGGAAACTGAGGCTAGGGTTGGGGAGCGGCGGGGCGGTCGTGTCCAGGGCCCCGCAGGGAGTAGGTTCTGCACCGACTCCAGAGTAGCCTCTTAGGGAAGGCCCTGCAGGTGACCTTTCCAGGGACCCTTTATCCAGCGAACATCTATCTGGTGCCTACTGTGCCAGGCTCCAAGCTGCACTCCGGGGTTGCAGCTGGGAGCCAGAGTCTCGTCTTATAAGGGCTGAGTTAAGTAGGGGAAACCAACAGGTGGACAGACAACCTCAGTAGCGAGTGACCAGGGTCTCTGGAACACAGACAAGGGGCACTTGATCCTGACCAAGGAGCCAAGGAAGGCTTCCTGGAGGAGGGGGTATACAGGCTGAGTCCTGAAGTTGGCAAATGATGAAGCGGGCATGTAGAGGGAGGCTTCCCGGCAGAGTGCACGGGTACAGGCCAAGGTTTCGAGGTATGACGCAGCGTGGCACGCCTGGGGCCGGACGCGCCGGGGGCATGTCTTCCCCACCCTCGCGTGTGGCCACTTGCTCCGGGGCTCATCACACACACGGTGGGAACGTCTGCCCTTTTGGAAGAGAGGAGACGGGGCCTGTTTCTCAGACAAGCCTGATCGCCCGGCCCTGGCTCCTTGGCGAAGGCAGAGTACCACCCCAGTGAGGGTGAGGAAGGACAGTATCTATGATGGGGTCTTCCTCCATCCAATGGAGGGGCAACCTTTGGGCTATTTGACTAATCGGGAAACTGAGGCACAGAACATTCTTGCTGCTGAGCTGGGGTGAGGACCCAGCTTTTTCTTTGGCTCCGTGGGCAGCGGCTGAGCCCCGTGAGAGAACAGCCTTGTCACACCCAGCACTTTTGAGGGGCAGAGAAGTCTTTTCCACACTGGAACCCTTGACCCAGCAACCCACTCCATGGAGATAACTGGACCAATATGCAAATCTGTGTGTACCAAGATGCAGGACCCAGGAGATTCATGGTCATCCACTGTATTACCTGCTGAGAAGGGTGCTTGCCATGTGTTAAGTGGGGAAAGCACACATTTCTTGGTTTTTTGTTTGTTTTTTTGTTTGTTGGCTTACCTGTTTTTTTTTTTTTTCCTTTCTGTTTCTTGTGTAATCACTGTAAAATACTGGGGCAATTTAAAACAAAGGGAAAACGAGTGGGTATTTTTGTCTTAATGACTTTGATTTTCTTGACTAGTTGACGCGTTACATGATTGAAAGTTTAAAAAGATACAGGAGAAGAAATTCAGACGCACGCTACAACAGACATGAACGTTGAGGACATTGTGCTGAGGGCAATGAGCCGGTCTCGATAAGACAAATGCCGTCTGATTCCACTTATGTGAAGGGCCTAGGGCAGTCAGATTCCTGGGGATGGGAAGTAGAATGGTGGTTGCCAGGGTCTGGGGGAGGGGGACCGGGGAGTTATTGTTTACTGGGGGCAGAATTCTGGTTTTGTGTGGGGGTGATGGCTACACTGCAGTGGGAATGTGCCTAATGCCACTGAACTGCTCAGTTAGCAGGGGTTAAGATGGCTTCCCTGGTGGCTCGGGGTAAAGACTCCGCCTGCCAATACAGGAGACACGGGTTTGATCCCTAGTCCGGGAAGACCGCCCCCCGCCTCAAGGCAGCTAAGCCTGTGCTCCACAACAAGAGAGGCCACCACAGTGGGCAGGCCGAGCACCACAGCTGGAGAATGGTCCCCACTCACCGCAGCTCGAGAAAAGCCCACGCCGCGACAAGACCCAGAGCAGCCTAAAGAAAGAGAGAAAATTTTAAAAAATGGTTGGCATGGTAAATTTTCTGAGTATTTTACTATGATTAAAGGAAAAGGTACAGAGGGGGACAGGGACAAGTCTCCCTCCCACCCCTGTCCCCAGCCGCAAGCCTCTGTCTCTCTTTAGACCACGGGTGTTTTCAGTGTGGTGGTGGAGCCTTGCCTTCCTCCCTCCTGCCCTGGGTACCAGTGGGCAGGGGCCGCCCAGATGGGGCCCCTTCACTCACGGGCAGAGCGAAGATGCCTCTCCAAGAGCCCGGGGTGTGCACCCTCTTCCGTCCTCACTCTCAGGGCATGAGGCAGCGGTGCCCAGGTCTTCCGGCCCTTGAGGGGTTGTGGGGGACTGAGGACCCACGCCTGGGGGACGGGGCTGAGGTCCCACCTGGGGGGAGCCCCGAGACTCATCACTCCTCTTGCAAGGGGAGGAGAGTCCTTTTAATTCAGTCCTGTGCTCCTAAGTGGGCACTTGGGAAGTGTTTGTTGAATCTGCCGTGGGGAAAAGGAGATGGAATCTTAGCCGACAGCCGGAGGGGTTGGGCTGCAGCAGACGTGGAGGCTGCCGCGCTGGGCTTCCCAGAAGCACCCACCCCCGCTCGCTGGGGCATCCTAGGTGCCTGTCTTGTGCCAGCCCCAGGGTGTGGCGCTAACTTGGGCATGGGGGCAGTGAGACGTCCTTCTGAGATGAGGCAAGCCTCCAAAGGCTTGTTGACGGTCCCGCGTGTCACCAGGCGTCAAGCGCGGGGAGTCTGGCTTGGTGCCTGGGGGTCCTGCCTATTGCCCGGGGCCCTGGCCACCCCCACCCCGCAGACCTGCCATCCTGGCTTGAGCTGGCCATTCTCCACGGCAGGAGAGACAGTGTAGAGCCCACATTCCGTGGTTCATCAGTGTCCATCCACTGAGTGTTTACTGGGAGCTGAGCTTGGGCTGAGTGCGTAGCGGATGCTGACTCATTTAATGTACCAGCCCCGCAAGGCAGGTGCTCTCGCTAGCCCCTGCCCTAAAGATGGGAACCAGGCGCACGGCAGGATTGGGGCTTTGCTCCAGCCAGCTCTGGGGGCGGGATGGACGGCAGGCTGTGGGCAGGTCTGTCTTGGCCAGTGGAGGTGGAACCCTAGGGCCTTTCTCCTCCCTGGGGCCCAGGAAGTGAGTCAACAGGCTAAGCGGCCGGCTTCCAAGTCAGTGGCCGTGACCACTGCACACCAGTGCCGACCCCGGCAGGGTCATTTGGCGGTGTTTCCCGAGCAGTGTGCTGGGGGACACGGAAGGGAGTGGGGTTTATAGAACCAGCGGAACATTCTTACCACTGCCAGGCTGCTCAGGCGTGGGAGTCAGGTGGACCTGGGCCTGGCCTGGAGCAAGGCAGTTCCCCCGGGCCTCAGTTTATTCACCTGTAAAGTGGGAAGGGTAATGCCTGCTTCACAGATCTAGGGTGGGAGTAAAGTGACTAGTCTAGCAAGAAATAAGCATTTTACAGTGAAAGCCAGTCCTCTGTGTCTCCAGGAGAGCAGAGTCTGATGATACAGGCAGAGAAGTGAATACTTACAGCACCCCAGATGTGAGGAAGGCACGTGCCAGGGCTGGAGACACTTGGATGGGTGTAGCGACTTATTCTGGGGCAGTCCTGAGGGGCTCCCTGGAGGAGGTGATGAAGGTGTTGCAAGGCTGGAAGAGGCTGGAAGTGGTGTCCCAGAAACTTGATGGTGGCCTGCGCTTTGGGATGCAGATTCCTCCTCCCCAGGAGGTGCTCACTGAGCCACTTCTCATATCAGCCTGCTTGGCTTGGGGGAGGGGGTCAGTGCCACTTGGCGTGGTTTGTAGGCAGAGGCTCTGGAAGGAGGGCACTGCCCCCCAGCCCCCAGCTGTGGGGTGATGGGCATCCACAGAGCTGCCGGGTCTCCAAAGGGGCTTTTGATAAACAGCACCAAAGCGGGAGTGAGGCTGGCCACCTGGGTAGACATGGACACCGGGTCACTGGAGCAGAAGGCTGGTGTAAACAGCTGGAGCCTGAGATTGGCTTGGGGGCACGTGAGCAGGGGCGTCTGGGCCTGGGAGAAGGACCTCCAGTGCCTGCCGGGGTGACCCCACGAGACCAGGGGACCCCTCGTGCCTTAGCCTTGCCTGCTGACATGGTGGACCTATTCAGGACAGACCTCTAAGCCTGAGCAGTGCCCGTTCTTTCCTGGGGCTCATCGAGGGGCGAGGGGGGCAGAAGCAGGACGCAGGCTGGGTTTTGCGGCCACGGAAGCAGCGGTGTCAGCATCTGGCTCTACTCCCTCGGCAGCCCCCGGCCCCCGCCACGTGCCCCCGGCCCCCAGCCAGGTGATAGCGGCATCCAGCTCATTCTCCCCATCGCATCCATGTGATGATTCCGGCAGCATAGAGGCTGTGGGGTCCCCAGTCCTGGGCTCAGGTCCGGCCCTGTCACTTGTAGTGTGGCCTGGGCCTATGCTCCCAGTCTTTCTGACCGCTGGCAGCTGGGAGGTCACGAGGGTAAGGCCGCTGACTGCACCCGTCGTCATGGGTCGGTTGACTCGTTGCAAACAGCCTTGCGAGGTGGGTGGTCTTAGCAAAGCTCAGAGAGCGTTGGCAGCCTGTGCCAGGTCACAGAGGGGCAAGGTGTGTATATAGCTGGGGTTTGACCCTGGGACCCCTGACTGCAGAACCCCTGCCCCCCTCTCCACCACACACACTGGTTTGAACCCAAAGGCTGATGTCCCAGCTGGCTTTGACTCTCTGTGGTTCATCAGATAGTTTTCCTGATGGCTTGGGATGTCTGTCTGTCCAGGCACTGTGGAAATTGTTTCCTGGCCTGACTTGGGGAGCCATTTGAACTTACCCAGTCTGACACCACTGCATTAAGAATGGGAAAATGAGGCTGGAGGAGGAGAAGGGACTTGCCTGAGATCACGCAGTAAGTCTGGGCAGAGACGGGGCCAGATACACTGGGACTTTCCTGGGGGGTCCAGTGGCTAAGAGTCCACGCTCCCGATGCAGGGGGCCTGGGTTCGATCCCGGGTCTGGGAGCTAGATCTCACATGCTGCAACTCAGAGTTCACATGCCACAACTAAAGATCCTGCATGCTGCAACTAAGACCCGGTGCAACCAAATAAATGTGTTTTTTTTAGAGAGAGAAAGGACCCGGTGCGGGTAGCTTGCACTGACACTGGCTGCCTCGTTGCCCGAGGCGGTGTGGGCCTGGGGGCTGCGGTCCAGTGACAGACTTACCAGTCTCTTCCTCCCCGCTCTCTCAAGGCCTGGCGACTCCCCGTGGAGCGCCCCAGAGGCCTGCCAGCTGCCCGGTAAAGGGTAGCCGTGTCCCCAGAACAGGCAGGGAGAGTGGGAATCACTCCATGCAGCTCGGCCCTGCTGTCCGTTGGCCGGGCTTGCTTTCAGCGCCTGGCTGGGAAAACTCACTTGCCAGCCCCTCTCAGTAGCTGCTAGATCCGCAGGGGGCCGGGGCAGGGTGGAGACGTGTCCCTGCTTGGGTGGTCTGGGGCTTGCATACCCACCTGTCACTGCCCCTCCCAGACGGGCCAGGCTGGGCCACGCCAGTGCTGAGAATGGCCCTCGTCCAGAAGGGCGCCTGCGAACCTTCATTTGAGCGCTTTTACCATCCATGAAGCCTGCAAGGTGAGGCTACTGCTGCCTTTTCACAGAGGAGGAAACAGGTTTCTAGCTAGGGGTCAGCGGGCCCTCTGGGGGCCCTGCAGGGGCAGGCGGCCTTCTCCATTTGCTGCCCTCAGAGGGCCCGGTGGAGACTCACGTCATCTTTGACTCTATTGGGCCTGAGCAGCTCATGGCACACAGTCCAGAACCGATCATGGAGTGAATGAGTGGACAAAGGCTGAATCAATGCACAGGAAGAGAAACAAATACCGTGTATTAGCGCGCACATGTGGACTCCAGAAACATGGTATAAATGGTAAGGCGAAATAGCCACACATAGAACAGATGTATGGATACCAAAGGGGACAAGGGGAGGGGGAGGAATTGGGAGATTGGGATTCGTGTGCGTGCGCTAAGTGCTCACTCAGTCGTGTTGAGCTCTTTTGTGACCCCATGGACTGTAGCCCGCGAGGCTCCTCTGTCCATGGGATTCTCCAGGCAGGAATGCTGGGGTGGAGTTGCCATTTCCTCCTCCAGGGGATCTCTCCCACCCAGGGATGGAGCCCGCCTCTGCCGGATTCTTTATCCCTGAGCCACCAGGGAAGCCCACACATGACTGACGCTGTGAGTGAACCAGATAAACTGAGGAGAAGGTGGCGTGCAGGGCAGGGAACTCTACTTAACGCACTGGGGTGGCCTGGATGGGAAGGCGGTCCGAGACGGAGGGGCCCTGTGTGTACAGACAGCTGATTCCCTCTGCCGTGCAGGAGATGCTCACACGACATGGGGGAGCAACTCTTCTCCAATAAAAACTAATTCTAAAAACACATGCTGCCACCCCACTCCTGGCTTGCTGGTCACTGGTGCTGAGGGCAGGGGCCGCTGGCTCGATGCCATCACCCAGGGTGACTCTGGGTGGCAGCCGTGTCCCTGAGGCCGTCTCCTGTTTCTGGCTCCGAGGAAGGGCCACATCCAGGGTGTGCGGGTCTTATCTAGAGGGACTCGGAGATCGTATTATAGACCAGAGGCCCCGGCGGAGGAAAGGCTTGCTGGGTTTGTGCAGTGAATTAGCGACAGAGCTGGACTTGAGCTAGGGTCTCCTGCCCGCTCTAGCCCAGAACCCTCTTCTCTACATGGTGCTTCCCAGCGGACCTGAGACCCCCACCCACCCTGAGTAGCCTCGCACAGACCGCTCTGTTGGGAAGCCCTGGAGACAGCTGCTGTTTCAGGTTGAGAGCGAGTGCATGCGTGTGCGTTATGTGTCTGTGTGTGCTCACGCGCGTGTGTGTGGTGCCAGCTTGCTGGGAAGAGGCGCACACTTGATAACGTGGCTGCCCCACCCAGCCTATCACCAGCTCCCAGCCTGTGCTCCGGCCTGCTTGGGCCATTACCGCCTGCCTGTAATGGAATCGGCTGCCCTGGTTAAGTGTTCACATTAAATTAATACCTCCTCCGCGGAGACAATCAGTTGGCATTTAATTTGTGTTTCCTTGTGAGCAGCAGAGTGCAGCTGGGCAGCTGGGCCTCTGATGGGCACGTCTGGGAGGCGTCCCTTCCCCCAGATCAGGGGCTGGGTGCGGGCAGGAGTGCCGGAGTCCACGGGGAAGGGGATGGTGAGCGTGCGGCGGCAGGGCTGGGAGGTGCCCATGCCAGCGGGGCTCGGGGGCCGGGGGCCTGTCCATGCACAGGCTGGGGCCCGGCCCCTCCGGTTCCTGGAGAGAGAAGGTGCGCTCAACCGACAAGAGCAGGGAGTCAGGGGCCGTGGAGGCCCACACACTTCCGCGCTGGGCTGCCCACCCCGCTCCCGCCGCCCTCTTGCTTGTCTCTTTCTTCCTGTGCCTGCGCCGTGAACTGTTTGTGGTCTTGGACACGTAGGGTGGCGTGGAAGGCGGAAGTTGATCTGGTTGTGAATTTCTAGCTCTCTAGGGGGCTCAGTAGAAGTCAGTGGGTAGGGGCCTGCTGAGCACCCGCTCTGATCTGTAGCCCACTGGCTTCAGCGAGACTGCATTTGAGGAAGGGTCGCCCTGATCTGCCTGGTCCTCCAGCTCAGACGTTAGTCTAGGTGAGGAGCTGGCAGTCGGGGCCCCGGCTCCACGGCGAGGCTGGGGCAAGGCACGCCCAGGCGGGGAGGGCAGGGGCGCCTCTCTGCGTCTGTGGGCGGTGGGCAGGCGGGCAGCATGGCTCCAGCAGGCCCCCGGCCGGAGTCACGTTGCAGCCCGCACCCAGCTGCTCTGGGGTGAGCACCCTAGGCGCCGGGTGCAAACTGCCCTCCGCCCATCTGCCCACTGCCGGAGGCAGGGCCCATGCTTGGCCCCTAATGAAGTTTTCCACCCATGGCTCCAGCCCAGCCTCATCTGAGCTTGCTTCCCATCACCTGAGTGAGCTGGCTTGGGCGTGCCGGCGGCTCACCCTCCCTGGCAAGGTGTGGACCATTCCTGTGGCCCCTCCCAGCTCCCCGGAGGCCTGGCCACTGGAGGCAGCCGTGGGATCCTGCAGTCGGAGTTGAGCCTTGGAGCGTCTGCAGTGTGCTTGCTGTGTGCCAGGGGAGGGGCTGGGCGTGTGCACACACCCGTGGACCCCGTGTTGTTCTCACAGCCTCAGAGGGGCTGCCGTGCTTCCCGCCCAGAGAGGGTGACTGACTTGCCCAGAGTCACACAGCCGGCCAGCAGCAGGGGCAGCATGCTACCCTGGTCTCCCGCCGCCCCCGCCCCGGGGTCTCCAGGACTTTCTCCCCAGAGGCCCCGCGAACTGTCCGCGGGGACTGAAATGGTTATCTGGGGGCTGCACCCGCTTTCCTCCGCAGCTGGAGCCCCGGAGCCTCTCTCTGTGGCCGACAGGAAGTGAAGCAGCCGTGAGTCAGTCTCACTGCCAGTGACTTCAGCTCGGCCTTCCGCCCCCCGAAGCCAGGCTTTGTGGCCCCTTTCCTGTGGGTCTCTGTGTCACCCTGAGCCCGTGGGGGCGGGGAGACCCTGGCCCTGTTGTTGGCTGGGGGTGGGGGCGGGGGGTTGGCCCCGCAGCGCCTCCCCTCCCCCCAGCAGCCTGCCCAGACTTCCCATCCGTCATGTGGTCCAGCGGTGGCTCCTCAGGAATGCGGGGCGACCACATCTGGCTGGGTCTGGGGGCGGGCGGCCGCCTCCGCTCCTTCTGCTAAGATGGTGGCCGAGCCCGTGTTGACCCCGGGGAGGCATCTCTTCCCCCCGCCCGCCACACCCCTGACCTCCCTGCTCTCCTGCGTGGGCCTGGAGCTGCGGGGAGTGGGACAGACACACTTTCTCCTTCTCCTGGCCCGCTTCTGGCCTGGCCAGCCCGCCGGCCTCTCCCAGGGGGGGCTCTGGAGCCAAGTGGACGGTGGGAGCTGAGTGGTGAGGTTCCCAGGCTGGGGCTCAGACTGAGGACGCTGTCCAAGGGGCTCCGGCTGGGAAGGGTGCTTGCCACCTGGGTCATCCATCCATTCATTCGGCAAATCCATTCAACAATGTCTGACTCCTCACAAGTGAGGCTGGAGTTAGGGCAGGGAACATAGTCATCATGACCGGCTGGGGAGGGGCCAGACCCCCACTTTAGACCCGACTCCTGCAACGCCCCTCTGTGCCCCCTTCCCCACGTAGAACCCGTGTCTCCCCTGTGTCCTCTCCGGGCCCCGACGGGCCAGGCGCAGGGTGCCCGAGACCTCTGGAGGCGGGTGCTGGAGGAGTTGGCCATGCTGTCTGCACGCACGTGTACATCTGTGGGCTCGCCGGTCTGAGCCCAGAGTGTAGGGGCAGAATGGCTCTTCTTGAGTGTCCCCGGGGCGTGCTGGGCTCACACTCCATCTCCTTTATAGATGGGGAGACTGAGGCTCCAAGCGGTAGAAGCAGATGCCGGGGTTCAGACTCAAGCCCTTCAGCCTGGGCAGGGGAGGGCGGCCCGCTATCCGCTCCCTGGGTGACCCTGCACCTCACCTTCCTTATCTGTGTACTCAGAGGTGTGGTCTAGGTGGACTCTGGCCCCTTTCACCTTCGTTTCTGGAAGTTCTCTGAGTCTCTTGTTTCTGTAGAATAGCACCCTGCCCCTACCCCAGCCCCCTGCCCCTGTGTGATTCTGGGGGAGGGGCCTCATGCTTCTGGACTCCAGTGTTTTCATCAATCTCATGGAGATGATCTAACCCGGCCTAGAGGTTCCTGTGAAGTGAAGGCAGGCTCTGTGAAGCGCCCGAGGGTGGTCCGGGCACACTGTCGGCGCCCCGTCCGTGGGGGCCGCCCAGTCCCAGCAGCATCAGCACCGCCGTTGCCCACCCTCCCTGCCTCGTGAGCATCCACAGCCTAGGACGCTGTGAGAGCCGTGGCTGGAGGGCGTCCGCAGGTGGGGCCAGAGCGAGAGGACGCTGGGGCCAGAGACGGTCCCCGTGGGCTGGTGGGAGCGTGAGCCAGACCTGGGCCTGAGCACGCCGCGCCGCGGAGGAGACGGGGGCTGGTCTGCTGCCATCCCTGGCATCGTGGGCTGGCTCTGTGGATGAGACGCCGCTGCGAAGCGGCCCCGGGGCCGATGGCATCCTGAGGCCTGCCAGGTCAAGCCTGGGCTCAAGGAGGGAAAACCAGGGGAGTGTCTGCCTTGGTTTGGAGGAGAGATGACATGTGAGACAGGCCTGGGAGAATGGATTGATTTCAGGAGGCTCAAGTGGCAGAAGGGAAAAGGGAATCGGGTTACCTCTGATGCTGTCTCCTCTGCCTGTAAAATGGGGACCACGCTTAGGGCAGGATTAAGTGACAGTTTATCTTTTGAGTATATGAAGGCCCGGCATGGTGTTCATCACCCAGAAACTGACCATAAGTGTCCCTCTCTCCACTCCCTTCAAGAGAAAAAAGACTGGAAGTTTTATGAGCTGATGGGTCAGGGTGGGCAGGGATGGATCCAAGTGATTCAGGCTGTCCTGGCCCTGGCTAGAGTTGCCTGGGTGCGCTGGGTCTTCATTTTCCCACCTGTAAAATGGGGAGGCGGTTTCTCTGCAACTTCACAGCCCACTGTGTGCTCAGCAGCCCCCGACCCAGGGAGGTGTGTCCCCTCTTGGTGGCAGCCAGCTTCTCCCTGGCTTCCTGCTGGCCTGTCTTTGCTTATGTTGGTCCCGATGCCTGAAACTCCCCTCCTGCTGAAACCAAGCTCCTGTGGGCAGATCCAGGTCAGGCAGGGGAGGGGACGGGCCTGGGAAGCAGGTGTTGGAATGTTCTAGAGCCCACAACATGGTTGACCAGTTTCTGGCTCAGCTTCGCACTCCCTCCCCGTCGGCTGAGTTGCCGTGAATGTGGGGCATCTGGGGCTCCTTAAGAAACATCACTCATCCATCCTCTCACCCCAGTCAGCCAGAGCAGCTGAAGGGCAGAGCGTTTCTGCACTGTCAGTGTGGAAGCGGGCACGGCCACGCTTTCCCGCCGAGGGCCGGGAGGGGAGGTCAGCATGGGCAGCGGGCTCAGCTGTCAGGCCAGCTGCTGTCAACACACAGGGGTCCTTCCTGTGTCTCCTGGGGGTGGGGCACCGGCCGGCCACCCATCCAGCTCTGGAAATGAAAGGCCAGTGAAATCATTTGTGCAAGCTCACCTGGGGTACAGCTTAGCGAGGCGAGGGGGCCACCAGAGCGCCTTCCGTTGGGGAGCTCATGAGAAACAAGCCCCACCCCAGTCCCGCTGAACCGGCTCTGCATGTGAGCGCGGTCCCCGGGTGACACCCACGCTCGTCCCAGGTGGAAGCTGGAGGCTTGAGAGCGTGGGCTTGACTCGAGTCCCATCCCTGCTGACTGTGTGGCCTTAGACAGGTCACACTTCTCTGAACCTCAGCTCTCTCATCTGCAAAATGAGATGGGGAAAACGTCTTTACAGGAGAGGGTTAAGAGGTCAGATGAAGGCCAGTGAGATGTGTCCAAGGCACTGGGCCCAGCTCAGGGGACTTGAGCGGTGCTCGCCAACCAGTGGCTGCTGCTACCGCGATTCCGTGCTGAGGATCCAAAGACGTGGCTTGTGTTCTCGCTCTGGGGTGACCTGAGACAAGTTGCTTTCCTTTGCTGGGCCTCACTTTTCCTGTCTGTTCAATGGGTCTGTTGACCCCCTACCCCAGCTTCCTCATGAGGAGGTTGCTTCCAGGAAAAGGAAAAGGGAGAGGGGGCTGGCCTCATCCCAGAGGCTCCTCTGAGAAGCTGGTGTGTGTGGGTGAGATGCCCCCGGGTGCCCGCGTCTCATCCCTCCCCGCCGCCCCCCCGCCCCGTTATCTTGCTGTTGCTGCAGGAACGCACTAGCGAGGCTGGCCTTGGGGGCCGGGCTGCGGCCAGCGCCCTCCTTTGGCCCTGCTCTGCTCAGCAGCTTTGGAAGCTCGTCCCCTGCCCCCCTCGGGGCAGCGTGGCCAGGAGGGATGATTCAGCTCGGTCCTGTATTCTGGGCCCCGGCCTCCCTCGAGGGCAGCCCCGGACGCCCTGTGCGCCTCAGCGAGCTGGGCGCAGCCTTGGGCTTCTCCCCACCTGGGGTTCTTCTTCCCCAGCTGTTCCCTGGACTCGTGGCCCCGCCCACGACGTGCTAGGTGACCTTGGGCAGGTTCCTTTCACACACAGGGCCTCCGTGTCTCTGCGCCACGGGAGTGTTCTGTGCAACGATCCTGCCCGGGTCAGACTCTTAGATTCTCTCCCTGCCCCTCCTTGGGTCCCTCTGTATCTCTCATCCATACCAGGACGCCCACCCCAGCCCCGCTGCCCACGGGGTTCTGAACACTGCCGCCCACGGCCGATTGAGGCCCAGCCGCCACTGCCGGGGGCTGGTGAAGACCAAAGGGAGGGAGGAGCGTGTGTGTCCTCTGGGAGCCCTGCCCGGGGCCGTCTGTGTCTCGTGTGGGAAAGAGGAGGAATTTTCCTCTGTGTGTGCAAACAGTATCCGTTTTCTCTTGTTTCCAAAAGCCAGTGACGTAACCCGCTCTTCAGCCATCCCTCCCCTCTGGCCTATTTTTAGCTGGCCCCGACAGCATCCTCAAGGCTTCCAGACCTGCCCGCTCTGAAGCCATGTAGGGAGGCAGCCCCGGGGTGAAGAAAGAGAGAAGCCCCCGGTCTGGCTGTCCTGCGATGGAGAAGGGCCCGGCCCTCGGGGGCAGCAGGACCATCTGGGTGGGGAGGGGGTCAGGGATCCCACAGGCCCACGGTCCACAGGGAGCCCAGCAGAGTCACCAGCACCCGATCTGGAGCCCCCAGCCTGAGTCTGAGTCCTGGCCCCGCCAGCCCTCACCCTCACTTAGGCATGAAACGTGCTTGTGTCTAACTCTGCGACCCCATGGACTATAGCCCACCAGGCTCTTCTGTCCATGGGGTTTCTCCAGGCATGAATACTGGAGTGGGTTGCCATGCCTTCCTCCAGGGGATCTTCCCCACCCAGAGGTCAAACCCAGGTCTCCCGCACTGCTGGCCGCTTCTTTACCATCTGAGCCGCCAGTGAAGCTCAGGCATTAAATAAGTGAGACTTACATCTTTTTTTTTGTTTTAATGTAATAAAACAGACCTGGGTTTGAAGTCCAACCCCATCCCCTAACTAGCTGTGTGTCTTTGGGCAGGATAGTTAACCTCTCTGAGTCTCAGTTTTCTCATCTGTAAGACAAGGATGATAACAGCTACGTGGGAGATGTCTTTGTTGGGTAGGGTAGGTGGCAAAAGATTGCCTCTGAGGTTGCAGTGGTTGGCATGAAAAAAGTTTGTTTCTTGTGGGTGCAAAGGAGAGCCTGAACGTGGTGCTGGCTATAGCCTGGCAGCTGAGAACAGCCTCAGTGCCGCGTCTCACGGGAACGCGAGGAGCAGCAGCTCTTGTGCATCACTTCACACTGTGTCTGCACAGGGCCGGGAGGTGGCCCTCCCGCCGCCGTCTCCCGGTGGGGCTGCGCTCATGCCCGGAGCCTCGTCCCCTGGCATCGTGCGTCAGCCCGCCGCCCCCAGCCTGGGCGCTCCGGGACACAGGCAGGGCTGGCATCCCTGCTGCACCTTCTCAGCCAGCGCGGGCGCGACTCGGGGTGGGTGCTGGCATTGTGCCTAGGGGTGGACTGTCGGGGGAGGCCGCCCTCTGACCGCCTGTCCCTCTTGGCTGTTGCAGATGGGAGGAGGAGCTCGCCAAGCGCGTGAACCTGCAGACCATGGTGGACACGCTACAGGAGGTAAGAGGCCCCGACCGGGAGAGGCCGGGGGGCGAGCCCCGCGGTGGAGGGCCGAGGCTGGGGGCCAGGTCCCAGCTCAGCCTCTCCTCCGTGGAGCCGGGGGCCTCTCCCACCTCCCCCGCTTCGGGGCTGGGAGGGCGCCCCCGGCTCACGGTTGCAGAAAGCCTGGGCTCAGGAGTCCCGTCGCTGTCTCAGCCACGCAGGCCTGTGCTCGGGGCCTCGGGCCTCGGCGAGGGTGGTGGGCTTCCTGCCAGGTGGGCTCCCAGCCCCAGCGGGCGCTCCGTGGCAGGGTGAGGGTGGCCTCTGGCTTTTCTGGCTCGCTGGCTCTGTGTTCTGGGCCCTGCTTCACATGGGCTGATGGTGCAGCAGACTAGACCTTCTAAGCTCTGTTTTCCTCTCAGCCAAATGGGCACAGGAGCGGCAACCCCGTGAGAAGCCGTGGACGGCTCTTTTTAACACTGAAAAAAAATCGCCTTCTGATAGTTAAAGCATTGATCATCTACATAAATAAATAACCAGAGAAGAAAGAAAGAAAATAAGCATTGATCTTCTAAGGAAGTTAGGGAGGGATTAAAATAATGTCAAGGAGACATTAAAAGACATCAGTGTCGAGGAGTGGTTAAAATAATGTGTAGAAGGAAAAAGATGAATGTTCCCTCCCCCTGCCCCGCCCCACCCCTGCTTTCTTTTGTGAGAAAAGGACTTTTTACTTTACAAACGTAACATGTTCATGGTGCAACATTCGGAAAGTTCAGAAAAGCACAGAGAAGAAAATAAACCTTCCCTCTGGTTCTCCCTGCCCCACTGTTGCTGAGGTGGTTCGTGACCCTCTGGTCTTCTCTGTGCACACCCATAAGCCCTGGATGTGCACGCTCCGTGAGGCTGACACACGGATGGTGCCATTGCTCACATTTGACATACATTGACCTGCTACTGTGACCCGCTGGAATCACTTTTATATCCACTTTTTCTCTCAATGTCTGCCATGGATTTTTCCATCCAATGAACAGTTCTTGGAAAAGAATTGTTTTAGGCTGAGGGGTGAAGTGAGGGCTGAGCGGGGAGCCAGGCTGGGTCAAGGTCTTGGCTCCCCCTTCCTGGGGCACAAAGGCACCCCCGGCTGGGTTGGATGTCAGGCATCCATCCGGGGCTCTAAACCCCAGGTGTCCGGCCTCTCTGCCTCCCCATTGGGGAGCCCGCCCAGCCCTCCCAGCCCCCCCTAACCACTCCCCGATCTCCGTCCCCCGTAGGCAGCGCAGGAGGCGGAAGCCATCCAGGAGGAGATGAATGAGAAGATTGAGCGTCTCAAGGCCGAGCTGGTGGTGTTTAAGGGGCTCATGAGTGACGTAAGTGCCTCCGGCCGCCACCCCCCAGGTGTCATGACCCCCCTCCCCACCCCCCCACCCATCATGCAGAACGCTTCATTCACTCCGAGGCTCCAGAGCTCGGCTTCTAGTTAGAGTCCTGGCTGGCTGCGTTTGACCCGTGAGGATGACGGATGCATCAGAGATCAGGCTCCCCTCCCCCCCCCCCCCCCCACCTCCGCTTCCCGTGGTCTGAGTAGAGATGCATTAATCAGCTGCTTAACCCATCCGCCCGCTCCGGGCTCCTCTGACGGCCTGTGTGCGTTCGCTCCGACTGCGCCGGCTCACCAGTGTGCGGGCAGGGGCTGGGGGCGGCCGGGGGCCTCCATGTCTGGGCACAGTGGGGGCCGATGGTAGGCTGAAGGGGACCCCGGGTCTGGTCTGCACCGGCCCGAAAGGCCACCCGGGCCAGCGGCCTCCCGGAGGTTGCTCTGTTGAGTCGGGACTGGCCGGTGTGCGCGTCCTTGGGACGGTCGGAGCCCCTCTGAGTCACCGTGGGCGGGGCAGCTGTTGGCAGAGCAGCAGGGACCTCCTTCCTGCCGGGGACCCCAGTTTCCTGCCACCTTTGAGCCGCGGGCAGTATGCAGAGTAAAACGGCAGGAGGGAGGCAGAGCCCGGGACGGGCGCCTCCACCAGCCACGGCTTCTGGCCCTGGGCGGTGTGAGGCTGGGTGGCTGGAAGAGGCCAGGAGGCTTTCTTTACCGGGGTCTGGGGGACCCCCACCCATCCGAGGTAGCCCCTGCCGTCAGCCTGGGAGGAATCTTTGCAGGGGACAGGTGGGGCAGGCCCGCTGCGGGAGCCCGGCGGCCTTTCAGCGGTGGGACGTGTCTTTTTCCCTTGTTCCGACAAAACAAACACTGACGCCGTGTCTGCTGAGAGGATGCCTTCCGGCCCTTAGGGAGACGGGCAAACACAGTCTCCCTCAGTCCCCATGGCGCCCACATCCCCCCACCCCTTGCCCCGAACCCGAGCCACTGGCCTGACCACGCCCAGCAAAGGCTGCAGGACCCCTCTCGGGCTGCGGGGACCTCCTGCCCAGCACCCAGGAGTCTCCCCACCCCTCTGTCCAGCCAGAGCCTGGGGGTGCCTCCCCCCACCCCCCGCTCACGTAACCCCCTGCTGTCCTCCCTGCAGCCCATGACAGACCTGGACACAAAGATCCAAGAAAAGGCCATGAAGGTGGACATGGACATCTGCCGCCGGATCGATATCACGGCCAAGCTGTGCGATGTCGCACAGCAGCGGAACTCGGAAGACGTGTCCAAGATCTTCCAGGTGATGAGGGCCGCCCCGCTCACCAGCCGGCACTGCCTGCCGCCCGCCCCGGCCACCCTGCCCCGGGCCCCTCACACCCCGCCTATCTCCCTCCCCGACCACCCCCACGTAGCCTTTGCCTAGCGCTCCAGCCTCCCAGGAAAGTGTAGAATCAGGGACCGCACAGACTCAGGCATGTGTGACTCCATCGTCCAGGCTGACCGCGTCATCCTACGTCCGAGGACACCACTCACCCGGGGGGTGGGGGGGGGGCGACGTGACGGGCTCCCGGAAGAACGTGGCAGAGCTGGGACGAGGACTCAGGTCTCCAGACCCTCCAGGGCTCAGTCCGTCTACCTACCTTGGGCCCCCTGCCCTGCTTCCTGCCTCTCCTTCTGGGAGCAGGAGCCGGGGACCAGGGCTGTGGTCGGGGAGCCCTGGCTAAACTGTGGGAGCCCTAGGTAAACCGGCCTGAGCCCTGGCCCTCGAGCCTCAGAATTCAGAAGGGGAACTGTTGACCCGTTGATTCTTTTTCATTCCCACATTGAGACTCATTCAGTACCCTACTTCCCTACCCCCAGCAAGCACGCGTCTGTGTCCAGAGTGAAGGCGATGGGTTAGCACTAGCGAGTGTCCTCCAGGGAGGGCTTGGGGGCTGGTCCAGCTGCCCAAAGGGCGTCTGTCATTCTCCAAAGGCTGCTTCTTGAGTTTGGGGTTGTGGTTTGGCTTTTGCTTGAGCCCAGGGCAGAACAGCGTGTCGCTGGCTCTAAGTGTGTGACTCTGGATGTAGTGGGGTGAGGTCTGGGCTCGCCTGGGTGCCTTCTTGCTGCCCCTCTGCGGGGAAGCAAGGGCCCGTTCAGCCTTCGTCTGGTTTGTTGCGTCTTGTCTGCTTGGAGTGGAGGAAGCTCGTTGAACCCGGGGCTGCCTACCTGTTGCCTTTGCATGGGAGCAGGAGGGCTCTGGGAAGCACGGAGCCATCTGACCTGCGTGAGGGCTGCTCCGTCTCTCTGGGGAGCTCTGAGACATCCGGCTGGCCGCATCTCCAGGCCTCCGAGGGCAGGGAAGGGGCCAGGCTGTCTGTTCCTCTGTCCTGCATGCCTTCCCGCCTCACGCTTCCTGCTAATGCCACCTGCTTCTTAGAGGGCCTGCATCCTTCCCGGCAGTGGCCGGCCCAGCCACGCTCCATCCGTCCCTCGGGACGCCACCTCCCTTCCCAGTCCACCCCGCCCTCCATTCCGGCAGAACCACCCAGTGACCCTTGATCTTTCTCTTCCCGGGCCAGGTGGTCCCCAAAAAGAAAGAGCGTAAGGTGGCTTCCGACGACGACATCTCCGAGCAGGATGGGGAGGTGAACCGGTTCTCGGACGACGAGGTCGGCTCCATGAACATCACAGACGAGATGAAGCGCATGTTTAACCAGCTGTGAGTATCCTTGCTGCCCTGGCACCCGGGGCTCCTGTTTCCCCAGAGTGCTAGGGCAAGGGGCGCAAACCAGTGCCCTGGGCTGGCTGACAAGTAGCCTCCAGATGTTTTGTTGGTCACCGTGGTGTTCTGCGAGAATCTGGATTCATTTTCAACATTTAGTGTTAGGGGAGTTTCACATTTTCAGAAAAGGCCAAGCTGGTGATAGTGCTCATTTCTCCTATTCAGTTACTAAGTTGTGTCCGACTCTTTGCGACCCCATAGACTGTAGCCCACCAGGCTCCTCTGTCCGTGGGATTTTTCGGGCAAGAATACTGCAGTGGGTTGCCATCGCCCTCTCCAGGGGATCTTCCTGACCCAGGGGTTGAACCCATGTCTCCTACTTGGCAGGCAGATTTTTTACTGCTGAGCCACTGGGGAAGCCAAATAGTGGTCATATTTGTGGACAATTTTTTTTTTAATTGCGATATAACTGACATTTTAAGTTTATTTTAGTTTCAGATATGCAACACTGTGATTCAGTATTTGTATATATTGTGAAATGCTCACCACAATAAGCCTAACATTCATCACCATACCAAGTAAAAAAATTTTTTTTTTCCCTTGGTTTAAACGGCGGCCTGGGTTAGTGGCAGAGTCTGGGCTCTGGTGTGGTCAGTGGTGGGCTGGAGCCGGTCTGTACCAGCTCATGAAAGGTGATGTCTGCCCACTCCAGGTTCAGCAGTGGCACGCTAATAGCTTAAAATTTGCACGATGGGAAACTGTCGCATGCTACCAATCTGGGCGGGGCTTCCCGGGTGGCTCAAGAATCCGCCTGCCAATGCAGGAGACGCGAGTTAGATCCCTGGGTCGGAAGTTCCCCTGGAGAAGGAAATGGCAACCCACTCCAGTATTCTTGCCTGGGAAATCCCATGGACGGAGGAGCTGGGCGGGCTGCAGTCCCCGGGGTCACAAAAGAGCCGGATGTGACTTGGTGAGGAAAGAACATTAAGTACCAGCACCTGGGCACCCCGCTCTGGGCTCTGCAGGAGGCTGGTTTACCGGAGACTAGCGGGGTTCAGTTGTCTAGGGCAGGGACCCGTCGTAGCCCTAGCCTGTCCAATCTACACTTGCAGGCCTGACCCACCTCTGGTTCGCATCCGCGTGGTGTCCTGGGTGGGGTGGGGAGGGGAGCGGCTGCAGGCGCGGGCTGATTCAGCTCGGGGCCGTGGTCAGATGGCAGGCTGGGGCTGTCTCTGAGTCTACTTCCCCCCGCCCCACGGGCCTGCCCTCTTCCCAGAAGTCCCCTGCCGTTGGTCCCCTGAGCCCTGGCCCAGCGCTCCATCCTCCTTCCCACCCCCGTTTCCCCCCAGCCCCAGGTCTCTGAGACTCACGGCCAAGCATGCGTTCCGGCCCGGTGTCCCTCCCCTGGAGTCCCGGGTGTCCCAGCAGCAGGGCTGGACTTGAGCGCTTGACTCCGACGGGCCGTCACCACTCACGGCGCTCCTCCAGGAGGGCCTCTCCTGTCGCTGGTGCCCCAGCCTTCACACTGGTTTCAGAAGCCAGGGGCCCGGGCCTCTCCAGACCCTTCCTGCCGCGCTTGGGGCTGGCCCAGGGGAGTTGAGTCCAACGCTCACTCCGCCCAGCCCTTCATCACAGATGAGGAAACAGCTCAGAGGGGACAGGCGAGTCCCGATAGAGCCTGGACCTCGGGCCAGTGCTGTCTGTGTCCTCAGAGAGGTTTCCCTCTCTCTGTCTCTCCTGCCACGCCATCCCCACCCCGGTGACTCGGCAGGAGGAAGACAGGAGTCGGACCCGGGCGGGATGGGTTTGCGTGACACGTCCCTGTGCTTCCTGTTCCCTTGAAACAAAACTGAGATGGCTCTGTGTTTGCGGAGAATGGGAGTTGCTGTTTTGAGGGTAACAAGGAGACTCCTTGACTTTTGATTCATCTTTCAACACCGCCTCCCCACCCCTTCTCATGGGCTTCCCAGGTGGCACAAGTGGTCAAGAACCCACCTGCCAATGCAGGAGACGTAAGAGATGCGGGTTCGATCCCTGGGTCAGGAAGATCCCCTGGAGGAGGGTGCGGCAACCCACTCCAGTGCTTTTGCCTGGAGCATCCCCATGGACAGAGGAGTCGGATGTGACTGAAGCTACTTAGCACGCAAACATGGACCCCTCCTGTCTCATGTTCTCATCTTTCACTGATGAGAGGGGCTTTGGAAGAGAACCTTAGGTCAGGTCTAGGTTTTCTGAAAGTTGCTGTGGACATTCTTTGAGTGTCCAGCTGGGTTTATGCCCCAGAGACCCTGGCTGGGCTCATTTGGTTGAATTAAAGGGCTTCCTTGAAGGAACTGTTTTCCCAGGCTTTCATCAAGTCACCAGGAATCCACAATCTGCCCAGAAAGCAGGCAGGGTGGGGTTGGCGGGTTGGGGGTGGTGGTGGAGTGAGCCAGAAGGCTGTGCTCCTGGGTGTATGAGTTTTCTTTGCCATGCTGCAAAAATGGGCACCTGAGTGTTGACAGGTCTGAACTGGGTTTAGTATTAAACCGATCAGTTAGATTGATCTGGTTGTCAAGCTGCCTAAGTTAAAGCAAAACAAAATTCTCTGATGACCCCTCCACCTTGGCAGTTCTCCCCAAAGCCAGGCAGACCACACCCTGGGCCGGGCCCTGGCCCCCTCCCACCAACCTCTCTGCTGCCTCTGGGCTGAGACCCAAGCCAGAAGCTGCTACGGGCCAGCTCCTCTGAAGTCTTTGAATAACTGCGCCCGAGTCAGGGCTGTTTGTTTCGATCAAAATCAATTGCTTGGGCTTCAGATCCCGGAGAAGGGGGGGAATGTGCTCCTTTCTCTGCACCATGGCCACGCCTCTTCCTTGATCCCGCCCCCCACATCTGGGGGGACCGGGGCGCGTCTTCTGAGCCCTTCCTCTTGTCCAGCTTCCTGTCCTTTCTCCTCCTCCGTTACTCAGCCAGGGTTTCCCTCTGGTCCCAGCTGCCAGGAAGGAAGTGAAATCAGCAGTCCAGTATGCGATGCGGTGATGGGTCGACCCTTGACCCGGGGGCTTGCCCGGAGCTGTCTGGTCAAGGGGCGGGCAGTGCCTCCCAGGGATGCCGGGTCCCAGCCCTGGTTGCCGGATGCCTGGAGCCACCTACAGACTCCTGCAGGAACTGCTTTTTGGTGGGGAACCGGGCTCGAGGGGGCGCTCTGGACAGCGCTTTTCCTGAGACTCTTGGGCTCTGCCCAGTGGCCCCAGCAGGTTGGGAGCGGTGCACTATAGGATCCAGAAAGTAGTTGAAGGAGTAAGCGTGGGCAGCGGGGAGAGCCCTGGGATGGGAATTAGGACTTGGAACCCACGTCTGCCTCTCCAGCTGATTCACCAGGTCAAGTGACTTACTCCTGCAGACCTCAGCCTTCCCATCTGAATAATGGATGTATTGGGCTGAATGATTTTTTTTTTTTAATTTTTTAATTTTTTTAAATTTTTTATTAGTTGGAGGCTAATTACTTCACAATGATTTTTTTTTTTTTATAGTCCCCTGCAGTTGGGGTAACCAATACATCTGCAGAACTCTGTTAGTCCCAGATACACCTGCACGGTCCATCACCCTATTTCCAGTTCTAGAGAATAGGGAAGCCCAGAAATCACTCAGCATTTGCATTCAAATCTGATTTCCAGCACGTATTATTCTAGAAGTTTCCACCAAATCCCTTTGAGCCTCAATTTCCTTACCTGTGAAATGGGACTGACAATCATATTGACCTCATAGGACTGTTGTGAGGATGGAATGAATCGCACTTTAATATATGCCTAGTCATCAGTCCTGTGATTGTGTTTTGATGGGGAGGAAAAAGCCACAGAAAACAGAAAGATCTGGCTTTCAGCCCTAGTTTATTCTTTCTGAGCTGCAGTTTCCTCATCTGTAAAATGGGAATAATAATACCCACCTTTCTAAGTTGCAGAGAAGATTATATGAATCATCTCGGGCATCGTAGGGGCTCTAGAAACGAGTTGTTAAATGAGTGGAAACCATTCACAAGACACTATCTTTAAGTCTTCATTAATGAAAGACTGACATCTTTAGGAATACACATTTTAACTTGTATCCATCATACATAAATACATTGTGCATTTGAAGAGCTGCGCCCCATGGAGAAGGTGCGTGTCCCCTCTGGCCACTGCTCTTGTGCTTTTGGACAGCTACCTGGGAGGCCCCTCCCCGGGCCCCTGGAGCCTGACTGCTCACTCACGCCCGCCCGTGCACCCACAGGCGGGAGACCTTTGACTTCGACGATGACTGTGACAGCCTGACTTGGGAGGAGAATGAAGACACTCTGTTGCTCTGGGAGGACTTCACCAACTGCAACCCAAGCCTCGATTTGCAGGGCGAGGTGAGCCAGCAGGCGGGCGCTGGGGACCCCCTCGTTTCCATGCTCCCTCGTCCTTCGTTCTTTCCCGGCAGCCCCCACCGCCCCGTTAAGTTGTCCACTCTGTTCCATTTCTCCAGCAAGAGGAAAACCTGGGCAACTTGATCCATGAGACCGAATCCTTCTTCAAGACGAGAGACAAGGAGTACCAGGAGACAATCGGCCAGATTGAGGTGGGGTACCCATTTGTTCATGTCCCCCAGTAGTGACCCCCGAGCCCCCAGGGATTTAAGTGCCCGTGTGGACAGGGGCTGGGATAGCGACACAGGATTGGGAGTCAGGAGAACCCACTGATTCTCCTGGCCTGGTGCTGGGCAAGTCACCCCTCTCTTGGGTAGGGCCTCAGTTTCCTAACCTGTAAAATGGGGGTGGTGATACCTGTCTGCCCCAGAGAGGTTTTTTCTTAAGTTATTTGACTGACATGATGATCTCAAAATAATGGGAACTGACATTTGAATGATATCAAGTGACACTGGGCCCTGAGCCCTTTAAAAATACACCTTCCTTGGTATTCTCACACCCTGTGTATGTACCCGCGGGGGGCCTGGGTGCCTCCACCCTGTGCAGTGGGTACTCTGAGCCCATTTTACAGAGGAGGAGATGAGGTGAAAGAGACCAAGTGACTTGCCCGAGGCCTCCCAGCCAGGAAGCGGCCTGCAAGCCCGGTTCTCCCTGCTCCAGAGCCTGTGTGTGTCTGCTGGGCCACACCTGTCTGTGAGGGTCAGTCATTGTCAGGCTGGAGAAAGGGAAGCCTGGCTCCTCCCCCAGGGATGGAGCACTCGGTTGAGGAGAAAGGTCAGAAACACGAGCACCCCTTTCTAACGCAGTCCGCATGAAGGAGTGCCAAGGCCAGAGTTGCTAGGGCTACCCCAGTGGTTGCTAAGCGACCATTCACCTTCCACCAAAAGCGATTCTAGGGACCGGTAAGCAGAAAGCAGAGGACAGGGGGAGGGCCCTGCGGGTGTGGTGCCCTGGGATGGCCCCAGTGCCACGGCGCTGAGGGTGTGAGGTCGCCGCGAGGCTGGCTGTGAGGATGACGGGGCCTGCCCTCTCCCGTGTTGGCCCTTCTCAGCTGGAGCTGGCCACGGCCAAGAGCGACATGAACCGGCACCTGCACGAATACATGGAGATGTGCAGCATGAAGCGGGGCCTGGACGTGCAGATGGAGACGTGCCGCCGGCTCATCAAAGGCTCCGCAGACAGGTGCTGCCCGCGCGCGTCCTCCCCGCGCCCGTCTTCCCTGCGCCCGTCTTGCCCGCGCCCGTCCTCCCCGCGCCTGTCCTCCCCGCTCCCGTCCTCCCCGCAGATGTGTCCGTCCTCCCCCAGCGCGCGTCCGTCCTCCTCGTGCCCGTCCTCCTCAGGGGCGCGTGCCCGTCCTCCCCGTGCCCGTCCTCCCCGCGCCCGCGCACGTCCTCCCTGCGGACGCGGTGCCGGTGTCCTGGTGTGTGGGGGGCAGGCGGGGGGGTTATTGGGCTGCAACGTACAGCCTGGAGATTTCATCTGCCAACCCCTCTGTCCATCTGTCCGTGCCTCCAATGACCATTAGCCACGTACTGTGTGCCTTACACATCTAATCTCACGTGACTCGCACAACCACCCTGTCCCCATTGTTGTGGGACTATAGAGGGCTACTTTGAGAAGGCTTGCTCTGTGCAAGACCCTGGGGATACAGGGATGAACAGGTCACAGCCCCTGCCCTCCAGGAGCCCACGCCCCACTTCCTGCTGAGCTGGTGGGTGGAGAAGGTGGGCGGGGCTCACGTGGGTCCCTAGGAAGCAGTTTTCCTTCCTTTCCCATCTTCTAACCCAAGGCCACGTGAGTCTGTCCCCAGGACACCGACAGCATCAGGCCTCTTTACTTGCCAGCACAGAGACAGCTCCTGGCCTTGGGGAACACGCAGCTTTCTGGGGGCGTGCGTGTGCGCCTGTGCAGCTGCTCGGTCGTGTCTGACTCTTTGTGACCCCATGGGCTGTAGCCCACCAGGCTCCTCTGTCCGTGGGATTCTCCGGGCAAGAATACTGGAGTGGGTTGCCATTTCCTTCTCCGGGGGATGGATCTTCCTGACCCAGGGATACAACCCGCATCTTTCGCATTGGCAGGTGGATTCTTTACCACTGAACCACCTGGGGAGCTCAGGGGAGACAGACATGCTAATGATAAAATGAGAAATACAGTGCTTGGCCCGGAGCACAAATATGTTAATTATAATCGTTTCTCTCATTATGACCGTGTTCTTGCACCCTGTTGTTTGGGCCGTAAGAGACGGAGAAGCAGGGGGGAGCTCTGTGTGTGTGTGTGTGTGGCCTGGGGCTTAGCATGTTACCTTCAGCTCACTGATTCCCAGAACCCAGTGCTGTTGTTCCCGTTGTTTGGATTGAGGAATGTGCATGTAGGCAGGGTAAAGAGCTTGCACCAGGCCCCCCAGCTCAGCAGTGATGAGTTGAGAATTCGAACCCAGTGCTGTTAACCGCTATTCTATGTGGCCTCCCTTTGGGCTCTGAGTTAATTGCCCAGATGATGGGAGTGTAGAAACTGAACTGGACCCATGGTTCCTGCTCCCATGGAGCGCTCAGCTCCAGGAGAAGCTAGAGAGGCAGGTGCGGGGCGTCGCGCGAGGTCTTGAGAGCCTTGTCTAACCCCTGAGCTTCAGAGACTCTAAGGAAAGCAGAGAGGGTGGGTCTCGGCGAGGATCCCCGGTGGACGCTAGGTTTTCCAGGAGGGGGTGCTCCATCCTTCCTGCTGTCTGCCCCAGGCTGCCCTCTGAAGTCTCCTGTTCTGCCCTCCCAGGAATTCACCATCCCCAAGCTCCGTGGCCAGCAGCGACTCAGGCAGTACAGACGAGATCCAGGACGACTTTGAGCGGGAGGCGGACGTGGAGCCCATGGTCAGCTGATGACTGAGGCACGCCCCGCCCCAGCCCGTGCCTGGTGGTCTGGGCGCCGGGGCCTCTGCACGCCTCTCCCCACGGGGCCAGGAAGTGGGGCTCCCAGCCCTGACCACGCAGACTTCCTACGCCCTACCTTCTCTGGAGGCCCCAGGGACCGCTGCTTCCTTCCTTCCTTTCTCCGCCCACCACCAACCAGTGCCCCTTCTCCATCACCCACCCAAGGAATGGTGCTGTCAATTTCTATTGTTCTCCACATGACAAATGCAGACTTCTGTCCGGACGATGCAGCGCTAACTGTGCCTTTTCCCTTCAGCTGAGCCACTTTGAGCTCCAAAGAATTATTCCTAGCAGGTGTTTTTATACGAAACTCTAAGGTGAGGGCGGGGGTGGGGGGGCCCCCCGGGTGTGGTCAATGCCTTTTTGTACCCTCCCACCTGCTCCTCTGATTGGCCATGAGCTCTGCCTTCCCTCCCCTGCTGGAGTTGAACTTGGGATGGTCCACCTCCCCCCCAGGAAGGCGCTGTTTGCCTTCACCTTTCCAGGCCTGGGTGGGGACTTCCCGAGGGGGCGTTGCATTTACCGAAGGGGAGAGGATAGAAGGAGGGAGGGAAGGACAAATTTTTCTTTGTTTTTGGATCGAGTGGCAAAGCAGAGGGAGAAGGCACTGTCGGGGAAGGTGGAGCCTCACTGTGTTTAAACTACTATGCAAAACAACAAAACAAAACAAAAAAAAGCAGCTTGCCTTATACCTTTGTGGGAGGCGGGCCCGCTCCCAACTAGCTCCCGGGTTTTCCTGGAGCTGGGAAGGAGGCAGAAGCTATGGTGATCTCTCTCTCTCTGTCTCTCTCGCAGCCTCTACGGGTGAGCACTGACTTGGGAGGGGGTTTGGTCAAGGTTGGAAGCGAGGCGGGGTTCTGAGGACCTCGGCCACCTGACTGCTTGCTTTCTTGGGACTTCTATGGGGTGGGGACGTGGGCCAGGGGCAGAGGGTGGGGGGTGGGAATGTCTTTTATTGCCCTGATGTTTTGTTTTTTTTTTTTCCCCAGCCAACAATAAGGGGTTATAGATCTGAAATTTCTCTGTGAGAAAGTCTGGAGGGGGTCAGGCCTGGTATCCACTGCCTCCTCTGGGGAACTGGGTCCGTACCGCCTGCCAGCATCTAGGTTCTCTGCTCTGTCCCAGCTGCCCACTGTCTGGCCACCGGTGGGCACTGGAAAGGGAAGTGGAGGGAGGCAGCGGGGACTGCTGGCAGAGAGGAGGTGGCCGGAGCGGGAGCTCGCCTGAGAGCCATGCTCATGGACACACGTTCACCTCTACAGTAATTCACTGATTGATTGATCCGTTGGAAAGTTAATCTGAGCCAGTCTCTCTCCAGACTTTAGTGGACCTGAGTCAGAGGGCATCATGTGGAGGCCACCCTCAAATCTCAGCTGGGAGCCTGCAGAGCAGGCTTTACTTTTTTTTTTTTTTTTAGTATCTTTTTGGACCCACTGCTCGCTACTACCAATCCCCTGGTATGACTGGGGATTTTGTTTTTGTTGGCTCAGGAGCTCCCCCTGGAGGTCAGAGGAGCAAAATGTGCCCAAGGACCAGAGCTCCTTCCTACCCCACAGCCTGTGTCTGCAGGCAGATGAGGGGCTCCGAGTAGATCCGGCCTCCTGTCTTTCCTCTCCAGAGTACCAGTGATCTGTAAGGGCCTCCTCTCGCCTCTGTTTCCCCACCTGTTTTGCAATCTTAAAACCATTGTATATAAAATTCATATAAATATATATATATATGGAGAGAGAGTGTTAGTGAGGGTGTGTAATTTTTATTTATCAGAACTTGGTGGCCTTTATTGTGAGTTTTTTCCCTTTTTTTTGCTTTGTTTTGTTTTCATGGGGGAACCTCCTGCTGGTTCCCTGTAAAAGTCTGGCTGAACGTCTTCCATTCCCAGCATCTCTTAGCCAGATAGTCCCTCGTTAGGTACGCAAAGGGACGAGGTTTCGGAGGAGAGATCACCCACTTCCTCTCCTTCTCACTGACCCTTGTTATAAAGGTTACAGGGTTCAAACATATCAGATTATTATTGTTGTTATTGTTATTGTTGTTTTATTTTTATTTTAACCAAAGGTTATTAGAGCCAGTTGGGCTTGGACCTCAGCTGCTGAAAAGATTTTCCGTTTCCGGGAGGGTGGGAAACCAGCCACCCCCCCGGGGCCTCCTCTGCCCAGGGTGAGGGAGGCATCGAATGCCGTGGGCAGGTGGACAGAATGGAAGCCTGCCTCAGGGTGGTGGGAGGGTGACAGACCTATCTTTAGAATTAAGACAGTAAGGCAACAATATAAGTATTTAGGGGGTAACTAGGGTTACCGTGGTGATTGCTGTCCAGTAGTGTTATTTTTCCTTCCCCCCCCTTGTATACATAGGATATTTGTCTTTGGGGACTAGGGTACTCTGAATTTATCTAGGAAGTATGGAAGTGGCAGGAGCCAGGGTCAGATGCTGGCCAGGAAGATCCGTCCTGCTGGTTCTCAATAGCTGCTCTCCCTGGGGAGCAAGGATTTGGGGCTGGTGGATGGGAGGACAGCAAGAGTTTTAGTGACCTGCCTTCCGGGTGTGGTCCTGGGCTTTGGCCTGGCTGCCTCCCTCCCCACCAAGTTCTTTTTTGAGTTAGTTGCCAGTGGGCCCCGCTTGCCCCCTTTGCCATGGGCTCACAGCTTGCCAAGAAAGACCCCAACGCTCGCTGGGGCAGCACCAGGTCCAGTTGGGACCAACTGGTCCGTCCTTTGTAAAGATGTAAATACTTAATTTTGGTTTTCTATTTCTTAGCCCAGTGTCATATTGACATTGGTATTTCAGAATTGTTCTCAGATGGGTTCTCCTGTGCTGCCCTCTTTTGCTCTCCTATTTTGGGGGGTTTTATAAAAAGAGAGGGTTGGGGAGGGGCAGGGAGATTAGCTTCCTTTGGGTTCCCTGATTGTGGAACACACACACACACTTCTGAGATTCTGAACAGGGAAAAAAATGATTGACAAGTAAACACATTTTGTTTCCTTGTGGCAATATGTCTAGAGGTCTCTGACTGGCCTGTGCATCATGGACTTAGCTCCGTGGATGTAGCTCAGATGACCTTTGGAGAATCAAACCACTTTGGCTTGGGATGGGGGAGAGGGTGTGGGGCAGGGGGTCATATAAGGTGTAACTTAAGCTAAATGTAATCTATTTATAAAGCAAGAGACTCTCATCTATTTTTATGAAAGGAAAGGTTTTTTTAAAATCTAGGGTAGGCAGTTATGGTAGCCCAGCATTTTTCTGTGGACAAGATGCATGTTGCTGCTGGATTTAATATAATCAGTACCCCTCACCTTTTCTCCGCATCCTCACCACCTGCTCATTCATACCCATGGGTGGCTTCAGCAGGGCAAAGGTCACCCCTCACCCCATTTCTCTGTCCCTTGATACCCCAGCTCCTTGGTCATTGGAAGGCCAGGGGGGCGGGCACTTGTGGTAGTGGGTGGGCAGTGGGGAATTCAGAATGGAGTAGGGTGGTGGGAGGGAAAGGGGGCGCTGGGTGGGGGACAAGCTCTGCCTCAGAGGGTGGGCTCTGGTTACTTGCTCCAATTCTGGTCTGCCAAGATCCATTGCCAAGTCAACTGTATTTGGGAGAGAGCTGAGAAATGAGTGGAAGATTTCCAGGCTCGGGGTGGGCTGTGTGTTAGTCTCGGGCAAATCCCTCACCATTCCCCCTGCCAAGCCCTCAAAGCATTGAGGTAAAGGCACCCTCTGCCCATAGACTCCTTCGTGGACATTTTCGCATCTACCTTATTTTTAGCCCCATCTGGGGAGACTATCCCGAAGTCCCGTCCCACCCCACTGTTGCTGTTTGTCTGCCAGCTGGGTCTAGCGTCAAGGGGAAGGGGGGGTTTATACTCATTGAAAGACTACTGACCCTACCGGAAACCAACCTGTTTACTGTATTGTTGTAAATATCATGCCCTTTATATCCTGTATATTGGCTTCTTTTAAATAAAGTGAAATGTCTTAGAATTGATGCTTTTTTTTTTTAAATTAAGGATAAAGTGGTGATGGGGGAGGGGCAAGAGGTCACGGGCCACATAAACACTAAAAGTCATCAACCGATCAGTGACCAAATAGGGAAATTCTACATCACCTCACATCTCACAATAAAATCTTTGGAAGTAGTTAAAGCAGGAATTATTATACATATTTCATAGAAGGGGAAGAGAGCCAGAGAGATCATAGACTGAAGAACTAGCGTAGCCTGGTTTGGAACTGAGGGCCTATTAATCATATTGCCCTCTGAATCTGCAAGTTTTCCATTCTCCGATGGAGCAAGCTAACTGTCTTGTGCCACCTTATGTAAGTGACTGGTATCCGTGGATTTTGGTATCTGCAGGGGCTCTGGGAACCAATCTCCCACCAGAGGAGGACTGAAGTTTCCTTTCCCACTCACCACTCTTTTGTTTATATTCTCCAAAGTGCCTTAAAGAGTGTGGCCTCCCAGATAAAGAGGAGTAATAATGAAATAATGAGAAAGTTCTAAGGTGGGTATTATTACCCCCACTTTACAGACACAGAACTGAGAAAGTTACATATTTCGTCAACGTCACAGGGAGAAACCACGATCAGCATCGGAACTCTGACTCCTAAGCAGGTTCTCAGTACACACCGCTGGAGAAAATACTGATACATTAGAACAGAGCGTTGGGAAAGTTGTTAACAGTACTTCAGGAATAGAACGGGCCCCTAAGATTCCATCCTCAGAACTTCAGAATCTGAGTTGTTAATAAAGTTCATGTGTTTGTGCAAACAACTTCCCAGAGAGAAAATTCAAATTTTTGTCCGGGGCGCCCAAATAAAGCAGAGGAATAAAACGGATTCCGCGTCCAGAGTTTTTGAAGGGAAGTCCGAGAGCAGACTGGCTCGGGTTTTATCTTACACTGATCGTAATCTGCAAGGAAGTAGACCGATTTGTCCAAGCGCTTTGCCTTAGGAAGCTGGGTGGCTCCGCTCCAGGTCGGAGTGGAGGGCGGCTGCGTCCCTACCAGGAGGCTAGAGCCAGGCTGCAGCCCCCGAGGTGAGGCAGGGCCACGACGAGGCCCTCTGCAGGGTGGAAGAGTCTGGCAGCCTCCGGCCAAGGGCAGCGAGAGAGCCCGAGAAGGGCCTCCAGCGGCACCTGACCCACAGAGCCCGGTCCTTCCTTCCCGCCTCACATGTGCCCCATCCCCGCTCTCTCATTGGCTGCTTCTGCCCCTCTAATCCTGGCCTAAGCAGGTTGCAACTTGAGCTCCCCTCTGATTGGTCCCGAAGCTCTCATGGCTCACTCTGATTGGTGGATGGAGCTCACGCCCTCCTGCCCTTGGCCCTGGAGGGCGACCGGGTCATACCATAAAGGGAGAAGGGGGAAACGCGTACGCTTCGGGGCTTCGCTCTTGGGCTGCTTTTCCCTGCGTCACATGATAGCGTCCTTCGTCAGGCCCTCGTGGGAGAATTCTTCTATTAGCAGGAGGCAAACACAGAGGCGTTTAGGCCGGACCCGACTTGGAGGGCGGCCGAGGGGGCGGTCCCCCCCCCAAGCCCGCCGAGGTGGTGCGCTCCAGGCGGGGCGGTGCCGTCCGGTGGCTCCTAGCGGGGCCGGTCCTGCGAGCGGCCGCGCGGGGATCCGGGATGATGCTGCGTTCGGCCGCGCTCTGCCGCGCCCTGCTGGCCCGCCGGGGGAGGGCGGCCGGGTGAGTGAGCGCCGGGCAGGCCAAGGGGCGCCTGCTGGCCCCGGGGCCCCGGGAGTCGCTGCGCGCCCCCCCGCCCCCGCCCCCGAACCGGGTTCCACCCTCGCCCCCAAACTGGGCTCCCTCCGGGCCGGACCCCCAAGCTGAGCTCCACACCCGCCCCCGCACCGGGCTCGACCCCTGTCTCCGAACTGGGCTCCTTCCGCGCCGGCCGTCCGAACCGGGCTCCACCCCCGCCCCCGAACCGGGCTCCCTCCGGGCCAGACCCCCGAACCGGGCTCCATTCCCGCCCCCGAACCGGGCTCCCTCCGGGCCAGACCCCCTCCCGCTTTCCCAGAGGCTCCCCTCCGCCGGGGGTCGCTTCCTGTGAGGCCGCCCGACACCCACCTTCTCCTGCGATGTCTCCGTCTCCCAAAGGTCTTTCAGCTAAGGGGTCCTGCCCACCGGCGGGTGGGGTGGGGTGGTCCCCCACGCTGAGAAAGGAGCCGCTTGATCACCTCGTCTTTCTCCGGATGGATAAAGACATTTGCTCGCCGCGGGAGTACAGCCTCCTCCTCTGAGGGCACCTCTATTTTTTTTTTTTTTAATGCACATTTCGCCTCTCTCCTCCCCACCCTTGGTTTCACATTCAGGACCCTCCCTGGGGTTCCCTCTCTCCTCTGGACTGGCATTTCTGTTTCTCTCTTTTCTCCTTTCCCTTTTTTCAAGTTAAGTGTTGGTCAGAAAAATGGAGAGTACGTGTAACATGCCAAACCTGTGTTGCACACTTGGCCTCCGTGCCTTATTGTGATGATTCGTGAGTTACGACACATGAAGTGCTTTGAAGGGTGCCTGGCAGAAGGCAGTGCCTGTTGCTATTAATGATGGTTGTCATTATCGCCGTTTTTAAACTTCACCAGTGGGTAGCTGTTATTCCAAAATTCAGACAAGACACTGAGGTGTAGTGGTCTGAGTGGAGCTGCCCTGCAAACCCAGATTTGCAGACCCCTCCAGCATGGAGTGGGATTCCTGGACCCTCACCCTCTCAGTGACAGGTGTCCTCAGAGCCCTTTTCTGCACCCCTGGGCTTGGTGGAGGAGGTTGGTAGGACACAGATCCTGCCCCAGAGGGGCTCACAGTTGGGTGAGGCTGCACTCCTATGGACCCATGTGTCTGTCCACTTCCCTTTCAGAGCTGGGCAGCTCTGGCCCCAGTTTGAGTTTTGTTTGCCTAACCTCTCTGACTGATCAGTTACATCCCCCCTGCTAAGCTCTGCCTTTCCTGAGTTAATCAGTGTCCCAAGGAATGGTACTGGCTGCCCTGGGCGCGGATGCATTTCAGGGCAGCTGTGTGTGCTATGGGGGTGGGTGGTGGGATAGGGAAGAGGACAGGGACAAGGACTCTTTTTCCAAACTGAGGTTGGGGGCCCTGCTCACTGCATGCTCAGCGTGTTCTCATTTGCAGGCCTTCCCCTGCATTCTGAGACCACCCCTCTCAGACCCTGATGGAAGCCGCATAGATCCACGTGTTTACTGAGTATCTACCGTGGGCACGTGGTGTGCTGAACACTGTAGCAAGGGGTACCCAGGATGGGAGCCTTCCAAGAGTTTCAGTTTAATGTAAGAAGGCCTTAGACTTAAAAAAACAAACCCCAAAGCCCTCTAATGTCTGGTATAAAAACACCTCTATTCTGGGGGAGGTGGGGGCTGGGGGGCGGCACGGTGGACGGAAAGCTCATAACAGCAGTAGTTATCAAGCAATCAAGTACCATAGGCCTGGCCCTGTGCAGATAAGCCCTGTATTATTACCGTTTTACTGATGGGAAACTTATCTGCCTGTTAAAAATGTTGAGACTAAGGGCTTCCCTGGAGGCTCAGCAGTTAAAGAATTTGTCTGCCAAAACAGGAGATGCGGGTTCAATCCCTGGGTGGGGGAAGTGGCAACTCATTCTAGTATTCTTGCCCAGGAAATCCCAGGGACAGAAGAGCCTGGTGGGCTTACAATCCATGGGGGTCGAAAAGAGTTGGAAATGACTCAGTGACTAAACAACAGCAATAAAATTACCCTCTGTCTGACTCCAGGCTCATGCCTCCTGAGTGGAGAAAAAGCATTTTGCAACCAGATCTGCTGGCTCAGGTTACCTCTTTGGATATAGCAGCTGGCTCGATGCCCCAAGACAGGGTTTCCCAACCTCGGCAGTATTAACGTTTGAGTCTGATAATCCTTTGTTGTGGGGGCTGCCTGTGTATTGTAGAATGTTTAGCAGCATCCCTGGCATCTACTCACTGGATGCCATAGCATCCCCCAGTCATGACAACAGGAAAAGTCTCCAGGCATTGCCAGATGTCCCCTGAGTGGTACAGTCACTCCTGGTTGAGAACCACTGTTTTAGAACAGTTTTGGTGTTTGGCCACTTGTTTAATTATTTGACAGATACCTAGCATATACCGGTGGTATGCCATGTCTGCATTTATGGAGAAGCAGTTTTAGAACATTTTTAGTGATAGCTCTCAGTGTCCTATACATGAAATTCTAGTGCTGACAAAAACCATCTCTTGGAAAACTGGGATGGGTGATGTTCTGTAGTGTTTCCCTTTTTGCCTGGAGTGCCAGGCATCTCAACCAAGTTTTAAACATACTTTTTTTTTTTTTTGAAGTGATTTGTTCAGTCGCCTAGTCGTGTCCAACTCTTTGCAACCCCATGGACTGCAGCATGCCAGGCCGTGTCAGGGTCTTTTCCAATGTGTCAGCTCCTCGCATCAGGTGGCCAAAGTATTGGAGCTTCAGCTTCAGCATCAGTCCTTCCAATGAATGTTCAGGTCTGATTTCCTTTAGGATGGACTGGTTGGATCTCCTTGCAGTCCAAGGGACTTTTGAAGTGGTGGTCACTTATTATTGTTATTTTAAAATATTTTATTTATTTATTTGGCTGCGTCGGGTCTTAGTTGTGTCATGCGGGATCTTTCATTGCAGCACGTGGACTCTCTAGTTGCGGTGTGCTGGCTTAGTTGCTCTGTGGCATGTGGGATCTTAGTTACCTGACCGGGCATTGAACCTTTGACCCCTAGATTGCAAGGCAGATTCTTAACCACTGGACCACCAGGGAAGTCCCTAAACACACTCTTGACTGTGCATTTTCTTTGTATTTAATTAGTATGAGTCCACTGTACAAAGTACAGATAAAGCAAAAGGTGAGGAGGGTCACTTGGCAGCTCACCACACGGAGGTAACCATGCTGTTACTTCGATGACTAGCCTTTTCATGGTCCAGGAGTATATATGCTTTAGAAAAACAACATAAAAACTGGCTCCTCTGCAGATCCTTTTTGGTAGCTTGCTTTTTCAGTTGAGACCTACCTCCCTTAATATATGTCCCCAGGCCCTGGGGCTGTGACTGACACCCGGTGAGCCCTCAGCAAACATTTGGTGAATGAAAGAATGACCACGTGATTCCTTCCTTGTCAACAGAAGTTTATCACAACCAGTCTGGGAGATGACCGCAATGAGCAGCTGGCCTTTACAGATGGGCCAGGGATGATCACTCAGGGCTGCCGTGTACCTTTGAGGCGGGTGATTTTATTTAGCTGCTCAGCAACCTGTGATGTAGGTGTGTGCCTAGTCGCTCAGTTGTGTCCAGCTCCTGGTGACCCCGTGGACTGTGGCCCACCAGGCCCCTCTGTCCATGGGGATTCTCCAGGCAAGAATACTGGAGTGGGTTGCTGTGCCCTCCTCCAGGGATCTTCCCGACCCAGGGATCGAACCCAGGTCTCCTGTACTGCAGGCAGATTCTTTACTAGGGACGCCCAAGAATACTGGAGTGGGCTTCCCGCTCCAACCCAGGAATCGAACCTGCATTGACGGCAGAGGATTCTTTACCACTGAGCCACCGGGGAAGCCCTCCAGGTGCTTCTGCCGAGCGTGGCTCCTAAGTGAGGAAACGTGGGTGCAGATCCTGCCTTGTCAGTCCGTGAGCTGTGACCACGAGCCGTTACTCTCTGAACCTCAGCTTCCTCCCCCACCCCTTCCACCCGTCCAAAGGGATGCAGTAATAGTTTGCAGGGTAATACATCTGTAGGGTAATCACTTAGCACCACACGAGGCATGCCATAAATGCTTCAGAAAAGTTCCTTGAAGTTTTCCAGGGTGGCTTATCCTGAGCTTCAGGCTCTGCACTTTCTCTCAGGTCTCCTCCACCTGAAGTCCCTTATCTCAGTGATTAGGAGGATTGGTCTTATCAGGTCTCAGATAACAGCCGAAAAGCCCAGAAGCTGAAGGAAGGAAGGGCAGTTTCCTTTCTAGTCCTTTGCTTGGCCTTGGCTCCCCTGACCCCAGCTCCTGGGGACCCGCCTCCAGGAGTCCGGTCCTGGGGGCCTGGTGTCCACCCATGTGCTTGTTGTTTTCGGGGTGTTCCTTAGATGCTCGCTGCGGTCTGGGCAGTGTGGGCACAGACAGTCCGAGCTGTGTGATGAGGGCTGTCCTCTGTGAGGTGATCTGATAGTTTGGACTAGGCTAGTATCCCCTGCAGAGGGGGGAAGGGAAGGGGAGGGAAGACCAGGATGGTGGGAGGGGGTGGGGGGGATGGGAAATGAGCCTGGAGGCCTCAGTAAGGATTCCGATTCTTTCTTGTAGGAGAGAGAAGCCACTGAGTAGTTTTGAGCTGAGCACTTAGCCTTTATCTCTCTGTGTTGATGATGTTTTCATGTTAAAACTATGAAAACTGGTAGCTGCTACCTTTGGAGCTTCTGTCCTGGGTGGGACATGGGCTGATTTGGCTTCCGTGGTGGCTCAGCTGGTAAAGAATCCGCCTGCAATGCAGGAGCCCTGGGTTCAATCCCTGGGTTGGGAAGATCCCCTGGAGGAGGGAAAGGCTACCCACTCCACTACTCTTGCCTGGAGAATTCTTTGGGCTGTATAGTCCATGGGTGACTTTGACTTTCACAGCCTTTTTTCACCTTTTGAGCTTCTGCCCTGGGTGGGACATGAGGCTGTTTATTCCGGTGGTTTCGAGAGGAGCTTGGAGTCAGTGGAGCCGGCGTGGCTATTGCAGTTGTGCAGGCGGAAGCCCATGGTGCCTTGGACCAGGGTGGACACCTGGGGGCGACCTGGGAGCCCAGGCCCCTCTGCTTCCCGGCAGTTTTCCCCTTTGTACATTTCAGAGCTCAACATTCTCCGTTGCAGGAGGTGTTTTGGTCTTGCAGCCTTTTTAGCTCAGATCCTAAGAGAATGGGTTAGGGTGCAGAGGGTGGGTCAGAGTAGTTGGGGTCTCAGACCCAGGCCATGAAGTCACCAGGTGAGAAGCGGCACCCCAGGTGGTTAGGGGAAACTGAGTCAAATCCAACTCTGTCTTACGTTTCTTTCCTGAAGCGGGAGGGCTGAGAGCTGCTCTAAGAAGGTTGAGATGGACTCGCCTTTGCATCCTAGAGCCAGGCACCTGCCAGGTGTGATGAACACGTGGGTGGGTGAAACCTTTGACCTCATCTGAGCTATCTCTGCATTCTTGCCTTGTGGGAAAGATGTATGCTGATTGCATGAATGAATAAGTGAGGAACACAGTCTTGCCTGGAAGGGCCTTGCAGATCCTTGTAAAAGCCCCGAGTCCTACAAGTGCTTCATTCTGCCTTCCCCTGAACCAGTGGAAGGGTGCTCATGTTATCCCAAAGGGCCCATGAGCCAAGAAAAAAAAAGGCTTGTCAGGCATCCCTAGATTATTTTTGGCTTAGTTGAGATCAGGCTCTCAGGCTGATCTTTGAACTAGTATCTGCTCCCTATGTTACATTCAGACGGATGGACAGTCCGACGGACAGTGGGGCCAGGGGCTGGACACTTTGCAAACAGCCAGCCAGCCATGGGGGCATGTGATCCTGAGGTCACAGTGGACCTCTGCCCTGGGGAAGACTTGCCCTGCTTCTGGTGTTGCCTGGGGCGTGGGAGCGGGGACGGAACCACTGGGCTTCCTGTGTCCCGCTGAGCTTCTGCCCTGGGTGGGACATGGGGCTACGTTTATTCCAGCAGTGTTTGCTGAGCCCCTGGCCCAGCCCCTGCTCCTTGGGAGTGTCTGGGAACCAGTTTGCCTTAGAAAGCCTGGCCTGGTGGAGTCAACCTTTACAGTTTCTTAGGAAAACCTAAGAGCAAAAAGAGTAAATAAGGCTTGTCATCCTCACAGTGCCCTGCAAGGAACATGGTGTCAGCCATTCTCCGGATGAGAAAGCAAAGGCCTGCGGCATTGTTATAGTGTCGTGTGATCATGTAGTGAGGTCTCCAGCAGGTGTGGGGGTTCGTCCAGGATGTCTGCTTCCGGAGCCTGTGCTTTTCACACCCGCCAGGCCCTGGGCTCCAGAGAGGGCTTGGGCGGCTCACCTCCTGGTGCCCAGCCGAGCGCACGGCGGCGCTCTCCTGGCTTGAAGAGGACAAGGTGATATCTGATTCACTGCTACTACTGAGTGCCTGGTGGCTCAGATAGTAAAGAATCTGCCTGCAATTCAGGAGACCTGGGTTCGAAACCTGGGTTGGAAAGATCCCCTAGAGAAGGGAATGGCTACCCACTCCAGTATCCTTGCCTGGAGAATCCCATGGACAGAGGAGCCTGGCGGGCTACAGTCCATGGGGTCACAAAGAGTCAGACACAGCTGAGTGACTTACACCCATGCACTCCTACCAAGGCCCAGGGAGGTGTCTGGAACCTTCCAGATGGTGGAGGGTGGGGAAGGGGAAGACACTGCCCTCCTCTTTCCTGCCAGGATGTTGAGACCCTGGCTACTGGAGTTTTCCAGCCTCTCCAGCCTTCCCCACCGCAGTGGTGGATTTCCATTAGTTGAGCAGGCCTGTAGCTCTGCCCTGTTCTCTCTTCAGACCCGTAGGGAACCCCAGGAGATGGAGGTCCCCCGTGGGCACCAGGCCTCACCGCTCACCAGCGGCCCAGCTGGCCCCGAATTGCGTTTCTTCCTGTTTGGGGCAGGGTGGGGCCTGAGGAATGCGAGCTTCTTGGGTGTGGTGGGTGCAGCTGGGGCTCACAGGGAGCAGAGGGAGGAGAGGCCCCCAGGGCTCATGGCGGGGGTCCTAGGAGACCAGCCCTGCCCCCGCCCCGCCTCCACTGCACAGGCCTCTTCCTGCTCTTCCTGACTTGTCCTTCCTGCTCTGGGCCTTTGCCCTTGGTCTTCCCCCTGCCTGGAACACTCTTCCCAGCTCTTCTCAGACCTCCTCCAGCTCTCCGGCAGAGGTCACCTCCTCCATGAGGCCCTCCCTGCCACCCTGCTGAAGTAGCCCCGCTCTCCTCCTTCCTTATTTTCTTGTCCTTTCAGTCGCGGGCTTCCCCGGTGGCTCAGATGGTAAAGAATCTGCCCACAATGTGGGAGACCTGGGTTTGATCTCTGGATCTAGCAGATCCCCTGGAGAGGGGAACAGCTAGCCACTCCAGTATTCTTGCCTGGAGAATCCCATGGACAGAGGAGCCTGGTGGGCTGCAGTCCACGGGATCACAAAGAGTCAGACACGGCTGAGCGACTAACACTTTCACTTTTTCAGTCATAGTTGTGTTTCTTCTTTTTTTAAAATTTTTGTTTTTACTTTGGCTGCACCCCGAGGCGTCACATGGAGTCTTAGTTCCCCCACCCAGGACTGAAGCCGCGCCCTCTGCCGTGGGAGCCTAGAGTCTTAGCCACTGGACCGCCAGGGAGGCCGGTGTGTTCCCTTCTCGCCCGTGTCCTGCACGGGAGGCTGGCGGCGTGGTCAGAGGGTCGCTGTCTCAGTCACTGCTGTCCCTCCAGAGACGAGCAAGCTGCCTTGCAGCCTGGTGTGATGTCCTTCCTCCTGGCCTCCCAGGCTGGGTCTTTGAGCCCCAGAGCCCTTCTCAGTGAGGAAGGAAGAAAAAGTGCCGGACCTTCTTGGCCAGACTGTTTGGTTCTCTCGCGCGTAAGCACCCGGCTTCAGACGCTGTCCCGGGGGCTGTGATGAGGTGGGCAGGCCAGGCTGCTTCAGACTGCCCAGCAGAGGTCTCCATGGCCCCCTGATACCAGGCAGCCCCGCCTGCCCAGGGAGGAACTTCTGGCTTTCACCCCACCATGGAGTTGCCGCACTTGCTGACCAGAGCCAGCCCCTGCGTCCTTAGCCCGCCCCAGATCAGCCGCCGTCACCCCGATCCTGCAGCGGGCTCCCCCTCACACCCCACCCCGGAGGCGTGCGGTCCCTGCGGTCCTGCCCGTGTGCGTGACCGGGAACCGACCGCCCCACCTGCAGGCGTGTTCCTCCTGGGCTCTGCCCGCGGCGCGTTGACACCAGAGGGAGACAGAGCTGGGTTTTTCTGGACTCGAATCTAGGTTTCTCTTGATCTTGGCCTTGAATGAGTCCTTTTCCGTTTGGGACCTAAGTTACCGTATTTCTGTCACAGGCCACCGGCGAGGCCCTTCCGGTGCCGCCATGACTGTGTCGAATCTGCCATGACTGTGTCGAATCTGACGTTCCCTGTGTGCCCTCGGGGTCTGTGTCAGCACTCCTGTCCTCGTTTACAGCTGGGGAAGCTCAGGCCTGGAGGGGAAGGCCTAGGGCTGAGGTTCCTCCAGCTCGGGAATGACTGACTCTTTTTTTTTTCTTTTTTAAGGCTGCATTTATTACAACTTTTTTCATTTAAGTGTGTTATTTTGTATAACGTTTTGTATATGTATTTTGTATATATTTTTTCATTTGAGTATATGTTACATAAAATGGTATTTTTTATATACCATTTTCACCAATATATATATACACATTCTTTAGAATGTGTATATATATAGATTCTTTAATATCCTTTTCCATTATGATTTATCAGAGGATACTAAGCATAGTTTCCCGTGCTGTCCAGTAGGACCTTGTTTATCCATCCTATGTGTAATAGCTTGGACTTACCCGGTGGCTCAGTGGTAGAGAACCCACCTGCCTATGCAGGAGACGCGGGTTCGATCCCTGGGTGGGGAAGATCCCCTGGAGGAGGAAATGGCAACCCACTCCAGCATTCTTGTCTGGAAAACTCCATGGCTAGAGGAGGCTGGTGGGCTGCGGTCCATGGGGCCCCAAAGAGCCGGACATGACTGAGCATGCACACACATACAATGGCTTCCATCTGCTAACCCCAGCCTCCCTCTTCAGCCTTCCCCCAGTTCCCTGGCCTCCAGCCCACGAACAGAATGACTGACCCACCTGTCCCTCTTACCCACCTTGGGACCCCCAAACACATTAGGGTCAGCACCACTGGTGGTCACTGATCAGTGAGGTCATGGGGTCAAGGGTGAGTAGGGTCTCCAGAACAAGGAGTTCTTGGCATTCAGTCCCCGGGAATCAGACCCTGAATGCCCACAACAGCCCTCCCCGTGGCTGCAGGCTGAGCTCAGGGCACCCCTCCAAGTTCACGGCCCTCCTCTTGGGTGTTCTTGCCCAGCCGGAGCTCAGGTCCTGGGGCCAAGGAGTTCTCAGCCAGTTCCCGTTCGGATGAGACTGAGCTGTGGAATGTGCTGACTTTTCTACTTAGAGAAAGGAGTAACTTGGGTCTGTTTGGTAGAAAGTCCGTCTCATGGGGAAATAGAGGGAGACCAAGGCTCTTTATGTGAAAAACACCAAGGCGTGGTTCTGCACCTCTGAGTTTCAACTTCAAGCAACTGTGTGAGTTTCCGTGGTGGTTCTCATTTAGGAGATGGAGACATAGGCTCAGAGGAGGCAGGTCAGATGTCTGAGGACTCACAGTAACAGGACCTGGGCTTGAACTTTGGTTTTGGACTCCAAGGCCAGTTCTCATCCCCCAGTTCTGTAATGGGTTTGGATTTCAAGGTTATGGGCCAGCCCAGGTCCCCCCGTCCGAGATGGGGGTGCCGGGGCTGGCACTGCTGACCTGCGCGCCTCTGTTCCCCTCCAGGCTGTGTTGGAAGCACGTCTCCTCCCTCCATGTGGCCAACGAGCCCGTCTTGTCGTTCACACGGGGCAGTCCCGAGCGAGATGCACTGCAGAAGGTAATGGGGGACAGGGAGGGGCACCCAGGAGTGCCTGGAGGGCCTGCGTGGAGGCAGCCTTCAGCAGCTCCCACGAGAACGCTCTGTACCCTCTCTTGCCCCTGCCCTCAGCCCTGGGGGCAACCGGGAATCTGGGTAGAGCTGGGCACTGGGGACGGGGGTACCTGGGAGTGGCAGGGTGGCCACCTGGGCCTCTTTGGGGTCCCAGGTCAGGGGTCATAAGCCTGCAGATAGTTTGTGCTTGAAAACATTCTCCGGGGAATCCCTGGGCCCCGTGGTCAGACTGTGCTTCCACTGCTGAGGGTGTGGGTTCCGTCCCTGGTTGGGAACTAAGATCCCACCAGCCACACAGCATAGCCAAAAAATTTCTCCCACTAACTGCCAGGGTTTTAAAATTGTGAGATTTCATGTAAATTTCAGACCCAGTTTTTAAAATCTCCTCTCTAATGGGACCAGCTGGCAACACTGGCCTTGGCTTCTCGCAGGCCAGGAGGTGACGGGGCGGGGGCCGATCGGGAGGACATGTCTCTGCCTGCTCCCCCCGTCTCTCCGGGGCCGCTTTGCAGACCCTGCCTCAGGGTTTCGGTGGGCAGCAGGAGGGAAGGAAGGGCTCGCGCGGCCTCTTGTCCTCTCGCCAGGCCCTGAAGGAGCTGAAGGACCAGACGGAGGCCATCCCGTGTGTGGTGGGGGACGAGGAGGTGTGGACCTCGGACGTGCGGTACCAGGTGTCGGTAAGTCCAGCGGGCCCGCGGGGCTCGGCCGCTCCCCTGAATCCCGGGGCACATAAACACACGCCTTGGGGTTTCTGCCTCCAAGAGGGCTTCGAGTCCACCGCGAGCTTTGAATTCCGTGGACCGGTGTGAAACTTCCAGAGGCAACCTTGGGTGCCAGCTTCACGCCTGCCAAGGGGAGGTTAGAAACAGCAGGTGCCCCCAGCTTCACCATGGCTTTAAAAAGCTGACCCAGTAACCACCTGGGGAGCAGGGGGCAAGGACAGAGTCAGAATCAAAGCAGACCCTGCCCCTTACAGACACACGCCACTGTACGCACGACAGACACACGCCACTCTACACACGACAGACACACGCCACTGTACACACGACAGACACACGCCACTCTACGCACGACAGACACACGCCACTGTACGCACGACAGACACACGCCACTGTATGCACGACAGACACACGCCACTCTATACACGACAGACACACGCCACTGTACGCACGACAGACACACGCCACTGTACGCACGACAGACACACGCCACTGTACGCACGACAGACACACGCCACTGTACGCACGACAGACACACGCCACTGTACGCACGACAGACACACGCCACTGTACGCACGACAGACACACGCCACTGTACGCACGACAGACACACGCCACTGTACGCACGACAGACACACGCCACTGTACGCACGACAGACACACGCCACTGTACGCACGACAGACACACGCCACTGTACGCACGACAGACACACGCCACTGTACGCACGACAGACACACGCCACTGTACGCACGACAGACACACGCCACTGTACACACGACAGACACACGCCACTCTATACACGACAGACACACGCCACTGTATACACGACAGACCACTCTACGCACGACAGACACACGCCACTGTACGCACGACAGACACACGCCACTGTACGCACGACAGACACACGCCACTGTATACATGACAGACACACGCCACTCTACGCACGACAGACACACGCCACTCTATGCACGACACACGACAGACACACGCCACTGTACACACGACAGACACACGCCACTCTACACACGACAGACACACGCCACTGTACACACGACAGACACACGCCACTCTACACACGACAGACACACGCCACTGTATACACGACAGACACACGCCACTCTACGCACGACAGACACACGCCACTCTATGCACGACACACGACAGACACACGCCACTCTACACACGACAGACACACGCCACTCTATACACGACAGACACACGCCACTGTACACACGACAGACACACGCCACTCTACACACGAAAGACACACGCCACTCTACACACGACAGACACACGCCACTCTACACACGACAGACACACGCCACTCTACACACGACAGACACACGCCACTGTACACACGACAGACACACGCCACTCTACGCACGACAGACACGCGCCACTCTACGCACGACAGACACGCGCCACTCTACGCACGACAGACACGCGCCACTCTACGCACGACAGACACGCGCCACTCTACGCACGACAGACACGCGCCACTGTACGCACGACAGACACACGCCACTCTAACCACGACAGACACGCGCCACTCTACGCACGACAGACACGCGCCACTCTACGCACGACAGACACGCGCCACTGTACGCACGACAGACACACGCCACTCTATGCACGACAGACACACGCCACTGTACGCACGACAGACACACGCCACTCTACGCACGACAGACACACGCCACTCTACGCACGACAGACACACGCCACTCTACGCACGACAGACACACGCCACTGTACGCACGACAGACACACGCCACTCTATGCACGACAGACACACGCCACTCTATGCACGACACACGACAGACACACGCCACTCTATGCACGACAGACACACGCCACTCTATACACGACAGGCACACGCCTCTCTGTACACGACAGGCACACGCCACTCTGTACACGACAGACACACGCCACTGTACACACGACAGACACACGCCACTGTACACACGACAGACACACGCCACTCTACACACGACAGACACACGCCACTCTACACACGACAGACACACGCCACTCTACACACGACAGACACACGCCACTGTACACACGACAGACACACGCCACTCTATACACAACACATAAGCAACAAGGATTCACTGTATAACATGGAACAATATTCAGTATCTTGTAATAAACTGTAATGGAAAATAACCTGAAAAAGCATATATATATTCAGGTATATGTATGTATGTTTAACTGAATCACTTCGCTGTATGCCTGAAACGGCATAATTCTCCCAAAGAAAGGCAGTCACCAAAGCCCTCGTCTGGTTTTGGGAACCAGTGGTCTAGCTGACGATGAGCTCAGCAGAGGTGAGCTCCCAGGCTGTGGGCAATGCCAAGTGTCGCCTCCTCCCATTGGAGCCCAGGCTCCATCCACAGACTCATCTGTGAGGCCCTGTCCCCTGCGCGCAAGCTCCTCCTGCAGTCCCTGCCACTCCCCTTGGAGGCTGGAAGAGCAGGCGGTTAGCCGCCCATTTTGCAGATCGGGAGGAGCTCAGGCATCAGTAACCCCCCTGGGGTGGCACAGTTAGACATGGAACAGGGATGATGGATCCAGGTTCCCCAGAACCATATCCCCTTGATTTTGACTCACTTTTTATTAAAATTTTTTGGCCATGCCTGTACAGCATGCGGGATCTTATTTCCCCAGCCAGGGATCAAGCCCTTGTCCCCTGCAGTGAAGGGCAGAGTCGTAACCAGTGGGCTGCCATCACAACCCCTTGATTCAAGTGAGTTCATTCACACCAGCTGTTTCTGAAGGGGCTTTAGAAGCAGTGTGCTAATTAACGTATGCCAGCAAGATAGTCTTCGTGCTCTGACCTGCTGGTCACAAAATTGTGAGGCCTTGGGCACTTGCTGGAGATGGCCACAAACTTACTTTTAGGCCTCCTGGTTTGCAGGGGAGAGGAGACGGCATCACTGCCCCTAGCCAGAATGTTCCTGAAATACATCCCACCTCTGCAGTCGGAGGAGCGCAGACACTCCTGGGGCTGGGCCCAGGGAGGAAGTTCTCCCGGAGGTGTCAGAAGGACGCAGCGGTGTGGCGAGCGTCCCCACAAGCGTCCTCATCTCGCGCACAGGGTTCTGTGGGGCCACTTCTCCCACACTGGCATCTGGGCACGACACCAAAGCCCGCGCCCGAGGACGCCCAGAGGTCACCCTGCAGGCCTCACGTCCGCTGCCGGGCTGGGCTTTCCATCTGGAGCTCCGGCTGCAAGTCAGCGCTGGGAGCTTCCTTTCTGTAACCCAACGACGGGGCCATTTCATGTATAAATTCAAACGTCCGGCTTCTGTCGGGAGAAGGAAGGTGTGGCCACACCAGTGGTCTCCCTGTGAGCCCCCGTGTGGGGCCGGCCGCCAGCGCCCCAGGCCCCGCTGCCCCCAGCCCTGTCTGCTCAGCCCTCTCCCCTCTCTGGCCCTTGCGGACCTCTCAGAGCCCCGGCTGGAGCCAGAGCGGGTCTGCGTGTCCCTCCGGCACCCTCCTTCAGCCTTCCTCTCAGCGGGGATTTTGCTAGAAGCGGGGTGGCGGTCAGACAGCCTGCTCTTCCTAACAAGTCCCTGGGCTTGACGGTTAAGAAATGGCATCCACACTTGTGCCCCCAACTGTCCGTCTGTTCAAGGGCGAGAGTGACATTCCCTGGTGACAGCTGGGATCTTACCCAGGATTCATGGCTGAATGGAAGTCTGCAATAACCTAAGGGTGGATCCCTGGGTCCACTTCAACTGTAGGCAGAGGCCCCATTCCGTCCTTTTTTACCCCTTGTCACGGTAGGGACAGTTTTAGCCCAGAAAAGCTTAAAGCAAATAGCCGCCTTGGCTACGCACAAAAGTGGAAAGTGTGTATATGTGAGCACACCTGTATATGCGTGTCCTGATGTGACGGATACACATGGAGTTTCCAGCCTTGTGCGGTGCAGCCAGTCACAAAATAAGTGCCACAGCAGGTAAATGAAGGGCCTTACTCCTTGGCATTGTTAGCTAGAAACCTGTTTAAAGTTGGAAGACAATTTCCAGAAGGGTGACTTTAGCTCTTTCTAGGGGGGTACTTATGGGGCTTCCCTGGTGGCTCAGATTAGGTAAAGAATCTGCCTGCAGGGCGAGAGACCCAGATTCGATCTCTAGGTTGGGAAGATCCCCTGGAAGAGGAAATGGCAGCCCACTCCAGTATTCTTGCCTGGAGAATCCCACGGACAGAGGAGCCTGGTGGACTACAGTCCATGGGGTCACGAAGGGTCAGGAGGTACTTATAAATCATGATAATAAAGCCCATCCATCCATCCACCCATTCATCCAACCAAGCCCCCTCGGCCCCACACCTAGGGGGGCTGGGTGCCGGGACACAGTGATGAACACAATAGACGGCTCTGCCCTCACGGAGCCGACCTTGGGGAGAGTGAGGTTGGTGTACGTGTCAGCGAAGAAACAAATGAGACGTTTCCAGATGGTGAGAGGCGCTGTGGAAAGCTCAGGTGATGGGCTGGAGATGTGAAGGCCACTTATGGTGGGGTGGTCCACAGGCCTCTCTGAGGTGACATCTGAGTTGAACCCCAGGGATGAGGATGGGCCAGGGACTCACTGCCAGCCGAGGGGTCCCCAGGTACAGTCAGGAGGAGGCTGGGGAAGCTGCAGAGCAGGGAGGAAGCCGGTGGGCCCGGAGCATTCAGGTGCGATTCTCGTTGGCTGTGGTTCAGAGCCTCTTCCGAGAGCCCAGGGAACAAACCACTGGAGAGGGTGAAGGAGGGTGAGAAAAAGCCCATGGCTTATGAGAATGCTTTCTGATTTTAGGCTGGCAGAGGGGTTAAGAGTGTGGGCTTGGCAGAAGTGAGTTTGGACAGAGATGTTTGGAGGGCCAGGTGCCCATGGGCAGCCAGGGAGCTGGGATGGGAAGGTGGGTGGGGGGCTATGATGAGAAGTACGTAGCAGGTGGGTATCCAGGGAGGCCAGGGAAAGTCTTGTGCAGGAAGCGACGGAAACACTTGGAACAAAGCCCTGAGGATTCCACACGAGGCACAGTGGGCATCTGAGGGATGTGGGGTGGTTTGCCCAAATTGATGAGCTCCTCATTTGCCCCCACACAACTGGAGAAGGCCTCCTGGGGATTGGAGCGGGGAGAGCGAGTGTGTGGAGGACTCTGGCCTGGCAGGCAAGCTCTGAGCCCGGCTCCATCCCCACCCGCCCGGGGAGGGCTCCCCCCTCAGGGACAGCAGCCCCACCCCGCTCTCTTCTTGCAGCCCTTTAACCATGGACACAAGGTGGCCAAGTTCTGCTACGCAGACAAGGTGAGTCCCTGGCGACCTGTCTGGTTAGTTAACGTCTGCTGCCATGGGGATGAAGGTCAGTTACTGCTTCCCTCTCGGGCCATGGAGGGGGGTGGTGGCTGGCACTGAGGGTGTCCCTGGCCAGGCCAGGTGTGCCAGGGCTCACGTGGGCCTAATGAGAGCTGCCTGGGCCAGGGCTGGGCATGCCCTGATTGGGGGGGGCGGGGATTCTGGAAGGCTGAGCCCGGGAAATGGGAGGGCATCGCGGAGAGGAAGAGAGGCAGAGACCTGGCATCAGGCAAGGCCAGCGAGAGGGTGCGGGGTCGAGGCTCTGGCGTCACGTGCCGACGAGGGCAGTTGGCAGCTGGGGTGCCAGCCTCAGGGGTCTGTCTCTGGCCACAGTTCTGGCCCGACAAGGACAAGGTCAGGTCCTGACCTCAAGGGCTGCAGGCCCCGAACAGCGGGTTTGGGAGTGCCGGGCTCCGGGAGCCAGGGAGGCCACGAGGGGAAATGGAGTGAGTCCTTGGCACGCGGACCCACCTGGTACGCCCCTCGGGCTCCTCCTGACGGGAGGCGGGCAGGCTCTGAGCCTGGGGCGGCCCAGCTGGCTGTGGGACCCGGCGTCTGACGCTGTCGGGGGGAGGGAGGCAGGGGTCCTCCCTGCGGGGGAAGTGACCTCCAGATCGCTCCTCTGGGACCCTTCCTGCCACGGGAGGAAGCCCCCAACCTCTCCCTCATCATCAGGCGCTGCTCCACAGAGCCATCGAGGCCTCCTTGGCCGCCAGGAAGGAGTGGGACCTGAAGCCTGTGGCCGACCGGGCGCAAGTCTTCCTGAAGGCAGCCGACCTGCTGAGCGGGCCACGCAGGGCCGAGGTCCTGGCCAAGACCATGGTGGGGCAGGTGAGGCGCCCGCAGTGCAATGGGGGCTGTGGGGGTCGTACCTCGTCCAGTTCAGCAGACATCGCTATGTGGTCACCAGGACCCACCAGGCCCAGGAGAGAGGACAGCTCAGGTCAGTTCAGTCACTGTCGTGTCCGACTCTTTGCGACCCCATGGACTGCAGCACGCCAGGCCTCCCTGTCCATTACCAACTCCCAGAGCTTACTCAAGCTCATGTCCATTGAGTCAGTGATGCCATCCAACCATCTCATCCTCTGTCGTCCCCTTCTCCTCCTGCCTTCAGTCTTTCCCAGCATCAGGGTCTTTTCCAATGAGTCAGCTCTTCGCATCAGGTGGCCAAAGTATTGGAGTTTCAGCTTCAACATCAGTCCTTCCAATGAATATTCAGGAGTGATCTCCTTTAGGATGGACTGGTTGGATCTCCTTGCAGTCCAAGGGGTTCTCAAGAGTCTTCTCCAACACCACAGTTCAAAAGCATCAAATCTTTGGCGCTCAGCTTTCTTTATAGTCCAACTCTTACATCCATACATGACTACTGGAAAAACCACAGCCTTGACAGACCCATGTATATTATCGGCCAGGTGACTTGGACTGCGCTCGCATGCCCTCCTCTGTAAGGAGCCCCTTGCATCTGTCTGTCTCTGCCCTGGGCCAGGCCCTTGTCACGCTTTGCCGGGACTGACAATGGCCCACGCAGTCCTCCAGGCTCTGTCAGGCCCCTGCAGCCCTCACAGCGGTCTCTGGGACACCCCAGCAGGTCACTCCAGGCGTATGAACCACCGAGCTCTCGCTGTCTGGCTGGGACTCATGTCCCAAGTCCTGAGCCCGGCTCCCGGGGCCCTTCCATCCCCACCTCTGTCCAGCTGGCTAGCTGCTGTGCCCCTCCCCGCCAGGCCATCCCGCCCACGATGTCACCAGTCTGGACCTAGCCAGGCTCCTGGACACCACAGGCATCCCGACCTCAGTCTCTGGCCCAGGTCCCCTGGCTAGAATGCTCCCTATGTTCTCTGCCCTGTGAACATTTTTTTTTTTTTAATTTAATTTTTTTATTGGCTGTGCTGGATCTTTGTTGCTGAGTGGGTTTTTTCTCCATTTGCAGCGGGTGGGGGCTACTCTCTAGTTGTGGGACGTAGGCTTCCCATTGCAGTGGCTTCTCTTGTTCTGCACAGGCTCTAGGGCCGTGAGCTCAGTAGTTGGGGCGCCCAGGCTCCAGAGCACAGGCTTAGTCGTTGTGGCTCACGGGATGAGTTGCTCCGCGGCATGTGGAATCTTCCCGGACCAGGGATCGAACCCGTGTCTCCTGCACTGGCAGGAGGATTCTTTCCCCCCGAGCCACCAGGGGAGGATCCTCTGCTTTCTGAACTCTTTAACTGTCATGGTCTAGCCCGGGCACACCTCCTCTGTGAGACGTCTAGGACCTCACCAGTCCCAAGGACTGGGCCCAGCTTTGTGCCCCTCCCGACATGCTGTTCCTTCCTTAGTTACCGCTCAGGTTGCACTGGGGTGCGGTGATGACTTCATGTGTGTTTGCTGCCCCTTTACCAGCTTTTTGGGCTTAGCAATCACATGTTAACATTTTCTGCCTTTCTGGGTCTTGCTCTGTGTCTGCGTGGAGTCACGGAAGCGCCTGATGAGCGCTTTTGGAGTGAATGCTTGCTGAGCCCGCAGGTAGCAGTGAGAGCGCAGACTGCTGAGGAGCCGCCCAGGGAGAGGGTTCCTGTCCACAGTAGGGATCTTGGCTCCGCCCACAGCCCGGCCCCGCCCACAGCCCCGGCCCCGCCCACGGCCCCACCTGGTCGCCAGCCTGTAATGAGAGCGCCCTCTGCTGCACGGAGCCGCTACGACACCCCCACTACCAGCCCAGTGTCTCCCGATCGAGCCGAGTCCCCCTGGGTGGGTGTTGAGTCTCCAGAGGGTCCCAGGGAGCTACGCCTGGGCAGGAAGAGGCTCACACACTCCAGGACCAAAGGAAGATGCCTCTTTATTTGACCTAAGACCTAGGACCTCAGATATGCAGATGACACCACCCTTCTGGCAGAAAGTGAAGAACTAAAAAGCCTCTTGATGAAAGAGGAGAGTGAAAATGTTGGCTTAAAGCTCAACATTCAGAAAACTAAGATCACGGCATCTGGTCCCATCACTTCATGGGAAATAGATGGGGAAACAGTGGAAAAAGTGGCTGACTTTATTTTTGGGGGCTCCAAAATCACTGCAGATGGTGATTGCAGCCGTGAAATTAAAAGACGCTTACTCCTTGGAAGGAAAGTTATGATGAACCTAGATAGCATATTAAAAAGCAGAGACATTACTTTGCCAACAAAGGTCCGTCTGGTCAAGGCTATGGTTTCTCCCGTAGTCATGTATGGATGTGAGAGTTGGACTATAAAGAAAGCTGAGCGCCGAAGAATTGATGCTTTTGAACTGTGGTGTTGGAGAAGACTCTTGAGAACCCCTTGGACTGCAAGGAGATCCAACCAGTCCATCCTAAAGGAGATCAGTCCTGGGTATTCATTGGAGAGACTGATGCTGAAGCTGAAACTCTAATACTTTGGCCACCTGATGCGAAGAGCTGACTCATTGGAAAAGACCTTGATGCTGGGAAAGACTGAAGGCAGGAGGAGAAGGGGACGACAGAGGATGAGATGGTTGGACGGCATTACTGACTCAATGGACATGGGTTTGGGTAAACTCCGGGAATTGGTGATGGACAGGGAGGCCTGGCATGCTGCGGTTCATGGGGTCACAAAGAATCGGAGACGACTGGGCGACTGAACTGAAATGAAGACCCAGGAGCTTGTAGGAAGCACAGTGGCTGCGCGGAGCAGGGGGCAAGTGGGCAGGCACAGAGAGGCAGGAAGGAGCAGTTCCCCTTCCCTGGTGGGGCGTCCCAGGCAGGGCGAGCCGCCGCCAGCGACCGTGTGTGCAGGGAGGGGCTGCCCGATCCCAGAGAGCCCAGAGGCCTTCCCCACGGCTGGTGTTTGCAGTCCTCGGTTCCCCTGGTTCATTCTCCCAAACACACGTGCGCATCATGTGACTGTGGGCACAGGGTCCAGCGTCAGGAGAGGGCTCTCGGGAGGCAGGTCCTCCACCACTGACCCTGGGGCCCTCCCGCCTCGCAGGGGAAGACGGTGATCCAGGCGGAGATCGACGCCGCGGCTGAACTCATCGACTTCTTCCGCTTCAACGCCAAGTTTGCGGTGGAGCTGGAAGGCGAGCAGCCCCTCAGCGTGCCGCCCAGCACCAACAGCGTGCTGTACCGGGGGCTGGAGGTACCGCCTGGGGGTGGCACAGGCGGGGAGCTGCGGGAAGCCCTGGGCCTGGCCTCACCGCCTCTTCTTCCCCAGGGCTTCGTGGCGGCCATCTCCCCCTTCAACTTCACGGCGATCGGCGGCAACCTGGCAGGGGCTCCCGCCTTGATGGTGAGATGTGGACAGCGGACTGGGGGGTGGTGGGACTGAGTCATCGCTTCCCTCCCAACAGTCAGGAGGCCACGTCGGAGCCCTGGGCCCCAGCCCTTGTTGTGGGCAGAGGCACACAGTGGAGGCAGCTGGGGGCTGTGGAGAGACTTCTGGGGTCAGAGGCTGATCTGGGTCCCCATGTTGCCCCACTCTCCCTGGGTGACCCCAGGTGAGCCCCTGCCCTCCTCTGAGGCTGCATCCTCATTGGCAAGATAGAAATAACAGAAAAGCTTATGTTACAGGGTTGGGGAGAGCAAGTAAGACTGTGTTATGACTCGTCTTAACACCAGGCAGGTCTGGCCCAGTGCAGGTTTAGTGTTATGCAGGGGCTGCTGATAATGATGATAATTACAGCTCACCTTTGAATGCTTGCTCTGTGCCCAGTGGCTTATTTGTCAGAGTTGCGTGGCTAATAGATGATGAAACAGGTAGAGGTTTGGGCTTGGTCTGTCCTGGCGGTCTCGAAGTCGGTGGCCCCACTGCCGTGGTCAGGATGAAGGTGGCTGTGAGCTCCCATGAGTTGATGGGGGAGCTGCAGCCCTGCCCGCGGGGGGCTGGGTCACCCAGGGAGCAGCAGGAGGAGGGCTGAGTGGTCGGGGCGGCCGGGTGATCTGGGAGGTGCTCACGCACAGGCCCATCCTCGTGCGTCTGTGCCCAGACAGACCTGCACACACCCGGCGCCCACGTGCCCGCCTCCATCCAGAACACGTGCAGACAGAGCCCGTGTGTGCTGGCCCAGCCTTGCCCTGTGGGCGCCCGGCGACCTGGAAACACCCAGGACAGACCTGCCCGAGGGGTGCTGGCAGGACCAGTTGGCACAGACTTCAGGAGGAAAGGAGCCTCGGCCAGAGCGTGGGAGCAGACGGGGCAGGGCGTCAGCTCATTCGAGAGCAGTTGGAGGGCCTGGTGCCCAGCACCTCGGGGAGTGGGGCTGGGGAGGGGGCATCCTGGCCTGCAGGGGACCTCCCTAGTAGCTGTAGCTGAGGGATGGCTGCACCTTGGGGTAGGGTGGGGGTCAGGGCTGCTGGCCACCCCCGGCCTTGTGAGTCATCCCCGTGCCTCCTGGGCAGGGCAACGTGGTCCTGTGGAAGCCCAGCGACACCGCCATGCTGGCCAGCTACGCCGTCTACCGCGTCCTCAGGGAGGCCGGGCTGCCCCCCAACATCATCCAGTTTGTGCCAGCCGACGGGCCCACCTTCGGGGACACCGTCACCAGCTCAGAGCACCTGTGCGGCATCAACTTCACAGGCAGCGTGCCGTAAGTCCCCGAGGAGGGCTGGGCAGGGTAGCCAGGGATGCTCCCCAGGCCTCCCGACCTCTGTCTGGGAGCCGGGGCTGAACTCAGGGGCGGCGCTGACGGTACCCCACTTCCTCGCTGAGCGGCCCTTGGGTGAGCCCCTTCACCTCTCTGAGCCTCCATGCCTTCACCTGACTGTGCTGATTCCTACCTCGCAGAGTCATTGTGAGGGTCAGACTAGTTAGTGGACAGGAAGGAGTGTCACAGGCCAGAAGCAGCCTATAGGTATTTGGCAACATGGATTTTGATGCCACCCCTGTCCCTGGAAAGGACAAAGCGAAGCTTGGAATAAATTGGAGGAGAAGTCAGGAAGGCTTCTTGGAGGAGATGGTGTCTAAGCAGAGGAGTAGGCCAGGCAGAGGTGGAGGAGCGCAGTCTAGGAGGGAGAACCGCACCTGCAGAGGCGTAAGGCTGACGCTCTTGTGCTCTGCGGGGTGGACGCGGTCCCATGAGGCTGGAGTGTGCAGCTTGGGGCTGAGGGTCAGAGGGTGCGGGTAGCACCTGGTTTGATCACAGCCGTGTTTTCGTGCGCTCAGCTGATGTTTACTGAACCCCGTGCTTGCCGGGCTCTGCTGATGCTAAGGCTGGGCGGTGAACGCGTGGAGTAGTCAAGGTCCTACCTCTGGGGGATTGTCTTGTTTTGTTTTGACTGCACTGGGTCTTAGTTGAGTCACGCGGATCTAGTCCCCCTGGCCAGGGATCAAGCCCAGGCCCCCTGCATTGGGAGTGTAGAGTCTTAACCACTGGACCATCAGGGAAACGCCTCTTGAGGGATTAGACTTGTGGCTGTGGGGCCCTGTGAACCTGAAAGGTGTTTGGACTTTATCCTGAAGGTGTTGGGAGCCATGGAAGGTTACCTGCAGGACCGCGAAAGCGACAGCGTTTGTCACTCAGTCGTGTCCGACTCTCTGCAACCCCTTGGACTGTAGCCCGCCAGGCTCCTCCGTCCATGGGATTCTCCAGGCAAGGATGCTGGAGCAGGTTGCCATTTCGTACTCCAGGGGATCTTCCCGACCCAGGGATGGAACCCAGGTCTCCCACAGTGCAGGCAGATTCTTTAGAGGGAGTGGCTTAATCAGTCAGACTTTGGTTTCGAGCAGAGACAGACGGTCGCTCTGCAGTTGGACCTGGCCAGTGGCTCTGTGTTCTTTGGCTCCTAATAGAGATGGACAGTCTTGTACCACCGGGACAGTTTCGTGTGAAAATCCAAATGGGGCCTCATTTACGAACCCGGTCCCACGGGGCCTGCATTTCTGTGTGGCACTATTGGCCGGAGGTGGGTGGGTGGTCTCTGGTTCCCCGCCATCCCGACAGGCCCTGGGTCTCTGCATACCTGGACAACCTCAGCCCCTCTGGGACCTGCGTGTGCAGCCTCTGACCTAGATGATGGCTCTGGCTGCCCTGAGCACAAGTCTCTCGTGGCTGGGAGCAGGAGACAGGTTAGGAGGATCCGGAGAGGGAGAGCGGGTGCCTGAACCCGGGTGGAGAGGTAGCAGCCAGGAGAGATGGGCTGGTTCACGTGAAGAGGTGGCAGGGAGACTCGATCGCCTGTCTGTGGGGTCGGGGGGTCAGTGGGAACATCCAGACTTGAGGCTGGAGGTGGGCATTGGTCACCAAGGTGGGCACCCCAGATGGCTGGGCACCCGGGAGCCTCGGGAAGAAGATGGACCAGAGGCTGGTCACCTTGAGTTTGAGGTCCCCGTGGGTCGTCTGGGCGGAGAGGTCGGGGTCTCTACTCTGGGCCTCCCAGGTGTCCTGGGTTCACCCGCGGTGGCTTCTCCCCTCTCTGCCTGACCTCACGCTCCCACCCGCCCCGTCCAAGGTTTGCCGGGTGGCGACGGCCGCGTTAGAATTGCTGAGGAGGGCGGTTTTCCAAAAGGCCCGCTCCGCCAGCCGCAGCCCCACGGGTCCCTGCCTATTAGCGGGCGGAGCGGCCCGGCCCCCATCCGCCATGCTCTGGTGAGCAGCGGGCTCCAAGGTGGGAAAGTCATAAATTAGTATCAGCTGCTGTGTCGCCAGCTCCCTGGTGATTAGCATTTTTATTGTTTTGTGGTGCTGAGGTTGGTCACACTCGGAGCACGGCGAGGAGGCGGGGGCCTGAGCTGCCTCTCTTGGGACCCTCCCCGGTCCCCGGGGCTCGAGACGCTCCCCGCCGACCCTGGTGGTGTCTGTGCCCCGTCAGGCACCCACGGCGTGCCTGGCACTGTCCTCAGCACTTGACTTACATCAGAGCGGAATTGTTCTTTCCCGTTTCCAGATGTGGCATGATCTTGAGGCCCAGAGAGGTTAAGTGTTGGGCACAAGATCGCAGCTGTGTGCGCCCGGGTGGGGACTGGAACCCCCACGCCCTGGCCTGGAGCGTGGCCCCTCTCTGCACCGCCTTGCTGCCAAGCTTCCCCTTGCTCCCTCCTCGTGGGCCCTGAATGCAGCCCGTTGCCAGCTGCCACCTCCTACCTGGTGCCCCATCACTCCACGGCCGCCGCCGTCACCCCTGCCAGCCTCTGGCGGGGCTGCTGACCCTGCGCCCCACCCTCTGGTCGGGCGGGCAGGGAGCAGGCCCCTCACCCGCTCAGGTACCTGAGCCTGGCGCCCTGATCCCTGCGCTGTCCTCTCTTTCAGCACCTTCAAACACCTGTGGAAGCAGGTGGCTCAGAACCTGGACCGGTTCCGAACCTTCCCACGCCTGGCCGGAGGTAAGGGCCCCTCCCCAGCCTTGGCCGTCGTGGAAGAGGAGGCGGCGGAGGGGCTGCCCCCAGAGCTGGGGGGCTCTGCAGGGGCGGAGCACTCCAGCCTGGAACCCCCGCCCTGGCAGGGCCCGGGGGTTGTTCAGAGCACTTCTGGCTCAGAGCGCTCATTTCTTCTCCATTCCTCATGCAGCAAGGAAATTACTGTTTGTGCAGAGGCACTTTCTGGAGAGCGGGGATGCAAGGGTGATGAGAGCCGGAGACCCAGCCGTCAGCAGCTTCTGTTCCAGCGGTGGGAGGCGGGCAGTAAACAGCGGGATAGATGACGGTCGTGGGGTGAGAAGGGCCGTGGCTCATTAAAGGAGAGCAAAGAGGTGACAGGCAGGGCTGCCCAGAGGCTGGGTGTGGCGGGCGACTGTGACGCCAGGGTGGGGAGCCTCTTCGAGGAGGGAACATTTGAGTGGAAACCTGAACAGTGAAGAGAAACGGGCCTCACCGAGGTCTGGAGAGCAGACCGTCAGGGCGCGGACGCTGTCCCGCGGACCTTCCTGCGAGGATGGACATGGCTTTACCGTGCGGTCCCGCAGGGTAGCCACTCACCATGTGTGGCCGCGGGGCGCTGGAGACGTGACCTGCGTGACTGAGGAAGTGAAAGTTATGTTCAGTTTTGATTAACTTGAATTTAAACGGCCGCATGGGGCTCCTGAGTACCATGTTGCATCAGGTTGCATTGCCCAGATCTAGGCCAAGGAAACGGTTAATGGAGAGACCTCGAGGTGGGAACGAGCTTGTGTGCGAAGAAACAAGGCCAGTGTAGCTGAGAAAAGGGGTGGGGTGGGGCAGGAGATGGGGCTGAGACGTCGGCAGGGGTGGGTCTTGTTGAAATAATAATTTTCCCACAGTTTCATGGCCAAGGACATTTGGCGTGCACTGTGTTTAAAGCAAAACGGATTCCTTACCTGCAGGCCTTCTCAGAGCCTTTAATCCACTAATGTGCATTACTCATCGTCAAGAGCCAGGCTCGATGTGTCGTGTTTCTGAAACTCTTTGGGGTACAGAACCCTGTTTTGACAGAGGCCCCAATGGGTCACAGTGCAGTAATGGCGGAGCTGGGGCTGGTGGTTTAGCCTTCTTGCTCCTGGAAGTGAAGTGGGACCCACAGGGAGACTGGACCCCACTCCTGAGCTGGTGGGAGCTTTTTAAAGAGTTTTTATTGAAGTATGGTTGATTTACAGTCTTGGGCTACAGTATTTACAAATTGGGTTGATTTACAGTATTGGGTTAATTTCGGCTATACGGCAAGATGATTCAGTCATACATATGTATATTCTTTTTCAAGTTCTTTTCCATTGTGGCTTGTTACAGGATATTGTATATAGTTCCCTGTGTTGGGGACCTTGTTGTTTATCCATTCTTTATGTAACAGTTTGCCTCTTAAGCTGGTGGGGCTTTTTTAGGGGTGTCAGGGCAGGTGACTCTGCTCAGGGCCAGATGTAGCATCTCTAACTTCCAGCCTCTCAGCACATCCCAGTCCAACCTTCATAAGCCGGGAAACAGAGTCCCCTGGGTCAGCTGTCCGTGGTTTTCAGTTCAGTCTCCCTCCCACCGTCTCCCTGAGGGAGAAAGACCGCTGCCTACTCCACCACTTCCCAACCTTGAGTACGCGCCTTAGTCTCTGCATGCCTCAGTCTTCTTGTCTTTAAGATGGGATCATAATGGGAGGTTGCCGTGAGGCTTCAGTGAAAAGGGACACGGAGTGCTTTGAACTGAGTCTGGCCGGTAGTGAGTGCTTTGTAACACGAGCTGCTGTTGGGTGATGTTTAACTGAATGAAGAAACTGATAAGGCCCAGATGGTGGTGTGATTCCCTGGGCTCCCTTACACCAAGGGGACCAGGGAGGGGTGTCCCCCTGCCACGGGGAGGAAAGAGGAGCCAGCCCTGACTGTGGACCTGGGTAGGGATCAGGGGAAGGCTCAAAGGAAGCTTCGCCCGCTGCCGGGAGTGGCCAAGCTTCGGGGAGCCTTGGGTTCTGGCCCTTCCTTGGCCTTAGTTATGTTGGGCAGCATTCCCATCCCCAGACTCTGTTTTCTCATCTGTGAAGTGGGAAAGCTGGTCCCGACGCCCCCTGGTGCCCTTTGCCCGTGCCTGGGCCTCCTTCTTCCTGTCTGCAGGGTGGGAGGACAGGCCTGGCTGGTCAGTGTCCAGGGCGCGCGGCTTCTCATGGCCTCCTCTGCCCGTCCCGGGGGCTGGTCACGGGGCTCTGTGCGCAGGAGCAGGCTGTGTGTTGGGCCCCGGGGCTGGCCCGACGTTCGCCCCCTCCCTTCCCGCCCTGTAGAGTGCGGGGGCAAGAACTTCCACTTCGTGCACCGCTCGGCCGACGTGGACAGCGTGGTGAGCGGGACCCTGCGCTCGGCCTTCGAGTACGGCGGCCAGAAGTGCTCGGCCTGCTCCCGCCTCTACGTACCCCGCTCGCTGTGGCCGCAGATCAAAGGGCGGCTGCTGGAGGAGCTCCGCGGGATCAAAGTGGGCAACGTGAGTGGCCCAGCGGGGGGCTGATGGGATTGGCTGCTGGGGGGGCGAGGTGTGTGAGGGGGGGCACTCCTCTGGTCTCAGCCCGCAGCCACCTCCTCTCTATCTGTGTCCCTTGCCTCCAGCCTGCAGAGGATTTTGGGACCTTCTTCTCTGCCGTGATTGATGCCAAGGTACGGGAGTTCTGGGGGGTGCCAGGCCTGGGCTGGGTGGGGGGCGGGAAGAGTGACCCAGATCTGCTTCGAGCAGGGTAGTCTGAGAGCCACGCACACAGTCCCTGCCGCTCCCGCCAGCCCTGGAAGGAATAGAAGCGTCCCTCCCCAGAGAGGAGCTCGCCTCCTGCACACCCTGCCACCAGGCCCCCTTAATGTGCCCGTGTTCACACACACACTCTCACACATAGGCCCACATGCCTGCACACATACCCCTGAACACAGGTACACGCATCGCCGTGAACACATTCATGTAGACCTCTGGGGGGGTCATGCACATAGATCCACCCATGTAAACACATGCACACCCACACACACGTCTCCATACATAGACAAATCTGACATGTGTGCACACATGTATGTGCATGCATGTATGCACACGTGTGTAGGCACATGTGTGGGTCTGCATTGCAGAAACACATAATGCACGAGACTCATGGCCTTAAGCCTAAAGACACATCTATGTTTGCATGATGTTTATATCTAAGTATACATGTTCTTGGACTTCCCCGGTGGTTCAGATGGTAAAGCGTCTGCCTGCAATGCAGGAGACCCGGGTTCAATCCCTGGGTCAGGAAGATCTCGTGGAGAAGGAAATGGCAACCCACTCCAGTACCCTTGCCTGGAAAATCCCATGGACAGAGGAGCCTGCTCGACCACAGTCCATGGGGTCGCACAGAGTCGGACACGAGTGAGTGCCCTCCCTTTCTTCCTTTCTCTTTCTGTACGTGTTCTGACACACACACACACGAGCCTGGACATGCCTCCTGTTTCTGCCCTGCTCGGCCAGGCCCTGTTTGCTGTCAGCTGCCCCGTCCCCCAGCCTGGCGACCGCCCCCTTCAGAATCCGGGGCAGCTGTGTTGGGGGCTTCGGCTGGGAATGGCCTCCAGCCGGCCCCTGACACCCCCCACCCCGATCCTGCAGTCCTTCGGCCGCATCCGCAAGTGGCTAGAGCACGCCCGCTCCTCGCCCAGCCTCACCATCCTGGCCGGGGGCCAGTGTGACGACTCTGTGGGCTACTTTGTGGAGCCCTGTATCATCGAGAGCAAGGACCCCCAGGACCCCATCATGAAGGAGGTGACGGCGGGAGGCGGGTGGGGCTGGGAGGAGGCAGCGTCTCCGCATGCTTCCCGGGGCGTCATCCCGTCTCACAGCTGAGGACGGCGCGGCCCTGCCAGGGGCCTGCCTCACCCCTGGGGAGAGCAGAGCCAGGCCCTGCGCTCAGGCCCCCAGACCCCAGATCCCCGACGCTGCTGGCTGGCCTGACGCCACAGCGCTGACTGCCTGCTGCCCGGAGGCCCCTACAGCCCTCTCAGCTTCTAATGTCTGTAGAGTCTTAAGTGGGGCAGGGAGTTGGTGGAGATGAGGTTTGGTGTATTGTTCGCATTGTACAGATGAGAAGCTGAGTTTCTGAGAAGTCAGGGCAGTTGCCCAGGATGACAGTGCAGGGGCAAGGGGTCTTCCCCCAGCCCCCCGAGTGATGTTGCAGGCAGTTCCCTGGCCGGCTGTTGCCAGAAGTGTCCCCCTTCCAAGGGCCTGGACTCTTGGCTCTGGGGGTGGGTCTGGCTGGCAGGGAGGCCAGAAGGTCCCCGGATCTTCTGCTGGGTGGAGTGGGGTGGGCAGGGCAGGACCTGCCCTGGAGAGAACCCAGCGGGAGGCAAGGCCTGGCCCAGGCTGCTGGGCTGAGAAGGGGGTCGGGGGGCGGCGGAGGCCTCAGGGACGGGTCCAGGCGGGCCCGACCCTGGAGCTTCTCTCCAGGAGATCTTCGGCCCTGTGCTGGCCACGTACGTCTACCCAGACGAGGAGTACAAGGAGACGCTGCAGCTCGTGGACCGCACCAGCAGCTACGGCCTCACGGGGGCAGTGTTCGCCCAGGACAGGTGAGTGGCCGCGGCCCCTCGGCGCTAGTCCTGATGTCCCCGTCCCCAGAGACGGCCCCCTCCCGGACGCGGATCCCTGCTCTCCATGCCCCTCGCTCCGCCCCGGCCGGCAGGTAGACAGAGGCCGCGGGCGCCTTGTTAAAGCCTTGATGCTGGGGCCGCACTGTTGGTTGCTGAAGCCAGGTCTCTAGGGTTGGGGCCCGGCAGTCAGCGCCTGTGACCCGCCGCCTGGTCTGATGGGGCTCAGGGCAGAAGGCAGAGCTTGGGCCCAGGCACTCCACTTGTCTGGCAGAGGCAGGATTCCCCGCTGGGGTCCGTGACGCTGGACCTGAGGCTTTGTCCTGTCTTTTCTCCCTGGTACTGGTTGCCTCCCTACCTCTGCCTCTAAGAGAGGAAGGCGGGGTTGGAACCTGAGGGGCAGGCTGGGGCTCGGGGGGTTCCCGAGCTGCCGAGGGCAGGGACCCAGGACTGGCGGCTGGCCCCATGCTTACCAGGCGGCCCGTGTGAGCTGAGGAGGGCTGCTGGAGGATCGGCCCTGGGGCAGGGGCGAGGGTGAGCCGGCCGCCCTCTTACCGCGGCCCTGCCGTGTAGGGACGTTCTCCGGGAGGCCACAGAGCTGCTGAGGAACGCTGCTGGCAACTTCTACATCAACGACAAGTCCACCGGCTCAGTGGTGGGCCAGCAGCCCTTCGGGGGGGCCCGAGTCTCGGGTGAGTGGGTCCTCCTTTCTAGGAGGGGGCTGAGCTCCTGGGGGAGACCCTTGCTGCTTCATCTCGAGGATGTTAAGAGGCACGGAGGGCCAGGCCCTGTGCTGACGCAGAGTCCTGCCCACCGCCCCCTTCCCATTTTACAGAGGGGAAAACTGAGGCCCAGGGAGGTGAAGTGATTGGCCCAAGGGCGCGTGGCCAGGAAGTGGTGGAGCCGGGATGTGGGTCCCAGCATCCGCATCTTGGCTTCCTGGGTGGCTCAGCAGTAAAGAATCCGCCTGCCAGTGCAGGAGACGCGGGTTTGATCCCTGGGCTGGGAAGATCCCCTGGAGGAAGGCTCGGCAACTCGCTCAAGTTCCTGCCTGGGAAATCCCGTGGACGGAGGAGCCTGGCTCTTGGTCCATGGGTCAGAAAGAGGCGGATGCAACTTAGCAACTAACCACGACTTGACGTATTCCAGGCCACTGCAGTCCAACCCCCTCCTGTCTACAAATGGGGAAACTGAGGCTTGGCGAGGGGCAGGGACTTGCCAGAGGTCCCGGTGCCTAGTGGCAGAGCTGGGGCCAGAACCTCGGCCTCCCAGCTACCCGTCCAGTGCCCTCCACAGTGCTTTCCTGCCTCTCGGCCACGCCTTGCAGGGCCTGCGCGGGGACCTGGGGAGCCTGGGCGTCCTGTCCGCTCGCCGGCTCCTGCCCCCGCCGACCACCGGCTGAGTGCCCTCTGCCCAGAGGCGCTTGGGGAGCCCCGGCCGCCGTGTAGGGGCTAGCTTAGCTGCTGGCTGCCCCGTTCATTCCGTCCGCTCCTCCCCGCTCCTTCTCCCTTCTATGCAGAGCTGTTGTACCTTTTGGGGGACAAACAGCTGTCTTTCCACAGGAACCAACGACAAGCCAGGCGGCCCCCACTATGTCCTGCGGTGGACGTCGCCCCAGGTCATCAAGGAGACGCGCGGGCCTCTGGGGGACTGGCGCTACCCGTACATGCAGTGAGCCCCGGTTGGCGCCTCCGCTGTCCACCTGTCCGTCTGTCCGTCCAGAAGACTGACCTCAGTGCACTGACCACGCCCCACGCTTCCACCCCGCTCCCCAGGGGGCGACCCTCTTTGTAGGCCTGAGTCCTGCCCCCTGCCCCACACCGGCCTGCCTCCTGGCCTGTCCCCCGCCTTAGAGTCAGGTGTGGGCTCTGGGTTGTGAGATCACGCTGTCGGGAGGAATGGGGCTGCCAGCTGTGCCCCCAGAGTGTCCTAGACTTTCCCCGGTGGGTGTGACCTCAGCGCCCAACTGCTTCTCCACCGGTCCCCTTCTTGCTCCTCTCCGCTGTGTCCCGGGTCTCAGGGGCCTGGGGAGGGGCAGTGGAGTAGCTCGTGGGTCTGCGGGAGGAGGGGGCAGCTCTGGGCACCCTGGCACGCCGCACCCACCGGGGTGCCTGGCTCCTCCGGGTCTCCAGGGTTAGGGGGGACCAGGGTGGCCTGCGGGGCTGCCACGTTGTGGTCACAGGTCATGGGGACACCAGCTGGCTTTGCCCTGCTTGATTCGTGCTGCTCACTCGCTCTTTGCCCAGACCCACCTGTGCCGCAGGTACCTGCGCCCAATCAGATGCCTTAGACCCTGTGTGCCTTGCTCCCAAGTGCCTGGGCTCACCAGAGGCCCTCGGGTTCCTGGCGGTCTCCAGGCGGTGGGACTGGGGGGCTCTTGCAGTCCACCTGCCAGGGTGCCGGTCGTTCCTGCCGGTCCTGTGAGGTTGGCAGACCTTGGGGGCCCTTCCTGCCACTTCATCAGCTCTTGGGTCCTGCCTCGAGAGCCTCCGCTGGCCTGGGGCTTCCTGCAGGAGCTCAATGCCCACTGGCCCGGGTAGATGTTGCCCCTGCCTTCCCCAGCACCCCAAGACCTCGCCTTGGGTCCCCGTCCGGCCTGGCTGAGGCTCACTTACAGAATCGTCCCTCCTTGGCATGTTCGTGGCTCTGTGTGGACTGGCCCATCAGAGGCCTGTTCCTTCATGCAGCTAATCGGGGGGCACTCAGATGCATCCTGGGTGGTCAGGGAATTGTAAGTGGCGACTCTGGGGGCAGGTTTTAGGGGCCCTCCTCAGGCGCGGCTGGTGTGGGGCCCCCGTGGGGCTGGAGTGGCCGCTCCCCGAGTGCACGGTCACACACCGTGCCCGCGGTCAGGGGTGTTTCTCACAGGGGGGCCAGGACGGGCAGCAGGCAGGCCGGAGGTATTCCTGGTTCTACTAGCTCTGCGCTGGGAAGTGGCGGTGGGATTTGCCCTGACGCCGCCCAATAAAATGCCTCTTCCTGAACCGGACTGGTGGCCTTTCTGGTGAGAGCAGGGGGGGCTGGTCACCTTCTCGTCGGCTGAGATTGCCAACGTTCACTAGGTGTCAGGGGCACCGTGCCCTGGTGTGATGGAGGGAAGGGTGAGCCCTGCTGGCAGGAAGTCCTGCGTGAGTGGCGGGAACTCTGGGGCCGGAGGGCCTGGGTTCAAATCCCAGCTCCGAAAAGTTGGGCAGTCGTTTCTGACTCTCTGTCTCTTCATAGGTGGAAATAACCACCACTCCTCCCACACACACACAGTCTTGAGAATTCAATGAGTTAATTCACATAAGTGCTCAGAGCAATGCTAGATATAGAATTAATGATTCAACAATGTTAACCTGTTTACCTGTTGTTGTAACAACCACCACTAAGTGCTGGGATAGTTAAGGTCATGGGTCAGCTTGGCTGGCTTATGATGCCCAGGTGTCTACTTCAGCATTATTCTGGATGTTTCCATGGAGGTGTTGTTTGGATGAGATTAATAGGAGACGTAAGAGGCATGGGTTTGATCCCTGGGTCAGGAAGATGCCCTGGAGGAGACCATGGTAACCCACTCCAGTGTTCTTGCCTGGAGAATAGCATGGATAGAGGAGCCTGGCGGGCTACAGTCCATGGGGTCACACAGTCAAACACGACAGAAGTGACTTAGCACACACGTACAACATTTAAATCTGTGGGCTTTGAGGAAAGCAGATTACTGTCCATAACGTGAGTGGGCCATATCCAATTAGTTGAAGGCCTGAACAGAACGAAGACTGACCCCCTGCGTATGTGCCCGTGAGCAGGAAGGAGCTCTGCCAGCGGCTGCCTTTGGACTCAGCTGCTACTCCCTGCATTTCTGGCTTCCCAGCCAGCGCTGTACTCTTAGGACTTTCCAGCCTCCGTGATCATGTGGGCTTGCTCTTTACACTAAAGCTTGCCCTGTGTCTCTGCGCATCTTCCTAGAGGTTCTGCTTTTCTTCAGAACCCTGACTCAATACTTGTGCCAAAGACTTTGCCTCTGTTTTCTTCACGCACAACCGTCTTATGAAGAAGTGCTGCCTTGCCCCCATTTTGCAGGTGAGGACACAGGTGCGGAAAAGTGACGGGACTTGGCAAGCTCTGACATCCCCAGGCAGGAAACCCAGGTCTGTGTGCTTCCAAAGCCCACCCTTTCTCTTCCACCCGGATGTCCACACGGCTGCAGACGCCCCGAGCACAGTCCTAACGTCCCACCTCGACGCCCCCTACCTGTGCCGGGGCTTCTCCAACCTCAGATGTGACACTTCCCCAGGAGCTGAGGATCAAATGACAAGTTTTAATACCAAGTGCCAGGTCCCACGGGCTTCCCCAATGGCTCAGCAGGTGAAGAAAGAATCCGCCTGCTGGCCAGGTGACGTGACAGGGCGCAACTGTGGTCAGTTATTTTGAGCCCAAATTCCACCTGAGTCAGCTGACTTAGAGGGGAAAACTGGTGCATCCCCAGCTTGTCTTCACCCCTAGATAATGTAAACAGAGGTGTTCCTGAACCTCACAGACATCTGCCACCCCCGTCCCAGGCGCTGTTGCTTAGCACTGTTGGTCTGAGGATCTTAGAACTGGAGGGAGGGGAAGGGACACAACCCTGGGCAGAGCCCCAACCCTGGCTCACTCAGGGCTGCTATTGGTGTGTGCCAGGGGAGATGGAGTCAGGGATGGAGTTGGGGGATGGAGTCAGGAGAGAGTGGGGGATGGGGTCAGGAGAGAGTGGGGGATGGGGTCAGGAGGAGGGGGATGGGGTCAGGAGAGAGTGGGGGATGGAGTCAGGAGAGAGTGGGGGATGGAGTCAGGAGAGAGTGGGGGATGGGGTCAGGAGGAGGGGGATGGAGTCAGGAGAGAGTGGGGGATGGGGTCAGGAGAGAGTGGGGGATGGAGTCAGGAGAGAGAGGGGGATGGAGTCAGGGGAGAGTGGGGGATGGAGTCAGGAGAGAGAGGGGGATGGACTCAGGAGAGAGTGGGGGATGGACTCAGGAGAGAGTGGGGGATGGACTCAGGAGAGAGAGGGGGATGGACTCAGGAGAGAGAGGGGGATGGAGTCAGGAGAGAGTGGGGGATGGACTCAGGAGAGAGAGGGGGATGGACTCAGGAGAGAGAGGGGGATGGAGTCAGGAGAGAGTGGGGGATGGAGTCAGGAGAGAGTGGGGGATGGAGTCAGGAGAGAGAGGGGGATGGAGTCAGGAGAGAGTGGGGGATGGACTCAGGAGAGAGAGGGGGATGGACTCAGGAGAGAGAGGGGGATGGAGTCAGGAGAGAGTGGGGGATGGACTCAGGAGAGAGAGGGGGATGGAGTCAGGAGAGAGTGGGGGATGGAGTCAGGAGAGAGAGGGGGATGGAGTCAGGAGAGAGTGGGGGATGGAGTCAGGAGAGAGTGGGGGATGGAGTCAGGAGAGAGAGGGGGATGGAGTCAGGAGAGAGTGGGGGATGGAGTCAGGAGAGAGTGGGGGATGGAGTCAGGAGAGAGTGGGGGATGGAGTCAGGAGAGAGAGGGGGATGGAGTCAGGAGAGAGTGGGGGATGGACTCAGGAGAGAGAGGGGGATGGACTCAGGAGAGAGAGGGGGATGGAGTCAGGAGAGAGTGGGGGATGGACTCAGGAGAGAGAGGGGGATGGAGTCAGGAGAGAGAGGGGGATGGAGTCAGGAGAGAGAGGGGGATGGAGTCAGGAGAGAGTGGGGGATGGACTCAGGAGAGAGTGGGGGATGGACTCAGGAGAGAGTGGGGGATGGACTCAGGAGAGAGAGGGGGATGGACTCAGGAGAGAGTGGGGGATGGAGTCAGGAGAGAGGGATGGAGTCAGGAGAGAGTGGGGGATGGGGTCAGGAGAGAGTGGGGGATGGACTCAGGAGAGAGTGGGGGATGGAGTCAGGAGAGAGTGGGGGATGGACTCAGGAGAGAGTGGGGGATGGACTCAGGAGAGAGTGGGGGATGGAGTCAGGAGAGAGGGATGGAGTCAGGAGAGAGTGGGGGATGGGGTCAGGAGAGAGAGGGGGATGGAGTCGGGAGAGAGTGGGGGGGATGGACTCAGGAGAGTGGGGGATGGAGTCAGGAGAGAGTGGGGGATGGACTCAGGAGAGAGAGGGGGATGGAGTCGGGAGAGTGGGAGCTCAGGGAAGGGACGCAGCTACATTTTGTAGAAGGGGATACAGAGGCCCTGTTATCGTTTCTGAAGGAATGGAGTGACTTATCAAGGGCGCACTGAGACAGCTGGCTGCTCACTGGCCAAGTGGTTGCCTATCAGCCTCAGCAGAGCCCTGACGTTGCGGTTGGCCTTCCCAGGTACCTGTTAAGCACATGCTGTGGAGGCCTACGGAAGTCGCGCAGAATGGGATCTCAGGGTGACACAGCCGGTTGGTAAAGGGCTGAGTTTGAACCTGGGCCATGGAGGCCTCAGCCATCCCCTGCCACCTGCTCTGTCAGGCCCCTGACTCCCAGCTGTGCCTTTAAGGATGTTTTGTCCTGTCTCCTCCCGGCCCAGAGCTGACTCCACCGGATGAGGGAAGGGGGTGGCTGTTGCTCACTCCACTTTCTCCGCCTTCCTCATCTCCCAGGCTTGGGGCCGGTGGCTGCCAAGGGCTCGATGCCCACCCGCGTGCCCGAGGCCTCTTTGCATGCTCACCACAGTTAAGTCCCCATGTCCACAGTGGCTCAAGGAGCCTCTTCATTTCCCTGCTGCGGCTGGAGCCCCGCCGCAGGTCTGGGCAGGAGCGTGAACCATTTGACTGAGGCCGGATGTCCCTGCCACCGCTGCCCATGGGCTGCCAGTGGAGCGTGCACGCTAAGGAAATTAGGAGCCACCTGTGCCCCAGTTGCCAGGCAGACCTGGAGCTCCTGCGGGGAGGGAGGCTCTCTGGGGAAGCGGCAGGCTGCAGACCCACCCTCTCAACAGAGCCACATCTTCGTTTTTATTAACTCAGCCACCCTCGCATCCATCATCATGGTTCCTGTATGTTCTCTGTCTAGAGGCAGCACAGGAAATAGCAAGAGCCGTCATTACTGAACACACGCATTGTGCTCAAGGCTCTAGACGTCAGACCCTGAGATTCTCACTGTAACCCCGGAAGGTGTGTTCCGTTGGTTGTGTTTTACAGATGGGGGGCTGAGGAGCGGATGGGTGAGATAACTCACACCTGGAGCTAGGTGGCCGCCTGGGTCCCCGTTCCCCGCCGCCGCCTGCCTGGCCACTGGGCACAGTGCTAACATGCCGGGGCTTCTCCAACCTCAGATCTGACGCTTCTCCAGGAGCTGAGGATCAAACAACGAGTTTTAGAACCAAGTGCCAGGTCCCATGGGCTTCCCTGATGGCCCAGCAGGTAAAGAAAGAATCTGCCTGCAATGCAGAAAACGCAGGAGATGAGGGATCAACCCCTGGGTCGGGAAGATCCCCTGGAGGCAGGCGTGGCAGCCCCCTCCAGTATTCTTGCCTGGAGAATTCCATAGACTAAGGGGCCTGGGGTGGGGGGAAGGCTATAGTCGATAGGGTCGCAAAGAGTCAGACAAGACTGAAGCGACTGATCACGCAGGCACAGCAGGTCCCATGACCTGCCCAGGGTGAGCCGCTCAGTGAAGGAGAACATACCCTCACCCTCTCTCTCAGCACCACTGGCCTGGATGCCTGCGGTCAGAAAGGAGTTGAAGCTGGGCTTCCCTATCCATGGGCCGGTGCTCCTGCTAATTATCTTGGACCACACCAGCCTGGGAGGGAGGTGGTGTTATTTTGGCCCCATTTCACAGATGAGGAAACTGAGGATCAGAGAGACCTGCTCAGTAAGGGGCAGGGGCTAGAGCAGAACTTGCTCTCAATGGCTATACCAGCACCCGCTTGTCCTGGCCCCTCACAGGAATCCTGTGGCTTCTGGGCGGGAGCCATCCAGCCAGGGGGTGGGAGGAGGCATGGCTGACGCTGGCTCCAGAGACAGGCAGCCAGCCTTGTGCCCCTTCCCCGGGGTTGATGACAGCCACCCTGGATGGTGGGGCAGGTGCCATACGACCCTCAGGTGCCCGGGGCCCCTCAGCCTTCTCCCCCGGAGCTCTGCCATGCCCTCTCTCCAGGCCCCAGGTGGCTGGCAGGCACCCCTCAGCCTCGCAAGCACTGGGGCACAGAGGCTGGGGTGGAGCAGGGAGCTGATGTTCTGCCAGGGTACACGGGCACCCGGGCAGACGGCGTCAGAAGGAGAGTCGTGGGGACAGAAATGCCTGGAAGAGGTTAGACAGCCAGCAAGTGGCAGAGCCAGGACCAGAAGCCGGGTTGGTCAGATCTGAGTCTTAGGAAGGAGAGTCCTACAGAGTCACAGTCCCCGGGCCTTCATTGGGCCTAGAATCGAGAATGCCTAGAATGCCAGCTCCGTGCCTGGACCAAAGCCATCGACACTGCAGTGTAACACTCACTATCATTTATCAAGCAGGTGCTTCACGTACGCATCTCATTTAATCACCCTCCGTGGAGGGCAGCTGTGCCCATTTCACAGGTGAGGAAGCTGAGTGGAACCAGAGCCTGCTGGGTGGCTCCCTGCAGGCTGGGCACTCCGGAGCCCCACAGAGCAAGACCAGCCCTCTTCCCCACCCCAGCCCTTCACGCTCCCTTAGTGACCATCACTTTTCTGGCTCTCAGTGGGCTTGTGGTCATTTGGGATCTTCAGATCGTTTTCTGGATGAGACCGAGCTTGCTTGAGGTCACCCAGCAAAGTTCAGAAAAGGGGCTTGAGTGGATCTCTGTCCTCTGTCCACCACAGCAGAGCTCCTCCTTCAGGCCTTTGCTGACTCCTTAGTCCCCAGCTTCTCGGGATCCTCCTGCCCACTCCACTTTGGACATCTGAACTCTCGGAGGCGTGACTGGTGGGGCTGGCCACTTTGAGAACCAGCTCTGAGGCCCCCCTGCACCCTGTTCCAAGGTGTCTCTGAACCAAGCAGATGCTCAGGGACTCCTCGGGGAATCCGTGCCTGCCAACGCCTGCCTACCCTCAGCCGAACTGGGGCCGGGTTACCAGCTGCCCCACTGGGTCCTGGAGGAGGTAGAACGGATAGGAGAGAGACAGAGGGAAAAGGAGGGGAGGTGGGCAGAGAGGCAAGCAGAGGGTACGCAAGGGTGGGGTCGGGGAGAGCAGCCGGTGCGGCCCCCCAGTCCCTGGGTCAGGCCCCTCGAGGGGCCCCCTGTGCTCCAGCCCCTCTCCACCCCCCATGATGGGGGAGGAAGGAAATTCAGGGCAGCCCCCTCCAGCCCAGAGCGTGCACAGCCAGTGCCTCCGCAGGCACCCTGAGAAGCGGATGCAAAGCAAATCGGCATCCTCTCCGGGCCCCCATTTCCACAGCCAGCCCCTGCCCCGTGGACTTTGCATAAGTCGGTCATGGTTCTCCATCGCTTTGGCAACCAGCGCCCACACAGGTGTGAGCATGTGGGCCTCGGACCGGCCCATGAGGGTGGCCTGGGCCACCATGCGGCATGCATGGGCGGTGTGTGCAGTCCTGAAGGAGAGCCGTAGCCTTGGGGTTCCCCTGGCATTTGTCCTCCGGACAGCCAGCGCCCAAGCCTCACCCACTCGCCCCTCTTAGGTGTGGTCATGGTAAGAGGGGACCTTGGAGATCACCTAGCCCCGGCGTCTCAGGAATCATGGCCTGAGCCACATGACACTCTGGATCTGGGTGCACAGCTGCATTTGTTGGTATATGCCTTAGTGTCCAGCCAGGACTTTCATCAGGATCTCAAAAGGATCCTTGCCTCTGAAATTTTAAGATGCACTGAGTCCATTTTACAGATGGGGAGGCTGAGGCCCAGAGAATGGAAGCCACTGGTCCAAGCGTAGCCTTCCAATGGGGGCAGAGCTAACTCGGAAGCCTGGACTTCTGACTCTCCGTCCAGAGCTCCTTCTGCAGGTTTTGCTCTTCAGAGAGGATGGTCCATCCAGACTGACAGCCCACACTAAGCAAGGGGACCCCATCGTTCCTTCCTCCCTGGAACCGCTAGGTCACCACCACTACCATGAGCCCCTGTTAGGGTCCTGGCTTCCTCCAATCCATGTATTCGCCATGTGGCTTTGAATCAGTCATGGTCCCTCTCTGAACCTCAGACTCCTCCTCTGAAAACTGGAGTGCTCACAGGAGTACCTCGAAAGGTGGAGAGAATAAAACAGAACGGCAGTGTGGCGGGTGCCCACCCCATCCCTGGTGTGGGGTGAGCCCTCCAAATGTGTTAACCACAGAAATAACCTGGGTTCATTTTCACCATCCTCCTCCCGTGCTCCCTGGCTGCTGCCCCCATAGAGCGCTTGGCTGGCCCACACGTCCCCTTCTCCTTACCCCATCTTGGCGGCCGGCACAGCGTAGGGCATTGCAGAGCTGTCCCGATGTGCTTTGGACTTGATTGGAGTCCAGGGGAAATCAACTTGCTTTTCTGGCCTTTGGCAACTGGCCCGCTCCAGGCCTCAGTTTCTCCATCTGTATAATGGGTAGGTTTTGGAGCTCTGCAGGCCCTCTTAGCTCTGACACAATACGCCATGCTATGGATGGCACTGGTGCCCGGGGCACCTTCCAATGTGTGCTGCCCTCACGAGGGGCATGATTTCTGTCTCCAGACTGTGAGTCACGTCCTCTGTGTGTCCCCACTATGGCCCTCATACCCGACTCAGCCCTGCCATGTACAGTGGGCTTGGCTAGTGGCCTCTGGATGAAAGGCTTTCTCAGCCACTCTTGTCTGCCACGATATCACACCCGGAAGGCTCCAGTTAACTTAGATACTCTCCTACTCCACCATCCCCTTACCCCCAAGCTTTGCTAAATAACCCGACTTGGCTGGGAGTCTCCAGAACATTCCAGGGCCACCGGGCAACCAGCACGTTTATTTCCGCTCGTCAAACTGATGCACACACTCGATGTGCCTGGAAGTGGTCCTTCCCAACACCTTGGCCTTGAGATGGGGCCTGCACTGGGGGAGGCTGGCACCGGCTCCCCCAGCCCCATGGTGGGCGTGGCAGGGACAGCGCCTGTGGGGCAGCACACACAAGAAGCAGACAGCAGGAGGGCTGATGGCGTGGCAGCCTGGGACCGACTTCTAGTGACCGGTGGCTAGGACTCAGCTTTCACTGCTGTGGATCTGGGTTCAGTCCCTGGTCAGGGAGCTAAGATCCCGCAAGTTGTGCAGCACAGCAGATAAATTCTAGCATCACCACTTATTAGATGTGTGATTTTGGGCAAGTTGCTTAACTGTTCAGTCTCAGTTTCCTCATTTTAAAAATGGGAGTAAAAATGACTGCTTGGCAGGGTAGTTGCACAAACTAAATGATACTGTACATATAAAGTGCTTGCACCATGCCTGGCATATATACCCCGGAAAGGATGCCATTTACTTATAATCCTCATGATTTCCTGAGAGCCTGGCAGGGCAAGGGGCCATGGTCTCAGTGGCTCCCAGAAGGCCACCGCGGACCCTGTTCCAAGGAGGCCGGTGTGGCTGTAGCCTGAGGCACATGGCGCAGAGGAGAGCAGGGGAAGAGCAGGTGGGCTGGGGCCAGGCTGTGGAGGCTGCGAACCCCAAGGCCGGGGGCTCAGCCGTGCCGCTGCCGCAGTATGGTCCCAGGGGTGCTGGAGCCGAGGAAGGAGAGGCTCGGAGCTGTCCTAAAGGGGCTGAAACTGTCAGGGTGAGGCAGACGGAGAGGTCCGGACAGGAGGTGGTGAGGGTGTGAGCTTGGGGTGAGGCAATGGGCAGGGGCCTGGAGAGAGCCAGCGTGACACGGGGTGCATGAGAGCTGGGGCTTTGCTGACTCGGAGCGTGGATGTGGCAGTCCAAAGCGGACCTCCCCATCCTGCAGACGAGGACACTGAGGCCAGAGGAGGGCAGAGCCAGGCCCAGAGCCCCCCCGCCCGCCTCTTCTTTCATTCTATGGGTCAGGTCTCCCCCTCCGCCCACTGGTTTGCCAGAGAGGGTGACAGGCAGCCCCCAAGTCACACAGAAAATCCCGCGTCTTTCGGCGGCAGCAGGGGGCCTCTTCCTGTTGTTTTCAATGTTTTCAATGTGTGTGGCTGACCTTAGCCCGGGGAGGCCAGGGGTGCGGGAGGGGTGGTCCCTCCGGAACTGCCACAGGCACAGCCGGCACCTCTCAGGGCGCCTTCGGGAAACGTCGGGCTTTTTCAATTGGGCTCGGTGGCCGCTCCCTTCATCACCAGAAAGGACAATCTCGCACTCTCTTCACCCTTCCCCAGGGCTGGCTGTGTGCCCTGCAGGTCGCACGCGCCGTTTTCCTTAATTCCCACACTGATCTCATGAGGCTGGAATTATCAGTCCTGTTTCGGTAGGAAACAGAGACTCAGAGAGGTCAAGTCACCTGCCCACAGTCACACAGCACAGAGAGCGGACGTCCCATCCAGGCCAGCTGGACTCATGTTGCCTCAAGGCTCCTGGAGTGCAGACGCGTGCACCAGCAGGAGCCGGTCAAAGACGTGGGTCTGCTCCCGGGGGCCCAGTGCTGATCCAGACGGGTCAGCACTGCAGCGCAGAGCAGAAGCGGTGTCTGCGAATGGGGCCAGGAAGGCTTCCAGGAGGAGGCGCGGCTCCAACTGACTGTGGAAGGAGGAGCAGGAGTTGGCAGGGGTGGGCAGGGGGACAGTGCTGGGTTTCCAATCCCCTCTGTCCCTTGGAGCCTCTTTCCCCCATGACCCTGGGCCCCAGGGGCAGGGTTGGGGCCTGTGACAGACCCATCCTGTCTGGGCATTATGGAGCAGGCCCTTAAGGGACGTGTGCATTGTTGGGACTAGCAAGGACCAAAACAGCCCTCAGTGGACGAGGATATCTGATCCAAGCAGGCTCCTGGTTTGCTGGAGCTCTCTTCCTTTATCTTATTCCTTGGGGGGAGTCACCTTCAACGTTAGGAATTTTTAACTTTCCTTTCTGCCACAACGCCTGCCCCTGGGCGCTGGATCGACAGGGGCACACCCAGGAGGGTCCCTCTGCAGAGCTGACCGATGGACTGTCGGCTGACAGACACCTGCCCCCTCGTCCCCCGCCCCCAACCTCCCAATCTCTGCCTGCTGTTGTGCTGCTTTTATCAAAAGCCAGGCCCTCAGGACGTCCCAGATGGTCCAGTGGTTAAGAATCCACCTTAGTGCAGGGGACCTGGGTTTGATCCCTGGTCGGGGGTCTGAGAGCCCATCTGCCACAGAGCAGCTGAGCCGGAGTGCCACAGCTGAGCCCCCGCAACGCAACCAGAGAGTCTGGTGCTGTGAGGAGCGATCCAAAGATCCCACTTGGCTCAGTGACGGTCCCGCCTGCTGCAACCAAGACCCAACACAACCAAATAAGTAAATATATATATATATATATATATTCTGAACAAGGCCCTTTTGATGTAACACGGCATGGAGGTTAAGATCCAGGCCTTGAGGTTTTGAACCCCAGCTCTCTTGGTTGTGCAACTGCCAGTGAGTTTCTTAACTTCTCTGTGCCTCAGTTTCCTCATCTCTGAAATGGGGTTGGTAACAGCCCCAGTTACGGTGAGCAGTAAATGAGACGGCGAATGACGAGCTCTCAGTGTGATGCCTGACTCTTAGTATCGGGCCTGCTGTTTTAGAACAACTACAATGGGTCGGGTGTGGGATACTGGACCACGTGACAGCCCCAGCTTGGTCAGGCTCAAGTGTGGGCTCAATTTGCCCCCCTCTACTCTGCTCCTAATGGGAGAATCTATGTCCTTCACAGCTTTTGAACTGTGGTGCTGGAGAAGACTCTTGAGAGTCCCTTGGACTGCAAGATCAAACCAGTCAATCCTAAAGGAAATCAGTCTTGAATATTCATTGGAAGGACTGATGCTGAAGCTGAAACTGAGTCTCCAATACTTTGGTCACCTTATACAAAGAGCTGGCTCATTAGAAAATACCCTGATGCTGGGAAAGACTGAAGGCAGGAGGAGAAGGGGACAACAGAGGATGAGATGGTTGGATGGCATCGCTGACTCGATGGACATGAGTCTGAGTAGGCTCTGGGAGTTGGTGATGGACAGGGAGGCCTGGTGTGCTGCAGTTCATGGGGTCACAGAGAGTCAGACACATCTGAGTGACTGAACTGAACTGAATGTCCTTCACTCCCAAATGTCTGAAACCATAGGAAGATGTGACCTCATCCAGGTGACAGGAGGCTCATCCTAATTCCAGCCTCCTCTTTCCCCAGAGCCCACAGACCTCTCTACCTGTCCCAGGTGCTTCCCTGCCCCATGAACAGCAACAGGACCAGTATGTAAATGTCTGTGCAAATCCCCTGGGTCAGGTTTTCAGCTCTCCTGGGAGGCAGAGCCACCTCTGAGACCTCCATTTCCCAGCCATGGGACCCAAGGGCAGGGCAGCCTGCTCCTTGCTCTTCCTTCTGCAAGCCCTGGCTGAGCCGGTGGAGAACTCGGAGTTCTTCCTGCCTGGTGATTACCTCCTGGGTGGCCTCTTCACCCTCCATGCCAACGTGAAGGGCATAGTCCACCTCAACTACCTGAAGGTGCCCAAGTGCAAGGAGTGAGTCTCCAGCATAAGGCTGGAAGCGGTGGCAGTGGCAGGGTGGTGATGGAGGTGATGGTGATGGTGGTGATGGTGGTGGTGATGGTGGTGGTGATGGTGGTGATGGTGGTGATGGTGATGGTGGTGATGGTGGTGGTGGTGGTGATGGTGATGGTGGTGATGGTGGTGGTGATGGTGGTGGTGGTGATGGTGATGGTGGTGATGGTGATGGTGGTGATGGTAGTGATGGTGATGGTGGTGATGGTGGTGATGGTGGTGGTGATGGTGGTGGTGGTGGTGATGGTGATGGTGGTGATGGTGGTGGTGCTGATGGTGGTGATGGCGGTGATGGTGATGGTGGTGGTGGTGATGGTGGTGATGGTGATGATGGTGATGGTGGTGATGGTGGTGATGGTGGTGATGGTGGTGGTGGTGATGGTGATGGTGGTGATGGTGATGGTGGTGATGGTGGTGATGGTGGTGGTGATGGTGGTGGTGGTGGTGATGGTGATGGTGGTGATGGTGGTGGTGCTGATGGTGGTGATGGCGGTGATGGTGGTGGTGGTGATGGTGGTGGTGGTGATGGTGGTGATGGTGGTGATGGTGGTGATGGTGGTGGTGGTGATGGTGATGGTGGTGATGGTGGTGATGGTGATGGTGGTGATGGTGATGGTGGTGGTGGTGGTGGTGGTGGTGATGGTGATGGTGATGGTGGTGATGGTGGTGGTGGTGATGGTGGTGATGGTGATGGTGGTGGTGGTGGTGGTGGTGGTGGTGGTGGTGGTGGTGATGGTGGTGATGGTGATGGTGGTGGTGGTGATGGTGGTGATGGTGGTGGTGATGGTGGTGGTGGTGATGGTGGTGGTGGTGATGGTGGTGATGGTGATGGTGGTGATGATGGTGGTGGTGGTGGTGGTGGTGGTGATGGTGATGGTGGTGGTGGTGATGGTGGTGGTGGTGGTGGTGGTGATGGTGATGGTGGTGGTGATGGTGATGGTGGTGATGGTGATGATGGTGGTGATGGTGATGGTGGTGATGGTGGTGGTGGTGATGGTGGTGATGGTGATGGTGGTGGTGATGGTGGTGGTGGTGATGGTGATGGTGGTGATGGTGGTGGTGGTGATGGTGGTGATGGTGGTGATGGTGGTGATGGTGGTGATGGTGATGGTGGTGATGGTGGTGATGGTGATGGTGGTGATGGTGGTGGTGGTGATGGTGGTGGTGGTGATGGTGGTGATGGTGGTGATGGTGGTGATGGTGGTGATGGTGGTGGTGATTGTGGTGATGTTGATGGTGGTGGTGATGGTGGTGGTGATGGTGGTGGTGATGGTGATGGTGGTGATGTTGATGGTGGTGGTGGTGGTGGTGGTGATGGTGGTGATGGTGATGGTGGTCATGGTGGTGATGGTGGTGGTGATGGTGGTGATGGTGGTGCTGGTGGTGATGGTGATGGTGCTGGTGGTGATGGTGGTGATGGTGATGGTGGTGATGGTGGTGGTGATGGTGGTGGTGGTGATGGTGATGGTGGTGATGGTGGTGGTGATGGTGATGGTGGTGGTGGTGATGGTGGTGGTGGTGGTGGTGATGGTGATGGTGGTGGTGGTCATGGTGATGGTGATGGTGGTGATGGTGGTGCTGGTGGTGCTGGTGGTGATGGTGATGGTGATGGTGGTGATGGTGGTGATGGTGGTGATGGTGATGGTGGTGCTGGTGATGGTGGTGGTGATGGAGGCCCTGGTAGGTGATGATGGTCCCATTGATGGACACTGATAGGGTGATGACATAGGCCACAGGGATGGTGGTATTCGTGGCAGTGGTAAGTGACTGATGGTGGCCACAGAGATCCTAGTGTCAGTGGTGGTCATAGGGATGATGGTGATCCCAGAGCTGCGGGGTGGTGAAAACGATGTAAAAATGCCAGAACCCTTTGGAGTGGTTGCTTCGTGGGCGATGCCTTGGTTTTCCTACTGTGGGCAGGAGGGACAGGCTGGCTCGCCCACCCCTCTCCTCTCCTCCCCTTCTGCTCTGGACCTGTTGCCCACCCTCCCACGGCGGCCCCTCCAGGTACGAGATGAAGGTGCTGGGCTACAACCTCATGCAGGCTATGCGCTTCGCGGTGGAGGAGATCAACAATGACAGCAGCCTGCTGCCCGACGTGCTGCTGGGCTACGAGATGGTGGACTCCTGCTACATGTCCAACAACGTCCAGCCGGCGCTCTACTTCTTGTCACAGGATGACTACTTCCTGCCCATCCAGGAGGACTACAGCCACTATGTGCCCCGGGTGGTGGCCATCATAGGTCCTGACAACTCTGAGTCCGTCAAGACCGTGGCCAACTTCCTCTCCCTCTTCCTCCTTCCACAGGTGAGGCCCCGGGGCTGGGGAGGAGGGCTTGTCCAGAGGGCTCACCGCCCGACCAGTATCTACAGGGGATGCCTGGGGGAGCGGAAGCAAGGTCAAGACATCCACCCCAGCCCTGGCAGGCAGCCAGCCTATTGGTTAAGAGTTCAGGCTTTGAAGGCAGAGAGACCTGGGTGTGCACCTTGCCGCTGAGTCTTGACCATTGTGAGACCTGGAGCCAATCTCTTAAGTCTCCCAAGCCTCAGTTTCCGCATCTTTAAAGTGGAAAGATAAGAGTCCTATCTTTGGACTGTCTGAAGATTAAAGCATTCAACCTAGGTAAGAATTTCTAGCACACAGTAGGTAGTCAATAATGTTGCCGTTGTGGGGTCAGGAATCTTGCATGAGAATGAAAGTTCAGAAAATGCTCCATACCACTCTGCATAGTTTCCTAGCGTGGAGTCCGCCCCATGGCAGGTCCTCAAAAAAGTGCTATAGAATTACTGTGTGTGTGTGTGTTAGTTGCTCAGTTGTGTCCAACTCTTTACGATCCCATGGACTGTAGCTCGCCAGGCTCCTCTGTCCATGAGATTTTCCAAGCAAGAGGAGTGGAGTGGGTTGCCAGAATTACGCTGCTGTTCTGTTTTCCTCATCATGATCCAAAAGGCATAACTGGCATAAAATGTCTGCTCGTTAAAGAGCAGCTAGCGCAAGACTCGGGCAGACAGTGGGCAGTTAGTTACGAATGCTGTGATTTTTGCTGTTGTTTTTATTACATTGAGCACCAAGGTTCTGACTCATAGTAGGTGCTCAGTAAACATTAATAGTCTTAACTGAAGCATCTAGTCCAGGACTGAACTCATTCTTTCACTTATTTACCGAATATGTATTGAGCATGCGCTGAGCTAGGTACCACTGCAGGTGTTGGCAATGCAGCTGTGGAGGCACAGACATCTGCCCTCAAAGAGCTGATCTTCCTGGGGTGGGGGGAGAGACGGAGGGACCAGTGTAAATCAGGAGGTGATACAGGATGACAGGAAGTGAGAAGTGCGCTGGAGGAAAGGGGGAAAAGGAAAGGGAAGTCGCTCAGTTGTGTCTGGCTCTTTGCAACCCCATGGACTGTAGCCTACCAGGCTTCTCCATCCATCCATGGGATTTTCCAGGCAAGCACACAGGAGTGGGTTGCCGTTTCCTTCATCCAGGAGACCTTCCCGAACCAGGGGTCGAACCTGGGTCTCCAGCATTGTAGGCAAATACTTTACCACCTGCGCCATCAGGGAAGTCAGGGAAAGTCAAGTCAAAGTTAAGGGAGGTGGGCCACGTGGGGCGGTGGGGGTGGCAGGTGATGTGGGGGAGGGTGAGACTGGATGGAGGCTTAAGGGAGATGAAGGAGGAAGGGAGCTTTGCTGCGTGAGATCTCCCCCCCTCCCCCCCAAGCCCCCCCATGCCCCCCCTCCCCCGCTAATGCCCAAGGACCCTCCACTCCGGCAGATCACCTACAGCGCCATCGACGACGAGCTGGGCAACAAGGGCAGGTTCCCCGCGGTGCTGCGCACCGTGCCGGGCGCGGATCACCAGATGGAGGCCATGGTGCAGGTGCTGCAGCACTTCCGCTGGAACTGGATCGTCGTGCTGGCCAGTGGCGACGACTACGGCCGCGAGAACAGCCACCTGCTCAGCCAGCGCCTGGCGCACCGTGACATCTGCATCGCCTTCCAGGAGACGCTGCCCACGCCGCAGCCCAACCAGACGATGACGCCGCAGGACCAGGAGCGTCTGGAGGCCATCGTGGGCAAGCTGCAGCAGAGCACTGCGCGTGTCGTGGTGGTGTTTTCCCCGGAGCTGGCCCTGCACAACTTCTTCCACGAAGTGCTGCGCCAGAACTTCACGGGTGCCGTGTGGATCGCCTCCGAGTCCTGGGCCATCGACCCGGTCCTGCACAACCTCACTGAGCTGCAGCACGCTGGCACCTTCCTGGGCATCACCACCCAGAGCGTGCCCATCCCGGGCTTCAGCGAGTTCCGTGTGCGCCGCTCCCAGCTTGGCCGGCCCGCGCTCAACAGGAGCAGCGGAGGGGCCAACTGCAACCAGGAGTGTGACACCTGTCTGAACACCACCGAGTCCTTCAACAGCATCCTCACGCTCTCCGGCGAGCGCGTGGTCTACAGCGTGTACTCCGCAGTCTACGCCGTGGCGCACGCGCTGCACAGTCTCCTGGGCTGCAACCAGGGCGGCTGCCGCAAGGATGTGGTGTACCCTTGGCAGGTGAGATCGGGCCCGCGGGGTACCAAGGGCCTCAGGGAGCAGGCGCAGAGTCCGTGGTTGCCATGGAGACCGCCAAGCGCTCAGCTCCGGCCTCACCTTCCCTTGGTGGGTTCTGGACGAGTGAGTGGAAGAGACCATGGCGCACGCCCTGCCTCCAGGCACGTAGGAGTCCTTCGTGGTGACAAAACAGAGTACCTTTGTTAAGAATTAATTTAATCATCCCCATCCACGAGAATCTGTCCTGGGAGCAAGATTTGGGTGAAATTCTCTAGTAGAAATCCCTGCAGGCAGCGGGAGCCCCCGGTCCCCACACAGCCTCGCCCGGGTGGAGGCGCTGAGGCTGGGCTGGGTCCCATCAGCTCTCAGGTTTATCGATCTTCTTGTTCCAGTTCTGTCCGCCTTGATTCAGACCCGGAACTGAAAGTTGTGCGTGCCTGGTTTACGCATGCGCATAGGCACATCCTACCATGCACCTTCGGAAGGCAGAGAAGGTTTCCCTGAGGACCTAGACGAGCAGAGGAGATATAGACCAGAGATGTACGCTTTCTGCCCGCTGTCAGACATCTCTGCTTAAACAGTTCACTGGCTTTTTCACAGTTTGGAATCTGCCCACTCTGTGGCTCAGCCACCTCCCACCCCCATCTTTATCCTCTCCGACAGCCCTCAGGCACTTCTCAGACAGCCCACCTGGGGGGAGGCGGATGGTGATGAACTGGGCAGAGCTTCGGCATCAGGCAGGGTCCCAGTCCTACCACCGCTGGCTGTGCAGCTTTGGGCAAGTTATTTGGTATCTCTGAGCCCCGGTTTTCTCATTTCTTAAACAGAAGGAGTAGTATGTACGCTGCTGAGTTACGTGGAGGATTAACAGTCATGTTTGTACCTTACTTGGTGCAGAGTAGAAGCCAGGTGTCTCCGCCTTTCTAACACTAGGGTCCGGCCTCAGGAGAGGGCGTGGGGCCTGGGGCAGCCCCACTGATGGGGCTGGGGGTGGGGCTAGATGAGAAAGGGGAAACAAGTGCTTAGGCTCAGTCCTGTCTGACTCTTTGCGACCCCCATGGATTGTCGCTCGCCAGGCTCCTCTGTCCATGGGATTTTTCCCAGGCAAGAACACTGGAGCAGAATGGGTTGCCATTTCGTCCTCCAGGGGATCTTCCCGACCCAGGGATTAAACTCACTTTCCTGCATTGCAGGCAGATTCTTTACAGCTGAGCCATGGGGGAAACCCCAGGGCATGCAGGTCCCAGACCCAAAAGGGGAGTGGGGAGAGGCCCAGGCCCCTGCTGGTAATAAGTCCCACCCACTCAGGAGGATTGCAGGGAGGTGTTTTCTGACCCCACGCCTTGGACCCCTGGAATGCAGGTTGCCCAGCCCAGCGCTGCCAGGTGGGGTGGGACACGGACCCCAGCGCTGGCTCCCCAGGGCCGCTGCCATCCTGACTACCACCCTCAGGCCTCCCTGCTCAGTTCCCGGGGCCATTGCTCTTGGGCCCATAAACCAGTGCATAGTTGAAACTTTCAGAGCCAGGACCTCACTGTCCTGGAAGGGCAGGGAGAAGGCTAGGGACCAACTCCTTGGGCTATGTGTCTGACAATTCCCGAGGTGGGGTGGACTCCGAGATGTAGTCCAGCAGACTCCCTTGTTTATGGAAGAAAGATCTAGGAGCCAGATGGATGGGATATCTGAGCTGGAAGCCCCAGAGATCAGCTGGGGCTGATTAGGGATCAGCCCAGAGAGGTTCAGTGACTAACTTGAAGTCACATAGCAAATTGAGGACAGAGTTAGGACTGGAATTCAGGCCAAAGGATGCCCGCTGCAAAGCGTATTTAGTTTGGACCAGCTTCTGCTCGGTGAGAATGAAGGCGGTTGGGGTGGGGAGAGACTGAAATGAGAGTTAGCTCCGAAGTGTGGGGTGGTGGGCAGGACCCAAGGGGGCAGGGAAGATGCTGGCAGGTGGGAGAGGCAGTGGACTCTGAACCCCAGGTCACAGAGGGATGGCCAAAGTGACTTCCAGGGAAAAGGAATCTTATTGATGTCTCACAGGAGGTGAGTACTGACTATTTTCCAGGCACTGTTCTGAGCCTCTAATGCAGATTCACTCACCAATTGCTTCAGAGCCCAGAAGATCAGGCTTTTCTGACTCCTGCTTTGCCGAAGGGGAATCTGGGGTTTATAGAGGTTAAGTGACAGGTCCAAGGTCTCACAGCAGGAGGTAGATGGGCTGTGAAAACCCAGATGTATCTGACTCTAAAGTCAGATCTCTCAGCCACTGCCTCCAAACTGCCACATTTTCGCAGTTTTATCAGCCCCATTTCACAGATACGGAAATCAAGGCCTATGGGCTGGTAGAATTTTTCCCGGGTCTGGCCTGACCTCTGATGCCGGCTCCACTTCCCTTCCCTCGGGCCCCTCTAGCTGCTTCCGGAGATCTGGAAGGTCAACTTCACCCTCCTGGGCCACCAAATCTTCTTCAACGAGCAAGGGGACCTGTCTCTGCACCTGGAGATCATCCAGTGGCAATGGGACCTGAGCCAGAACCCTTTCCGGAGCGTCGCCTCCTACCAGCCATCCAAGCGGCGGCTGAAGCACATCCATGACATCTCCTGGAACACCCCCAACAACACGGTCAGCCTCAGGGGGCCTGGGGCGGGGCACCAGGGCTGGAACTGGGGTGGGGGGGCCCTTTGACCTGCGTTCATTATTGATAAGTGGGGGCGTCTCTATGTGTGGGTGTATCGTCTGGGGTCCTGGCCTTCTTCCCCTGACGGAGAACTGCCCAGCGTCAGGGCTTTCTGGCTCCTCAGGGCCAAGGGGCTCAGGACATGTGTGTATTAAAGACTGCAACTCTCACGGCACCCCTGGAAAATAAATGCTGCTGTTGTTCAGTTGCCCAGTCGTGCCCGACTCTTTGTAGCCCCATGGACTGCAGCTTGCCAGGCTTCCCGGTCCATCACTATCTCCTGGAGCTCGCTCAAACTCACAGCCCCTGGGTCAGTGATGCCATCCAGCCATCTCATCCTCTGTCATCCCCTTCTCCGCCTCTTCCGTTTTATGCGTTAGAAAACTGAAGGCAGAGTGGTTGGTGACCCGCCTAAGGCCACACAGCTTGCCCGTGTCTCTCTCTACACCCTGTCGAGGAGTACTCACCTTCTGGTGATGATAGCTCTGCTGTCCGCCGTGGCTGACGTCTGTCAGTCTAAACTCTTTGGTTTTACCCTCTTTCTGTAAGCAGCTGTCAGAACGCTGCAGGGGTGGAGGGGGTAGAGGCCGAGCCCTGTGGGGTGAGGGAGGGCGTCTAAAAGCCCCGCAGAGGCCTCTTCACTCTCCCCACCCCACCCCACCCCCTTTCCAGAAGCTTTGGGTGGGGCTAGTTCCTGAGCTTCTCGGGGATTTTCACGGAGTACGTTGGGTTGATGTCTTTATTCGTTTGCTGGGACTGCCATCACAAAGGACCACAAACTCGGGGCTTAACCTGCAGAAATGTATTGTCTCCCAGTTCCGGAGGCCGGAAGCCCCAGGTCAAGGTGCTAGAGGGTTGAAGCCTCCTATCCCAGGCCTCTCGTCTGGCTGCTGGTGACCGCTGGCCCCTGCTGGCTTTCCTGGGCTCCTGCCACATCACTCCATCTCTGCCTCTATCTTCAGGTGGCGTTCTCCCCGTGGGCGGGTCTGTCTCCAAGTCTCCCCTTTTTATAAAGACATCAGTCATGCTGGAGTTGATCCCCACCCTCTTCCAGGATGACGTCATCTCAGCCAGTTACATCTGCAATGGTCCTATTTCCCCTGGAGTTTGCAGCTCTCTTGTTAGGTGCATATAGGTTTGTAATTATTATATCTTCTTGATGGATTGACTCTCTTATAAATATAAATATCCTTCTGTCCCTTAGTAAACATTTTTGTTTGTATTCTCCACCCCTCGCCCCCAGCTTCCTTTGAGATTTTATCTTGTTTTAATTTGAATATTTGTAGTAGTTTGAATATATGTAGCAGCTTGGCTATTGCATGTGTGCGTGCGTGTGTGCTAAGTTGCTTCAGTTCAGTTCAGTTCAGTCATCAGTTGTGTCGGACCCTCTGAGACCCCATGGATTGCAGCACGCCAGGCCTCCTTGTCCATCACCAACTCCCAGAGCTTACTCAAACTCATGTCCATTGAGTCATGACTCCATCCAACCATGTCATCCTCTGTCGTCCCCTTCTCCTCCTGCCCTCAATCTCTCCCAGCATCAGGGTCTTTTCAAATGAGTCAGGTCTTCGCATAGGTGGCCAAAGTACTGGAGTTTCAGCTTCAGCATCAGTCCCTCCAGTGAACACCCAGGACTGATCTCCTTTAGGATGGACTGGTTGGATCTCCTTGCAGTCCAAGGGTCTCTCAAGAATCTTCTCCAACACCACAGTTCAAAAGCATCAATTCTTCTTGATGCTCAGCTCTTCTTGTGCTCAGCTTTCTTTATTAGTCCAACTCTCACATCGACACATGACTACTGGAAAAACCATAGCCTTGACTAGATGGACCTTTGTTGACAAAGTAATGTCTCTGCTTTTTAATATGCTGTCTAGGTTGGTTATAACTTTTCTTCCATGGAGTAAGCGTCTTTTAATTTCATGGCTGCAGTCACCATCTGCAGTGATTTTGGAGCCCCAAAAAATAAAGTCAGCCACTGTTTCCACTGTTTCCCCATCTATTTCCCATGGAGTGATGGGACCAGATGCCATGGTCTTAGTTTTCTGAATGTTGAGCTTTAAGCCAACGTTTTCACTCTCCTCTTTCACTTTCATCAAGAGGCTCTTTAGTTCTTCTTCCTTTTCTGCCATAAGGGTGGTGTCATCTGCATATCTGAGGTTACTGATATTTCTCCCGGCAATCTTGATTCCAGCTTGTGCTTCTTCCAGCCCAGCATTTCTCATGATGTACCCTGCATATAAGTTAAATAAGCAGGGTGACAATATACAGCCTTGACGCACTCCTTTTCCTATTTGGAACCAGTCTGTTGTTCCATGTACAGTTCTAACTGTTTCTTCCTGACCTGCATACAGGTTTCTCAAGAGGCAGATCAGGTGGTCTGGTATTCCCATCTCTTGAAGAATTTTCCAGAGTTTATTGTGATCCACACAGTCAAAGGCTTTGGCATAGTCAATAAAGCAGAAATAGATGTTTTTCTGGAACTCTCTTGCTTTTTCGATGATCTAGTGGATGTTGGCAGTTTGATCTCTGGTTCCTCTGCCTTTTCTAAAACCAGCTTGAACATCTGGAAGTTCACAGTTCACGTATTGCTGAAGCCTGGCTTGGAGAATTTTGAGCATTACTTTAATAGCGTGTGAGATGAGTGCAATTTTGCAGTAGTTTGAACATTCTTTGGCATTGCCTTTCTTTGGGATTGGAATGAAAACTGGCCTTTTCCAATCCTGGGGCCACTGCTGAGTTTTCCAAATTTGCTGACCTATTGAGTGCAGCACTTTCACAGCCTCATCTTTTAGGATTTGAAATAGCTCAACTGGAATTCCATCACCTCCACTAGCTTTGTTTGTAGTGATGCTTTCTAAGGCCCACTTGACTTCACATTCCAGGATGTCTGGCTCTAGGTGAGTGATCACACCATTGTGATTATCTGGGTCATGAAGATCTTTTTTGTACAGTTCTTCTGTGTATTCTTGCCACCTCTTCTTAATATCTTCAGCTTCTGTTAGGTCCATACCATTTCTGTCCTTTATTGAGCCTATTTTTGCATGAAATGCTCCCTTGGTATCTCTGATTTTTTTGAAGAGATCTCTAGTCTTTTCCATTCTATTATTTTCCTCTATTTCTTTGAACTGATCACTAAGGAAGGCTTTCTTATCTCTCCTTGCTGTTCTTTGGAACTGTGCATTCAAGTGGGTATATCTTTCTTTTTCTCCTTTGGTTTTCACTTCCCTTCTTTTCATAGCTATTTGTAAGGCCTCCTCAAACAGCCATTTTGCCTTTTTGCATTTCTTTTTCTTGGGGATGGTCTTGCTCCCTGTATCCTGTACAATATCACAAACTTTTGTCCATAGTTCATCAGGCACTCTGTTTATCAGATCTAGTCCCTTAAATCTATTTCTCACTTCTACTGTATAATCATAAGGGATTTGATTTAGGTCATACCTGAATGGCGTAGTGATTTTCCCTACTTTCTTCAATTTAAGTATGAATTTGGCAATAAGGGGTTCATGATCTGAGCTACCTTCAGCTCCCAGTCTTGTTTTTGCTGACTGTATAGAGCTTCTCCATCTTTGGCTGCAAAGAATATAATCAATCTGATTTTGGTGTTGGCCATCTGGTGATGTCCATGTGTAGAGTCTTCTCTTGTGTTGTTAGAAGAGAGTGTTTGCTATGACCAGTGTGTTCTCTTGGCAGAACTCTGTTAGCCTTTGCCCTGCTTCATTCCGTACTCCAAGACCAAATTTGCCTGTTACTCCAGGTGTTTCTTGACTTCCTACTTTTGCATTTCAGTCCCCTATAGTGAAAAGGACATCTTTTTTGGGTGCTAGTTCTAAAAGGTCTTATAGGTCTTCATAGAACCGTTCAACTTCCCCTTCTTCAGCGTTACTGGTTGGGGCATAGGCTTGGATTACCGTGATATTGAATGGTTTGCCTTGGAAACAAACAGAGATCATTCTGTCGTTTTTGAGATTGCATCTAAGTACTGCATTTCAGATTCTTTTGTTGACCATGATGGCTATCCATTTCTTCTAAGGGATTCCGGCCCACAGTCGTAGACATAATGGTCATCTGAGTTAAATTAACCCATTCCAGTCCATCTTTGTTCACTGATTCCTAGAATGTCAACGTTCACTCTTGCCATCTCCTGTTTGACCACTTCCAATTTGCCTTGATTCATGGACCTGACATTCCAGGTTCCTGTGCAATATTGCTCTTTACAGCATTGGACCTTGCTTCTATCACCAGTCACATCCACAGCTGGGTATCGTTTTTGCTTTGGCTTCATCCCTTCATTCTTTCTGGAGTTATTTCTCCACTGATCTCCAGTAGCATATTGGGCACCTACCGACCTGGGGACTTCCTCTTTCAGTATCCTATCATTTTGCCTTTTCATACTGTTTATGGGGTTCTCAAGGCAAGAGTACTTAAGTGGTTTGCCATTCCCTTCTCCAGTGGACCACATTCTGTCAGACCTCTCCACCATGACCCGGCCGTCTTGGGGGGCCCCACACGGCATGGCTTAGTTTCATTGAGTCAGACAAGGCTGTGGTCCGTGTGATCAGATTGGCTAGTTTTCTGTGATTGTGGTTTCAGTCTGTCTGTGCTCTGATGCCCTCTCTCAGCGCCTACCGTCTTACTGGGGTTTCTCTTACCTTGGACGTGGGGTCTCTCTTCACGGCTGCCCCAGCAAAGCGCAGCCGCTGCTCCTGACCTTGGACGTGGGGTAGCTCCTCTTGGCCGCTCGCCGCTCCAGCACTGTGCAGCCAGGATAATTTTTATACAACCTGAATCTAATCGGGCCACTCCCAATCAAGAAGCGTGCATGGCTGAGGCCCCTGACCCTACATTTTTAGTGTCTTAGTCCAACCTCCCACCCTCCCCAGCCTCTCCCAGAGCATCCTGGCTTCAAGCAGGCTTAGACATGCCCTCTTTCTGAAAATGCCAACCCCAGCCTCTCCTCCACCCCCTTGCTCTTACTGTTTCCTCTACTTGTAGGTCATTCACTTAATAAACAGTCATTGGAGGCCTCCTCTGTTCTAAGGAATACAGCAGTAAAACCTATAGGCGTGGCCACTGCCTGCCGGCTCTTGTCACCCGGCAACCCTGCCCCTCCATAAAGACCACGTTAAGTAGGACTCCTGGTGGCAAGTGACAGAAAGTGATATAAATAAAAAGTTAACTTATTGCCTTGCATCATGGAAGACTCCAGGGTTGACCGTGAGGCTTCAGGCAAGGCAGGATCCAGGGGCTCATTCTCCCCATCTCCCAGATCCTTCCTCAGACATGTTCTCCACATCCCCACCCACCCTCCAACCCCCCAGAAATGAGAGACCTTCTGGGAGCTCCAGAGTCACATCTCCACCCACCCCCCAACCCCCCGGAAATGAGAGGCCTGCTGGGAGCTCCAGAGTCACACCCTGTTCACTCAGTAACCTCGGGAGGTCTCCATCTCAGCAGCTGAGTGCTGTCTCCTGAAGAAGGTAGATTAGGTCTTTGCTGGGCAAAGCTAAGAGCATCTCTATGATGGTCCAGTGCCAACGACAGTCCTGGCACCTGCCCCTCCCCAACAGGGCCAGTTTCCCTCCCCGGAGCATCCTGCTGGGGGTGAGACGGGGAGACGAGGGGCCCGGGGAGCGGGAAGGAGCACTCAGGGTCTTCTGTCCTCCCCCCCCAGGTCCCTGTGTCCATGTGCTCCAAGAACTGCCAGCCTGGGCAGAAGAAGAAGCCGGTGGGCCTCCACCCCTGCTGCTTTGAGTGCATTGACTGCCTCCCGGGCACCTTCCTCAACCAGACCTCAGGTGTGACTCCAGGCCCACACGCGCGCCCTGCGCCTGCCCTGCCCTCAGGGGTCTCCCTCAGGCCTCTCGCCCTTGCGGGGGTCTTGGCGGTCTCCCCGGGGACACGTGTCCAAGGACGGGGACTATGTATTTCCCACCAGAGGATGAGATCTTGGAAAGAAAGAATTACAGTTGTTAGGCTCTGAGTCAAGTAGTCAGTGAGAGTCGCTCAGTCATGTCCGACTCTTTGCGACCCCATGGACTAGACAGTCCACGGAATTCTCCAGGCCAGAATACTGGAGGGGGTAGCGTTTCCCTCCTCCAGGGGATCTTCCCAACCCAGGGATCGAACCCAGGTCTCCCGCATTGCAGGTGGATTCTTTACCAGCTGAGCCAACAGGGAAGGCCAAGAATACTGGGGTGGGTAGCCTATCCCTTCTCCAGGGGATCTTCCCGACCCAGGAATTGAACCGGGGTCTCCTGCACTGCAGGCGGATTCTTTACCAACTGAGCGAATCAAGGAGACCTTGGTTCTAATCCTGCCTCTGTAACTTCTGGCTTTGTGACTTTAACTGGCTGGCCCTCAGTTTCCTCATCTGTGAAATGGGGTTGCTGTGAGGGGTTGATGAGCCGGGGGGGTGTGAGGAACTCAGTGAGCGCTGGTGGCCCGTAGCTCTGTCTCCCTTTGGTGGGGACCTGGCCGGGTGCAGCCCTGGAGAAGGTGGACACTGAGAAGGCGGGTTTAGCTGACGGGAGCTGCCCTGGGCTCTTGCAGATGAATTTGACTGCCAGCCCTGCCCAAGCTCCGAGTGGTCCCACAGGAAGGACACCTCCTGCTTCAAGCGGCAGCTGGCTTTCCTTGAGTGGGACGAGGCCCCCACCATCGCCGTGGTCATGCTGGCCGCCCTGGGCTTCCTCAGCACCCTGGCCATCGTGATCATCTTCTGGAGGCACGTTCAGACGCCCGTGGTCCGCTCGGCGGGAGGGCCCATGTGCTTCCTGATGCTGGCGCCGCTGCTGATGGCGTACATGGCGGTCCCCGTGTACGTGGGGCCACCCACGGTGTCCTCCTGCCTCTTCCGCCAGGCCTTCTTCACACTCTGCTTCACCGTCTGCATCTCCTGCATCACCGTGCGCTCCTTCCAGATTGTCTGTGTCTTCAAGATGGCCCGACGCCTCCCACGTGTCTACAGCTGCTGGGGCCGCTACCACGGGCCCTACGTCTTCGTGGCGTCTGTCATGATGCTGAAGATGGTCATCGTGGCCGGCAACATGCTGGCCACGACCACCATGCCCACCACCCGCGTGGACCCCGATGACCCCAGGATCTTGATCTTGTCCTGCAACCCCAACTACCACCGGGGGCTGCTGATCAACACCAGCCTGGACCTGCTCCTGTCCGTGCTGGGCTTCGGCTTCGCCTACACGGGCAAGGAGCTGCCCACCAACTACAACGAGGCCAAGTTCATCACCTTCTGCATGATCTTCTACTTCTCCTCCTCCGTCTTCCTCTGCACCTTCATGGCTGTCTACAGCGGGGTGCTGGTCACCATCCTGGACCTCTTGGTCACTGTGCTCAACCTCCTGGGCATCAGCCTGGGCTACTTCGGCCCCAAGTGTTACATGATTCTCTTCCACCCGGAGCGCAACACGCCGGCCTACTTCAACAGCGTGATTCAGGGCTACACCATGCGGAAGGACTAGTGCTCCATCGTCTGCCCTCTGGGACGTGGGCCTCAGCGTCGGGAGGCGGAGGCCAGGGGGCTTGCTCGTTCAACTCCAGAGGGACCCCAGGTGGTTGCCGGAAGCTGCCCTCGCCTGTTACCACCTGGCCCCGGTCTCTGATTGGCTGTCCGTCCAAGGTTCTCTGCGTCCCGGCCGTCCTTACCCACCTGGTGATGGACGCCTTTGTTCCTTTCCCTCGCGCTGTTTAGCTTGCCGGGTGCTGTGCCCCGTCCTAGAAAACCACCCAAGGTGACCTACTGGCTTCCAAGGACGGAGTCCAGCTTGGCAGCCAGCAGCGCCATCTGGTGGTCACGGTGGGTTCCTGTAGGTTCCAGCTGCTGACTCCCAGTGACGGGATGCCTGCTGGTGGGCTGGGGTTAGCGAGGGGTGGATGGGAGCTCAGAAACTGCTGCCGGACCTCGCTCACTCGCTGTCCGTGTGTCCGCGTCTCATCCCCCAGATTCTCCCAGAGCTTGAGTCCCCGGCCTCTCTGTTATCTCTGAGTACAGCCAGGCACATAAATGCTTGTGAATAAACCTTACTTGGGTGAAACAAATGAGTTTCCTCCTTGTTTTCCAGAGGTCCCCTGAGGACAGAGATGTGGATTCGGAGATCTTGGTTTCAATCCCAGCGTTGCTACTGTGGGTGTGTGCGTGCGTGCTAATTCGTTTCAGTCTCGTTTGACTCTTTGCGACCCCACGGACTCTAGCCCGCCGGGCCCCTCTGTCCATGGGGATTCTCCAGGCAAGAATACTGGAGTGGGTTGCCATGCCCTCCTCCAGGGAATCTTCCCAACCCAGAGATTGAACCCGCGTCTCCTGTGGCTCCTGCATTGATTGGCAGGTGGATTCTTAACCACTAAGCCACCTGGGAAGCCCAAAGTGCATACAGTAGGTACACAATAAATGCCAACCATTGCAAATCCGCGTCACCAGAACCGTCAGGGACAAAATAAGGCTGTGTTTCCTTCTTATACCCCAGTGTCCATGGTATATGGGCTTCCCAGGTAGCGCTAGTGGTAAAGACCCACCTGCCAATGCAGGAGACGTAAGAGACTGGAGTTTGATCCGCGGTTGGGATGGGTCCCAGATGGGAATAAAGGCGACTCAAAGAGGCTATGAAGTGTCCCCAGCCCCGCACAGCTTACCCCTGGAACCTGACCTTCTGTGCAGTGAGACCCAGAACGCCCTGCCTGCAAAGCTGGTGGAGGGGAACCTTTTCATGTAGGCTGGGGTCGGGGGGCAGTGTGGTGTGCTGGGGCGGGGGGGCTTCAGAGTTTAGGGAGACGGCTGGTGAGTGTAGTGACCAGGGAAGACCTTGGGGGAAGCTGACATTTGAAAAGAGCCTTAAAGGACAGAAAAAGCTTGGGAAGGCAGGAAGTTTGAGTTGGGGTGGGGAGGAATCGAGGGGCGGGCAGGCAGGCTGCAGAGCGAAGCCTGGGCAAAGGGAACAAGTGGCTGGTTGAAAGGACCAGGAGCGGAAGGGGCTAGGTGTGGGGGACCCTGACCTTGTCTTCCCTGCTGGCCACTGCTGTGTCCCCTGTGTGGGCTGGCCTGCTCCTCTCCTCAGGCTGCCTGGGGTTGCCCTTCACCTCTGTGACCAGCCTTCTCTCCCTGCATCCCTGGGGTCAGCTTGTGGGCTGGAGACTGCAGCAAGAAGACGCAGGGATGGACCGTCGGCGTGACCACGCCTTCTCTGTCCCCTCCACTTGCCTCCGCTGGGAGCCCAGCGTCTTGGGTGAGCCCACGTAGGGCCCTGAGCTTCCAAGGAGCAGCTCTGCACTGTCTGTTCCGGGACGTGTCTCTGTCTTGGCCTCCTCGCCCTGGGGACCAGCTTGTCAGGGGCTCAGGGAGTTTTAAGCTCTTAATTCTCTTTTCTCGCAAGCTTCTGACGCTTTGGTTTAAACACTTCTTCTAAGAGATAATGACCTCATTTTCCTGGTTCTGCCTTCTAGACCACCATTAGAGACAGAATCCTGGAATCACCCCGACCTCAGAGGTATCTGCTCCTCACCTCCTCCTGTAGCTACCCCAAGCTGAGATCTTAATCCCTGCTTGTTCCCCTCCAGTGATGGGAGGCTCATTGAGGACAATGCTAGTTGTTAGAAAATTCTTCTTAGAGTGAATGAAAACCCAGCTCTCTGGGATTTCAAAACATCGATGGTTGCTAGTTTTATCCTTTGGGACCACACATTAGACTCATTCTTTGTTCTCAGGGAGGTCTTTTGTATGTAATAGCAAAAAGAATTGCCTTTGAAGGAGCACCTGCTGGGTGTTAGGCGCTTCATACGTGTTATCTGTAATCCCCATGATGACCCTGCCTGATTGGTACCAGTGACCCTCACTGGCCACGTGCTGATACCTCCCAGCATCCTTTCCTTCCTCCCTCCCTCCCTCCCTCCCTGGCAGCCCCCAGACTCCCAAGGGAGCTCTATGTGGTTCTAGGGAAGCCGACTCTGTGTCCTGGCTCTGGAGGACGGAGCGGGTGACCCAGGCCAACCAATCCACACACACCTTTCCCTTGGCTGCAGGGATTGGCTCTGGGGTGGACATGTGACCTGGGTTGGTCCAATCAGAATGACTCTCAGGACATTTGCTGGGACAGAGTCTTTCTTTAGGAGCCAGCAAGGCTGTCGACCCAGGAGCCGGGGGCATTTCTTGGAGGGCTGCAAGGCAAGTCAGTCTTAGAGGCCAAGTGGAAGGATGGAAAAAGTGGGTCCTTGGAAACTGTCGAGACGGTGGATCTTGCCTACAGGCAGCCCCACCTCTGAGATCTCCCATTTCACGAGTCCATTAAAGTCCATTATCGTTCAAGATAGTCTGAGTTGGGTTTCTGTTCCTTGTAACCCAAAGCATCCTTACCCTCCCAGAGAGGAAACTGAAGCTCAGAGATGTTGATTTTTAACTTGCCCAGGGTCACCAACTTGTCAGTGAAGGAGCTAGGGTTTGGGTTCAAGGAGTAATTGAGGGGTACATCTCTTGTGTCCTCCCTGGATCGTTTCTTTTCCTTTTTTTGGGGGGGGTCTGAAATTTCTTAACTGGAACTTCCCTGGTGATCCAGTGGTTAAGAATCTGCCTGCCGATGCTGGGAACATGGGTTCAATCCCTGGTCCGGGAAGATCTCACACGCCACAGGGTAGCTAAGTCCATGCACCGTGACCGCTGAAGCCCAAGTACCCTAGAGCCTGTGCTCACCGACAAGAGAAGCCCGCACACCTCAGAGGGGAGGGGGCCCTGCTCCCCGCAGCTAGAGAGCCCGCACGCGGCAACAGACCGTCACAGCCAAGGATGAATGAAAGAATGAATGAAGAGAAACAGATAAATAAACAAAGGTTCCCGATTGCTCGTAGGACCTGCTCGTGACCACCGAGTGGACCTCTCCGGTGGTCCTCCCCTTCATCTCTGACCCGTAACCCTCTCTCCGTGAGGACCTCTTCACCTTCCCTCTCCGAGGCCCCTGTAGTCCTTCCCTAAATCCACACTCTGGCCAACTGAGTGACGTCTCCTTAAGCCAATCACAGTCACGGGCCTTCCCAGCTCAGAAACCTTCTGTGACTCCCCAGCGCCTGTACGATCACGCTTCAATCCCTTTGTGTGCCAATCGGACCCTTCAAAGCCCGGACCCCGCGCACGTCTCCAATTTCATCTCCAGGGGCCATTGCCTCTGCGGCCAGCCAGGCGAGGCGGGCTTGGAAGGCGGGTGGGCCCGAAATGGGGATAGGGGAGATGAGCCGGGCTTGAGAGTGGGAGGTGAGCTGTGGGGTTGGGGGGAAGGGGGTGAGGGCAGAGAGAGAGGAGAGAGAGAGAGAGGACAGAAGACAGGAGGGAGGAGGAGGAGGGGGGAGAGAGAGACAGAGAGAGACAGAGAGAGACAGAGAGACAGAGAGAGACCAGGCCTAGAGAGGCAGAGCAGGGAGCCTGCCCCGCCGCGTGGCTCTGGGCGAGCGGCCTCCCAGGGTAAGTCCTGTCCTGTGACTTGGGGGCCGGTCCCAGGGCCGCATGAGGATGGCATGCGCTGTCCTGTGGAGCTCCCAGCGGGATGCCTGGCAGAGCCCAGTGGGTGGAGGGAGCCTGGGCTTGGACCGAAGATGGGGCTTGCAGGGCTTCTGAAGGGAGGGGGCGGGCCCCGTGCTCTGAGAGAGGAGGCGGGGAGGCCCCTTCAGGAGCACGTCCTGGTGAGTGAGGACACGGCCAAGCCCATAGTGGCCAGGGACGTGGTGCCGCCCAGGGCTCCTGGGGGCCGGCCTGGACCTGGGGGACGAGGGGCTCCTGGTTCGGGGGACCACTGGCTGGGGAAGCTGTGGGTGGGTGGGTCCGTCCCACCTAAGACTCAGAAGGGGCCCAGAAGGCATTCACATCCCTGCTTGTTCGGGGCAGGCCCAAGCCTCAGCCCGGTGCCCGGCACTGACCCACTGCGTGCAGGCCTCCTGGGCACTGCTGGAGGGAACTGTCAGAGGCTTGTGATGTCCTGGGGGTTGGGAGCACTGGGGTGGGTCGCCCCTCAGCTCCGCAAGTAACCAGAAGCGGATTCTCTCCGGTTCTCTGGGAGCGGGGGATGAGACTGACTTTCCCTGGGTCTCACACCCCCTGACACACCCCGAGACCCCCCCCCAGGAGGCCCCGCAACCTGCCCCCGTTGAGGACTGTGCTGTGGGCCAGGGAGGAGGGCTGGGCCCCCCACGCCCCTTCTGCCAGGAAGACAGGCGCGCGGAGTTTTCCGCACGGTAATGCACGGGCCCATCTGCTTCCAGTTAGCAGCTCCGGGGGCGCCTAATTGGCAGATCAAACCATTCGATGTTCCACGTCAGATAAGTAGTCAGGAGAGCCCCAGCAGACTCTGACACTTTTTGGACGGAGCCCAGGGCCTGTGTTGACCACTGTGGGGCCCGGGGTGCTAATGTAAACCAGACCCGCGGTGCACAGAAGCGGCAGGATATTAGCAAGTGTCAAAAGGCTTTGAAGAGCCTGGGCAGATGCACCGTTCGCTGCCCCTGTGTGCAGGAGGGGTGCCTCGGCTCCTGAAACGTAAGCGTGGGCTCGTTTCCCTGTAAATGGGGAGGGAAGGGCTCGCGGAGGGTGGCATCCCAGCACCGCTGTGGCTGGGGGTGTCCGAGAGCAAGTGGTCCTGCCCTGGGACGGCACACGGTGGAAGGCTACGGGCTGCAAGAGGGGAGACCTCGGTTCTCACCCTCTGCCTGAGCTGCAGTGGGCCACAGAACATAAAGGGACGGGCTCTAGCCGTGTGACTTTGGGCAGGTGTGGTTCCCCCTCAGAGCCTCAGCTTCACCATCTGTAAAATGGGAGAACAACCGTCCTGTCTCATTCAAGGTGGATGGATTCCATTCAGATCCCAGCTTTGCCTGTTGCTACCTTGGACGTGACACTTAATGTGTCAGAGCTTTACTACCCTCATCTGTGAAACAGGGTTAATATTGGGTTGGCCAAAACATTCATTTGGGTTTTCTGGAAGATATTATGGGACAAGCCACATGAATGAACTTTTTGGCCAACCCGATAATAGGAACCATCTTATCAAGATTGCTCTGGGGGTCAGATGAGATAACACAGGTGAAGGGCGCAGGCTGTGCCCGGCCCGTGGTAACTGCTGTGTGAAGGCTAGCTGTTGTATCAGTCAGTGTTTGCTGGGTTATGCTGCGTGACAAACATTCCCAGGGGCTCTTTGGTTTACAAAAGCAAAGATTTCTTTCTTTTTCGCATTATGAGGGAGCTGTGGGCTGGTCTCAGCTCTTCTCCCTGTATCTCATTTCCGGGATCCAGGCTGGAGGAGCCTGCTTTGAAAAAGGCAACTCTCACGGCAGAGTGAAGAGCTGTGGCAAAAAGCCGTGTGCCTCTGCTCGCCGGGGCGTGTGTTACTCGTGCCCACATTGCAGTGGCCAAAGCAAGTCACATGGCCCGGCCTGACACTGATGGACCATGTAAAGGTTGTGATTATGGTCGATGCACGGGCCATGGAGATGTGGAGGCGGAAACTGTCATTCAGTTCAGTCACTCAGTCGTGTCCGGCTCTGCGACCCGTGGACTGCAGCACGCCAGGCCTCCCTGTCCAACACCAACTCCCAGAGTCCACCCAAACTCATGTCCATTGAGTCGGTGATGCCATCCAATCGTCTCATCCTCTGTCGTCCCCTTCTCCTCCTGCCCTCAATCTTTCCCAGCATCAGGGTCTTTTCTAATGAGTCAGCTCTTCACATCAGGTGGCCCAAGTATTGGAGTTTCAGCTTCAGCATCAGTCCTTCCAGTGAACACACAGGACTGATCTTCTTCAGGATGGACTGGTTGGATCCCCTTGCAGTCCAAGGGACTCTCAAGAGTCTTCTCCAACACCACAGTTCAAAATCATCAATTCTTTGGCACTCAGCTTTCTTCATAGTCCAACTCTCATATCCATACATGACTACTGGAAAAACCATAGCCTTGACTAGACGGACCTTTGTTGGCAAAGTAATGTCTCTGCTTTTTAATATGCTGTCTAGGTTGGCCGTTACCCAGATGCTTTATCTCAGTTTGGTTTCAGATTGTGGCAAAATGGTGAGCTTTTCACACTCTGTCTTTAGCCTGCCTCCCTTCCCCTTTTGGTATCCTCACCCAGTCTGTCGGATCCCTCCTGACCCATCCTGCTGTAGGGAAAACCTCACAGAATAAATTCACAAGAGGTGAAAGTCACTATTTGTCTTAAAGGAATGCTGAGGGTGATGGGTGGCACATTGCACCCAGGTGGTAGAATTAGGTGCCGGCCAGAAGGCGGTTTTGCCAAGCAGGCTTTCCTAGCACCTGGGTGGAAGTACAGGCCTGTACTTCCTGAAGAGGATTGATTTCTTAAAAATATTTACTTATTTGTTTGGCTAGACGGGGTCTCCTCTGTGGCACAAGGGATCTTCCCTGTGGCTCGTGGGATTTTGGTCTTTTTCACTTGTGGTGTGCAGGATTTTAGTTGCAGCATGTGAACACCAGTTGGAACACACAGAATCTAGTTCCCTGATCAGGGATTGAACCCAGGCCCCCTGCATTGGGAGCTTGGAGTCTTAGCCACTTGACTGCCGGGGAAGCCCCCAGGTCTGCAGAGGGTCAGTGGGGCCTGGTTACGCCTGGAACCTTAGCCCAGAGCTGAGCCGTCAACGAGGGTGAGGCCTGAGGGGAGGCTCACCCCCATGATTTTGCTTTGAACCATGACCCGGACTGTCTTGGCCAGAGACCTGGAAGACCTCCCTTGGGTTGGGGGGGTCCCTGAAATGCGCTCCTCTGCTTGTGACCTGCAGTCTCAGGGGAGGGCGGCCTTGCACACCTGTGGACTCTGGATTGTGCGAGTCCTGCCTGGTCCCTGCTCCCAGCCCTGGAGCTGTTGCCCGCTGTCGTGCCAGGGCTGTTTCCTTGAACACGAATCATGAGCCCCCACGAGGGGAGGTGTCTCCCATCCCACCCAGCACATTTCCAGACCCCAGGAGGATCTGTTCATGGCTCTCTCGTGTTGGTGAGCTGGGGTGTTTGATGGAGGCGAACAGCAGCCGTGACAGAGACACCAGGGGCTACTTACGCGCGTTTGCTGAGACCCGGCTGCTGCGTGTAGCGTTTCACGCCCGTCATCCTGTTTCATTCTCACAGTCACTACATGGGGGCTGTTATTATCCCCACTTTACAGATGGGAGAAGTGAGGCTCAGGGGAGTCTTCAGTCATTCATTTGGTAATAGACGGAGTTGATATTCAAATCCAGGTCTTCTGACTCTAAAATAAAAGTGGAAGTGATGCTTCTGGTGGTCAGGGTGGGGATAACATTGCAGTGACCTTTGTACTGATGCTGTGTTAACAAGTATCTAGCAATACAAACAATAGTTGCCGCCGAGGAATCAGCTCTAGATTCAGAGCTGGTGGGGAGACCCGGAAGAGGGCAAACCTTCCGTATTAACACACGTGGCTCCTGTCACATACATCATTTTGTTTCATCCTTATGACACCCTTGCAACGTATACCAAATTACATATTACAAACTATGTATTTTCTGAAGAGGAAACTACGTATTTTCAGGAAGGTGTAGTGACTGGTCCAAGGTCTTAGAGCAAGGGGGCAGCAGAGCCAGGGCTGAACCTGGAGTTGAGCTTGGTGATGATGATGAACACAGCGGTCATCCTGCTGCCGGGGTAGTGATGTAAGTGACTGATCCTCTCACAGTCAAGGAGAGTAGGTGGTGGCAACAGAGACCCCCACAGGCTTACACGCAGCAGAAGTTGTTTCTTTGCCATGTAACAATCTGGAAGCGTGCGGTTGAGAACTAGTGGGCTACTCTGCCACACTCTACATGTGGATCCAACTCAGGGCCCAATGTGGCTGCTCCAGCTCCCATCATCACATCTGCAGCCCAGCAGTGAAAAGGTAAGTGGGAAGACGACTACATGCTCATCCCTTTTCAGGAACAACCTGAAGGTGGCAGACGTAATTTTCTCTTACATGACGTTGGGCAGAATTTAGCCATCTGGCTACATCTTGCTACAAGGGAGGGTGGGAATGTGGTATTTAGTGGCATCTATTGTGGACATGGAAGGCATCACCCAGATCCCCCTTCAGTCTTTCCAATAGTCCTCAGTCCTCCCTAGAAATGGCTCCTGGCTAAAGAAAGCTGTCTTGCCTAAGGTTACACCCTCTTCCAGTGGGGAGTGGGAATCTCAAGGAAAGTCACGGCAGGTCTCCTTCGGTATGGTGCAGGACAGCTGTAGAGAAACATGCCCTCTGCATCCAGCATCTTCCTCTGCCCAATCCTACTTCTTTTGCTTCCTTCCCACAGGCGTCAATGCTGAGGGCTCGCCCCAGTAAACCTGCCCAGTTATCTCTGGGTCTGCTTCTGGGCAAACCCAGCCTGCATCCATCAAATACACTTGGGGGCTCTGTTGCAAGGGAAGTAGGGGAGAAGGCCTACTGATGGGCAGCAGGAACACTGGGATCATGGCTAAGTGCGGGGCTGTGAGAGTGTCCACAGCTGTGATGAAGGTGTCATTCATGAGACTAGTTGCCATGGTGATGGTGGTCTCGGCTATGATAGAGAGTAGGAAGCCATGATGTTAGAATGTTGTTATTTTTTACCTAGGATAGGCTTCCTGCCTGCTGGACCCCAAGTCTGAGAAGAAGAAGAAGACACTCCCTCCTGGCCTTCATCTCCCGAGGGGGTTCCTCTAAGGGCTCCTCTCTTCCCTTCCCTGATGTCCCATGTGGTCGAGGGTTAGTCCGTCTCCATGCTCCTCAGACCCCCGGTCCCTCTTTCGTCTAGTCGGCCTCAAGAATCACCCTGCTCTGCGTGGGGTCTCATCTATTGCTTCTGATCACTCATCCCAACTCGAAGTCCCTCCAGTCCTCCCAACTCTACTTCCCTGATGACTAACCAAGCCTTTTGGCCCTCCCTGGGGCCCGAGACTCAGCCTCACTCTCTCCAGCTAGATTTCTGAGTTCAGGGTCAGTTGCAGGGGGTCCCGTTTGCTCTCCAGGGTAACCGACCTAGATCCGGCTCAGTGGTGACAGAGGAAAGGTTGGCAAGGTGTGAACAGCAGTGATGGTGGTGATGGTGATGGTAGCACCGGTGGTGGCGGTGATTCTGTTGGTAGTGGTCCTCCTGGGGATGATGCGTCAATGCGGTGATGGTGGTACTGATGGTGCTGGTTGCATTGGTGGTGTTGGTGATGATGGTGGTGGTGGTGATGGTGATTGCATTGGTGATGTTGGTGGTGATGTTGGTGGTGGTGATGGTGATTGCATTGGTGGTGTTGGTGGTGTTGGCGGTGGTGATGGTCATGTTGCTGTTGTTGGTGAGGGTGATGATGGTGATGGTATTGATCGAACTGGTGAAGCTGGTGCTGATGGCATTGGTTGTCGTGGTGATGTTGTTGTTGTTGTTATTGTTGGTGGTGGTGGTGGTGGTGATGGTGATGAGGATGTTGATGCTCGCCCTTCCCTTCCGAGGGGGAATGTCTTCATTAAGTCTCTGATTTAGAGGCCAAAAGCCAAGGTCACGTGTCCTTCCTTACACCAGCAGTGTGTAGACCTCTCTCCGTCAGATCCGGGTCACTGGGGGTCCTTTCAGATTCTGATTAGACTGCAGCAGCCCAGGAGGGAATCAGGCGGGGATGGAGTCCGGCAGACGAAGCTGTGTTTCTCGTCAGTCCCGCGTCCTCCACCCCCTTCTCCAGAGAAGGGTGGGCGGGTCTGACCAGGCCCCGGGCCCTCTGTCACCGCAGTCCTTAGGGGCCGGGCCTTGGGCGGGTGGCACAGAGCAGAGACAGCCCTGGACAGGGGGTCAGAAAACCGGGTCCCAGTTCCGACTCCCAAGCCACTGCAACAAGCCCCTTTGCTGCTCTGAGCCTCAGTTACCCCTCCTGTATAACGGGGGGCTGGGCAGGAGCTGAGGGTCTCAGCTGTCTCTTCAGCTGTCACAGCAACAAGCCCCTTTGCTGCTCTGAGCCTCAGTTTCCCCTCCTGTATAACGGGGGGTTGAGCAGGAGCTGAGGGTCTCAACTGTCTCTTCTGAGGCACCAGGACTGCCTCTGGGGCCATGGGGAAGCAGGCCTTCTGCATGGGGCTGCCTCAGTGACCTGGCCCGGGCAGGCCTGGTTGACCGTCCACCCTGTGCGGAGTTCCATCACTTGGGCCAGAGGAGCGAGAGTGAATGATCTGGTGGAGCCGGCTCCTTTACGGCTGAGGGCGGGTTCACTCACAGCCGCGTGGGTGTGTTCATCTTCAAAACAGGCCACGAAGAAGAGCTCGTCCAGCCTGACCTGCCCCTGGGCTCCGGGGACGCCCCTCTCGGGTCTCCCACCTTCTGCCCGTGCCGCTTCTATAGTTGATTAATTACACAGTGTCCAAAGTGCCCTTCCAAGCCTGCCTCAGGTCTTGCCACTTCCTTGCTCGAAACAGCTCCCATCCCAGCAGAGGGAAGCCGAGTCCTGCGGGGCCCACAAGGCCCGGCCCGACCTCCCGGACTCATTCCTCCGGCTCCCCTCTGCTGGTCCTGCCCCGGTCACGCCGGCCGCCTTGTCGCTTCTCCAACACAGCAACGGCACGGCCCACCTCAGTGCATTTGCACGGGCTTCTCGCTTGGCCTGGAAGACACGTCCACGGGCTAGTCCCCTCACCTCCTTCAGGTGTCTGCTCAAACACTCCCGCCTCAGTCACACCCCTGGAGCCTCCTTCCGTTCCTAGTCACACCCTCCGCCCGGACCACCCGGGCTCCTCGTCTTGCCTCTGTGCTGTTTCTGCCCCGCAGCCTGTATCGAAATCTGGCAGGATGTGTCTTTGCTGACTTACCTTATTTATCTGTCTTCCCAGCAGAAGGGAGTTTTTTTTACTTGTTTCAGTCTCTGCTATGCCTTCAGTACTTGGGATGGTGCTTGGCATATATTAAGTGCTCGATAAACACTTGCTGATGAGATTCTGGGTGTTTTCACACCCGTGTGGCAGTGGGGCACCAACACTGCTGAATGGCTTCGAGATGCAAACGCTTCTCTGACCTGTATCCAGCAGTGGGGACGGAGGAGAGGGGCTTGGGCTGGGGGCTGCTGGCTCGGGGATGAGACCTGGGGCAGTCACTTGGGCCTGATGTGAAGTTGGGCCGGTCAGTGCACCCAAAGCTGAGCCTGCTTCCCTCAGCTGTGGATGGGATGAGAAGGATCCCTTCTGCAGGAGGATGGCCCCAAATTCCTTAATAAACTGGTAATGGGTGTCTTCCCTGGTGGCTCAGAAGATAAAGAATCCACCTGCAATTCAGGAGACCTGGGTTTGATCCCTGGGTTGGGAAGATCCCCCAGAGAAGGGAATGGCAACCCACTCCGGTATTCTGGCCTGGAGAATTCCAGGGACAGAGGAGCCTGATGGGCTACAGACCATGGGGTCGCTGAGAGTTGGACAAGACTGAGCGACTAACACTTTCACTTTCTCTAGGCTCAGTCAACATGAAGATCCAGGAGCCAAGGGAGAACGGACTGGTTCATCGTCACAGGGGCTTCCCTGGTGGTCCAGTGGTTAAGTCTCCGTGCTTCCACTGCAGGGGGTGCAGGTTTGCTCCCTAGTCGGGGAGCTAAGATCTCACATGCCAGGTGGCGTGGCCAAAAAGCAACACCCCCCAAACTGTTAATAAACAGTGGCTCCTAGGATCTGATCACTGCTCTTACAGATCCCTCAGCCCCTTAAGAGCTATGACATCCATGACTTGAAAGGAGGGAGGCAGGGGCAGGGGTTGGCCTAGGACCGGGCTCAGGAACCTGGCAGAAGCTGCCTTGGCCCAGGCCTCCCACACCTCTTTCATCAGCTTCCACTCTAGGAGGGAGGCCTGTGTGTGTATGTGAGTTTGCATGCTCAGGCATGTTCGACTCTTTGCGACCCCCGTGGACCGTAGCCCACCAGGCTCCTCTGTTCACGGGATTTCCCAGGCAAGGATACTGGAGTGGGTTGCCATTTCCTCCTCCAGGGGATCTTTCTGACCCAGGGATTGAACCCCATCTCCTGTGTCTCCTGCTTTGCAGGTGGATTCTTTTCCCTTTGAGCCATCAGAGAATCCCAGGAAGGCGGGCTGCAGACCCTTCCAGGGCCTAACTCAGCTATATTCTCCAGAGACGTGAAGAGAGCCTCCACCTTAGAAAGGGTAATCCTGGGCCCAAGAGAAGGAAGGGGCCCACCATAGGGAAGGCAAGAGTGCTGGGTGGGGCACAGAAGACCAATTCCTAGCTGGCCGCTGGTTCCTGAGACCTTGGGGGTCCCTTCTCCCTGGGGCCTCAGTCTTCCTGTCTGTACAATGGTGGACCTCCTATCTCCACTCTCAGCCTGCTTCTCCCCCACATTCAGCAGGAGCCACACAGCGGGAGCGGAGCTTAGTGCCAGAGCCAGCCAGGCCCCCTCCCCGTCCGCCTGCGGCCTCCCTCCAGCTCTCATCCCTTTGCGGCTTCTTGCCTGGAGCCCCTCTCCCACCCCTGCAGCCCCTTTCTCGGGGTGTTGGGTGTGTCCGTCCATGCGGGAGACGATGTGATCTGTACAATGGGCTTGCCCGTCCCAGGCAGGACTCAGCATGTCTCCCATAACTGAGAAGAACACTCCCTTTGAGAGATGGCCGTGCCCGTCTTCCCGGGGCGACTGGTGGATCTCGTCATTCTCTGTCTCGGGGCCCCAGCTTGGGTACCGAGCTTCCCAGAAGGTTCTGAACAGGGGGCCCCATTCTAGGCTGTGGGACGGAGGAGTCCCCGCAGCCTCAGCTCGTTCTCTCCAGAAAGTCTGCTGAGGGCCAGGCTCGCTCTCTGAAGGGCAGTTCCAGAAGCCGGCAGCAGATGGTGCTGTTGACCCCGTTCCTGGGCAAGCAGAGAGCCGGGCGTCTCCTGGGTTCCCGGCTCCAGCGCCTGCAGGGCAGCGGGGGCCTGGGGTCCCCTCTCCGGGGAGACCAGACTCTCAGTCGCCCATCACTTGCCCTGGGGAAGGGCAGACTCACACACAGAACACACAGAGGTTGTTCCCCTCTGTCTGTCGTTGTTCAGTCGCTCAATCGTGTCTGACTCTTTGTGACCCCGTGGACTACAGCACGCCAGGCCTCAATGTCCATCACCAACTCCCAGAGTTTACTCAAACTCACGTCTGTTGAGTCAGTGATGTCATCCAACCATCTCATCCTCTGTCGTCCCCTTCTCCTCCCGCCTGCAATCTTTCCCAGCATCAGGGTCTTTTCCAAAGAGTCAGCTCTTCGCATCAGGTGGCCAAAGTATTGGAGCTTCATCTTCAGCATCAGTCCTTCCTGTGAATATTCAGGGTTGATTTCCTTTAGGATGGACTGGTGTGATCACCTCTGCCTGCCTGGTGCCAAATCCCTGGGCTGTTTCCACCGATTGTGTGGGCGCTTTTGCAGAGCACAGGTTGTGGGGGTCCAGCCAGGCGGGGGTGTGAGAAGAGGCAGAGGCTTACGGAAGGGGGTGCTTGGGTGGGTTCCTGTGGTCAGCGTGAGTGCAAGCGCGTATGTCTGTGGCTCGTGTATCTGTGTGTGCACATGTGAGAGGGATAGCATGTGGGACAGGTGCACACGTGTGCGTGTGTGTTGTGTGTGCGTGAGCACTTGTCACCCTGAGCTTCCGGGCACGACTATTTAGCTGTGTGTGGGGAGATGTGTGTGTGCGTGGCTGCCCACACAGGGGTCTCTGCACACGTATTTGGTGGTGTGTGTCCGCTTGGTGGGGAATCATGAACTCCAGGCAACCTCTGGGCTGGGCTGATGGATGAGGAGCAGAAGGAAATAAGTGGTCTGAGGAATAGCAAGGCTATGGACAGACAGGCTGCAAAGACGAGTTAACCTCTTTGTTGGTGCCAGAGACCCTGGCCTGGCAAGGAGTGACCCACGGGTTCTCGAGATAGGAGGAGGTGGGGCTGTCACCATAATAATGTCACATAATTCTGTTATGTGCATGGAATTACAGGTATGAATGGGCCACGTTCATACACGCTGACTCAGGGCCCTTCACACGATGCTCTCTCACCTAACATCCTCCTTGCTGTTTGGTCGCTCAGTCATGTCGGGCTCTTTGCGACCCCATGGACTGCAGCACGCCAGGCTTCCCTGTCCTTCACTGTCTCTTGGAGTTTGCTCAGGCTCCCGTCCACTGAGTCGGTGATGCCATCCACCCGTCAACATCCTCCTAATGTTCCCCTTTTACAGGAAACTGAGGATCAGGGAGGTAGAGAAAGTTGACTGCCGTCAAACAGAGAGGGCTGGTAGAGCTGAGTCTTGAGCCAAAGTCCAGTCCTAAGACTCGTCACTAAGCCTCCTCTGCTCCAGGCAGGCCTGGCGGGTGGGCTGCGATGCTGGTGAGTGTCAGGCACTGAGCCTGGGATGGGACCAGGTGGCAAATTCGAGGTTGAGGATGGGATAAGGGAAAGGGGTCATGGACTCCTGTCGTCAAAGGAGGCAGCTCAGGGCAGCGGGAAATTCCTGCCTCTGGGGCAAGTGCGGCCTCTGCCTGCAGTGAGGAGTCAGCCGCTGGGATCCTCGGTTTCCCTGCGTGCTGGCCCTGCCTTGGTGCAAGAAGCCTTGCTGGCGCCACCCACCCCCATTCGTTCCGCAGATGTTTCTTGAGCCCCTGCTACGTGCCTCATGTGGTTCTAGATGCCGGAGACGCAGCGGGGTAGACATGGTCCCTGCGCTCATGAGAGCCGAGCTCCATGAGAGCCAGGAAAGGAAAAGCAGCCTGAGTGAGACCCGTTCAGACTGAGGGGCGTGCCAGGAAGAGTGGGACCAGCAACGTGACGGGCAGGGAGGGTGTCTCCAGGGGCCGGTCCTGGGACCGAGCTGGGGCTGTCGGGGTGGTGGCCGGAGGTCAGAGCAGGGACCGGCAGGCCACAGCGAGCACTCGGGGTTTTATTCTCAGAACCACCGGGAAGCCACAGAGAGGGTTAAGCAGGCCGGCCCCGAGCTCATTTGCCCTTTAAGCCTGGCCCAGGTCTTCCCTGGTAGTCCAGTGGTTAACGATCCGCCTGCCTATGCAGGCGGATTCCACGTGCTGCAGGGCAACCGAGCCTGGGAGCCGCGACTACTGAGCCTGCGCTCTGGAGCCCGGGTTTCACAACTAGAGGAGCTCCTGCAGGGGGAAGGCCACACACCGCCGCTAGAGAAAGCCGGCACAGCGACCAAGACCCGGCACAGACAAAAATAATCAAATGAAATTAAGGTAAAGAAACGTTTTTTCAAAAGCTGGCCCAGGCACAACGCAGAGAATGCTGCCTGGGAGCTGATGGTTCTGCAGAACGGGACTTGCCTACCTGCGGTGGAGGCTCCCTGGACCCCTCCCTGGGCCCGGAGGTTGGGAGCACAGGGTTCTGGGAAGTTGTGGCCTGAATTTGGATCCCGGAGGAAGGCTTCCTCCGGCTCTCACCCTTCTCATCAGTTCCCTGTGTCCTGTGACTTGCAGCTCTTGCCCTGAGCTGGGAATGTTCTGACACCACTGTGTCAGAAAATAGATTTTAAGTGAAATGACTGAAAAATATATATCATGGCAACATCAACCAAAGAGAGAATTGGCTGTACTGTACTAACATCAACTCAAAATGATTTTCATTAAAAACTGTTACTAGGGTTAAAGGACATTTATAATGATAAACAGGGAACTCTATTAGAAAGACATAACAATGTGCCTAGTAAGACAACTGAAAATTGCATGGAGGGAAAAAAAAACCTGATAGAAGTGAAGGGAGAAATGTTTTCTTCACCACTCTTGAGAGTAAGGTCTCCGGGTACAGACACAGGGTTCAGATCTCAGCTTGTTTCTTGTTGGCAGGATGACTTTGGCCAAGTTACTTCTCTGAGAGCCTCAGTTTCCCTGTCTACAAATGGGGCCGATGAAGCTTCTTAGAGCATCAGACAGGACTGAGGATTAGAAAAGAGGGAGCGCGCCCAGGGCTCGGCCCAGGGTCAGGCAGGTGGCCGTCAGAGGTGCGTTGGCATTTGCTGTTGCCACGGTGCTGATTACTTAGTCACCCAAACGCCCGGCCGGGGCCCTTAACTCTCTGAACTGCGGTTTCTCCACCTGTAGCTTCAGACCCACCTTGAAGGGACAGCCAGAAATCCAGATGAGATGTGGGAAGGCTCATGACAGAGTAGATACTTGCTTGGAAACTGTGGTTTTGAGGTGCCCCAGTTGGCCCACACTGCTCTGGGGGGTGGGGGGGCCAGGCACCCGGCTAGCTCTGCAGAGAGGTGGCCCCTGGGGCAGGGGAATGGCCAGGAGGGTGTCAGGTCGGCACAAGGCCCCTGGCTCCCCTGCCCCTCAGGCTCGTTCTCTGCCACCCTCCCGCGCCAGCCTCCTCCGCCACCCCCCTGTGCCTGGGAGCGGGTCTTAGGCAGTCTCCGGAGTCCTTCCTTTTCTGATTTGCAAGTTTAAAATGTGTCTGCAGAGCATCTTACACCTAAGGCCCAGCCTCCCTCCCCACCTGCCCGCTGCATCTCTGGGAGCCGGGCTCTCTACGTGCAGAGGAGCCCAGGTAATCACAGCCACTCCTTTCCTCATGCCAGCAGCTTCTGAGGTATCCTGCTCTGATTGGGGCATCCCGGCTTTGCACCCGCGGGCTCTTCTCACTCACTGGTGGCCGGGTGAAGCTTTCAAGTCACAGGCCTGACCCTTGGGTGTCTGTGTCTCTGCGCCAGGCAGGCACCGGCCCGAGCAATTGATTCTCCCTGACAATCGCCAAGCACCGTCCACAGGACTTCATCAGCTCCCATCAGCCCTTTGGGCTGTGTCCTCTGGGCCTCACACTGGGTTGCCCACGCCCTCTCTTCTGGGACTGGGTATGCTCTTTCCAAATTCTAGAAAGAACCACTCCCTGCTCCTTACCCCACCTTCCTCCTAGTCCCCAGGAGGCAAGAAGGCTGCCTCAATTTCCGGTCGCCTCCACGTCCCTCTGGGTCATCCTGCACCATCCACACTGGGTTCCCTTCAATTCCTCCAGGAGAAGGTGCCGTCCCACCTCCGGGCCTTTGCACACGCTGCGTCCTTCACCAGAACGCCTTCCCAGCGGCTCCCCCACAAGCTGTCCTTTTTACCCAGTTCACTCCAACTTGGCCTTCAGGTCTCAGCTTAACTGTTGCTTCCTTCAGGAATCCCTCTTGGATTTCCCGGCCTAGGTTACGTTATTCCATTCCACTCCTTTTTATTTATTTTTTCCCCAACCCATTTTTACACTCAGCCCACGTCTTTGGTGCCCCGTCCCTCCTGTGATGATTTATTGACATCTGTCCTCCAAGCTCCACTTGAGGGGGCCTCGCCTCGGCTTTGTTTGCCTCTGTATCCCTCTGGCTCACGTGATGGTGCTCAGTAGATGCGGATTGAATTGTGTGAATGGCTGAACGAATGCTGATGGAATGCAGTGAAACAAAGGCCTGAATTTCTGGTCATGAAAAATTTTCTTCCGTGATCGTGGAAAAAATGCTCCTCCCCAGGTCATCCTTCGTATGAAGAGGTGGCAAGGTTGGGGCAGGAAGAAGAGATCCTGATGATGGGAGTGGATGTGGTTCCTTGAGGCCAGGGTCCAGGCGTGCTCCTCTGTCTTAGGCTGATGTCCATTGAGCTGAATCTGAAAGTGATGATGGGGGTGGTGAGGACGATTGGGGCGGTGACGGAGGTGAATGGCAATAGGTCTCGGCAGTGATGGTGCTGGCCTGGCGGTAAGGTTTAGACTGACTCTGATGCTGGTTACTTCTCTAGGTTGTGAAAAACAAGGGCAGCTTTGCTGTGATCTGGGGGTGATGGTATAAAGCATGTTTAAGAAGATAGACTTTGGAGTCAGACAAGCCTGGTTTCCTCCTGTTTCTATTACTTCAGAGATTCAAGAAACTCTTCAGAGTTTCAGTTTCCTCATCTGTAAAATGGGTACAAACTTGACAGCATATTTAAAAGCTGAGACTTCAGCTTGCTGGCAAATGTCCATATAGTCAAAGCCATGGTTTTACCAGTAGTCATGTAAAGATGTTGAGAGCTGGACCACAAGGAAGGCAGAGCACCAAAGAATCGATGCTTTTGAATTATGGTGTTGGAGAGGACTCTTGAGAGTCCCTTGACAGCAAGGAGATCAAACCAGTCAATCCTAAAGGAAATCAACCCTGAATATTCATTGGAAGGACAGATGGTGAAGCTGAAGCTTCAATATTTTGGCTACCTGAGGTGAAGAGCTGACTCATTGGAAAAGACCCTGATGCTGGGAAAGATTGAGGGCAGGAGGAGAAGGGGACGACAGAGGATGAGATGATTGGATGGCATCACCGACTCAATGGACATTAGTTTGAGCAAGCTCTGGGAGATAATGAAGGACAGGGAAGCCTGGCGTGCTGCAGTCCATGAAGTCGCAAAGAGCTGGACACAACTGAGCAACTGAATAACCGCAACAACAGAATGAGTACAAGAGTATCTACCCCCGGGTGCAGAGCTGGGACTAGGGTTGTCATGATGATTGAATGAGGGCGTGCAGGGAAAACTCCTGGCACAGAGCTTGGCCCATGTGAGGTTTTGGGCAAACGTGTGGAGGGAAGTCATGGAGACAACAGCCTCGTGGTGACAGCCTCTGGGCTGTTGCCATTGCTGAGGATGACAACGGTAGCATTTGTTAACGAAGGTGATGAAGATGGTAACGCTGGTGCCTCTCCTGCTGCAGGTGTAGTTGATGGTGGAGAAGTGATGGGGATGATGGCGACAGAGGGGATTGCAGTTTATTAACTCAGCCTATCAGTTAAAGAAACAGTGTCAGCACACTTTGGGGAAAAAGTAATAGAACCCCTGATTTTCATGTGAAGTCATTTCAGTCTGACTCTTTGTGACCGCATGGACTGTAGCCCGCCACGCTCCTCTGTCCATGGGATTCTCCAAGCAAGAATACTGGAGTGGGTAGCCTATCCCTTCTCCAGGGGATCTGCCCGACCCAGGAATTGAACCAGGGTCTCCTGCCTTGCAGGTGGATTCTTTACTGGCTGAGCCACCAGGGAAGCCCCGTCTCTCCAGGTGAGGAAACTGAGGTTTAGAGAAGGCAGGTGGGAGACGCGCAGGTGGGACTTGCGCCCAGGCCTGGCTGGTTCCATGCCGTCTGAGGTTCCTGGACAGAAGGATGTGCAGGGCTGGGTCTAGAGAGCTGCTGGTGAGTGGGGGGTCTGGAGAGGGGAGCGGGAAGCGGTGAGCCTGACATAGGCCCTCAGGAATGTGATCCGCTTCCTCCAGGGCCCCTGGGAGCCTGGTAATCCCGGGGCGGTGGGGTGCAGGCAGACAGCTGTGCTGGGTAGGGTGGGGGTGGGACAGAGGAGGCTCCAGGACCCTGGGCCCCCTTCTCTGCTTTTCCTGCAAGGGTAGGGGCTGGGGACCAATGAATTCGGCGGAGCGGGGGCGCTGGGAGGTGGGAGAGGAAGCGGGGCAGGGCAGGCTGGAGGTGGTGGGGGAGCCGGCCAGGTCTGAGGGGGCTGTGGCAGGCCCACCCTGGCAGCCCGGCCCCAGGTGTGGCCAGCTGGCCCTCCCGGGGAGGCTAGGAGACCCAGTTTCTGAGCGGGATGGAGGAGCAGGGGAACGGGCATCTGGTGGGGTCGCAGCTGAAAGGGCTGCTGGGCGTCCTCTAACCCAGGCCCTTTGCTTTACGGAAGGGGAAACCGGGGCCTGGAGAAGGGCAGAGACTGGCCCAAGGTCACACAGGAGTTGGTGAACCTGAGCTGGGAATAGGCGCGAGGCATCCTGGCTACAAAGCTGAGACGTTCCCCACTGCCCCAGCGGTGCCCCCCACCCCTTCCGTCCTGCCTCCAGGCAGGAGTTTACCTGGACGGTGGGTGCAGGGTCCTAGGATTCATCTTAGCTACACCGAGGGTGCCTCCTGCAGGGTCACGTGTCCACCACAGTTGACCTGCGTCTGGGAGGCGGGGAGCGTGTGGGCTGGGGGTCGGGGGTGGGGGGTTTTCAGCAGGAGGCGCAGCGAGCTGGGGCAAGCGGGCAGGGAAGCGTGGTCATGACGGCACTGAGAACACTTTGCCGCTTTTTGGTTTTATGGACAGTTCCTAGTTCTTCTACTTTGTATTTTATGGTATTTTATGCTTGACCAGATCTCATATGACCCTCACCAGCCTCCCTGCGCGTAGGTGTTCTCTCTCCCATTTTACAGATGTGGAAGCTGAGCCTCAGGGTGGAAGTGCTGGACTTAGTCACTCGGTGACTGAAAACAGCATCAAACCTCTCCAGATACGGGTTGAACCCAGGCTCCGGCCTGAACTGGTCCACAGACCCCGAGGCTCCCGCCCCTGGCTGTGGGGGAAGCCCATTCGTTCCTCCATCCCCTGCCCCCCACATCCCACCCGGGGGCCAGCGGGTGGTGTCTCCTGCACGCTTCCCAGGTCTCGACCCCATCTCTTGGCGCCATGCCGGGGCTGGCACCCCCGTCCTTCCCCCATAACACCTGCGGCCCCCTTGCTGGCCTCTGCCTCTGCGCTTGCCCCGCGGCCAGGGGCAGCTTTCTGGAGCGGGAATCTGATCCATCGCCCACCCCGCTCCCCGCAGCCTTCATCCTCTCAGACGAAACTCCGCTCCTGAACACTGTCCCCCGGGCGGGCCTGATCTCATCCCCCGGGTTGTCCCCTCACTGTTGTTTGCCTCTCTTGCTTCAGACACAGGGTCCTTCTTCCTCTGTGTTGAACCTGCCAAGGTTATTCCTGCCACAGGGCCTTTGCACGGAGATATTTTGCCTACACCCACACATGGCTGTCTCCTGGTCAGTTCAGTCAGCCTTGGCTCCCCACCCTGGCTAACGCTGTTCTTTGATCGCCTCACTGGGCTGGTCTTTCTACATAGCACTTTCTAGCAACTGAAACCATCTGGCTTATTTCTTCTGAATTAATGATCTGTTTCCTTGACTTAAAATGTAAATATTCTGAGGTCAGGGACTTCATGTGTTCTGTTTACTGTAGCCCTAACTCCTAGCACAAAGCCAGCACGTAGCAGGTGCTTGATAAATTACTGACAAGGTGGCTCTAGTGGTAAAGATCCTGCCTGCCAGTGCAGGAGACAGGAGAGACGGAGACTCGGTCCCTGGGTCGGGAAGATCCCCCGGAGGAGGACATGGCAACCCACTCCAGTATGCTTGCCTGGAGAATCCCATGGATGGAGGAGCCTGGCGGGCTGCAGCCTATAGCGTGGCAAAGAGTCAGACACGACCGAAACGACTTAGCCCGCACACGTGAGCAAGTTGTTGGGAGCCAGAATGTAGAGTATTTCCTCTGTCAGCCTACCCAGCTTTCTGACACTGGCGCCCAGACCAGGACCCCTTTCCCTGACTCACTGCTGCTGTCAGACCGCAAAGGACACCTCGGGTCCAGACCCTGGGGCCCTGGGACTGATGCTCCTCTATGAATATTCACAGCATGGACTCCTTGCTAAGCATCAGGTGGCCTGCCAGGCCCAGAAGCAAAAAATGCAACAAAAATAAGACCCTGCCTTCAGGGTGCTTCAAATGCAATGCGTAAGGTAAGAGAGGTGGACAAAGGTTAACAAGCTGGGCAGTTTTTAGTGAGCACCTACTATGTGGTGGGCATGTTGCAAATTTTGTTACATTGAATCCTCATGGAATGAGGCACTGTTCGCCGCGGGAGGCTGGGAGGAATCCTCACAAAATCCCAGCACCATCGGGACTCGCCTTCGGGTGACGGCGGGAGGGGGGGGGGGGGGCGGGGCGGGAGGCGTGCTGAGGATGAAGGGACGCGGCAGGTGAGTGGCAGAGCTGGACTCCAACTGAGGTCTGTCTACTCCGAAATCCATGTCTGTGAGAGACTGGGAGGTCAAGTCTGATTGGAATGGGAAGGATGCACCTGAGCGGAGACTAGGAGGGGAAAACTGTGGTTTTTCCAGAAGTCATGTACGGATGTGAGAGTTGGACTGTAAAGGAAGCTGACCGCTGGAGAATGGACGCTTTCCAACTTTGGGGCTAGGGAAGACTCCTGAGAGCCCCTTGGACTGCAAAGGGATCCAACCAGTCCATCCTAAAGGAGATCAGTCCTGGGTGTTCATTGGAAGGACTGATGTAGAAGCTGAAACTCCAATACTTTGGCCACCTGATGCGAAGAGCTGACTCATTGGAAAAGACCCTGATGCTGGGAAAGATTGAGGGCAGGAGGAGAAGGGGACGACAGAGGATGAGATGGTTGGATGGCATCACTGACTCAATGGACATGGGTTTGAGTGGACTCCAGGATTTGGTGATGGACAGGGAGGCCTGGCGTGCTGCAGTCCACGGGGTCGCAAAGAGTCGGACACGACTGAGCCACTGGACTGAACTGAAAGGTTAGCTTGTTAGTCCAGCCCTTCCCTGCCCCCCAGGAAGCCCTGACCTTAACAGTCTGCCCACAGACTGACTTGCCTGGGGAGACTGTGATGCTCCAATAAATGGGCAAAGCGGTTGGGTGGGGTCCTGGGGAACTATTCAGCCTGAGCATTTTTAAAAGAGAGGCTAGAAATACGGATTTTAATATGAAACCTCCCACAGCTAAGGGACAAGAATCCCTTCACCTCCCCAAGTAAAACACCCACAGTCCCTGAGGCTGCCAGTCTTCAAACCCTTTCTGAACACCTGGCTGAAGAGACTTGGGGGGACCCTCTGAGACTGGGGTGGGGAGTGTGGGGCTGGGGGTTGGATCAGTCTAGGGTATCTGAGGCACAGAGGACGCTAACTGATGAGTTAAGGAGGACGAAAAGCTTCACCGACCTCTTCAAGGTCACAGTCAGAGCATGTCACGGAGAGAGGTTGCGACTGAAAGATGATGAGCCCTGGGAGCAGAAAGCTGAGATCTGGCCTTGGCTCTGAGCGAGATTGCTGTGTGACCTTGGGCAAGCCCCTTGCCCTCTCTGAGCCTCTGTGACATGAGTGAAGCGGCTCTATCAACACTTCTGGCTTTCTAGGCTTTGGTGGGATGGGCACCTGTCCCTCCCCTGAGCAATTGGTGGGGGGAGAACTTGGGGGAGAGAGCCCCGCCTCCTCCCCTGGACCCTGGGAACAGCAGGAGGTCTAATCTGCTGTTGACATTCCGCTAGGTCTAGGGGCTTGGGTTTCTCCGGGCCTGTGTGATCCTCCAGCCCCCTGCAGCAGGCAGACGCTGGGGTGGAGCACTTGCTCCGTGTCACTCCGGGATGGATTAGGGACCCAGGGGCCAGGGGACTGGGGGGTGCTCCGAAGAGAGGAACTGGGGGTGGGGCTGAGGGGCAGCTGCTGGCTGGGGCCCTTCTTCTTCTTAGTTTGTGGGGAATGTGCTCAGATAGCTAGACTGGGTCTTGGAGGTGACAATCACTCATACAATCAACAGATGCTAACTGAGCACCTACTATGTGCCAGGGTAACTATGAAACCAACACTCTGCACTGTTTCACCATTATCCTCATTTAACAGAGTGGGGAGGTGACTCACCAAGTTTGTTAGGTGAGATGATGGGATTTGAACCCGGGCAGCCAGACTCTCAAACCTGCACTTTCAAATCACTGCAGATGGTGACTGCAGCCATGTAACTAAAAGATGCTTGCTCCTTGAAAGAAAAGCTATGACAAACCTAAGACAATGGATTAAAAAGCAGAGACGTCACTTTGCTGACAAAGGTCCGTCTAGTCAAAGCTGTGGTTTTTCCAGTAGTCATGTATGGATGTGGCAGTTGGACCATAAAGAAGGCTGAGTGCTGAAGAATTGATGCTTTTGAACTGTGATGTTGGAGAAGACTCTTGAGAGCCCCTTCGACTGCAAGGAGATCCAGCCAGTCCATCCTAAAGGAGATCAGTCCTGGGTGTTCATTGGAAGGACTGATGCTGAAGCTGAAACTCCAATACTTTGGCCACCTGATGCAAAGAACTGACTCATTTGAAAAGACCCTGATATGGGAAAGATTGAGGGCAGGAGAAGGGGACGAAAGAGGATGAGATGGTTGGATGGCATCACCGACTCAATGGACATGAGTTTGAGCAAACTCCGCTAGATAGTGAGAGACAGGGAGGCCTGGTGTGCTGCAGTTTGTGGGGCTGCGAAGAGTCGGACACGGCTGAGCATGAAGAACAGCACGTGGACTAGTGTGGCAGGGGAACCCAGAGCGATGGAGGTCACGGAGGGGTGTGGCCTGGGCTCCGGGGAAGCGTGGGTGGGGTGGTTGACGTAGCCCTGAGGGGCTCCCCAGGAAAGCTGGCACTGGTGTCCTGGCGAGCGTCAGTGAGGACCGGGGGGCACTGGGGAGCCTTCAGTGGGGCCTGGTTTGGGCTTTGAACAGCTCTCTCCAGCGTGATTCCTTGGAGGCAGACCTGAGCGGGGCTGTTCTGAAGACCAAGCCTTGTGTTTCAGGCGCTGACCTAGGTGTTTCCACGCTGGCTTCTAGGCACCCATGGGTGCTGACATCATAGTGTGAAAAGAGGGCTCACTGTGCCCGGAGCGTCCCTTGGGCTGCAGAGCCCTCCTCTTCTCTCTCTTCCTCTCTCTTCCTTTCCCTTCATCAGCACGTTGCTGTCCGAGACTCCGTTTCTCTGCATCACGTCTTCATGGTGGGGGTGAAAAGAGAAATCCTGTAGAACGCACCCTGTGCAGCCTGGCACATCGGCTTCATGCATGCATGCATTCATTCACTCATTCACATAGCGGGCTGGATACTCTTCCAGGATCCGAGAGCATCATGGGCAACACTCTTTACTCAGGGATGCCGGGCCTGATATGCGTTTTTTGTGTGTACTTGTGCTCCTATTTTTTTTACTGTGCTGGGTCTTTGTCGTGGCTTGTGGGCTTCTTGAGTTGCGGCACACAGGCTCCAGAGTGCTCAGGCTTAGTAGGCGTGGTGCTGGGCTTAATTGTCCCACAATTAAGGGGCCTTAGTTCCCCAACCAGGGATCGAGCCTGCATCACCTGCGTCAGAACGTGGATCCTTAACCACTGGACCACCAGGGAAGTGCCCAGCCTGATGTTGAGCGCTGTATTCATTTCCAGGGCTTCCCGGGTGGTGCTGGTGGTCAAGAACCTGCCTGCCGATGCAGGAAATGTAAGACTCAGGTTTGATCCCTGGGTCTGGAAGATCCCCTGGAGGAGGGCATGGCAACCCACTCCAGTGTTTTTGCCTGGAGAATCCCCACAGACAGAGGAGCCTGGCAGGCTACAGTCCATAGGGTCACAAAGAGTCAGACAGGACGGAAGTGACTTAGCACCCATGTTCATTACCTCATTTGCTTCCCACCAGAACTCCAGTATGCTGTCAGCATGCCCATTCTACAGATGGGGCATGAAAAGGCTAGTTCCTAAGTGGCAGAGCTGGGGTTTGAGCCTAGGTCAGCCTGGAAGCAGAGCCCAAGCCCTAGTCCATACTCCACCCTTGAGCTGATTCTCCATCCTGCACGCCGTGCCTAGGAATGAAATCTCAGAGCTGGTTTTTCAGGGCCTTGAGAAGGAACACTTCATGAGGCCAGGGACTCTGTCTGATTCTGCTCACCTCTCGGGCCTCCTCACCAGGCTCAGTAGGTATTTGAGAAACGAATAGGTGAATGAACAAAGGGATGAATGTCTGTCTGGGTCAGGACTCCTAGGAACTCTGGAGGGGACCCTGTGGGCCATTCTTGGTCCGGCACCAGGCCCAGGGACCCTCTGCCTTGCAGCTTGGCCATGGAGGATGCTCTGTCTGGCCTCTCCACTCCCCAGCCTCCCCCAGGACTCACAGGGCTTGTGGCTATGGGCCCGCAGCAGGTTCCAGAAGTCCTCGGATAGAATGTCAGTGGCTGAGCCCTTGAAAATCTGATCTCACCCCAGCCCACCTCCCCAAGGTATCCCCCAGACCATCAATCAGCAGCAAGACATGATCATATTTTATAGCCAGGCCAGGGAGGGGGCTGGCATGAAACCCAAGCCCCCGCTCAGCCTGGGGTCCTGCCTGCTTAGGAGGATCAAGGCGGACCCAGGCAGAGCCTTAACCCTTTGTGAGCCTGTTCCTGCCAGTGGTGGGCACAGCTCTCCCGCAAACCCTGCCAGACTAGATCCCTTGTGGGGTAATGGAGGGACTTGATGGAAAGGGGGGAGGGTGTACCGGGGTCCTGACTACCCCCAGGAACTTGCAGGAATGCCTGTGGATTAGAAGATGGTTCTGGCTCTAGGTCTGTGCAGTCATGGCTGTGTGACCTCAGGCACGTTGCCTCCCCTCTCTGGGTTTACTCATCAGCTCGAAGCTGGGAATCTCAACAGCCTCCTGCTTCCCTTATTAGGGTTACCCTTGTGTCTTTAACAGGGGTGAAATTTGATTCTTGGCCCTGGGCCCCCCCATCTTTATAGCAAGGTCCTTCCTAGACCCGTGGAATAGTTTATCCATACATAGTAAGAGACTCTTAGCTCTTTCAAAGATGGAGCTCTTTCAACTTCCTTTTTACAGACAGGGAAGCTAAGGCCCAGATAGGAGTTCTCTTCATCCCGGGTCACAGGCAGTGTGGAGCTGGTGGACTTGGGCGGAGGAAGTGGAGAGGCTCGGAGGTGGCCTGAAGGCGCTGCTCTGACTTGGAGCCTTGAGAATGACCTGGGAAGGAGACCACGTGGGCTCCCAGAGAACCGAGGCTGGTGGGAGAAACCCAGGGTGAAGAGTCTTGTTAGCATTACGAAAGAGGCTTGGTGACCCCCCCCACCCACCCACCGCCCCGCCACCGCCCCCGTGAGCTGGTCCTTGGGCGGAATCTTGCCTGGGTGACCTTGGAGCCCGCTTTATCGTCCCTTGAATGAGAAGAAGAATGTCTCCTTGCCTAGTTACCCTGAAGCTTACAATGATGACCGCCCCCAGCGGCTCCCCGCTTGTTATCACCGTGGCTGCACCGGCGGGGCTGAGTGCCCCGTCACTGAGGAGCATTCAAGCAGGCTATGGTCACGAGGTGGGGAGGAAGAACTAGGTGACCCCGGAAGCCCTTTTCAGTGCTAACGGAGGGCGGGGTGGGGGCGGAGGGCAGGGGAGGGGCTTTCTCTGGTGTGCAGTGACCAGCTCCTGGAATCGCAGAGGTCATTTCAGGGGGCTGTGTGGGGTGGGGTGGGGGCCTCTGGAGCACTTTCCTCAGGTGGACGAGGTTCTGGGGACGCAGGTGTCACACCAACAGCTGGACGTGCTGGGTTGATGGATGGCTGTCAGAAAATCGATTTTCTGAAGCCCAGTTGGTGGGGTGGGCAGGCAGGCCCTGGGGAGCCTCGGGCTGGCACAGAGAGGGGCTCTGTGCCCAGCAGGTAGGGGGCAGCGCCCCTCCCCCAGCTGCAGAGGTCCTCCCGGGGTCACCTGTCCTGCCTCTCCCCTGGGCTGGGCCTCAGGCTACGAGACCCTGCCCTGGACCCTTTCTGGGCTCCTGGGGAGGAAAAGAAACCAAGTCCTGGTGGGAGGGTCGAGCCATTCCAACCTAGAGTCAGCTTCACTGCTCATGGGCCCTGCTTCCCGGGGACTGATAAGCCAGCTCTTCTTTATACTTCCGGTCTCAGCTTAAACATCATCTCTTTAGTTTTAGTTTTGGCCACACTGCATGGCGTGCAGGGATCTTAGTCCCCCCGAGCAGGGATTGAACTTGTGGCCGCCTACAGTGGAAGCAAAACGTCTTAGCCACTGGAGTTCCAGGAAGTTTCAGAAACATCATCTCTTTATAGAGACGGCCCCTCCCCTCCAAGCACCCTAAGGCAAACATCCTTAGCATCCTGGTCACTCTTCCCTGGCTTTCAGCACAGTCCCAGGGGCTTTATCCATGCCCGTCCCTCCCAGGAGGATGTGAGCTCCATTAGGGAAGGAGCTGGGCTGAAGGAGACGCTGTTGTGCCTCCAGGGCCTGGCACATAGTAGGTACTCAATTAACGATGGTTGAAGGCAGGGACTCTGGAGGCCCAAGAAAGCAATGACAAGTCTTTATCTTCGAGGAACTAAGAGGGGGGTGGGAGTGTGTTCCCAAAGTACTTTGATTCTGAAGCCGTGAAGAGGCCACAGAAAGGATGGAAGGAGGGAGGTGGCCTGGGACGCAGGGTGGAGTGAGGGGTGAGGGGATGAGCAAGAGCTGATGGGGTGGGGGCCTCTGCCTTTCGGCCCCCAGGGCTTTAAATAAGTGTGGGCATTGCAACGGCCAAGTAGAAGTTCAGCCCTGGTTGCAGGGCCGGGGGTCACCGGTTCCTTCTGCTGGACCCAAGTCCCCCCGCACCCCGCTTTGGTTTTGCTCAGAGCCTTTGGCATTTTTTACCTGAGTTCCTTCTTTTGGGATGCCACAGGATGGGCCACAGCGTCTGGCCTGAGAGTGTCAACCCCTTTCCCTGTGGGTGACCCTGGGGCAAGCTGTTAACGTCCATTTCACACCCAATCTGTGACCTTGCCGGGGGTTATGAACAGAGGTGCAGAGATCCACGTGTGAACCCTCAGCAGGCACTGCGTCTAGCACTTAGCGCTCAGCAACCCAGCTCTCAAGGATCAGAAGCACATTCATACCCGTATCTCAGCAGGGAAAAGTGAGTCCCAGGAAGAGGTCCTGCATTTACCCCATGTTTAGCTGACTGCCCAACCCCGTGGCACCTGCGTGGGGAGAACCCACTTCTCTTCTTTGGTTTTGGACTCAGTTTTTCAGCGACTCCACTGGAACCCCGTCCCTGCCCTTGATAAATCCAGGCTTGTAGAAGACAGAGCTGGAAGGGGCCTCTCGTAGAGGTCTGGGACCTATGGATCCATTTGGCAGATAAGCAGGCAAAGGCCCAGAGAGGGGGCTCTGCCTGGCCAAGGGCGGACAGAGCCCGGGAGAGACAGAGCAGGTCACGATGTATGCGGGGCAGGAAGCCACCTCGGGGAGCCCTGGGTGTCTCCTGGCCGTGCCTGGGGACCAGAAAACGGAAGGGAGAGGAGCCAGCACTGTGGAAGTTCTTTTCTCCTTTTTCTCTCTTTTTTCTTCCCTTCCACCTCCCCCCCCTCCCAAAAAAAAAGTCCTGGATCTCCCACGACTTGGGAAAATGGCTCGGATCCCGTGTCTGGCTCCAGAGCATTTTATGGCCCTTTCCAGCCCGGGGTTGTGAAGCTCCCAGTGACATGAGCCCCCTTGCTCCACGGCCCTGGCCGGGGAGGGCCCATCCGTCTTCCCCAGCTGGCGGCTGCGTGTGGGAACGGCCCTGCTGGCGGGGCTGCCACCTGTTGCCCTCACTCTCCGTCCTCCGCGGAGGCCGCGCTGGGGGAGGGCCCGGGGTGGACCTCTGTCCCCGAGCAGACTCTGAGCATCACCGACTTTGCCCGGCCGACGAGGCTGCCGTGAGGGTCGGGCTCTGTCCAAGGCCTGGGCTCTTCGGGGGCGGTGTTCCACTGTGTTCCTCCCGGGAAAGGTGGTGGGTGGGTTCTGGAGCGTCCGCAGAGGGGAAGGGAGCCGCCCCAGCTGGGGAGGGGACCAGGACAAGCAGTGAGGGTGAAATGTGGACCGCACACAGCGGGAGAAAGGCAAACCAGGCTGAAGGCCTGGAGCCCCGGCAGGCGGGGTGTGTTTGGGGAGCTTTGCACAGGGGAAGGGGCTCATAGGGATGTGGTTTCTGCCGGGCGTGGAAGATGACCTCGACCACCGAGGACCACGCACCTGGACTCATCCTGAAAACGATGGGAGTTAACTGAAGGTTTCTAGAGCAGGAGAGAGACAAGCTCAGGTCTGCATTCCACAAAGAATCTCTCTGCTTCCAGGGTGGAGGAAGGCCTGGAGGTAGACATCAAGGCAGAGATGGAATGGAGCCCAGGGCGAGGGGCGTGAGGCCAGAGATGCATTTTGATTTGCTGGCAGGGAGTAGACAGAGCTGAGAACTGGAACAGAACTGAGGGGCCTCCATCAGATGCCCCTGGGCTCACGCCCAGCCTGGACACCCCTGACTGTTGTCCCCTCGGCAAGCCACCTCTCCTGTTCCCCCTGTGGTGAGGGGCCTGGACAGGGGAGGGGTGGAGGACCTTGGACCAAGCCAAGCTGCTCCCCAGATGTGCCGATGATCGGCGCTCACCTCCCCGAGCCTCACTTTCCCTGTTTGTAAAGCCTCAAGCTCACGAGGGAGTTAGAAGCACCCGCTCACAGTTTGTAAGATGCCCAGCACCGGGCCTGGCAACATACCCGATGGTGCAGGGTGGAGAATTTCTTCTGCTTTAAGCCCCTCCCAGGTTGAACTTGCTCTGTCTCTGGGACAGTGCTCATCGGGGGTTTGCTGGGGGAAAAAAGGCAGGGGCGTCGAAGGAAAATGGTGCCCGAGGGAGCCTGGGTGGGGTGGAGTAAGAAGGCTGGGGCTCCGGAGGGGCCACTCAGGTTTCAGAGATCCCGGGACCTGCAGAGCTCCGAGGAATTTTCCCAGGCCAGGCGGCAGGCAGCTGGAAGCCATCCGTCCCAGGGAAGGAGAAGGATCAGGGGTCCTGCCAAGGTCTTTCGCTGGGAACAAGAACACAGGGGTGGGGGCAGGATTCTTCCACCCAGCCTGGAAAGATGAAACCCTTCTGCCTGGGCAGCTGCTGGTGGGGAAGCCAAAAGCCCAACGGCAGGCTCCTGGGCTTCCCCTGGGGCTGTGACCGGGTTAAGGGGGCCGTGTGGAACCCTGGCAGCCCCGGGGGCTGGAGGAGCAGACCTAGAATCCGCCGTCTTCTGAGTCTGAACCACCTCCGGCGTTGACCTGTGTGGGGTAGGGGCCCACGCGCATTGCCCCCGGGGCGCTGAGGTTACTCCTGGGTAGCCAGGGTGCCTCGAGCCTGGAGATGGGGAGGTGGGAGACAGTGGAGGTGAGAGCCCTCCTTTGGAACCGGCCAAGGTGGGGAGCCCAAGTTCAAGGTCATCTCAGGGTCAGTGTTGTTTACTCTGCAAGGCTGTTGTGAAGATTAGAGATAAAACACGGGGAAACACCAAAGCGTAGTATTTGCTCAATAGATGCGAATTATGTTACCGAAGGGGATATAGACTAGTGATTAAGAGCACAGGCTGAGGCTGACTTCCTGGGTTCAGATCTCATCCCTGCCGCTTCCCGGGTCTGCTCATCAGTGATCATTCCTGAACCTCAGTGTCCTCAAGGGCTGCACTGGAGACGCTGGTGGGGCAGGGAGCCCTCCGCAAGCACTAGCTCTTATTATTGTGATCGTTGCTACCTGCACCCTGTGAGTGCTTTGGGCCCAGATCTACAGAGTGAGAACATTTTTTTTTCTCTTGCCAACTCCAGTAAGAATAACAGCTGCTACTCACACCTTCCCTTCTGGGTGTCGGGGGCCTGGCCTGACGACTTACATACGTTATCTTGGGAGTCTGCCCATCACACCCGGATATGCTGGTTTACTGTTGCATTTGGACAGGCGAGAAAAGGAAGATCTTAGGTCTGTACAGACTCACCTAGGTCTCATAGCCAGGAAGTGCCAGGGAGGAGATTTCAGGCCAACCTCACGGAGCGGGCTCGGGGAGGATTTCCAGGCAGAGGAAACAGGCGTGAAGACAGTGGGAGGACTGAGGCTGGGAGTCAGGAACCAACATTCTTTTTTTGTTCTTTTCATGCCAAGTTATGTTTTATTATTTAAGTCATCCCTGTTACTTAAAACATACACACACAAAAAAACCTTTGATGCTCAAATAATCAACAAATTCACAATGCCACAAACTACATAGGAATTCAGAGAAATTTCACATTCACCTATTTTGTCAGCCCTTCATATGGAGGATCCACCTGAATCTTGGTGTTTCTATAGAATAGAGATTATTTTACTTGATAATTTACATAAAATAGACAATAACCTTAACTGCAAGATTAGAGTGTTGAGAAAATTTTTTGTCAACCTTTAAAAAAAGGTAAAAAAGTGGTCAGCCCAGAAAGTGAGCAAAAATGGCAATTGACAGAGAAAGCAGCAGAATTAAAGTGGGGTGCCTGAGGCCGGTGCTCTGGGGCCACCGAGAGGGGTGGGATGGAGAGGGTGGGGGGTTCTGGATGGGGGACACGTGTGCACCTGTGGGGTGGAGAGGGTGGGGGGTTCTGGATGGGGGACACGTGTGCACCTGTGGGGTGGAGAGGGGGGGATTCTGGATGGGGGACACGTGTGCACCTGTGGGATGGAGAGGGTGGGGGGTTCTGGATGGGGGACACGTGTGCACCTGTGGGGTGGAGAGGGTGGGGGGTTCTGGATGGGGGACACATGTGCACCTGTGGGATGGAGAGGGGGGGATTCTGGATGGGGGACACATGTGCACCTGTGGGGTGGAGAGGGTGGGGGGTTCTGGATGGGGGACACGTGTGCACCTGTGGGATGGAGGGGGGGGTTCTGGATGGGGGACACGAGTGCACCTGTGGCTGATGCGTGCTGATGAACAGCAGAGACCACCACGCTATTGTAAAGTAATCATCCTCCAACTAAAATAAATTAATTAAAGAAAAACATAACGTTTAAGAGAACAAACTCCGGAGCCAAGACTCATGGGCTTGAAATCTCAGCTCCACTACTTGCTAGTTGTTCTTGACCTTGGGTAAGTTACTTCACCTCTCTAACCTTCAGTTTCCTTGCAACACTCTTTTTTGAACACACTTAACCTCCTCAGTCTCACAGTCAAAGAACAGGTGGAAATAGCAGGCACTGGTGGAGTTGGGATGAGCGCAGGCTGAGATCGTGTGCGAGGACCGGGCACCGTGCGTGCTGTCAGCGGCGGCCTGCAGGCAGGGAGTTCGTATTGTTGGTATTTACGGCATGGTTGGCTTTTCCATGAGTGTTGACATTGTCAGCGCGCTGATGTAGCAGGTGTGGCTGTTGTGGTTGTTGTTGCTGCTGGCGGTGTTGGTGACGTGGTGTTGGAGAGGCTGGTGGTGCTGTAACTGGTGGTACTGTTGATAATGGTGACGCCCCTGTTGTCGATGTTGTTGGCAGGGATGGTTAACACCAATGGTATCAGTGTTCATGCTGTCATTGGTGGATGTCAGAGGAATAGCTTTGTTGGTGTCTGGAACGTGGAGCTGGAGTTGGTGTTGAGGTTGTCACTGGTGGTGGTATTAATGGTTTGACTGGTGATGTTGGGGTTGGGCTGGGGGCTCTTACTGTACTTAGAAGTGGCGTTGCTGTTACTGGTGTCACTGAAGTTGTTGGTGTTGAGGTTGTTCTTTTCCTTGTTATTGACAGTGGTCATGTTCATGGTGGTGGTATTGGTGCCAACAGCATTTCTGGCAGTGTTGGTGTTGACAGTGGTGATGCTCACATGGTCACTGGTGGTGCTAATGGTGTTGGTGCTCAAGATATTATTAGTGACACTGGTGTTAAGGGTGGTGGTGAGAGCTTCCAGTGAAAGATGTGATCTCTTAGGGAAAAGATTAACTGTGGGGCCAGGGACCAGGCTTGATCACTCAAGAGCTTTTGTATAGCAGAGGTTTTTTAACATATAAAAAGGGAGAGAGAAAGCCTCTGACACAGACATCGGAAGGGGGAAAGAGAGTGCCCCCTCCCTAGTCTTATCAAGGCCCTAGATACTTTTATCAGACCCACACCCACAACATGCTTCTTAAATTAACAAGATTGGAACTGACAATAGAAAGGTCTTACCAGACCCACCTCCACAACAGACCTCTTAAGATAACAAGATTAGTCAGAAGATTCCTGTTGAGAAGGAGAAGCAAGCCCTCAAGCAAGGGGCATTGTTGTTATATAATCATTAGTGCAAAGCTTAAGGAAAAACATACCCTTGGGGTCACGGACAGGACTGAGCAACTCAACAGAGCCTTTAGCTCTGGGCTTAAAGATTGTTGTCATAACAACTCAAGAGTTTAAGAAAAATGTTTTCTGTGATTGGGACAAAGCAAAGTAGAAATAATATTTGTCTTTTTCTCCTTCTTGAGAGCCCTAGACCCCTCTCTCTCCTCCAGGACCTCTTCCTCCTTGACGGTCCAGTACTCCTTATCGACCTCTCTAAGAACCGGCTGTCTCCGTGGTGTTGGCGTAAACACTGCTGCTGATGGTATCAGTCTCGATGACGACAGCCTCGGTACTGATGTGGTCACTGGTGTTGGTGGTGTTGATGCCGGTGGTGCGGACATGACGGCTCATGTTGGCAGCAGTGGTGTCAACATTGTTATTGGTGCGGTGTCGGTGTTGATGATAGTGATGCTGACAGTAGTACTGGTGATCTCGGTGCAGGTGTTAGTCCTGACACGATTACTGGTCCTTTCATGAATATCATTGGTGTCAGCATTGGTGGCGGTGGTGCTAGAATGATTTCTGGTGCTTTGTTGGCACCAGCATTGTTCTTGGTATTGGTGTGGGTGTTTTTTAAAATTAAGTTTATTTATTTTTAATTGGAGGATAACTGCTTTACAACACCGTGTTGGTTTCTGCCATACAACAACGTGAATCAGCCACAGGTACACATAGGAACCCTCTTGAACCTCCTTCCCACCTCCCACTTCATCCCACCCTTCTAGTTTTCACAGAGCACCGGGTTTGAGCTCCCTGGGGCATATGGCAAATTCCCACCGGCTCTCTGTTTTGCATGTGGTAATGTGTGTGTTTTAACGCTGCTCTCTCAGATCGCCCCACTCTGTCCTTTCCCCCTGCGTCCACAGGTCTGTTCTCTCTGTCTGCATCTCCACGGTTGCCCTGCAACAAGGCTCACCAGTACCACCTCTCTAGATTCCATGTATAAGTGTTAATATACACTTTCTGTTTTCCTCTTTCTGACTTACTGCACTCTGTATAATAGACTCTAGATTCATCCGCCTCATTAGAACTGACTCAAGTGTTCCTTTCTATGGTTGAGTAATATTCCATTGTATATATGTACCACAACTTCTTTACCCATTCATATGTCTATGGACATCTAGATTGCTTCCACGTCCTAGCTATTGTAAATAGTGCTGTGACGAGCACTGGGGTATATGTGTCCTTCTGGTGTGGGTGTTTATGACGGTAGTGCTGACATGCTGATGGTGGTGTTGGTGGTGGGATGGTGATAGTGCCGACGTGAGGATGAGTGGTGTTGGTGATGAGATGGTGATACTGCTGACATGCTGCTGGTGGTGCTGGTGATGAGATGGTGATAGTGATGAGATGGTGATAGTGCTGACGTGAGGATGAGTGGTGCTGGTGATGAGATGGTGATACTGCTGACATGCTGCTGGTGGTGCTGGTGATGAGATGGTGATAGTGCTGACGTGAGGATGAGTGGTGTTGGTGATGAGATGGTGATACTGCTGACATGCTGCTGGTGGTGCTGGTGATGAGATGGTGATAGTGCTGACGTGAGGCTGAGTGGTGTTGGTGATGAGATGGTGATACTGCTGACATGCTGCTGGTGGTGCTGGTGATGAGATGGTGATAGTGCTGACGTGAGGATGAGTGGTGTTGGTTGGTGGGATGGTGGTATGCTGACGTGATGATGAGTGGTGTTGGTGTTGTGCTAACACTGTCACTGGTGTTGGTGGTGGTGCTGTTTGGGGGATGATCGTGTTCCCTGGGCCCAGCACTTACCCAGCTGGACTAAAATGATGGCACAGCTGATGACTCTTCAGCTCCTCCAGCCAGGCTGTCCTTAAGAAGTCTGTGCCCTGCAGACACATCTGTGAGTTTTGCCTGTGCCTGTCCTTGTTTCCCTTTTGAAAACTCCAGCCTGGACTGAAAGGGCATTGCCCACAGGTCAGTTGGGTTAGGAAGGGGATCGGGGTATCTGGCATGAGTCTGAAAGAAAAAGGGAGCACAATGTGGGGCGGGTGAGACTGGGGGAGGTGGGGCTCGTGAAACCTTCCCTATCAGGGCTTTCCTATTCTGCCCCTTCCCTTTAGCCCTCAGACCCTCTTTTCCTTCCCTCTTTCTATTCGCCATCCTTCATTCTTGACTTCACCTATTCACCAAAAGCTCACTGGGGACCCTCGTGTCAGGCCCTGGGTGGGATCCTGTCTTACCCTCATGAGCAAAACACCTTTAAAACTGAGTCCGCTGAGAGCACGGAGCTCACCTAACTTGCTCCTCACAGTGTTCGCAGCTCCTGTTGGATGAGCGAGTGAATGAACGCACAGACAAACGCCCACTTCTCGGGGGCTCACTGATGGGCAGATGACCAGCAGGTGCGGTGGGAATGGCACTCGGGGTTCTGGGAGCCCGAGGGAAGAAGAGAGGGATTATTTTGCCTGAGGGGCTGGGGACGCTTTACTAAGAGGTGACAGTTGATCTGGGTATTAAAGGACCAACAAAGTCAACAGCAGGAGGGGAGGGAGGCATGCCCGGAGTTGAAGGAGCTGCCTTTACTGGGGGCCGCCCATGCTCACTTCTCCAGTTCCATCTTCCAAGACTTGAAGGAGCTCTCACACCCACGGGCTGGGGAGTTGTCCCCTGGGATGGAGGGGGGTCTGGTGGGAGCTTAGTCAAAGTCTTACTTGTGGGTGTTGTCATGGTCTAGAGTGCCACTTGGGGATTTTTAAAAACTCCTCACAGAGCCTGGAATGTTAGTGCAGGAAGGACCCTCAGAGGGTGGTCAGCCCCGTGGTTCCCAAATTAGCTTCCTCAGAACCCCAGTGTTCCCCCGAGGCAGCCCTGGGAACCAGAGGCACAGCAGCCCCTCTTCCTTCTGATCTGCCCACTCGGGTTCCGGGTAGAAACTGCAAGATTCAGACTGCATCCCGCCTCCACCTTCCGTAGCTACTGCTTGTTTTTAAAGATGAAAATCCTCACCTTGACCTATAGACGGTGGGTATGTCCAGCCCCTGGCAGCCTTTGACCCTCCCCAGACACCAGCTGTGAGTGTGTAAGAATGAGATGGTTGGATGGCATCACTGACTCAATGGGCATGAGTCTGACCATAATGGTGGACGACAGAGAAGCCTGGCGTGCTGCAGTCCAAGGGGTCACAAAGAGTCGGACATGACTTAGCGAGTGAGCAGCAACAGTAACACACCCACCAGCAGCCCTGGCTGAGGCTGTCCCAGAGGGCGGCAGGCTCTGCCCCACCCAAGCTGCTCCCTCCCCCGGGACACCAGGCCGAGTCTTACTCCTTGGAGGAGCCTTCCCTGTTCCCCCGGGGTGGTCCTGCCTCCTGTCAATCATGCTTTTTTCATTGCTGGTCCCACACCCTTCACTGATGCCTGCCTTCTCTGCAGACCATCAGCCCCCAGAGCGCAGGGCGGGTCCAGAACACAGCAGATGCTCAGCAAATACTGTGAAGTCAGCCACCTTTTGCACCACTCTTGGGGGGCCGATGGTGGGGTGAGGCCCACAGAGGGCTGCTTGGGGCTGCCTTGGTCCTCCGTAACTGTGTCCTCTCTAGGGCTCTCCCTGTATCATCCTTGGCCGCATCTCCACCCCCCCCCCCCCCACTCTGCCTTAATCCGTGTGCTTCCCCTGAATGCCCCCTGGAACATCTGTAAACTGGGATGGGCATGGGAAGCTGGCAGGGGTCTCCTCCCCTCCCCCGCAGGGGCAGGAAGTCTCTCTCCCCGCCAGCTCTGGCTGCTTGGCCCAGACCGCTCTGCTCTAAGCCCCAGCCTGGGAAAGGCGCTCCTGGCCCCAGTGTGGCATTCCTGCCCCAGCCTTGCCAAGGGCTTCAGCCTGTGAGGGCCAGGATACGGGGCGGGAGGGTGGGGTGCCGGCCTCCAGATCCATGGGGGTGGCAGGGGCATTTACGGGAACAAGCCTCCGGCCCAGCTGCCCTCCCCACCTTCAGGCCTCAAATGCAAGAAGTGGTAAGGGGGCAGGGGGGAGAGGATTCGGCCAGCGGGCGGCTGGCGGCCTGGGAAGATGAATAACAACACCAGTGAGGCCAGACCACTTCTGGGAAACACCCTTGCAAATTGATTCTCGGTGTGGAAAACCAATGGGTGAAGCAGGGTCTTCTGGGGTCTTTTTGAACTTGTGGGCTGTGGCCTGCTCCCCTGGGTCCTCTGGGGCCTGCCATTCCCAGGGAGGCTCCAACCCACTGGGATCCACCCAGTTTCCAAGGTACCGCACCCATCTGGATACACAGGGCTGCGGCCAGCTAGACAGGGATGATAGCAGCAGCAATCCCTGAGGTTTGCCTAGCTCGCCCTGTCCCAACGTGCTGCAGGCCGCATTTGAGCAATTCAGTAAATCCAGGCTCCACTTTTCCAACAACTGAATGCTCTTGCGTAGTAGGTACACCATGTCTGATCTTATTCCACTGTGGCTTTGTAACAATGCTGTGAGTTGGTAACTGTTGTTGATTCCCATCTCGCGGATGAGAAGGCTGAGGTTCCCAGGTTGTAGTTGTGCCCAAGGGCTCCTAGCTGGTATGGAGCAGACCTAGGGTTCTGTCTGCAGACCCCCACAGTCTCCAATGGGGAAGTGGGTGGGATTCAGGCCAGAGTGCCCTGAGGTGGGTCTCATCGCGCCAGCAGCCGGAATAGAGTGTCTTTCAGACAGAAACTGTAGACTTGTGGTGCTATGGGCTCCAGAACAAACAGGCAACCCACCAAGGAACACTTTCTAGTGTTTGCTTATTTTTTCTTCTGATTATCACAGTCAGACATGCTTATTAGAGAAAATACAGAGACATATAAAGAAGAAAATAAACCACACCTGAGGTGGAGTCAGTGGGGAGATGTCGAAAGTCAGATATTCTGGGTTCATATCTCTGTTCTGTCCCGGGATGGGCACTCAAATTTTCTGAGAATTCTCAGTTTCCCCTTCTGTAGGATGGGGATAAAAATTCCTTTCACGGTCATGAGACGATGATGGGAGTAAGATAACGTTTGAGCAGCGGTCACAGCTCATCAAGCTGACCAGCTTATGGAAGGGTGACTCCCCCTTCCATACAACTATTATTCCATCACAAGGATCATGCCATGTAAGCTTTCAACCCTGCTTTTTAAAAACCTTTCTAAATTGAAATATTTACCCTTCACCCTGTGGTTACACCTCCCATAGCTTCAGTGGAATGTCAAAACCCATGAACTGACGTATTGACATTGACCTTGAAGTTGACGTGGACTTGCCTAGTTGTCTGCCATCTCATCACTTGATCGCCTAATCACCACCACAATCAAGATACAGGACACAAGGGGCTCCCTTTCTCTGTACCCACTTTCTTCTCACCCACAGCCCTAAGCCGACAACCACGAATCTGTTTTCCATCTCTATGATTTCATTATTTCAAGAATGGCATATAAATGGAATCATACAGTATGAGACCTTTTGAGGTCTCTTTTTTTTTTAACTCAGCAAAATTCTCTAGACGTTCACCCAGCAGTTGACTGTATCAAGAGTTCATTCCTTTTTCTCTCTAACCAGTATTCCATAGTATGGATGTACCACTGTTTGATTGAATAGTCACCTACTGAAGGGCATTTGGGTTGTTTTGGCCATTACACATGAACACTCACGTGCGGGTTCCTGTGTGGACATCAGCTTTTGTATTTCTGGGGTAAAGACCCAGGGTAGCGATTGCTGGGTTGTATGGTAAGCATGAGGAGGCGCCGCCGCCTCCAGTGTTCTTGCCTGGAGAACCCCATGGACAGCGGATCCTGGCGAGCTACAGTCCTGGGGTTGCGCAGTGTCAGACGCGACCAAAGCGACCAACAGCGCGCAGCGTGGCGAGCATGCGCTTAGTCTTTTGAGCGACTGACAAACGATTTTCCAGAGAGGCTGTGCCATTTTATGTTCCCACATGAGAGCTCCAGCTTCTTCTCATTTTCACCAGCATTTCATGTCACTGTTTTTATTTTAGCTGCTCTAATCATGATATCTCATCGTGGTCCTAATTTGCATGTCTCTAATACCTAGTCCCTTGGACTGCAAGGAGATCCAACCAGTCCATCCTAAGGGAAATCAGTCCTGAATATTCACTGGAAGGAATGATGCTGAAGCTGAAACTCCAATACTTTGGCCACCTGATAGGAAGAACTGACTCATTGGAAAAGACCCTGATGCTGGGAAAGATTGAAGGCAGGAGGAGAAGGGGACGACAGAGGATGAGATGGTCGGATGGCATCACCAACTCAATGAACATGAGTTTGAGTAAAGTCCGGGAGTTGGTGATGGACAGGGAGGCCTGGTGTGCTGTAGTCCATGGGGTTGAAAAGAGTCGGACACGACTGAGAGACTGACCTGAACTGAATACCTAGTGATGCTGGGCATCTATTCATGTGCTTCTGTGCTATCCTGAATCCTGATATTTTCACCGAGCACTAAACATTAGCCCTTGCTTCCTGTGTTATTGCAAACTCTCTATAAATATTGTTCGTGATGACTGCATAACCGCTTACCATAATTAATTTCACCATTCTCCTGTTCTCCCTATTATAAATAAGGTTGTGATGAACATCATTGTGCATAAATCATGGCCCACTTAACACACCACTTCTCTGGAACAGATTCCTAGGAGCAGAATTCCTGGATCAAAGAGTGTGGACTATTTTTGAGGCTTTGCTGCATGTCTCTGAACTGTTCTCAGGGAGGCTTCATCATACTGCCCTCCCCAGGTTTCCCATAACTTCTTTGTTGTTGTTGTTGAGTCGCTTATTTGTGTCTGATTCTGCAGCCCCATGGACTGCAGCACGCCAGGTTTCCCTGTCCATCATCTTCCAGAGTTTAGTCAAAGTCATGTCCATTGAGTCGGTGATGCCATCCAACCATCTCATCCTCTGTCGTCCCCTTCTCCTCCTGCCCCCAATCCCTCCCAGCATCAGGGTCTTTTCCAATGAGTCAACTCTTTGCATGAGGTAGCCAAAGTATTAGGGTTTCAGCTTCAGCATCAGTCCTTCCAATGAACACCCAGGACTGATCTCCTTTAGGATGGACTGGTTGGATCTCCTTGCAGTCCAAGGGACTCTCAAGAGTCTTCCCCAACACCACAGTTCAAAAGCATCAATTCTTCGGAGCTCAGCTTTCTTTATAGTCCAATTCTCACATCCATACATGACCGCTGGAAAAACCATAGCTTTGACTGTACAGATCTTTGTTGGCAAAGTAATGTCTCTGCTTTTCAATATGCTATCTAGGTTGGTCATAGCTTTTCTGCCGAGGAGCAAGTGTCTTTTAATTTCATGGCTGCAGTCACCATCTGCACTGATTTTGGAGCCCAAGAAAATAAAATCTGTCATTGTTTCCCCATCTATTTGCCAAGAAGTGATGGGACTGGATGCCATGATCCCAGGTTTTTGAACGTTGAGGCGCTTTCATGCAGGAATGTGTAAGTGGTACAGCCACTCTGAAGAAGAATTTGGCAGTCTCCCAAAAAACTAAGCATAAACTTACCATACAACCCAGCAGTTACCATCCTGGGTCTTTAGCCCAGAGATATAAAAGCTGATGTCCACACAAGAACTTGTACATGAGTGTTCATGTGTAATAGCCAAAAGTTTAAAACAACCAAAATGTCCTTCAAAAGGGGAGTAGTTAAACAAAGAGCATACATCCATATTTGGCAATGGCTACAATGTTTCAGAGCACAGGGAAGCACATAACATCCTCAAAAAGTGGTCATCTCCTGTGGCCAGGCTTTTAGAGGTTAAATCCCGGCCGTGCCATCCATCTGCTGTGTGACCTTGGGTAAGTTACTTAACTTCTCTGAGTCCCACTTGCCTCCTTTTACAATGAGGGTAATTAAAGAACCTTCTTTTATAGGGTTATTGTGAGGGCTGAGTGATATATTCACATAAAGAGCATAGCATAGCGCTTGGCACTGAGTAGATGCTCAGCAAATCAATGCGCACAGTTATTACCATCATTATCGTTTGTCAGGCCCTTTGCTGAGCACCGGGGACACAGAGGCAAATGATATCAAGACTGTGATGTGCTCAAGATAACAGTTAAGAGCAACATGATCAGGTTGTGGGGATGGTGAAACAAAGTGCTCTGGGAACCCAGGGGAGGGAGCGCCTCTCTTTGTCTGCCTCTGGGGAGCAGGGGGAAAGCTGGGGGGAGCTGGGGAAAGCCCTGAAGACAAACTAAGGATGGAGGGTGTGGGGACACCCCCCGGGTGGGAGGAGGTGGGCGTTCCCAGCCGAGGGAGGAGGAGACACAGGTGGATTGGTGGCGAGAGATGAGACAGCATAGGAGACAGACTTTTGAGTCTGGCTGCAGGGTGGAGGCTGGGTCAGAGAGAGGGAGAGGAGGCAGGGGGTTGGTGGACGTCCCTGCATGTCCAAAGCAGGTGTGACTCACAGCCAGATGCAACCTCGGGATCCCTCAGCTGGAGGAGCCCCTAAGTGTGCATTCCTCTCACTTTGCAATCATGCAGGTGAGGACCTGATAAGCCAAGTGACCAGCCCCAGGTAACACAGCGTGGTGGTGGCAGAGAGAGTTAGAGCAAGAAGCGGGGGTGGGGGATGAATGAACGGCTGGTCCTGTGGCAGAGGACCCGGCGACATCCCAGGCTGTGGAGCCCCCTCACCCCTAGCTACTGCAGCCCTTCCCCACACTGTGCCCAGCCTTTCTGCCAGAGCTCTGACAGTCATATCTCTGAGACCTCCCAGGCTTCCTACCCGACCAGCCTCTCTGGAGACCACCTTCTTGGCCATCAGCCAGACTTCACAGCTAAAATCTCAGCAACTAATGGAAGTGGATGGCTGAAAGGTTTCTCTGCTAATTGGGGCCTAATCAGAGGCTGCTGCAGCCACAGCTGGGTGGTGAAGCCTGTGGTGCCAGCCCCCTGGTACCCCTCCTGCCACACCCACAGAAGAAGAGGCCCAAGTCCCAGGCGGTGGGGTCTTCATGGACCCCCTTCATTCACTCCACAAAGACTTACTGGGGCAACTACATGCCAGGTGATGTGATATGGTGGCCACCAAGAGGGACGAGGCAGCCATGCCCTGGCTTCCTGGAGCTGACAGTCCAAAAGCAGAATCATCTGGGAAGTGGGGAGATAAGACTATGTCATTGGTGACAAGCGCACTTGGAAAATGAAGCAGGGAAGTGGGTGGAAACTTCTGGGAATGGGGTGGGGCTGTGCTTGAGATGCTGTGATCAGGGAAGATGACATCTGAACAGGGACTTGAAGGATGAAGAGGAGGGAAGCAAGCAGAGATCTGGGGGAAGAGCATTCCGGGTAGGGGGAACAGCACACTCAAAGGCAGACTTGGAACCAGGAGCCAGAAATCCATGACTTGCTGGATGGCCTTGGGCCAGGCCGTGGCTCTCCTGATAGGACTGGGCTTGCTTGTCCTTCCAAACCTTAGCTTCTGTGTAAGTGTAAACTGCGGGGGCCACAGTGGGTGGGGAGAGGTGGAAGAGAAGCTAGAATTTCATCCAGGAGCTAGGCAGCTCTGGAAGAGGTGTGGAAAGTCCAGCGGAATCCTGCGGGGCTGTGGCTGCCGGCAAGCCGGAGACCCCAGTTTCACACACTCTAACTAATTGAATTAACTCTTAGCACTTTCGCAGCCAATGCCCCCGGCTCCAGGTTTCATAGATTTGGCCAACTCTGGCAGTAATTTAGGAAAGGGTATTTCATTTCTCCGAGGTGGCTGGAGAAGGTCACTCAGCAGGTGGGGACCCCTGAGGAGGTAGACCAGATGTCTCCAGGAATGGCTGCCCCCTTCAATGGGAAGTTGGAATAATTAAGAATGGGCAGGTGCAAAGCTGGGGTGAGAGCCAATGTTCTCCTCACCCCAGGAACTCCCAGAACAACGGGGAGAACAGCCCCTGTTCTGAGGCATTCCCTGTCTGATGGGAGAGACCTGCGCTGAGAAAGCTGTCTGATGGTGGAGACAGAGCCCAGACTCTGGAAGAGTTCTTAGTCTAATCTAAAAAAAAAAAAGCAAACCAACAAATGGAGAAGACGCTTACCAAGAAACTTATGAAAGAAATCAGGCCTGGTTGCTGAGGAGCCCAATGGAGCCCTGCAGGTGGCTTTGTTTCACATGAACTTTGCGGCAGGCGTAGGGATGGCGGGTCCTCGGGGCCAGTTGCTCACGGACCTGGAATGTGGCTGCAGGTGAGAGGTGGTGGGACATGAGAGACAAAGAGAGTGGGCTTCAGGGCCAGACCGCCTGGCTTTGTACCTAGTGCCAGCAGCTGCCAGGGCATGGCCTTGAACATTTTATCTGGCCTCTTGCATCTCAGCTTCTTTCATCTGTAAAATAGGAGGTGGTGGGGCTTGCAATAATTTACATCTGTAGGGACTTCCCTAATGGTCTAGTGGCTGAGATTCCACACTCCCCAAGCAGGGGGGCCTGGGTTCGATCCCTGGTCCGGGAACTAGATCCCATACATTGCAATGAAGAGTTCACAAGGGAACTAAAAGATCCCGTGGGCTGCAACTAAGACCTGGCACAGCCAAATAAATACACATTGAAAAACTCACGCCTGCGAAGTGTACCTCACTGCAAGGATGGACGCTGAAGCTGAAACTGCAAGACTTTGGCCACCTGAGGCAAAGAGCTGACTCGCTGGAAAAGACCCTGATACTGGGAAAGATTGAGGGCAGGAGGAGAAGGGGACGACAGAGGATGAGATGGTTGGATGGCATCACCAACTCAATGGACATGAGTTTGAGTAATCTCTGGGTGTTGGTGATGGACAGGGAGGCCTGGTGTGCTGCAGTACATGGGGTCACAGAGAGTCGATCATGGCTGAGTGACTGAACCGAACTGAATACCTGTAAAGTGCTTAGACCAGGCATGTAGTAGTAAATAGCTCTTGTTTTGATGATCTGTACTCTCCCCATTTTGCAGCTGGTCAAACAGGCTTGGGGAAGGGCAGAGATTTTTCCAAAGTTCCTCAGTTAGCTGTGGCTGCCTGGGACTTGAACCCAGACCTCACGATTGCGTGTTAGGTCTTCTCTCCACTGATCCCCCAACACGGCCATATTCACAAGTTCCCAGGATCTTCACAACAGCCTGTGAAGTGGTCCAGGGAGATACGGTACCCCGTTCTGCAGATGAGGGAAACGAGGCACAGAGAACTTTGCCGACCTAAAGGCAGGAACCAGCCACGTTTCATTCACTGAAGCGTCCTCCCTGTCCTTGGCCTGCAGTGCACGATCAGGTGACACTTGTTGGGGGCAGAGATTGGAGCTGAAGACCGCCCTGGGCAGAGCTGGGACACCAATGCAGACCTTTCGTCTCCCAGGCCCCATCTGTCTCTCTCAGCCCCACTGCCCATCCCAGATGCAGACATTTGGTTCCGAGTCCTGCCAAAGGCCCCTCCTCTAGTCTATGAATCTCACTTGCAGCCTGTCTACCTGAACTGGGGGGGTTGACGTGAAGGCTGCAGTGGTGGGGGGGGGCCTCTGAGCCCAGACGCTGACACCTCATGTCCAGGGCCTTGGGAAAGCTCACACCTGGCTGGGGAAGATGACAAACACAGCAGAACAGCGTCTGTGACATCCTGTGAATTAATCTGAGCGTCCTGGGCCTCGGGCAGTACAAGCAGTGGCAGCGGGGGGATCTGTCTCCAGCCTTGATTAAATCAGAGCGCTCTGCCAGCCGGTGCCTGTTAGCACAGCCAGGAAGGGCAGCGAGCGCAGAGAAGATGTGACTGACACGTGAGGGGGGAGGGACGCCGAGGGTTGGGGCGCAGGGCCGGGCGGAAGCAGGGAGGACTCTGGGCCTCGGCTCCCGGTCTGGCCGACAGGGCCGCCCCCTTGGGAGGGAAGCTGCCCCTGGGTCTCCCAGGTGAGTTTGCGCCGAGCAGGCCCGCTTGGGCTCTGCAGACCCCAGGGGTGTTCCTCATTCGTGTGGGCAGAGGGGGCCTCTTGCACTGGGTGCTATCAGCTGAGTAGGAGTTTTCTTGGCTTCTTCCCACCACCCTCATCCCTTGTCTCCGGCCTCCCCATCCCCCGTGGCTGGTTCATGCATGTCTCTGTGCCTCTGCACATACGTCTGTGCCACCTGGCAAACTCCTGCTCATGGAAATAAGCAAGTCCAACCAAGGAGAAAAACCAAGGCTATTTATTCTTCGCTTGCGATAGCAAGGAAGCAGCCACCGTCACCTGTGTTTTGGCAGAGACTCACAGGCAGGCAGAGAAGCGGGGGAGCTTTATAATGGGGAGAAAAGGGGAAGCTTTAGGTGTGTCCAGGCTGGAGGCTGTTGGCACAGGGAGTCTGCAGATGAACTGACCAGAAGCAGGGCATCCTACGCCAGGATCGTGGTGCATGTTTGGCTTCCTCTGGTTGCTGCTGGGGGCTTCCCAGGTGGCGCTAGTGATGAAGAACTTGCCTGCCGAGGCAGGAGACATAGGAGACTCAGGTTCGATCCCTGGGTCGGGACGATCCCCTGGGGGAGGGCATGGCAACCCACTCCAGTATTCTTGCCTGGAGAATCCCACGGACAGAGGAGCCTGGCGGGCTACAGTCCACGGGGTCGCAGAGTCGGACACAACTGAAGAGGCGTAACATGCACGGTTGTTCCTAAGTTGGAAGTGAGGACCAATATGAGGGAAGCAGCCGGTTATCCATCGAGTCCTGGCCGTTCGGGGCTGACTGCTTTCAAGTTACGGCAGGCTGGGTTCCCGCAAGGCTGACTGCGGGCAGGCTGACTTCCTGGGCTGCTTGTTGTACATACAGAGTTGGTTTCCTGGGCAGGTCCACAGCAGGTTGTTGCTGCGGGTCAACGGGCTGTCTTTATGTTTGGTCTGGCATTGGTGCATTTGTGCAGTCAGTCTCTCAACATCCTTCAAGAACAAGATCAAGGGCCACCTCCTCCAGGAAGGCTTCTATAGACTCCACCAAGATCAGAGCAGACGTCCTTCCTCCATGCTCCCAGAGTCTTCCACTCGCATGGAGGTGTCTAGGCTCTTGGTTCAGACAATTAAGGGTTTGAATCCCATTTTCCCCACTCGGGACCTGTGTCTGTCCTGAGAAAGGTGACTTACTGTCTCAGCTTCCTCATCTGTGAGATGGAGGGTAATGATAGAACTGTCAGGACGATGAGTTGGGATGGTCAGCACACAGTGTTTAGGGCATGGCTGTTGGTGGGAGAAGTAAGTAGTAATATGAAAGTGGCTCCCTGTGGGGGAGGGGGAGGGCTGACTGCAAGCCTCAGGGTGGATGGGATCGCTTGCTTATAAATCTCTCTTCCCCTTAGACTGGCATTTCCAGGTACCCCCTCCCCTTCAACCACCCATCAGGCTCCCAGGCTCTGCACAGGCAACTTGACCTGCTGGCCTCATCTCTACCGAACTGTGAGCACCTTGAGGGCCAATCGATTTTTATTCATCTCTGTTCTTAATGCCTGGTTCAGGGTCTAGCCAGAAATGGGGCCCAGAGGAGGTCTGATGAATGGGTGATGACGTGAGAGAGTGAGTGAATGCCCATGGTGATCTCTGAACCCCGCCCGCCACCCTCCTCCCACCCACCGGCCTGAGCAAGCTCTCCTCCTCCTTGGTTCTGACAGGCAGTGTGTGCGGGACATGGCTGGGACTCACGCACCCGGGGGAGGTTTATCCTGGGGGAGGGCTCGAAGAAATGGGAGGAGGATGGGGTGGGGGTGGGGGCTTCACCCCAGGGCAGCCTTCAGTACCTGGAGCTCTGCAGTGATCGCTCCCTCCACAGGGAGGGAGTGCCTCGTCACTGAGGGTGTGTACCAGCATCAGAGGCCCTACGAACGGAGTCTTTGTTTAATTCATTCACTTATGTTTACACGCATTTGATCACTTATTGAGCACCTCTATACACTAGGTGCTGGGACGGGCTCCCAGGACAGACAGGATAACAGCAGACTGGCGAGTCCCAGAGTGCTGGAGTGAGGATTGGGAGCCCCACACGCCCTTCCTTGGCCAGAAGTGTCCACGGCCTCCCGCTGACCCCATGTCACCAGACATTTCTGATGGAGCCCGCCATCGCTTCGCTCTCAAAAACCACACAAAATAAGGAGAAACCCGTTCTTGGAAAAATATACCCCTAACTACAAAGAAGAATGACTTCTCTGTGGCTCAGATGGTAAAGAGGCTGCCTGCCCTCCAGGAGACCCAGGTTCGATCCCTAGGTTGGGAAGATCCTCTGGAAAAGGGAAAGGCAACACCCTGCAGTATTCTTGCCTGGAGAATGCTATGGACAGAGGAGCCTGGCGGGCTGCAGTTCACGGGGTTGCAAAGAGCTGGACACGACTGATCAGCTACAAAGAAAGCCAGTTCTCATTAAAACCTCAGCATGTTTGGAAAAGTAGGTGCCACCTCAAGGTGGCAAGGGGCTGGCAGGCTGAGTCTGGCAGTGAGTAGCCAAATCGTAATTTAAAGTTTAAGAAAACACCTTTTTATTGATACAGGACCTAAACCCAGAAAAGAGTGCAAATCATAAGTGTACAGCTGGAAGGATTTTCCCCAGGTGAGCACACCTGTGTAGCCAGCGCTCAGACCAAGGAACAGAACGTTGCCCAGAAGCCCCCCTCACGTCCCTGCCAGCCACCCCTCCCGTCTGTGGGGGAACCACTGTCATAGAAACGGGATGGCACAGTGCACCCCCACTCTGTCTGGCTTCTCGACGCCCTAGTTGACCCACTGATGTGGGCGGCTATTCACGGACCTTCATTCTCATGGCTGTGAGAACGTGTCCCGTTCTGTGGCATGGATAGACACCCACTTGTCCATCTGCTCCGTAGTTAGTGGGCATTCGGACAGCTTCCAGTGTGGGGCTCCGAGGAGTAGTATTTTGCCCAGACATGCTGGCCAATGCTTTTGGTGAATGCAAACACTCTTGTTGAGTGGGTACTGAGGAGAGGAATTGCTGGGTCCGAGGGAAGACATGTGGTTGGCTCCAAGGAGAATGCCTGACAGTTTCCAAAGTGGTTGCGCCGGTTTCCACCCCAGACAGCGGAGCCCAAGCGTTCCAGCTGCTCTACAGCCTCGACAACACGCTGTGTCTCTTCCCCATTCACGAGCTGCTCTGCTTTTAACTTGTGTTTCCCTAACCACTGTGATCCTTTTGGTTAGCTTTCTGTGACTGTGGTTTTTGTTCTGGAGGCTGTGGGATTGTAGTTCTTGCTTCTTCTGTCTGCCCTCCGATGGATGAGGATAAGAGCTTCCCGATGGGAGGGACTGGCTGTGGGATTAATGACATTGAGCACTTTTCATATTTTTTAGATTTAATTATTATTTCTTTTTTTTTTCATTTATTTTTATTAGTTGGAGGCTAATTACTTTACAATATTGTAGTGGGTTTTGTCATACATTGACATGAATCAGCCATAGATTTACACGTATTCCCCATCCCAATCCCCCCTCCCACCTCCCTCTCCACCCAATCCCTCTGGGTCTTCCCAGTGCACCAGGCCCGAGCACTTGTCTCATGCATCCAACCTGGGCTGGTGATCTGTTTCACTATAGATAATATACACATTGGAGTATCGTAGGGTTTCCTTGGTGACTTAGTGGTGAAGAATCTGCCTGTCAGTTCAGGAGACGTGGGTTCAGTCCCTGGGTTGAGAAGATCCCCTGGAGAAGGAAATGCAACCCATTCCAGTATTCTTGCTTGGGAAATCCCCTGGACAGAGGAGCTTGGTAGGCTACAGTCCATGGGGCCACAAAGAGCTGGACACGACTTAGTGAATGAACAGCAATAACAAACAGCTGACTTACAGCATTGTGTTAGTTTCAGGTGAACGGCAAAGTGATTAACTGTACATACACATGTGTCCCTGCTTTTTCAGTTTCTTTTCCCGTACAGCTTATTACAGAATACTGAATAGCGTTCCCTGTGCTATCCAGCAGGTCCTCGCTCATTATGTATTTTATACCCACTAGTGTGTGTATGTTAGCTCCAAACCCCTAATTTACCCCTTCCCCACCGCCTTTGCCCTTTGGTAACCACACGTTTGGTTTTGAAAAAAACGATCTACTTCTTAATCATTTCCACTTAGCAAGCTAATTCTAATTGTCTTTGAATCAGAAATAAATGAGAATCTTTAAAAAGGCTTTAGTAGTGAAAAATAGACCATTTTAATTTAGTCTTTCTGGGAAAAAAGCAACTAATATGCTGAGGACACGTGGACATCTTCTTTGGTGAACTGTCTGCTCAAGTCTCTTGACCATTTTTCTATGAGTTTCTCAGTTTCTTATTTACTGGTAGAGAAAATTTAACATTCCGGACATGGGTCCTTTGTCAAATATTAATATATGCAAATACCTTCTCCCTTTCTGTGAGTTGCTTTTCACCTTCTTAATGGTGTCATTTGATGAATAGAAGTTCTTGATTTTAATATAGTCTGGTTTATAATTGTTTATTTTATGGTTAGTACTTTTTGTGACAGGTTGAAGAAATTATGCCTACGTCTCGGTCACAGAGTTGGTCTTCCCCTTTCCTGTAAAAGTTTTATTATTTTATCTTTCACCCTTAGAGCTGCAGTCCGTGCAGATGACAGTATATAGTGTGAGGAAGGGTTTAAAAATCACTTTTTAAAAAATACAGTTTTATTTCTTTTTATTTTTGGCTCTCCTGGGTCTTTCTCGCTGCACAGACTCTTCTCTAGCTGTGGAGCACGGGCTTCTCACTGTGGTGGCCCCTCTTGTTTCAGAGCACAGGCTCTGGGGCACTCAGGCTCCGGCAATTGGGGCTCCCGGGCCCTGGAGCTCAGGCGCAGTACTTGTGGTTCATGGGCTTGGTGCTGCACGGCATGTGGGATCTTCCTGGATCAGGGGTTGAACCCACATCGCCTGCATTGGCAGGTGGATTCCTCACCACTGAGCTACCAGGGAAGCCCAAGAATCACTTTTCTTCTGTATGGATTTCCAGTGGTACCAGAGCTATTTATTGTTGGGGAGGGTGGGGTGGGTGGGGGGTGTGTTTGCAGAAACATCGGGTTAGGGGAGCAGGGTGAGCAGGTGGGGGCGTCTTTCCCCCTAATTAGCAGAGCACTTGTCTTGGGGCCTCTGTACCATGATGTCTTTCTCCTAGACCCCAGGCCTTAGGGGTTGTCCTCACGCTACTCCTTGTCAGAAGCCCATGCAAGTGACTGTTCCCGAGTGTTAATAGAAGCTGCCCCTGCCCCTCCCATGTTGGAGCCTGATTGCCCAAAGCTCTGAAGAGCTAGGTGGTGAATGTCCACTGTGAATGCCCCTTTTTGGATGACACACGGCTTTTATTCACTCACTTCTTCATTGATTTATCCACCCACTTCTTCATTGGTTTATCCACCCACTTCTTCATTGGTTTATCCACCCACTTCACTGGTTTATCCACCCACTTCTTCATTGGTTTATCCACCCACTTCTTCATTGATTTATCCACCCACTTCTTCATTGGTTTATCCACCCACTTCTTCATTGGTTTATCCACCCATCCCCGCCCCCCATCCTTCTCTTTTCACTTTCATCTCCCTTACTTCACTTCCTTCCTTCCTCCCTCCCGCTTTTTTTTCTATTTTCCTTCACTCCACGGACACCTTTATGTAAAATCCCAATCCCCTAACCCCGATTTCCTTCTCTAGTCTCTCCTTAGTGTTTAAAACCACCTTCTATCATGTATACCTTCCATACATATTGGTGTTGTTCAGTCACTAAGTCATGTCCAACTCCTTTGTGACTCCATGGACTGTAGCCTGCCAGGTTCCTCTGTCCATGGGATTTCCCAGGCCAGAATACTGGAGTGGGTCGCCATTTCTTCCTCCAGGGGATCCTCCCGACTCAGGGATCAATCCCACATCTCCTGCACTAGCAGGCAGACTCTTTACCACTGAGCCACAAGGGAGCCCATCCATTCAAGTATGTTTTTACTCATTCTTCACTGAGACTTTATTTATATGCAGTAAAATGTGCAGATCGTACACACAAGGTTTGAGAAGTTTGGGCATATGTATACAACCACGTTATCGCCTCCCCAATCAAGATATACCACATTTTCATCACCCCAGAAAGCTCCCTCACGCCCCTTCCAGTCAACCCTCCCTCCAGAGGCAACCATTGTTCTGATTCCTATCACCATAGATTAGTTTTGCCTGTTCTTCAGCTTCACACAAATGGAATCCTACAGCAGCACTGTTTTTTTACTTATTTATCTTGTTTATTGTCTGTCTCCCTGACTGAAACTGTAGGAGTGATTTTTTTGTTCGTCTTGCTCATTGCTGAATCCCTTGCTTCTAGAATAGTGCTAGCACATACATAGTGACAAATTTGTTGAATAAATGAGCAAATGTATAAATAAAGTTATGCGGTAGCCCTTTCACTGACCCATTTGCTCATTTTTTCTCTAGCTGGAGTCAGGATGAAGGTAGGTGAGGGAGCCCCAGAGTCAGAGTGCACCCTGGCTCCACTGCCCATCTGCTCTCTGAACTGGAGAAGTTGCCTCATTTTCTTCATTTGTGAACTGGGAAATGTAAATGGTTCTACCTCAAAAGGTAGAGATCTTACTCTTAGGGTAGGATCGTAGGAGTTGATGCATATGTAAAGTGATTTAGTAAGCTTTCATTAAATGTTAATGATTGTAGTTAATAGATTAATCAACTATTTGCTAACATACCCTTAGAGGTCATCCAGGTTATTCATTCATTTACTTGTGCAACAAATATTTATTAACAACTTGCCTGGTGACACACGTTGGTGTTTAACAATGAATAAGTCTAAGTCCCTCCTTCGTGGAGCCTGGCATTCTGGTGGGAGAGTGTACTAGTTGAGGTACAGGCTAAGCTACTAGGAAAAAATAAACCCAGCAATACAGTTGCTTAAATAACTTAGTTTATTGTATCTTTTTCTTTTAATTAAAAAAAAAATTTTTTTAACCTTGAGTAATACTCCAGAAATGAGTGATTCAGCCCTGCTAGGGCAACTCTGCCATCCTTAGCATGTGACATTTACCTCTGGGTCCATAATGGCTGCTGCAGCTTCTGCCATCTCATCTGCAGCCCACCAAACAGGAAATGGGAAAGGGCAAGAGTAGTGTCTGTTCTTTCCTTTTAAAGCATGATCCAGAAGGGTTCAATGTCATTTTTATTCACGTCCCATTGGCCAGAACTAACTTGTGTGACAAGACCTCACCACAAGGAGGTCTGGGAAACAACCTCTAGCTGACATTTCTAAGAACTTGGGAACTAGTGGTTTGGGGCACGAACTCCATATCCCCAGGTAAACCAGGCTCCTCATGGGGTAGTTTGTGGTATTTCAAAGCAAGAACTGTGAGATTTAGCAAATAAAAATACAGAACATTCTGTCAATTTGAATTACAGGTAAACAACATTTGGGACATACTTATACTAAAAGTCATTCCTGGTTTATTTGAAATACTATGTTTGATCTGTAATTCCTATTCAAAACTCTTCCGTGGGTAGGGCCCATACCTGTCTTCTCTGGGTCTCAGTCCATTCTCGTTCTACGTCCGAAGCCCAGGGACAGTTGAGTCACCCAGGGGTGCTAAGCACTGCAAAGGATGCAGAAAACCCAGACGATGGGGCACCTGCTTCTCGGGGCATAGCCGTCAAGACAGGCAGCTGTCTCTTTCCGTGAATGTGCATTAAACAGAAGCCTGTGGTTTGTCACATGGGACAGCTGGTGCAGGCAGCCTAGAGGCGCCCATCCCAGACGTCTCATCACAGCGAGCTGAGGTCTGCCTGAGAAAACCTCTTAGCCTTGAACTTGGGGTTTTCGTGTGGTGCTGGATCAAGGTCCAGTTCCTTAGAGGAATCCTGGTGGTTTCGTCCCCCAGTCCTGTCTGACTCTTGCGACCCCATGAACTGTAGCCCCCCAGGCTCCTCTGTCCATGGAATTTCCCAGAAGCGCCCTAGCCCTGGTTCAAATCCCAGGTGTGCTCCTACCTAGCTGTGTGACCTTGGGCAAACCACTTTACCTCTCCAAGCCTGGGTTTTCTTACTTGTAAGATGGGGCTCAAGAAAGAGCCCACCTCAGAGCATGCTGGTGAAGGGCGCGTGAGACGGTGACCACGTGATGCTCCTGGTGCACATTCGTCTTGCAGACTAAGATCTGGACTAGCATTGCTTGTCTGCTGCTCCTAACTACTTTTGCTGAGCCTTTGAGGGAACAAAGGATTGGGATGCTTATGCAGGAGGCTTCAGCAGGATGGGGGTGAGAGCGTACATGTCAAAGGGGCAGGGATCATCCTCCTGGCCACCCAAAGGGCTCCGGCAGCCCAGGGCTGGGCTTGGTGCTGTGGGTGTTGAGCCGGCTGGGGACAGATCGGGGCCAGTAGGACCCCGGAGGCCGGCAGCACTGCTGTCCTTGTCCCCCGAGCCCCTGCGCCTTGGTACCCTCTCTCCCAGTCCGGGGTGCCCCTGGTCCCTAGGATGCGCCCCGCTGTGTCCTAGCCCACCACGACCACGGCCACGGCCACGCTGTGGAATTTCCAATTTTCAGCTAATGTGCGGGTCATGACAGAGGCTCAGAGGCCCTGGTCAGACATAATGGCAGAAGAATTGTAAATGTCGCCCCAGTGAATGGCAATGAGGGAGGGCGGGGAGGGGACATTTTCCATCGGCCGCGCACAGGGCCCGGGAATATATTTTCTCTCTGAGTGTGTCGCATTAGATTTCCAGAGGTGCTGGGACTCCAGGTACATGTCATTAGTAACAGTTTGGGCGATAATGAATCCTTTTATTTCTTTTCCTCACAGCTCATGAATACATAACGAGGCCCTGCTCAGGCGCATCTGGCCGGCCCGAGCCTCTGCAGCCTAATCTCATCGGCTCCAATATCCAGGCAGCCCAGCTGGGGCCTGCCTTAAAGGAGCCGCCTGCCCGTTCCTGCCTGGGGACACCCAGCCGGGCAGCTGCGGGGCTGAGCCCTGGCTGAGAGTCTAGCGCCCCTGCAACCCGGGACCTGGAGGAGGGTGGCAGAGTCGGGTGAGGAAGGGGCACCCGGACCCCGACTCAGTGGTGAGCATCACGCGGTGTATCCAGCAGGTGCTCAACAACGCTGCTTCCTGCAGTCACTGCCCGGCGGGGGCGAGCCATCCGAAGGCTTTCCACGGACCCCCTCATGTACAGCGGGCCGCTTGAGCAGGTGGCCTTGGAGGTTATGACCCCATTTTACAGCTGGAGAAACTGGGGGCTAGCAGCGTGAGGGGTTCATCGTGGGCTTAGCAAGGCGGGCCGAGGCGGAGCCCAGCTGGACATCCTTTAGGCAGGTTCCCGGGCCAGGACGTTTTATTAAGTGATTCTTGACTTTATAAAATGTTGCCTACCAAGAATTCAGCTTCTGTGTTCATTGTGAATCTGTGTCGTTTTATCACTTTCCTGAGCAAGTGTTTAGTGGAAACACAAGGAGCTAGCTTTTAAAATGGTTTTCCCAGATGCCTGCAATCAATCTTCTTTTCCAAAAAGCTCCCTCCTCACTCTCCCCCTCTTTGGCCCACCCTGCTTTCCTCATTACACCTGTCAGGCCCTCACATGCTTTCTCTCACCCCACGTTGTGTTTGTTTACAGTTCCCCCGGGATGAGAGCTCTGTGGGAGCAGGGACTTTGGGCTCAGCTGGATCTTCAGTACCAAGGACAGTGCCCGGCACACAGTAGGGGATCAGCCTACACATGCAGAGCAACGAACCAGGTTCTGCCCCAGTCATGGTCACTCAAGGCTGGGCCCTGGTCTCCACGGGCCCCAGGAAGAAAGACCTTCAGGGTGGCAGGCCTCCAGGTCAGCGTGTGGCCTTGTGTCTGGGGCTCTCTGGGAACCTCGGGTGTGGTCAGGCCTGAGCGGCCTCCTGGACGCTGTGTAGGATGGAGCAGGGGTGTGGAGGGAAAGTGCAGATGCTGAGATGACAGTGCCTTTGTGATGGCCGGGTCTCAGCTCCCTAACGGTTCCTCCTCGGGCAAGAGGCAACTGCCCCCCAACCCAGAGCCACAGAACCCTAATATCATGCTGGGACCCAGGCCAGGACATCCATCTATTGAAGGCTTGCCATCTGCCAAGCAATGTTGCAAATATACTGAAAACATTAAAACATACTTAACAATGAAGTCTCTCAGAGAGTCAGTTAGCTATTATCATATACCCCATTCCCTCATGGAAGGAAACAGAGGCGCAGAGAGCTTAGGCAACTTACCCAGGAGCAAATGGCAGAGGTGGGGTTTGAATCCACTGTCTGGCTTCTGTATGAAGTGTCTTAACTATAAGACTCTTCTGCCATTCTGATATGACTTCATAAAAAGGCATACAGCATCTTGAGGACCCTCTCTGCAAAGCCAGCCAACCATCTTTCTGGATCCATGAACACTGAGACATTCCCTATGACTCCACTCCTGAATCTGAGCCGTGCTGGTGTGACGTCTTGGATGGACCAGGGGCTGGGAGGCAGCGTGAGCTGTGTGGGCAGGCAGACCTGGGCTGGAATCTTGGATCTGCTACTTAGAGCTGCGTGATCTTGAGCAAGCCACTTGGCTTCTCTGTGCCTTGGCTGCCTCAGCTATAAAATGGGGATGATACAGTTCTACCTCATAGGGCTCTGGGGAGGATCAATGTGCCAACATGTGACCGTGGTGTGCAATGAATATTAGGTTTTTCTAGAAGAAGCGTGAGGAGGGGTGGGGGAGGCCCTCTGGTTAGGGTTCCACCGCGGCCTTGTCACAGGGATCATCCATCATGACCTCTTCCCTCACCACTTCCACTGCCCTCAGTTCCACCACCTTCACGGTGACCACCCTCATCAGGCCCTGACCAGATGAGTATTCGTTAACTACCTACTGTGTGCCAAGTCCTGGGACTGACTCCTGTGTGTATTACCTCATGCAAGGCTTGCAAAACCCTGAGGGGAAGGCATCACTATTCCTATTTGATAGACAAGGAAACTGGGGCTCAGAGAGGTTAAGCAATTTGCCCAAGGCCACACAGCGGGTACAAGGAAGAGCCTGAATTCAAAACTGAGGTCTCACTCCAAAACCCATGATCTTAACCAGTCTAGCACGGCCTCCCTTCCACCTCCCCATCTCTGACTCCTGCCCCTGAACGTCTCCCGGGCTAAGAAGCCTTCCCAGATTAAAGAACAGAGGGGGAATGAATGCCCCACCCCCTTGCCATCACCTGACACTTGCCCACTGTCCGAGGTGTGTCTTGCACAGACTCTGAGCCTTCCCTTTCAGGGCCGTGACTGAGAGCTGAGCGTCTGGAGGGCAGGCACAGTCCATGCAGGCTAAGGAAGGCCAGGAGATGAATGTCAGAGCCTTGACGTCCAGCCCTGACCCCTAAGGTGCCAGAGCCCTTTACCTGAGCCTCACCTCTGGCTTTGCCATCTCCGCCACGCACTTGTGGGGAGGCAGTGTGATCGAGGGGGTCACCCTGAGAGGAGGGAGAAGTCCTCAGTCTGGGCTCTAGCTCGGCCACTTTTAGCTCACATGGACCTTCTGGCCAATGGCCCCTTGTGACTCAGTTTCCTCATTTATAAAATGGGCACAATAATACCACTTCCTGTGCAGGTACCGCGCGGGCTCAGAACTGCGGTCTGTACTTGGAAGATCTCAGTAAACATCAAGCTAAAATGATAGTAAGCATTATTTTATTTCCTTCTCTTCAGGCATCTCTGCCCTGAGGCCCATGCAGTCAGGGCCCTGCCTACATCTTGCTTGCTTGCCTGCCTTGCCGTATTCACTCGTTAGCCTGTTTCACGAGAGTTGCCCGGATAAGTCTTCTGAGATCGCATCTCTGATCCTGTCAGTGCCGTCTCCAGGAACCTTCAGTGGCTCCCTATCATCACCAAGACGGAGACCTAACCAGTTACCCCGGCTGTCACACCCTTCACAAACAGTCGTCAGCCTCCCCGTCCAATGGGACCCTCACACGGCCCCAGGCAAGCCCTCCACTCCCCGCAGGCACCTACCCCATGCGTGGCCTGTCCTGCCTTGGCGGCATGGCTCTTGCTGACTCCCCTGCCAGGAATGCCTTCTCCCCCTTCCAGCTTGAGGGTCACCTCCTCCAGGAAGTGGTCCCTTAACCTGACCTACCCGAGCCTCTGCTTTCTCATCGGTCCAGTGTGCCCGCTTTGGGGGTTTCCATGACAACTGGATGTTCTCCAAGAACCAAAGGACTTTGAAAACCGTCACTACGGGGCATCCTCTCCTGATCCCCTCTCCGGTCGCCCAGCACACAGCAGCGCCCGCTGAAGAACAGCCTTGAACAGGAGGGAAGCTCCTCGGATGCCGTCTGGTAAGGACCCCCGCCTGCGCCCTGCACAACCTCTCCCAGCCTCGTTGTTGACTTTGGCACGTGGCCCTCACCTGGGCTGCCGTGACTGGCCTGGAATTTCAAGCTGAATTTGATTTGACCTGTTCCGCGGGGCTGGCCCCTAAACCAAACCATATTCCTGCTGAGGCCCCCGTGCCCAGGGATCCCCGGGGAGTTGGGGATGGAGCCTGGCTGGGCCACCGCCTGGGGTCACCTTCACCAAGCCCTGCCCAGCGCTCCCTCCTGAACTAATTCCATAATCCTACCTCCTGCCTGGCCCCGGCGGCTCAGGAAGGCTTCTCTGGCCGGCTCTGATCCCACCTTCCTGCTCAGCCTGGGCCCGCGGCCCCTCAGCCCCTCAGCAGCCCACTCGAGGGCCCCGCTGGGGTTCTGAAACTCATTTAGCACCCCCGCCCCCAGACCCCCAGCCAGGCCTTGTAACAGGATCCAGATGTGCCCGCCCCTGTCCCCAGGGTCCCTGTGATAATCCGTGACAGTCGAGGGGCCAGCAGGGGCTGGTGCAGCTGCTGGGAGAGAGGACGGATGTGGGGTATGCAGCCCAGGGCCCAGGGTCTGTGGAGGAACATATACCCCAGCCCAGGCAGCCCTGGTCCAAGCAGCTCTGCCCTCCCCCGGAAAGCGTCCTCATCTCCCCAGGGGAGGATCCAAGTGCTGTGTGACCTTAGGTGGGTTGTGGGCCTCTCTGAGCCTCACCTGCTTCATTGCCTGCTGGACCAGCTCCGATCTCACCGAATTGCTCTGCATGGGGGAAGGGCTGTTCTGGCACAGGAGACTGGCACATAGTAGGTACTCACGAAACAGTCTCGGGGAAGTCACAGCATCACTTAGAGCTTACTTCCTCACCTACAAAATGGAGATGACAGTGTCTGCCTTTCAGGGGTTCTGGGAGGGCAAGCTCAGAACAGGGGTCCAGCCAATGGCAGAGGCTCGCCTCTCGCCTTCCAGGCTCCTTGGCCAGCCCTGACGAGGCAGAGGAGGGGCCGGCCATCCCCTGGAGTCTGTGTTAGTGGTCCCTCATCCAATGGATCATTCGGATCAGAAGGACCTGGCTTCCAGTCCGAGGTCTACCTCCAGTCGAGTCCCTTCCCCTGAGGGCCTCCGTTTCCTATCTGAAACATGACCTCTTCTAAGCATCTTGGAAACATAGTTGATGCTCCATGGATATCTGCTGAATGACCATCAGGATGCCTTCCGTCATTTTCCCTCTTCCTCCTTTCTGAGCCCACCACCCCCCTGGATCTGAGCCACTTTCCCCAGACTCTCATGGGCACCCCCACTCAACAGAGGAGGGGCGGGGGTCAGCTGACAGGTCAGGAGGACAGCCCTGGAGTGACCTCCTGGCCTTCCCAGACTCCCTGCAGGAGATGCCGGGGGGACAGAGTGGGAGACTGAACTTTGGGTCCCTCAGCCTCTCTGTGCCACAAATTGCTCCCTGGAAGTAGAATTAGAGTAGTTCCCATGACCCGAGCCCTCTCAGGGGCCTGGCAGCACACCAGGGCCTTTACGAGTCTGCTCTCCTCTTATCTAGATCAGGGATGCTCAGAGAGGTTGGCAGCAGCTGGGAACGGGAAAGAAATGCACATTGCCCAGCTCCGCTTGACCCACTGAATCTCCAGGTCTGGAGGTGGGGCCCAGCTGTCTGCATTTTGAGAAGCCCTCCTGGTGATGCTTGCTGGGAACTCAAGCAGAACCACAGATCCACATACGCCTCCTCCTCTTTCTGGCCCCAGGCCCTCTTGTCCACAGTTCCTCAGAGGCATCCTTTAACAAGCCCCTTCCTCTAGGGAACTACAGAGGGTGAGATGGTTGGATGGCATCTCCGACTCAGTGGACATGAGTCTGAGCAAGGCTCTGGGAGATGGTGAAGGACAGGGAAGCCTGGCGTGCTGCGGTCCATGGGGTCACAAAGAGTCAGACACAGCTGAGCGACCGAACAACGACAGCCCTCTCCTCAAGACCTCTGCTCCCCAGGCTCTCCGGTGTTACTGACTGTGCTCTTCTCTGGTCTGGAGTCAGCAGCTTTTGGCCACACAGGGTCCCTGCAGAGAGATGCCCTGTCCAGATGTATCCCTCAGTGCATCCCCAGCTGCAGAGAGCATACTCTGCTCTTTGAGGCTGGTCTGCCACCAGCCTGTCTTTTATACGTGGACAAATGCCTGGCAGCCATCAACATACCAACCCTGGCCCATCATGCGTGGCCTGGAGAAATGAAGCGATTTAAAGCACCCGTAGTCTGAGTTTCTTAACCTCTCTGGGTCTCATTTTCTCATATTTAAGACAGAGATAACAATACCCGTTTCTTTAAGATGATTGCAAGAATTAAAGATAATATGAGTAAAGCTTAGAACAACATCTGCCATGTAGCGTGTACTGTATATGTGCTAGAAATTGCGGCTCTGTGTCCTGTCCACGCCCCCTGTATCCTGTCCCCGCCCCCGTGTCCTGTCCCCGCCCTCTGTGTCCTGTCCCCGCCCCCTGTGTCCTGTCCCCGCCCTCTGTGTCCTGTCCCCGCCCCCTGTGTCCTGTCCCCGCCCTCTGTGTCCTGTCCCCGCCCACTGTGTCCTGTCCCCGCCCCCTGTGTCCTGTCCCCGCCCCCTGCGCCCTGTCCCCGCCCCCTGTGTCCTGTCCCTGCCCCCTGCGCCCTGTCCCCGCCCCCTGCGTCCTGTCTACGCCCACTGTGTCCTGACCACGCCCCCTGTGTCCTGTCCCTGCCCCCGTGAGTCCTGTCCCCGCCCCCTGCGTCCTGACCACGCCCCCTGTATCCTGTCCACGCCCCCTGTGTCCTGTCCCCGCCCCCTGCATCTTGTCCCCGCCCCCTGTGTCCTGTCCACGCCCCCAGTCTTCCCTGCTTCTCCTTCCCTCCATGGTACCAGGCCCAGCAGGCAGACTGGGTTACTATGACTCCCTGAACCTGTTGTTCTTTCCCGTGTCTCCATTCCTTTGCACAAGCTGTAATTTCTGGGGTGTTTTTCGCTCTTTACCTAGAATTGCCCCTGCTTGCCCACCCTTCCCGCTCCCATGAATGATGGTTCTCCACTCACAGCCTGGTCGTCTTAGCTGCCCTCCTCACCCATCCACCAACACATACTCTGATTCTTCCCTCCAAGCGCTCAGTTCCTGGGCTCTTAAATGCCCTTGATTTCTGGCTTCTCTCCTAAGACGTAAGTTTCTTGAAAGCAGAGTCTGGGTCTTATTTATCTCCATACTGTGGCCAGCTTTTAGTGGGTGTTTAATAAATGCTTGTGGAGTAAAGATTAGGAGTGAATTTTAAAAGATGCATTAGAGTTACAGGGACTAAGAAATGAAGATCTTCCAAATATAGGTAGTGAAACAGGCAGGAAAATACGGACGATGAGATCCCACGTAATCACCCTCCCCAAACTGCATTTCTGTGTATACATGTTGAATGCCGGACTTCCCTGGTGGTCCAGGGTTAGGAATCTGTGCGACAATGCAGGGGATCTGGGTTTAATCCCTGGTCCAGGAAGATTCCACACGCCGCAACTACTGAAGCCGGCGCTCTAGAGCCAGCGCTCTGCAACGGAGAAACCTCCACAATGAGAAGCCTATGCGCCAAAACAAAGAGCAGCCACCGCTTGCCGCAACTGGAGAAACCCCACGTGCCTCAGTGAAGACCCGGTGCGGCCAAAAATAAGTAAATAGGTTTTTTAAGTTATTAAAAATTTATGTGGAATGCTTAGAAAGGAATCTGGAAGAGTGAACACCAAAGTCATAACAGGCACGGACTTGGGCAAGGAGACTAATTTCAATAGCGAATGAAGGGATCTCTGTCGCCTTGTCTTGTTTGAATTATTATGGAAAAGTGAATTGTTAGTTTGTGTATTAAAGACAAAACAGTTCTCCTCCTCCTGTAAAAAGGCTGATGTGGAACCCTGGCCTCACTCTGCTCCAGACTCAAGCTGGATGTGCCATGCCAAGCCTTTTCTACCATGGGGCCTTTGCACGTCCCATTCTTTCTGCCCAGAATGCCTTTCCCCAGCTTCTAGGTGGCTGTCTTCTCTGCATCGATCAGGTATCTGTAAATTCAGCCTCCTCAGAGGCTCCCAGTGCAGCCCTGTCATCCCTTCCCTGAGCCCTCTGCTTTTTTACCATGTTGAGCACGCCTGCAGTTCTTCCTGTTCATCTCTATTTGCCCAGTGACTTACTCTCTGTCTCTGCTTACTACAGCATGAGCCCTCTGGGGTCAGGAACTGTGACTGCATTGTCCCTGCTGCAACTCTGGGATATTGTGAGAGCTCATGTAGAAGCTGATGAATTAATAAGATCCACTTTAATTATTATTATTATTATTATTTTTTGATCCAGGGTTCTTGAGCTTTTGGAGTTTCTCTCTCTCCTTTTATCTTCTCTAGTTCAAACCTTGACCATCAGATACTAACCTGCCCTTGGAGCTCCGAGGGTCTCACTAACTCAGGCTCCTTTAAAGAACTGCCCAATGGTCCATATAAGGTTTTCAGGCAACCACAGCAATGAAATGCAAACCTAATCCTGTGAAACCCCAAAACTTCTCAGAAGAGATGGTTCAGGGCCTGTTCTGTTCAGCTCGTGGCTGGTAGTGACAGCGTACCTGTGCTTTCAAGACCCATATGTTCTTTGTTTTCCTTAAGTGTCAGAAATTTGCTATTGACTCAGACATCCACCTAATTCAAATTTCAAAAGAACAAAGACATCTCTCCCTGTTGCCCTTTCTATGTGGCAACCTGTGTAAACAGCTTCTCATGTGGCTGCCCGAGATTTTTTCCTATATGTTCTAGCAAGTGCGGACATATATGTTCTAGTTTTCCTCTTCCATACACATACAAATGGTGATCTATCATACACATACAAATGGTGATCTATCATACACAAATGCATCGTTCTGCATTTTTTTAACCTAACAGAAGAACTTGGAGATCTTTCCATGGTGAATAACTAAAGGGCATCCACGTATTTCCCTGTGGCAGCAGAGAGGAGAGAATGCTTTCTTATATGCAGTGATCCCGTTGGTGTTTACCAGGCTCCTGCTTAGTGACTGAGCCTAGAGGCCATTAAGGTCAGGGGACCATGGTTTGAGTCCCAGCTTTGCCACTGGCCCTTGAGCGAGCTGCCTAAGTGGAGCCCACGTGCCCATCTACAAAGGGGACAATCCCAGCATCTGCCTGCTGAGAGGTGGCCAGGACCAAGTAAGGTCATGAGTGTCAGGGTCCTAGTTCTTACGCATATGGTGTTCAATAAATGGTGGCTGCTTTGGCAAATATTATTAATTATAAAAATAAGTATTATCGTTCAGTCCCGTTTGCTCAGCCCGGAGACGAGGGTTGTGGACACTGTGACTTGGGTGTCCTGTTGAAACTAGGACCTTCTGTTTACTCTCATCTTCTTAACTGAAGTATTGTTGATCTACAATGTTGTGTTAATTTCTGGTGCATAGCACACTGATTCAGTTATGCACACATATATATTTTTTCATGTTCTTTTCCATTGTGATTTATTACAAGATATTGAATATGGTTCTCTGAGTTATACGGCAGGACCTTGTTGTTCATCTAATTTGAATACAGGGGTTTGTATCTGTTAATCCCACACTCTTAATTTATCCCTCCTGTACCCCCATTCCCCTTTGATAACCATCAATTTGTTTTCTAAGTTTGTGAGTCTGTTTGGTAAATAGGTTTATTTGTATCATATTTTGGATTCTGCATATGAACAGCATATAAATATATAATATTTATCTCTGTTTGACCTTACTTAGGATCACAGTCTCTAGGAGCATCCATGGTGATGCAAATGGCATTATTTGCCATTCTTTCTTGCGACTGAGTAGTATGGAATCCTCTACTTAGAAGAAGCTGTGCTGATGGCTCGTCGAAGGTGGCCTTCATGCATCTGGGCAGGTAGGACCCTGGGAGACCATCCACCACCCCCTACCACCGCTTCACAGATAATGGGGGAGGAGCAGGGACCAGCGAATGAGCCCAGGCATCCTCTTTGAGTGTCAGGAGACAATGGGGTGAGAGCTTTCCTGGGCAGCCTCACAGCTGTTTTTCAGTTCTTAGTCACTGGACACATTTAGGCTTGAAGTTCTTTGAATTTTGTTAAATTCTTTTTCTCCTTTTTCCTTCTCCTCGTGGGGGTAACTTCTGCTTTCCTTGGGGAACTGTCATTAGTAAGAGGTGTAAATGACGAACAGGGCATCCCCGGCCAGTCTTTCTCCTCACATTTATTCCTTCTCTGCGTTTTGCTTTATGAGTTTCTAGTTATCAGAGTAAGAGAGCATCTGTTTGGAGAGTAAAAATTGAATCTGTAATTCCATTCTCAGTGGACATTTTTATGAACACTTTAACACATTTTTTAAAAAGTTTTTTATATTCGCGTGTAGCCAATTAACAATGTCGTGAGAGTTTCAGGGGGACAGCAAAGGGATTCAGCCATGTGTGTGCCTGTATCCATTCTCCCCCAAACTCCGCTCCCATCCAGGCTTCCACATAACGCTGAGCAGAGCTGCCTGTGCTGTCCACACATCCATTTTAAATACAGCAGTGTCGAACACTTTTATACTAGCCCTCCCTGTCTGCCTTCTCTGCACTTCAACACATTGGAGATCATATCAGAAAGAGAAGTTTTCTGTTCTAAAACGTTTGGTTCATCGTTGGAACATCCACTTCCCTGTGTTGTTAAAAATGTCGTAAATGTCCATTTTAAAGGCTGCAGGATAGCTAATTGAGTGGAAATACCATATTTCCCATAACTATCTCCCTATTGTTGCACTTCAGGGTTCTTCTCACTTTATTTCAGTTTTCTGGGTGTTCACTTAGAGAGAACTTTGACCCCATCATAGGTTTTTTTCTCCCCCTGAGGCTTGGATTTCCAGGGGTGGAATCCCTTGGCCAGTGATTATGAAGACGTTCAAGGATCTTGATTCTTCCCATTTCTTCCTCCTCCAATCAGTTTTATTTTAATGTGTGGCTTAGCCAATCCTTCCTCCATAACAGATAGGGCTCTGACCCGAGAGGCATAAATTTCACATTTGCTTTCCCTAAAGCGTCCCTGAAGTCCCTGAAGCCAGGACCATTAGTACTTAGTTTAGATGACTTTCCAAGGCACCCAGGATGGCCCTTCCCCACCGTCAAGGCAGCTCAGTGAAGGATAGAGAACTCCGTCATGTGCAGCAGACTTGTCCCCACCCATTCCCAACACCAACCCCATCCCCGTCGTTTTGTAGCTGAGCACTGAAGAGTTGATGCTTTTGAACTGTGGTGTTGGAGAAGACTCTTGAGAGTTCCTTGGAGATCCAACCAGTCCATCCTAAAGGAGATCAGTCCTGAATATTCATTGGAAGGACGGATGCTGAAGCTGAAACTCCAATACTTTGGCCACCTGATGCAAAGAACTAATTTCTTAGAAAAGACCCTGGTGCTGGGAAAGATTGAGGGTGGGAGGAGAAGGGGACAACAGAGGATAAGATGGTTGGATGGCATCACTGACTCAATGGACATGAGTTTGGGTAAACTACAGGAGTTGGTGATGCACAGGGAGGCCTAGCGTGCTGCAGTCCATGGGGTTCCAAAAGTGTCGGACATGACTGAGCGACTGAACTGAATTGAACTGATCTTGCAAAAGAGCTTAGCCAAACTGATCATCCATTATTTTAAAATAGAGTTAATCCTCCACTTCATCAGAATGCCAGCTGGTGATTTCCTAAGGTTGCTAAAGTTCTAAGAGGACTTTGCTTTCAGTCATTCATTTACTTGATACATATTTAATTGATGCTGAGTCAGGTTCTAGATTTGGTTCCCCATCCCCACAGTTCCATTTACGTTCATTGGTTCAACAGAGGCATGAGCTGGGGTGAGACAGTCATGGGTGTGGTACTTGGGCAAGTCACTGAACTTTTCTGAGTTTTTGTTTTCTCATCTATAAATTGGGAACTATAATGGTAGCTATAAGGTGTTATAAGGATTAAATGATAAATATATCACATGTACTTCAGTTCAGTTCAGTTCAGTCACTCAGTCGTGTCCAACTCTTTGCGACCTCATGGACTGTAGCATACCGGGCCTCGCTGTCCATCACCAACTCCTGTAGCTTACTCAAACTCATGTCCGTTGAGTCAGTGATGCCATCCAACCATCTCACCCTCTGTCATCCCCTTCTCCTCACGCCTTCAATCTTTCCCAGCATCAGGGTCTTTTCCAGTGAGTCAGTTCTTCCCATCAGGTGGCCAAAGAATTGGATTTTCAGCTTCAGCATCAGCCCTTCCAATGAACACCCAGGACTGATCTCCTTTAGGATGGACTGGTTGGATCTCCTTGCAGTCCAAGGGACTCTCAAGAGTCTTCTCCAACACCACAGTTCAAAAGCATCAATTCTTTGGTGCTCAGCTTTCCTTATAGTCCAACTCTCACATTCATACATGACCACTGGAAAAACCATAGCTTTGACTAGATGGACCTTTGTTGCCAAGGTAATGTCTCTGCTTTTTAATACGCTATCTAGATTGGTCATAGCTTTTCTTCCAAGGAGCAAGCAATTTCATGGCTGCAATCACCATCTGCAGTGATTTTGGAACCCCCTAAAATATATGACACGTGTACTTAGTAAGCATCCATGGAATGTTAGCTGTAATAGTGATCATTAGACTGTTATCACATTGCATATGAGGGTCTCAAACAACTGGTAAGACAGTCCTCTGGCTCCATGTTCAGGTTGACCAATTGCCTTAACTCTGTCCCAGTTGCGTGACTGTACAGGGAAGGGAGAGGCTGATATTACCTGGGTACCTACCAGAAGGTTCTCCAGGGCTTGTTCATGGGACTTGTTTGCCTGCCTCCCTCATCCCCAGAGTCTGGTCACCCTCCTGTACATGAGAGAATCGGATACAGGGGAGTTGAAGATTACAGGGCTTCAGTGGAGACCAGACAGACTGCATGTTGGAGCGAGGCAACGCCTGCATGTTAGAATAACGTCATAATCAAGGGTGACAATCTTATAATGTTAGGATGTTAAAATGACTCAATGTTAGAATGTGTGGATATTATAATAACCGATAGAGCATTACACTAGAAGAACTTTGGTTCTGGAAGGGCTTGTTAAAGAGGATCTGGTCTTTCACTGAATCTGTAGGTGGACAAAGCCACAGGAAAAAAAAGGCAGTATAACTTTTGGCAGATTGGTGGTTGTGCTTTTAGAACTGTGAGAAGGAAAATTCAGAACTGAACTGGCATCATATTTATAAGCATGCTATGGTGTGCATGTGGGAACAGAATTCAAAATTAGAATGTTTTTAAGATTTAAAAAATTTGACCATTTAAAAGAACGTTGGTTTGGGGTGGGCTGTTTGGGGTTATTTGTCTGTCCTGCGAGCCCTGGGCACAGCATTCATGGTCCCTCTTCCTTTTCTTGGGAGGCTTGTGGAAATATGGGCAGACCATTGATTTCAGCCCAAACCTTCACTCTACAGGTGAAGATGAGGAGGTTCAGAGACAACAGTGATCTGGTCAAACCACATGGCGGCGGGTGGGGGTGATGAGTGGGGGTGGGGTGAGGGGGTGGGCACTGCAGAATCACAGGTGGAGGCCGAGCTCCAGACTGTGCCCTTCTCCCTGTATCCCCACCCCCACTGCTTCACTGCTCCCTGGGGCATGGTCTGAGCAGAGTGCTGGGTAAGTCTGTCTCCTCTACTGGGCATCAGTGAATTCTGCCTTGGAATAAAGCTAGTTGTGTATGTCATTTGCAACCCACTAGCTGTTGACATGCCGTTGGTTCCTGGGGTGTATCTTATTTGGCAATACCTTTTTGCTAGAAGAAGTAAGCAGTATGGAAAAGATGATCATCTGGTCTACCTAGAACACTATGGCAGTTTTCAAATTTTTTAAAATTATTTTAATTGGAGGATTATGACAACATTGTGATGTTTCCCCATACATCAGTGTGAATCAGCCATAGACACACATTGTCCTCGCCCTCCTGCACCCCATCCCCCCAGGTCGTCACAGAGCACCAGCTTCAGAGCCAGAGTTTTCAGCTCTGCCACTTCCCAACTGTGTGATCTTGGGCAAAAAACCTAACCTCTCTGTTATGCAGGTTTTCCATCAGTTAAGCAGAGTTAATAGTAGCCTTATAATATTGTTGTGAAGATTAAATGAGATAATGACCCTTGCATAGTGCCTGTAACAGAGAGTAGATACTTAATAAACACTATTCTATATATAGTGATAGTTTGTGATAATTTATAATAATATATAAACTTTCCTTCCTGCTTCCCCTCAGCTCCTACCACCCCCTCCCTGAATGTTCACACATTCATCTTTCAATACCCTCGTGTCTGCTTCAGGCAGAGTGACTTAACTCAGCCCCAAATACCAACATGTTTCTCAGTGATAGACATTAAAGGGCTTGGGGTTTCTTGATGAACTGGAAGAATTTTTCTTTCAATATCTTAAAATCCCTTTGCAAGTTGGGAGCCTCTGCAGGAGAAGGCGGAAAGTCACACCTGCTGAAGTCTTGCCACGCGCTCTCAAAGTCAGTTCTCATAGCCTCTATGCAGGAGACATGTCATTACCTCCAACCTCCAGGTGAGAAAACAGAGGCACAGAAGCCAATTAATTTGGTGAAGATCAGAGATCAAGAAAGAGATGGCAGTTAGGGTCTGAAACTCTGAGTGCTTGACCCTGAAACCTATATTCTTTCCACTGGAACAGCCCATTTTGCTTTCTGAGCTGGAACATGACCTGGTTTTCATCTGGCCCTGGGGTCAAGAGGCAGGTGAGAGGGTGGATGATAAGGCAGGACGGGTCAGAGGGAGAGGATGTGGTCCAAGCTCACCAAGTCCCAGGAGGTATTTTCCCAACAAATAGCTGGATGGCAGGGCAATGGGTCTGGAATTGCTTTGGCAATTTCCTGCGTTGGTCTAGAATACCTGGTTACTTCCTCTGTGACATGCTGAGTGTGTGAGGTCCTCCACACAGAGCACTTACAAGATGGGACCTAGTTGAAGCAAGTGAAAGTGCTTGGAAAACAAAGGTAAATGTACTGAGAAAAAGCCAGGGCCTCTAAGCCCTGCATCTTGGCATCCCCGTTTCTCCTCAGGCCCTGGTACCTCTCAGGGAGAAGGTAGGAGGACGGCCACGCTGCAGGGAGGAGGGCTAGGCCAGGCTCTTGACTAGCCCAGGATGGACTGGGCACAAGCCTGAGTTACCCGCGAGGAGGGAAAGGCAGGACGCGGCTGGAGGAGACACGAAGTGAGAATGAAGTCGGAAGTCACAGCAGGTAAGAACCACGGCTTGAGGACAGCAGCTGGGGGCCTGGGAGGGCTAAAGCCCCAACGAAGAGAGTGGATCCCCGCAGGAGGCTCAGAACCGAGACGGAGAACCGAGTGTGAGGTCGGAGGTCCGCGCTTAGGTGGTGTGCATGCGGGTCTAATGGCCCAAGAGGTCGCCCAAAGCGCAGGCCAAAGGGATGGGTTGTTCAAGATGGCAGGGTTCACAGACACAGGGCGAAGATGGATTCCTGCGGGAATGACCTTCATCAAGGTCACCCAGCTTGGGCAACAAACAGAGAACCCCACCCAGGAACTAGGACCCGCTGGCGCCTCCTGCAGCCACGTCTGCCGAACCCCAAAGTTCTCTACCTGAGCCCCAGGGCTGGAGCAAGCCCCAGGCAGCGGCTGCTCACCCTTTCGTCTCCGGCCATAAGGAGACAACAGAATGGAAAAATAATTAAAGAATAAGAGTGGAGGCTGGGGAAGGGGGGGCGGTGCCTTGGTAGGGGGGAGAGCGGAGGGCTGGGGAAGCGATTTCCAGAGCAGAGAGGGATGGAGGGTTGGCGAGGCTGGCGCTGAGATAACCAACAGATGCGATTCTTCAGATAAGCGTAGCAATTTAGATAAATCTCAGGCTTTGGCGCTGGTCGCCTGCGTCCCCTCTCCTCCGTCTGCCTTTTTTCAATTTTATCTCTGAGCCAAGGGAGGGGGAGGGGAGGGGAGGGAACTCAGAGGGGTGAGGAGAAGGGAGGCGGGAGGGCAGCGAGGGGGGGCCAACTTCATCTTCAGGGACTTTGGCTTTTCTTTTTAATGTGTTTTTCCCAGAAGGTGGGAAATGCCAACACACACTCGGAGACCTAGAAGGCGGCCTATGTTTTTTAAAAAGCGGCGGACAAAAATCAAAATATTTGAAAATGTATTTCATGGTAATTATGTCATATTTCATGGGCTGGTGCCACTACTGAAAGAGAGGCTGAATGCCTTAATTTGTATAGAAATTGTAATCATTTGTTCATTTCAAGGTGAAAATTGCATTTTTTAATTTAAATTGTATCCTGCATGATAGTCTATTATCTAGTAAAATTGTCTCCATGTCTGAATGCCTTATATGCAGCTGCAATGCTTGTTACAAATCCACTTATATTCATAAAAGCAGGTGGACATCTCAGGAAATGGAAGCCGTCGTGCGTGCGTGCGTGCGGGTGCGTGTGGATGCGGCGGCTGCCCTTGCCCATCGCACTCCGGTCCCCTCCCGCATGCCGCCTCCACCTCCGACTCTCAAGTCAGCATTTCCAGATCGGCTTAACAAATGATAATTAGTTGGAATAAATGAGGAAGCTGCACAGTGGGGAGGAAGGAGCCGGGGACTGAGTCAGGGCGCAGGGCAGGCTCTCTCCTCCTTACGTTCTACCCTGGGGGGAGGGGGGGGCGTTGCAGCTTTGATTCTGCTCTGAGCCTCAGTTTCCTGTCTGTAAAGGCAGACGTTTGACTTCCCCTGAGTGAAGGGTCTGTGCTTATTCGGCAACAGGGTAATTAAGAGTCTGGTTGTTGGGATTTCCTTGGTGGTCCGGTGGTTAAGAATCCGCCTTCCAGTGCAGGGATGTGGGTTCGATCTCCGATTCGGGAAATAAGAGGCCACAGGCCTCGGAGCAACTAAGCCGCTGTTCCGCAGCTAGAGTCCCTGCGCTGCTACGCAGGATCCTGCAGGACCCAACAAAGATCTCGCTGCCGCAGCTAAGAGCTGAACAGTCGGGTTGTCTTTGCCCTTGCGGGCTGTGTGACCCGACACAAATTCCTTAACCTCTCTGAGACTCAGTTTTCTCATCTTTAAAATGGGGCAATGACAAAATCTGCTTCATCTGGTTGTTGTCAGCAAAGGAGGGCCAGTAGACCAAATCCACCTGTCACTTGTCTATACAGCCTGCCAGCTTCTAGGGGTTTCTACGTTTTTTTAAATGTTGAAAAAGAAATTGGAAGCAGAACAACATATTGTGACATAAGATTAGATAGATTCAAATTTAAGTTCTGTAGATAAAGTTTTGCTGGAACACAGACAGGCTCAAGGGTTTAGCTATGGCTGCTGTCACCCTGTATCAGACTGAGTGGTTGTAACAAAGCCCATATCGCCTGCAAAGCCTAAAATGTCCACTATGGGCCTTTATAGGAAGAGTTCGCCAACCTTCAAAATAACTTAATAAAGTGCTCAGCCCAGCATCTGGGATGTCAGAAGCATCAATCCTTGTTAGCAGTTAGTATAGGCTGGGAGATTTAAGGAAGTTTGAGTGTCAGGAAGACAATCAGTCAACCAGAATTTATACAATAGTTACCATCTGCTCATAGATACAGAATTTCTCTTTGGGACAAAACCAGAATTGGGGGGACCTCATTTTCCCAGGGGAATTTTACCCAGAGTTTAGAAAAATTCCATTGCATTTTTAAAAATCAAGAAGTGCCAGAAGGGATCCTGGAGCAGAATTAAGATGGTCTTTTCCATCCACCTACTCTGGGCCTTAATTTTCCATGTAAAATGGATCCCTTCCAGCAAAAGGTACAACTCCAAGTCCCCCATACCACGTGCATGTGTAAAGGGTCAGCATGCTCCTGGGCAGATAGCTGCTGCCCAGATGGTAGATTTCTTGCTCTCCTTTCACTGCGATAGTTTCCTTGGCCATTAGAGGATCCTGTTCAGAAGCACTTACTTCCATCTTTGGCTTCCCAACCATGGAAGCCCAGGTGGTCCTCGTGGTAGAGAACCTGCCTACCAGTCAGGAGACACAAGAGACACAGGTTTGGGAAGATCCCCTGGAAAAGGGCACAGCGACCCACTCCAGTATCCTTACCTGGAGAATCCCATGCACAGAAGAACCTGGCAGGCTACAGTCCATGGGGTCGCAAAGAGTCGGACACGACTGAAGCAACTTCGCTCGCATGCAGAAAAAGCCCACTCGGCTTCCCAGGTGGCCCTTGTGATAAAGAACCTGTCTGCTAATGCAGGAGACCTAAGAGACTTGGGTTCAATCCCTGGGTTGGGAAGATCCCCTGGAGAAGGGCATGGCAACCCACTCCAGTATCCTTGCCTGGAGAATCCCATGGACAGAGGAGCCTGGTGGGCTACCGTCCTTGGGAACACGAAGAGTCAGACACGACTAAAGCACCTTACTTACCATGCACGCCGTCCCATCTTTTAGTCCAGCTCGTTCCTTTTTCCCCTCACTCTTTCCCTCCCACCTTCCCTTTTCCCCTCTCTTCTTCACTTCCTTCTTTCCTTGCCTCCTTCATCAAACAATTTCCAAGCATCTTGTTGTCCCAGACACTGTCTTGAAGGAGGCTCTATGTGGTCCCTCTTAATTCCAAGCTCCCTTCAGCTAAGGAGAAAGACTCTTACACTCAAACACAAGCTAAATGTCTTTGGTGAGTGACTGAGTCTCTGAGTCTTATTTCCCCAATGAGAAAATGAAACTAATAATTTTCCTGTCTGTCATAGGATTATGGGGGAGGATTCAAAGAGATGATATGTGTCAAAATGCCTTGTCAACTGTAAAGAGTCACACAATTGTTATTTAAAAATTTATCTTTTTCAGGACTCAGGCTGCAGAAGACTTGCCCAAGACCACACAGCTAAAAAGTAACCAAATGAGTTTAACACTAATGCCTGATTTGTGGACTGCAGGTTTTTGTGTCCTCTCAAAGTGATGGTGTTTGGAGATGAGGTCTTTGAATAATTAAGGTTAGAGAAGAAGACTCTTGAAAGTCCCTTGGATTTCAAGGAGATCCAACCAGTCCATCCTAAAGGAAATCAGTCCTGAATATTCATTGGAAGGACTGATGCTGAAGCTAAAACTCCAATACTTTGGCCACTTGTTGTGGAGAACTGACTTATTTGAAAAGACCCTGATGCTGGGAAAGATTGAAGCAGGAGGAGAAGGGGACAACAGAGGATGAGGTGGTTGGATCGCATCACTGACTTGATGGACATGAGTTTGAGTAAACTCCAGGAGTTGGTGATGGATGGGGAGGTCTGGCGTGCTGCAGTCCATGGGGTCACAAAGAGTCAGACACAACTGAGTGACTGAACCAAACTGAAGTCATGAGGGTGGGGCCCCATGATGGGATTAGTGCCCTTTTAGGAAGAGGAAGGGCCATCGGAGCTCCATGCGCACTGAGGAGAGGCCACGTGAGCACACAGTGAGGAGGCAGCTGTCCGCAAACCAGGAAGAGAGCCCCCCACAGAGCCTGACCATCCTGCTGCCCCGGCCTCAGACTCCCAGCTTCTGGAACCATGTGCAAAAAAAATGCCTATAGCTAAAGCCCCAGGCTATTATAATTTGTTATAGCAGCCCAAGTAGACAAAGACATCTGGGCTCTTCACCGTCTAACACACTTCCTCCCTGGACGTATTTAATTTAATTATTTAATTAATTTATTTAAAAGTTTTATTTATTTTTGGTTGCGCTGGGTCTTCATTGCTGCAAGGGGGCTTTCTTTTGTGGCGAGCGGAGGCTACTCTCTGCTTGTGTTGCGTGGGCTTCTTATTGTGGTGGCTTCTCTTGTCATGGCGCTGCAGGGCTCTAGGCACATGGGCTTCAGTGGTTGTGGTCCACGGGCTCTGTTGCTCCACAGCAAGTGGAATCCTCCCAGACCAGGGATCGAACCCACGTCCCCTGCATTGGTAGGAGGACTCTTAACCACTGGACCGCCAGGGAAGTCCCCCGGATATATTCTATGAAGGGAAGAGAATGCCAGCCTTCTGTTTGCAGCCTGGAGAAATCTGGGGTAGGAAAGAGTTAGGGTTAGAGTTCCAGGGCCTCAGTTTCTCCCCTGCTCGTCAATACTGGCTGTGTGACAGAATCAGTTGGGGAGCTATAATGATAGTATCAGTAATGATGCCTGAGCTTCATTCCCAGAGGTTCTGATTTACTGGGTCCAGGAAGGACCTGGCCCGTGGTGTTTTATCATTCCTCCCCTGCCCTGCCCAACCGTCCTTCTGTGATCACACAGGGTAGTTGCTGGGTGGAGGCCCTTCCCCAAGCAGCAGCATCTGGACGTGAGATTATCCTCATCCTTTCCCATCACCCCAGGGGACATGAACAGGTGCTGGAATGGGGCGGGGGGGAGTTCACATGGCAAATCCTTCCATGCCTCATACCCAACCAGAATTCCTGGAGGGCTCCCAACACTGCGTGCCAACTCCTGAGAGTCTGAGAATGTTGAAATGATTCAACCAGAGTGGATCCGGGGGCTTGAGAGCTGGGGCCCTGAGCCTGCACGCCTGGCCAGGGAGCAGTCACATCATTGAAGAGGAGCTAGTGGTGGACGGATGGGCACTGGTGAGGAGTCTGCAGATGGCTGCTTTCTTGACAGTATTCTCAACATGTTTAATTGTTAATGACAATATTTACCAATTAACCAGGGGCCTACTGTCTTCCAGAGGCTTTGCTTACATCATCTCACTGAGGATCTACTAGGTGCCAGTGTTACCTCATCACCCACGTCTCCTCTTGGCTTCCAGCACCATCCTTCCCTACTGTCCTCTGGGTGCCCAGCTACTCCTTCACTGATTCTTTCCCCAAATTCCTCTAAAGGCTGGAGTGCACACAGCCCAATCATTGGTTCTTCTTTCCTTCTATTTTTCTATCTCACTCACTCCCTCAATGGTACCAGCCAAACTTTAAATACCAACCAAACTTCCAAAGTCTCCCGTGAAGCATCACCCTCTTCTCCAGATATAGGAGCCTCAGGTGGTGCTGTCTCTACCTGGGAATTCTCAGCTGTAGGGTGGCTGAACAGGCCTGTTGAATCTCTGCTCCTCACTTTACTAAAATAAAATCCAAACTCTTTGCCAGTCTATAAGGCTCCCATTATTTGGCCCCAGCCCACTTCACCCTTCCAATCTCCTACTGCAAGCGTGTGACCAGCCGGCTGACTGAATGAACAAATGAGTGAATGAACTTTCTGGGAAGGGCCTGGATTGAGAGTTCATACATGGATGCAATCTCCAATGACTCTGAAAGTTTAGACGACCACCCTCCTTGTCCTCTCTGGGACTTTGCTTTCAATATTTGTTGGACTGCATTTTCCTATGACGTAGGTAGTGTTACACCCATTTTTAAAATCTGTTTTTCATTGAAGGATAATTGCTTTACAATACTGTATTGCTTTCTGCCACACAGGAACATGAATCAGCTCTAGGTATACACACGTGCCTCCCTCTGGAGCCTCCCTCCCACCTCCCATCCCACCCCACCTCTAGGCTGTCCCGGTTTGAGTTCGCTGAGTCAGACAGCAAATTTCCACTGGCTTCTACTTTACATATTATGGACACAGGATGGGGGGAAAGGGAAGGAGAGGGTGGGATGAACAGAGAGAGTAGCATGGAAACATACATACCCATTTTATAGATGGAAAAAAAATTGTCTTGGGGAGGTTAACTCCCCGACCAAGGTCACCCAGTGGTAGCTGAGAGGGCTAGGGTCTGAACACAGGTCTCTCTGGTTACAAAGCCCATGCCCAGTTTTCACTGCACTTCTGCTCTGAATGTGCCCCCATCCTGGCCGGCCCCTCTGCTGGCCTTCAGGTTGGGACCAGAGGTACATCCAGCAGCTGCCGGAGCCTCCCCCTCCCCTTCCTCGCAGCTGGGAGCCGGGGCCCCTCATTCTGCAGAATCATCCATCCCCCGGGACCCGGCCACTCCCAGACCAGCTGCGAAAGCTTGGAGAAGACACTTTCTAAGCCACAGCGTACCCAGCTGAAAACATGCACGTAGCCCCATCCAGCTGTCTTCCGGAAAGAACCAGATCAACTGCTACTCTGGTAAAGATGGAAAAATTCCGTTAATTTAATGAGTCTGGACACAGTGTGGGATGACTGAAGCCTCAGGCTCCCAGCCTCTGTGTGATGGAGCTAACCCTCTTCTGATCCTCTCCTAATCCCAAATTTCACAACTTCGGCACAACTGACATTTGAGTCAGATAATTCTTTGTTGCGGGGGCTGTTCTGTGTGCTGTAGGGGGTTGAGTGGTCTCGCTGGTCTCCACTTACCACGCAGCAGGCCATTCATCCTGGTGTAACAACCAAAATGATCTCCAGGCTGCCAAGTGCCCCTGGTTCAGAGTACAGGGCTTCCCAGGTGGCGCTAGTGGTAAAGAACCAGCCTGCCAATGCAGGAGACATAAGAGACTGGGTTCAATCGCTAAGTCGGGAAGATCCCCTGGAGTTGGAGAATCCCATGGACAGAGGAGCCTGGCAGGCAACGAGTTGGGAACTGAGTAACTTAGCATGCATGTGCGCACACATGAGAGTCACTAATCCTAGAAGTGAAGTGAAGTGAAAGTCGGTCAGTCATGTCCGACTCTTTGCAACCCCATGGACTATACAGTCCATGGAATTCTCCAGGCCAGAATATTGGAGTGAGTAGCCTTTCGCTTCTCCAGGGGATCCTCCCAACCCAGGGATTGAGCTCAGGTCTCCCGCATTGCAGGCGGATTCTTTACCAGCTGAGCCACAGGGCAGCCCAAAGCATAGCTTGATCCTTATCTGTCCTTACAGGATGATAACCATTATCCTCGATGGTTATTTTCCAGGCATCAAGCTTCCAGTTCTTGGTAGTTCGTGTTGAGCACCTAGTAAGTGCCAGGCATAGACTAATGCAATCCTCACAACAGCCCTCTGGGATGGATGTTATCATTATCCTGTTTTACAAATGACGAGATAGGCACAGAGAAATTTATGTGAGTCCCTTGACCTCTGTTCCTGCAGACCACGTGCCACAGCCAGGCTGTCTGCTGACCATGTGACCACATTCATTCGCTCTTAGTGACTTTGCAAGTCACAGGTCATGACGCTCAGATTCCCATGAGGAAACTGAGCTTCATGCGGTTTCCATGAGATCACCCAGTATCCTATAGCCGCTGTAATGGTTAGAGCCTGGGTTTGAACCCAAACTTTATGGTGAAGCCCATTATCTTCCCACTTCTCCCAACTGCCTTCTAAAGACTTGTAGAAATACTGTCAGCTTGACAGGACCTTTAAGATCTTTTAATACTCAACAAGTATTTATTGATGCCTATTCCATGCTGGAATAGACCCCATGCTGGGAAAGATTGAAGGCAGGAGGAGAAAGGGATGACAGAGAATGAGATGGCTGGATGGCATCACTGACTTGATGGACATGAGTTAGAGCAAGCTCCGAGAGTTGGTGATGGACAGGGAAGCCTAGTGTGCTACAGACCATGGGGTTGCAAAGACCATGGGGTCAGACACGACTGGGCAACTGAACTGAACTAAGCACGTGTGGTGAAGGATCTGGGCTCTTCCTCATCTTTTAGAGAAACTTGCTGAAGTATCTAAGGATAAGATGGGTTGGGATCTGGGATTAGTTCCTAAGTATGGATGTGGAGGGGAAGTGGCCAAGGGTATAGATGAAACGAGCTTAGTGATGGGTTGATAATTCTTGAAGCCAGGTGATGGCTCCATCTTTACTGCTGTGGAATTTCCCATCATACCACATGTTTGGAAGGTGTGGATACTGATTCCTTGTTTGGACTTAAATCCCAGCTTCACTTCCTTCCATATCATCTTGGGTAATTTTCTTATCTCTCTAGACATCTGCAAAGTGAGAGGATGATGATTTGTAGCTTGCAGGTTGCTGTGAGGATTAAATAAGATAGTACAGATTATACGTGGTAGTTTCTGAGCAGAGGAAGGACCTGGCCAAGAGCAGGGCTCCCTGGGGGTCATCGCAGCCCTGTCTTTCTTTACTGCAAAGATCTCAGTGTCTTCAAGGGCACAGGGAGACCCATCGTCATTGCAGAACTCCTCCTAAAGGTATCCTTGGCCCACCTCCTGCCCTGGTCACCAAGCCTGTTGTCTGCCCCGTGATGGCTCTGGAGGGACTCTCACCCTGAGTTACCCACAGAACAAGGCGAAGACAAAACTCCTAATCCCCATGAAGGACTCTAAGTTCGAGCAAGTCCCCCTTCGGCCCCAGCTGTGACGAGGCCTCATCTGGAATTTCTGGTAGCCAAACTGTCAGCAAGATCCTCGCAGAAGCTACAGATGAAAGGCCCTTCCTGCCCCCTGGGCCCTCTCCCCGCTCTCCCTCCACTCTCCCGCAGTGGGGACGGCCCCTTTCCTTCATCAGCTGTCTGTGCTGGTTGAATTATTTCCATGTTCTCAGGCTCTGTGGGGAGTTGGCAGGAGATGTTGGGAGCCCTCCAGGTATTCTGGCTGGGGACGGGGCACAGATGGGCTCCCCATGTGAACCGCTCTCCACTCAGCCCCCGTCCTCCTCCCCTGGGTTGACGGGAAGGGCTGGGGGTCGTCTCATGCTCAGAAGGCTTGACTTAGCCCCACCCCTCCCGAGAGACGAGACTCAGAGCAGGACCCCCGACTCCTCGTCATAAAATGGGCCGTCTCGAGAATAAAGAGTGACAGTACATGTAGGATGTTCAGTACACTATCTAGCACCTATAAAATGTGCTATTAGCATCATCCACAAGAATACTGAGTGCCTATGCATGTACACCCGGAATTAATATAATAGTTTAACTCAACTATCAATCAGTTCAGTTCAGTTCAGTCACTCAGTCGTGTCTGACTCTTTGCGACCCCATGAATCGCAGCACACCAGGCCTCCCTGTCCATCACCAACCCCTGGAGTTTACCCAAACCCATGTCCATCAAGTTGATGATGCCATCCAATCATCTCACCCTCTGTTGTTCCCTTCTCCTCCTGCCCCCAGTCCCTCCCAGCATCAGGGTCTTTTCCAATGAGTCAGCTGTTCGCATGAGGTGGCCAAAGTATTGGAATTTCAGCTTCCGCATCAGTCCTTCCAATGAACACCCAGGACTGATCTCCTTTAGGATGGACTGGTTGTATCTCCTTGTAGTCCAAGGGACTCTCAAGAGTCTTCTCCAATATGTCAATTTTAAAAAGCTATGTGATTCCCCCAACCCCCCCAAAGGGTATCATTAAAAACCCACTATTTTTAGCACCTTCTTTTGGTGATGTTAGACACTTCCAAGCATTAAAACTGTCTGCAGAACTTGGGGGCCAAGAAGGCACAGAAGCCTGGGGTCCATGGGGAGAAAGTTGATGGATCAGTGGCCACCTGGACCCCGTTTACCTGCAAGTAGAAAGACCCCAAACCTTGTCTTTCCAGCCATAGGTTCAGATAAAAAAGTTCCTGTGAGCCAGTTAGTGTGAGAGAAATCTCCATTTTCTTTCTTTTTTTTTTTTTTTAATAATTTTATTTGTTTATTTCAGCCGTGCTGTGCCTTCATGCTGCACGGGCTTTTCTCAAGTGCAGTGAGCAGAGGTTACTGTGACTGTGGTGTGTGGGCTTCTGGCTGAAGGGCTTGCTCTTGTTGCCGGTCACGGGCTCTAGGCATGCAGGCTCGATAGTTGTGGTTCACGGGCTCTGGAGTTCTGGGGCCTGGGCTTAGTTGCTCCACTGCATATGGGATCTTCCTGGACCAGAGAATGAACCTGTGTCTTCTGCTATGGTTTTTCCAGGAGTCGTGTATAGATGTGAGAATTGGACAATAAAGAAAGCTGAGCACAGAAGAATTGATGCTTTTGAACTGTGGTGTTGGAGAGACTCTTGAGAGTTCCTTGGACTGCAAGGAGATCCAACCAGTCCATCCTAAAGGAGATCAGTCCTGGGTGTTCATTGGAAGGACTGATGCGGAAGCTGAAACTCCAATTCCTTGGCCACCTGATGTGAAGAGCTGACTCATTTGAAAAGACCCTGATGCTGGGAAAGATTGAAGGGGATGACAGAGGATGAGATGGTTGGATAGCATCACTGACTCAATGGACATGAGTTTGGGTGAACTCCGGGAGTTGGTGATGGACAGGGAGGCCTGACGTGCTGCGATTCATGGGGTCGCAAAGAGTCAGACATGACTGAGCGACTGAACTGAACTGAACTGATCCATACTGTCTTCCACAGTGGCTGTATCAACTTACATTCCCACCAACAGTGCAAGAGGGTTCCCTTTTCTCCACACCCTCTCTAGTGTTAGCTGTTTATAGACTTTTTGATGATGGCCATTCTGACTGGTGTGAGGTGATATCTCATTATAGTTTTTATTTATACTTCTGTAATAATGAGTGATATTGGGTATCTTCTCATATGTTTTTTAGCCATCTGTATGTCTTCTTTGGAAAAATGTCTGTTTAGGTCTTTTTCCAACTTTTTGATTGGGTTGTTTGTTTTTCTGGTATTGAGTTGTATGAGCTGCTTTATATTTTGGAAATTAATCCTTTGTTAGTGTTTCATTTGCTATTATTTTCTCCCATTCTGAGGGTTGTCTTTTCAACTTTCTTATAGTTTCCTTTACTGTGCATCACCCTGATACCAAAACCAGACAGAGACAACATACAAAAAAGAAAACTACAGGCCAATATCACTGATGAACATAGATGCAAAAACCTTCAACAAAATTTTAGCAAACAGAATTCAGGAACATGTCAAAAAGCTCATGCACCATGATCAAGTTGGGTATATTCCAGGGACGCAAGGATTCTTCAATATATGCAAATCAATCAATGTGATACACCATATTAACAAGTTAAAAGATAAAAGCCATATGGTAATCTCAATAGATGCAGAAAAAGCCTTTGACAAAATTCAGCATCCATTTATGATTAAAACTCTTCAGAAAATGGACATAGAAGGAACCTACCTCAACATAGTAAAGGCCATATATGATAAGCCTACAATAAACATCATTCTCAATGGTGAAAAACTGAAAGCTTCCCCCTAAGATCAGGAATAAGACAAGGGTGTCCACTTTCACCACTATTATTCAACATAGCTCTGGAAGTCCTAGCTACAGCAATCAGAGAAGAAAAAGAAATAAAAAGCATCCAGATCTGAAAGGAAGAAGTAAAGCTCTGTTTGAAGATGACATGATACTGTATATAGAAAACCCTAAAGATAGTATCAGAAAATTACTAGAGCTAATCAGTGAATTATCTGATTAACTGGAGAAGGGAATGGCAAATAACTTCAGTATTCTTGCCTTGAGAACCCCATGAACAGTATGAAAAGGCAAAAAGATAAGACACTGAAAGATGAACTCCCCAGGTCGGTAGGTGCCCAATATGCTACTAGAGATCAGTGGAGAAATAACTCCAGAAAGAATGAAGGGATGGAGCCAAAGCAAAAATGATGCCCAGTTGCGGATATGACTGGTGATGGAAGTAAAGTCCAATGTTGTAAAGGGCAATATTGCATAGAAACCTAGAATGTTAGGTCCATCAGTTCAGTTCAGTCGCTCAGTCATGTCCGACTTTTTGTGACCCCATGAACTGCAGCACGCCAGGCCTCCCTGTCCATCATCAACTCCCGGAGTCCATCCAAACCCATGTCCATTGAGTTGGTGAGGCCATCCAACCATCTCATCTTCTGTCGTCTCCTTCTCCTCCTGCCCTCTATCTTTACCAGCATCAGAGTCTTTTCCAATTAGTCAGCTTTTTGCATCAGGTGGCCAAAGTATTGGAGTTTCAGCTTCAACATCAGTCGTTCCTATGAATGTTCAGAACTGATTTCCTTTAGGATTGACTGGTTGGATCTCCTTGCAGTCCAAGGGGCTCTCAAGAGTCTTCTCCAACACCACAGTTCAAGAGCATCAATTCTTTGGCACTCAGCTTTCTTTATAGTCCAACTCTCACATCCATACATGACCACTGGAAAAACCATAGCTTTGACTAGACGGACCTTTGTTGACAAAGTGATGTCTCTGCTCTTTAATATGTTGTCTAGGTTGGTCATAACTTTCCTTCCAAGGAGTAAGCATCTTTTAATTTCATGGCTGCAATCACCACCTGCAGTGATAAGGCAAATTGGAAGTTGTCAAACAAGAGATGGCAAGAGTGAACATCAACATTCTAGGAATCAGTGAACTAAGATGGACTGAAATGGGGGAATGTAATTCAGATGACTATTATATCTACTACTGTGGGCAGGAATCCCTTAGAAGAAATGGAGTAGCCATCATAGTAAACAAAAGAGTCTGAAATGCAGTATATCTCAAAAACGACAGAATGATCTCTGTTCATTTCCAATGCAAACCATTCAATATCACAGTAATCCAAGTCTACGCCCCGACCAGTAATGCTGAAGAAGCTAAAGTTGAACGGTTCTAAGAAGACCTACAAGACCTTCTAGAACTAACATCCAAAAAAGATATCTTTTTCTTTATAGGGGACTGGAATGCAAAAGTAGGAAGTCAAGAAACACCTGGTGTAAAAGGCAAATTTGGCCTTGGAGTACAGAATGAAGCAGGGCAAAGGCTAATAGAGTTTTGCCAAGAGAACACTGGTCATAGCAAACACCCTCTTCTAACAACACAAGAGAAGACTCTATACAGGCACATCACCAGACGGTCAATACCGAAATCAGATTGATTATATTCTTTGCAGTCAAAGATGGAGCAACTCTATACAGTCAGCAAAAACAAGACTGGAAGCTGACTGTGGCTCAGATCATGAACTCCTTATTGCCAAATTCAGACTTAAAGAAAGTAGGGAAAACCACTAGACAGGTATGACCTAAATTGAAACCCTTACAATTATACAGTGGAAGTGACAGATAGATTCAAGGGATTAGATCTGATAGACAGAGTGCCTGAAGAACTATGGACAGAGGTTTGTGACACTGTACAGGAGGCAGTGACCAAGACCATCCCCAAGAAAAAGAAATGTAAAAAGGCAAAATGGTTGTCTGAGGAGGCCTTACAAATAACTGTGAAAAGAATACAAGTGGAAGACAAAGGAGAAAAGGAAAGATATACCCATTTGCATGCAGAGTTCCAAAGAATAGCAAGGAGAGATAAGAAAGCCTTCCTCGTGATCAGTGCAAAGAAATAGAGGAAAACAATAGAATGGGAAAGACTAGAGATTTATTTAAGAAAATTAGAGATACCAAAGAAATATTTCATGCAAAGATGGGCCCAATGAAGGACAGAAATGGTATGGATCTAACGGAAGCAGAAGATATTAAGAAGAGGTGCCAAGAATACACAGAAGAACTGTACAAAAAAGATCTTCATGACCTAGATAATAACAATGGTGTGATCACTCACCTAGAGCCAGACATCCTGGAAAGTGAAGTCAAGTGGGCCTTAAGAAGCATCACTACAAGCAAAGCTAGTGGAGGTGATGGAATTCCAGTTGAACTATTTCGAATCCTAACAGATGATGCTATGAAAGCGCTGCACTCAGTATGCCAGCAAATTTGGAAAACTCAGCAGTGGCCACAGGACTGGAAAAGGTCAGTTTTCATTCTAATCTGAAAGAACCATGAACTTCCAGATGTTCAAGCTGGGTTTAGGAAAGGCAGAGGAACCAGAGATCAAATTGCCAACATATGTTGGATCATAGAAAATGCAAGAGAGTTCCAGAAAACCATCGACTTCTGCTTTATAGACTATGCCAAAGCCTTTGACTCTGTGGATCACAATAAACTGTGGAAAATCAAGAGATGGGAATACCAGACCACTGTCCTGCCTCCTGAGAAATCTGTATGCAGGTCAAGAAGCAACAGTTAGAACTGGACATGGAACAACAGACTGGTCCCAAATTGGGAAAGGAGTACTTCAAGGCTGTATATTGTCACCCTGCCTATTTAACTTATATGCAGAGTATACCATGAGAAATGCTGGACTGGATGAAGCACAAGCTGGAATTAAGATTGCTGGGAGAAATATCAATAACCTCAGATACACAGATGACACTACACTTAGGGCAGAAAGTGAAGAACCAAAGAGCCTCTTGATGAAAGTGAAAGAGGAGAGTGAAAAGTTGGCTTAAAACTCAACATTCAGAAAACTAAGACCATGGCATCTGGTCCCATCACTTCATGGCAAATAGACGTGGAAACAGTAACAGACTTTCCTTTTTTGGGCTCCAAAATCACTGCAGACGGCGACTGAGGCCGTGAAATTAAAAGACACTTGCTCCTTGGAAGGAAAACTATGACTGACCTAGACAGCATATTAAAAAGCAGAGACATTACTTTGCCAACAAAGGTACATCTAGTCAAAGCTATGGTATTTCCAGTAGTCATGTATGGATGTGAGAGTTGGACTATAAAGAAAGCTGAGTGCCGAAGAATTGATGCTTTTGAACTGTGGTGTTGGAGAAGACTCTTGAGAGTCCCTTGGACTGCAAGGAGATCCAACCAGTCAATCCTAAAGGAAATCAGTTCTGAACATTCATAGGAACGACTGATGTTGAAGCTGAAACTCCAATACTTTGGCCACCTGATGCAAAGAACTGACTCCTTGGAAAAGACCCTCATGCTGGGAAAGATTGAAGGTGGGAGGAGAAAGGGACAACAGAAGATGAGATGGTTGGATGGCATCACTGACTCAATAGACATGAGTCTGAGCAAACTCCAGGAGTTGATGATAGACAGAGAGGCATGGCGTGCTGCAGTCCATGGGGTCACAAAGAGTCGGGCATGACTGAGCAACTGACCTGAACCAAACTGAAATGAATCAGTGAATTTAGCAAAGTTGCAGGATACAAAATCAATACACAGAAATGACTTGCATTTCTATATACTAGCAATAAAAAATCAGAGAGAGAAGTTAACGAATTAATCCCATTCACCGTTGCAACAAAAAGAATTAAATATATAGGAATACTTTACCTAAGGAGACAAAAGAACTGTACGCAGAAATTTATAAGACACTAATGAAACAAATCAAAGATGACATAAACAGATGGAGAGAGATTCCATGTTCCTTGGTAAGAAGAATAAATATTGTGAAAATGACTGTACTACCAAACACAATCTACAGATTCAACGTGATCCTCATCAAATTACCAATGACATTTTTCACAGAACTAGAACAAAAAAAAATTCACAATTCATATGGAAACACAAAAGGCCCTGAATAGCCAAAGCAGTCTTGAGAAACAAGAGTGGAGCTTGAAGAATCAACCTTCCTGACTTCAGATTATACTACAAAGCTACATTCATCAAGACAGTATGGTACTGGCACAAAAACAGAAATATAGACCAATGGAACAAGATAAACCAATTCTTAAGGGAAAAGATAATCAACAGATGCTAACTCTGAGGTGATCCAGATATTGGAATTATTAGAGACTTTATTTATATTTATAATCATACCCCATGAGGTGAAGTGATCATTCTTCAAATAAAAGGGAAGGTAGAAATTCTTAGCAGAGAAATAGAAACTACAAGAGACAACCAAATGGAAATTTTATAACTGAAACATTCAATATCAGAAAAAAATTTTAAAGTCACTAGGTGAGTTTAATAGCAGAATAAACATAATAGAGAAAACAGTCAGTGAAGTGAGAACAGATCAATAGAAATTACCTAATCCAAAGAGCAGAGGAAAAAAATTTTTTTAAATTAACAGAACCTCAATGACCTGTGGGACAATAAGAAAAGATGGAATATTTCTATCATGGGAATCCCTGAATAAGAGGAGAAAGAGATAATAGGATAAATACTAAGTAAAATATAATGCCTGAAAAATTCCCAAACTTAAGTGAAAAAAGTATACATTTACAGGTTCAAGAGGTTAGTAAGCCCCACAGAGGATAAGCCCAAAGGAAATCAGACACAGGCACAGATGAACCTATTTGCAAAGCAGAAATAGAGACACAGACGTACAGAACAAGCATATGGACGCCAAAGAGGAAAGAAAGGAGGAGGGGTGAATCAGGAGACTGGAATTAATACGTATACACTCCTATTTATAAAATACATAAGTAATGAGAACCTACTGTATAGCATAGGAAACTCTACTCAGGGCCCTGTGGTGACCAAAATGGGAAGGAAATTTAAAAAGTAAGGAGTGTGTGTAAACATGTAGCTGATTGACACTGCTGCACCGGAGAAGCTAACCCAACACTAAAGCAACCACACTACGCTGCTGCTGCTGCTGCCGCCAAGTCGCTCAGTCGTGTCCGACTCTGCACGACCCCATAGACGGCAGCCCACCAGGCTCCCCGTCCATGGGATTCTCCAGGCAAGAACACTGGAGTGGGTTGCCAGTTCCTTCTCCAATGCATGAAAGTGAAAAGTGAAAGGGAGGTCACTCAGTCGTGTCCAACTCTTTGCAACCCCGTGGACTGCAGCCCACCAGGCTCCTCCATCCATGGGATTTTCCAGGCAAGAGGACTGGAGTGCAGTGCCACTGCCTTCTCTGAACTACACTATAATATTAAAAAAAAAAAAAAAAAGAAAACCAGGTCCAAATACAAATTTAATCAACCTTCTGCAAATAAAAGATAAAGAAAAGTCATCAAAGCAGTCATAGTAAGACTACATGTTACACAAATGGCAACAGAAATGTAAGGAACTGTGAATTCCTTAGAAACCACAGAGGCCAGAAGACATCACAACAACGTCTTTTCAGAATGAAAATAACCACCAAACTGGAATTCTATACCTAGCAAAAATATCCTTCAGAAATGAAGATGAACTAAAGATGTTCTTAAATGGAGGAAAACTCAGAGAAGTCTTAACCAGCAGATATGCTCTAGAAGAAAGACTAAAGGACGTCCTGGCTGAAGGAAACTGATACTAGAGAGAAACTTGAACTTCAGGAGTAGAGGAAGAGCAGCAGACATGGTAGATATTTGGGTAAATATAACAGACCATTTTTCTCCTCATAAGTTCTTTAAAATACATGCTTGTTTTTTAAAAAAAGCATTATATTATTTGGGAAGGTTCAATGTATATACATGTAACACACACAGCTATAACATCAAGGGTTGTAAGGTTATGTTTTATGTGAAGTTGTAAAATATTAGTTTACAGAAGCTAATATAGAAATTATAGAAATTTCCTACAGCTAAGAATACTGTGAAGAAATTATATAATATATATATATTATAATAATTCCTAGAAAGAGTGGAAGTGAAAATGTTAGTTGCTCAGTCATGTCCAACTCTTTGTGACCTCATGGATTGGAGCCCACCAGGCTCCTCTGTCCATGGAGTTCTCCATGCAAAAATACTGGAGTGGGTAGCCATTTCCTTTTCCAGGGGCTTTTCCCAACCCAGGGATCGAGCCTGGATTTCCTGCGTTGCAGGTGGATTCTTTACCATCTGAGCTGCCAGAGAAGCCGCTTAATTTCTAGACCAACAACTAAAAAATAACATAAAGAGAGTCAAGAGATAAATTAAACAATAAAATATATTTTAAAATCCAAAATAAGGCAGGAAGAAAGGAACAGGGAAATTTAAATTGGAGTTATAAACAGAAAATAATGAATGATAGACCTAAATCCAACTTGTGTGTATTATGTGTACATATATTGAAGTTTCCCAAATAATATAATACTTTTAAAAAAGAATCATATAGTTTAAAGAACCTAAAAGGAGAAAAATGGTCTGTTATATTTATTTATGGCTCAGCTGGTAAAGAATCTGCCTGCAATGTGGGAGACTTGAGTTCAATCCCTGGGTTGGGAAGGTCCCCTGGAGAAGGGAAGGGCTACCCACTCCAGTATTCTGGCCTGGAGAATCCCATGGACTGTATAGTGTATTCAGGAGCTTATTCTTTAGTTTTTATTTATTTTCTCACATTGTCCTATTTAGCAAGATATCAGGGAGAATGTTCTTTTAGCAAGTTTTCTAGTTCTCATTCACACTGGTACTTGGGTTACTTATCAGGTTTCCCATTTTCCACTGGCTTCTAGGAAGCTACAGGAACCTCTCCATATTAATAAGCATTCCTATGGTAAAAGATCTTGTGGTCACATAAGTTTGTGAAACACAGGGCTAAAGAAAATTAATAAATTTCTTTATTCTGTGTCATTTAATCTTTATAACTACCTTGGGAATCAGTACCATCATTATGCCAGTTTTATAAATGACAAGAAAACTGAGTCTTTAGAGGAGTTTAGACTACTTCCCCAAGGTTAGGACTGGAACATAATGTCTGATTTCAGAATCTGCCCTCTTAAACAGAAAAATTATGTATATGAAGCCCTGGCGCAAAGGAAATGCTCATCCTTATGGCATGGGCAACTCAAGGGCTTCTTTCAAGCCTGGCTTCACAAAAGGAGGGAGTGTGGTCCCAGTCCAAACCAAGGCATCTGCCATCCCTACTCCAACTCTTACCTAAGTCCTTCTACTTGGGAATGCTCCTACCAAAACCAGTTTTATCCAAAGCTGCTCCTGGTGACCCACAAACTGTGTACTGATCTCCTAATCCTCACCCTGATTTCTCCTGGATCCCACCTCCCTCTCTTGGAGGCTTTCTTCGAGAGGTAAATTTCAGGACTGGGGAAGAGGGCCTCACGGACTTCGAATACACCGTGGAGGTAACTGCTTATTGGTCACTTGTGTGCCCGTAGAAGTGGAGGAGGTAGAATCAGACAGATAATTTTTGTGCTAAATCTTTTGTATACTCCCTGTAAAAAATTTTTGCATCCATATCCTTTCCCTGCCCTGAGATGGGCAGAATGGACTTTCCTAACTCTTAATTTTGGGCTTACTCATGAAACTTGCTGTGGCCAATAGGTTGTTAGTAGATCTGATAGGAAAGAAGCTTGAAATGGGATTCCCCCTCCAAATGCCCTTAGAACTCTGGTGATCTGTAACTAAGACCCAGAATCTCTTTTCTTCATGGTCCGCCCAGAACAATTATTGTCAGACTTGCAGCCTGAAGTCCAGCTGCCCATCTGTTTTACTTTTCTATTGCTGCATAAAAAATTACCACAAATTTAGTGACTTAAGACAACTCATTAATTATCTGACAGTTTCTGTAGATGAGAAGTCTGGGCCAGCATAGCTGGGTCTCCTCTGCTGAGGATCTCACCAGGCTTAATTTGAGGTATTTGCAGGGGCTGTGATCTCATCAGAAGGCTTGATGGGGAAGAGTCTGTTCAGGGTATTGGCAGAATTCAGTTCCTTCCATAGGGCTGAAGTCTCCTCTTTCTTGTTGCCTGTCAGTCAAGAGTCACTCACAGCTCCTAGAGGGTGACCTCACATCCTAGCAATGGCCCTCTTGTAATATAGCAGCTCACTTCTTTTTTTTTTAAGCAACTTTTTACTGTGCATTGAGACATAGCTGTTTAATAATGTGATAGTTTCAGGTGAACAGCCATATATATACATACACCCATTCTCCCCCGAACTCCCCTCCCATCCAGGCTGCCACAACATTGAGAGCACACTTCTTTAAATGCAGCAGGAGACCTCACCGAATGCTGCTGTGATGAAGTCTTCTGTAATGTAATGTAATCACATAAGTGACCATCCCATCATCTGTGCCAGATGACATAACCATATCAAAATAGTGACCATCTCCACATCTTCACAGATCCTGCCCACCTTCAATGGCAGGGGACTATACAGGGCATATATGCCAAGAGGTAGGAGTCTTAGTGAACTTCAGAGAGTTCTGCCTACCACACCATCCATGCCTAACTTAGTCAAGTCACCATTAACCCACCAAACTGTGAAGGTGAGAATGAACGCTTGTGGTAAGCCACTGGATTTTGAGACAGCCCGTTCCACTGGCTGTATGATTATTGTGGCAATGGCTGGATGATACACTTCTTTTCAAGAAGCATTGCCCTCCTAGTTCACACAGTGTCCTACTCCCATTTGGGGGAGGCAGTTTGCTATGATGGGCAGGGTACTTGGACCAGTGAGGTCTGGGTTTGAATCTCTGCTCCTCTCTCTCCTGGCTGGGGGCCCATTTCCTAATCCAAATAGTGGGATCTGCAATGCCTACCTCATTGGGATATTGGGAAGGTTAACTAAAACAATGGATGAGGACCACCTGGCACATAGTAGGCCCCATAAATGTTAGTGTTTTCTCTCTCTAAAGCTCACTTTTCTAGCCAACATTTCCTCAGCTTCAGAGGGTGGATATGATATGCACTCTGGGAGGGACCACTGCACTGCTGACCCCTGTGGGTTACTTGGATGGTGTCTCATCACCAGCCAAGGAGCTGATCTGCAGGGCTCTCTGACCTTGAATGAACTCTCTGTTTGAGCCAGATTGTGGAAGGCAGCCCTCCTTGGTTTCTATGGGGTAGAGACCCTGGATATCCACCCTCAGACAAGACCCCACCTTCATCTCTCCAGCACATTAAAATTTTAAGTTAATTTAAAAGTGTGACATGGAAGCCTTCTTTTGGAGAGTTCAGTCTTTTCCGCTGACCAGCAGTGTGAGCTTGGGGAAGTGACTTCAACTCTCTGACCCTTAGTTTCTTCCTCAGACACTGAGGGTGAGATTCCAACCTTACAAGGCTGTTATGATGATGATATGACAAAATTTGTGTGCCTGGGCCCATCACCCGAGCTCTGCAGATGGAGTTCCCATTCCCGTAGAGAAGAGACTGTCTATGTCTGTCTTTTTATTGCTACTCCCTGCCCTTCCCGACATCTGAGAGAAGAGCACAGAGGTGGTGCTTAAGGAAATGTTTGCTTTCACCTTCTCATCTTTAGCCTTATTTAATCCTCATGTAAGCCCCCTGCAGCAGATGTGGTCAGGAAGGTTGTTCCCAACAGTTCAGCCTCTCACCTCCCAGACACAGGATGGATTACACTTCCCTGCTCCCTTTCAAGTTCATTGGGGCCATCACACTTGCTTTGGTCTATGAGGGGTGAGGAGAAGTGACCTAAGTCCCTTGGGTGGAAGCTTTAGGAGATAGCACACAATTCACCACCTCTCTCCTTCTGATACCAGTGACCAGTAACATTCAAGGTAATGTCCATTCTCTATCAGGCTGGCTATGGTGAGTCTTGAACATGAATATGAACAAGGAAATATGTACACCTTTGGTGTTTTAAGCCACCGAGTTTTGGGTCATTGCTACTGCCTTCCAGCCTGTTATCGTGTGACAGATTTTAGCTCCACCTGAAGGAAGACGGGGAGTAGCTTGTCTACAGTTCACACAGAGGGCGCCTTGAACCAAGGATGGAGCTTCACCTGGGACAGCACATTTGATTCATTCCGGGGGGGGGAGTGGAGGTGTCCGGAGGCCTGAGTGCACTCTCCTGATGCCCCTTGCAGGTGAGTCCCTGCTCCCTGCCCCGGACATTTACACGATCAGGAGCAGGAGGGATTCTCTGTGCAGAGTCAGCCAGTGCCAGCCTGGGGAGTGGATGGGACGGAGTTGTGGGAGCTGCATTCTTGGGAGGACGAGACATTCTAGACTTAACTTGGCAACAGACAGGATTATACTCAGAAATCCTAGTCTCTGTTCTGGGTTTCCTCCCATCTCAAGGATCCATTTACCTCCTGCCTCAGGAAACTCTTTCCTTCACTAATAAATTTTCTCAAGGAAAGGCTGTGAAACTCACCATAATGTGTGCATCACAAATGAGACAGGCATAGAGACGGCTATATTACGCAGCACTGCTGTAGCAGAAGCTGACCGGTACTCACTTGTCTGTTAGTAATAAATATCCATTCTTCCCTTTTCCCTTAGGTACAGAAACCTGATTTTATTTTGGATATTAAGTATGTGCCTGGGTACAGGGCTATGTCTCTCAGCTTTCTTTGGGATACCAACAAAGGTTGTTGAGTGGGATCCCAGAAAGCTCCCTAAGAGGGGGTCAGAGAGCTTTCTGGGGGGCTCCAAGGGCAGATCTGGGTCTGAGGCAACTTGGCATCATAAACCGAGCGTTTAGCAGTTTGTGCTGCTTCCCGAGCACTGCTGATGGACAACTCCTAGCCACCTGGGCACGCTCCAGGCTGCTTTGAGATCAGCCTGTGGCTCAGTTTATTGTCATGGTAACCTGGAAGATCTTTAGATATCGCCAAGTCTGCTTTTTAAAAAATATATGGAAATAGGGTCTTATGGGGAGAGAAAAGTGTCTCAGGACCCACGAGTCATATGCAGAGGTCAGAGGTAGAACTTGACTAGTTCTTGACTCTCCCCCGTATCTTCCCAATTTACTGAACAATTGCTCAGTTGGGGTGGCAGGTAGATAGGCAGACAGACCTGAGGTGAATTGTGGCTGAGAGCCTGATTCTGCCATAAGCTGCCCGGATTCCTTAGGGGGCTGGTATAGACCTCATCGCACTGCAGGGATTCTATGTAGAGAAGGATGCCTGGCAGCCTTCCGACTGGTCTGACCTTGGGAAGAGAACTTGGCTGGAATGGGTGGACTCAGGCTCTTCCTTCGCGTGCACGTTACCAATCCTTCATGTACATTATCTCCCCCAAACTCCTCCAACTCGCCCCCTCCCTGTTCAGATGACCCATGTAAACCGGCGCCCTGGTTTGACACGGGTGCCCTGGTTTGGAGCCAGAGGAAGGCGTGTGGAGTAGATGAGGCTGGTCCTTGCCTAGAGGCCCTTTGACTGGGCTGGCGCACCCGTCTCCTCACCGATGTGAGCTGCTGCTTAGGGCTCACTGCCATTCCTTTCTCTGCAGAACTGCCCTCAGCCCACAGGGGCCACTTTAACCAGAGGTGCTTGGCCACATAAACCCTTTACCCACCCATCCCATCCCCAGGCACAGCCAGCAGCCAGTGAATGACTGATCTGTGCAGCAAAAATCCCCTGGTATCAAGGTGAGGCGAACTCTGTTCTCCGATTCTCAGTCCAGAGCTCTCTGCAGGACCAGGTTAGGGCTAGACTCCAGCCCAAAACCTCCTTTGCCCAGCTCCTTCCCCTTCTCCCATCCTTCTTCTTTCACTCCCTTAAGCAGGGCTCCCCAACTTCCTGGATCTAATGGCTGATGATCTGAGGTGCAGCTTATATAATAATAACAGAAATAAAGTGCACAATAAATGTAATATGCTTGAATCGTCCTGAAATCATTCCCCCTGCCCCAGTCCCCCGTGGAAAAATCGCCTTCCATGAAATCAGTCTCTGGTGCCAAAACAGTTGGGGACCACTGCCCTCAAGGATTTCTCTTGAAGGCTCTCCAATAATTCACGTGCCCCCCAAATCTCTCATATCAGGCTCTGCTTGAAAGGCAATAAGTAAACTTGTGAGCTGTCTCCCACCTTGCAAATTCTGTATACTGACACTAGGACAGACCACAGAAGGTTCTATGTTTAGTGGCAGGAAAATTCTGGTGGAGAGAACTGAGGTTTCACCAGAAAGATGCGTCCACTGAACAAACACTGATGAAGCTTTTGCTATGTGCCCAGCATCTGCTTAGCACTGGGAGACCTGGTGGGGCGCAAGAGAAACGTTATTCCTACCCCCAACACACACTCTCTAGATTAGGTCAAAGGTCTTCTTGACTGCCCCTCAGTCCCTTTTAAGGGCAGCCGCATGCACATGGAGATCAATTGAGTATGTGGAACCCTGGAGATGCTTTTCATTTCTTTTTAATGTATATGTAACAGTTACGCCTGAGTTACAGAGGAAGCGCTTACAAGCAGGTAGTTAAAGCAAATGCCAGTTTCTCTTTCTAGTCTACTACTCCATATAGCTGAATAAATTATGGTGCGATTATACTTAAACACACAGCTTTGCGCCCACGCGGACACCCCACTCACACTCTCACGCACACACACTCACTCCCACATGGAGGAAAATGGCTGTGAGTCAAACACAGCAGCAACCAAGTTGCCGTCACTAGGAAGAAGGAATGATCTAGAGTGCTATGCGGACAGTTCCCGGGTTGGGATTGGCCTTATCCATACACAGATGTCTCTGAGCTTTTGAAGACAGTGGCTGGAGGACCCCCGTTTGGCCTCGGTTGTGGCGCCTCTGCGGGAGGGGAAGGAGAAGGTCAGTCAGCCTCAAAAAGCATCCAACAGTGAAGGGCGCGTTGGGGGCTTGAGGAGCGTATCGGCCTGAGAGAGGCCCCAGAGTATCGTGTCTTTTTCGGGCCATCGTGGAGTTTCCCAAGTTCCTGGATCCACATCTCTGAATGTGCTGCCTGCCCCATGTCCAACAACACAGGATTTCGGTGGCGTGATCAGAGGCACGAATCTGCCATGTTCTCAAGCCATCACCAGATGGAAAATCTGACCTTCTCATTTTCCTTCTGGGCAAACCTCTCTCTCGATTAGTCTCTCCTTTTCTTTCGTCCCCCCCATCTCTCTCCTCCTTCACGTTCCTCTGGCAAAAGAACGGCAAATGTAAATCAAGGAAAACATGTGAGTAAAAAAAAACATAGCTTGGTTCTTACACATCACTTTTTTTTTTTCATAGCAAGAGAGAAATACCAAATGAAAAACAAAGCAACCAAAATGAAAGAACCCAACAAAGCCCGGAATGTATAATTTGAAACACACGATATGCAGATATATCCCTACAGATGGTCCCTGGCGCTAGCACGACGCGCACCGTGGGGGTTTCCGTTCCTTTTTTTTTTTTTTTAGTATTTATATATATATTTATAAAAGTCAACTTCCTATAAACGAACAGCACATCACCACATTTCCAACTAATGTACAATGAGTTCAGAAGAGGGGCCCCATAGGTAGGACCAATAGCTACTTGTGAGAAGTTGGAGGAAGTATGTTTTATTTTGCTATGGACTCTATTTACAGGGCTGGAGCGGGATTGTTTCTGGGCCAGCCTCGCCACTGGGATTCAGACCTTTCTCAGCCTGTGGTCAACCCTCAAGAGTTGGAAGCTTTATAATTCTCATCCAGTATCATCTTGCCGGTGAAGCTGCAAGCTGCCAACACCAGACGGAATTTTACAGACTGAGTTGGTTAGACACATTAATACACTTAGGTTTTAGGAAAAAAAAAAAACCTGTCAGGGTCTCTTTCTGAGGAGGGTGGGGCCTCTGGGAGAATAAGTCCCATTTTCTACTAAGATGGTTGCTTGGGAGAACTCCAAAGAAGATGGATGTAAGAAGAAATCATTTGGTTTACACCCATTTTGCCATCGGAGGCAAATATTTGGGATTGGTCCTAGCATTGGAATGTCACTTCCGGGGGCGGGGGGGAGCTGGGTGGTTTTGATGTCATCAGCCTGAGATCCCTGCTGCTCCCAGAAAATAGGGTATAAGGAGATGCAGAGGATTGCTGAGACCGGCTTCCAAAGGGGAAGACTGACCATTCAAGGAATGTGGATGAAGGCTGAAGGAAGAACTGCTTCCTGGCTATGACAGCTACAAAAACACGGACCGGGTCACCAACAGACAACACACATCCTTCCTTTTTCTCCAGAGCTTGAAGAGCCCAAAGTCTCCGCCTTGGATGCTCCCGTTGAAACTTTGGCTGAACTTGATGGGCCACACATGTCTGGGTGTCCACTGCTACCAAAGAGTCTGTTTGTCCCCAGTTAATCATAGGCTCCTCGAAAACCAGAGATACGGGCCACCTTGGTCATGGTCCAGGACAGGCCTGAGACTACGGAGTCTGAAGATGGGAAGTAGGTGAGAGGGTCTGTCACAGAGGTGATGTCCGTGCAGGAATGTGTCCTAGTATCTTGCCAACCCGGCTCCCCAGTAGTGAGGGACGCAGGTTGATTCCCAAAGCGGCAGCCTTTCCCTCTGGGAGTGTCCTGTGAGCTGAGGGCGAGGCGTGAGTTGGGCAAAGAGGGGGCGCCGGGTGCCCGGGAGGGGCCAAGCCACCTGCTCCGGTCTGCGCAGACTCACTGCCGTGTCTCCCGTCTCAAGTGCCTCTGACCCAGCAGTACCTGATCAGGTGATCCACGTGTAGATCGTGATGATGGTGATGAAGATGAATGTAATTTTGATCAAGGGTGAAGGTGGTGAAAAGCTACAAGGGAGGCCGTAGTCAGGGGCTTGAGCCACTCCCCTGAAGGTCTCAACGTGTAAAGAGAAGGCAGCTGGGGAGAGCCACTGGAGTGGCCACGGAAGATGACCTTGCCCTCTTCTCCAGAACCTTTGGGGCCCCTCTCTGCCCAGGGGCCGTGGCTCAAAGACTGACCACATCTCCATGCCCGGGTGTGCTGGGTCAGAAGACAGAGCCATCTCAGCTGAGAATGGGTCAACACTGAAAGATGCCAGTCTGGGTGGGACAGGGACATGCCCCTCCTACCCCCCAAATGCCAAGGGGACTCTGTGGTCTTGTCTGTGGGGCAAGCAGTCCCTGATGATCCAAGAACCCTTCTCTAGAGCAGATGGCGGCGCCATTCCTAGAGGGCAGGACATTCAGGGGATGGACCCGGGTCTCTGAAGGAGGCTTTGTGAGAATTCGAAGCTCCACGGGGTGTGGACTTGAAGGCAGACCACTGAAGCCTTTGGCAACCAAGGTTTGCCGCCCACAAGCAGGGGAACCCCGGCTATGAAACCCTCCTCAGCCTGCCTCGTCACCCACGTGTCCTCAGGACTTGATGTCCTCCCCCCCGCCATCTGATTCAGCAAATGAGAAAACTGGAGGGTCTGTGTGCTCCCCAGACCCCACACGGGGTGGGCAAGGTTGGAACCAGGGCATCAGTGTTAGAGCCTAAAGCTGCTTCCGAATACCTGGCCTGGGTCCTGGGACCCTGGGCCAGCCCACTGCCAACAAGCCCCACCCATGTGGCCCTGCCCCCCTGACTAAGCTTCTTCCTGGTCCCCCCAGTCCCCTTGCTTGGGCGAGATTTCCCCCTTCAACCTGGCAGAGGTGTGTGGAGAGGTCCTGAAGTCCTCAGAATTCACGGATAATTCCTGGGAGCAGCCCAGGGCCAAGGTCCCCACCTCCTTTGCTAAGAAGGACGCGCTGTGGTTCAGGCCCTGAGCCAGAGACCCACCCGGGAGGGCTGGCTCCCAGCACTTCTGCCGAGATCAGCCCCATGGGCTCCACCTCTGTCCAGGGCACCTGCTGGCGCTGGGGTCAAAGGGCTGCTGGACCTCATCCCAGGCAGCATCCTCCTTTGGCTGCCCAAGGTGCTCTGCTCAGGGTGAGCTTTGATCTTTGGGTCTGAGATGACAGAGCCCATGACAGAGTTTGGTTGGGGCAAGACAGCGGGTTGATCAGTAGACCCTCCAGTGGGGAGACAGAAGGGGCAGACTCCAAGGGGGTCACTCCAGGTCCCTGACCACAGGTGAATGGTGGGCAGGATGCCTGTCTCCAGAGGGCTGGCCACAGGAAGGGAATGGACTCCTTCCTTCCCTGGCCTCCGGGGACCCCAGGGTGATGAAGGGACTGAGGATGGGAGGTCAGGGGCCAGTGAGGGTTAGGCTGGGGACTTGGGCTGGGGCAAGTCGCCCCAGGGGCCCTAGTAAGCCTGGCCGGTTTCCACAGGCAGCAGTCCCAGCACGGCCGAGTGCTCCCCGAGCTTCATGCGACGCTGTGTGGACAGGCTCACGTTTTTGGCCAGGTAATCAACAGCAGCTGGGGAAAAAAAGAGAGACTCCTAGAAATTGAGGTTCTTTTTGCCTGTTAATTCAATCTGTCCCACATCTATTCATCCATCCATATATCCATCCATCCGTCCATTTATCAATTCACCCATCCGTCCTTCTCTGCATCTACCCATCTCTTCTTCCATCCATCCATCCTCAACCATATCTTTATCCATCTATCTGTTGTCCATCCATTCGTCAAGCTGCCCGTCCACTTTTTATCTGTCTGTCCACCTGTTCACCCACCCACCCGCCTATCCATCAATTTCTTCATAAGACTCTTTCTCTCACTTCCCTTCCAATCATTCAGCAAATATGTGCTTCCCACACTGTTTGCCCAGCTCCCCTCTGGGCTCTGTAGGAAAGTACCTAGGGTATCCCATCGTCTAGTGAAGAACTGTCCCTTTCCCCAACACGCCTCTACCCATCCCTGTTCTGAGGCATGTCCAGCGAGTCCCCTGGTGTCCAGGTAGTAGTGAGGGCAAGGTCCTTCTGCCTTTTCTGGACCCTAAGCCCAGCTCACGGCTGAGGCAGAGCAAGACCTCTTACTCAAAAATGAAGGCAGCTTCTGCCAGGGAGCTGAGGGGTCCATGCAGGAGGAAGGGCCAGGAGCCTGTAATGCAGGGAAACGAGACCTGCAGCCTTGCCAGGTCTGTCACCCAGAGGAGAGAGATGAGAGTCTGTGGGCGTATATTCACGCGAGTGTGAACCATGGAAACAAGCATCTCCTTGGAGTGAGGGACACGAACAATACTTGCACTTGTCCGTGTGCACGGACACGGGAGAGGTGTGTGCACCCGCGTGAGGTGAACAGTGGGAACACACGTAACTGCACAGGTGAGCCCACCTCAGCCAGGTTCACGCATCGGGCGTGTGCAGGCATGCCCACTTGTGTTCTGCGCCGACTCTCCTCACCGTGCCTGCCTGGGGCTGCAGCAGAAACCACCCTGGACCAGACAGTTTGCCTGGCATGTGACCGAGGCCCCTTGAGGCACAGACAGGCTGCCTCCTAAGCCAGAATTTGCAGCTCTGGCCGATCCTACCTTTGAGGACCCCTCCGATCTGGCGGCGAGAGGAAGCTGGAGAGAGGGCTCCCCTCACCGTCCCCTGCCCACTGAGGGGCCCAGTAACACTCTCCATGCCTTCCCAAAGTTGCGGGGCCCCTGTCTGGGGTGGGTGGGTGGAGCTGGCAGGTGACGGCATGGCTGGAGGGTGAACAGGGGGCTGAGATGGGCTGTGTCAGTGACTGAGCTCCAGGGGGCCCTACCGCCCGGGGCTCAAATGCCCAACATCCGAACTCTGCACCTGTCAGTGCCCGGTGTGTGACCGGGGAAACGCCATCTCACCTTCCCAAGCCTCAGTTCCCTTGTAGGATAATAACAGCACCTGGGCTGCGGGTTACTGTGATTAGATGAGAAAATGTGTACACAGTGGTCAGTCAGCACCACGCCTGGTGCTGGCTGGATGGATGAGGGTTCCTGGGGCTGGGGCGCAGTGAGCGGGCATGCCCTGTGATGGGAGAAGGAAGGACAGGGACAGTGAACCAGGCCACTCAGGCTCCCGACGACCTCCGGCTCACCTGGCTTTGGGCAAAACACTGTCTCTCCAGCCCTGCTTCCTTGTCTGTAAAATGGGGAGAACAAATTCCAGCTTCCTCAAGGGCTGTTTTAAGGACCAAATGAGACAACGTGCTTTAAGATGCCTGGCACAGGGGGATCCGGGCTCCGCTCCCTGGATTCCCATAGGATATACGCATGCCCTGGGGCCTTACTGGAGGCCTGGCTTCCACGTCCCTCAGCTTCCCACGCTGAGCCCCCAGGTGTTGCCTCTAAACTTACTCACCCTCCAGACTCCTAGTTGGTGGGGCAGAGTGGTGGTGGCCCACCTCACCCTTGCCTCGGGTCTGGCCCTTACTGTGGGTGAGGGTGAGAAAGCCTCCCATCTCTGGTCTCACGGGAACCCGGCAGCTATGACCACACCATCTCTACTACTTGGGGTCTGCCTTATCTGGGTCCCAGGTCTCGCCCAAGAGGAGGCCATGTTGTCAGAGTGGTAACAGGAAGTGGGGGGCAGGGAAGAGTTAACATTTCCCCAGAGCTGGCTCTATGCCAGTCCCACTGTAAGCACTTTACATGCATCATCTCACTTAATTCCCCCAATACCTCTGTGAGGCTGGGATTATTACCATCCCCATTTCACGGATGACAAAACCGAGGCCCTGCCCTGAGAGGTTGCATAACTTGAAAGATCCCAGGGTTCCTAAATTGTGGAGCCATAATTCAAATGCAGGCAGTCTGATGCTAGCTGCAAACCACCCCTGCCAGCTCCACGCAGCGACCTCCTGCAGAATCATCCCTGGTCCCCACACAGCCTTCAGAATGTATGGAACACTCTACAACCCGAAGCCTGGAATGGCCCTGTTCTCTACTCCAGGCAAGGTGAGGGACTTGTCTAAGGGCTAGCTCTTCCTGCAGGCGTGGCAGAAAGGTCTGGCTGTGAATAACGATGATGGGAACTGCTAAGTGCCAGGCATATCTCATCTAATTCTTTCAACAGCTCCATGCTTTAGGTTGCAGCTGTTCCCATTTTACAGATGTGGAGACTGAGGCTCAGGGAGAGCCACTGGCCCAGAGGCACATGAGCTGGAGGAGTCTGAGTTCACTCTGCTTGTTCCTCTGGCCACTCTGTCTCTTCCTCTCTGGCCTCTCCCTTTCACCAGCCATGGCCCTGCACGCTGCAGGTACTTCCCCAGGCCCTGTTGTCAAGACAAACAAGGAAACAGCAAGAAACACCAAACTTTACGGAGGGCTCAGCTAGCTTCAAGGGCACCCGTCATCCCGCAGAGGCGGCCTCTGCCCAGGGTGGGGCCGGGGTCCCGCGAGGGCAGGGCTGTGACACTTCCCATCACAGCCTGTCAGCGGCCCTTCCTGTCCCTCTGTCTCTCCGAGCCTCCCCTCCTCTGCCTCGTGCCCGAGTCTGGGCTCTCAACGTCTCAAATTAGATTAATCAGGAGTTGGCAGGAGAGGTGGTGGCGATGCCAACCAGTAAACAAGCCTCAGCCGTCAGCATCTCGTCAGCCGGCGGCCCCAGAGGAGGACCCTTCTAGACACAAATTCTTATTAGACTTGTCAGATCTATTAAAATTCTTTTCACACTTCTGCGTTCTATCAGCCCCATCATTAGTACGGCCCTGGCCTCTGGGAACACCAGGGCCATATTAATCTGCCGTGCGCCCTGTCCCTGCCCCCCTGCCCCCACTCCCTTTAGGGACAGGAAGAGACAGACAGATGGACGGATGACGGCAGGGAGCAGGGCAGGAGGGTGTGAAGTGTCCCTGGGAAGAGGAGAGGACCAAGGAGAGGAGGTGGACTCTCCTGCTTTAGGGTTTGGTCCACCTGACCCCAGGCACGCCTGACAGTGATGCTCTCCACGGTCAAAGGGGCGGCCCTGTGCGCCGGGAGAGGTACTGTTTGGTGGTCCCAGCCAACCTCTCTGGGATCCCCTTTCCTCACCTGCCCAGAGGGAATAACCCACACCCTGCACCGCGTGGTGGTGAGGATGGAGAGCCAGACCCACAGTAGATGCTCAAGGAACGATCACATCTCCGTTCTTGACACACGCACATGTTGTAAAGTCATACCCTGAAGCCATTATAGACAGAGAATAGTGAATACACACAGAAATAAACCTCTGTCCATGCACAGACACATGTGAACTTGTGAATAGGACTCCACACCCAGGGCTAGTGTGCATCACTCCTCAACATCTTGCACAAGTTTGTGGTTTGACTCAAAGAGAACTAGGTTTGACGTTAGGAGACCTCACTTTCTGTGTGACCACGGGGAACGTTCCCAGTCCCTCTGAGCCTTAGCTTTGGCGTCTGTAACCTGAGGACAAATAACCTGGGGGTTTTGAGGATTACACGAAACGAAGAACATGCATTTCACCCAGTGCCCAGTGGGCTAACTCACGCGCAGAACAGGTGTGGGCAGATGGCAGCTGGCCCTGGGCATATACAGCATGGCTTAGAGCATGAGGCTGTCACACATGGACTTTGGTGAATTCAGCCGCCCGTGGACGTGGGGAGGCGGGCAGTGGGAATCCCACGTGTCCCTGGGCTGTCCCAGGGTGTCACAGCTGAGGGGGATGGTACCGTGGGAAAACATCAAGACAATGGAACCGAATCCCTGGGCCCCCATTTCACAGATGGCAAAACTGAGGCTCAGAGACACGGGTGACTTGCCCACAACAGGTTGGTGGAGGGGCAGGCTCTCCCTCAGTCCTCCCCTAGTGGAGCCTCTGTGGGCTGGGTGGAGGAGAGTGGGGTCTGAGTCAGGTTCCCCTGGGGAAGGGCTGGAGGAGGTGGCCCAGAAGGAGCTCTGAGCAGCCCCTGGCGAAGCCAAGGGAGGCAGGGTGGGGCTGGAGGGGGATGATTCGGGGGGAGCTGGAGGTTGGAAGGGTGAGGGGTGGGGGTGAGGAGCAGGCAGGGAGGAAACCCGGGCAGCTCTTCCCCAGCGACGGGGAACAGAGCTCCCTTCTCGCCTCCCGGGCCCTTTCGCTTTTGATCCCCCCTCCCTCATGGCCCCCATGCTGACTTTGGGGTTAATTTTATTTCCGAGTTGGGCAGGCGCCCCTGGAGTCGGGCACGGGCTCCGGGTGTGACTAACGCCCGCCCCGGGCCGGGGCCGCGGCTGCCTCTGGAGCCACGCTGAACTCTTTATCAAGAGCATGTGTGCCCCGCTCCACGCCCGGGAACGCAGGCTGGGCCACGGGGTCATGCTGGCCCCTCTGCAGACACCGCCGTGCCCGCGTGCGCACCCAGCTCTCAGACATGCAGGCACACACACACACACACACACACACACTCACACGGACACAGTCATACACACATCACGAGTTCACACCCAGAGGCACACCTGGATCCCAGTACAAACACTCAAGCATATCCATACCTGTTTGTACACTGCACATACATGGACTCCAAATACACTCGCTCCAGCATACGTACACAGCAAACACACGTGTACACATGTACACACAGCCACACACATTCTGTATTTACACACAGGCACACATACACTCCACAGCGCAGGTCAAACACACAGGCGCCCCCCCCCACACTGAGCCACATGAACACGTCTGAAAGCACATTTCCACACACACATGCATATATGCTATGGGCACATATACTCACATGACCAAACGTGTACATGTGTTCACATACAAACCACACGCACACAATATGCTCACTCACGCTCACACATTTAATCATCATGGGAACACATACACTGTGTCACTCACACATTCACGTATGCACATATATGCGTACTCACTGGGACACAAAACGTGTGCACTAACACGGGTGTGCCAAAACACACATCACACACACACACTGCCATGTACTCCTGACGTGTGCATTCGCGCTCACCTAGATACACGTACGTGAACACACGCGTCCACAGGGAGGAGGCCACGAACACCGCTGGGAGGTGGAGGCCCGCACAGCTGGCCCGCATTTAGCCGTGGAGGCACGGCTGTGTGAGGGGTGGGGTCAGCAGGCCGAGGTCGGGGGCCAGGCCGGGGCTGCGGAGGGGCAGCGAGGGCCCTGGGCTGGGAGGTCACACCCTGTTGCCACACGCCCTTCTGATTAGCTTGACACCAGCAGGTGACGCCTTGGCCGGGGGCCGGGCAGGGGGCCGCGGGACCTCATCCCCACCCCGGCCGGCGGGACGGGCTCGGCGGCCGCCCGGTCCACCTGGCAGCTGGGGGCGCCGGCCCAGTCTGAGGCCCGCCGTCTCTGCTCCAGACCAGAGGCCAAGAGCGTGGCGCTCCGGGCGGGCACCAGAGACCGGCTCACAGTCTGGGGAAACCAAAGCTGGGGTGGGGGGTGGGGGAGAGAACTTAAGACACAGCTCCGCCCTGTTGTGGGGGGGGGAGAAGGAGAAAGGGGCAGGGTCTGTGCCCTGGCTCCCCAGCACTCGGAATGTGCCCGGTGCAGTCGGGGAGCTGCATGTCACCTTCCGATCTGATTTTCTCTTAGATTTAAGCCTGTAATTTGCTTTAATTTAGTGGTTGGGACGATCCCTTGGAGGAGGCAATGGCTACCCACTCCAGCATTCCTGCCTGGAGAATTCCACAGACAGATGAGCCTGGCGGGCCACCGTCCCTGAGTCTCAAAGACTCGGACACGACTGAGCGACTATCACGATCACATTCACAGTGACTGAGAAATTTTTCAAAGTATTTGGAACAACTTGAGTGTGTAAACCTTCTTCCTCCAGTTGTAAATTTCACGAAACAAAGGCAGACCGAGTTTTTCCAGTGAAAACTTAGTAACTGAAGGAAAACGGTCTGGATTTCAAAAACAGTCTCTGAAGAAAAGAATGTAAAAAAGTCTTACTCATCATGTCATGTGGATTACGTATCGAAACGATCATCTTTTAGATATACTGGGTTACATAAGAAATGTTAGTAGAAATCATTCCACTTGTAAAAGGTGGCCAGGAGGAAATTTTAAATGATACTGGAGGCTCGTATGATGTTCCTACGGGACAGCAAGGCTCCGAGCCAAGAGGAGCGTGAGTGCCGGGGTCCGGGGCTGTATCATCTCAGGATGGCAGTTCTGCCTTTCTGAGCCTCAGTTTCCTCACCTGTGAAATGGGCGCCCCCACCCAACACCACCTCACAGTTCTCTACAAGAAAGTGGGAGGCCCTTGTCGGGGGGGGGAGGGTCGGGACAGGGAGGGGAGGGGGGCCCGGGGCGGCAGGCACTCACTCTGGCCGTATTGGCCGTACTGGTAGCCGGCCACGGGGTCCACGCTGTAGCCGGTGGTGCTGTAGGTGGGCGGGCAGTAGGACTGGGAGGTGGGCAGGCTGTCTCCCGGCTTGATGGAGTCCGCCCGCTGGCTGCAGCTGGCCGAGATGGAGGTGGCGGAGTCCAGGCCGCCGTGCAGCGGCGAGATGGAGAAGTCGGCCTGCGGCTGCGGCGGCACCGCGCTGGGGTTGCTGAGGATGCTCATCACCTGCGGGGAGAGCGTCAGGGCAGGGCGGGCGGGCCCCAGGGCGGACCCTGCGAGGCTAGCAGGGTGCAGGGGCGGTGCCGGGCTGGCCTTGCACAGACTTTCGCTGGAGTCTCTCCCTTGAGGTCCCTGCAGCCTTGAGATCCTCGGTGTACCTGGCTTACTTGCCTTTGTGGGGAAGACGGTCAGGGGTGTGTCCGGCTAAATGCCGGCCCAGGGAGCATCCCTGCATTGAGAGCTCTGGGGGCAGGGCAGGCCCCGCTCCCCTCTCTGTTCCCAGCCCGAGGGGCACCCTGCGCTTGTCTGCTGAATGAATGAATGCATATATGAATGAATGAATGGACCAGCTCATTATGTCTCTTCCGTCAGACAGGGAGCTCCCCTAGGAACTGCGTCTCCCCGTCAGACTGGGATGCCCCCATCTTCCGACACAAAGGTTAGAGACTCTGGATCTGTCCAGCATCACCCCGCAGTCCTGTGCTAGGCCTACTACACTCTCAGCTTTGAACGTCTGCGCCTACACGGCCAGTGGTTCCAAGTGCTTTCACAGATGTCTGTGACATGGGCATGACAGAGGGCACTTGGGTGGCTCGGGGGTCCAGCTCTTGGAGACAGGGGAGTAAAGGTGGCCGGGGAGGGGAGGGCAGGGGCCCGGGGTGACCTGGCCAATCCAGAGGTGAGCAGGGGGAGCGGAGGGAGAAGCAGTCCTTCTGGACCTGACCTGCTGGGTCACCCCCAGTGACCTCCTGGTAATGCCACCTTTTATGGGAGGGAGACCCCGGGCCCAGGCAAGGCCCACCCTGCTGACAGCCTGCTCTGCACTGAGCTGAAGGGCCTCGCTGCCGCCCAGGCTGGGCACACGGTGGGCTCTCTGATGACCCCACCCGCCCCCTGGGGAGAAAGCGGACTCTGCGCATTGGAACGGTGAACTTTTGGCCGACGGGACACCTGGTGAAAACTTTGACCTTCCCAGGTCTGACTCAAACCTGCTCCAGGGGCGAGGCATCACCCAGACAGAGGGCACCGATGTGGAATCCTCAGGCCAGGGCCAGATCCTGAGCTCCTCCACGTGCTAACCTTTAGCCCCTACGACCACCTCTATCCTCAGAGCGTGGCTGAGAGGCCGAGACAGGCTCTGCACGTGGGACGTGCTCAGCCATCAGCGGCCCCAGATCCTCTAATCCTCCTTATTTTTCCCTCCTCTTAGCAACGGACGCAGTGTGACTCTCCAGTGTAGAGCCCCCCAGAGACGTGTGGGGCGGAGTCATGACACCCATTTCTCAGATGTGGAAACCGAGGCCCACCCAGAGCTGCGTCTTCCCCAGATCTCACAGCGGGTGTGCCAGGGCCTGACCCCTCTAGCCTGATGATGTCAAGTCTGACTCTCGAGGATGGGTTTTAGACATGTGACCACGGTAGAGGTTCTCACTCCAGATGTGGGCTCCCTGGAGGTGTGGGGTGGGATCCCAGACCCCCGGGGGGGCCTGGCTCCTCAAGAATGCCATGAGCACAGCCTCCCCTGACTCTCCCCGCAATGCACCCAGCATGCGCCTCTCAGCCTTGGGGGTCACCCCTCCTCTGTCCTTTCTTTCCTCACCCCACCCCCAGAGCCAAAGTCAAGGACACAAGGTCTTCTGTGGCTGGACTTTGTCTCCACCACAGTTGGTGAGGTTTGGGTGGGATTTTGCAGGTTATCAACCCAATGAGATGCAAAAACACAGGTGGATCTGGGTCTGTTGTTTCCTGACTGTTGCACTGGGGTCCTGGGCCTGAGGAATTTGCTGGGTGTGTGTGTTGGGCGGTCTTGGGACACACTCAGGAATCTAACACTGCCCTGGGGTGAGGAGACCCGATTCTCTTCCAGGTTGCCTGTCAGTTTCCCAATCTAGATCTCGCTTCCATCTAAATTAAGAAAATCACCCTCCCTCCCATTGCCTACCCCGTATAAGCACAAACACTGCTCCTCCTTCAAGGGGCCCTGGCCCCAAGAACAAACTTAGAGTCTCAGGGAAAACACACAGGTTCCCATTTCCCTTTCCTTGAAAGGATCGTTGTGGGGTGGGAAGCCTCTTCTGAGGGTTTGTCAGTTCTGATGAGCCTCTGGTATAATCCTTCTCTTTACATATCACCAAGATGCCAGGCCCAGCAAGGATGGGATGGAGGAGACAAGTGGGGAGGTATTTGGGGAGAGAAGAAGGATGCTTTGGAGGACAGGCTGGGAGGTGTGCATAGATCCATACTCACCCTGCAAGGCAGAGATCTGCAGACAACCGCCCCAACAAATCTGACTACATTGCTCAAGAATTATCCGTGGCTCTTTGGTACCTCCCAGATGAACAGGGCAAAGCTTCATGTGACTGGACCTCCACCTCCATGTCCCAATTCCCCGCACTCCTTCCTACCTTGCACTTTATGTCCCGGCTGTCCCAAACCAGAGAGTGTTTCCTGAAGACATCCTTCCTTCATTCATTCACTTATTCATTCATAAGACACTTCACAGAGTGTTACTATATGCCAAGCTAGACACAGGGCTCAGCTGTGAGCTCTTTGAGGGCAGAATGGAACTGTGTTTCGTCCGTCATTGCAGCTCCCGTGTCTACGCTGTACCTCCTACAAACTATAAGCTCAGAAAATCCTGTCAAATACATGCATGTTCACTTAACAAATATTTATTGAGCACCTAATATGTGCAAGATGCTGCACCAGGCATCGAAATACAGTAATGAAGAGTAAAGCTCCATGACCTCCAGGAGCTGCCAGTCAAATGCAGGAAGATGAAAACAAACAATATAATTTCCAATACTGATCAGTGCTAAGGAAGAAAGACAAAGAATGTGGAGTAGTCAGGGAAGACGTCGCTAGCAAGACCAGAAAAAATCAGGCAGGGGAAGACAGAATAGAGTGTTGTCCAGGCAGAAGAGCCAGCAAGTGCAAAGGCTGGAACATGCCTAGCAGGTCTGAGACACAGCAAGAAGGTCAATGCTAACCTTCCTGGAATGCTTTGTGAGAAGGGGTTCGTGTGGTGCCCAGTGGCTTGGGGGGCTTGGACCCTGAGCCATTAACAGACAGCTCAGAATCCGCTCAGGCCCAGCGAGCTTGCCCTGTAATGGGATTTGTTCAGTGGGATTTGCCCTGCAACATCAAATCAGGTCCACATCTGGGCTGGGTGTCAAGGGCGGGTGTGGAGCATCTGCTTGCTCTCTCCCAGGGTGCCCGGAAGTCTGGGGATCAGAGGGCTTCGCCTGCATCCAGCCTCCTGTCTCAAGGCATGACTGCTTCCAAGATGATGGGGTCAGACCCCTCCAAAGAGAGGAAGAGCATGGAATGACTTCTCCGGCAAATGAGCTGTTTTACCCTCATTCTGCAGATGGGGAAATCAAGGCACAGGGAATGTGAAAAGGAGTGCCCAAGATCGCACCGCCAGGCAGTGGCAGAGCTGGGACTTGAACCTGTGTCTCCCCACCCCTCGCTGTGATCCCTCCCCATGGCAAGCTGAGCCAGAGAGCATGGGGAGAGAGGCCCGTGGCAGCCCTGCAGGCCCACATGGCCCCCGCCAGCCTCGGGAAGGCCCATGGACCTCCGCGGGTGCCCCTTTGCCCCGGGAAGCAGGAAGCGTTGGCCCACAGTTAGGGGCCCAGCCAGAGGTCTGGGGCCTGCAAACTTTTGAACTTGAGGAAGTCCTGATCTGATGCGGTAATTGCCCCCCTCAAGAATGCTAAGGCCTCTCCCCCAGTGGGTTTTACTTTTTTCCCAATGACCTTGCTTTCACTAATATATTACTTCTTGGTACCTTACCGTTACTAACTCAAAATCAATACCGACCTCCACATCTGTAAGGTTTTATCTGAAGGCAGATCTCTGGGCTGTCCGTCAGGCTGAGTGACAGCCGTCCCTTCCTCCCACCCCCCCGACCCCCCCCCTTCGGCTCCCCCTGCTCTAAATCAGTCCCAGCCTCCACCGGACTGAATCAATGAGGGGCCGGCCTCACCTCCCCGCCCCCCCACCTTCCGCCCGCTGGGGAGAGGCTTGTAGGTTTTGGGGGGTGGGGGCCACGGGAACCCAGCAGCAGCCCCCCTTCCACATCCTCTGCTCACCGCCCCCTCCCCGGGGACCTGCCGGCACTCCCCTACTTTAAAAGAAGGGGATGGGAAAATGTAATTAATTCCCTCCGTTCCTGAGCTGGCCCGGAGGGCCTGGGACCGGGGAGGCTGAGCTGTGAGATCTGCACCCTCTGTGATAACCGAACGTGGCTTGGGGAGCGAGGCTGCAATTAGAAGGGCGATCGCCATCGTGGGCGCTCCATGGCCCGGCTCGGGGTGGGCCAGTGGGGGCTGTGGCAAGACGCAGGCGGGCAGGGAGGGGCAGGAGCCGAGGTGTGTGTGGGGAGGACGGCGGACCTGGAGGTGAAACTGGGGCTGGAATGACGCCAAGGACCACAGGACCAGCAACCAGGCGGTAGGTCGAGAGCCCCACCTTGTCCACGCCAGGAGACCCTGAGGCCCGAGGCCCCGACAGACAGCAGTTTCATCGAGGACACTTGGCCATGCAGGGCTCTGAGGGGTCTCCCTGCAGCACCGGGAGGCCAGGATGTCTGCATGAGCATCCACGCTCTACTGCTAACTAGTTCTGACCCTGGGCAATTTCTGTAACCTTCCGTACCTCAGTTTTCTCATCTGTATAATGGGAATGATAATAACTGTCACTACCTAACGGGTTATTGGGAGGATTAAATGGGTAAACGCACATAGGATGCTTCAGTCAGTGCCTGGCACATTACTGATTCTTGGTAAATGCAAGCTGTTCCCCACCTCTCCCTCTCTCCACAACTTCCAACTGGATTACTTGTGCCATGGCTTGAGAGAGGGCAGATCCAGGAACTCCTCACTGTCAGGGACCCTGTCTTTTCCCTCTCTTCTGCCTCATGGCACACGGCAGACAGTGGGTGCTTTCTGAAAGAAGCGTCACTCTGCTTGCACTCTGGAAAGGAGCAAGATGGGCCACAAGGAAAGGCCACACCTGCTCCGGGGGATGGTCTGGAGGGGCAGTTCATGGCCTGCCTTGGTCCCCGAGGGTCCTTGGACCTTCTCACTTGTAGAGAGTGGCAGCGATTCTCAAAGTCCTGGTGGAGAACCAGCAAGGTCAGAACTCGCGTACCTGCACACACACACACACAGTTCACAGGGACACACACCTGAGTCCCAGAAGGCGGGGCAGCTCAAGGTGCCTCTTCTCCAGACTGCCAAAAAGCCGTTCATCAAAACCCCAGTAAACCGCCAGGATAAACCTCACGTACGCCCTTCCACCTTTCTTAAACTCACCAATGCACTTGTACACACACACACGCATGTAGATGCACCCAAATACATACAGGAAAGCTGGGTGGCACCCTGGAAATTGACCACAGCTTCAGAGGTGGGGAAACTGAGGCTCACACAGGCTCAGTGGCTTGCACTCAGGCAGAGCGTCACCTCCAATGGGCGGCAGTGTAGCCGGTCCCAGTGTAGCCGGCCCCAGGACCCATGACAGTCACCCCAGGCTCCGTTTGGCCCCAAAATGACCAGCTGTCTTGGCGCACTGAACAAGTTTGTCTCCAAGTCCCAGAGCCGACTACACCTCTGCCTGGCCCACCCTCTCACTAACTCATCCCTCTGACTTCCGCAAGGGCTGGGAGGGGCGTGTTTGGGGGCAGCCTCTTCCTCTGGTCGAGGAGAGAAGGTAAGGGCACAGCTTGCCAGGGACGCAATGCAATTTCTGTCTGTATGACATGAAGGCTGTCTCTTGGGGCCCCAAACCAACCCAGGCTGGGGCTGAGGTGGTGAAGCCCAGCTCACGACTTGCCCTGGTCCCGCAGGGCCCCAAGTCCATCCCCGTGTCCCGCTAAACCCCACAGGGGCAGACTACACACCGTGGAGCAGGCACAGGGTGGCCCCACAAGGGCTTGTCTGCTGAGATAGCTGCTTCTCCACTTGGCCGCCCGGTGCCAACGCCTGCAGAGTCTTCTAAAACGACGATGCCAGCACCCCGTCCCTTAGAGCCATGGCCCCCAACCTCTTTGGCACCCGGGACCAGTTCCATGGGAGACAATTTTCCCACACGCCAGGAAGCGGGGGTGGCTTCAGGATGATTCAAGCACGTTTACATTTACTGTGCACTTTATTCCTAATCCAATGCCTCCACTGATCTGACAGGAGGTAGCGGTCTGCAGCCCAGAGATTGGGGACCCCTGCCTCAGAGATGCTGAATAGTTGACCCGAGGATCTGGGAATCAAGATTTTTAAAAGCTCATTCCCCAGGTGATTCTAATGCTGCCAAGTTTGAGAATCACCGCTCTCAGATCGTCACTATTACTGCTACACACACAATATGACTACACATCCACACTCACGTGAGTGAAATCACGGGCTTGCACACAGAACACACACAGACACTCACACTGAGATACACAGAGCATTACACGGATGGACCCACACGGACACACGTGAACACCTGCCGGCCCCCACGCCGTCCACACACTGCACAGATGCGCACGGGCACACAGATGCAGCCTCTCAGCTCCGGAACCGCCAGCTCACTGACGCGAGCTTCCGTGCCTACATCCACCCCCGCCACCCGCCCCGCCCCCGTCACCCCCGACGGACGCCCAGACACACATCACACAGATGCGCCCGCCTGTCCGGCCGCCTGTCCCCAGCTCCATGCTGGGATTAGTGCAAGCGAGAAATCACCCATCCAGGCAGCCGCCCCCCGCCGCTGCCCGCTCTCCCCGCTCAGTTCTCAGCTAAGAGGATCGGGCCCCTCCCCGCTCCCTGCCCCCTGTGGACAGCGGTAATGGGCTTCGGGTGCTGACTTTGAGCTTCCAAACAAGATTTCCTGCAGGTCTCCCTGTCCCCACCCGCCTTTCGTTTCCTTCCATCTCTCTGCTTTATGGCCTGAGCCCGCCCCCCTCCACCAGCCACAACTCTCACACCAGCAGTTCCCCCCAACCAGGAGAGCTGGCACCCCGCAAGTGCCTCTCCCCTGCCCCGACGCTGGTTCCCCTCTCACTGTCCCCACCCAGCCTCCAGGGAGGCCCTTCTCTTGCCCAAGCACAGAACGCTTCAGTTCCCAAAGCCACCTCCCTTTAAGCCTCGTAACTATTCTATGAAACGGTGAGCCCCCATTCTCAGATGAGGAAGCTGAGGCTCAGGAGGGTCTCAACCAGACTGACCTGGGGGACGAGTGGCCGCACAGGGGCAAGAACGCTTGACCCCTGACTTCTAGTCCAGTGCTCTAGCCCTGCACCGGCTGTGGTTGGCACTTCCCATAGACGATTCTGGGTCATTCTTAACTCAGAGAGAGAGTGTGTGTGTGTGTGTGTGTGTGTGTGTGTGTGTGTGTGTGTGTGTGTGTGTGTGTGTGGGTGTGTGTGGGTGTGTGTGTGTGTGTGTGTGTGTGGGTTGGCACTTCCCATAGACGATTCTGGGTCATTCTTAACTCAGAGAGTGTGTGTGTGTGTGTGTGTGTGTGTGTGTGTATTATACGGGCCCATAAGGGGATACTGCATGTTTGAGACTAGTGTGGGAGTGCACATACGCATGCTCACGTGAAAGTACTGTGTGTATGTGTATTTGAATTTTGTATGTGTGTCTGTGAGTCCATGGGCACATATGTGTGGGTGTTTAGTGTGCATGTGTGAGTGTTGTGCATGCACACACATGTCCCGTGCAGATAGGAGTTCTGTGTGTGTTTGTGAGCTCATGTGAGTGTCGTGTGAGAGTACTGTGCGTGCACGTGTGTGAGCACCATGAGTGAGTCTCACGTGTGAGTGTTGCTGTGGACACTGCCCGCATGTCTGAGCATGTATCCAGCCTGCCCCCGTAGGTGACCTCTCCGAGGGCGCACGCTGGGGCCTGGAGGCCTCAGAGGTTCACAGCACGCTCAGGAGGACTCCGGGCCATGGACTGCCACTTCTGGCCCCGCTCCCAAAGCCCACCGGCTTCTCTCTCCCCTCCGTGGGGTAGCTCAACATAACTCAAAGTCGCTCAGTCCTGTCCGACCCTTTGCGACCCCATGGACTGTCCATGGGCGTCTCCAGGCCAAAATACTGGAGTGGGGAGTCTATCCCTTCTCCAGGGGATCTTCCCGACCCAGGGGTAGAACTGGGGTGTCCTGCATTGCAGGTGGATTCTTTACCAACTGAGCTATCAGGGAAGCCCAGGTCAACACAGGGGACCCGAAAAGACTTCAGGAATCAGGTTCTGTTTGATTGGAGAGGAAAGCAGGGAGGGTAATTTCTGCAGAGGGAGGACTCAGCCAAGACCTCCTGTAACAGCCTCCTGGTGTGTGGAGCGGGACACACAGACAGGGGAAGCCAAACAAGGGCCTCTCTGAGAAAGGACTTTCAGCCCGACTGGGGCCCCCCTTCCTGCCCTGGCCGCAGAGCGCCCTTGGCCCTGGGTCTGACCAAGAGCTTCTAGAGGCACAATGACTGTCCTGTTCCCACTGCCCATCACACAGGGGGTGTCCAGCCAGTACTCATGCATGTGTGTCTGTGAGTCCGTGGGCACGTAGAGTGTGGGTATTCTGTGAGTGTGTGTGAGTGCCGTGTGTGTGCACACGTGTACCCACGAGAGTACGTGCGCGTGTGAGTTCTGTGTGTGTGCTTGCGAGCTCGCGTGAGTGCCGTGTGGGAGTCCTATGTGTGCAAATGTGTGTGAGCATGAATTCACACCCGTGAATGTGTGAGTGACGTATCTGTTTATCCCCAGCACAGGGCCTGGCAGAGACTGAATGGATGAAAAGAAAGGGAAGGTCCCTCCCCTCCCCTCAGCTCTGTGGGTGTAAGAGCCCCCTTTTCACCTCAGGGGTCCTGCAGGCTTAGCTAAAGGCTGTCTAGAAAATGGGGGCTGCATAGAGAATGGGGGTGCACATAGAAAATGGGGGCACACATTGAAAGTGGGGGTACACATAGAAATGGGGTGCGTATAGAAAATGGGGGTGCACACAGAAAATGGGGTGCACACAGAAAATGGTTGGGGTGCACAGAATGCCTTCCCACTCATTGTCCAAGAAGCTAAGGTACTCACTCTCTCTCTCACACACACATTTCCAATGTCTGGTCAATAAGATGTCAAACTCTGTATCTCTGGAAACATCTAGAAATACCGGTGGGGCGGGGGCCGGCTTGGGCTTCCCCCTCCTTTGGTGGACCCCGGGTTGACCCCAGCCTGAAGGCGCTCGGTGCTAGGATGGGTACGCGGGCCCCGGGCTGTGGTTCCCGGGCCCTGGCGGGTGCTGGAGGCAAGCGGGTACGGAGGGTTCAGACACTGTCTCCGATGGCGCGATAATGGGGGGCCGGGATTAGCGCAAGTCCGCTCGGAGCAGCGGCAGGGCTGGAGAAGGAAGGGGCCGATCGCCGGGAAAGATATGACTATTTAAAGATAATGATTGCATAAATTTAATTAGCACACTTTCACGCGGCAAATGGCCGTTTTGTAATTAATGTATCTGGCCTTACTAAGCATGAAAGATGCCATCTCCTCCCCCTCCCCTCCCGCTCCCCTCCTCCGCGGCCCTAATGAAAGACAGAGAGCAAGTGACAGAAGCAGTTTGTCAGCGGCTCCAGGTGTCGGGGCCTAATTGGCTGAGCTGGGGGGCGGGGGGCAGCCGGGAGGGCCGAGGGGGAGGGGAGAGGAGGTGGGGGACAGGGTGGCTTGGGCTCTCTGCGCCCCGGCGGCGTGGGGGAGCTCCCTCTCAGTAATTACCCGAGACTGGACGCAGATTGGCCATGGCAGGGAGTGAGTGGTGGCAGGGAGGCCTCGTTAGAACCTGGGCGGACAAGCCGGCACGTATCACAATGCGTTAGGGACTCACCGCCCTGATGGCTCAGGCCCTGCTGGCCCTCGGAGGAGCAACGCCCCTTCCGTGGAGGGAATGAAAAGAGGAGCCAACCTCAACTTTCTCTTCTATATAAAGCAGCCCCTCTGATCCAGAGGCTCACAAGGAAACCTGATCCAACCCTTCCACTCTTAAGCACCTACTATGCGCTGAGCACCTACTATGGGTTTGGGCAGCACCGCCATTCACTCCTTGGCACAGCTGTCCGAATGATGTGATTTTAGTCTTTGCAGAACTGGAATGCATTTCATCATCCACGGCACCGTGCTATGCCTGAGGCAGCCAGGATGCTGGCTTCACGCGAAGCGCTTGTTGAGGCCTTCTGAGAAGAAAAAGGAAGGGCCAGCCTCAAATCGTCTTGTTGTTGCTGAGTCGCTAAGTCATATTCGACTCTTTGCGACCCCGTGGACTGTGTAGCCTGCCAGGCTCCTCTGTCCATGGGATTTCCCAGGCAAAAATATTGGAATGGGTTGCCATTTCCTCCTCCAGGGGATCTTCTGGACCCAGGGACCGAACATGTCTCTTGCGTTAGCAGGCAGATTTTTTTAGCACTAAGCCACCAAGGACACCCGATCAAATCATCTTAGGTTCAGTGAAGGGTAGCTATTGGCTCTTCCATGTTACAGATCAGGAAACTGAGGCTCGTGGAAACTAAAAATCTCATCCAAGTCTGTACAGTCAGGAAGCGGTGGGCTGGGATTTGAACTCGGAATTCTTTCTAGCATTTTCCTCCTGCAGGGCCAGCTCAGTATCTCTCCCATGGTACCCACCCTTTGCAGGCTGCCTAAGATGCTTGCCTGGTCCCACGGGAAGCCTCTTTGTTAGAGGGGTACAGCAGTCAATTGCAGCAATGTCCCCCAAAGTTACAGCTGCCTGGTTTTCTTGTCGGGGGAGCAGCTGATGGGGTGGAGAGGGTGTCAGTGGCCCTGACTGACCCTCGGTGGCTGTGTGTGCCCACCTCTCTGACAACGACTCTCCACCCGCTTCACCAGCTGCCCTCTGCCAGCCTCTGCCACCAGCCCCTGCCCAGTTTTCTTGGAGGAGGGCAGGGCAGCGAGGCCTTGAGTCAGCCACGTCTGGGTGGAGCAGGGCCCAGCCAGCCCTCTCCCGGACCAAATTCAATTTCGAAGCTTAATGAGTTTGCAGAGGAGCCGGGTGAGCTCACGGCCGCCACTCCTTGCCGGCTGGGTGGTTCCCGGCCGGGCCACCGAGCGCGCAGCGGCCCGAGCGGGGAGAGCCCTGGGCTCCGTCGAGAGTGGCGGGGGCACTGAGCGAGTGAAAAATGTCAGAGCAAATTGCTCTTGACAGCGTTAATATCTGCACCTCATAGCAATAATTACATGTAAATAAATAGCAAAATCACACTCAGCTGGAGGCAGCTTGGGGAGGACGGGCGCTGCAAAGGACCAGCTGGGGACCCTGGTCGCTCTGCTCCATCCTTTTCTTCCCTTCCGAGAAGAGTCTCTGCTCCCCGCCCCCCTCCAACCAGACTGCACTGCAGCACGGAGCAGAGACCGCAAGATCCTGGCCACCGCCATGCTAAAAACGGAAGGGAAAAGAAAACATTTGCGTCCCCCCACGTTCTCATCCACCTAGGTGGACAGCTGGGCCAAGCGTCCTCCCAGCCTCTTTATCTCCTCGCCCTCTGAACATACATTCTGTCTCCTGGTCTCTCTAGAGAGACGCCGCTGAAATCCACATCTCGCTCCAACCTGTCTCCTGGGCACTGCCCGCCTCCTCCACCCCCCAGCCTTGACCTCCACGCGGACCCAAGTGTTCCTTCTGCACGCCCTGTATCTGCTGGGATTACGTCAGCCTCTTGGTCACCCAGACGCCACACATCCAGTCCTCTTTGCCTCTCTCTCCCAGTCTCGACATCCACGATGTCGCGTGGCATCACGTACCATGCCAAGTCACAAGAGGGCATGGCACAACTTCCTGGAGCACCGACTTGCCCTGGTGCTAATTAACTTTATTATGATGGCCAACAAATATGGCTCCACAGTGGCAAAGCAGGCAAAATGAGCGTGCATTTTACAGACAATACGTGAGCAGTCTGTGACATGTTACACACCACTCCCAGGGCCTTCGGGGAGGGGGTCACATTTTGGACTTTGGAGTGAACCTCCAGACGTCCAGTGTGCACCCAGAGTTGCTTCTTGTTGCCATGTTTGGGGACCTCTGGGTTTGGTTTGGTCTGTTGTCTGTAAAAGCAAGGACTATGTCTCATCTATGTCTAGATTCACAACACTTAGCAAAAGGCCTTTAGAGGCGTTTGAGGGAAGAAAAGAAAAGAAACAAAAAGGAAGTACAAGGCTAGGAGGAAAGGGAGGAGGGAAGAGAAAGGCATCAGAAGGTGGAAGATGGTGAGGAAGCTGGTGCCCAGGGAGGTGACAGTCCCGATGGGCCTGGGATGACAGGTAGCGGGATGGAACTCGGGGGTCCACCCTCTCCTTCCCAGAGGACCCAGAGGCTGCTTCTAAAGGGGGACCCAATCTCCCTCCCACTTCCTGCTTGTGCTGTAGCGGGTTCCCACGAGTCAGCTCTCCCCTGCCCTGGGAGAAGGAGCTCAGAGGGCCAGCCCGCCAGCTACTCCTCCGCCCTGCCTGCCTCGCCTCATGGGGCAGGGAAGCAAGCTCCATTCTTTGCGAAACAAATATCTTCTCCGGAGCAGCCCCCGCGTCCCGCACCATCTTGTTTAGCTCACCGACTAATCCACTTATCGAGGATAAAGCGCCTGTGAATCCCCATTTGATAAAGGCAGCCACAAAATTAGCAGAAATGTGCCCACGGCTCCGATGTACCAAACAAACAAGAGGCTGGGGACGGCCATGGAGAGATGTTGTCTCTTTGCCGGCCCCAGGCTGGGAGAGATGCCGGATGAGATAGGAGCTTTTCGGCTGGCGCTTGGGGCTGGGAAGGCGATGCCCTGGGTTGTTTGAGAAGGGGGTGGGGGAAGGAATCAGAATGGAGCGCCCACCCCGTCCTCTAAGGCATGCACCCCAATGCAGTGGGTTTCCTAGCTCCCAATACAATCCAACTCCACGACTCCGTACTGACTGCACTTCCAAAGGTAACCATCCCAGCTAACGCGGCTTCAATGCTGACTCCATGCCGAGCAACATTCTAAGCGTTTCCTGTGTCAACCTATCTACTGCTCACAACATCCCTGTGAAACAGGGACCGCTGTCATCCACGTGTAATAGATGAGGAAACTGACGCAGACCCAGAGAGGTCAAGTCACTTGCCCAAACTGTAACCTCTGCTCCCACCTGTAGAGTTATCATCTAAGGCACTACCATTCAACCATGACCAATCGGAGCTCCACCTGCATCTCCAAGAATGGTCCCCGACTCTGACAGCAGTCCCCAAACCACCTGGCAGTATCCCCAACTGAACACAGTCCCCTCCTCGGCCACTCTTATAAGAGCCTTCAAGTGACTGAAGGCCGTATGCCCCGACATGGTCCGACGACTGTCCAGTTACGCCCTGGGGTAACTGCCAGAGCCAGACTTGTTCTTCCGCGCCCAGGTGCACCTTTAGCGCCTCTGTCACTGGGGCTGTAGGGACCTCCCTGCAGGCCCTCGGAGGTCTCTGCTTTGCCCCAAGGGGCTCTGGGTGCTTTGCTGACATGACCTCCTGACCGTGGTTGCAGGGTTAAGGATGTCACAGAGACAGGAGAACACGAGCTTGGATGAAAAGTCAGCTTGTCTGAATTTAAGTGGCTCCTCCGAGGGTGGCTTTGAGGGAGGGTCTTCCCTGCTCTCGGGTCCAGGAGGAGGGAGGCCCAGGCGAGGACTCTGGAAGGCTCAGGCTCTGTACTGCCCACACACCCACCAACTCTGGGGTGGGGAGCGGGAGCAGGTCCCAGCCTCGGGAGGGGGGACATCAATCACAGGGGGGCCCCTGTCAGGGTGGCATCTGGAACTAAAGAGAAACACTCATCAGAGGCCAAGACTTTTCACCCCTGGTTCCGGGGGCTGGGAGACCAACCACCGCCACGCCAGGAGGCCAGGGCTGGAAGCGGGGCATCGGGGGCTCAGGCCGGGGCTTGGGGTGAGGTCCCTGCTATGGACACCTGGCCTGTAGGTGTCCATGTGAGGGGGAGACGGAGCCTGGACGGTAGCTGGGCTCCGGCAGGTTCCCACACCCCCGATGCGGGAACCCAAGGTGCAGCTCCTTCCCTCCCCAAAGCTACGCAGCAGTCCCCTACGCAGCGGGACTGGGAATCAAACCTGAGTCTGGCTGCAGGGCTGGGTCTGTGTCTCCCGCAAGCCCTCTGCACCTCCAACTCTGGGGTCCCCGCTCCTGTCTGGGCTCTGGGGCCCCATCCCACTTCCATGAGCTCATCTCCCTGCAGCCGTGTCTCTGACGCCATCACTCCCGGCTCCCCGTCATCTCCGCCTCTCCTGGCTTCTGCCTTTGCTTCCTGTCCTCGCCCCTCTGCCCAGATCTGTACGTGCTGTCCTTTCTCCTTTTCTTTCTCTCTCTCTGTCTCCAGGCGTCTCTCTTCCTGTCTCTATTCCTCTGTACGCTTCTCCCTCAGATTTCCTCACCATCTTCCCACCTCCCTCCCTCGGCCTCCCCTCCTCCCGCTTCCTGACTATCCTGCCTGCCTAGCCGAACCCACCGTCCTTCCCTCCATCAGCATCTCACACCCTGATCCTCTCTAAGGGTCTGTCCAGTTCCTCGCCCCTGTGCCCACACGCCTCCAGCAGGCAGTGCCCCTTGAATCAGCCCTGGAGCTCGGGTGCCAGAGTCAAGGTCACCAGGTCAGAAGGCGAGGCTTGAACCCTGATCCAGCTGGTTGTCAGCCCAGGCTGGAGGAATCCTCAGCCAGCCTCCCCTGCTTCTTCCCCTGAGGGGTTTTGGCAGCTTTCCGCCAAAGCCCCTTCCTGTCCCCATCCTCTGCCACCCAGGGTGGACCATTGTGAGTCACCCCAGAAGCCCAGGAGGCATCTGAGAGCTTGGAAGAAACAATGAGGTCATTTCGGTCAGTGCTTCTCAAACTTTCCTGCACGTGGGAATCCCCTGGGAGCTTGTCAAGGTGCAGAGCAGACCTGGAGAGGAGAGAGCTCTGTTCTGAAAGCCCGGCATGGAGGGAAGAATTTAATCTCTGACATCGGGCAGACTGGGCTTTTGAATTCTGACACTGTTCCTTGCTGCTGACCTTGAGCTTTGCCTCTCCAAGTCTGCAAAATGGGCATGACGATTCCAGGCCCTCAGAACTCAGTGAGGACCAAATAGTTAATGGGGGTGGAAGCACATCATTGACCCCTCTGGTTCTGAACAGATGGGGGATTTCTTGTCACCACTGAGGACAGTATAAAGGTGCTGGAGGATAACCCCATTTCTTTGGGGGTCAAAGCAGAGTGGGACCTCAGCTGGGACAGCCACTTCCCCCAGAGGCTTAGAGAGGTAGCCTGGAGTTGACTGAGGGTGGAGTCAGCGTCCAGGGCGTTCAGGGAAGGACGCCCGGGGGGTTAGGGGTGGGGATGGGTGCTATGTGTGATGGGGAGGCGAAGGCAGCCCCCGGGGGAGGCTCAGGAACTTCTGCCCCAGGGCATCACGTCTCAATTTCAGCCCAGATGCACACTCTGTGTAAGACGCTCGCTGGTGTTCTCAGGGGACCTTAATCCTCTGGTGCCGCAGGTCAGACCCCGGTCTAGTACGAGCGCTGGCCTCACGCTGAGCTCTCCTGCTGTCTGCTGGCCCCCAACAGCCCAGCAGGGGAGGGACAGGAGCTGGGGAAGCGATGGGTCGCCCTGTTCAGTGCGCTCCAAAAGGCTTCCCAGAGTTTTGTGTCAAACTGGGGGTTGCCCATGCAACTTGGCTGCATACACCGGTCCATTGACCTTCTGAAAGGATCTGGGCATGGCCTAGATGCCCTAGGAAAAGCCCGGCTAATTCCTGAGTCTTCCTAGGCAGTGAGAAATGTGTAGCGCTATAGCAGGTGTCTATCGTAAAAGGAACCAGACGATTAACTACTTCCAGGGAGTCGTCAATCCTGGAGATTGCTGAAAGGGGTCTCAGTTCAATTCAAACAGCCCTGCCCCTGAGTCACTTCCTAAAGAAGGGGGTTTGGGGGTCAAGGTGCTGACGAGAGGTTGACAAGGTGAAGGCTCCCTAATCCGCTGCTCAGGATGTGCCAAACTTCAAAACAGCTGCCTCGGATGGTGCCTTCTTTAAAACATAGACTCCTGTCCCGCAACAGGGTCCCGTGGACTGCAAGGAGATCCAACCAGTCCATCCTAAAGGAAATCAGCCCTGAGTAGTCTCTGGAAGGACTGATGCTAAAGCTGAAGCTCCAATACTTTGACCACATGATGCAAAGAGCTGACTCACTGGAAAAGACCCTGATACTGGCAAAGATTGAGGGCAGGAGGAGAAGGGGACGACAGAGGATGAGATGGTTGGATGGCATCACCGACTCAATGGACATGAGTTTGAGCAAGGCTCCAGGAGATGGTGAAGGACAGGGAGGCCTGGCGTGCTGCATCCATGGGGTCGCGGAGAGTCGCACACTACGACGGAACAGCAACAACTAATCTGTCTGGTGGAGCCTGGGAATGTCTATTTTTAACAGGCATTCCCGATCATTCTGATGCACAGCTTTGGGAACCACTAACCTTCCAAGAACCCACTCTCCAGCAGTCTTGACAAAACCAGATCCTGCCTGTAACCCCAAGATGAGGGTTTGCCTCCCCTCGACTCTGCCCCCTCCCCCGCCCGCATCACCTGGACCCTGCGGGCTCTCCCTGTCCCAAACAGACCAGACAGCCCTGGGGGCTGAGGACGGGATTGTGAAGGTTCCCTTTTGTGCTCAGGTTGCATAATCTGGTCACCTCCTGGATTTCCCCGGTGGACCCCGACAAGCCAAGGAAGGCGGTGGGAGGGCAGAGCTGGACCTCCAGGTGGTCTGTCCAGCCGATCCTGCTGGCCCTGAGGAAGGCATGCTTGTCCGGTGGGTACGGGGTTGAGGGGGGGCATAGATGCTTTCCTGCCACCACACCCCCTCGTCTGGGGCAGCCCTTTCTCTCTGGGGGCTTCTGGCTCCTGGTTTGCCCGCTTGACTCTTGCCAAACAAACTGGAAAGCCTCTGAAGGCAGGGGTCTGCAAACCCGGATGCCCAGTGTCCAGTGCAGGCTCCCCAATGTTTACCGGACCACACTATGTGCCAGGCTTTGTGCTGAGGACACGGGCCCCCAGAAAATCCTGGTTCTTGCTTTAGGGGGAGAGGGCAGAATCCAGAAAGTTAGCATCCAGAGGCAAAAGTGCTACTCTGGGAGGGACTGCTGGTCACTCAGCCTGGAGGACGGACGTTTCTCTCTCTCGGACAAAGTGAAGAGGGGTTGGTAAGTGAAGGGGGGCGAGGTGAGAATGTTCTAGCAAGTGCCTCACTGGCTACCCGAGGACCAAAAGAAAGCAGGGTGGGGGCGAGGGGAAGCGCTCGCTGCCCGGCCCCCGGACCGCCGGCCTCCGCACCGGGCCCCACTGGCCGCCGCCCCGCGCCGGCCGGGCGTTCTGGGGGCGGCCCGGCCCGCTGCTGCTCCCCGATCCCGGCCCCGGCCGCAGGAGTTAAGCGGGCCGCCGAGCCCGCGCGCGTCCTTATCTCGGGGAGACAGTTGTTGGGAATCACTTTGACTGAGTGGTTTTGTCTCCCCGCATTTTCCACTGTCAGGCGGCCTCGGGCCATAGATCAAAGGCGCCGCGGCGACGGCGGGGCGCGGGCGGGGCAGCCGCGCGGATCCGGCCGGTCCCCCCTTCCCAGCCCGCGCCCCGCTCCACACCACCCCCGCCCCCGCCGCGCCCCAGGTCCGCTGGGCCCGGGGACCGCACCCCGAACCGTGTGCGCAGCCCCTGCCTGGAGCCCGCCATCGGGGAGCTGGGTACAGAGAGATGGGGGGTGGCGGACAGAAACGGGGGCGGGCGGGGAGGGGGGAGACTGTAGGAGAGGCAGAGGGGGAGGGGAGGGAGAGGAGTCGTCGGGGGAGGGAAGGGGGGGAGGGGAGAGGGGGGAGGGGGCGGGAGGGGGGAGGGGAGGGGAGTGAGGGGAAAAAGGTGTTTGCGGGCGGGGGGCCGGGAGAGGCGTGAGAGATTAGGGGACGGAGCATGGGGGGAGGGGCGGGGAGGGAGGAAAAGGAGGTGTTTGCGGGGGAAACCGGGAGAGGCCTGAGATTAGGGGACCGAGCCCGGGCAGGGTCTGGATTTGAGAGAAGGAGAGATGGGGAAAAGGAGAGTGGGACGCAGACGGGGCCAAAATGGGCGATGGAGCCAGAGAGCTGGCGGCTGGAGGGGAGACAAGCGAGGCAGAAAGGAAAGCAGCAGCCAATCCCCATCCCCTGGGCCCAAGGGGAAGTTCTCGGCTGAGCCGGGACCTGGAGGAAGGCAGTGGGAGGCGGCCTGAACGGGCTGAGGGTGGGGTCGGGCCGCCCTCCTTCCGGAGACCAGGCTGGCCCTCCTGCCTCACAAGGAGACTGAAGCACAGAGCAGCCGTCTCTGGCTGAATCGCCTACGGGAGGTGGGGGCCACACTCGGACCTCCTGGGGGACCCTGGCCCAGGTCTCGGATACTCCCAGAAGCCCCAGAAGAGGGGGCCCCCTCCCCGTTCCTCCCCATCAACCCCGACCCCACAGAAAATACCCCTCGAGCAGCTCAGAACACCTGCCCCAACCCCCGAAGGTGCTGGAGAAAGGTTCCCAGCTGGGGAGACGCCCAGGGGAGGGAGAAAGGGCCAGCAGGCAGAGTCTGGAGGGAGGGGGAACCCTGGGGCTGAGGTTGGGGCAGGTCAGGAGCCTAGACCCAGAGGCAGGAAGGAGCAGGGAAACTCAAAGGTGCCAGGAAGAATGTCTGGGGCCCTACACCAGCTCCCCTGTATGGCCTCGGGAGCCCCCATCTGCAAATAGCTAGGCCACAGGGTACCAGATGCCGACTCGCTGTGTCTATCCGCACACTTATTCCTCGGACTAGCTCTGAGATGGGAACTATTTATGAGTCCCACCTCACAGAGGGGGAAACTGAGGCAGAGAAAAACCTGTTTGGAATCGCCCAGGTAGAAAAGTGACGGTGCTGGGGGGGGCGGGCCCAGGCCCAGGGATCCCGGAGCTGCTGTCCTGACGGCTCTGCCCTCCTACCTCTTAGGGCCCTGGGAAAAGCTGAAATCAAAGGGTTTCAGGACCTCAGAGATCTCACCAGCGAGTGGAAGACGGACCATTTTTGTGACATGTACTGGCCAACAGGATGGTCTCTGGGGCCAGGTTCAAGTCCAGGCCCCAACACTTGTCAGCAACTGACCTTGGACAAAGTCACTAAACTGCTTGGTGCCACTATCCCCCATCTTGTCTGTTTGCCACTATCCCCCATCTTGTCTGTAAGACAGAAATAATTCCAGATCCTCCCCTTCCAAAGTAGATGTTACGACCATTAAATGGGATAATCCGTATAATGGGCTTAGGACAGTATCTAGCCTGTGGTGTAAGTGCCCCCAAAGTTGAACTATTGTTATTATTACTGAATATTTGTCTAGTGACACTTGGCTGACAAGGGTCTATATAGTCAGTCAAAGCTGTGTTTTTTTCCATTAGTCATGTACAGATGTGACAGTTGGACTGTAAAGAAGGCTGAATGCTGAAGAATTGATGCTTTTGAATTGTGCTGGAGAAGACTCTTGAGAGTCCCTGGTTGGGTCTCCAACCAGTCCATCCTAAAGGAAATCAACCCTGAATATTTATTGTAAGGACTGATGCTGAAGCTCCGGTACTTTGGCCACCTGATGTGAAGAGCTGACTCACTGGAAAAGACCCTGTTTCTGGGAAAGATTGAAGGCAGGAGGAGAAGGGGACGACAGAGGATGAGATGGTTGGATGGCATCACCAACTCAATGGACATGAATCTGAGCAAACTCTGGGAGAGAGTGAAGGACAGGGAAGCCTGGTGTGCTACAGTCCGTGGGGTCGCAAAGAGTTGGACACAGCAGCGACTGAACAACAACAATATTTGTCTAGTAATCCAGGTACTTTTAATACACTGATAAAGTGTGATAAATGCACAAGGAAAGCACAAACAACCCAGCATGAGGGGCTGAGGGAAGGCTTCCCGGAAGGGGCCAAGTCCTAAAAAGTAAGTAGGAGTGGGTTTGAGATGATGACAGGGTTGTGGAGGAGACCTGGGCAGGGGTGCAGCAGGTACAAAGGCTTGGAAGCAGGAGAAGCCTGGCCCTCTGGGGACCCTCAAAGTCACCCCTGCCTCTCCCTTCTGGGGACTTGCCTATCCTCCGAGGTCCGGCTGTCCTGCCATCTCGGAGTTCTACCACCGGGACCCCAGGGATGGACCTGAGCAGCTCTGAGTCTGCCTGCTGTATTCATTGCTAATCTCTCTTATTTTCTTCCCGCTATCGGCTGGGACGGTCTGGTTCAGCGCACTCCCCGTGCTAATCAGAAAGGACGACAGATCCGTCTCTTCGCATTCTTTCCCACCATGCCAGGCAGGTCTGGTTGGCTGAACCCCCGGCTTGGTGGGAAGCCCGCCAGGCTCAGGCTGGGGCCCCGGAAGGTTGGGGAGGGCGGGGAGGGCGTACAGGCTGGAGAGAAGGGCTGGCCCCCACCCGGAGACCAAGAGGCCGGGACTCGTAGCTCTGTTTACAAAGAACTCCCGGGAATCATGGACTCTGCGCAGGAAGGATGGTTCCTAACTAGCAGGTGGCCCACCGCGTTCACCGCGCAGATGGGGAAACTGAGGCCCAGAGGGGCGAGGCATCTATCAAGGTCACACAGTGAGTCAGAAGTAAAGTCCGGAGGGAACTCAGATTGGCCGACTTTCCAGCCAGTGACCAGGCCTGGGCTGGGCTGAGCCAGGCCTCCAGTCCCAGAAAAGAATGGCTAATTCAATTTCTTTTTTTTTTTTCCTTTTCCATTATGGTTTACGACCGGATATTGAATACAGTTCCCTGTGCTCTACATGGGACCACGCTGTTTATCTGTTCTATATATAATAGTTTGCTAATCCCAAACTCCCAATCCACCCCCACCCCGCACTCAATTTCTAACTAGGGCCGGGAGAGGCAGAGAGGGAAAAATGTCACTCGGTGAGTTCCTCCTCTGTGCCAGGCAGTGTGAGGTGTGTCACACGAACCATCTCGTTTATTTCTCGGAATAATCCTACAAGGTGACTGGTATTGGCCCCATCTTCCGGAGGAGGAAACTGAGACTCAGAGAGCTCATGTAACTTGCCTGTGGTCACACAGCAAGTAAGTACAGACAACCTGGGGTCCAAACCCTGGTCTTATGATCACTTCACTGAGCCCAAGATGTGTCTGAATTAGACACCGTTTCAGCATTTGCCATATTAGTTGCTGCATATTGGAAAAGACCGTGATGTTGGGAAAGATTGAAGGCAGGAGGAGAAGGGGACGACAGAGGATGAGATGGTTGGATGGCATCACTGACTCAATGGACATGAGTTTGAGTAAGCTCCGGGAGTTGGTGATGGACAGGGAGGCCTGGCGTGCTGCAGTCCATGGGGCCGCAAAGAGTCGGACACGACTGAGCAACTGAACTGAACGATCCAGTCTGCACCAGCCTTCTGCTCCTTCACTGATTTTCCTCTGAGCAAATGCTACAGCTACCCCTTTGGGAAGCCTCCTCCAAGAAGCCTTCTTTGACCACGCCCTCCCTTTTCTGAACTCCTCTGCTCTTGCCATCCTGTCTGACCAGAAATCCCGCTCAACTGTCAATAACTGATTCTCTTGTTCTTTGGTGAGTCTCGCCCAGAACAGATTTGGGAAGAGCAGAGACAATCGTGTGTATTTCTTTTTTGCGCCTCCCTATACTGCGTGTCGGGCTTCCCGGGTGGTGTCAGTGGTGAAGAACCTGCCTGCCAATGCAGGAGACGTAAGAGACATGGGTTCCATCCCTGGGTCAGGAAGCTCCCCTGGAGGAGGGCATGGCAACCCACTCCAGTATTCTCGCCTGGAGAATCCCGTGGACAGAGGAGCCTGGTGGGATACAGTCCATAGGGGCACAAAGACTCAGACACGACAGAAGTGACTTCGCGCATGCATGCATACTTTGTGTTAATAACAGGTGGTAAACAAATGAATCTGAAGGGAATTGCACGTAATGACATTCAGACTAACTCACCAGCTGCCTTAGAAACCTTGGGTACAGACCAAGCTGCGTGTAGCACGGCCTGCAGTACGCCTAGGGGCTCACCAACATTTGTCGGAGGCCCACTGCGGACCAGACGCCGGATTCTGTGTGTCACCAGGATGAATCATCACACGCACACAGTATGAAGACCTCGGTCCCTCCATCCAGTGGTGCATGGAAACATCTAGATCTCCCCTTCCCTGCCTGATTGCACCACGCCCGGGGGAGGGGCAGAGGTCAGCTCCCACCTATGCCTTCTCAAGGAGAGGGGTCTTGATCGCTACAGATGCATCACGGTGGACCAAAAAAAAAAGAGGACCACGGTGTCTGTGGAGGGCAGCCCTCAACCTGCGGCTCTCATCCAGACTCAGGGAGGCGGGTTCAAGATCCTGTCTCCCCAGAACACCGTTCAGTCCTCTAAGAATGGATAAGGCCGAGTGCATGCATGCTAAATCACTTCAGTCTTGTCCGACTCTTTGCAACCCCATGGACTGGAGCCTGCCAGGCTCCTCTGTCCATGGGATTCTCCAGGCAAGAATGCTGGGGCGGGTTGGCATGCCCTCCTCCAGGGGATCTTCCTGACCCAGGGATCGAACCTCTGTCTCCTGTAGCTCCTGCACTGCGGGCAGATTCTTTACTGCTGAGCCACAGGGGAAGCCCAAGGGGTGCCCTCAATGATAAAAAGGCCCCAAAGTGACCCAGAAGCCAGGCCCTCCAGTTCCTAGCAGGACCTGCCCATAGGCATGACCTGCTCCCATCACTAGCCTTCAGGAAAGTTCCCGATCCCGGTCGAGCCTGTCTGTCCGCCCGCCGACTCTCCTCCCCTCCCAGTCCCCTCCACCCAGGAAGAAGGGGTGAGAAAAGCAGAGACATGAACACGGGTCTGTTTTCACAGGAGACGAGGGCCCCTCCCTGTGGGCTGGGGCTGGGCTCTGACTGACGTGAGCAGGTGGCTGTGTTTGGCGAGCAGCCTCCAGGGGGGAAATAACTGAGCCTTTCCCACTGAGGTAGGTTAACCGTGGACAAAGGGAAGCTGGATGTGAGAGCAGGATCTTGGCAGGGTCTGTCCCCCTGGGGGCTGGGAGGGCTGAGGATGCCCAGGACCCCAAGGCTGACGCTCTGAGCACGTGCTCATCCTTGCCCTGCAGTGGGCCTGGCTGGAGTCAAGCGGAAGGGGCGCTGGGCTGCGGGGAGGCCTGATTAGCGGAGTGGACACTCCCCACGGCCCCCAGTTGGTACCCCGAACAGGGCTGTGACCAGGGTTGGCAGATCTGTGACTGGTTGGGGGCGGGGGGTCTGGGAGCTGGGCTGTTACTGATGCAGTGAAAGCCAGTTGGGGAGGGCAGATACTGCAAAAGGGCATTTGGCTTTAGGTCCAGGAAAATCTGGCCACAGACTCTCGGTCATTTCCACAAGCTGACCGCTGACCCTACACCATCACCACTGGTCATCGTGAGAAATAGGTGGTGGGGTGACTCAGATGGCTTTCCCCTAATCCTGGGAAAAACCAGTGTCCTTCCAACCGGGGTTGGTCACTCCTTCCTCCCCAGCTCATCCTTCCCCGGGGCCCGGGGGCGGAAGGGGACAGATGGCCTTTCCTGTGCTTTCCACTCCCTGCACCCTAGCGTCCTCTCTTCCCAAGACTGGAAACCAACTCGGGCATTTTCCAGTACTGAGGGGGAGGGGGAGAAAGAAGAGATGGGGGCCAGGACAACAGAGTTGGGAGGTGGGTGGAGAATTCATTAGGCACCTGCTACAAGGCAACCCACTCCAGTATCCTTGCCTGGGAAATCCCGTGGACAGAGGAGCCTGGTGGGCTACAGTCCATGGTGTTGCAAGAATCAGACACAACTTAGCAACTAAGCCACCACCACATGCCAGGCACTATACTCAGATTCTCCTTTAGTCTTCACAGCACCCCTGGAAAGGTAAGCGTCATCACTCGCATTTTCAGATGATGAAAGGAGGCCCAGAGAGGTTAAGCCAGTGACCCAGGCCCACACAGCAACTTGGAAAGAGGCAGAACCAGAACTCCAACCTGGCTGCTCCCTGGCGGAGGCCGTGAAGTTTCTCTTGCCCCAGGCTTCCCGGGAGAGACCTCCAGGGACAGGGAGAGCCTGGGAGAGACCCTGAGAAGGCGAAGGGAAGGAAGCTGGAGGCAGAGGAGCCGTTGGGAAGGGAGGGGAGGGAAGGGCGGGGCAGGGCCCAGAGGAACGCTCACTCGGCTGGGGTTAAAGCCCCATGTTCCTACAACCCGCTAAGCCGGAGAAATGAATTCTGATCCCTCCAAAACCCAACCTTGGAAAATGTGCGAGAGAAGGGTCTCCTTTCAGGGGAGCGGGAAATCCTTCACACCTCCTCCCGACGCCCCGGTAATGCCAGGATGTCCCCAATCTGCTTTGAGGAATGGAGAGATTAAGAATAATAAAAAAATTGCAATAAAATATGTGTGAAGGAGGGGGTAATTGTGGACAAACGCAGCATTCAAATTCATTTTTCAGCTCTTTTACACACCATTTCAATCTTATTTTCTGCTTGTTAATGAGATCTTGTTGCCTGGGCTAGGCAAAACCTTCCAATATCAGGACGTAATTGCACATAATTTTCTCTCCTACCAGTGATTTGCATCAGTTTTTTAAAAATTCTGGGCTATTTAACACCCCACGATTCCCCTCCCCGTCTTCCTGCCTACAAATCTCCTACCCCCTCCTCCTTCCCCGTCCCTGGTCCAGCAAGACTCATTTTAAATGCTTATTATAGACGCAGCGTCGCCAATAAAGGGGGAAAAAAAACACACAGAGAGAGGAAGTGAGGGGGAGAAAAAGGCAAAAGGGAGTTTCCAGTAGCCACCGCGTGAGGGGCCTGGGCTCAGTTCCCCAGCGCCAAAGGACCACCTTGATCTTATCCCGCCAAGGGTGAGGGGACGGTGACATGCGTGGGTCAGGCCCACGTGCCTGAGACTCCCATCGCCATCACTCACCTCTGTGGCCTTCAGCAAGTCACTCAACCTCTCTGAGCCTGTCTTCCCAAGTTCCAGGGGGCTGGAGTCACTTCCCAGAAGCCAACGGGCTGATAAGGGACATGGCACCCGTCGATGATCAGCTCATGGAGTGTCTTTCCTTTGCTGGATCAGGTCCCCTGGAGGCCTCAACGGATGCCAGGAGGGTAGCAGTGGGATTCTACTGTGGAGAGGCATTCAGGAGACTCCACCAATAAAGAACTGGAAGGCTCTAAGCCCTGTCCCCGCTGATCTAGGGAGGGGGAAGCTGGGCTTTTTGAAGACGCAGACCATGAGCCTGGCCAAGCCATTAATTGCCACTGTGGCCTCAAAACGCAGTTTCCCCATATGGATCACAGGACCAGCCTTCCGGGGCAGACACGAGAGAACAGCATAGCGGGCTCTGGAGCCAGACCAGTTGAATCCCAGCTCAGCCACCTTTCCAGAACCTACCAAGGGGCCTGGCAGGTGGGAGGGGCTTAATTAGTATCTGTTAGATGGGTGGATGGATGGATGAAAGTTCAAAGGTACTTGCTCAGTCCTGTCTGACTCTTTGTGACCCCATGGACTATAGCCCGCCAGTCTCCTCTGTCCATGGGATCTCCCAGGCCGGAATACTGGAGTGGGTTGCCGTTCCCTTCTCCAGGGGATCTTCCCGACCCAGGGATGGAACCCAGGTCTCCCGCATTGCAGGCGGATTCTTTACTGTCTGAGCCACCCGGATGCTGCTGCATATCTCCTTTTCCTCATCTGTAAACCGAGGTCACCAAGCCTGGCTGGATGAGAGCTGGTGCAACCTTTAGCTCACGCACGGCTGGCCCACGGTCAGCACTTGCTCTGTGGAAGCCGTCAGCGTCTCTCTTACGGGAGATGCAGTGATCACTGCCATGTGATTAACTTCACACTTAGAGACTACTTTTCACTCTTCGTTAGTTCCGTAGGGGGGAGATTGTAAATATGTAAATCCCTTTACAGGTTCCTCCACATTAAGCTCCAGAGAGGAGCCAAAGGCGATGACGCCGGGGCGGTGTGATGGAGCAGGAGGCGCCTGCTTCCCGGGAGGGCGCCCACTGCAGGGGCCATGGGCCCGGGGTCCCCGCTCGGCCGCGACCCCAACGCTGCGATCTGGGTGATTTTCTCCCGCTCTCTGGGCCTCAGTTTCCACTTCCAACTCAGATGAGAAGCTGCCTCTAAGAAAGCCTGGAGAAGAAGGCAGCCCCAGCTGCGGTCTGCTCCCCCAGGACATGGCAGCACAGACCCCGCAGAAGCCCCAGGACAGGGCGGCCTGCCCGTGGCCTCCGGTCCTCGTGACCCTCAAACTAGCAGATCCTTGCTCCTGATTCTTTGCTCAGAAGCTTGGATAGATCAGCACTGATTATGATTCCGTGGCCTGTCTACCCCATCACACTGGGAGCTCTCCAAGACACAGCTGTGGGTATTTCCAGCCCCAGACTGGGGCGTCTACAGACAAGGGGCCTCTCTTCCGTCAGACTCTGGGATCTGAGCACAGAGCCCCCGAGTTGCTCCTCAGGGCGGGGGCTGTGTCTCCCTCATCGCACTGGGGGATCCAAGGACCCGAGTGGCCTCTCTCTCTCTGCCTGTCACCCTTGAAAGTGTGTGCCGCTCACAACTCCGAAGCAAGGCCTGGTACAAACCGCTCCAGCCGCAGGAATGGCGTCACCCGAAGGGGTGTCACCGAGGGTCCTTTGGTCTTAAGCTATCCGCAGCTGGTTTCTAAGAGCTGCTTCCAAGCAAAGCCAGGGCTTTAACCCGCTGACTCCCTAATGCCGCCAGGCTGGGCTCTGCGGGTGGGTGAGGGCCTGGGCCCCGAGGGAACCAGGCCTCAGGGTCATCTACGCCTCTCAGCAGGCTCTTGCCCATATGACTCAGCCCCGCCTGCTGGCCCCTAGCCTGAGGTCCCAGCCTCAGTGTTCTCATCCACGACATGGGCTGAAGGAGCTTTTCTCTCCGCTGAGCTGGATGGACTGAGATGGTTTCCCCTCACTGCCCATCAGTTTCAAAAAGAGAGCAAGGGTGTGCATTTCTGCGAGGCAGGAGGGCACGTGGGTGGGTCGATCTCAGGCTCTAGAAGTGAGGGTTGAACCCAGGCTCTGTCCCTGGAGAAGATCAGTACCGAGGGAACGCCACAGGGCCTCAGGAAGTTTAGCTGTCCCCGCTGAATGTATTCAACGTGTTGGCATTAGACACGCTGCCTGCCGTGCTGTTTGCCGAGGCTTCTTGCCTGTCTGTCCGGTTGCACCGCCAGCCCCGCTAGAGTAGAGAGGTCCATCCCTTACGTTCACTGAGTTACCCCAAGTGCTGAGAACAGTGCCTGGCGTGTGGCAGGCACTCTGTGACCAGGTGTTATATCAGAGCCAAGGACAGGCATAGAGCTGAGGTGGGTACATGACTTCTGCCATGAGATTCCGCTGGGAAGACTCTCCGTGGGATCTCTGAGGCTTGAGGTACCCACTGCCCAGGCTGGGTCCGGGACCAGCACCCAGTGCCTGCCCCGGGGAGGAGGCAGGTCCTCCCCAGGCAGCCAGCTGGCGTGACGAGCAGGCGCGCAGCAGGGCCCCAGCAGAGCCCGAGCCTCATCCCTTCGGGCTTTTGTAAGCACAAGAGCCGAGGCTCTCTTGGGGGACGGCGGACCTGTGGTCCCGGATGGGGGAGCATGCCCCCACGGCCCAGGTGGGCTCCGTCCTCTCCCCGTCGCCTGGGGGCAGCTACAGAGAAACCCCTCCTGATGGGAACACGAGACAGCACGATGCGCCGGTCTTGGTGGAGAACCCCCGGCCTCCCGCTCCCAGGACCACACAGATGGGCTGGAAGTGTGAAGACGCTCAGACAGCAGAGGACGTGCACAGAGAATCAGAGCTCAGAAAAGCCAGAACGTCCACCTAAGATCCCGAGACAGCCCCTCGCACCTTCAGGAAGCGTTTGCAGCGTGACCCCGGCGGCGTCCACACCCGGAAGCGCACCCAGCCTGCCCCGCCCTCCAGCAGCTGCCCACCTCCCGGTCCCCTCTGCCCCTGTCAGACCCCCCAGCTGTCTTCACACCTTTGGTGGGAACCTCCGGACGGGTCTCCAAAGTTGCCTCGATCCATCACGCCCCACATGACTGTCCGCCCTGAGGGACGGGGCGGAAGCCGGGGACCTCTCAGAGGAGGGCAGGGACACGGCCAGCTTTGGTCTGGCTGCCCACAGCAGCGGCTCAGGCTCTCCCCTTCCTCCCCTCCTCCCCGCCGACGTTTCTGGGCCCAGACAGCACCCAGAACCTCCTTATCCTTTAATCCCAGTGCTGAGCCGCGCTCCCCAAGCTAGGGGCCCCTTACTTTGCTAGTTTCTCCTCTGCCCTGTGATGAAAGTGCTGCTTTCGGGGCTAAAGCTCAGCCCATACTGAGACGGGGGGCGGGGGGCCCTGGGAAGAGCAGCAGAGGGGAGCCAGGTGCCCTGGACACACGGGTCCGGCCCGGCCAACATGTCCCGTGCCCGCTCTGTGAAGGGCGCTGGAGGGCCCGCTCAGACTCAGCACCCTCTTCAGATTTCCTCCGATTTGTCTTGTATCATGAGGCTGGGCCCGGGCCCCATTCTCAGGTACAGATGTCCTGGGTCTCTGCAGTTATCCCTACCCAGCTGGCTCCGGACCCCATCATGTCTAAACCTGGCTCTGGAAGGTTAGCTTGGCCAGTCAGCCCTCGGCACCAATGAGATGGAGGTGGTGGCCTTGAACCCCAAAGAGGCCACTGAGGCTCCACTGGGAAAACATTCTGGTGGCAGACTGCATCACCTCCACCAAAGGGGGGCCCAAGAGGGCTTGGAGCTTCACCACGGGGAGCTCTGCCTTCAGCTGCTTCCATTCACTGGGCACTCATGACTCTGCGCTAGACCTGGGCTAAGAGCTTTACGTCGGTCATCTCAGTCAGTCTTCTCAACCCTATGATGTATGAGCTAGCAACACCCCCATTTCGTGGATGAGAAAACTGACCTGTGGAGAGGGGAAGGGACCTTGCGTGCGTGCTCTCTACACGTCCGTTTCCCCATCCATGAAATGGGGATGACGCTAGCTCGCACCACACTCAAAGGGTGGAGCTGAAATACAGTCAGCCCTCAGGCATGCTCAGTCGCTTCTGACTCTTGGCGACTTCATGGCCGGTAGTTCGCCAGGCTCCTCTGTCCGTGGGATTATCCCAGCAAGAATACTGGAGTTGCCACTTCCTCCGGCAGGGGATCCTCCTGACTCAGGGACTGAACCCATGTCTCCAGCGGCTCTGACATCGGCTGGTGGAAGCTTTACGACTGAGTCACCTGGGAAGCCCCAGTAAGTCCTCAATGACACACATTAGCTGAGGCAAATAGAAACGTCCCTCAAACATGCAGAAAATTAAAGGGTATTAAGCAGGGGAAATATTTTAGGCCAACGGGGCTTGTTTTTTCTATTCTGGCCAGATAGTAAATGTTTTAGGCTTTGCCAGGTCATGTGATCTCTTTGGAAACCACTCAACTCTGCCATCATCAGAGCACAAAAGCAGCCATAAATATGTAAATGAGTGGACATGGCTGTGTTCCAATAAAACTTTATTTACAAAATCAGGTAGCTGGATGGAAGTGACTGGTGGGGATGCAGCTGGCCTTCTCTTTGGTCCCTCTTTGTCTTTAGGTAACCGATTTCTCATATTACTATATTGTCCTGGCGATGGATGTGGGGCGAAGGACGGAGAGAACTAATGTCTATTTGACCCCTATTTTCTGCCAGCTCTATGCTGAGTGCTTTGACCTCTTAGCATGCTGAAGGCAGAGAAGGCCCTTCTTAGGAGGTTAGCAACTCTTTATTTAATCACTCTTGTTTAATGGGGGATACACCAAGGCACAAAGATGCTCACTAGCCCGACTCCCTGAACAGTGGGGCTGGGGTCCACCCCCCCCAAGCCTCACCTGTCCTTACATCTGTTCAGATAAGTTTGCATCACACGTATTCTCACCACAGACATGAGACAGGTGCCTCAGAAGGTGGGAGGCAGGGCAAAATGAGCCTTGGATTTAATTCTTTCCCTGTGGATATCTGAGAGCCTGTTATGGCAACAAAAATGAACTCAACACTTCTTCCAGTTCGCTCTGATTTCAAGCATCACTGAGTCCTGCCCCCTGGGCTTACCAATAACCGCATCAGCTCTAGCTTGTCTTTCCGGCTTCATCTAAAGATGGTCCCACCACTTCTAACAGCTCCATCAGGCATGGAGTGACTTAATCAGCAGCCAATCACACGTGAGGGAACAGAGTTCCAAGACCCAATGGGAGCAGAGTTCCTGGGCTTAGAACCATCCCTCCCCCCACATCCCCGCCCAATTGATTCTCTCCACCAGTAGGACGTGGTCTTGCCTTTCACCCTCTGGTCACTCTTGGTGACCAAAGGTGGGAGATGGAGCCCAGGATGAGATCTAAGAAGGACTACTGCTTCTAGAACAAAGCCCCAACCGCAGTTCACATCCCCTAGGAAATAGTGCAAGGCTTCCATCCGTGCACTGAAAATGCCTGACTTTTATGGTCTGCACAGTCATGAAGCAGGTGATGGGCCAGTTTAATAAGCTCTGGGTGGTGAGAAGTATGGAAACCTGTGATGGAAACCCTTTCTCTGCAACTGCTCACTGGGTCACCGATGTCTGCGACTTGCAGATGACAAACCCAGGGTGAAAGGCTCACAGAACAATGGCAAGTGACGGTGGGAGCGCACCCCCCACCCCGCCTCCCACATAAACCCTTTTGAGTTGACCAACAGCGAGCGACGTGGCGGAAACCAGAGACTTCTTCCCCAAGGGAGAGCCACCTGTGTCCCCCCAGAACCCTCGCTGGATGGGCTGGCAAGCCTCTGGCCCCTGGGACCGTGGACAGAGAGGCGGGGCCCCCTACCTGAGGCGACAGGCCGTTGCTGACAGGGTTCATGTGGTTGGAGGCGGCCGCTGGGCTCATGAAGCTGTCGGAATAGCTGGAGAAGCCGTGGCGGGCTCCGTAGGCAGAGCTGGTGTCCGCGGCTGCGGCCGCTGCGGCCAGGCCCCCCTGGTGCATGGTGGACGGCGGGAGCGGCTGGGGTCGGTGCACGGTGCTGCCCCCGTCTGCAGAGAGAGCCAGCAGAGGGTCTCAGCCAGTGGCCTGGCCCCAGAGGGCAAGCGGGGCAGGCACCTCCCATCTGGAAGGCAGGGCCCCAGCCCGCTTCTCCCGACCTCCATCCGGCAGAGTGGGTGCAGGGGGCTGCCTCCTCTCACTACTGGTGATGGGACACCCGGCTTCTGAGCAGGAGGACATAAGCAACTGGCAGGCCTCGACTGATAACCAGTCAACATTCCAGACAACTTCTAGGCACCTACTGCGCACCGGCCCTGTTCTCAGTGATTGCCACATAGTAGGTGCTCGATAAACCTTATCTGGGCTAAAAGTCAGACCTCAGCGAGGACTCCGTCAGTCTGCTCGGGGCTCTTGGGTAACATCTGGTGAGCACCCAAATCACCAGTGCTTTCACAAATCCCAGCTAAGGGTATGAAGCCAGAATGATTCCCATTTTACAGATGAAGAAACTGAGGCTCAACGGGGTCAGGGCCTGCCCTTGAGCAAGGTGATGCGGCTAGGGAGCAGGGGGCCAGGGTTTGAATGGCCACTCTGCTCCCAGCCGCTGGGCTGCTCTTCTCTGTCACAGCCTCCCACGTGGTCTTCCAGCAGATGGGACCGCCACCGGGGGCGATGGTTCCGTTTCTCATCTAGAATCACAAAGAGGCCTCTCTCCCCAGCTTCTAGAACTCCAGCCTGCCCGTCCTTTAAGAGGAAGCCATGGGACAGAAGTCAAGCAGTGGGGTTCCTGCTGTGTGCTGGGGGGTGGAGCGGAGGGAGCAGGGAGGGCAGACCCGGGGGCAGGGACCAGGGAGGCGGGGCGGGGGGCTACCCTTCTCTACCTACAGGGCCCACCACCGTCTCTTCTGAAATTTATAAGACCTAAGAGATTCATGTGACTTTAAAGTTTGAGAAACTCTGTTAAATGTGTGCATGGAGGTGACCTTGCTTATCTTCACCTGAATGCAGAAGGAAGAGGCTCTTTTATCTTGACTGTCCACATCAAAGCAGACAAACGGTCGTTAAAAAGCAAGAAAAACAAATAACCTCTCTCCCCTCCTCCCGCCAAAGAAAACGATTTTTATCCCTTCTTTGTTGAGGAGGGGAGAGGGTGGGGGTTGGGGGAGAGGGGAGATAAGAGGGGCGGGCGCAGGGGCGGGGCCGAGAAGCGGGATGCAGCTGTCACTCACCTTGGGAGATGGTGGTAGTGGGGTAGGTGGAGTCCGGCAGCTGGTAGGGGGGCAGCGTGGGCATGCCAGTGGGCGGGAAGCCACCTGGCAGGAGGTGGTTGAACGCTGCCAGCTGGTTGGCTCCTGCCTGCTTACGCCAGCGGGCACGGCGGTTGCTGAACCAGACCTGGGGGACAGAGAGCGGAGCGTGGAGCCCCCAGCCTGGTTTCCGGCAGGGCGCTGAGGCACAGCTAGAACCCAGCCCCTGCGCCATCACCCTGGGTCCAGCCAGTGTCCTCCGAGGGAGGACAGCCTCACCTTCCTGCAGCTCAGGACAGTTTGCAAACACTTTCATGGGCAGGATCCCATTCTATCCTCATGACCACCCAGGGAGGAAGTCATTGTTATGATCCCCATTTTACAGATGGGTAAACTGAGCCCCAGAGAGGGTGGGGGCTTGCCCGCGTGACAGGGTGGCCCCGAGTGACTCTCAGCCCAGTGCTCTTTCCCTGCAGCTGCTCCTGCCCAGAAGGAAGTCAGGGGGTGACCATCCTTGTTCACCCACGTTGCACACGCCTCATCTCCTCCAGGAAGCCCCCAAGGAGGAGGCCACACATCCAGAACCCACCTGAATGAGACCCACCTGCCAGACTCAGATGCGAAAGCTAGCTCTGTGTTTGGGGTCTGAGGCCCTGCTTGGCTTACACTGCACAGGCCCCCTGATTTAGGAAAGCCCACCCCCCGACCCCCACCCCAAACACAGGGACGGATCGATAACCTAACATCTCTGAGTCTCCCTTTCCTCCGAACCCTGTGCTAGTGCTTCCTATGTCTGTCCATACACAGGCCTGGCCTGCCCTCCTAGTCCCACTGACCAAGGGGGAAACTGAGGCTCACAGAGGTGAAATCACTTGCCCATGGCCACATGGCTAGTCTGTAATGGATGTGAGGTTCAAAGTTCAGTCAGTCTGACTTTCTAGAACCCTCTTGTCTGGATTTGCAGCAAGTTCCCTGAAATGGGCCAGAGAAATACGAGAATGAGTGTGCAAAACAGGGCTCCTGAGAGAAGGTGCTTCTCCACTTTTGGACTTTGCACATGCTGTTCCCTCCAACTCAAACACTCTTCCCAGCGCTGGCTCCTTGGCCTGCAGGGCTTGCAGAAATGCCTCCTCCTGTTCCCGCGAGGACTGCCTGCCTCAAAATTACTTTAGGCCAATCTCCATCCTCTTTTCTCAGGAGGCCTCCAGCTGTGAGCTCCCTTACTCAAACAATTATTGTCTGTATCTGTTTTTTTGTCTCCCCTCTGACCCTAAGCCCCGCAGGCAGAGGCCAAGCAATCCTGGCCCCCTGCTCACACCTCTGTAGGAATCCTTGTTGAAGGAATGAATGAATGGAAGGCAGAGGTGACTCTGGTGTGTCTTTGCTGGTGCTGCCCACCCCCCAAGGCCCAGTGGGGAGTCGTCCCCTTCACGGGTGAAGACCTAGGCCTCCCCTGGCACAGATCACTCGAGACCCCCAAACCTCTGGTCCATGTCTGCTGACCTGCGGGAGGGGGAGTCTGAACAGGGGTGGAGGGGTGTTTGTGTCCCCTCATAACATGTCTTTTCTCTGATGGGAGAAACGGAATTCAGTTTTCCGAGCTGGATGTACAGAGCTGCTGGCTCTGACCTGTTCAGGGTTCACAGAGAAGGGAGATTCGGTGGCCAAATAAAGATAAAAAACTGGCTTCCACATAAAACTGGCTGCTCCCACCTCCCCAGGGCAGCGAGGGCTTCCCCAGGAGTGTCCAGGGTGGATGAACGTGTCTGCCTAAGGCTGCCTGTGAGCTGTTTTCTTTTAAGTCAGCACTTTTCAAAGGCGGGGGCTCCTGCACTCCGAGGTGGAGAGACCTCCCTGGAGGCAAGTGACATGGACGTTAGATAACCTCGAACCACTCCCATCTCTTCCGGGCCTGGGGTGTGTGGAAGAGACCTTCTCAACTGGGGGCTCAATGTCCTTCACGCCTTCCTAACACTCATCAGGGCCTTCCTGGTGGCTCAGCTGGTAAAGAACCCGCCTGCAACGCAGGAGACCCCAGGTCGATTCCTGAGTTGAGAAGATCCCCTGGAGAAGGGAAAGGCTACCACTCCAGTATTCTGGCCTGCAGAATTGCATGGACTGTATAGTCCTTGGAGTCGCAAAGAGTCAGGCACGACTGAGCGACTTGCACACACAACATTCATCAACCTCCCTTTCTAAAGCCCAGGGAGGACGCCCTGGCCGGTGACGCTTTCCTGAAAACCCTTCCCACGTCGCCTCATGTTCCCTGTGTGTGTGTGTTTCCAGCTGCCGTCCTTCCATGAGAGCGATGCGTGCGTGTGTGCATGCGTGCGTGCTCAGTTGCTCAGTCCTGTCTGGCTCTTTGTGACCCATGGACTGTAGCCCGCCAGGCTCCTCTGTCCACAGGATTCTCCAAGCAAGAATACTGAAGTGGGGTTGCCATGCCCTTCTCCAGGGGATCTTCCTGACCCAGGGATCGAACCCACATCTCCTGCCTTGGCAAGTGGATTCTTTACCACTGTGCCACCTGGGAGGCCCCTGAGAGTAATATGCATGTTTGTTTTAAAATACACTGATTTTATTTTATCTTTTTTTAAAGTAAATGAAGATATGGATATGCAAAAGTGGCCCAAATCCTGAAGATGGTGGAGAATGATTTATGTTTGGGACACTGCTCTGGTTTCGTTTGTTCAGCGAGGGTCATCTGCAGATAAAGAGGACTCAGCTAAGGCGGAAACGTTCTGCCGCCTTCTCTCCTTGGCCGCCTTGCACCTGCTTTCCTTACTTCCCTCCTTCCCATCTCTGGCAGCTCCCAGGACTCTGCTCTGCATCAGGCAGGACAGCAAGGACAGAGGGTGAGCAGGACAGCAAGGACAGAGGGTGAGCAGGACACGGTCCTAGTCTCAAGCTGCCCTTGGCCTGGCCACGTGACAGACAAGTCAAAGGACAGCTGCTCTTCAGTACAGTCAGCTTAGGCGGGCTGGCGTGCGAGGTGCCATGAGGTCTGAGGAGGGGCTTCCAACTCCTCCCAGAATCTAGGAGGACTTCCTGGAGGAGAGGACATGCCTTTTGCTTTCTCTCTCTCTCTTCTTCTTCCTCACTGCCCTATTTCCACGGGGTTGCCCCCAACCCAGCAGGCATCTCCATCTTCACAAAGTGTAACAGGACACAAGAGTAGGGGCTCTGGAGTCTGATCAGTTGCCTGAATTTGAATCCTACCTCTGACTCTTAGCTAAGATGGGCAAATTCTGTTATTCCTCTGAGCCTCACTTTCTTTGCTGCTAATAGGCTCAGTTTTAAAGAATCCTCCTGCCAATGCAGGAGCCGCAGGAGACCTGGGTTTGATCCCTGGGTTGGGAAGATCCCCTGGAGGAAGGCACAACAACCCACTCCAGTATTCTTGCCTGGAGAATCCCTGTGGACAGAGGAGCCTGGCGGGCTACAGTCCATGGGGTCAGAGTCGGACACGACTGAGGACCGAGGACATGCACAAATGGCAGCCCCTACCTTCTTGGTGGTTCTGGACCTCAAAGGGGTTAACACAGGCCACGTGCCTATTTAGAACAGCATCTCCAACGCTTATTTTGCTGGAAAGCCTCCGACGTCTGAACTGGAAGAGCTCTTAGCCAGTACGGACTGCAAGTTTCCTATTTACAGATGGAGAAACGGAGGCTCCCGGAGGGACGGTGGTGGACCCAGATCCACCCAGAATCTCTGATCAGGGTTGAGTCCTTTGAAAACAGAGCCTGAGTTTTATTACTTATTTTTGGTCCTTCTCTCCACATCTTGCCCTGAGAGCAGGACACTATAGGAAGTGTCTGATGACTGAGTTGAACGTTTCATCCGGCCCTTCTTCCAATGCAGCCCCGAGGAAAAGAGCATGACAGACAGACTCAGGCTTGGGTCCCAGGACAGCCACTTACTACCTCTGTCTTTAGGAAGTTGCTTCTGCTAGGGAAAGGTCAGGTTTCTCATCCGTAAAATGGAGAGACTGACTGTCCCTGCCTCTTAGGATCACGGTAAGGATGATGAAGATAACACATGTCGGGCGTTGAGTGGTGTGCCCGGCACACGAGAAAGGCATCATGAATGTCATCCAGTGTAACAAAAAGATTCAGTTTAAGTTATTCATTAGCGAGTCCCGCTAGTGCCTCCAAAATGGGATTCTATTCAGAGCTCCCGCCTGTCCCCAAGCAAATAGCAGGGCTCCAAACTGGGACCAGATGAGTTGCATGCGGCCCTGGTCCCTGGATGCCATTCATCTGGAGGACGGGATGTTCTCCCAGGCCTTGTGGGAGACACCTGGGCTGGCCTTGGGGCCTATCAGCTCTCAGCCTCTGTTTCTAGAAAAAACACGCAGACTTCGGGATCTTGGAGCTCAGGAAGAAACAGACTTGTTTACCTGCAAGGAAGATGTCTGCGAGCTGGGGGTCGGGCCCCCAGCTGTTTAGAAATGAAGACTCCTCCGGGGAAAGGAGACACTGGTCCCCAGCCACGTGTCCTCCTGCCTCACGCTCCTTTCCCACCCTTCACGGTGGCAGGGCTTCCTGCGGATGGAGATGGGCATCTCCACCAGACATTGGGTGTACCATGCAACCCCACATAATGCCCCGCAGGCTTCCGAGGGAGGCTCCTGACCCTCTGCTGGGGGGCAGGGCTGGAGGGGAGGCAGAAGGGTGCCACCCGCGTGACGGAGCCCCGACCTGTGCCTACCGGCTTCTGAGCTGATTTGGACGCCAGCCCTGTATTCAGCAGGGATTTCTGTCTGCCGAGTCCCTGGTGCCTAGAACAGTGCCTGGCACAGAGGAGGTGCCCAATATGACTGCTAGATGAATAAGCCTGGGGTTTCGAGGGTGGCCAGAAATGGAGCCGCTGAGAACAGGTGAACGTTAGCAATCACAGCCGCTGCTCCGGGCACTTCCTGAGTCTGTGTGTGGGTCTGTTTACACGTTGCCATTTAGTCCTCGGGACGAAGTGGACCCTGTTATCATCGTCTCCGTTTTGCAGAGAAGGAAGCCAAGGGCTGAGGGGGTAAGTGGTGGAGCTGGGATTCGCGCCGGGGCATCTGAACCACTCTGGCACCTCCCAGTGCCACTGAGACGAGACGACACAGGATTGTCAGATCCTTGAACTACAGGCTCTCAGAATCAGAGGCCAAGACCTCAACAGCATCCGGCCCTAAAATCCACGCAGCGCTCAGGGGGCTTCACGGCCCCTGCCGCCCCGTCCACGGCAGGGACCCTCTCACTGGGCTCTCCATCGCCCGGACATCGCACTTTGGCTCGAACACTTCTGCCGACGGGGATCTCATCACCTCCCAAGGCGGCTCTGACTGTCAGTAAGTCAGGATCCTAGAACTTTAAGGAGGCTTCATGCTCATTTAGTTTGGTCCCTTTATTTATAGATGAGAGATTAAGTCTCAGGAAAGGAAACCGAATCTGTTGAGGGTGATACAGCTGATCAGAGGCAGAAACCAATGGGAACCCAGCCTGTGGCCCCTGGTCGTGTGTTTCTGTCCCTTCCTGTGGGACTTGGGACATTTTCCGGTTGGTCCTGGTCCCCCCTCCCCAGCCTCGCTCCAGGGCCTCTCAGAGCAGCCGTGTCCTCCAAGCTTTCTCTTCTCCAGGCCAAATGCTCTATTATTCCTGTCTTGATTTGGGGGGTGGGGGCAGTCAGCCTTTGTTCATTCTTTAAAACTCAAAATGTATCGATCCCTTCTTTGCTGGGATCAGGCCAAGTTCTCAGGCCAGGAGTCGGGGGAGGGCTAGCCCCGCCCTGGAAGCACTGAGGGTCTGCGAGGGGAGCAGCACGTGGAGGATGGCTGCCTGGGCCCCCTCGCCGGGAGGATGGCTGCCTGGGCCCCCTCGCCGGGAGGATGGCTGCCTGGGCCCCCTCGCCGGGAGGATGGCTGCCTGGGCCCCCTCGCCGGGAGGATGGCTGCCTGGGCCCCCTCGCCGGGAGGATGGCTGCCTGGGCCCCCTCGCCGGGAGGATGGCTGCCTGGGCCCCCTCGCCGGGAGGATGGCTGCCTGGGCCCCCTCGCCGGGGATGTGCCTGGGCTCTGGCTGCTCCCGCCTGTTCTCAGCGCCCCCTCACCCTTGGACCTTGAGTGACACCTGTTTCTGAGTCCCCTGGGCCAATAAAAGCACAGCCCTGACAGCCAGGACGTTTTACAAGGAGCGGTCAGGCCTCAAGGTGGTGGGAAGCAGCCGTGGCCGCCAGACGTGGGAATGAGAAAGCGCCCAGGAATGTGCCCAGGAGAACAGCTGCAGGGGGATCAGAGGCGGAGGAGGGAGGCCTGGGCCGGGCAGCTCGGGTGTCACCCGGAGGGGAGGGGGCTGGGACGGGCTGAGCTGGCTGCAGCCGCCCATCCGCGCCTCCCCGGGTATCCCTGCGTGCAGCCCAGGGCCCCCCACTCCAGGAGGGGTGGGGTGGGCAGAGGGAGGTACGCTGGTCCCCGGAGCACTCAAATGCCCGTTGGCTTCTAGCACTTTACTGCTTTCAAATGCCAGGCTCGGCTCTGAGTGCTTTTCTCCTTTCCAGATGGAAAGAACCTGGGCTTGGCATCCACAGGCTGAGCGCCAGGCGCAGCTCAGCCTCCATCAAGCTCTGTACACACATCCCCAATGCCGTATCACTTCTCAGACTCTGTGCCTGTGATGAGTGACCATCCTGGCCTGACAAGGGGGTCGGAGGTTGCCTGGGGTCACGTGGGAGAAGCCCCCCAGCAGAGATGCCCAAAAGAAGCTGATCCCTCTCAGGATAAAAGAGCGCCCAGTGAGCAGCTGCGGGCAGCCCCTCGGCAGACTCAACGCCCCATTCATGGAGGGGCCAGGCCAAGACGGGCTCCCACAGGAGCTGCTCATCAGCCCCCCTTCCTCCTCCGCCCCTCCCGCCCCCCGCCCCGACCCAGCCAGGCCCCCAGAGACTCTGACTTAGAGAACTACAGACATTGTGCAATCTGAGAACTCAGCTCCGGGAGAGGAGGCGGGTCCTTCCCCCATCCCCACGGCAGGCCTCGAACCCCAGACAGACACGGCTCTTTCTGTGCCTCACCTTCCCCAGGCCCACCGATCAGGCACCACGCACTTTGCGGCTGTGGATGTCCAGAGGGTGTTCAAAGTCTGCTCACCCTTCCCTGGATGCTTCTAACCGGCCAGGAATATGTGCCCAGGCAGCTTGCATGCTTCCCATAACAGGAAACTCATTACCCATCCTAGGAAGCTAGGTCTGTTTTGGACAGTTTTTGCCCTCAATCTTTCCTCCCCTCCTCAGAGACTGGGAAGTTTTCCTATTTCCTGAGCTCCTTCTCTTGTGGCTGAACTACTGTCCTTCTTCCCTCCGTCCCTTGCCTTTCCTCCTCTCCCTTTCTGTCTCTCCCTCCATCCCTCCTTCCGTCATCTTCCTGAAGTTCTTGTTGGCAGGAGGAGGGAGACAGTCCAAGTCCTCACGGCCCCTCCTGGCATCTCTGGGGCTGTCCGAGGATTGGTTAGTCAATCAACTCACGTTTGCTGCCCATTTACTCTGTACCAAGTCCTGGGGGCATTACGTGTCTACACAGCCCCTGGACCACTTGCTGAAAAATCCCCACTCCCACTCCAGGGGGACCCCCTAGCCCCCCAGACCCTGGCCACCCCCTCTCCCAATCCTGCTCCCCAGATGACGTGTGTGCCATGGTGCGTGCTTAGTCGCTTGAGTCGTGTCTGACTTTTTGCGACCTCATAGACTGTAGCCTGCAAGCCTCCTCTGTCCAGGGGACTCTCCAGGCAAGAATACTGGAGTGGGCTGCCATGGCCTCCTCCAGGGGGTCTCCCCCAGCCAGGGATGAACCCGCGTCTCCTGCCGCTCCTGGCTGCAGGCGGCTTCTTTCCCACAGAGCCGCCGGGGAGGCCCCTCCAAAGGACGCCCGCTCACCTGCACGCGCGCCTCGGTCAGCTTGGTCCGCTGCGCCAGCTCCTCTCGGGTGTAGATGTCTGGGTAGTGGGTCCTCTCAAAGGCCTTCTCCAGCTCCTCCAGCTGCTCGGCCGTGAACGTGGTCCGACTGCGGCGCTGCTTACGCTTCAGAGGGAGGTCGGGTTCTGACTCCACGTCGGAGCCCTCGTCCAGACGGTTCCCTACGGCCAGGTGAGAGGGCAGGAGAGGGCGGGGGCCAGTGAGACGGACGGGAGCTGCGTGCCCACCTTCGGGCCCCCACGGCACTGAGGGTCAGAGCCCTCTGAGCACTGGAGGGACGTCCCTCACGCGCTGTGTATCAGAGGGAGGCCGGGGCGCGACCTCCCTGCCCCCCACGGGACTGGGTAAGCACTTTGTGGTCCAGCCACATAAAAACAAAACCCTGTAGTTGGGCATTTAGGTTATTACCACTGACACGAAAGGATGCCCATGACATAGGACTCAGGGCGTGGTTTCAAGATGAAGCACATTTCTCAAAATTCCTAGAACCAAATTCTCCAAAAGGGGGAGAATTTTCCCCATATATTCACCATACCTCAATCAACGTGACTTTAAGAAGAAGGCAAGGAACAAACCCGTGTGCAGAGACGAAACCCACTTTTGGAGAAAGCATGCGTCACACGTTATGGAACACTACACTCAACAGATAAACAAATGCGAATCTTCAGGGTGACAGAACTTTTGTTTTCTTTTTGAAATTTGTTTACAGTTTAATATTTTTAAAATGATGATCATTTAGACAATGACACTATTGCATCTTGGGAAAACAGTGCAGAAACTAAGTACAAAAAGAAGCCGGAAGAAAGGGAAGGACTGAGAAAGGGGGCAAACGCTTGTGCCCAGGGCTGGAAGTCAGGAAGCTCTGTTTCCAGCTTGGTTCTCTCCCAAATGCCCTGAACTCTGACCTTGGGTCTCGGTTTCCCCACTTTTCTCTATGAAAGGTTTAGACTGTGTGACTTCCACACCCACGCCCTTCCTGGGAAGTTCCAGAATCACTGAGTGATCTTCCAGGTTGGAGGGGGCGACCTCACCTGATGATCTTGGCCATGACCATGACTCCCACCCCATCATCCCCAGTAATTTCCACCCTGGAGCCTCGGGGTGGGGGAAGGCCTTTGCGTCCTTTGCAGAAAGAGCTCGGGAGTCTGGGGCCAGCTCACTTCCTGACTCTGAATGGGCTGTCAGGCCAGGCACCTACTCCTGTTCTCCGTCTGGGTGAGGAAGGCTGCAGGAAGGGCTAGATCAAGCTCAACAGGCAGGGCTGAACACACCTTGGGGACTGAACTGACTCTCTGCCCACAAAGCTTGGGCCTCTTGCCCATCCCTGATCTGGCAGGAGGAATGCTAGCGAGGGGCTCGCTGGGGCTCTGAAACCGCACCCTCGGGGATCCTGGGGGACCTAGAGGGAGCGGGGAGAAGGGGGCTGGTGAGAAGAGGAGACCAAGGACGGGAAGAGAGAAGGCAGGCAGAGACCAGCGCCCTCCTCGCCACGCCTTGCGTCACTTTCCTCTCCCCTCCCTTTCCACGGCCGCCTTCGGTGTTCCTGGAAGCGTTCTGTTTCCTCCTTCGCTCTGCGGAGCACTGACGCATGGACTGCGCACGCCAGCCGTGTGCGGGGAGCTCACCGGAGCCAAGCCTCAGAGCCTCAGGGTTTATGTGCCTGCACCACAGACGGGAGGAACCGAGTCACGGAGAAGTAACTGAAGCGCCAGTCTCCATGAGGGTCCACGGCCACACTCAGCCCCTGCTCTCCTGTTCCCGTCCTGTCCCTGCCCAGTGGCTTCAAAGGTTGGTGACATGAATAGGTCGAGGCCCCTCCCGCAAGGGACAACCTTCTCCCAACCCTGAAAACAACAACACACCTAAGGTAGCCTCTCAGATGCCAAGTGAGGGTGAAGGAACAGGCCTTCCAGGCCGGGGGAGGAGTGTGTGCAAAGGTCTGGCACGTCATAGCGCACGGTGGGCGATGCTATCGTGGGGCAGCGCCCACGGCTGGCAGGTCTCGGGCAAAGCCCCTTTTCCCCAGACCACCTCTCCTCCATCCTGCTGACACGGCCAACTTCCCAGGGGGAGCTAGTGGTAAAGAACCCGCCTGCCAATGCAGGAGGCATGAGAGACTTGGGTTCGATCCCTGGGTCGGGAAGATCCCCTGGAGGAGGAAATGGCTCCCCACTCCAGTATTCTTGCCTGGAGAACCCATGGACTGAGGAGCCTGGTGGGCTAGAGTCCAGGGAGTCTCGAAGAGTCGGACAGGTCTGAAGGGACTTAGCTAACATGGCCACTGGGAAGTCATCCCTGCTTTTCACTGGCCACCGATGATGATGCCACACAGCAGGGAACCAACGGCAAGGGGGACCTGCCTTCACCGCTGCCTGTCTCACCGCTAACGGCAGGGACCTGGGGTGGGTCCAGCCCCCCTCTCCCAGCGGCCCAGCTCCCCGTCACCGAGAGGGCGTCACGACGGGCACGGCTGGCATCTGGGGTGCTTTCCCCAGCACGGCTGGGGCTCAGAGCCAAATACAACTAATCCCAAGGATTCATTTCCTGAAACTCACTGCATAGCTTCAGTTTTCTGACATTGACAAGGAGAGAGGGCCCTTGGGGCCTCAGAAGGAGGAAGCAGAGGCTGGCAGGAAGGGAGGCCTGCCCACAGACAGGGAATGGGACAACCAGCTCTGTCCTCCAGTGGGGACCTTGGGCTTGGAGCTGAGATGAGGAGCAGGGTTGCCCGGGGCAACGCCTACTGGCGGAGATTGAACTCAGAGCTGCGAGGTCAGACTGGGGAGGAGATGAGGGCCCCAGCCTGATGGAGGAGGCACAGCCCGGTCCTGGGAGAACCCCGGGCCTGACTAAGTCTCAGTGCAATTTAGAGCAGTGCTGTCCAACACAACTTCGCTGTGATGATGGAAATGTTCCAGGTCTGCACTGTTCCATGTGGTTGTATTGGCCACCTGTGGTTCTGAGCGCTTGAAATGTGTCTAGCGCAACTGGAGATCTGAGTTTTTCATGTTGTCTCCTTTTCCTGCAAACTTACGTCACCACACGGGGCTGGTGGCCACCCAAAGCGACAGCATGTCTTTAGCTCCATCGGTCTCTCTTTTTAACAAGGAGAGGACAGAATTCAAGCTCGTTCTGCCCACACTAGTCTCCGGTAGAATTTAATGACCTCGTTTGTTTTTAGGATATTTGTTTGTATGGGTCCCAGCTGTTTATGGGCTTCCCAGGGGGCACTAGTGGTAAAGAACCCGCCTGCCACTGCAGGAGACACAAAAGATGCAGGTTCCATCCCTGGGTCGGGAAGATCCCCTGGAGGAGGGCATGGCGACCCGCCCCAGTATTCTTGCCTGGAGAATCCCATGGACGGAGGAGCCTGGTGGGCTACAGTCCATGGGGTCACAGAGAGTCGGACAGGATTGAAGCGACTTTGCGTGCGTGCACTTATTTATAGGACGTGATATGTGTATTCCCTTTAGAAGAAGATCAGTTTCCTTGAATTCGGCTTTTAAAGATACTTTTGTACCAAGTAGAATATTCCTTAATAATAGGGCAGGCTGGAATCAAAGTCATGCTTGCAATCAGCAAATGACCGACCGGGGATAAGTTCAAAGTGCTTCTGATACCAGACCTTGCCCAGCCTCAGAGCCTTGCCATCCAAATGACTTCAGGCTTTCTAGGCACCTTGTGGAATTCTGTGTTTATTTCCCTTCATCTCCCTGTCCTCCCTGCCCCTTATGCAGCACAGATCTGGGAACTCCACGGGCCCAGAGACACCCGGGTGGAGACCTGGACCGTGAAAGGCAGAGCAGGCCCCTGCAGGCCTCTGTTGACTGAGAAGATCTGGGGGCTTCCCTGGAGGTCCAGGGGCGAGGACTCCATGCTTCCCCTGCAGGGGGTGAGGGTTCAATCCCTGGCCAGGGAACTAAGATCCCACATGGCCAAAATAAGTAAATAAAAATAAAAGAAAGAAACAAAAACACAGCCACTTTAAAAATGAGGAAAGCATGGAGGGATAGCACCGGATGCTGGTGGTTGTCATAACAACCTTCCGGATGCTGAGTGGGGAGAGCAAGGCCGGGAGATGCAGAGAGAGCTCTAGAGAGCGGGGCTGGGGCCTGTGACTTCAGGCCCTGGGAGGGACCTCCCACCCCCTCTTGGCCCATCCCAGGGGAAGAAGCCCCCTCCCCTGTTAGGTCTGTCTCCTTCGTCGGCGTGCCAGCCTCATGCAGACCTATGAAGCGGGCACTGCTGGCTCTTTTACAGACAGGGACGTGGAGACCAGAGGCTCAGTAACTCTAAAGAGGCCACACGACGCGTGAGCCTCGCTCACTCCTGGAGAGGGGTGGGGAGGGAGGACACACCGGGAGGGGGTCTGCAGGGCCCCCGGGGCAGCTCTGGTCTGGTCCAGAGTCCTTCCCTGGGGGGCCTGACATCTGGATTCTGAGGTCTGTCTCCGCCCTTGCTGCGTGGCTTTGGACACGCTGCCTCCCCTCTCTGGACCTCCACTATCTCAGAGGGAAAAATGAGGATAGTGATACATCCTTGCATTCCTCACTGGACTGCACTGAGAACAGAATGAAATAATGACTTTCAGGGGAATCTGGAACCTGTAAAGGGCACAGGAAGGATTACCATTATTATTGCTAATTATTGATGATGATGGCATGACGATGATGATAGAGAATCAGGGGCCGCAGGGCTCTGCTGCTCATCCAGCAGAGCCCACAGGGTGAAGTCCTACCCTGGCGAGCCTTCCTGGGCCCATCCAGGCCAGGCTGGTTTCTCCGCTCACCCTCGGAGCCCTCAAAGCTCCTCGGGAGACAGCAGGCTGGCCTGTGTCTGGTGCTCCAGGTCCCACTGGCCCGAGAGGAGGGACACAGAGAACTCAGATGCTGCCACTTCGCCTTGGTTTCCCCCGTGCTGCCCCGCGCCATCCCCACCCCTGGGAACCCTTGAGCCTCTGAGTTAAATTAATCAGAAAGATTAGGTGGACTTGGCCACAGAGAGGCCCTGCTGGCCGAAGCTGAGTCCTCCACGCACCGAGAGCCTCTGGGTGCCGCCTGGGCCGCCAGCACGGGGAAGGGGACACGTGGGAAGCGTGGGCATGGGCTTGCATCCATTACAGAGGCTGGACGTGGGGGCGGGCCGCAGGGGAGCGGTCTCCCAGGCAGCTGCGGCTCCTGTCTGGCCCTGAAGCAGCTGTGGATGGAAAGGCCCCACAGCGGGCGGGACAGAGCCTGGGACCGGTCTGGAGGTGACCCCAGGCGAGGAGTACGATGAGGGACCCTCTCTCTGGGTTCCCAGATCCTGTCTCACTTGGGGAGGTGGGGAGTCCAATACAGTCCCTCGCTTGGAGCCCTCCCAATCTTAGGAGGGTGAAACAGCCTTTTTCTTAGGAAACTCCTGATCTGATGGAGGAGGCGTCACCCCTGCACTGGGAACTTCCCAGTCTGATGGAAGGAACACTACTTCCAGATGAGCTGGGGCCAAGACTGTTGTAAAACAGGGAGACAGCTCCGTGTGATTTTAGAGAGCATGAGGACAGAAAAAGAGAGGAGAGGCTTCAACAGGTCTGCTCTGGCCAGAGTCCAGCCCAGGCCGGGCTGACGGAAGTGGCCAGAAAACCCCTGGGGGGCGGCTCTCTGGTTCTCGACCCCAGCCTCTGCCCCTCCTCCGAAGCTTCCTGGCTTTCGCAGCCGTTGACCGTGAAGGCCTCAGTTATGCCAGTGAGGCCCCACCACCCTCAGGCCTGCCCACACATCCAGATTCATCCCCCCGCTCCCTGTCCAGCTCTCTGCTTCCTAAACGACCCAGCCAGGCTGCCTCACGCCTCCCTGCCTTTGAATTCCAGCCCCCTCTGCTCACAATGCCTCAGCCTTCGTTGGCGCACTCCTGCCCATCCAGCAGAACCCACCTGGCGGGTGCCCCGTCCCCCCGCCCCCGCAAGTCCTTCTGGGTCCATCCAGGCCAGGCTGGTTTCATTCGCTTCTCATCCTTGGAGCTCTCAGAGCTCCTCCGGAGACAGCAAGCTGGCCTGTTGCTGGGTCTCTTGGTCCCGCTGGACCAGGAGATGGCGGAGTGCAGCAGAGCCTGGGCCTGGCAGCCAGCAGGGGCTCCGTAAACCTTCTTAAATGGATAAGGGTTAGCAGAATGGTCACAGCGTTCCTTTCAGACACTTTAGTCACCACTCTCCCCTTGTACACGCACTCTACAGTTTACAGGCCCTTCCAATGTTCCAACACGATCTCTCCCAACGGAGGGTCAAGCAGGCGGGATTAGCCCCACTTTACAGATGGTGGGTGGAATCTAGGTCACTGAAGCTGGGAAGCCCACCCAGGATTCAGGACTCTCAGCCCAGTGGAAGCCAACTTTGCTATAATTCCCAGGTGATGGAGAATTCCATTTTGGATCATGAAAGCTAAGGCAGCTTCTGCTCCATTCTACCCCCGACCCTCCAACTTCCTCTGTTCCCCATTTGCCAAAGGAAAAGTCTGGAAATAGGATGGTCGCAATTTTGGGACCTACCCACCTCTCTCTCAGAAGGCAGGAGGGAACTGACCACCTCCAAGCCAAATATTTTTCATCCCAGATCTGCAGAAGGCAGCAGTGAGACCCTGAGACTTGGGGTCCTCATCTCAGCTGCCCCCAACTCAGAGACGCCTTCCCATCCCACTCCTGAGCCCCCCACCCCCACCCCCGCAGCCTCCCAGCCCAACCTTTATTACAGTTTAACATAGGCCGGCCCGGAGCCGCGGCAGAGAAATGAATCACATAATAGTTGATATGCGTTTTAATCAAGTAATTCGGGCAGAGCCGAGAGCCGGCGAGTGCGGGCTGGGTGTCCCTGAATACCAAGCAGGCCTGGGCGCAGGTCTCGGAAAATGGAAAAGTCATTTACAGCTCAGCTGGGGGCCGGCGAGCAGGGGCCGCGGCGGGCGTCCTCCCGGCCCCTCCGTACGAACTGCTCAGCTGTGACCAGCACGTGGTGTGTGTGGCTCCTAGGGTCCCTCTGCAGGGTCCGGACCAGACTGCTCACAAGGGGCCGGGGGACCGGGGAGGGATGGAGAGGCGGGGATCGGACCCCAAGTTACACCTCCCTGGAAGCGACCCCTCCTGTCCGCCTCCTCGGCCCAAACTGCTCCGGGGTACCCGTCTCAGCAGCACCCAGGCATCCAGATTGCAGACCGTCGGGGTCCTTAATGACCCCTTCGCTCTCCCATCACGCCTCCCAGGCAGCCAGCCCAGCACCCAAATCGGGAGATTCAGCACCCTTCTCATCTGCAAGCCCGCCCCCAGCCCACCCCGGTCCGGGCCCAGAGTCTGTCCATCTCTCCCTGGATCCCACGGCTGTCTCCTGCTCCAGAAACTGCCAGCTTTGCACAGGCTGTGCCCTCCGCCTGGAGCACCCCCTCATCCCCCTTCTGGCCCGCCCTTTGCAGCAGGCCACCAAAGAGGGGCATTGGAAAGCACAGGCCCCTGACACAGTTTGCCTGGATTCTGTAGATTTCATGTGTGTAAATATGGACAATAATGGGAATTCCCTCCCGCTGCTCCAAGACCCACTTTCCTTGCTTTGTGGTTTTTCCACAGCGCACATCACAGTCAGCTGTGCTAAATGTTCCTTTTCCTTGCCTGTCCCCACCCCCTCCATCATCCTGGCCACCACTCGAGCCCAAGTTCCAAGCAGGCGGGCATTTTCTCTGCTGAATCCCCAGGGCTTGGCATAAAGTGGACACCCGAATACTCGCTGAATGACTGAACGAGTAAGCGAGTGAGTCTGTTGAGGCCATGAGACAGTGCCAGGGACAAGTGAGTGCTCAGTATGTGGGAGCTGCCATCAGTTTTTGACCACTCCTCCAGGAAGCCTTCCAGACACAACCTCTCCATCTGAGTCTGGAGTGCTTGCTTCTGTGCCCGCGTGGCTGGGGCGCAGCCAAACCGTCCACATGGATTCACTTCAGTCCTGCTCTCCCAGAGGCCTCCCGAGGGGGCTGGAGGCGCTGGTGACGTGGGGATCCAAATAGGTTCTATCTGACTCCAGATCTTAAGCTATTTCTCAGCGACTGACTGACGCCCAGCGTCACTCTGCCAACTCAAGGAGGGGAGGGAGGGGAGGAAAACGTGACAAAACTTTTCCTTCTTTGGGAAGTGTCCATCTAACCCCAGAAGACTACCTTAAAAAAACAAACAAAAACAAACAAAACCGATCCTTTGGTAGATGATTTGCATTACAAACAGTTGTGTCCTTTGGGGTATTCTCTGATTGTGGCTTCTGTGCTCACAGTATACTCCGGTCCCTGGGCACTAGAGGGCGCTCTTCCTACGTTCCTGCCAGGAAGGGGCATATCTAGGAAGAAGGAAGTAGTACTGCTAGAAATAGTACTGTGTTGTTGTAGTTCCAGGATTCAGAGCCATGTTTTTTCTCAAGATGGATCCAGAGATCCTGCTGCCCTGAATTGTGAATCACACATTGTGAAGCACAAATCATGTTTGGAGGAGAACACAGTTGGTAAAGGGCTGGAACTGTCTGAGCCAAGGTCACTCTGTCAGGGAAAACTTCCTGGGGACACAGTCTAAAAGCAGGTTCACCTGCTTAAGGCAAGAGGTTGAGCTGAAGGCAGGTGCTGGGCAGACAACAGAGCTTGCTCTAACTAGGGGGGATTGCCAATGGGGCCTCTTCTCACAGAGTGTGGCCGAGGCTGCAGACCCTGAGGGGAGGTGGGCAGAACAAAAGCTGTGGGGTCAGATGGACCTGGGTTTGAATTCTGGATCTGTCTCCCACCACTATCGATGCTGAATGTGTGACTGACCTTCTAGCCGCATTTTCATCCTTTCTGAAACAGGGGCAGTGATGTGAGTCAGGGAAGAAGGGAAGACAGAAAGCCGTCTGGAGGCTGAGCTCCGGGAGTGTGGGTGACTGAGCTGAGCTGAGCTGACCCATCTCTCCTCTCATTCAGCCAGAAGCCTGGCAGGTGGGCAGCCGGCCCTCTGGGCTCAGCACTCAATGTGCTGTGTGACCTTGAACATGTCACTCACACCCTTGGAATCTCCATCTCCCCATCCACCCACTGGGAGAACTGCCACCCACCTGCCCCTCAGGGCGCGGAGGCAGCTGCACAGATGGGAACTTGGAGAAATACCACGGGGCACCCTTGATGCAATGATCACAGCCTGCTCCCCCACTAACTCAGCAAAGTTACTTCACTCCTCTGGGCCACAGTTTCCTCTTCTGCAAAATGAGGGAAATCACAGCATGGACCTCACAGAGTCGTCACACACGAAAATTAGCTGAATCACTGCAAGACAAGTCTTACAACACTGCCATGCATACAGTGAGTGATCGGTATATGCTAGTTATTATTGTTATTGCTATTGCTATCGGTGCCTGGACACAAGGAGAGCTTCATCTGTCTCGGTAGCCCCTGGAGGCAACACATTTGCCCGGAACCAAGCACAAAGGCAAAGAATGCATGAATGAATGAATGAACCAATGAATGAGCGAACGAACAAGTGAATGAATGAATGCCTCTCTGTCATTTCTTCCTTATTCTCCTATGGTGGGGGCTTTGCACAACCACAGTCACACCCACAGACCCCACATCCCATCCGCAGGTGGGGGGGCCCACGGAAAGGAGTGGGTGCAAAGGTCTCGGGTGAGCCGTCCAGCTGGGGCACCAACACTGGCAGGGCCGAAGGGGCCAAGGAGGGCGGCAGGCCCCCAGGAAGCTGGCCCGGGGAGGCCGGGGTGAGGCCTCAAAACCAGTCAAGGGGAAACGGCAGCAGCTGGGGCCCCGGTGAGCCAGATGCAGCCACCCCGCGTGGCAGGAGGGAAAGGCAGCCTGGCCACCCGTCCGCGCCCCACAAAGCCGCTGTGAAAGGGCCGTATGCCTGCGGAGCGAAGCCTGCGGCCTTCCTTCCCCCACCTCCCGGGTCCCCTCGCCCCCTCCTCAAAGCTGCCGCCGCTAGAAAGCCATCACAGAAAGTGGGGTGGAAAACAGTTTCAGAGCCTGGTTCCATCCACCAAGCCTCCTGCCTCCAGGCTCAGCCCTGAGAAAGGGCTTAAACCAGGGTTTCATGGAACCCCAAAGACAGGGCTCTGTGACCACACAAAGCCTCCTACAGCAGGAGTATACAGTAAGTGCTCAATATATGTTAGTTATTATTGTTATTGCATGAAGGCCACAGGAGAACAGACATGAAAGAGCTGCTCGTGCGTTCTGAGCTCTGTGGGAGTCACGTGGTCCCAGAATAACCCTGAGATGGGCATGTCCACGCGTCCCCTGTTCCAGAGAGAAGGCTCGGGAGCCTTAGAGCACAGCAACGGTGAAACCTGGGCAGCTTGCACCCAAGGCCCTGTCTTCACCATCAAGGTGAGCCTGGCATTCAGGGTCCTCCCTGTCCCAGCCCAAACATGCCTCCCCTGCAGGCTAGGGCCAGGCCTTCGTACCCTGCGGTGGCTTGGGATGCTGCCCTCCCACTACTTCCTACTGTCTCACTTCCCCCATCCTTCAAGTCTGGACTTAAAGTCCACCTAGTCCAGGAAGCCCTCCATGACTGCCACGCCCTGAGCACCTCCTGAAACCCCTGTGCCATTTGCCCCCCGTGGCACCCTGTCAGCATGGCCCTGACCCCTGCTGAGGACAGACAATGAAGTTTTAAGGCCTGTGTTCTGTTTCCCAATACGCCTTATCATCCAGTTTGTAAGAGGTTTATTTGAACTGCTTGAGAATGGGGACTAGGTCTCCTCCATCAAGCTGGGGGAGAGTAGAGGTTATGCCTCCACGATCAGACTGGGGGTTTCCTTAAGTTCTAATCTATTAACATATTTCTTCTATTATAACTGGGCATGACCCCAGGGCGGGGTGACTGGGCACACCTCTGTGTTCCCATCACTCTAGAGTGTTCTTAATAACAGTAACCAATACAAACTGCAGCCATCAGTTAAACAAAGACACCATGGACCTTCCCATCGCAGGCAAAACAAGGAGAAACAACTCAAGTTTCCCCCGAATCACAGGTTCTCTCTCAGGACCCTGGACTGATCCCTTTCCCCTCGGGAGTCATTTCTGGCCAGCCAATGTCCATCTGACCCCACCCTCATCTTTCTTTGAATGGGCCTTCCAGAAAACTCTAACATCATGTGGAACCTTAAGGGGCACTCACAGGGTGCCCCACAGACCCCCACAGACAAAAGCCAGGGCAATTCAAGTCCACTGCCATGGAAACGAGCGGATTTCTGAGAATCCTGCCCCTTTGGAAGAGAACCACTCTCTGAGAGGCAGACAGGGCTGTGAGCTGATTCTAGGACGCAGGTCTGAAAGTGAACCAGGATCGCTGGGAAAACAAGCTGCACCTTTAACGTTGCTTAATGGAGGCCGGCCTCCCTCCCTGGAGACAGAAAGCTTTACCTGGGGAGCCCACCCAGCAGGACAGACTTCCCCTCCACGGACCAGCACCAAAGGCCAACCCGAGTCCCGTCTCCCTGTCTCGCTGCCTCTGGGAACTCCAGATTAAAATAAAGAGGGTCCCTACAGACGTGCCCCCTCACCCCTGCCACAGGCAGCTGAGACCACGGCCGGAGGGGGGTTATTACTTTACCGAGAGCAGGGTCCCCAGGGAGCCTGTGAGCTGTTTGGAAAGAAGGGGGCCTTCCAGATTGGAATCCTGACCTGTGTGGCTCACTTCGCCTCCAACTTGCTGTGTGACCCTGGCAAGTCCCAATCCCTCTCTGGGCCTCCTTTTGCCCATCCCTGAAAACCAGAGGTCGTCCTGGGTCTCTCGGAATGAACCTGAGAAGAGGGGCTGGACGGTATCTGCTTTATGCATCACTTCCCACTCCAGTATGATTCCTGGCATACAGGAGGGCTCGGGACATGCATCTGTGCCGAGATGAGAGAATGCTGGTGGTCGAGGGTAGCAAGGAGCTCCAGGGGGACTGGGCTGCTAAGGAGGGGGTGCAGGGTCGGCTACAGGACGCCCCAAGATCATCTGATTCTTGTAGGGGTGGGGAAGGATGGACTTCATGACCCTGGGGTGCACACCACAGTCTGCCTGGGGCCAGCCCTGCTGGCCAGTGGTCCCCGACCCTTCTTCCTCTCTTAAGGGAGGGGGTGGGGCCGGCTCGCCCCTGCCTCCCCCTTCCCATCCCTGCCCTCCTCTCCCTGCCTCGTCCCCTCCCCATCCCCTGTGTCTCTGGCTGGTCGCTGGGCAGCGGGCCTTTCATTCTCCCGCTGCCCCCTCCCCAGCCTTGCTCCCCGGCAACCTCATCCTGTTGTACCCCCATCAATCTATGGCAGCCCGGCCCCTCCAGCTGGCCCGGCTGGGCCGTTCCCAGGCAGAGCAGGCCCACAGTGGAAGGTGGTGGAAAAATGTGGACAAATTTCTGATTTGCAACACTCTGGGAAAGAGTTTATTGCCATTGTTTGAGGACGAATGTATAAATAAAGCAAGGCGAAGATTGCAGGGGGAGGCTGATGAAAGGCAGAAAACGAGAAATTTTATGGCCATAAGGAGCGTACTCTAATGGTGATTTTTGAGGCACTAGACCATGGTAGTTACTTAGCCAAATGATCGCTGTGAAGCTGGGCAAGGCGGCTTATTTCTTAATTACTGTTACGTATTATGTCAGGCGGACGCCCCAGCCCGGGAAAACTTGGTCTTGAAGCAGACACCAGCTTGGAGCCGGGTCCCGGGGTTGGGATGCTGCCGGGTCCGTGGGAGGACATCACTGGCCCCCATCAAAGGCAAGGGGCTTCCCAGGACCCGATGCCCTCTCTCTCTCCAGGCTCTTGCACCCAGACAGTAAAGCGTCCGCTCCACACACAGGGGCTGAACACGTGTAGGTTCTGAACCAGCTCTGGGTGATACAGCAGAGGATGGAACGGACGAGATGTCCAGTTACAGAAGAAATCAGCAAAAAGCGGCCAGGGCTCATCTGGGGCTCCTCCCGCAAAATGAGTCAGCAGGCAGGCCAGCGGAGGGGAGGAGGCAGGCGGGGGCGCTGGAAGGCGGTAGAGGGGAAGAGCGATGGCTTTGCCTGGGCCAGGTACCTCTGTGAGCCTGTCTCTTCCCCTGAGAAAAGAGGGGGCAGGACGAATTTCCCTCCGTTTGGCTCTAACATCACACAGTTCTGAGATTCTGGGATGCTGTGATTCCATTATTTTTAGAGTTGGTGGGGTTGGTTTTTTTCAAAGGTGAACAGCATCTGTCCTGTGAAACACTCTCGTCTTCTCTTGATGGTTCGCGTCTGTCACGTGACATAGTAACAGAAGGAGCAGGGGAGCTACGGTTTATTCAGGGTCTGCTCTGTGCCAAGAACTCAACACGCGTTGTGGCCTTGCACGAAATTCTCAGTCATCTCTTGGAGCCGGTGCTCCTTGGTGAACACTCAGAAAAGGGCGGAGACCTGCTTGGATACTAAGTGGCAAAGCCTCCCTTCAGCCCAGGTGGGTCCCATGCCAAAGTCAATGAATGCATTTTAAGTAAACCAAACTGCCTCACAAGCAGCTCCTACAAGGGTTTAGGGCATCTCAAGCTTTAGGGCATCGGAATCCTCGGGAAAGTAAAAATCGCTCAGTCATGTCCGACTCTTTGCGACCCCATGGACTATACAGTCCATGGAATTCTCCAGACCAGAATACTGGAGTGGGTAGCCTTTCCCTTCTCCAGGGGATCTTCCCCACCCAGGAATTGAACTGGGGTCTCCTGCATGGCAGGCAGATTCTTTACCAACTGAACTATTGGGGACTCAGATATGAAACAGAGATTTCTGGGTCACCCAGGGAAGTTTCTGTTCAGTAGATGGAGCCTAAGAAGCTGCATTTCCAACAAGTTCCCTGGGGACGCCACCTCTGCTGCTGGGAGCCACGCTTTGAGAACCATTCCTCCACAGGAATTCAGAGAAAAATAGCAACAGCTAACAAACAAAAACCACGCTGCTCCAGGGAGATGGAAAACATACCAGTCTTCTTCCTCTTACCAGAATGGAAGGAGGCAGGCTGAACGAGACTGCAGAGCCTCATGGCACCAAATCCCTAGATCTTTCTCAGAATGATGAGGGAGAAGACGGTCAGCCCAGAGAGGACCAGCCAGGCGGTCAGATCAGCAGGTGAACTTTCTTCTCTGTGGTCCTGCAACCTGCCATAGTGGCTGGGTCATCAGACCCTGGACAGACCATGGGGATGCCTGGAACCCTACACAGGGCCCTGCCCGTCCCTGCTCCACCCCAGCCTCTTCCCACTCCTTCTCTCTACCCTGGCTCCCTTCCTAAGCTCCCCTCCTTCTCCCACCATCTCTCCCTTCGCCATCAGCGATCGGATGGGCACTGTTACCAGCAGGGGAAAGACCTGCCGCCCATCAAACAGTGACTTTGAAAGGTTTTAAAAGTCAGGGACCCTGCCCCACACCTGCCTCCTCCCTGGCCCGCCTTCCAGCCTCCAAGCTTGAATTATTTGGAGAGTCGTTATTTCTGCTCCAGAAGGACAAGGATCTTTCTCTGTTTTGTTCACTGCTTTAAATCCCAATGTGCAGAAGAGGGCCTGGCCCATTCAAAAAGCTCACCACAGATTTGTTGAATGAATGAGTGAGTGAGTGAATAAATGCACATTTATGGAATGAATGCACAGCCCCCTCCAATATGCTCAGATCTCTGTCATAACTTGGAACGCTCCGACAGATGCCAACGAAGGCTTGTTCTTCAGGCCAACGTGCTCGTTGGTGACTAGGTTAGAATCATCCCGCACAATGATCTCATTAGAAATGTATTTATGCATCGTCAGGCACCTGGCACCACGCTGAAAGCCCCGGCTAGCCAGCTGAACAGTTCCAAGAGGTCTGGAGGATCGCTGCTCCGTAAACCAACACACAGGTACTCCACTGAATCCCTTTATCCACATCCAGATGTCTGGTCCACTCAGAGGCGGCCCAGATACTAACGCGCTGTCTGAACGATGCTCGCAAAACAGCCTCCGCGGCTGCCACGGAACCCCTCGGCCACCCTGGACTGCGAGTCTCCCTGCGAATTATCAGACACCTTTGGAAATGGGTGGCTGGAGGAGCCTGTTTTTAAAGGAGTTAAAATCCAATTTGATCCTGCTGCTTACGCCTTTTCTAGTTTGATGTGTTTTTGATAAAAAAATTTTTTTGATCAATAAAAATAAAATCTGTTACTCTCACCCTGGGACAATTATTGCTCTGGGCTCAGTTTGCTGAGTCTTGATAGAATAAATAATGTTATTTTCCCCAAACGTGGCCAGCCATAGGTCAGGTCTGTTAAACCAGAAGGGAGGGAGTGGAATCTGAAAAGACACTGGTTCTCAGAGGGCAAAACCGTGCTTCGAGATGGTGAGGGATTGGGCTTCCCAGCTTCCCAGCTCTGGGGAGCAAGTGGGGATAAAGCTCCATGAGGGTGAAGCATCGATAACAGAAACTCATGATGCTTTTACCTGGTGCCAAGAGCTGTGCTCGGCACACATAACCGACATCCTCCCAGGAGACTCAAAGCGGGCAGGCACTGATCCGGAACTGACTCTAAGGACAAGACTCAGAGAGGGGCAGTGACTTACCCAAGGTCACACAGCTGGCCCGGACTTGAACCTGGGGCCACCAGGAGCCTGAGCGCACGGTCGGACCCCTTTGCCCCCATCTCCCTTTCACTGGGGGAGGGCAGTGACAAGGCCCGGGAAACCGTGGAACGAGCGCAGGCCGGGGCCTCCTTCTCTGCACGCTGGCCTTCTCCCCCTCTCCCCGCAACGCCACCCTGGGCTCGCTCCAAATCGCCCTGATACGGGGCTGCTGAACAGACCAGCGCTCTCCGTCTGGCCTGCGGCGGCGCTGGGAGGGCCGCAGCCCTTGCCATAGCGGGGAACACGGTGGGAAGGTCTCGATCCCGTGCAACGTGGGTCCCGTGGAAGGACCCACATCCACTGCTAGCCACGGTCCCGCTGGATATGTAAGCACATGTGCTTCCAACTCCTGGGACCTTTACTTCCTGTTAGATATTTCTGAACAAAAGAGCTGATCTTTTACTGAAAGAACCTGACGTATCCTGCAAGAGGTCGGGGCGGGTGTACTGAAGGAGCGGGGATGGCTTGGCGACCTCAAAGGCTGAACTAGACAGGTAACACCAGGAGCCTAAGGCACCTTCCGAGGGTCAGCGGTGAAAGAGAGGGAGATGGCCCAGGGATTCTGAGAGTGAGGGGCTTGACAAGGTGCCTGGAGAGTCGGAAGGTGTCAGGGAGCACGGTGTGGAGATGGGCGCTGGCGGCAGGTGAGGGACAGAAATACACAGTCCCGGGGCCAGCGTGTGTCCAGCTCGCGAGCTGTGTGCTAAGCTGCTTCAGTCACTTCCGACTCTGTGCAGCGTGTGGACTGTAGCCTGAATGTTCTTTGGAAGCACTGATGCCGAAGCTGAAACTCCAATACTTTGGCCACCTGATGTGAAGAACTGACTCACTGGAAAAGACCCTGATGCTGGGCAAGACTGAAGGCAGGAGGAGAAGGGGACGACAGAGGATGAGATGGTTGGATGGCATCACAGACTCAATGGACGACTTTGAGTAAACTCTGGGAGATGGTGATGGACAGAGAGGCCTGGCGTGCTGCAGTCTGTGGGGTCGCAAAGAGTCGGACATGACTGGGCCACAGAACTGAACTGAACTGGACTGGACTGTAGCCCGCCAGGCTCCTCTGTCCACGGGATTTCCTAGGCAAGAATACTGGAGTGGGTTGCCAGGCCCTCCCCCATGGGATGTTCCCGACCCAGGGATCGAACCCACGTCTCACATCTCCTGCGTTGTCAGGCAGGTTCTTAATCACCAGCGCCGCCTGGGAAGCCCTTGGGGGATGTTCCCCTTCCAGGGGTCGGGCATGGCAGGCAGATTCTTCACCCACTGAACCACCAGGGAGGCCCCGTGTCCAGCTTGGATGGTATTAAATACATTCCCTCCTCCCATCCTGACAACTTGAGCAGAAAGGAACTGTATCGTTCCCATTTTAAATGTGAATAAGTGAACATTGAAATGAGGGGACAGACGGTCACACGAAGGCTATAACTCAGAGACAAGGCGGAGCCCGGTGCAAGGTTCGAATCCCAGCCGCCGAGCCCCGGTGCCGCTGGGAAGGGGGAGGCCTCCCCCAGAGTCTGACTGTTACCCTCACAGCCCTGCTCGCACGCGGCCACGGGGCCCGCTGGCCCCCCACCCCGCCCCTCACAGGCCGGGCCGCCTGCCCTCTAATTAGATTCCCCTGGAAATAAGACTGCATTGTACCGTTCTGCTGAAGGCAAACGGATTTTACAATTTCTTTTCTTTCCTCCTCTTTAATAACTCGCAATGTCTCAAGAAGGTTTTACTTAGGGCCTGCACGCTGGAAAATTATTCTGTCTCTCATGCACTCGTTTTTCTCTTGAGGAAAATTGAAAACTGGATTTCTCCTCCACCGCTGGCCCCTGCTCCTGGCCGATCTTGAGCCCAGAATATGCACGTCCCTTCCTCAAACCCTCCTTGGAACCTTCTCGACCTCAAAAGCAAGGGCCCCCCTGCCTTCCTGCCCCACAGCCTGGAAAGCCTGGCAGCCCCGCTCATCTCGGGAACAGCGAGGAGCCTTTCAAAGCTGAGAGAGCGGGCGGGGGGCTGAGGGGTGCAGCGGTCCGCTCTACTTTGAGATACTTTTTGCCTCCGGAGAACTGGACCGGCTCCAGCCACTTTTGAGGTGGGAGCTGGGTGAGGCAGGCCCTTTATTGGTCCCATCGGGTTCCCGTTAAGTGTCAGGGAATAAATCATAAACAAATGGGTCCCATTTCCATTTCTGAAAGCATCCCAGCCCTGCCTTGGCCCTCCACATTGAAGGGTACATCCCTTTAAGTGGTGCCTGATGGGACGAGAAGCCAGGTGGATGGTGTCACCTCGGCGGCCGGCGGGCACCCAGTCGTCAGCCAGACCTGCGGCCACGTGTGGCGGACGGACAGACGGGCAGACAGACGGATGCCCCTGGGGAATGGCGGATCTGGGGCTCTGAGTGGACAGGTTTCATAAATTAGCGTTTGAGAGCTCTTGCCCAAGGGGAGGCAGGAGGGTGGAGGGGAGGCTGAGTGCAGAACAAGGCCCGGCTGGGGCTGGGCCGAGGGTGTAGCTGGCGTGACCACGGCGGGGGCTGCGAGGGTGATGGGCGCGGCGGGACCTTGGGGCCAGGCGCGCAGGACTCGTGGGGCAGAACCTCTCTGGCATCATAAGCAGGGCGACTCCTCCTACACCCCCCACCACCTCCCAGCTCCAACCGCCCCTGCTCCCACAGTGGGGGCTGGAAATGGGAAAACGACTCAGCTACACCCGCGCACATAATTCATCTGACAGTAACGGGGACCATTTGCCAGGCAGCCAGGTCCAGGCACTCATGGCGGTCTCGTTGAGTCCTGGCACTATCCCCACCAGGTGGGCACTGTTACCCCCAGCGTATAGAGGAGCGCTCTGGAAAGCGGAAACACCATTCCCAGCGGTTACTGCTGGGAGTAACCAGGAAGCCCTCCCTATGCGCCTGGCACTGTTTAAATGTGAATAAGTGAACATTTAATGTGAATGTTCCCTAACCACTGCAACATGTTGTAACGACCATTATTCCATTTACAGAAGAAGAACCCAAGGCTCAGAGAGGCAACGCCTGAGTTGATCCCAGGTCCCGTTGCAGGCACCAACCTTTCTGTTTGTGGATGGGAGGCTTTCCCAGACGAACTCGGTCTTTGATGTTTGAAATCCTTTTGTCGAGAGAGTCTGTTAGTTCAAGCTAAGAGACCTGAGAGTCCCAACTCATTAGGATTCAACTTACAGTTGCCAAAACCTGAGACCAGAGAGGGGGTGTGACTTGCCTGAGGTCACACAGCAAGTCAGTGGGAGAGCTGGACTGGCCCTCCTCTAGAGACCCCTAGACACGTTCAGGTACGTGGGCAATGTGGGGGAGGGTGGCCAGCAGCGGGCCTCCTGGACAGGTCTCTGCAAAGGGTGCTGCCCATATGGCTGCTGTTTAGTTAAGCCCAGGGGTCACTGACCCAGGACGGATGCTCTGAGCCCTAATGATGCCCTGAGCTCCTCCCAGCCCTCCACTGCAAACCTGGAAGCAATACTATTGGCTGCCACCGCCTGGCTGAGGATGCTGCAGACCTGGGAGCTGGGAAGGAAGAAAAAAGAGAGAGGGAGGCCAAGTGCCAGGAACTGAGTGTTGTCAGCCAGGCCGGGGACTGGAGCATCCTTCTTGTGTTCCCCACGTGGAACCAGAGGTGGCCAGCGAGACACGGCTTCGGAGACCAGTGAGCCGGGAGTCCGAGTCCTGGGCGACCCGACACCGGCCCCTTGGCCTCTCTGAGCTCCACCATCTGGGAGGCAGGGGGGTGCCCAAGTGACGCAAGTGTCTGAGGACAGGAAGGCAAGGGAGACACTCGCTGCCCCTCACCCCCATCTATCCCGAGGGTCCCCGAGGAAAACAGACACAGGCGCTGGCTACCTCCTCGTGGGCCCCGACATGCTGCAGGAAGAAACTTGAGGAAGATGGGCCTGGCCGGGGAAGGGACTCCACAATGGCTGAGTCACTGTTTGCGGACGCTTACCTAAGATGTGCCCAAACAAGAACCAGGCAAGGTCCTCCTCCAGGGCCTCCAGACACACCTGCTGGTTCCAAAACCAGGACAAAGGCCACCCTCCCCGTGGAGAAAGACGTGCCCACCCGGCGCCACGCACGTGCTCCATGATGGGAGCTGCGATTCCTTTCACGAGCATTTAACGCGCACCTACTCAGTACCAGGCACCTTCTCACGGGCTCTCCCGCCAAAGCTGCCATCCGTCTGAGAGAGTGCTCATGGTTCCTGGCTTTGCAGGTGAAGAGGCTGAAGCTGGGAGGGTGTGGCTCGGGCATCCGTGTGATGGAACACCCACAGCTCTGTTTCTGGGCTCTCAACCTGGGCCACTCACTAGAATCCTCTGAGGAGCTTTTTTTAAAAAAAAAATACTGCTCCCTTCTGATGTAATGGTCTGGGGTGGACACTGAGGTTTGTAAAGCTCCCCCATGTGACTCTTCTGTGCAGCCAGGGCTGAGAAGTGCTGCTCTAGGTCTCCTGGGCGTTGCTCCAGAATTTCCCATCTCCTAGTTAGCTCTGGAGTGGAAGAGATGGATGGTTAAGAGAGTTCAGAGGGCCGGCATGAGGAGTGGGAGCATGTGTGCCAGCGACCTTGGCTGGGGGAAGAAAGGAGCAAAGTTTCGGACTCTCCCCAGCTAACCCTGGTGCTGGCTGGGTTGGCTCAGGGGCCCCAGCCGAAGGTCACAGGTGGGCAGAGCTCCTGGGACTGGCCTGGGGAGGTCCTTCACACCGTCCTCCTGCCTGCACCACATTCTCAGAGTAAATCCCACCCTGGTCCCTAGCTAATCTTCCTCCCCCCGCCCCCCACCCCCCAGGCCTCATGACTTGTAGAGACTAGTGGGTGGGCATTTCCTTAAATCTGACCTCAATCCTTCCAGCTGCACCCTCCAGAATCTACCTCTTGAACCTGTCCTCCCTGGGCTCCACCATGGTGGGGGAATGTAGCTACGCCTCTTGGGAAAAGGGTTTGCCTTTACGGGGCTGCTGCAAATTGAAGGACGTGTTTAGTCCAGAGAATCTTTCCTTCCCTTCCAAGTCTCTAACAGAGGACAGAAATGAAGATGAGTCACAGAACAAACTTCTCCCCAGCCCTTCCCTCTCTGTAAGATTTAACACTTGACCAGGCACCTGAGGGCGGGTGTGTTGCTGCTGCCCCCCACTGTACCAACGGGGAGCAGGCACAGTGAAGTCCAGCGGTTTGCCCCACCTCACACCTGGCTAGCTGTGGCAGGGTCAGGACCTGAAACCAGCTCCTCAACTCAGCCACTAATTCAAGGGCAAACAGTCGGGAAACTGTCATCTTCCGATCTGCAGCGGGAGAGTCAGACCAAAAGAAGGACTGCCCAACCTTAGACGTCCCAAGCCCTAGAACCAGCTGTTCAGAGGGAGTGGTAGGATGTCTCAGGGGGCTCTTCCGAATGATCTTCAACCCAAAGCACGCCTGCCCCCGAAGCCTACCACTGGAGCCAGGCTTCCAGATACCCCCACCACCAAGCAGTCTGAATCTCCCCCCAGGTGAGCCGGAGAGGAAATTCAATCCTGTTTCCTTTTCTCTGAACTTGCCAAGAGCTTGTTTGCTCTGAGAGGCCCGTGAGGCCTTGGCTTCCCTGGTTTCAAATAATTGACTTTCACAGCCTGTCTTCAGGTGGAACGCTGCCACGCACCACCTGGGCGAAAGGTTGAACCCGGAGGACTTTGCCAGGGAATGAATGGGAGGTATCCTAGCTCCGAGATTGGGTGGGGGCCTCCCAGAGTCAGCGCAGGGCCCCACCGTGCCCTTCCCCCACCCGAAGCCTCACCACGGTCACTGGCTGCCGTGGAGCTGACTCCGACTGGGGGCCCGAGATGGGCAGAGCAGGCTGGAGGCCACTCACACCCTGGAGGATCCTACCCGGCAGCTATTAGAGGGAACGCGTCATTAGCAGGTGTGTTCACCCGTGCTGTTTGCCCTCCTGGGCCTCAAGGCAGAGAGTACACGTCCCCACACCCAACAGCCTCTCCTCTGCAGGCCCTGTGGTCCCCACAGGCCAGAGTGCTCAGGTCCCCCTGGACTGAAACCAGACCCCCTGTGTGTGGACAGGATGGGGCAGGGGACAGGCCTGAGGTTTGGAGCTGCAAAGCTGGGGGCTCTTCTCCTCCAGATTAAAGCATCATTTCAAAACAGAATCATTATTTTGAACTGGCAGAAAATAGGTGCAAGTTTTCTGCACCTATTGGGCCTTCCCTGATAGTTCTGTTGGTAAAGAATCAGCCTGCAATGCTGGAGACCCCAGTTCGATTCCTGGGTCGGGAAGATTCGCTGGAGAAGGGATAGGTTACCCACTCCAGTATTCTTGGGCTTCTCTGGTGGTTCAGCTGGTAAAGAATCCACCTGCAATGGGGGAGACCTGGGTTCGATCCCTGGGTTGGGAAGATCCCCTGGAGAAGGGAAAGGCTACCCACTCCAGTATTCTGGCTGGACTTCATAGTCCATGGGGTCACAAAGAGTCGGACACGACTGAGCGACTTTCACTTCGGGTGCAAATAACCACTGCTTGCTTTCTCCTGCAGGAAACGCCATCATTTCTGCAGCTGAAACGCCCCGCTCCCCGAGCCTGCCCATGCCCACGTCTGTCTAGCTCCAGACACAAGACACCTGGTCCCTCAGCCTTCCGTGTTGGCTGGAGTCCTGGGAAGGACACGCGCCATAGGTGTGTTGTCAAGGCTACTGGGCTCCAAGAGCTCCAATTTCAACCGCTCTCAGCCTCCCCCGGAAGTAAAAATAGTCAGCCGCCACATTTATCGAGAGCTGCATCCAGGCCGCCTGCTCTGTGTGCGCGTCATGCCATCCAACCTGCTCAGCCCCTGTCTGTGATGGAACTCCATCACAGGAAGGAGTGAGGGGACATGAGGGAACGCAGGCCCAGAGAGATGAGGTCACTTTCCCAAGGACACACAGCAGTCAGGACTGGAATTCAGGTCCAGCTGACTCTGGAGCCTGGGACCTCAGATACCACCCTACGCTGCCACGTTAGAGTCCCTGGAAGCAAGAGGTGGTATCTCAGCCTGGGTGTGGTCAAGAGCCTGGCGTGGTCGCTGGGTAAGGCAATGCTCTGTCCTCAGAATTTGGGGTTCACCTGTCATATGTTCAGGGGAACAGTATGTGTCCAGGGGAGCAGGTCCCAGAATAGGAGCTCCTGGCCTGCCCTCCTCTGGGCCTTACACTTTTCATCTGTATAATGGGGGCAGAGAGCTAGCTGACCCCAAAGCTCCCTGCCCCAGCCCGGGTCTGACACTCGATCAGTTACTCTGAGGCTCTGAGTTACTGATGTCACCCTTCCGGCCTCAATTTCCCCTTACATAAAACAGGGTGCCGACCCACAGAGGGTAGTGAGGGTCACAGCCTTGGAAGACCTTTGTAAACTGTAAAGTGAAGGTGAAAGTCGCTCAGTCGTGTCTGACTCTTTGCGGCGCCATGAACTATACAGTCCATGGAGTTCTCCAAGTCAGAACACTGGAGTGGGTAGCTTTTCCCTTCCCCAGGGGATCTTCCCAACCCAGGGAGCGAACCCAGGTCTCCCACACTGCAGGCAGAGTCTTTACCAGCTGAGCCACAGGGGAAGTGCAGGCCAAAGGGGAAGCCGGTGGTTACTCCATAAATGGACTCCGGGCAGGGCTAGCTCACCCTTGGCCCTGGGAGTACCTCCTCTCCCCCTCCCCCCGCCACCAAGCTTTGTCTTCCCTTTTCCAGGTCACTGGCTCCCCATTTGTCATGCCTCCCGCTCTCCTCCGGGTTTGGAGGACTCTCAACAGTTGGGAAGGAGAAACCCAGATGTGGCTGTAGGCCGTCCGGGGGGCCAGGAGAGGGGTCAGCACTGCCTCAGAGGAACGAGATCATCTTTCCAGCAAGATGGAATCAGTCCTGGCCCTGCCACTAATTAGCTGTGTGACCTTGAGCAAGTCACTTAACCTTTCTGGGGCCTTTGCCCCTCCATCTGTGAAAGTGAGAGGGTCAGACTAGACGCCTCCCGAGCTGACACATGAGATGGGTCTGATGCTGGGCAAGTTCCTTTCAGATCCAAACCGCAATCCCATTGCAACGACCTGGGGAAGCTGGGCATTTCCCCATCCTGGATGGGAAAGAGAATCAGAGCCCCGGGACCCCACATTCTTCACGATGGGTGAGGTGCAGGTGGACATCTCTCTCTCTGCGCTCTCTCTCTAGTGGAGGGAGAAGGAAAGGCCGTGGTACCATGTACGAGCCACTGAGGATGGGCTGGGAGCAGCCGGCCCTAACGTCAAGGCCACATTGAAGTCTTGCAACACTTCCTGGCCTGTCGGGAGGATGTCAGCACTGCTTATCTTTCCAATGGGGCCAGAAAATTCTCATCTGGAGTCTGTCCTCTGAACTCAGCAGTTGTATTTTAGGATGGGGTCAATTCCTCTGCATACCCCAGAATATTCCAGAGGACTTAGAAAATTCAAATTCCAGCTCAGCTACTTTCTATCAAGAGGCTTGATGGAACATTCTACTTCTCAGGTCCTCAGTCTCACCATCTGTAAAACAGGGGCAGCAGGGGCTCCTGGAGTTAGCAGGTGAGAGACACAGGCCCAGAGCTGGGCACATCAGCTCTCACCTGTCAGATCAACAGGGCCCGAGCAACTGACAAAGCCCACGGCTTGTGAGGCATCATGAAGGAAGCAGCTTCTGGTACCAGCCTCCAGAAAATGATGTCCTTGACGCACGAACTGTTTGAGCCTAGAACAGTGCACGCTGCCCACTTTGTGAAAATAAATACATGTATGGATGTGCACATTTCCCTGCAGAGGAGTACCTGGAAGATCAGACTCCCAAATTAGTCACAATATTTAACTCTGGGAGATAGAAAGTAGGAGATGACAACTTAACTTTCTACATCCTTCCTATGTTTGACTTCTGTTTTCACATGAAGCAGGTAATTTTTTATAATGAGGAACTAACAGGTGCTTCCCTGGCGGTCCAGAGGTTGAGAATCCACCTGTCAATGCAGGGGACACAGGTTTGACTCCCGCTCCAGGAAGACCCCACATGCCACGGAGCCACCAAGGCCCCGTGCCACCATTCCTGACGCCTGCGGGCCCCGGAGCCGAGGCTCTGCAGCAGGGGAAGCCACTGCAGTGAGGAGCCCGCACCCCACAGCGAAGAGCAGCCCCTGCTCGCCACGACCAGAGGAAGTCCGAGAGCAGCAGAAAGACCCAGCGCGGTCAAAAAATAAATACATCTTTGCTAAAAAAAACAAGAAAGAACTAATAGGACGTTAGAAACCAGCTTTCTTTTTGCTCATTCCAAGCAAAAGTCTGACCTGCGGCCGTCACCTCTCTTACAGGGTAAGAGAACATGCAAGCCAAAGCAAGAACAAAGAAGTGAATACAAACTCCACAACCTGACGACGGTTACCTAAATTTTTCGCATCATTACGGAGCATCACTTAGGGCATCCTACAAGGCTGCTGGGACGCGGCCATCATCTTTGGGTCTGTTTTGAGGACAAGGTCACCAACGCTCGGAGAGAATGAGAGGCTTGGCCAGGGCCCCCTACTTCAGAAGTGCTCACTTCAGGCTCCGGGAGGTCAACCCCGCCCCCAGCCCCCAACTCAGGGAGCTCATGAAGAAAGACCGCCTCCCTGGCCCTTGAGTGCCCACCCTGTCCTCCCTGGCAAAGCACCCCTCCCTGTCATCCAGCCCCAGGGCAGCCCCTGGGACACTGGTGCTCGCCAAGATCAGGCTGTGCTTGACCAGGGACCAGAAACAGAAGAACGCCACCCTGAGCTCTGAGAAGCTGGCTTCCACCCGCTCCCTGGAAACATCCTTTGACTTCAAAATGGGCTGGAGTGTAAAACCAATGACGTGTCCTGTGCCCGTAAACAAACAGGCAGCCGCTTAGCCCCCTCCTCCCAGCGCCCTCCGCTCGCCCCCTGCCACTCGAAGGCGCGGGCAGAGGGCAGGGCTGCGCGCCATTGTCCTGGGTAATTAATTGCAGTAATAAGGGGCTGCCCTCCGCTTCAAAGCCCGGCCGGCTGGGGAGCCTGGCGCCTGCGTGCCGCCGGAAGGCAGCGTGGGCCCCGGGCCGGCCTCTGCGCCTGGCCCTGAGGACCCACTGTGTGCCAGGTCGGCCCCAGGCTGTTGGCTTTTTCTAACCCTGTCCACTGGGTGTCATTCATCCTGTCTTACAGATGAGAAGACCGAGGCTTAGGAAGACACACAGGAAAGATTCTGGAAAGATGCACAGGAAACGTGAGCTCGAAGAAAAGAAAGACAAACGCATCGCCCTCCCCTCTCAGCCTGCGTGCCCCACCTCAGGCACCGCTCACACCAGGGGAGGGGCATATCCTGTCTGTCTGTCTGTCCCCCACACCAAACAAGGGCCCCCAGGTGGCTCTCTGCTTCAGCCCAGCACTTGGCATCTAGTCAGAGCTCAGCAGAGACGAACTGATGGACTGACAACAGGGCAGCGACGATTTCCATTCTCCATCACCCCCCATTCTTTACCACATTTTTCTTTTGATCTTTCCCCTGCAGCACTCCTGAGCCCCTAATATGCCCCACGCTCATGCGGGCTGCTTTCACCCACACTATTTCACAGAATCCTTATTAAAACCCCCCAAGAGAACAGAATTCTTAGCTCCATTTCACAGGTGCGAAAACTGAGGGTCAGAGGGAAGAAACACTTTCTTCTCTGGGGGGAGCTGGCTGACCACTGCTTCTCCCCTAATCCTTCCTACCTCCTGATTACCCTCCCGCCCCTCCACCCTCACCCAGCCCCTCCTCGGCCGCGTGCTTCCAGCCCGGATCTGCCCCACCTCTGAGCGCCCTTCTGTTTTTTCGCTCAGGATTCCTAAGTCCAAGGAGCCGGGCTTGTTTATAGCCCTGCCTGCCCTGTTGCCTAGGTCCCAGCTCAGGTCAGCTCTCTGGGGCTAGGAGGGACTTTTGAACATGCTAAATACAGGTTATAGGGGTCAGAAGGTCACAGCCCTTCCTTGGGGGACGTTTGACTTGAACCATCCATGAAATAGCAACTGTTATCTCGGGGGGCGGGCTGTGGGGAGGAGAGGCAGATTTCTTAAATTATGATGATGCTTCAACCACCTCCCCATCTCGCCACCCCCCCTGTCCCCCATGCAGGCCTCACTCATCCCCACCCCGCTTTGGTCTCTCTGGGTAGATTCAGCATCTGGATTTCCCGTTTACTTCCCTCTAATGCTGCCTTTCAGCAAGACAGGAATATGGGGTCTGGAGGACCAGCAGAGCAGAAGTGAAGGAAGGAGGGGATATTCGTTGGAGGCCTGCTTTGCTCTGGGGAGACTGGGGTTTGACGGGGTCTCACCTCCCTTTCACAGGCCGGGTGACTCGGCGGAAATCACCCGTTGGCAAGTGGCAGGGCCGGGGGACTGGAGCTCAGTCTGAAGCTAAGTGTCGGGACTCCCAGGGCGGGCCGCTTGGTTAAGACTCCACGCTTCCACTGCAGGGGGGCATGGCTTCCACTGCTAGTCGGGGAACTAAGGCCCCACAAGCCACGCAGTGTGGCAAAATGAAGTCAGGACCGAACCCCCAAGTCAGAATCGGGCCCACCTTGGCGACCCCTCCACTGATGGAAACTCCCCTGCCCCGAGGCCCTAGCCCCAAGCTCCACTTCCAGGAGCACCTAGAAGCCTCCTCAGCCAGCAAGCACAAGTACCCACACCCAAGAGGCCTCCCCAGATGCTGCCTCGAAACAGAGCCCTCCATGCTTTTCCAGAGAGAAAAGCCCTCCTCCCTACCCACCCTGCCCCTTCACAAAGCCATGACGAGGCTGAGATGACCCTACTCGACAGTGACATAGCTGAGCCTCAGAGAGCTGCCCCTGCACCCCAGGGAGGAGGGTGACCAGCCACCCCAGTCTGCCCAGGGGTGAACCTTCCCTGGGAATGTGAGAGCCCCAGTGCTGACCCAGGACAGCGCCATGCAAACCAGGGCAGCCTGGGCCCCCAGGGAGGGGAGGCCCGAAGCAGAGGCCAGGCTCCTGGCTCCCAGGCAGCAGCGTTTTCCTGCCACCTGCCACCTGCCACCTGCCTCAGCTTCCCTCTCTTCCCCATCCCTCCCTTTCTCCAGGGGCCACTACCACGGAGGAGGAGGACTACCAACACCCCTCCTGGTGCTGCCACGAGGGAAGTTACTCAGCAGGTGGAGGCAAGGCATCCGGGTCTGGTTCTCTAGCCCGCGATCATGAGGCTCCCTTTTCGGGCCCCCTCAGCACTCAGGCTAGGACAGGTGTGGGAGGGAGCGAGCGGGAGGGGGAGGGGAAGGCAGGGCGGGAGGGACGGGCCGCACTCCCAGCATATGTCTGGTGCCCCCCCCACTGCCCACCTGTCTCAGGAAAGTTCCGGATTTAGGGGGCAGGTCTTGAGCACCCACTCTGCCTATGGTATTGAACCAAGCAGAGGGCGTCAAAACAAAATAGAATGCAGTTAACTAGTCCTTGCCCTCCAGAAAAGTTCTAATCTGGCACAGGAAATGGAAGCACAGAACTAAACCCACTAGGACAGTGAAATCTGCAGGACACACGCATGTACATTTACACATACAATACACAACACACACACACACAAGTACACACACACTACTGCCCACGTGTACTCACATATGCACACACATGCACACACGTACACATACACAACACACACAAGAGCACACACTATTGCCCATGTGTGCTCACATAAGTACGCACATGCATGCACATGTACACATACACAGCACACACTATTGCCCACATGTACTTGCATGTGCCCACACATGCATCCACATGCACACATACACAGTACACACACTATTGCCCACATGTACTTACATATGCACACACATGCACACATATGTACACATATACAACACACAAGAGCACACACTATTGCCCACGTGTACTTACATATGCACACACATGCACACATATGTACACATATACAACACACAAGAGCACACACTATTGCCCATGTGTACTCGCATATGCACACACATGTACACATACACAACACACACACAAGTGCACACACACTACTGCCCATGTGTACTCACATATGCACACACATGCACACATGTACACATACACAACACACACAAGAGCACACACTATTGCCCATGTGTACTCGCATATGCACACACATTCACATATGTGTACACGTACACAACACACATACACACAAGTGCACACACTATTGTCCACGTATACTTGCATATGGACACACATGTACACAAGTGCACACACACTATTGCCCATGTGTTCTTGCATATGCACACACATACACATACACAACACAAACAAGTGCATACACTATTGCCCATGTGTGCTCACATACGCACACATGCACACACATGTGCATGTACACATATACCACACAATTGCACACATGTACTTGCATACGCACACACAAGTGCACACACTATCACCCATGTGTACTCACATATGCACACACATGCCCACACATGTACACATACACAACACACACACACACTATTGCCCATGAGTACTCGCATATGCACACATATGTACACATACACAACACACACAAGTGCACACACATTATTGCCCACATTATGGCCCACATCTACTTGCATATGCACACACATGCACATGTGTACACACACATAACACACATACACACAAGTGCACTCACTATTGCCCACATGTACTCGCATATGCACACACATGTACACATACAAATCACAGATACATACACACAAGTGCACACACTATTGCCCACGTGTACTATGCACACACATCCAGACCCATACACAAACACATACACACTCCCCATCCTAGTTCGAGGGAACCTGGAGTTTTTCTCCTTCTGGTGTCTGATCTGAGTGACAGGAAGGGATGCTGGTCCCACTTCCAGTCCAGCGCCCTTGCCAGCTCTTCTCCCACAGCCCGGTGCCCCAAAATTCAGGCCTCTTCCAGACGACTGCTCCCCCCAAACACCACTGATTCTCTCTGATCTGAGTCACAGCCAGCCGGCTCAGAAGCCTGCTTATCACTGGGACTAAGATTCGCCTTTGGCTTCAAACTGCATCCTGAATGCAGACCCTGGAAAACAGGGCGAGGCCTCAAGCATTAGCCAGGCTCGGAGTATACCCTAGCGGCGTCTTCCTTCTCTCTTGTCTCACTTCCCACCCACGACTCAGGGTGAGTAACCCCATCCTCGATATGAAAAATAACACACATCTGCACCCCCTCCAGTCCTCGGGATGCAGTAAGTGCTCAATAAAAGCGGTTATGAGGAGGCGGCGAGATGGAAGGAGACCCCAGTCCCTCGCCTGTCTCCAGAAATACCCACCCTGGGGTCCCTGGAAGACCCCAGGAGGCTGTGCTAGGCAACATATGGCGGGGGGAGGGGCGGGAAGGCAGGTGGGGACAGGGAGGAGGAGGAGGAAGGCTGCACTTAGGAAAAAAGAAAAACCCACACAAAACCGGCGAATTCCAGCCGATTATTTCTCCCGCTGCAGATGCACATTAATGCAGGAGGAGCGGGACGGAGCTCCAGGCTGGGGGAAGAGAAACAGCTCCTTTTAACAAGCCGTTGTCTGGCTTGATCTTGTCACTCTGAAGAGGGCCATTGAGAGGTATTCATGCGTCGGCCCTGGGGGACAAAAGGGGCCGGTACACGCACTGACTGCTCAGTTGCCCGCGGGCCTCGGGGCCTTTGTCTAACCTCCCTTAATAAACTTTTGGGAAGAGTTCATCAATCCGCCTCAATAGCTGATGTTCTCATTTTCAGAGAGGGAAGAAAAATAGCAGAAGGCTGGCGTGGCTTTTTTTTTTTTTTTTTTAAGGAGGCATTCTCAACGAGAAGGGGAATGGAAAAGAGAGAGAAAAGGAGAAAGCCGGCGGACACCCCACTTTAAAGGGAAAAAGAACACATCACAACTACAGCCACAAATCCTAGATGGGAGCCCAGACAAAACCGCTATTCACAGGGGCCCCAGGCCTGCCTGCATCTGAGCGTCTCTGGGCCACTGGCGCTGGGTCCCTTGGCTGGAAAGGCTGAGGTCGCCGCTGCAGGGAGTCGGGGTGAGAGGAGACATTTCTTAGAAGGAACGTGTGGCTCAGAAAGGACAACAGGCAGGCGCCTTCTGCCCAGCTTCTGTGTGAGATCTGGGGTCCCTTGGTCTCCTCCCCATTAGCTGGTTTTTAAAAGTGGGAGGAGGTGTGTGTGTGTGTGTTTGTTTGTTTGTTTTGTTAATCAAGAGAGTGATGGGACGAGGTGGGGGGCAGTTTTTTCTCTTCTGAGCACTGTTTCCTTCTGCGGTTTCAATCTCCAGCCCCATTTCCCTCTAAAGCTCTGCTGAGGTTGTAGGAAGTGCCCCCATGCGTGCGTGCGGCTAAGTCGCTTTCGTGGTGGCCGACTCTTTGTGACCCCGTGGACTGTTGCCTGCCAGGCTCCTCTGTCCATGAAATTCTCCAGGCAAGAATACTGGAGTGGGTTGCCCTCCTCCAGGGGATCTTCCCGACCCAGGGATCAAACCTGCGTCTCTTACGTCTCCTGCATTGGCAGGCGGGTTCTTTACCACTAGCGCCACCTGGGAAGCCCAGAAAATGCTCTCCCTACTCCTCCCCAAAGGAGTAAGACCTTGAAATCCCACCCTGCCCCCATTTCCATGATGCATGGTGAGGTAAGGAGAGTGGGTTGAATTGGGGAGAAGAAAGGCTATTCCAACATTTCTGCCGTGCTGGACGCTATACTAATTTTGACTCTGTATGTGTTAACTCACTTCTCACCACTGTGCTACTTTCTAACACTTTTTTTTTTTTCTCATTTTACTTGGGGAAACCAAGGCTCAGAGAAGTGATCCCTGATCCAAGGTCCAAACGCAAGTCTTCTCTAATCCACATTTTTAAGTTTTAAACAAAGCTGCCTCTTACATTTTAAGGTGTTATTTATAGTCATAATAGTTACAGAAGTCACACTTTGAAAGGTACTGGGCATTGTGTCATAAGACTTTATGGACATTATCTTCCCAAGATTCCAGGGAGATGGGTCCTTTTATTATAACACCCATAATACAGAAATGGTGACTGAGGTACAGAGGAGAAAGAGCTGGCAGACAGCCCAACGGGCAAAGTCAGATCTGAACTCAAGACTGTCCTGACTCTGGGGCTCCACCTGGATCCCCACGCTGCTGTGAGTACGATGAAAAGCAGATGCAGAAAGATGGAAGCAGATGAACAGACGAACCTGACTTCTACTCCGACAAGCCTGGAAGTGGTCCCCTAGGTCCTGGTTCAGTTTTGCAGTGCGGGCTCACACACACACACACACACACACACACACACACACACACGCACACACCCCTCCTCGAAGTCTCCCCAGTGGCTCTAGTTCAATGTTTTACAGGTCTAATGAGTGTTGACAAGTTTAATGAGTTTGTTTTAAAGAGGGGAGGGGGGACCTGGTCAAACTGAGATTTCCGAGTCAAATGAATTAGCGGAGGCCGCCAGACTTCAGCTGACAGGCCTGGAAACCCTCCCGCAGCCCTCAGCCTTGAGCCACGGACCCTGGCTCCCTCAATGGGAGCAGGGCCCCACACCAGTCAGACACTGGGGGCTCGGGGGGCCTCGGCGGCCCTCGGGTGCCTGGGTCCCAGTCAAAGCCCCCCTTTCCACAGCACCCTCCCTGCCAGCCCACCCCAGAGGGCCCCCCTTCTGCAGGACTCTCCTCCCCCACTGAGTCCCCAGTGAGAAATTTGATTCAAACCCAGTTTGGCACTTGTTTGCATATTGATTGCGTGGTAATTAAGTGGCTTCATCTGAGGAGGGGACGCGCCACCTGCATTTCTAAGCTTCCCAGTCAAGGGCTGGGACAGGGCGGTAGCCCTTGCTTCTGACCGTGCAAACCGGAGTCCAGGGAGACCAGCGTCTGGCTGCTAGCAGGGACTTAAGTCATCCTCCTTTAAAACAGTATTTTTTCTTTCCTTCTTTCTTTTTTGTGCTGTTGAGATGAATTGGGAAGGAGCTTGCACAAACCTGACCAGCTCCAGATGAAAGAGCAGAGTTAAAATTAAATCATAATAATTATGCCAAAAAGAAAGGAATACACATGCGCTTCTGATGTGACTGTGTCACGGTAAGCATGTGCAAAGCGAGCTCAGTTCTCCCTTTGACTGGCCCCTCTTGAGCCATGGTTGTGGGGAGGTGGTCGGGGGCTGACCTGAAAGCCAGAGAGGCTGGGATCAAACTCCTTCCGCTTCTTTTTCTAGATCTGATCTTATGCAAGTGACTTCAACCTCTCTGGGCCTCAGTTCTCTCATCTGTAAAACGGGTTTAATAAAACCTGTGATTTTATTAAATCACTCCAGGGTTGTGGGCGCCTTAAGGAGGGCGATTGACCAGCATACAGGTGAGTCCTCCACCCTGCTGAGGTTGTTTTCCAGAGCTGCATCGGGGTTTGATCCCTGGGTTGGGAAGATCCCCTGGAGGAGGGAATGGCAACCCACCCCAGTATTCTTGCCTAGAGAATCCCAAGGACAGAAGAGCCCAACAGGCTACAGTCTCTTTGTGGGGTCACAAAGAGTCAGACATGACTGAGCGACTAACCCTTTACTTTATCTTAGCTGGAAAAGAGCCCGAACTGTCCACCTGGGATTATCACAGCCTCGCAATCTAGTCCTGCTACCTCCCAGCCCACCTAACCTTGTTGTTTTCTCTCCACCAGCCCCTGCCACCCGTGAAGTTCTCTGGGGGCACCTGGCCACCTCCCCACTCGCAGGGAAGGAGTGGGTGAGCTGAGATTCACGAAGGAGAAAGGCTCTGCATCCTGGCGAGCTGGTTTCACTTTATTCTGCTGTGTTTGGTCATCCACTAAGGAGAACAGAGCCGGAGCTGATACATCTCAGGCTGGGTCACAGCATCCAGCTGGGACCAAGCCCCCCCCCCGCCCCCGCCCAGCTCTCTCCTCTCTCCCACACGTGATTATTTATTGGGTATTTCCCCCTGGAAGGGGGCCCCCCTCCCTTTCTTTAACTTTCCCCTAATCTCTGGTCTAAGGCGGTGAACTTGTGAGCGGTGTTCTCTGGAGTGAGAATTTCTTTACAGGCTGTTTTCCCTTTCCAGCTGGGAGGAGGAGGGGGCGGGGCGCGGGGGGAGGGCTGGGGGATGGGTCACTCCGAGTCAAGTGGGCAGACCCTACGGACCGCCTCTCTGGACAGGACTGCAGTGCCTCTCTGGTGATTTCTTCACTTCCTAGGTCTTGCCATTGTTCAGGGCTGTAGCCAGCTGCGGGCGTTAATCTTCGGCATATTTGCAATCCCAAGAAAGAAAGGCCCCGTGTGCAACAGGGCTGGGCCGGGGGCCCAGGGAGTGGGCAGAGGCTGAGACGCCAGGGTGAGGAGGGGGACAGGCATGTGACCGCACACACGTCCACCGGCCAGGCCCAGGGACAGAGGCTGCCGCCATGCACGCTGGCATCTGAACCTTTTGTTGTTCCTTAAACCCTTCCTGAAGACCGGAGGAGAGAGGCTGGAACTCAGGGCAGCCCTGGTTTTCTTTCTCGGCTCAGCCACTAACTAGCTAGGCGGCTTCCGGCAGACTTGAGCTCTCTGAGTCTCAGCTGCTGTCTGTAAAATGGGGGCAGGTGTATTTAGACTCCAGAGAAACGCACTGACCTCTCCCACGCACAGCGGAAAGGACGTATCCCCAAGAGTACATACATACCCAGGGCCGTCTCCCCGACATCTCCAACAGATGCACACCCATGTCTACACACCCACACACCCCTGAACACACTCACACGCCGTTCTCACACCTCACATCACAAGGACATACTCACACATACCAACATCCCAAGACAAAGCCCCTGCCCTGACCTTCCTGGAGGTCTAGTGGCTAAGACTCCATGCTTCCAATGTAGGCGCCTGGGTTTGATCCCTGGCTAGGGAACTAAGAATCCACATACCGAGCAGTGTGGCCAAAAATAAATTGATTAAAAAGAAAAAAAACAAAAAACTCACCCAATCTAACCAGAACCAACTCTACCTCACCCTGACTCCTAAATATGATCCATCAGCGACCATGTATACACAGGACAGTTCCAACAACAAAATGCACACACACAAAAAACACTCCCTTAACAGAGACCCCAGCATCTACCTTCTAACACACTCCCAAGGCCACCTTCAGAATGCCAAATGCAAATCAGAAATGTGGCAGGGTACCCCATTAAAAAACAGATCATCAAGCCGTCTTCTTGCTGAATCTTCTGTTACTGACAAGCCCCTGGCTCTAGAGATGGGAAAGCCACTCCCCAGGGACATAGGACCCTGTGAATCAGTGCAAGGCATTCCAAAGTCAGATGCCCGCCAAAAGCTGGTGCGTCAGAGCAGGAAGCGTTCATGGCGCCCGGGCTCTATTTCTGGCTCTGCCATTTGCTGGCTGTGTGTCTCTGGGGAATCCAGCAAACCTCTCTGAGCTCTGCTTTCGTCTTCAGAGTTGGGATAATAAACACCCACAGGGCAGGGTTGAGGGGTTAAGTGAGATGAGGCACCCGGTAGAGCATCGCGAGGTGGACAGGACGACAGCACAGTTTTCCAATGAGACATCCCTACCTATTTGTGCCCCAAAGGCTGAATACTTCCTTGTGCCTCACGTTTTGAATCTATAAACGAGCATCGCAATAATCCTTCCTTCAAGGTGCTCTTGGGAGGATTTCATGCATTCATTCCTGTAAAGGGCTTAACCCAGAGTGCTTGACCCATAGTCGGCTCCCAATGGGCTATTCTCCCAAGTAGATGTTCAATAAATGGCTGTCTCTCTCCTGTCATCCAGGTCTCAGGTCAAATATCACCTCCTCCAGGCAGGCCGCCCTGATAATCACTCTCCCACCCCACCCCACACCACGCCACCCCATCAGTCACTTTCTATTAGGACTCTGCTTTATCCTCTTCAAACCTCTGTCCACCTTCTGAAAGTATCTCCTTACCTGAGCATGTGCGTGTTGCCTCCCTTCCCCCAAGGTGCAAGGTGCAAGGTCCAGGAAGCCAGGGCCTTGTGTGGCTCCGGGCTGTTGTCCCGGCCCCTGGCACGGTGCCCAGCACACAGTAGGTGCTCAGCACATCATTGTGGGAATAAAGTGGTAGCTCTAGCTCCACCCCCTGGGGCACCGGTGGTGAGGGAGGGGAAGGAGGATGGTGGAGGTTGCAGGCCCTTCCTTCTCCTCCCATCCTCCGCCCCCCTTGCACCCCGCCGCCCCCCTTCCCGACTGGGGAATGTGATTCCCGGCTGCCTGCCGGCCCAGCCTTTCCGCTGCCTGCTGCCAAGGGGCCCAGTGAGCCTTGATGGCTTTACCTGGGTGTTAATCCCCCAACAATCCCCCCTGGCCTGACCCGAGAGCCAGCCTCCATTCTTGTCCTGGGTCTAATTAAGTGCCTGAAATGCCACTTCCCCTTTCAAACCAGGCCACTTTTCTCCAAGGCGAGGCAGGTAAAGCCCAGCCTGCCGCTTTGAAGCCGAGGAGGCCGGAAGCCCAGGCAGGTGCAAGAAGGGGAGGGGGGAGCACTGAGGGGCCTGGGGGGGAGGGGGCACCTCGGTCTGCCCCTCACCAGAGAGGACAGACACCTGCAAAGCCCCGCCTCGGAATGCTCAACCTTCTGAGGCTCCTGAGCGCTAGCAGACCCAGGAAACCTTAGGGTTTCTCCCTCGAGGAAACGCACACACACAGACACGTACCCATGAGTGAAGATTCAGTGCAGGGGCGCCAGGGTCCCCTCTGAAGCCTCTGTAGTCCTGGGTTAAGCTGACATGATGTCATTTCCCTTTGGGTTTCCCTGGTGGCTCAGACGGTAAAGTGTCTGCCTACCATGCGGGAGACCCGGGTTCAATCCCTGGGTCGAGAAGATCCCCTGGAGAAGGAAACGGCAACCCACTCCAGTATTCATGCCTGGAAAATCCCAAGGACCGAGGAGCCTGGTGGGCTACAGTCCATGGACTCACAAAGAGTCAGATATGACTGAGCGACTTCACTTCACTTTCCTTTAAATATACATTTGTATCTAGATGGATGGATCGATGAATATCGATATAATCTAGATATATATATATACACTGAGACAGCTATATCTACCCCCAGTCTCAACATTATCTCTAGGGAAGTAGAGGATTCTCAATTTTTATCTCATATACTTTTTTCCTGCTTTGAAATATTACAAGCATTATATGGCTTTTGTAATATATTTTAAAATTCATATGAAAAAACATATGCATACCTATTTTCCAGCCCCTGTGTTTGGCTCGGGAAACTCTCTTCTCAGCCACTTTTACGGATCCCCTATGCCACACAAATTACTTTCAGGCCTGTTATCTCATTTTAATTGCACACTCCCTGGGTGCCAGCCCTCTTTTCTCTGTTTTCACTCATTCACTCCTGTTGTAATTCTTGCTGTCCACTGGCTGGATGGGAAAACCAAGCCTCAGGGAGGTGACCCTCTCAGGGGACACGGGGCAGGGTGCTGGGGCCGGGTCTCACTGGTTCCTTTCACGGCCCAGCAGTGGCTGCCTCAGGATGTGAGGGCTGGGCGCCCGGAGCTGAGATGAAGGTGAGTGTCTGGAGGCCATTCCCGCGGTGTGGGCAGAGCCGGGCACAGGGCAGGCAGGGAGTGCCCTCAGCCCCACGGTTCTCGGCATGGTGCCTTGGCAGAACACCCCTTCCATGGGGGCAGGTGACAGGAATAAAAGGTGAGGCACCCCGAGGCTTGGGAGGAATGTTCCCTGCGAGGGGTCTGGCCCCCCAGTCTGGAGGTCGGTCTCTGTTCTGACTCTCTTCTCAATCTGCTGTGCAACAGGAAACAAGTCTCTTTCCCTCTGTGGCCTCAGTTTCTCCATCTATAAGCAGGGCGTTGCACTAGACCAACGGCTCTCAACTGGGGTGGCCATCAGAATGACCTGCGCCCCACTCCCCTCAGAAGTCCCAAGTCGAGACAGCACCAGGTATGCAGGCTCAGCAAAAACGCCTGGGTGACTCGGGCACAGCCTTCTGCCCTTCCATCTCCCCTGCCCTGTGTTGAATCCTCCTTCCAGGACCAAGCCAAGACGGCGCTGCAACCCAGCCCCGCCACCAGCGTCCCACAGAGAGGGCAACCGCCTCCCCGTGGTCACAGCAGACGGGGCAGGGACCCCACGGTCTGGAGTCCAGCCCAGCTCTGCCTGCTCTCCCAGAGAGACCTCCCAGCCAGGAGAGAAAGTTCCCTAATCAGGGCAATAGAAGAGGAGGGGGAACCATTTGTCACCCGATAAGCAATATCAGCTTATCTCTGAAGACCAACGACCACAGCCTGGGGCTCCGATTCCAGGCGTAAACAGAGCCCCTTCCTCCTCCCCTCCAGAGCAGCCAGGACAGTAGTCACGGCTCCTCTCCAGGACAAAGCCCCGTCTCACCAGAGTTTCCTCTATCAATAATTCTGACTTCCTCCCCGACCCCCACCTCCGCCCCGTGCAGACTCGCTCAGAGCACCAGCGCTTGGAGGATCTTCACAGACTGCGTCACCCCTGAAGCTCCTGCATGGAACCCCAAGGCTCCACAGAACACCGTTAGAGAACCGCTAGGCTGGTTGCACCTTGCCATTGCCCAGACAGGAGCAGGGACCAGAGAAATTGTGTCCAGAGTTACATGCAGTTAGTGCTGAAGCCAGGGCCTCTTCATGGGAGGATCTGAATCCCAGCCCTGGCCAGGACACTGTGCTTACTTTCCCTTGGGGCTTTATTTTCTCTTGCTGCTAAAAGGACTCTTCCCAGACCCTCGGAAGGCCAAATCGGTGGCCTCCCTCAAGTCTCAAGACCCCAGTATGTGCTCATGGGAAGCAGGGGGGCGGGAGGGACCAGCTTAAGCCAGAGTCTCTCCGATGCCTGAGGATCTAGGGGAGGCTGCTGGGGGCTGCATTGTTCAGAAGGGGCAGGAAGCACAGCGGGGGTTGTGCCCTTCAGGCTTCTTGGGGGAAAAGGCGTCAAAGTCCTGCAGACCCTACTAGGGAAGAAGCCCCCACGGCCTTCTTCCTTGGGCACATCTCTCTGTGCCTCAGTTTCCCCCTCTGAAATAGAACTTGAAAGCATGATGTGCTGTGCGGATGGGAAAGGGCTGTATTTCCACGCCCTTCCCCGAAGCCTTCAATTCCCGGAAATGAGATTTCCACCAGCTCATTTTGACCCTTGACCAAAGCAACTGCCAGAGGACCAGGGTTATTTCTTCCTCCTTTGGGCTCTCTCTGGCTACGTCCTCTCTGGACCTCAGCTTTCCCATCTGTGAAATGACCTGAAGGCCGTTTTAGATGTACAGGCTCAACCATCTTACCCTTTGGGATCTCAGTCTAGAGAGGAATTCCAAGGTCCCTTGAATTCACCCAGCCAGGCATGGGCTCAGCATACACGGGCATCAGGTGGGAAGAATCTTCTCTCCCTGCCTCTCCACCAAGGCTGGGGCTCCCCTCTCCTAAACTCCCTCCACTCATCCTCTGTGCCTGTCTCGCATTAACCTCCTGGCTGGCCTCTGCACACCCTCCGGGACACACTCTGCTTAGTCCATCTCTGCCCCTGGCTCCCTACTGCTCCCGGAGTAAGGCCTAACTCCTTCACTCTGCCTCGAGGAATCTACAGTCGGGGCTCTGGTGGGATTACCCCCAGCACAGCTTGCAGGAAGGAGGGCTTCACAAACACTTGTGGAATGAAGGACAGACAGCCTCAAAGCTCTTCCGTGTCATTTGGGTTAGGGTCTGGACCTACTCCATTTCGGAAGAGAGGAACTGGGATTGAGGAGGGGAGGTGTTTGGGGGCCTGCTTCCCTTACCCCTGGAGGGTGCTTCCGCCATCTCCCCCGTCACCGCGTGGTGCCAACCTTCCTCCCTTACCTGCCAAAGCTGCCTTTCTCTGGGAGTGGGAGTAGGGCAGAGCTCCTTAGGAAGGAAAGTCTGTCCGCACATCCGACAATGCTGTGGAGTTCTATTTTTGCCTTCTTTGGCCTCTGTTGAATGAGGAGCAGCCCACTGACCGCTGATTTCTTTTAGTTAAGAACTCTATTCATTGGCACCTGGCAATGAGTACCTGCCATCACCCCCACACACCCCAGTCCAAATACGGTGATCACTTGCAGATTTCTAGCCCACATTATTTCTGAAGCCAAAGGACAGTGACCTGTAGATTGAAAGAGGCCTTGGAGAAGGAGAGGTGGAAGGGATTGGAGAAAAATATCAATTCAGTCCCTCAATCGGTCCTGTAATTTGTCATTATATTGTTGACTCTTTTCAGCGCACTTCGCAGGTGTCATCCATGGGTCCATTTTACAGATGGGGACAGTGAGGCTCTCAAGGGAACTCACTCAAAGTTACGCAGACCGTGCAGAAGTCCAGGACTTCTCCTTTCATCTCCTCCCTCCCCACCTCTCACTCAGGCCCCTCCTCCAGGGCCCCTCCGAGGAGTGGCCTCCGCCCACCAGACGTCACTCATCACAGGCTGCAGGTGGGCCCGCGGGGCTGACTTTCCGAGGCCTCTGGACCCAAGCCCCTCGGTTCAGGAGGAGGAAGGCAAGGCCTGAGAGTCAGGGCCGCGTCGCTGGCCAGCAGTGCTTCACCCCAGACACCTTTCTCCCTTCTCCCGAGCCCCCTCCCAAGAGAGCCGGCGACGCCAGGCTCCTGTGCGACATCCCCAGCCCCAGCCCCGGGGGCCGCTGACCCAGCAGAAGCCTCCAGCCCACCGGAGCCTGGCGCGACCCGGCCCGGGGCTCGGGCTTGCGGTGGGGTTTTGCGCGTCCTGTTTTGTTCGGCCCCCAGCCCCCCCTCCCGGGGTCCCAGCGCGCTGGTTCTTGACTTCATCCACTAAGTCAATAGCCCGGGCGCGGGCGGGCCGCTCCCCCCGCGCCGCCGCCCCGCGCCGCCCCCCGGTTTTCTTCTCGGGATAATGGGGGCTCTTTGTGGCCTAATCAGCCTCCTGAGGGGCCGGGAGGCCGGGAGCGCTTCCCCCGCGGCCGTCGGTGAAAATGAAAGCGGGATTAGGCCGGGGCCTCGGCCCACACCATAGTAAAGCGCCACCAGGCATTCGCCCCTTCAAAGCCCCTTTCGGGGGTTTGGTTACTTTATTTCTAAAGTTGTTTGTATTTCTAAAGTGGCCATTGAGGCGCGAGCGGGACGGGGCGACAGGGCGCTGGGAGGAGGGGGCGGCCGGGGCGGGGAGGAACTCCCTCCTCCCTCTCCCCCTCCTCCCTCTCCCCCTCGTCCTTCTCCCCCTGCTCCCTCTCCCCCTGCTCCCTCTCCCCCCTCTCCCCCTCCTCCCTCTCCCCTTCCTCGGACCCGAGGACGGGTTTCTAAAGAGCCTTTCCCGGCCCTGCTTCCCGCCCGCCTCGCGAGGTGGGGAGGGGTCTTAGCCCCACTAATCAGATCGGGAAACCGAGGCTCCCGCTAGAAGATGCGTTCCCGGGATTCAAACCCACCGAGCAACCAGGGGCGGAAAGGGGGGTTTGTGTGGCTTTTTGTTTTGTTTTTTGGTGCGGGGAGACGCCTAGGGCTCTCAGCTCCGAGAGCACCAGCTAAATCTCTTGCTGTCGCCTGCCTGTACAGGCCACCAAAAAGAAAGTCCCGACCCAAACACGAGGCGGCCCCGAGGGAGGGAAGTTCTGTCACACCTATCAAGAAAGTTCCAGGACCTCCTGTCTTGGGATTCACTCTCCACACTTCGGATAAACCCCAGAAATGGGGGCGCAATAATTCAGAATCTTTCTCCATCGCCGAAGATGGGAGGGGTGGCAGAGATTTTGCACTTTGACTTTTGCCGGCAGCTGAAGGAGGAACAGAGAAGGGGTACATATGGGGGTGGGGTGAGGGGCGGCAGAAGAAAACGAGACTAGCTGTCCCCTTCTCCCAAGTGCAGACACTGGGATTTCTTTATTTCTGCCGGACTTTTTGACCCTCCGAAAGGTGAACCCGCGCTCAAAAAGTCCGGACTAGGAGGAAAATATAAGGATGAGGGTCGAGAGAGGGGGAAGGGAGGGGGAGTGCAAATTCTGGGGTCAGGTTCTAGTCCGGCAGCTGGACCAGCCGTGGGTCAGTTGTACCCATGGATACAAGAGAGATCCGGGGATACAGGCTTTTTATAGGTTTTCACTGGGAACCAGAGAGTTCCAGAAGCTTCCTTAAGACTCCCAGAAGGTTCGTTAAGACGCCCCCGACCCCTCCCAACGCCGAAACTGTCGCTCTAGAAAGAAAACTCTAGCGTGAATCCCAGGTTCTTGTCTAGACGACGCAGAAGATTCGGCGCGGGCTTCCAGGATCAGTTTCCAGGCAACAGGAGATCTGGCCCCATCTCCACGCACAAGTAGAGACAACACTGCACCCAAACCCACGAACACCCACTCTTGCCGTCTCTCCACTTTCCCCAGCTGCCCAGAGTCCGGCGGTCTGAATTCCAGCCCCAAAGCCATCACATCCTCTCCACCTGTCACCCCGGGTGACCTGAGTGGCGAGGGCCCCGCGGAAGGATGGCCACCCACTCGACTGGGGCTCTGTTGGGTCCGAGTCCCCCGGAAAGGACCCCAGAGGGGTTCAGGGGGAGTTTCCAAGCTACTTCTCTGTGCCGGCGCCCCACCCCCTTTTCGGCCCGGCCCAGGGGCCTCTTTGATCTCCGGTCAGACAAAGAGCACAGGGAAGGCCGGCGGCTCCGGCCCGCGGCCGGCCCGGTCCTCCTCCCGCTCGAACATACTGGCGCGCTTGGAGGCACCCGGCGGCTGCCTGCGGCTGCCCAGATGAGCTTGGAGGCTGCGTGCCAAATTCAGCCACGGCCCCCAAACACATCCTGCTGTTGTGCCCGCCCCTCCAGCTACCCACACACACACTTCATCCCCACCTCCGTCAGCATCCACGAACACCCAGACGTACCCAGGTAGCCAGGCAGGTAGCTAAACACTCACACAAACACACGCACTGAAGCACGTCTGTTTATCACCAACCTTTTATTTTGTCTCTCTACCACCTGGCTCAGAACTCCGCCAAGGCAGGGGGCATTCCTGATGTCTCAGGTTCCCTGGGCACTTAACACGATGCCTGGCACATACTAGATGCTCAACAATTTTTAATAGAATGAATGAAGACTTGCACCAGCCCTCCCCCCCGCAGAAGCTGTCTTTCCCCCCCTCTTTTTTTCTCTCCCTTTCCTTCTCTCTCTCTTTCCCAGGGACAAAAGAGGAGCACAGCCTGGGATTATTTCTGCAGGTAACAGCCTCCTAAAGGACCCTTCCAACCACCAAATGGGGATGGCTTTGGAAAGAGGAGGAAGCAGCAACGGCCAGAGGCCGGCAGGCGATCAGCCTCATCTCTTGCCCCACCCCACCCCATCCACCATCCATTTCCTCCTCCTGGACGCCTGCTCCTGGAATCCGAGGCTCCCTCAAGAATCCCGGAGTCACCAGAAAACATGTGTCTGTGAAGTTCTTGGTGGGGTGTGGCCTCTAGCAGCCCAGAGAGAGATCCTTTATATTCTGTCTGTAAAATGCCTCCTGTAGGAACCTCTGTGAATAGCCAATTTCTCAGGTGCTATCCGATTCTCAAAGGGGTCCAGGGCCCCCCAGAGGATGAGAATCTTTGGCTTGGTGCAATTTTCTGGTTTTTCATGAAAACAAAAAAAGACCCACAGGGGACTAAGACAGTTATTCAGGATTTCATTGCTAGTGAGTTGGGGGGTGGGGGTGGCAGAACCCTGACTCCCTTGGTCCCCGCAGCGCTCCTGGCCCCTCCCGGATTCGCCCTGCTGGGTTCAGGCGGAGATTGGGAGAGCAGGCCCTCGGAGGCGGGAATCCAACTCTCAGCTGCCGGGAGCGGGTGGGTGAGAACTGGATCCAGAACAGCGCGAAGCCGGCAGCTCGTCCAGTCCTGTAACTCACTCTGCTCACCCTCCAGTCTCCGCGTCCGAAGCTACGAGTGGGGATGATGGCCTGGGCGCCATCTCCTCCCCAAGCTGGGCATTTCGAAGGGGCGGCTGCTAAAATCCGGAAGGCGGTGAGCCTCCGTCTCCGCGCTGCGCAACCCGGACTGGGACGTTTCTTTAGCGACGCTCCGAGAAAGGGTTCTCCGCCCCCTCTCGCTCGCGGCTAGTCCCAGAGGGGCCAGGCGCGCGGGCCGGCCTCTTTCCAGCACCCGGGTCGGCCTCCCGCCCGCCCCGCCGGCCCGACTTTCTCGCCTCTAATTAAGCGGCGGGATCTCAGCGAGCCGCCGGGCCGCGCTGTAATATGATGAACTGCCTTTGTGCCAGTGTCACCGAAAGCTCTTCTGATAAGGGCAAGCCGCAGAGGATCAAAAGGACGGCAGCGGCTCGCCCGCCTCCCGCCGCCGCCCGGCCCTGCGCGCTAGCCCTCTCCGCCCGCGCTCTCCCGCGGGCTGTCTCCGGGCCCCGCGGTCCCTCCTGATCTGCCCGGCCCAGGCCGGCCTTTCGGTGCCTCTGCGCCTCTTTGTCTTTCTTCCTGCTGCTGCGCGCCTCCCTCGCCCTGCGCGAACGCTCTATGCAAGGTTCTCTCCTCCCGCGCTGGTCTTTCTCTTAATTTTCTCGCGCGCGCTCTCTGTTCCGACGCTCTCCACCCTCTTCCTGGCTGTCTTTCGTCCCCCGACCACCCCCACCCCCCCGCCTCCGTGGCTCCGGGTCTCTACTCATCCCTCCTTTCCTCTCGACCCGGGCTCGGGCCCAGCACACCCCGAAGCCCCGGCCGACCGCATCTTGGAAACGTCCAAGGGCTGACCCGCAGCCCCAGGGAAGTTGAACCAATTCATCCCCAGCCCCTGGCAACCCACGGTCACTCAGCTGCCCAAGAGAGCAGCCCAAGGCGCCCTGGAATGCCCTCGAGGCCTCTGGGGAGCAAGACTTGGGGTGTACGCAACTTCCCCTCATCGCTCCCTCGCTGCTGTGGTCGGAGACACCTCACCGCTCCGGGGGGGCTGAAGTTTCAAGTGCAACTCCCCCCCCCCCCCGCACCCCCTTCCCTACACCCCTTCCTTTGGCCCCCACCTCCCCTTTGCCCTCGACCCCATCTCTTCCTCTTGCAGGCCCCTCCCCTTGGCTAGCTCCTAGTTCCCCCTGCGCGCTCTCCGGACTCCCCCCCTGCCTAGCCTCTCCCTTCCCCCCACTTTGTTTGAAGTTCTGGAGAGATCTATCTACTAACGGGGAAGTTTCCCCCTTAGGTCACCGTTCTGCCTTGATTCGATTTGGGAAGGCGCGTTCCCTCCCTCCCCCTACCCGACCCCAGCCGGGGCCAATCGCTCCAGAGCGGGTCAGAAAGCGCTGACCCCATTTCCACCTTTCCTCTTTCAGCCAGAGCTGGGGCAAGGAGGGTGGGGAGCGGAGAAGCAGAAAGGCCCGCGACAGCAAAAACTGGGGGCGGGGGGGGGGGGGATTGTCCCAACCTTCCAACCCCTCTTACCCCCAACCCCAACTGGGTTTCCTAATTACCTCGTTAGTCTTGAGTGGAAGACAGAGAGGAACTATTTTTATGGAATTCCCGGAATGTGCCCCCCTTAGTCATGGCCTTCAAGGCCCCAAAGCCCCTTGAGAACGTCCCCTTTGGGGTGTCTCTTGTACATCCCACTTTATAGCAGGAAGGCTTCCCCGCACCAGGGACCGTCTATTATGTGGTGTGAGTTCTCTCTGGCTTTGGACTCTGCTTGTCCCAGGGCCAGAGCCAGAGCCCAGGATCCTGTACATATCATGTTTATGTCCTTAGTCCCCATTAGGAATGAAGCCTCATCAACTTTGCTGATGATGGTAACTAGAAACGCCAAACAGGCAACCTAAAAGGAAATCTCATTTGCTCAGTGCTCTCTCTGTATAAAAAATATATGTATATAATATTATTTATATAAAATGTACTGTGTGACAACTATCATTTTCAGAAAGACGTCCTTTAAAAAAAAAAAAAAAGCCCAAATAATCACCTTACTGCTTTAAGGCTACTGTTATATGTGCTTTTAAATCCTTCCATGTAAATTCCACTGAAAAATTTGGAAAGCTGTGAAAGGGGAGGGGGCCGCGGGGGTGGGAGGGGGGAGGTTAATCCGGGTTTAACGCTGAGATGCCGTCTTAGGACCAGGGTTAGCCTGATTGCGTTATCTCTTCCCAACATTTGAGACGCCCATATTTCACCCAGCCAAATAGCTCGGAGAACAGCGCAGATGGCCGCCGTGGTCGCGCCTCAGGAAAATGTGTTATTAATATCTAAATAACTTCCCAATACTGTCTGGTAAATCTCCTCTCCACCATTCCAAATGATGAATTCGTTTGAAGTCTTCCCCCAGCCTCATCTTTTCAATGTCTCTCTCTCTTCTCTCTTCTTAGCCAGGCTTATTTCAAACTGGTAAATATCTAATTCCTTTAACGGCTGTGCCGTGCACACCAAGTCTTTTAGGTACAAACGCCTGGTAACAGCCGGTGCGTGGCGGTGCGCGCCCGGGGGTGAACAGAAAACCCGCGTGCCCTCGCAGCGGGGGACCCCACACTGCTCCGAAACGCGTTCGGAGACGGGGGGCCGCGCGGGAGCCTCAGTCTGGGATCCGAGCCCCTTCCTTGGCGCGCCCCGGGGACCCTCTCCCGGTTCCCTGCGGAGTCCCAGAGGCCTCCCTCCTCCGCAGCGCGCGGCTCTCGGCGCCTCGCGTCTCCGAGACCCCACCCGCAGCCCTCCGAAGGCGTCCCTCGCTCTCTGGGGCGGGTAATTACCCTCCGCTCGCCTGTTCTCGCTTGTTTCAAGTTTGTTTTCTAAATGTCTTCTATTAGATTATGTTCGTTCATTCCCCCTCCAACCTTATCTCCTTCTGTCTCTTCTCTCTTTGCCCGTCACACTCGATTTAGGCACGAGTTTATCTGGCAAACAGTTTGCCGACTCTGTTTATTTACCGTGGGTTCTGGGGCTGCGAGCGCGCGCGCGCCAGGGTTCGCCTTTGTAATAGTTATCTCATTGTTGTTCTTCGTTAGTCCCAGCTCCCTCCGCCCCTCTCTCGTCTTCGGTTGGGGGGAGTAGAGGAAAGACAGGGGGAGTCTTGTCAGCCCAGTGTGGGTTCGCCCCTCGCCCAGGGCCCCCTCCGCCGGGGTAGATCCCCCCTTACCCCGCGCGCCCCCTCTCCGCTCCCGCCATCCCCCCACCGCCCCGGCGCGGCGCAGCCCTCGCCCCCTCCCTCTCCCCCTCCGGTCTCACTGAATATCCACCGCCGAGCGCTGCCTAAAGCCGGGGAATTGCCTGACACCCTCCCATCTTCCTCCGAGCCCCCATTATGCGAAGCTGATCCCACTCTGAACAGCCTCAAATCCCGCCTGGACTCTGTTTGATTAGATTGCCAACCCGGGGTAATCCTTTGATTTGGTGGAGTGTCAATTACCTTTCTCTAAACACACATTTACAGAGGAGGGAACTTGTTGGTTTAAATCAATGCAGATTGTTTCTTGATAAATGGACTCTCTTCGACCCCTCCCTCGCTCGCTCTTCCAAGGGCCCCTCTCCCTAGGGGCCCCTCCCCTCCCCTTTCCCCTTCTCGCCTATCCAGTAAACAATGCCCCTTCCAGGTGTGAAGCCGAAAAAACCGTGTGGGCTGAGGGGAGCCCTGCCCCCCTCCCCCTATTCATTCGCTCCCCCGGAGCCTAATTAAATTTGGCAGGTCCTTGTACACACAATCAAAACAGCTTCCTCCGGTGTAGCAAACGACCGAAAACCGCATTAGCAGCTATCGCTGCTGCCAAATTAAATTGTTTCCCACCTCCTTTTACAAGTGTCTAAAACCGAGACTTCGGGCTCTCCCCTCCTTCCCGCCTTCTCCGTCATTTCTCACCCCACACCTGTAAGTTCGCTGCTTTAAAAATGAATTAAGGAAAAACGCGAAGAAATACAAATCTGCCTCTCACACACACCCTTGGCCCCCACTTCAGATGTCAACAGATTCTCAGATGGACTTCGCCCCCTCTCCCTGGGAGAATGCACACTTTTCTTTTTAATCTTGTGACTTTCCCCCTTATTTCATATTAATTGTGACCCAGATGGGCTTTCTACCCTAGAGACCAACTGCGGTCTGATCTGGTCAGTTTCAGCCTAAACTTGTCAAATGCAAGAGGCCTCTTACTGATTATTACTGTTGTTACTCTTTTTCTAAATTATTTCTTCACACTCACTCCCTCAGCTCTCACAGAAGACCAATTTGACTCTGCAAACCCCTATCAAATTTCCCACAAGCATCTCCCTGGACTCAGGTTGGGAAAATCTTTTTCTTTCCCCATCCCTCCTCAAAGCCTTTCCCAGGCTGGTTCCTGCCTGGGTCTGCCCTGATTCTCCTCGGAGAAGGGGTGAAGAGGACAGAGGCCAAGTGGCTGAGGGCAATGAACCTTTCCAGGTGTGCTGAGTGTGGCCGGAGCTCCTATCCACAGTGGTCTGAGAATTCTCACAACTAACAATCCTAATAACTCAGTCTTAACAAGGATAAGAGCAAAAAAAAAAAAAAATATGAACAGCCTCATGAATATCAGCCCAAGGGGAGCAGGAGTGAGCTGTTCAGAGATGAAAGTGCACAGAAATAAAAGCTCAATTTAATCTGCTTTAAAACCCTTCAACTTAACGTTTGTGCTTCAAACTCTGAGAGTGAGGACTGATTGCGGATAAATAGTTTCTTACCATGCCTGGAAGCTATTACACCCCTCTCCAACACAGTTTCCTATTCAGCAGTCCCAGTTTTCATTACCAGCTCTAATAAGTCTTAACATTATTAAATGCCAAGCGGACGATAGGAAAAAACGGACTCAGGGAGGGATCTCTCTTTAGCGCTTAAAGAGGAGAGCTCTTAAACCCCTTCTTGGGCGACTCCCCGCCATGAGAGGGGCAACCCCCGGAGAAAGGATTTGTCAAGAGCAAGAAGCCAAAACAAAGTTTGTGGGTGTGCACCCCTCCCCCTGCTCTGCCCAAGGGGATCTCTGCCTCTCCCACCTGGCCCAGGCGGGTGGAGGCTGGGAGGTCTTTTCACCTTTAACTTGGCCATGAAACTGACACCTGAGGCCTGGGAAAGAGATGAGAGTTTCCAAGTGGGTGGTTCACCAGGATGCCAGTCACTGGCCAAGGTACTCACATCCAGAGCTGATAGATACCATTTGTCCCCAGATGGAAAGACAGCCCCTCTCTCTTCCCAACTCTCACATCATCCATTCCACCAGTCTGCGATCACACCACACATCCAGGCAGACCCCCACGATTCCGTTCCAAAGTCTGGTGAGCAGACAGCCACACTGAGAGACACATGCACTTACACGGCCATCCAGCTCCTAGCCACAGGGCTCCACACACCCCAAGCCACACGGCTTTCTGGACACCCGGCCCACCGCTTTCATTTCATTTCTGCAACTCCGCTCCTAGACTCCTAGAAGCGCCAGTGCTCTGCAACCGCCAGCCTCATACTGAAACCCTTGGGGACCTGGAGCTTCCCGGTTCCACTCAGGGAAAACCTCTGTCCAACGAAACTGCTTGTCTGCTGGTTCTGTAAGCCCAGGTCAGCACTAGAAACCCCTGGATTCCTTTGAGCCAAAGGCATCGTCAGACCAGACTTGCTACCCTCTTTCTTTCTTTCTCTTCCGTCTCAGGAGAAATGCATCTGTTGTGCTTCCTCACAGACTGAATTGGACATACCCGTGCCACACACACACACACACACACACACACTTAAAAGTCTCTCCCAACAAAACCAAACCTCTTCTTTCCTCCCAGGGTACCTCTCAGAAGATGCGTCTGCAGTGCTGTATTTGACCAGGAAAGATTATTCGAGTTCTCTGTCCCCTCCCAGCCCCCCACAAAGGAAGTCCAACTAAGTCCCTTTCTAGTCCAAACTGAAACATGGAGTGGCTCCCCACGCAGGGATCCCAGACTGCCTCTGCCCAGCCAGGGGCTCCTTGGCATGCAGGTCCCCCCGCCCCCTGCAGACCCCAAGCCCTCCGCAGGCTCTGCACAGCGGGGTGCCGGGCACAGCCCGCTCCCTTTCTTTCCTGCCCTTTTGTCCCGGTGGGACTGGGCTCTACTAGGGGCCCTGAATGTCAATAGCCCGCCCCTTCCCCAGCCCCAGCCTGCTCTCACACTGGGCTGCCCCTGCTCCCCCCCTCCCCCTTAGACCAGGCCTGTGGGGGCTGGGCCTCGCTGGGACTTGTCTTTGGAAGCAGCTTTGTCTGTGAAGTTCATCTTCAAGGTTGGGAGAGACTACTGAAAACCGGAGGGAGACCCGGGGAGAAGTTCCAGGGAGGCGAGGAGAGGAGGACCTCAATAACCCCCTGGAAGGAAACTCAAACATAACTGTGCGCTTGAACAAGTTTCGGGGTTCAAGACACTCCTCCCCCATTTTTTCCAAAGCCACTTTTTTTTTTTTTGGAGGTTATAATGGCCATTGCCTTTCCTGTTTGCCTGCTCCCTCCCTGCGCTGTGTCTGGGGGTTTAGCTTCTTTCCCTGGTCCATCTTTGTGACTTTGGGTCTTGCGTTTCTATTTCTTTTTCCACGACCAACCCCCCCCCCCCGCCCCCAAACACACTGACCAAGTCTCAAAGAGACCTGTGGAGGCAGTGGTGATGGGGAAGGACTTTCCTTTCTCCTGAAACTAACCCGTCAGTAAACAAAAGCACCCCCCCCCCTTTCCTGGACGTGCAGGCGCTTGAAAGAGAAATGCCTTCCCTAGCTCCTCTCTAAAACGGCAGGGCTCAGACTCCAGCCCGCTAAAAGCGGGGAGAGGGCGTGGTGGAGCCCGAAACTCTCCTTCCCACGGAGACCCCACCCCCACCCCGGGCATCTGGGAGCTTGGCCTCCACCCCTGGGCCCACTGGCGCGTGCCCAAGAGGAAAGCGCCTTAAAAATGTACGCTTCTGCCTCCGCGCTGTCTGTGCGGCCCTGGCGTCGCGGGTCGGAGAGTGAGGCGGCGGCCCACGCGGCCCGCGCTAATTTTTATTGATTGCAGCGGTCAGTCAACTGTCAGGCGGGGTTTCAAGGGACCGTTTAAAGAGCGTGTGCGGGTCTGGTTAACAAATTCATTTAGGGAGCCGCGGGCCTGCTCCTCCTTCTTCGCCCCCCGCCCCTTTGCCCAAGTTTCCTATAAATAATAGATCGACACCGGGACTGGCAGCCAAAACGCCGGCCCCGGAGGACGCACGACCCGGAGCCCTCGGCTGGAGCGGGCGCGCCAGGGTGCGCGGTTCGAGGCCCCCGGAGCCCCCACGCGCTGCACCGGCGTCGCGGGAGCCGCTCCCAGCCCGGCCGGGGGGCGCACCGAGGGGGCGCTCCCCACACACCCCGACAGGCTCTCGTTCCGCCAGCCGGTCCGGTGGGACAGAGCCGCCACCGGCCCGCACGCAGGCGCACGAGCAGCCCCGCGGGCTCGGCGTCCCCGGCGCGGGGCGGCCCCCTACCTTTGTCGCCCAGGATGCCGTCGATGCTGTGCTTGGCTTTCTTCTCGCCGTCCTCCTCCTTCTTATCCGCTTCGTCCTCCTCCTCCTTCTTCCCGAACTTGATTCTGAGCACTCGGCTAATCGAACTCACTAAACCTCAGAAATGCAAAGGCAAAAGAGCGGGTATAAGTCGTTGGGGCCCTGGGAGAAGTCAGGAAGCGCGTTTCCCCTCTAAACACACACTCAGGGGGACTCACACCCACCCCACCCCTATCGCAGGTAAACACCTAGGCTTATTGGGAGGCGCAGGTACTGTCACTCACACGGAGACTCCCCGGGGGCAGGACTCCCCAAGGCCGTGGCAGAGGCTCCCACCTAGAGCCTCCCTATCACGTCTCTGCACACTTGGACTTTGCACGATCACATACCCTCCATCAGTCAGTGAAAGTCACTCAGTCGTGTACGACTCTTCGCGGCCCCGTGGACTATACAGTCCATGGAATTCTCCAGGCCAGAATACTGGAGTGGGTAGCCATTGCTTTCTCCAGGGGATCTTCCCAACCCAGGGATCGAACCCAGGTCTCACGTGTTCGCGGGCAGATTCTTTAGCAGCTGAGCCACCAGGGAAGCCCAAGAATACCGGAGTGGGTGGCCTGCCCCCTCTCCTAGATGCACTCATACCCACCCCACCCCCAGAACCTCCCCGGAGCCCCTCCAGCCGCTGGCTGCTCCCCACACTCCCAGCCCCACAGCCTGAATGCTCAGGTACACACACGTATACACCGGGGGCACTTTCCCACCCGCCGGCAGCAAGATCCAGGGCCTCCACGTTCGGGACCCACTGGGGGCCGGTGGCAGCAACAGCACAGAAATGGTGACTTGGAGCAAAGTCCAGGGAGCTTGTGACCTACCCTTCTAGGCTGGACTCATCTCTGTAGGCCGAACTTCCCTTGTCACCCAGCTCTGTAACTTTCTGCTCAACTCCTTCCTCCCCCCTCCGTCTCTCCCTCCCGGCCTCCCTTCCTTTCTCCCTCTTTCCTCCCTCCCTTCCTTCCTTCTCCTCCTCTCTCCTTTCCTAACTTCTTTTCCTCCCTTCCTCCCTGCTCCCATCTTCCTTACAGTTTTAATTCCCTCCTGTGCCCTCGCCTCCTTTGCACTCTGGTGCTTTTTCTCCCAACTTTTTCTCCAAGTTCCTCGTCATCCATCCTCTCCTCTCGGCTCCCAGCTCCAGCCCCACACGACCCAAGCCCTGGCCCTGGTGACTTGGAAACAGAAGACGCAGGCTGAGGACTCCGGGCAGCTCTGCTGGCTCAGCTGCCTTCTCACCTGAGGGCACGGTGCTGCGGTCACAGTGCCCGTCCTTCAGCAGCCGGTCTCGGATCTCCCAGCTAAACATGCCTGGGTTTTCCCTCTTGTACTCTTCGATCTTTTTCTCCACGTCCGGAGTCGCCACCTGCTTCAGAGGTGGAGGTGGGAGAGTCGGAGTGGAAAGATGGGGTGGGGGGAGGGAGACACTTTTAATATCAACCTCCCAGGAGCCCCGGGGCCAGGCTGATGGCTCTGGTCACCCTGCCTCCATTCTGAGACTGGTTTCATCCTTTACAGAAACCTGTTCCTGGCTCCCAGGAAGGCAGCTGGGGCTGGGGAATGTGCAACAGGATAGTGATAGGTAATAAACTAGAAACCTAATTAGGATTCCGCCCCCCGCCCCCGCCCCCGCCCCCCCCCCCCCGCCCCCGCCCCCGCCCCCGCCCCAACTATTCCAGGCAAGACTGAAGGAAGATTTCCCTTATCTGGGATGGCAACGGGGTTCTGGGCAGATGTAGGGACAACACGGGAATGACTCAATGGCCTGTTGGGCAATCTGGACCCCAGTTATCCCCATCCCTGAGAAATTCAAATAATGGTGGAGGCCTGGGCTTGAGGACCCTCTTCCACTGTACTGCCCATAGGTAGCATGTAGACTCCCCACTGCTACTGGATGACACAGGGTAGAGAGCAGGGCTCCAGCCAGGACCCCCAGCCACGGGAAGGCTGGCTGTCAGCTCTGCGGCAAAGACACTCACTCTGGGCTTGCTGCCGCCGATGGCCCCAGGCCGGATGGACCCGGTCTCCTGGTAGCGGCAGAGAATCTTGGAGACGCAGCCGTGGGAGACACGCAGCTGGCGGGAGATGACACAGGGCCGGATGCCGTGGTGGGCCATCTCGACAATCTTGTGGCGGATGTGGTTTGGCAGGGGTCGCCCGTTGATGAAGACCCCACCCAGCTGATTGACCCGGCCTTGGCCAAGCGGAGTTGACACTGGAGAGGGAAGGGGGAGATGAGGAAAAAGAGAGACCCAGGGTGAGGATGAGGATAAGACACTGAGTTCCGCCCTTTGGATTTCAGTTTTGTTTGAGCCCCGAGACCCCTGTAAGCAGATCTCTGTCCCCCACATTTGGAGCTGTGGCAGTTCAGATGTCAGGGAGAAGCTGCCATGAAGCCAAGGGAAGGCCCGGCAGGGATGGGGATAGTGGTCACGGCCGGCTGCCAGAGTCCTCCGAGATGCTCCCTGTCCCCAGTCCTGCTGCTCGAGGGGGATGAGGACACACCTGGGGGTCTGTGTCTGAGAAGGGGGGGAGAGGCACAGAGGGGAGAGGGGAGAGCCCAGAGACCGCGGAGCCTGGGGACTCTGGAACCGATGCCTCCCTGGGCCGGCAGCTTGGACAGAGGGTCTGCTTGCTTCCTAGAGAGGCTGATAACGGGTGCAATGGGGCCCATCCGGTCGGTTCCATGCTCTAAGTGGTCAAGTCTGATCCATTGGGTATCGGCCCGGAAAGGCTGGTGGATTACTAGTATTTACAGCCCCGGCTTCTGCAGCAGAACTGTCCTACCCATAACTGGATGGCCGAGGTGCAGCAGAGGGGCCGGCAGAGGGGCCTGCGACAGAAAGCCTCTGGCTGCTGTCCCCGGGGGCTCCTGGCTGCCCCCGAGGGACTCCACTTCCTTCCAACCCCTCTCGCAGTTCAGATTTCGTTTGGGGATAATTTGGGGGTGAACTGCTCCACTGGCAGCAAGCTCCTAAATCAAATACTCATTTGGCCTCAGACACCCATGAACTGTCTCTGCAGGTTTGGAGAGGCCGGTGCACAGATGGGCCAGAGTCCCTTCTGGGAACCAGGAAGACAGACGCGGTTCCTCCGTGTGAGCCGGGGAGGGCAGCACGCAGAGGAGGCTTTAATGCAGAGTCCACACAATTTCTTCCCAGAAGGTTGGGGGTGGAGGGGGACACCCGGTGCACTAATCCAGCTTCGATCCCCCCAATTTGGGGACTCGCGGTTGCGGAGATCTGGTAGATTAGAACGATTTCACAGCCCCCGGGAGTGGAGGGAGCTGGCAGTATAATTGGAAGAAAGGAGGCGAGCAGAGGCTCGGTGGCTGAGCTGTTCTTACCGCCTCCTCCCCTCGCTCTGCCGGTCCCCCCCACCATGGAAAAGTGGGTGCCTGAAGCCACCCTCGGATTTAATCAGAAATCGTGCGTCGCCAAGTCAGAGTGACTCGGTCTCCGTGGCGGGATGTGCCATTAGTGCTGGAGAGCTCTCGAGCGCCCAACTTTATATTCAAGAGCCTCTTTAGCGACCGGCTCTCGGCTCTCTTCAGTATTCTCCGTCATGTTGGGCAAATATTGTCCTAATCCGCTGCGCGGCCACGGCCGCCTGTTTTACTTGCATTCGCTACAAGAGAGCGCTGCGACAAATCCCCGGGCCGGCGCGCTCTCCCGCCTGCGTGGCTGCTCGCGCGCACTTGATCACGGAGCCGCTCTCCTCGCCGCGGTCTAATTCCGGGACCCGCGCCGTCTAGCTGCCGGAGGGACACCCCCCTCCACAGATCGCAGGCTGCCTGCCCGTCCTTCCCCTCCTTGCCTTGTTTCCCTTCCTTGCGCACAAGTGGCTCACACAATTATAAGACTAATTAAAAAAAAAAGTCTCACCTATCTCTAACCACGTCTGACATCCTGGGCTACCTACCCCCAGAAGCCAAGGGATCCCTCAGTTGACAGGTCGAAGGCCTAATATTAGTTTAAAAAGAAAACAAAACAAAAACCCAGGAAATGGTCTTGGTGCGCTCCAGCCCTTGCTGGAGCCGAGAACCGGTTCACCCCGCCAGTCCCTCCGGCTCATCCCCGGTGCTGGGTGTTTAGGGAGGACACCTTAGAAAACTAACATTTTCCCCTTGTCTGGACATTTCCGTGCCCTCTCGCCGTCTTGAGGTCTCTCCCGAGGGATTTCTAGAGTTCGGAAGCCCGAGTGCAAAGTTTCTGGGGGGCGGAAATCGTTACTGTTCATTACTTCAGCCTCGAAGTAATTTTTTTGTTTGTTTCCAGCCTCGAAGGCGAGGTCCTAGTTAAGACGGATAAAACATCACACACTGTTGATATTTCGAAATAAAAGGGATTGTTAAACCTTCCCGGGGTGAAAAGAACAATTCAAAACAAGAGTAGAAAGCCCCGTAGCTGGCAGAACGCGGGAGAGCAGAGAGAGTATTAGGTGGAAAGTATCAGAAAATAGTGGAATGAGTTGAGATCACTAGGACTTGAAATTGACTAGGACTCGAGATCGCCTCGGAGTTCAGCCTGGCGGGGAAAGGCCGGAACCTAGGACCTGCGACGCTGGGGCCGCCGGTCGGTGAAACCCACGCGAAAACGGACAAGTGTGGGTCCCCAGAAACTTCCTGGGTCGGGCGCCGGGACTCGGACCCAAAAGGGAAGGGAACCCCCCGGCTCCCCCCGTGCTGGCGCCACCGCCGCCCCGCGAAGACTGCCACCTCTCCGAGGACGCGGAGGCCCTGGCGGAGGAGGGAGGCCACCCCGGGCGCTCTTACCTTCCAGGGGAAACCCCGTGCGCGGGTAGTTCTGCCCCGGAGCCGGCCGCACCATCCTGGGTACCGTGCCGGGAAGGGCCGCCATTCTTCGCGCACGCCGGCGGCGGGTCCCGAGTCCGCAAAAATCGCTTCCGTCAGCTCCCCTTCCCCCTGCCGCGATCTCTTTCTTTCCTCTTCTTCTTCTTCGCCTCCTTTTTTTTTTAAACCTCCTCCCCCTCCCCTCGGCAAACACTCCCCACCCCCCACCCCCGGCAGCAGCCGCTCGCGTCCAGAAGCTGGGGAGGGCGGGGTGGGGGTGAGGTTGGGGGGCGGAGGTCGGGAGGCTGGGGAGAGAGGGGAGGTGGCGACGAGGAAGTTCAAACAAACGAACACAGCCACCCCGAGGCCTCCTCTGCCCGCCCCGCTCGGCCAGAAGTTGTGCGGGCGGATGCGCGGGGCAGCAGCGGGGGCCGTGGACCGGACGCCGAGCGAGGCTGGCGGGGGTGGCGGGGGGATCGCGGCCGGAGTCCGGGCCCCCAGCCTCGGACTGGCGAGGGCCGCGCTCCCGCGCTGCGGGCCAAAGTTTCTGAGCCGAGCGGCTGCGGACTGGATTCCTGTTTCCGTATTTATTTATATATTTATCCTCTCGCTCCCCCGCCCTCTCCTCTCCGGCTCTTCTCCACGCCTTCTTTCTCCGACCACACTCGCTCCTCGCGGACACGCCAGCTTTCACACTCCCGCCCCCCCCACCCCGAAGATCTGGGGAGGGAAGAAGGAACCTCTCGGGTTTCGTGGGCCGGAGTCGGGGGGCAACGAGGGGGTGGCGGGGTCGGGGGGGAGACGAGGGGAGGCGAGGGGCGAGCGATCCGCTGGGTAAGTTGCGCACAAGTGCTGGCTGGAGCGCGCGCGGGAGGAGGCGGCGGCGAATGAGACGTGATGGGTTCGGACTTTTCTTTTATTCATGAGGAGGGCAGGGGGCCAGGGCGGAAGGCAGCCGAGGACCAATAACGAAGAAATTTTCTACGAATTTATTTTTTCCCCCCTCTGTTTTTTAAGCCTCGACTCACCTTGCTTTGGGGGGAGCATCTGAACCGCCCGTTAAAACGGTGCAAAAGGCGGGGGCGTGTTGGGGGCTGGGGGGGCGAGGGAGAAGGGGAGGCCCCCCCCCCAGTCCCGGTGTCTTCCCCTGACTGATGGGCCGGGTCGGCCGAGCCCCCAGTCCCCCGGTCGCCCACAGCCTGGCTCTGCAGTCCGGCTGCATGGGAATGCCTGCCTCCCGTCGGTGGTTGCCTGGAATTCTCGCCTCAGCTCTAGCCTCCCAGAGTCGGAGCCCAGCTGGATCTCACATCTTCTCCCTGGTCTCACTCACACACTCTGACATTTCTGCCATTGGGGTCCACCTGGAATTGGCCTAGGTGACCTGGGGGTGGGGGTATGACTTTCTTGGCGAAGCTGCCTCTGAGCCCTGGTGTCCTATTCTTGCCTGGCCTCCTGCAGCTCTGGGAAGCCCAGAAGGATGGCGGGGTATGGGGCTCAGAAAGCCCTCTGCTCAGTGTTAGGGACCCACTCCCTCCTCCCCTCCCGTCCCGGGGCCCCAGCCCTCACCCATCTCCAGCCAGGATTAAACTCCTGCCCCTCTTCAGCTCATGCCCAGAAGCCCTCTCCAGCAGGTACTTCGCTGCCTTGAGTGGACCCGCAAGTTGGTGCCCAGGATCTGGGGGTCCAAAGGGCTGGCAATTGGGAATGGGGGTACCCCCTGAGCACCCCAGTTCAGAAGTCCTCTGCTGGTGGGGGGAGGGAGCCCCAGTTAATCACTGAGTGTGGGTGGGAGGTCCTGCCTTTCTGCGCTCTCGCCACCTTCCCCAGGGCTGGAATGACTGGACCCTTCTGCCAGGGGGATGCCGAGTCCTAGGGGCGAAACGCCCTCCCAGCGGGGCAGGACGCCACGACTGCGGGTCTTTTGTCTCCCCCGAGAAAGAGTGTCTCCGGCCCAGCGCTGGAGGCCAGATACAATAAAATAAACCCATCCCCCAAACTCGCCCCCACCCCCAGCCTGCCCCCTGCCCGCCCTCTCCCCGTGCTGGGGTCAGCCCCCTCCTGGCCTGGCCTGGGAGCCTCCTCAGGCTGGCCCCGGGCACCCCCTCCCCTCCCCCTTTCCTCACCTGTGACCTTTGCCCCCTCAGCATGTGACAATCTCCTTCCTCTCCCCTCTATTCCAGTACTGGGGGCTGCTCCCGCAGGAGGTGGGGCGGGGGTGGGGGAGACCTTCTAGAAATGGGGGCCCGCTGCAAAGCTGTTACACTCATGCCCCCTAGGGGCCCCAGAATTGAGGGGGGAAGGCCAAGGAGCTTTAAAATTGGAATGCCCCCCCCCCACCAGTGCCTTTAGGAAACCAGGGTGCCAGGCTGCCCGAGTTACAGGGGCCCTGCCAGGTTTTCTGTGACCCTTTCCTTTCTGGAGATGCTACCCCACTGAATCCACTTGCCCCCAAGAGAGATGAGAAGGCGGCATTTTACACGGCAATGTGTGGGTCTGGGGACGGTGAGTCAGCCTTGAGTCAGCCCCTTTTCCATCTCATCTCACTGGCGGGTCTGGCCTGCCTTGACCTCCTTGGGTGGCTGTATGTAACACACACACATACCTATGTAACACACACACACATACACACATACATGTTGTTCATGCATTCATGCGTCCATCAGTCACTTCCATCACGGTGATGAAGAATTTAAGCCTCCTTGCCTCTGTGTGTGTGTGGGTGGAGTGGGCCAGCGTGTCTGTGTGTGAATACAGGCTTGTGCCCACGTCTGTGTGAGCACTGGGGAAGGTGCGTCTGCGTGTAGGTCGCGGTGGGCGTGTGTGCTTCTGAGTGAGGGTCGGTGCCCGCGTTTAGGCTCTGCCGTCTCTTCCTTGTCCTAGCGTAGCTCTAAGCGCCCACCAGGGAGGTGTGAGTCAGGATTTGGTCAGTCCCCGGGGTGAGAGAAGCCCTCTGGGGCGCTCTGAGCTCCGTCTCCCGGCGCACTTGGCCGCGGGTGTGGGCGTGGGCTCGGGCTCGTCTCCGGACCCAGTGGGGCGAGCAAGCAGCCAGACCTCTCGGTTCAGGCCCCCGACCGGCGGCTGCCAAGGACGTTGGAACTCGGGCGGCCCATTCGGGGGCCATCTAACTATTGGCCTGGTCCCTGCCCTCCGCTGCTGCAGAAGATTCAGCGGGGCGGGTTCAGTCAGTCGCGAGGGAGATTCCCACCCCTGTCCCCCCAGTCGGAGCCCCTAAACCCAGGCTGGCGGCGCCAACGCTGGGTTTCCGTGGCTGGGGGATCCCGTGGGCTCCCGCGGGGTGGGCGGAGGGGGAGAAAGAGGGGGGTGTCTGTCGGAATGAGCGTGGCCGTTCTCGCCTGTTGGAGACCAATTTCACAAATGAGTTTTGCAACAATTAAGAAGTGTGGCGGGGTGAAATGGCGATTTCACATCCAGCAGGGGAAAGGAGGGGTGGTTCACCTGGGCGCTGGGGCAGCCACCGCTGGAAGGGGAGGGAACACTCCCCCTCCTCTCGGTTCCCGTGCTGACCCCCTGGCCCCGCTTTGCTCCCCAACACAGGGTTAACCTCCTCCCAAGAGCCCCACTTGCTGCTGTAGGCCAGAGGGCGTCTGTTGGGCAGAAGGTGGCCGGGAAGCGTTCCCTCCAGCCCCTCACCCCAGTCTCTTGCTTTCCCTGTTTATTCCCCTCCTCTTTCGCTGTCGGCCTCTCGCACACACTTTTCGGTCCCTCCCTGCCCCCCACAGTCTGTGTCACGGGCTCCTCTGTCTTTTTTCCCAGGCCCCTCTCTCTTCCTCTCGGCCTTCCTGACTTCTCCCCGGCCATCTCCTCTCCTCCTCTGCCCACTTTGTCCACCGCGTCCCCCATCGCCACGGTTTCCGGAAGTATGTGCGGTCCTCCTTGGCTCTCTGAGCCTGAGTCCCGGGTGCGGGTGGCGGGGGCGGGCTTTGGTTAGATGGGTTTGGACAAGACCTTTGGGAAGACACCCTCCTCTGTTTGGCAGCTACCGTAAACTCTCGAAAGGAGGTTGTCCAGGCCCGGCCCAGTGTGGCTGAGCACCCCGCTCCCTGCAGAAACTACTCTCTCCTAGACGCCCTAAAGGCTTGAACAGTGGTTCTCTACCGCCACCTTGTCTGGTCTAAGGTCTCCTCCACCTCTCTTTGAAGGGCCACAACAATGCTAAAATAAGGAATCTCCCACCCCCCACGTTCCCAAATGGAACCCTCCAACCCCAGTTAAAATGGGAAAGACAAAGCCCCAAGGGTTATGGGCAAGACCGCAGGTTGACTTCAGCTGCGGAAGTTGGTCTTTCTCTGGCTGTGGATTGATGAGACGTGTGAGATCAGTCATGGCCGCCAGTGGCACTCCTTTCCCGGCCCCCAGGGGGCCAGGAGTCTCTCCCTCAGCCCAAGGGAGAGGACACTCTTTCAGATCCCTATGCAGTGAGCACCTTTTGAAGGCGATTACCCAATAAACCTTCCTTTAAAGGGTGATAAATCCACCTTGAAAACCAAGGGTTTTGATTTTGGCAGAGACTTTTGCATTTTCAGAGGCTCCAGCCGAAGACGTCGACAAACGGAATTATTCAGTCTTCAAATGTTTGATAATGAGGGAGGTGGGGGCGGGGAGAGAAATGGAATATCTGGGAACAAAGGCCCCTCCAGTGGCGGCTCGGGCTCTCTCCAGGTTCCGGAGGCCAGAATTCCTCAGGGCTGTATTCGAAGAGGCAGCCTTGAGAAAAAACACCTTTCCCCCCACTCCCCAGCATCTTTTATTATTTTTTTCCTCTTACGAAGGAACACTCTTCTCAGAGTGACCTTGAAATATTTGCCCAAACCCGAGGAGGAAGAAGAAAACGGGGGTGTTGCTGGGCTTGACGTTTTAATTTCCCCCAGAAAAACAGAATGGGGTGCCTTGGATTCCAGTTCCCAAGGTAAACAACAACAGCGCACTCCTAACGAGGCTTCTCCCAGGCCCGCTGTTCCTCAGGCTTCAGGCAGCCTCCTCCTTCCTTCCTTCTTCCTGGGGCTCTGTCCTCCTCCCTCTCCTCCCGCTCTTCTTTCTCCTGTCCTGAGAACCTCCTGGAAATTTGGAAGGAGGGACAGTGAGGTCGGAGCTCAGAGGTGCCGAGGCGCCTGGGTCTCTCACTGCCGTGGTGACTGGACCGCTGGGACCGCCCCCGTCCTCCTCTTCCTCCCCTGGACTTCCCTCTCTCGTAACTGCTTTTCCGGTGACTTTCAGAAATGCCGTCAAGGCTGCCTTCACAGTGTGCCCCCCCACATCTGTACACACCTTCCCTCTGCCCGTGACTGTCTCTTCCCTTGCCATTTCTGGGGTGGGCAAAGGACCTGCCCAGGAAGACGAGAGTGTCCCTTCGATCGGGCCCCAGTGGCCTAAGGGGCGTGGAGTGGGATGCAGGTGACTGCGTGTCAGAGTGTGCGTGAGGACAAGTGAGCTCAGCGCGCCTGGGTACCCAGACGAGTGTGTGAGAGCGCGCGGGGACGTCTGTATGTGGGCGTGTGTGCCTGTGTGTGCGTGCACACACACAGACCGAGGAGGTGGAAGTGAGTGTGCCGCAGAAAGCCCTGTGTGCTGGACCCACGGAGGCACCTGCAGAGGGGCGTCTGTCTCCTCCCAAGCCCCCGGCCGCCTGAACAAAAGACCACGTGTTGGATGAAGATGGGCTGCCGTCACTGGCCCCTTAAGTTCATTTCTCCAAGTTCAACTTGCCCTGAGTCCAGCGCTAACGGGTTGTCTACCGTGCTCACACGGTTACCTTATCACAGCTGAGCATCTATGGAAACGGCAAAGCGTTTTCATTAAACAAATCCAAAAGGGGTGGCGGCGGTCTGCTCCAGCCAGCCTGGAGCTTGTGGCTCTGCACACGTTCCAGGGACGCCCGCAAGCCCGGTCAAACTTTCCCTCTGGGCCCCCAGGCTTTGGAGGGCTGGGGTGGGACCGGATTGAGGATGCAAAGGTCAAACCCTGCTGGGTTCCCACCTCAGATGGGCTTGTTGCTAAGGGGAAGCTGGTGGAATTGAGCTCCTCGGGTCCCCAAGGTGTCCTCTCCTGGAGAAGGCCCCTCCTCCGTCATGTGGGGAGGGGTCTTTCTTCTCCTGGATGCAGGAGCACTTCCTCTGTGTATTTCCTGCTGTCAGCTAAGTTCCCTAGTAGATGTTCAGGAAATACTCATTGGATAAATGGGTGGGTGAATGAATGAATCTGGCACAAGCAGGATGTCTGGACTTGAGAAAAGGCTGGGAGACGGGGTCTTGAATCTTGTGAGGTGAGTGATTTGTAGGGATATTGAACCTTTGGCGTGGCTTCTGTGTGCCAAGACTGTCTCAGCCTCTTGGAGCCTGAGAAGGGCGATTAGACACACAGGCAGAGAGAAAGACGCTCAGATGGAGCTCCGAGCGTGGCTGCTCTGTGCCGTCTTCAGCAGCAGCGGTGAGTTGGATGCAAACACCTAGGCTAGTGTTTGATCTGCACTCGGCCCTCAGCGGGTGCTGGCCCCACTCCCTCCCGCGGCCTCCAGTTGGCAGCATTTTTCCCTTCAGTTCTGGGGCTGAGCTAGAACACAGGGCGCTCAAGAAAGGGCTAAACCGAGTGACCACGTTACTCTTTGACCCTGAGCCCCGGGGTGAGTAGTAGTTTGGAACGGTAGCCCCACGCCAGGCACTCAGGAAAGCCTGCTTAATCTGAGAGCCACTCCTCGTGGTAGATACCAGCATCTGTATTGTACAGAGGGGAAGCTGAGCTTCAGGGGGGTCCAAGGTCAAATTCTTTCTGGAGCTATTTTTCCTCTCTTCCCCAATGGCATATCGGACACCTGCCGACCCGGAGGGGCTCCTCTGGTGTCATATCTTTTTTGCCTTTTCAAACCGGTCCGTCCTAAAGGAAATCAACCCTGGATATTCACTGGAAGGACTGATGCTGAAGTTGAAGCTCCAATACTTTGGTCACTAGCTGTGAAGAGCCGACTCATTGGAAAAGACCCTGATGCTGGGAAAGACTGAGGGCAGGAGGAGAAGGGGGTGACAGAGGATGAGACGGCTGGATGGCATCACCGACTCACTGGACATGAGTCTGAGTAAGCTCCGGGAGACGGTGAAGGACAGGGAGGCCTAGTGTGCTGCAGTGCGTGGGGTCTCAAACAGTCGGACATGACTTAGCGACTGAACACCAAAGGTCAAACTGAGGCTGGTCCCAGGTCACGGAGCCACCAGGGGATAGGGAAGGATTTCACCTTAGTCTCCGTGACTCTAAAGGCTGCTCTCTTTCTTGCTCCCATCTCTTCTCTTGGTAAACTGGGTGATCGCCAGCACTGAGCACAGAGACTGGTATGTGGCAGGTGCTCACAGATGCTACTGAATGAATAAATGAGTGAAATTGAAACAGCCTAATGACCGTAGGGCATTATGTCCTGTGCGAGGGTCCCTGGGGGTGAGGAGGGGTGGGGAGGGGATGGCAGGACCAGACCAGAGCATGCCAGAGCTGGGAGGGAGTCTTTGAGATGACCTTGTCCACGCAATTCGCAGGTTCAGGAGCCCAGCCCCCTCCTGGGGGCCCTTGGGAACCCAGAAGATGCTTAGACCATGGGAGGAGGTGGCCAGTCTTGGGGTGGGGGTTACTCTGCAGCCCCGGCAAATGCCGGTCTTCATTGGAATGTATAGATGGAAGGGAGCGAGCACTGCATATTTGTCTAGGTGAATTAAAAGCACAATCCCCATTTCCCAGAGGGAGCAGTTGGTTCATATTTATACATTTAGTCTTACAGGTGTAAAATAGGTTTCCTTTATGCTTATATAATAATTTTTCATTTGAATTTCAAGGCTTTATTCCCTTCTTTGGATTCAAGTCTTCCACCTGAACCCAATTCTCTCCATAACCATTAATTCCTTCATCATAGAAATGAATTCCATCTAATTCTCTATAGTGGCAGTTAGAGGAGATCAAAAAGGGCCTTTGCACAGGGCCCCCCCCACCCCCGCACCCCCCTCTACCACTGTGGTTTCAGCTGTTCTGCTCACCCCACCCCCACCAATGCTGGGTTTCAGAAACCAGAGCTTGGAGCAGAAAAACTTATTTCTCTCACTCGATAAGTGTGTGTGTGTGCGTGTCTGCATGCGCCCGAGAGTGTGAAGTAGAAAATGCTGCTCAGTTTCAGAAAGGTAACAACAGCAGTAATAATAATGATGGCTTACGATGAATCAGACACCTGCTAGGCGCTTCATAAACACGGTACTTTCGAAAGCTCCTCCACTCTCACGAAGGAGGGATTGGTATCTTCATATTACAGAGGAGGAGATGAAAGTCCAGAAATGGGAAATAAATTGCCCAGGGTCACACTGCTCGGAGGTGGCAGGGTTTTAAATTTTTAAAAAAATTATCAAGTATTTCACGCAGATATAATAGAGGGGCACCTATAGACAACTTCCTCATGCTCTCCTCTACCAAATTATTCCCTTTCTTTTCCTTCAGAAGAAACACAGTCATGAATTTGCTGTTATTTCTGTACACGCTGAAGGAGGCTGAATCATAGCCCCAAAGATTGTTGTTTCTGACTCTTCATTGCCCATTGACTGCAGCACGCCAGGCTTCCCTGTCTTTCACCATCTCCTGGAGTTTGCTCAAACTCATGTCCCCTGAGTCAGTGATGCCATCCAACCATCTCACCCTCTGTCATCCCCTTCTCCTCCTGCCCTCAATCTTTCCCAGCATCAGGGTCTTTCCCAATGAGTTGGCTCTTCTCACCAGGAGCCAAAGCATTGGAGCTCCAGCTTCAGCATCAGCCCTTCCAATGAATACTCAGGGTTGATTTTCTTTAGGATTGACTGGTTTGATCTCCTTGCAGTCCAAGGGATATCAGATCCTAATTCCTGGAACCTGTAAATGTTACCTTAAAATAAAAAAGGATCTTTGCAGATGAGACTAAGCTAAGGATCTTGAAATGGGGAGATTATCCAGGATTATCTAGGAGGGCCCTAAATGACATGCCACGTGTCCTTCGAAGAGAGGGGAAAGAAGAGATTTGACACAGACAGGGAGGATGGATTGCTGTGACTGTGGGGACAGAGGCTGGGGCGATACGGCCGTAAACCAAGGAATGCTGGCAGCCACCGGAAGCCAGAAGGAGTAAGGGAGAGATTCTCCCACAAAGCTCCCAGGGAGAACGTCCTTTATGACACCTTGGTTTCGGCCTGGTGACAGTGTGATCCCCAGAACCGTGAGAGGATAGATTCCTGTCGACTTACGCCACCAAATCTGTAGAAATCTGTTACCACAATCACAGGAAAGTAAAATACATCCTTTTAAAAGCTTACTACCTTTAACATTGAACGATGTAGTTTTTACAGTTTGTATAATGGTATGCTGCAGGAGGTTTAATCTTGAAACTTGCTTTTATTTCCCAACACAATGTTTTTGAAATTCATCGTCATTGACGTAAGTAGCTGTCAGTTTTTTGGCTTTTGGGGGGCTGTGCTGGCTCCTCATTGCTTTGCGTGCGGTGAGCTGCGGTGAGCGGTCTGCCCCTCTCTGCAGTGCATGCGCGTCTCCTGCGGTGCCTTCTCTTGTTGCCGAGCACAGGTTCTAGGACCCGAGGGCTCTGGGATGCGTGTGCTTAGTTGCTCCGAGGCACGTGGAATCTTCCCAGACCAGGGACCGAACCTGTTTCTCCTGCATTGGCAGGCGGATTCTTGTCTCCTGCACCACCAAAGAAGTTCCAAATAGTGTTAGTTCAAAGACAGAGAAGTATCTAATATGCTGGGCAAGTACACTTGGATCTCGAGTGGCCTGATTCTCGCCTCCGTGAAATGTTCTGCTGGGTAGAAGCTGAGATGTCTCTGCTGCCGTGTTCTGTAAGGGCAGGCCCACACTTGCCCTCCCTGTACCCCCAGGTGTGGGGACCCAGACGAACACAGATTTGCCATGTGTTGGGAAGGCTGGGATCGTTGCAGCAGGCAGAGGCTATGGGAACCTGATTTCAAGTGAACTTAAGGATTCCATGTCTCTGAGACCTCAGAAGAGGCAATGTTCCCAGACATGAAGAGCAAGACTCTCAAAAGGAACCCCCAAGTGGAGACAAGAATGTGTGTGCACGTGTGCATGTGCGTGTCTTGGTGTGAGCTCCTTGAGGTCACAGATACAGTCTGCCTCCACCCCCCACCCTACCAGGACCTAGGAAACAGTGGTTGTTTGTTGAGCAGATGAATGAGTGTGATTGTGAGGGTAGGAATCGGTTGGAGATCTGTCCTGTACCTTTATAGTATGTATGATGGATTCAGGTTGATACACGTTGGTATAAATTGTAAGGTTGTGAGTAAGCGCTTCTGTGAAATTCACCTAGGATTTGCACCTCATTTGAACACTTTTACAATTTATGGAGTTTTCATGACCATGTTTTAAAAACTTGATTCTCTGCTGAGAACCACTGCCAGCGGGTGAACCGGGTAGGATGGAGCAGCTTCCTGCCCACCCCAGGCTTCTCAGGAGCTTGGGATCCACGCCAAATACCCGCGAATAAGAAAACCAGGAGATTGGTTCAAGATGGCAGAGTAGAAGGACGTGTGCTCACCTTCTCCGGCCAGAGTACCAAAATCACAGCTAGCTGTTGAACAACCATCGATGGGAAGACACTGGAAGCCACCCAAAAAAAGAAAAAAATCTTGGTTCTCTCCTAATGTGGCGTGATATAGAGGCATGCAATTATTCTTCCGAGATGAAGGAAAGCTGAGGGTGAAGGCATGAAGCAACTTTCCTGGTGTCATAGAGCAAGCAGGTGGCAAAGTGAAAGTGAAGTGAAAGTGAAAGTCACTCAGGCATGTCCAACTCTTTGTGACCCCGTGGACTGTATAGTCCGTGGGATTCTCCAGGCCAGAATACTGGAGTGGGTAGCCTTTCCCTTCTCCAGGGGCTCTTCCCAACCCAGGGATCAAACCCAGGTCTCCCACACTACAGGTGGATTCTTTACCAGCTGAGTCACAAGGGAAGCCCAAGAATACTGGAATGGGTAGCCTATCCCTTCTCTAGCAGATCTTCCTGACTCAGGAATTGAACAGGGGTCTCCTGCATCGCAGGCAGATTCTTTACCAGCTGAGCTATGAGGGAAGCCAGTTTGCAGAATCCAAGTAGGTCCCGTGAGTGGGGCTGTGCAAGAGGACATAGGTTTTACATCTTGATGAGCTCCCTTTTCATCTTGGTTTTGGTCCTCGGGAGCTGTGTTTCCTGGGGCAAATGACATAACCTTTCTGAACTTCTGTTTCTTCATTTTAAAAATGAGCACAGAAACACTTAACTTGTGGGGATTGCTGGGGAGAGAAGGCACTCAGCAGGGCTCAGGAAGGGCCAGCTCTCATTGCTTTCCCCAATTGAATAGTGCTTTCCCTCTTTCAGTCCTGGGCTATAACCTACATTCCACCAAAAATTATCAGGGAAATTTAGAGACACAAGCCGCCAAACCAGTTGGCTGGCATCAACTGCTATCACCAAGGGGCCTGAGTTATCCCTTTTTTGGGGGTCACTGGGGCGTGATGACCTGTGACCTATGCAGCCAGCAGGGGTGGGAGCCCAGGAGATTTGGGGTCATCTAGGACTTCTGGAAAGATCTGAGAGACCACTTTCCAATCTCGGTTTTTTCATTATGTAGGGGGCAGTAAATCAAAGGGCCTGCCCCAGGCTACAAACTTAAAAGGGCCCTAGGCTGACGGAACTGGGCAGGGAAGATGCGGATGCGGATGAGGAGGAAGCTATGGCTCCCCTGGCTTGCTGCCAAATGGATCCGAGGAGAGAAAAGTAACACACAAGGTGGGGAAAACCCACCAAAAATAAAGCTGAGAAGTAAGTGACAAGCTGAAGAAAATGCTCTCGGCATCTCTGCTGTTCATGTCTTTGCTATACAAAGAGCTCCTGCAAATCAATAAGGATGATGAACAACCCCTGGTCAGTGGACACGGACAGGCAATTTATTAAAGATGTATGTGCAAGTTGTTACGTGTTAGTGGCTCAGTCCTGTCTGATTCTTTGTGACCACATGGACTGTACTGTCCTGGGAATTCTCCAGGCAAGAAATACTGGAGTGGGTAGCCATTTGCTTCTCTAGGGGATCTTCTGATCCAGGGATCAAACCTGGGTCTCCCACTTTGCAGGCAGATTCTTTCCTGTCTGAGCCATAAATTGCTGGTCTTACCAGATACCCAGTCGGTTCAGTTCAGTCACTCAGTCGTGTCTGACTCTCTGCGATCCCATGGACTACCAGATACCCAAGAAACGAAATTAACAAGTTACCATGCTCACCCATCACAGGGGCAGTTGTGAGGGGGAAAATGATACTGTCCAGGATTACTGAGGGGTCTGGGAGCTGGGACTCTCATCTACTGTTTGAGGCAGGCTGTACTGGTATCAGTTTCCTGAAGGGCAACTTGGAAAGCATGTCTCTAAAGCTTTAGGAATGTTTAGAACCGTCCTCGGACTATCACTTGGTACTTTTAGGAATTTATCATGCATATGGGTAAAGGTGTAAGTGTGTTCGTCACTTTTTTTTTTTTTACAATTAGAAAAACAGGAAAAGAAACCTCTAACAAGAGGATATTGCCAGTATGTTATGAAACATCCATGTGGTGGCATACTCTGGAACCGTCGCAGGGACACATAGTAAGGGGAGTAGCATTTGTATATTTCTTTCACTCCACGCCAGCAACCTCTCTAAACCCTTAGCTAATTTAACACCTACAACTGTTTGAGACAGCTGCTAACATTATCATCCCAGCTGGGGGAGAACATGAAGCACAGTGACATTAACTTTTCTTGGTCTCTTACCTGGTCAGTGGCAGACCTCAGTATGAACTCAGGTCACCTGGATGCAAGGTCTGTCTTAACTGAACTATGCTACCTCTCAGAATTTTTAATAACTTGGCAAAACGTTTATGAAATATTGAGTGAAAAAAGTCACTTCCAAAACAGCGTGATTCTACATTAAAAAAAAAGCGAAACTTGTGCGTAGAAAAGGAACCCCAGAGGAATGTTGACCCAAATAATGAATAAGGACTACTAACGGATAAGATTGCTCGTGATATTTTTCTTCTTTTTGCCTACAGGCACTTTCTGAATTTTCTATCATGAGGATTTTAACTTTGAAAAAGAAAGATATACACGTGCAAATTATTATAAATGGAAAGAAACAGATTTTGGGCCCATGTTGCTGTCTCAGTACCTAATTACCCCCCGACCCAATATCAAGGCGAAGAAATGCGACTCTTGGGTCACTTTTTAAAAAAATTGTTTTGTTTATTTATTTATGGCCGTGCGGGGTCTTGGTTGCTGCATGGGCATTCTCTAGTTGCGGCAGGCGAGGGCGTCTCTCGGTAGCGGTCCGCGGGGTCTCGTGGCAGCGTGTCTTGCTACAGAGCGCGGGCTTGCAGGCGCACCGGCTTCAGCAGCTGCGGCTCGTGGGCACAGGAGTTGCGGCTCCCCGGCTTCGTTGCTGGGCGGCCTGTGGGATCTTCCCGGATCAGGGATTGAACCCGTGTCTCCTGCACTGGCAGGCGGATTCTTTATGCTGAGCCTCCAGGGAGGCCCCTCAGGTCGCTCCTAGATGTTCTCCTAGATGGTGTTCCCCTAGACCCTTGTGCCGTGACTCCCTTCCTTTCCACGTAGGGAGTGGGGAAGCACTCGCTTGGTTTACCTCCACCCAGCAACCAAGGCAGCAGCCCCAGCACCTGTTTCCCGACACCCACCCACGGAATGCCGGCCCGGACAGCAGGGGGCAGCAGCGGGCAGACCGCACTCCCGCGGTCAGGGACGTCAGGCGCCACTACCTGTTTGACTTGGCGTCTTGGGTCCCACCGCTCTGTTACTCGGCTCCCAGATAAATAACATATTTCCCCGCCCCCACTCTTTGGTCTGGACTGTCCCAGCAGCTTCAGGGGAGAGAACACTGGCTCTCCGAGTGTGGTTCCCTGGACCAGCGGCATTAGATCACCCGGGAGCTTGTTAGCAATGCAACTTCTCTCGGGTTCCGTGCCAGACCTGCTCCATCAGAAGCTCTGGGTGGGTAGGTGGGTGGGTGGGAGACTCGGGGTGGGGGCAACGATGTGTGTTTTAATAGCCTTCCAGATGATTCTGATTCATGTAAAGGGTGAGGGTCGCTAAGTCGGGATCATGGTGCCGGGTTAGAATATTTGGGGGCGTGAGGGGGACCATGGTGCCGGTATTGGGAGGCACGTAATGGGGGGTGTGAGAGGCATTCCTCATCTATTTCAGATGCCCCCAAAGTGACTGGCTCTGCTAAACTCGTTTTTGAAATCCTGAAGACAGGCTCTGGGAAATGAGTTAGTCTTCCCTCCCCTCCTCCTCCGTCCCTCAGAACGCTGCTGACAGCTGATTAATGGGGAATGACTCTCCAAAGATTTCTTTACATATATTAGGTTAGGAAAGGCTTTGAAAACTTTTTGCGGCAATTGTGCCTGCGAAGATTCCCTCCATTGGCTCTCCTCGGGGATGGGGAAGTGTATTCGTCTCCTTGCGATTTAGACAATGACCTTGGTTCTTGTACCTCTCTGGGCAGTGCTGGACTGGGAGCCGCGGGGCCTGGGACCCACTTGGGCTCCAGCACAGATTCACCGGATGACCTTGGACAAGTCACTTCCCCCCTGGGCCTCAGTGGGCTCCTCTGTTAAAGTGCAGGGTCTGAGGGTTCCTATAAGCTTGTATCCGGGATTTGGATCCTGAAATTTTTTTTCTGTTCTGAATTTCCAGAGCTGGGTCTGGTTGAGAAAATTCACAGAGCTGTGTTTCATATATTGATTAATTCTAGGGAAGAAACTCATGAAACTGTAAAGTGAGAATGTGTACATGTGCACTTGTGCATTGGTTGTTGTTCAGTCGCTAAGTTGTATCTGACCCTGTGGTCTCATGGGCTGCAGCACGCTAGGCTTCCCTGCTTTCCCTGTCTCCTGGTGTTTGCTCAAACTCAGGTCCACTGAGTCAGTGATGCCATCCAACCACCTCATGCTCTGTCATCTCCCTCTCCTGCCCTCAGTCTTTCCCAGCATCAGGGTCTTTTCCAGTGAGTTGGCTTTTTGCATCAAGTGGCCAGAGTATTGGAGCTTCAGCTTCAGCATCAATCCTTCCAATGAATATTCAGGGTTGATTTCCTTTAGGATGGACTGGTTTGATCTCCTTGCAGTCCAAAGGACTCTCAAGAGTCTTTTCCAGCACCACAGTTTGAAAGTATCAATTCTTTGGTGCTCAGTCTTCTTCATGGTCCAATTCTCACATCCATACATGACTGCTTTTCAAAAAACCTTTGTTGGCAAAGTGACGTCTCTGCTTCTTTAAGTGCTGTCTAGGTTGGTCATAGCTTTTCTTCCGAGGAGCAAGCATCTTTGATTTCATGGCTGCAGTGCATGTCTGTGCCCTAAAGACTGCTGTGGGCTGGAATTCATAGAAGATGTAGACAGATACAGATAAAAGGAGCATACTTCAGTTGTCTTGATTCCCTGAAAGATACATTAACCAAAAAGTGTTGACTGATCCTGGGTTGGTTGCTGTGAATTGCAAAGTGTGAGCCATTCAAATGTCCTCACTGGAAAGTCAAACATTTCTTCAAATGCTCACGGACACCAAAGCTTTTGCAGGAAAACTGGGAATTGGCATGAAAGCAGAGCTTCCTTGGAAAGAACTGGGAGTCCTTTAAAAACCCTCCAGAGGCAAATTCTTTATTTTTCCCTTCAAGTGCAAAGTAAACCCTAGAGGGCAGGGATGGGAGAGGGCAGTGGAGAGAGCTTCCTGAACCAAGCCTCCCACTTGGTGTTCCAAGATCTGGGTCCCCAAACTTGGGGTGCGAATGGGAGCGGCTGAGCCAGTTGCCTCCAGCTGCAGGCCTGATTCATCCCCGGGGGCATCAGTCTCGTGCACGCCATGATGTGTGGAAGGCTGGGAGGTGAACACCTACCCTTTGTCAGTGCGGCACACGCTTAGGCTGCAAGGTAAAGAGCGTCGGAGCTTGTCTTTGTCAACCGGGTGACGTCTGCTGGCCCACAGCTGGGTCCTCGCCTCCACCAGTCCACAGCCGGCCAGTGCTCCTTGCCGCCACCATCCCTGCTGGGTAATGGGAGACCCAAGGTAGTCACAGCGTCAGACCCAGGGCACTGCTGCCTAGCTCTAAGCCAGAACCTGGGGCCGAGGTTTCCAGTGGCCTTGCTGTCTGAACCTACCCAGGGCGGTCAGTATAGAACCCATTACCCCTGGTCCTATATATTAATAGATGTGTGTGTGTGTGTGAGTGTGTGTGTGCGCGCGTGTGCACGCTCAGTCGTGTCCAACTCTTTGTGACCCCATGGACCCCATGAGCCTGCCAGGCTCCTCTGTCCATGGGCTCTCCCAGGCAAGAATACTGGAGGAGGTAGCCATTTCCTTCTCCAGGGGATCTTCCCTACCCAGGGATTTAACCCAGGTCTCTTGTGTCTCCTATATCGGCAGGCAGGTTCTTAACCGCTGAGCCCCCTACACAGATCCCAGCTGTAAATCCCAAGCCGTAGAGCCAGTAAACTTCAGCACATCCAGCCCTCTTGGGTTCAGACACCTTGGCTCACCAAGCTGTGTGATCCTGCGTATCCCTGTTTCTTCATCTCTTTATCTGTCAAACGGGGCTGATCACCTCACTGATGAAATGTCAGACGAGGCGGTGCGCGAGAGGCGCTTAGCACAGCCGCTGACGTTTAGCAGTTGCATAATCAATGTCTGTGATTATTAAAGCTTCGTCACACACGTTTACTGAACCAGACATGACATGTATTGCCAGGAAACACCGCAGCCAGAGGGACGGCGTGGACACAAAAACGAGGAACAGTTCAAAGCGGCTTTGGCCCTGAGCCTGAGGTCTGTGTCCAAACCCCGACTCTGCCATCTTCCAGCTGTGTGGCTTCCCTCGCTGGTAGAGGTCCGTCTGCCCCGGGGAGCTGTCCAGATAGGTGACTAAGTAGACCGGGGTGGCCTGAACGCAGCGTTAAATCACAGGCAGGAGCTCTGGGGACGTGCCCATTTGAATCTCACTGAAACAACTGCGTTTCTCTCTCTTCAGCATTCTCGGGGGATTGGTTCCAGCAGCCCTCGTGGCTACCAAACTTGTGGATGCTCGAGTCCCTTGTATGAAATGGTACAGCGCGGCAGAATACAGCTCAGCCTCCGTCTCCGTGGGTTCGGCTCCCACGGCAACAGAGTGGGTTTCTTTTTGCTTATTTGTTTGGCCGAATGGGTCTTAGTTGCTGTGCTGGGCATCTTTGGTTGTGGTGACGGGCTCTCTGGCTGTGTGGCCCGCATTCAGAGCGTGTGGGCTCAGCAGTTGCTGTGGGAAACCTTAGTTGCTCTGCGGCCCATGGGATCTTAGTTCCCTGACCAGGAATTGAACCTGAGTCCCCTGCACTGCAAGGAGGGTTCTTAACCACTGGACCACCAGGGAAGTCCTGTATTTCCCTTCAACAGTGGTGATTCAAATGACTTGCCCAAGGACACACGACCAGTTACGTGATGGAAGTCGGGATGGCGAGCATGCGAGAGAAGGCAGGATGGGAGGCAGAAGGGGAGGACCACCGGCCCTCAGGTCAAAGAGGATGGTGCTGATTCTGAGAAGGAAGTGCATCATGGGCGGGGCCAGAGGATGGAGAGGACCCCGTTCTCCTGGAGGGGGGCTGTGTGTCCCCTCACCTGCCCCCACCCCCCCGCCAGCCCTCAAACACCACGGCCTCCCTAGCACCGGTTTTCTCTGCTGCTCTGCCGGGGCAGCATCTCCGGGAGGTGGCCGGCAGCCTGCACCGAGTGGCTTCTCCGCCTGTGATCTGAATCCCCCGCGCCGCTGCCGTGACAGGCGGAGAGCAGAGACGAGTTTAGGCCATTTGCAAGCTGGAAGCCATTTCAAAGGGAAGGCTGGTCCTTGATATTCCCTGAAAATGTTTGAAAAAAAATGTTTTTGGATTATAAAAGCAACACTCGCTCTTTGTGATGTAGGATGAAATAAAGACTGCCCATCACGAAATCATTCGCGGCATTTTCTTCTTTTCACGGGTTTGTTTCCAGTATTTCCCCTGGACCTACATTTGCCATCCTACTATGTGCTGTCTCACTCAAATCTATAGGAAAATATATCTTCATGCGCACAGTTGTTTTTTTTTTTTTTAAATCCAGACAGCATCATCTTCCGTTGTATGGATATAGTGCAGTTCCTTTAGCTATTCCCAGCTGACATTTTTGCGGTTGCTTTCCCCTTCCCCCAGGAGAAATAAGGCTGTGATGAGCCCCCCGGCACACCTGTTATATAAACCCTCCTCTCTCGGCCCCAGGGAAGAGCCAAGCCCCTTGCATTTTCCCGACGCTTGGAGAGGGACCAATAGTCACTCTGACTCCAAATGCCTGAGGCCAGGTCCTTCAAAGAGAGGTCTCTCCCTCCTCTATTAATTGGGCAATTTGGAAACCCGGGCTTGAGTGAAAATATTATTTTTCCCCAGTCATTCTCAAATTGCTTATTCACCAAGTTAAAGCAGCCAGTCAAAGCGAGGGGAAAGAAAACAAAGCCCCAAACCTGGAACCAGCTGTGCCGTGTTGTGTAGACAAAATAACCCTTTGACAGACCGATCGGATCACCTCTTTGACCTGTTGATTCCCCACCACGTCAGCAAGACTTCAGCTGTTCCAGTGGTTTGGGCTGTTTGTTTCTTCCTTCTCCTTCTCTTTCCCCCCTCATCCTCCTCTGATTCATTTGTTGTGCAAATGATATTCCCACACAGAAAGAAGGGAGAGAAAGAAAAAGATGCCCACATACATTCCTGGCCCAGAGGGGTCAGACTGGTCCTACTCTCCCTCTCTTCCTTCCTTCTTTCCTTCCTTTCTAAATCTTTCTTTCTCTTCCTCTTTTTTTTCGTTCTTTCTTTACATTTAAAACAACTGTGGGGAAATACATGCATGGATGTGAAACACATAAGGGCTTCCCTGGTGGTTCAGTGGTAAAGAACCTGCCTGCCAAACGCAGGAGGGGTGGGTCCGATCCCTGGGTCAGGAAGGTCCCCTGGAGAAGGAAATGGCAAGCCACTTCCGTATTCTTGCCTAGGAAAGCCCGGGGACAGAGGAGCCTGGCGGGCTGCAGCCCACGGGGCCGCAGAGAGTCGGACACCACTTAGTGAGTAAGCAACAACAGCATATGAAGCACGCCGTGTTTAACCGTTTTAAGCTACAGTGTGGCGGCATTTAGAGCATTTACAACACTTCATAACCATCGCCACTACGTAGTTCTGGAATATTCTCCCTCCTGCAGAAGGAAACCACATAGCCCGTGGCAGCCACCTCTCATTCCTCCCCCGACCCCAGCTCTGCGTGTGTGCAAGCTAAGCACTTCAGCCGTGTCTGACTCTTTGCAGCCCCACGGACTGCAGCCCGCCAGGCTCCCCCATCCACGGGATTCTCCAGGCAAGAATGCTGGAGTGGGTTGCCCCGCCCTCTTCCAGGGGACCTTCCCTCCCAGGGACTGAGCCCATGTCTCTCCTGTCTCCTGCATTGGCAGACGGGTTCTTTACCACTAGTGCTGCCTGGGAAGCCTGACCCCAGCCCTTAGCGACCACTAATTTACTTTCCATATCTATTGGTTTGCCTGCTGTTTCCTATCAAAGGAATGTTTCCTATCAAAGGAATCATACAATTTCTCTTTTAGTGTCTGGCATCCCTCGCTTAGCACAATTTTCCAGGTCATCCGTGTTGTAGCAGGAATCAGAACTTCAGTCCCTTTTATGACTGATGATATTCCATTGTATGGATACACTTACTTTTGTGGTTTTGAGTCTGGTGTTCCCATCAGGCAGCCTGGTGGCACGGAAGGGAGGGCGGTGATGGTGGAGGACTGTGACGATGGGGCTGGCTCATCAGAACTTTGCTCTGAGCTTCCTGGTGGCCAGTGCAAAAAGGGGAGGCAAGTGGGTTTAATCCATCTGATGCAGGGTCTCTCCACCTGGGTAGCAGTGATGTGTTGGCTGATAGCTCTTGGTTGTGAAGGGCTGTCCTGTGCTATGTGGTGTGTTTAGCAGCACCCCCAGCCAGAAACAACCCCCACCCTCCACCCCCCTCAGTTGGGATAATTAACAATATCTCCAGACAATGCCAATTGTCTTTTGGGGGTTAAAAGTGCCCTGGTTGGGTACTGATGATCTAGTGAAAGGAAACCATCCCTGATGTGGGGTCTTTGGATAAAGGACTGGACAATGTGACCAGCAGGGTCTTCAGGATCAAGTGTCAAAGTCCACATTGTTCAGCCTGTGCTGTTCCCAGCTGGCTCTGGCGACTTCCATCACTGATGTTAGTCTTCTCTGGGTGACATAGTCTGTCCCTTCCATCCCGGGACCATTTCCTCGGTGAAGCTCGTTTGCCAGCTGCCAGGCTAAGCTCCTCACGTGCCCTTCATAGGTTTTATCTCAGGGGCTCCTCAGACAATGTCCCCGTACCAATGTACCACGCCCATTTTACAGATGTGGAGACTGAGCTTTAGAGAGGATCACCAAATGGGATCCTCTCGGTGGCAGAGGGGCATCTGAACCGGGGTACCCTGGCCCCTGTACTTTTAGCAACCAGAGCAATAGATCTCAACTGGGGCATGCTTTTGTCCCCCAAAGGGCATTCAACAATACCTGAAAACATTTGCAGTTGTCACAATGATGGGGGCAGGGATAAGTGAGGGGAAGCCGCTCGTGTCTAGTGGGTAGAGGCCGGAGATGCTGTTCAATGTCCTGCAACGTACAAGACAGGCTCCTCTAACACAGTGTTGCCAGCCCAGTGGGTCTGCGGTTCTAAGGCTGAGAAGCCCTGCCCTAGATGTTGGTCCACTGGGAGGAGAGGTGAACTTGGGGGGATGGGGGGGTCCTGGAGGAGGAGAGGAGATGGGGAGGGTGATAATACGATCTGTGGGCAGGTGAGGTCTCCACTCACAGGGTGTGGGGGCCTTCTCCGCACCCTCCCCGCCTCCTGGAACGAAGACCCAGACCTGGATTTGCCCATCTTTCAGCTGATGTTTGCATAGGCACGACAGAGTACTATCCAGACCAGGAAAGCCTCTGGAAGTCTTAAGATTCTAGACACATCTCTTTCTTTCTTTTTAATTGAGGAGGAAACGTCGGAAGATAAATGGATCATCCTAGACGTGCAGAACTACCCAAGGTGGTTATACTGAGAGAGTCACGAGACGGGGATTTGGAGTCAGGCAGGATGGGGGCCCGGGTACCGCCTGCCTGATGACAAAGCGTCCTCCGCCCCCCGGGCCACTGCACTTGCTGCTTCAGCTCCTGCGCCCGCATCTGAGTGATGAGGATGATAACACCCAGCCCCCGGTGTTGCTGGACAATTCCATGAGACACTATATGTGAGGGCACGGCTTTGGCTCCCGGTCAGCTCTCCCCACGCGGCACTTACCACTGTTGTTGTTACTATTTAGTGATTGTTATGATCAGAATCGGGCTTCCCAGGTAGCACTTGTGGTAAAGAACCTGCCTGCCAGTGCAGGAGCCATAAGAGATGTGGGTTTGATCCCTGGGTCAGGAAGATGCCCTGGAGGAGGGCATGGCAACCCACTCTGGTATGCTTGCCTGGAGAATCCCCCAGACAGAGGAGCCTGGTGGGCTACAGTCCATGGGGTCGCAAAGAGTCGGATACAACTGAGCGACTAACACAGACGTGATCAGAATCAGCAACACTGCTAGAGCCGATCTAGTCCAACAGCTTGGCTGCCAGATGGGGAAAAGTGAGGCCCAGGGGGGCCGGGACCCACTGGACATCACCCAGGGAACAAAAGGAGACGCTGTTCCCAGCTCAGTGCTTGCTCTGGGGCCCGTCCTGACTGGAGCAGAGAATTTCCACCTGGGGTTGGGGTGGGGGGTGTGTAAATAGCTTCTCCAGCCTTGCCCTCCCTGAACCAATTTGTAATGAATGGCTTCTGGCCACGCTTCTCCCCGCCTCCGTGGCAGACCTGTAAAACCTGTATGGGAAGCCGCTGTGGGCAGAGCGGCTGCTGAAGGGCCAGCCTCCCTGTTCCGGTCCTTTGTCCCCCTGCTCTTCAGAAGGGGGCGACGGGCCACCTCCCCATCCTGCGCGCCCCCACCAGCCCTTCCCTGCTGGCCAGGAATCGGCGCCCGTCTGGGCTGTAATTTGCGGCTAGTACTGAGGCCATCCTGGGGTGTGGTACCTTGCTGGGGGGTGGGTGGGGAGACCCCGAGGGGCAGCAGCCCCGTGTGGCCGTCTAAAGAATTTGGGGTGCCCATGCCGGGGGGGGCAGGGTGGATAACCATGGGGGCCAGGTCCAGCGGGCTCCCTGCTCCCCAAGCCTCCGTGGGCCAGACCAAGGCAACCTCCGGGGCTCCGCGAGTTGGGGCGTCTCTGCTCTAGCTGCTGACTTTGGCAAAAAAGAAATCCTCCTTCTTGATACACTCTCCTTCCAGACAGACAGGGGTTTGCAGTCGGCTCTGGGAAGGGAAGACAATCTTGTTACTAATGCGCCATAAAGTACAGTAAGTATCCTGCTGACAGCCTCCAAACCCAGGAAACAATTCCGAAACTCTAAAAAATAATAATAATAAAGAGAGAGAACCCAAACCCTCCTGGAGCCTCTTTCTCTTTGGGGAATATTTTATTAAGATGGGACGTGAAGTCATGCCTCCTCGCTGCCCACCCCTCCACCCAGCACCTCTCCTTTGGGTCAAGATCCTTTCCCCGAGTCGAGGAGTGATGTCTGATGTTACAGTTTTGAGGTCAGAGCATCGGGCACGTGGGTCGGGACGCAGTGCCCTTGGCCCAAACCCTCTGGATGGAGTGGGGCCTCCTCAGGACCGGCCCAAGAAAGGCCTCCCGGTCCTCTTCTCTCTCCCTCCTCTGCATCCCAGAAGCACACCTGGCTTCAAAATCGTCTTCATTTTTTCATTAAATCCAAGCATCCTAGGGAGGGAATGACCTGGCTACTTCAATTAATTTTTTTTCCTCTTTCAAATCAGAAGGTTCAATTTTCTTTGGAGGAGGTGGTATCTTGTAGGAGGTGGGAGACGGGGGGAGTTTAAAACGGAGGACTGCATTTGAATGTTTGGTCTTGATAACAGATAGGGACCAGCATGGAAAATCATCTTTATCACCCCAATATGGAAGGGAGAGCGTGTGGCCTGGGCTGGCATACCAAACGGCCTGCCAGCCCTTATCGTAATCCCAGGAGTCGGCCCCCCCCCACCGTCACCTCTGCTATTCCAGGCAAGTGTCAGACGTCTTCCCTGCTGTAGGGAGCCAGATAGCAGGAGCCGGGCCGGCGCAGCGGGCATAATAAGAAGAGGAAATTGCTCCCAAGGAAAGTTTTCCGAGGAATTAACTTCCGATGGGTGAAGGAGGTGCGGTGGGGGTGGGTGGGCAAAGGCAGGGAGCACGCTGGCAGCGCTGGCCGCGTCCGAGGAAGCAAGAGGGAAGTGCTTAGGTTCATCCGCAAGGGGTGCGTGGCTCCAATGGGAAAGGCTCGTGGGGCGACCAGTCCCGGGCAAGGAGCAGCAGGCAGCGAGGGCTCTGGGACCCCCAGCCCCCAGCCGCCTGCGGGGAGGGGCTCCAAGGTCCCCCTCTGGGTGCCAATCTCCCTGCACGTTTGTCCCAGAAATCTCGCCGCTTCGGGTGGGAGGCATCCCTGCCCTGATGATTTTGCTGACTGTCCTCCTCTGAGCAGGCTCACCCCCTTCCCAGCCTCCTTACCTCTCTCAAGGCCAAGTCTAAGGTTCCCACCCCTGTGTGGAGGGCGGCCAGGACTACAAAATGCTTCCTTCCAGCCTTTATTCAGAAATAATGGGCTGGCCAACAAGTTCATTCGGGCTTGCCATAAGCCAGCATGGAAAACCCGAATGAACTCTGGCCAACCCAGTGTCTGTTGAGCACCTACTATGTACCTTAGACTTCCCTGGTGAGCCTTTACCGGCTGGTAAAGAATCCGCCTGCAGTGTGGGAGACCTGGGTTCGATCCCTGGGTTGGGAAGATCCCCTGGAGAAGGGAAAGGCTACCCACTCCAGGACCCTGGCCTGGAGAATTCCATGGACTGTATAGTCCTCGGGGTCTCAGAGAGTCGGACACGACTGAGCGACGTTCCCCGCACTTCACTTTGCTATGTACCCGGCTCAGTTCCTGGCACTGGGGGCGCGGCCGGATGAGGATGCAAAGTCAGGGCCAGCCAAAATAAACACCTCCTAGCACACAAATGTGCGAACAGGTGAACTAAGAGGAAGCCCTGTGAAGGGCGTGAGGGCAGGAGGGTTGTAGCCAATGGAGCGGTCACACGGCAGCCGTGAGACCAGGGGCGCGGGCCTGCTCCCTGCGCCTCAGATCCCGCACCCGTCGACTGGCCATGAAGCACCCCGTTTTCCGGGAAGTGAGTTTGGTATGAAAGGGCCAGTGCTCAGCACAGAACCTGGTCTGCAGTAAATGCTCAATAAAGCTTTGTTCATGTTTCATCAGCAAGGGTGAGTGCAAAGTTGGCAGAGGCTTCCGCCAGGAAGTCCTGAGTATGAGAACGCGGGGGAGGAGCTGGCCCTTCTGGAGGTGAACTGTGGCCAGCCTGCCTCCCAGCGTGGGAACCTGGGCAAGGACGTGGCCTCAGTTTCCCCATTCGTAGATTCAGGACACTGTTGGTAGGTATTTTATAGAGTTGGGTGAGGATTAAATGTGTTGCTATGAAAGGTACTCTTGAAAGTTCTACGAAAAGACCCTGATGCTGGGAAAGACCGAAGGCAGGAGGAGAAGGGGACGACAGAGGATGAGATGGTTGGATGGCATCACTGACTCAATGGACATGAGTTTGAGTTAATTCCGGGAGTTGGTGATGGACAGGGAGGCCTGGCGTGCTGCAGTCCATAGGGTCGAAAAGAGTCGGACACGACTGAGCCATTGAGCGTGAACTGAACTGGTGAAAGGTACTCAGTGGCAGTGTGCTAAGTGGAACGTATTCTATCATAGATTCTGGGACCCATTTGACCATGTGTCCTCAGGGGATGTCTAAGGTGGAGGGGTGGGGAGGCACTTGGGCTGGGAGCCAGCTCCCCGGCTTCCATCGTGGGAAGACACCCAGGCACGACCGACGTGGCCTGGTCTAGCGCCGTGGGGCCATACAGTGGGTGGAGGAGCAGGCCCAGTGCATCACTGGCCTGTGGATTTGCAGGGACCCTCAGGACGGGTAATGAGGCCAGACACCCAGAGACACTCAGAGAGGGTGTGGGCGCTTCCTAGGGCCACACAGCCCACAGACGGGCACCTGCCTGCCCCAGCCTGGTCCCGGCCGGGGCGGTGGAGGGGGTCCTGGCGAGGATGGCTCTCCAGTTTTAGCTCCAGGGGAGCCGGAATGATCATCCTGGAGTAATTGGGTGCTAATACCATTATTGCTCCTATTGCATACTTTCCGCGTCCCCAGGGCCCTCTCTCCAAGGATCTCAAAGCCCTTTACATGACAATGCTGCCATTAACTCATAAATCCTCCCCAGCCTGCTGGGAGGAGAGGTGGGTGGTGTGTGTGAGATGCTGAGGAATTAACCTCAATTATTTTCCCGCGGATTCAGACTTCCCCGAGTTGTCAGATTGGCTCTGGGGTTTGGCAGGCCCCTGTCAGTGGTCGTGGGGCAGAGGCTGAGAGGCCAGGAGGGGCTGCTGGGGTTTGTTGAGCAGAGCTCTGTTATTCGATGGAGTTGGGGGTTCATGATTTCACATCCTAATTTTCATAACAGCCCTGGGAGGTTTGGGAGCAATATTCCCATTTTGCCGTGGGAGAGATTCAGAGAGGGCAAGGATGCACTTAAGGTCACACAGCGAGCAAAGAGCAAGGCGGGAGTTTAACCCCCAGCCTCTGCTGGGTCACCGGGCAGAGGGTCGTTTCAGAGAGGGGCAGGCCTGAGGGAGGAGGTGTCTGGCTTCCAGCCACCAGGCTGTGTGACTCAGGACCCTTGATGCCTGTCTCTGAGCTGGACCCGTGAGCTGATGCTCCAACGTCAGGGTCTTAGGTCTAGTTCTTGCCTTCAGATTGCAAGGGGTTGCTTTGCCCTACACTGCTGAAAAAACACAGGCTGCCTAAGGGGACGGGTGAGAAGGAAGGGTAGTGCATTCATTCATTCATTCATTTACATGTGTGCGTATTCATCAATTACACTTTGTACTCCCACTGTATAGAGTGGAGGCTAATAGATGTGTTTGAGTCAGGATGCCGGGGTTCAAAGTATCCTGCCTGTGGGATCTTGGGCAACTGAGTTGATCTCTCTAAGCCTCAGCTTCCTCACCTGCGGAAGGAGGGCAATAACGGGTACTAGGCTCCCTCCCCAACCACGGCCTGAGCACCGGCTCTGAGCCAGCTCCCCCCCTCAAGCCTGAAAGGCCGCAGTGAACAGCGGACAGGAGGGTTGGCCGTAGGCCCCCAGTGGGGAAGGCGGACGAACCCTGATCGGGTGAATCTCTCACCATCAGGGGACGGACACACTCGGGGGTGTGAGGTGGCTGTGGGGATTAGACCGGATAATCCCCATAGAACGCTTCATGTGGGGTTTGGGTCACGGACAGTGTTTAATTGGTGTTAGTGGGGGTTTTGATGCGCTGGGCCCTACACTGGGGGCTGGGGGCGTGTGACACACACAGGCGTGTCCATCGGAGCCTACCGGCCCGCCGGAAAGTGAGGCAGAAGCGGTGAGAGGTGAGAGGGCTGTGCTCACCGACCTGCCTGGACAGGCGTCTCAGCCATCCCGCCGTCCCTGCTGCCGGGCCCAGGCCCTGCTCCTTGACTTCCGGTCCTCATCTCTCTGCCCCGTGTCTCTGCCTCTCTCTCTCTCTCTCCCCGTCCCCCCTCCCACCTTGCCTCTCTGCCTTCTCTCCTCAGGGGGCTCCTGGTTTTCTTGGGTCAGGGCTGCAGGGGAAGGAGGAACCAGCTCCCATTTCCCAGATGTGGAGACTGAGGCCCAGAGAGGTGACAGGATGTGCTCAGGGTCACAAGGTCAAGCCTTGACTGATTTCGAGAGCCATTGTCTGCCCCATGCAGTGGCGTGGAGAACTTCTGGGGTTTGGGAGAGCATTTGGATCCCCTCTTCTGACAATCCCAGGGAGTTGGGGTGTTTATTACAGGTGGCTGGGCTTCAGTGCTTTGTGGAAAGCAATTGTTTCCTGGGTGTTTGTTCAAATGCTGATTCTCTGCAGAGGCCGGAATGCAGGTGAATTCAGCCCAGATTGGGAAGGGAGTGGCACAGCAGCTCTGGGCTGGTATCACCCCACCTATCCTGCTCCTGAACGATGGGGGAGTCAGGGGCGAGTCCCATGTAGAGTGGCCAGGTTCAGCAAATACGAATTCAGGGTGCCCAGGTAAACATGACTTTCAGATAAACGATTCATCACCCTTAAAGTAATTGTGTTCCCAACTAACCCTGTGTTTGATCTAGCAACTTCTAATCCCACGGGAGGAGCAGAAGCGATGCCCAGAGCTGTGGAGCCTCTTCTGGGCCTCAGTTTCTCTGTCTGTCCCAGAAACGCTTTTTAATAAGAGAGATTAGGAACGACACATGCCCTGGAATCTCCAAAAGGCTGCCTAAGGACGGGGGATGGGCCAGCAGTTCCCTGGGAATGTGTGTGCTCACACTGTCTTCTTGCTCTGGATCTCTCCCCATCCCTGCTCAGACGCCACACCGTGGGTGGAGCAGGGGCAGGCTGGGCTGTGGAGTCAGGTGGACTTGCATCCGTCTGGCCCCTCCTGACTCTGCTGCTTCCAGGTTGAGTCGCTTTTGTCCAGTTCTCAGTTTTCTCATCTGTGTAATGGGCGCCATGATAAAGTCTGACCCAAAGGGCTACGGGGACTCTCAAATGCACTGGGGTGGGAGACGTGCTTATGTTTTAAACAGGGTTGCTGGCTCTGAGTGAGCCTGTGGGTGAGGTGGGTGTGAACTCCTCAGCAGCAGGTGACACCATACTCCATCCAGTGGCCGCTCCCTTGTGATTCCTGCTAAGGGGGTGTGTGAGCGTGGTTATGGAATCTTAGCACTGGAAGACTTTTGGGGATCATGACTCTAGTCTCCTCATTCTAGAAAATGAGGCCCAGAGACACCAGGAGGATACCCCAGGAGCACACGGAGGTCCTGGCTGATGGATCCCAAGCTAGGGTTCCCGGATCCCAGTCTGAGGTTTGCCCCTACACAAGGCCACAGTTTGAAATGTCATTTAAACCTTTCTTTTCTGGAGGCAAACGTTCATTTTGTAGGAGGCATTCCAGCACGACCAAGAAATGCTGCTGGGTCTCAGGGGTGAGAACGAGGCGACCACAGCAACAGATGGAGACGCAGGAGCTGTGGAGCGTGGCCTCTGCCCACCAGTCCTCAAGGACCTGTCGGTTTCCTCCTCCCGGCAAGGGGACCCTGAAAACAGCACTCACCAGCCCAGCTGTTCTGTCCTGAAGTCCCCGGATCTGCCAGACAGTTTGCCGGCAGACCTTACCCAGTCTGGGATATGGATGGGAAAAATTTTTCCTCCTTGGTACTCCGGACCACTAGGACCGTCAGTCGCATCTTCCAGAGAAAGACTGTGGATGTGTCCCCTGGGCACCTAGGGCCTGGAGAGTGGACGTGAGCGGTGAGAGGGCTGTGCTCACCGACCTGCTTGGACAGGCGTCTCAGCCATCCCGCCGTCCCTGCTGCGTGGCCCAGGTCCTCATCTCTCCGGCTGCCCTGTGTCTCTGCCTTTCTCTCTCTCCCCATCCCCCTCCCCATCTCTCCTCTCTGCCTTCCCTCCTTTCCAGGCCTCCCCCCTCCCCTCCTTCTCATCTCTCACTGGTGGGTCTGTTTACCCCCGAGCCACTTCTCCTGCAGGGAGACGCTGGAAAGCCCTGGCTCCAAACCAGTGCGATCCTAATCTTCCCAGCAGACCGCCTGAAATGGAATTTATGAGTAAGGCTCTCCCGGCTCCTCCGTCCAGCAGCCTGGGCGGGACTCCCAGCCGTCGGAGGGCCCGGGGGCACAGGAGTAGGGCTGGGGTTGGGGTCACCAGGTCGCCGCACACGGGGCTCTATCTGCCCATCTTGGGGGGGGGGGGATTCGGTCCAAAGCCGGGCTGTGGAAGCTTTTGACGTGGAACCAACTTCGGTTCTGGGTTTGCAGAACACAGTCACCCTTGAAGCAGCAATAGATGCTCCCCTCCTGTGGGCGCAGCGGCGCTCGGGGGAAGGCACACCTCGTGGGGGACCCAGGATTAGGCCAAGACAGCGCGCTGCAGTCACCCATTCATGGAGGCGTTCATTCGTGCTTCTTGAGCCCCCTCTCTAGGGCCACACACTGGCGCTGGGAGATGAGGCTACAGTTTGGAGCCCTAAGAGACCAACTCCTTTCTTCTGGGAGCTAACGTGCTGATCAGGGAGAGAGATATTAATCCAATCATTATTTGAGAGAATGTTAAGCGGGGGTCCTTGAGCTGGAGATAGAGAGGCACAGGGTGCCCAGTGATACAGGGTTTGACTGGGTTGATAGGGAAGGCATTTTAAGGTGATTAAACAAATACAGACAATGGTGTGTGCTCAGTCGTGTCTGACTCCTTGTGACCCATGGATGGCAGCCCACCAGGCTCCTCTGTCCGTGGAATCTTCCAAGCAAGAATACTGGTGTCTGTCGCTCAGTCGTGCCTGACTCTTTGCGATCCCGTGGATTGTATCCCGCCAGGCTTCTCTGTCCATGGGATTCTCCAGGCAAGAATACTGGAGTCGGTTTCTCCAAAAGACATTTATTTCTCCAAAAGACAGCTAGGCAATCACAAACATAATTTCTCCTGCTTTGCCATCACGTTTGATCCCATTTTAATTTTATGTGGGTTGACTGCAGCTACCCCTCCAAGCTGATGTGCTGAGGTTCTGATTGTCCCGAAGAATTCCCAAGAGTATGGGCTGCTGTCAACTCCTCCCCCCACTCATCCTCAGAAGTGCTTAGGCCCCTTGGACCCACAAACCGTGACAAGTAAAGGCAGCTTTCCCTGTTTCCTCTGTGCCCATGGCTCACCCTGCCACTGCTTCGGATTCCAGGAGGCGTGGGAGGATCAGACGAGAGCAAGGCTCTGCTACTGGAGGGAGGGTCTCGAGATCTTTCTACCTCCCTTCTCACCGCTGGCTCAGACAGTGAAGAATCTGCCTGCGATGCAAGAGATGCAGATTCAATCCCTGGGTTAGGAAGATCCCCTGGAGGAGGGCGTGGCAACCCAGTCCAGTATTCTTGCCTGGAGAATCCCCTGGACAGAGGAGCCTGGTGGGCTACAGTCCCTGAGGTCCCAAAGAGTCGGACACGACTGAGCGACTTTCACTTTTCTCCCCTGTAAAATGGACTGCTAGGGCCCCATAGGGCGATCTCACAGAATTTTCTGTGAATCGCTAGAAGCAATTGCGGTGAAAGGTGTCTACTGTCGTGGAAACCCCTGGAGTAATCCCCACACTCACTGCCATCGTCCTCATCCTTGAAGGCGAGCAGAGGGGCCAGGGCGAGGTTTTGTTCCCTTCTCCCTGGGACAGAAGTGCCCGGCTCTTGGAAGCGGAGTGCTACCTTCTCAGCGGAGCAATGCTGGCCCCTAGTGGTCACCCTGTGCCTTTCTCTTCTGGAAGCCAAGGCTCAGCCAGACATCAGCGGTCCCTCTACAAACAACTCCCTCGCCCTAAGCTCCCAGGGGTCAGGGACTCTGATCCAATCACTGGAGGGCAAATAGGAGCGAGCAGTGAAGGTATAGGGCCCTTGCCCTTGTTGTTGGTTGGGGTTCAGTCATTAAGTCGTGTGCGACTTTTTGCGACCCCATGGACTGCAGCACGCCAGGCCTCCCTGTCCATCACCAACTCCCGGAGTTTACCCAAACTCATGTCCATTGAGCCAGTGATGCCATCCAACCATCTCCTCCTCTGTCGTCCCCTTCTCCTCCTGCCTTCAATCTTTCCCACCATCAGGGTCTTTTCCAATGAGTCAGCTCTTCGCATCAGGTGGCCAAAATATTGGAGTTTCAGCTTCAGCATCAGTCCTTCCAATGAACACCCAGGACTGATCTGCTTTAGGATTGACCGGTTGGATCTCCTTGCAGTCCAAGGGACTCTCAAGAGTCTTCTCTAACACCACAGTTCAGAAGCATCAGTTCTTCGGCGCCCAGCCTTCTTTATGGTCCAGCTCTCACCTCTGTACATGACCTCTGTCCTTAGGGAGAATAACTGGTCACCAGCTGGGATTCCGTGGGGTGGGGGAGCAGGGGTCTGAGGCTCCCAGGTCTCAGCTGGATGTTAGCTGCTGGATGCCTGTCCGTGTCAAAGGTGAGAAACTCACTCCAGACAGCTGACTCTGCTTCTGCTTCCCGCCTCTCCATGGGTTCCAGGCTGACCCTTTGAAAGGTAACTCACGTTAGGTCCGGGGATTTCCTGATGGCTCGCTTGGTAAAGAATCCACCTGCAAGGCAGGAGGCCCGGTTCGATTCCTGGGTCGGGAAGATACGCTGGAGAAGGGATGGGCTACCCACCCCAGTATTCTTGGGCTTCTCTTGTGGCTCAGCTGGTAAAGAATCCACCTGCAATGCAGGAGACCTGGGTTCGATCACTTTCACTTTCTCTGCTCAAAATCCTATGGTGGCTTCCACTCCACTTAGAGCAAAGCCAGAGACAGCACCCTGGCCCACGATGACCAGCCCTGTCTGGTTCACCTCTTACTTTCACTGCCTCCGCCTGGCCTCCCTGCCTTTCCTCAAACAGGCACGAGTCCCCCGCCCCCGGGCCTTTTCACTTGCTGTCCCCTCCACTTGGAAGGTTCTCCCCCCAGATATCTACTGACCTGCCTCTGGTGTTATTCATCTCGCTGCTTAAATGTCATTTGCTCAGAGGAGTCCGCCCTAACTGAACAAATGGTCTTCCTGCTTTTACTTCCCTTTCTTCACGGGACTCACAACAGACTACAGTGGTGGGGCTCAGTGCTCAGTCGTGTCTGACTCTTTGGGACTCCATGGAATGTAACCCACCAGGCTCCTCTGTCCGTGGGATTCTTCCGGCCAGAATACTGGAGCGGGTTGCCATGCCTCCTCCAGGGGAATCTTCCTGACCCAGGGACTGAACCCTCATCTCCTATATCTCCTGCACTAGCAGGCAGATTCTTTACCACAAGCGCCACCTGGGAGCCCAACAGACTATACACTGTAATTTTATGTGAGACAACAGAAGACGTCGCCTGTCCCTTTGGAAGTTTTCTGATCTGAAGAGGGAGCCGTCGCTTGGGTCCTTTAAGAATTCCCAGTATGAGGGGGCAGAAGCAGCGTCTGCCGCTGGGGGGCTCCTGCTCTGGGGGAGACAGGCGGCGCCTTGTTGAGGTGGGAGCTGCAGCCCCGCAGAGCAGCAGTGGCGGAGGGGGTAGCCGCTGGGATGACTTGACAGGATGCTGAGCTGTGCCTGTGGGCGCCAGACGGCAGTTTTCTGCAGTGGGTTTCTGCTTTAACTTTGTATTTGATATTGGAGTACAGCCGGCTAACAACCTGTGATAGTTTTGGGTGGATGGCAAAGGGACTCAGCCACACGTCTCTGTTCTCCCCAAACCCCCTCCCATCCAGGCCGCCACATCACATTGGGCAGAGGTCCTGGTTGTACAGTGGGTCCATGCTGGTTACCCATTTTAAATGCAGCGGTGTGTACATGTCTACCCCGGACTCCCTAACCATCCCTCCCCATCCTTCTCCCCCTCCCCCAAACCACGCGTTTGTTCTCTAAGTCTCTGAGTCTGTATCTGTTTTGTAAATGAGCTCATTTGTATCATTTCTTTTCAGACTCCACAAATGAGCCGTCATACAATATTTCTCCTCTGTCTGACATACTTCACTCAATATGACAGTCTCTAGGCCCGTCGATGCTGCTGCAAATGGCACCATTTCATTCTTTCTAATGGCTGAGTAGTATCCCGTTGTATAAAACGTACCACATCTTTACCCATTCTTCTGCTGACGGACATTCAGGTTGCCTCCACGTCTTGGCTACTGTAAACAGTTCTGCAGTGAACACTGGCGTTCACGCATCTTTTCAGACCATGTTTTTCTCTGGATACATGCCCAGGAGTGGGATTGCAGAGTCATATGGTCGCGCTGTTTTTAGGTTTTAAGGAACCGCCATAGTGTTCTCCATAGTGGCTGTTCTAACTGACATTCCCACCAGCAGTGTAGGAGTCCCTTCTGAGATGGCAATGTTCATTTGTCTTCCTGGAGACCACACAAAAGGCGAACAAAAGTCCCCACAGATGCCATCTGCAGCAAAGCTAGAAGTCAGAACGGGCAGACTCAGAACACACGACGGCCGCCCACCGCAGCTACGACTGGTAAAGTTGCGGGGGTGAAGGGTCATGGACACCACACGGGATGTTCTAGATGGTGTGACTGTTGGCCACTAGACAGCTCAGAAAGCATGAGCAAAAACATACTTCCTGCCAGCGAGGGGACTCACCCTGCGGGGAGAGCAACTCTCTCAAATATCGCAGGGGCAGCGTTGCCTGCAGTCAGACCAGAAGAACCCGGCTCTTCCCCCAGTCTGTGATAAAGAGGGCCATGGGCCCCGGGGTCGGGAAGCCAGATCCCGTCCAGCATCCCCTCTGCCCACCCCCACTGTGCTGCCGTCGTTCGCGTGGCTGACGTGGGTCCCTGAGGGTTCCAGAGAGAGGGGAGGGGGAGCGGAGCATGGAGGAGGGTGGTTCACTCTTCTTGGAGCTTGGAAGGGACACACAGGGCCCTTGTTGAGGACTTAGCATCACATGACTTATTGAACTGCAAGGGAGGCTGGGAGATGTAGTCTCAGCGTGTCCAGGAAGAAGGGAAGGGATTTAAGTAGACAACTCGTAGAGTAGAAATGAGTACCAGTACTTTATTTATTTATTAAAAATATATGTATTTATTTATCTGGCTGCCTCAGGTCTCTAAGCTGTGGCATGCAAGTTCTCCCCACGCAGCGCACAGACTCTCCAGCTGGGACGCGTGTGTGTAGTCGCCCTGCAGCGTGTGGGATCTTAGTTCCCTGACCAGGGATCGAACCCACCTCCCCTGCACCAGAATGCAGATTCTTAACCACTGGACCCCAGGGAAGTCTCGAGTCCCAGCATTTCAGGAAACTATTAGGTGGTGTCTGGCAAAGCTCTCAAACACACACCCTACGACCCAGCCACGCTACTCCTTGGAGGGCCAACAGAAACGAGCGCATGTGTGCGCCCACAGACTTGGACTGGAATATTCACAGCAGCACTCTTCTTAAAAGCCCCGTCTGGAGATGACCCAGATGCCAACCAGGCGTGGAAGGCTTGAACGCGGTGAGAAACGGCACAGCAGTGGGACTGAACGAGGCTCTGCCGTGTAGAACAGCACGGGTCTTGCCAACAAACTATTGAGTGAAAGAAGCCAGACAGCAAAGACCACAGTGTGATCTACATGGCGACGTTCAAAACCAGGAAAAACACTCTCGAGGGCAGAAGCGGGGAAAGTGGCTCCTTGGGGGAGGGCAGACTTAGAGGAGGCGCCATCATTTCCCGTTTCTCAACCTGGGAGGAAATCTCGTGGGATGTTCTCTTTGTGAAAGTTCACCCAACTGTACCCTTAACGATTTGTGACTTTTCTGTATCCATGTTCTATTTCAATATGTATTTTAATTAACACTACTCTTAAAAGACAAGATGTGGGAGAGTGGAAAGATGCATCATATGTGGGGAAGGAGAGTCAGCACCATGAAATTCTAATTCTTTCTAAGTGAATTGATAAATATACTTTGATTCTGGGGAAAATATCAACAGTTCTCAGCGAACCGGGAGTTTATCCTAAAGTTTGCATGAAAAATTAACCAGTGAGCAGAGCCAAGGAAACCCTGGAAAAAAGGCGGGCCCTGAAGAAAGGAACCATATTATGTGTGATGCTTCCATCGTTAAGACAATGTGGCTTTGGCCCATGAATTCTCACAGGGACCAGTGAAATAGAACAGAAACCCAGAAATTGGCCTCAACTCAGATAGGTATTATTTAACATTTGATAATGTTACTATATCACCAATGGAGAAAAGCTGAATGATTCAATAAATATTACTGGAACCACTGAATGGCCACCTAGAAAACAATTTTTGGATCCCTACTCTTTCCCTGAACTAAATTACAAATGATGCCATTTACGGCAATGTGGATGAATCCATACTAAGTGAACTAAGTCAAATATCATACACTATCATTTATACATGGAATCTAAAAGGTAGCACCAATTAACTTATTTGCAAAAGAGAAACCGACTCACAGACACAAACTTACGGCTACCAAAAGGGAAGGGAGGGAGGGGTAAATCAGGGTAAGGGGTTAACTGTGTTTAAAACAGCTGAACAACAAGGATTTCCTGAGCAGCGTAGGGAACTGTGCAGTGTCTTGTAGTAACGTATCACAGAAAAGAACGGAGAGAAGATTGTATCTATAAATATTAAACTAACCACTTTTATGTACACCTGAAACTGAGACACTGTTGTAAATCAACTACACTTCAACTCAAAAAATTAAACGGAGCAAACAAACCCCAAAGGAATCAAAGATTTAAATGTGAAAATGAAATCATAAACATTTTAGAAGGGAACATGGAAGAATTCCTCTATAATTTTAAAGTGCAGGGACTTTCTTTTGTATTTTTTTTCTTTTCCGTCTTTAAACTTAATTTTTTCTTCTTGTGCCGAGAATGTTGAAGACCTGCTCCCTTAGCAACCTTCCAATATGTAACACACTATAATTAACTATAGTCATCAAGCTGTATATTACATTCTCATGATTTATTTATAACTGGACATTTGTACATTTTGACATCTTCATCCATTTTGCCCACTCCCTATCAATCTGTTCTCTGTGTGAGCTCAGGGTTGTTGTTGCTTAAGATTCTACATATAAGTGAGATCATATGGTATTTGTCTTTCTCTGTCTGATTTACTTCACTTAGCATAATACCCTCAAGGTCCATCCACGGTGCTTCAAATAGCAAGATTTCCTTCTTTTTTATGGCTGAGTACTAGTCCGTCAGGCTTCCCAGGTGGCTCAGTGGCTAAAGAATCCACCTGCAATACAAGAGACGCAGGAGATGTGGGTTTGATCCCTGGGTCGGGAAGATCTCCTGAAGGAGGGCATGGCAGCCCACTCCAGTATTCTTGCCTGAAGCATCCCATGGTCAGAGGAGCCTGGTGGGCTACAGTCCATAGGATCACAGAGTCAGACACGACTGAAACGACTGAACAAGCAGGAATGCACTATTCCCTTGCTGTCTATACCACACTTTCTCCCTTCATTCACCCTTCAGTGGACGCTCAGGTGGCTTCCTTCTCTTGAGTATTGTAAATAACAGGGAACAAGGCTGGGGGGAGGGTGTGCAGGGACTTTGTTTGTGGTTCAAAACTCTAGGTGCCGTTAAAAAAGACCGATGAATCTACATACGGGCTCCCCAGGCGGCGCTAGTGGTAAAGAACCTGCCTGCTGATGCAGGAGACATAAGAGACGCAGGTGCGATCCCTGGGTCAGGAAGATCCTCTGGAGAAGGGCATGGCAACCCACCCCAGCATTCCTGCCTGGAGAATCCCATGGACAGAGGAACCTGGCAGGCTACAGTCCATGGGGTCACAAAGAGTCAGACACGACTGAAGCGGCTGAGCATACGTACACTATCTACTTATATAAAAATAAAAAATATTCTGCATGCTGAAAAACTCTTATCATGAGCAAAGTTGAATGACAAACTGGGAAAAATGTTTGCAATTCATATCAGAGGCAAAGGGCTAATCTCCCTCCAGAAGAACTTACAGAAATTGATTACAGAAAGTCAAACAACGCAGCATAAGGCAGATAATCATATGAACAGACAGTTCAGAAAGGAAAGGAAGGGCAGAAAAGGAAGTCCTGATTTGCCTGAACATACACAAAGAGTTTAGCTTACTTGTAGTAGGATCAGCGCCCACGGAGATGACATCCACAGGTTGTTTTCCCTCATCAACTGGCAAAACTCTGACGGTCAGATGACCCCTTCTGTCCGTGAGTCTGTGGGAGAAATGGACCCTCCCCACCTTTGCTTGTGGGCCAGGGTCTGAGTGTCTGGGCTCTATGACAGCTTAGCAACATCCATCAAAATTTCAAATGCATGGTCTCTCTGACCCAGAAATTCCCCCTCTGGGGAAGTAATCTTACAGAAATACTTGCAGGCATGTGAGATGGCAACTGTTTACAAAGCTGCTCACTGCTGCATTGTTTATAGTAGCAAATAACTGGAAACATCCACACCCACCAATCAGACTGGTTAATGCAATTATGGTCCATCCATACAATGGAAAACCATGGTCAAGGGGAAAAATTAAGTGGCAAGACGGCACGTCCGACAGTTTACATTTTGTGTCAAAAGAGGCAAGACTGAGAATGTACATTCTTATTTGCCTGAGCATGCAGAAGCAATGTTGGAAAGATACCTAAGAAACTGTGAACAGTTGTTACCTGTGGGGGAAGGGGGCCGCAGGTCGACAGATGGGGGCAGAGGTGGAAGACAGTGTAGTGTGTACATTGTTATGTCTTTTAGTTTTTGAAGCAAGTTAATGAGATTGCTGTTCGAAAATTAAAATGAAATGAAATTTAAAATAAAACTGCCCAAGGACGCACATTACCTTTTATACACTAGTCTCTGTTCTCAGATACACCCTCTCAGATTGAAAAAGAAAAACCTGGAGAGTGGTTTCTGTCTGGCTCAGCCATCCTCCTCCCACGAATTGGAAATGCATATTTATTCCAGGGAACCTTCCTGGATTAACCAGATATCTGGCTGTGGCCGGTTATGGTTGCTGCTTCTGCTTGCCCTCCATCCTTCCCTTTCTGGTTCCTCAGGGCCCCAGCCCACTGTCTCCCTCCCCTGCCCTCCATTCCTAGGACCTGCCCTGTGGTCCCAGCAGACAGGGATAGTTGAGGCTGGCACCTGCCCAGACAGCAGTGTTGCCTTTTTAGGAAACCTAACACCTTCCCTCTTGGGCTGGAGCAAAGATGCCTTCTTGTTCCTGCAGGGCATGAGCAAGGATGCCTACAGGTGCTGGCCTATTGCTGACCACTCTTTGGGATCATGTGAGAGAGGCCAGCTTGCGGGGAAATCCTCACTGCAAAAGGCGGAGAACAAAGATGGACAGAAACCAGTGTGCTGGTCATATGTCTAAGCTGCTGCTGGATCGAACCTCATCTGATCAGACGACGCTGGACGGCAGTTATGTGAGCCGATGGATGCCCTCTATGGTTTAAGGCAGTGAGAGGTGGGTTTCCTGAGAGCCTCCTCAGGAAGCCTCCCCACATTCTTACCCCTAACTGCACGTGCAGAACTGAAGCTCAGGGTGACTGGTCACTGAGGGCCCCTGTAGGAGACTGGTGCCCAGGCCCGGGGCAGGTGCTGTTACACCACCAGCGCTAAAGGTGGGCGCGCCCAGGATGCACCTGTCGTGCTGAACCTGGAGGCAGCTGCGGCGTCACGCACAGGCCTCGGCTCCCCTTCTGCAACATGAGGGGTGGGGCCGATTACCTCTAGGCTCCTGCTGAAGCCCCGGGCTTCGTGGTGCGGGTTGGGGTTACGTGGCTCACGAGGGTCTGCAGGTACCCTCCTCAGATCACCTTGGTCCAGGGGCATCTTTCTGCTCCTCTGGGCTGCTTAACACCAGACTCTTTCCTTAAGGAGCTTTACTGAGATAGAATGGACTTACCATGAACTGCACGTATCTTCTAAAATTCATTTTTACTGGAGTAGAGTTGCTTTGGGACCCCCCAGGTGGCGCTAGTGGTCAAGAACCCACTTGCCAAGGCAGGAGACATAAGAGATGTGAGTTCGCTCCCTGGGTCAGGAAGATCCCCTGAAGGAGGAAACGGCAACCCACTCCAATATTCTTAAGTAGAGAATCCGGTGGACAGAGGAGCCTGGTGGGCTACAGTCCGTGGGGTCGCAAGGGTCGGACACGACTGAAGCGACTTGGCGCTTTACAGCGTCGTTAGTTTCCGCTGTGGAGCCACGTGAAGCGGCTACACGCAGACAGCCATCCCCTTTCTTGGGTTTCCTTCCTGCTGAGGCCACCGCGGCGCACTGGGTCCCGCTCCCCGAGCTGCAGCAGGTCCCATCAGTTCTGTCTTATACAGAGAGAGCATCAGCAGGGTGTACGTGTCAACACCGGCCTCCCAGTTTAAACTGTGCCGCTTGGTAGGTTTTGTTATATGTATACATCGTTGAAACCATTGCCAAACTCAAAACGATGAACCCACAGTGAAGTGAAAGTCGCTCAGTCGCGTCCGACTCTTTGTGACCCCGTGGACTACACAGTCCATGGGATTCTCCAGAACAGAATACTGGAGTGGGTAGCCTTTCCCTCCTCCAGGGGCTCTTCCCCACCCAGGGATCGAACCCAGATCTCCCCATTGCAGGTGGATTCTTTACCAGCTGCGCCACCAGGGAAGCCCAAGAATACTGGAGTGGGTGGCCTGTCCCTTCACAGGGGATCTTCCCGACCCAGGAACCAAATCAGGTTCTCCTGCATGGCAGGCGGATTCTTTACCAACTGAGCTACCAGGGAAGCCCGATGAACACACACGTCACCTCTGAAAGTTTCTCTGTGCCGAAACCATTCTCCCCCGCTGCGCGCCCACCCCAGACAACCACTGGTCTGCTCTGTTGTATAGATCAGCTCCCATTCCTTAGAATTTTATATAGATGGAGTCATACAGGATTTTCTCTAGCTCATTTCTGTAGCATAATTATTTTGAAATTCACACATGTCATCGTGTATATTAACAGTCTGTACCTTTATGCTGCAGAGTGTTCCATTCTATGGATATATCACAATTCATCTATTACCTGTGGGTGGATATTCGGGTTGTTCCCAGTTTGGGGCCAGTTATATAAAGCTTCAGTGAACATTTGCTTTCATTTCTCTTGGGTAATCAGTGAGGATGAAATGACTGGATCACGCAGTAGGTGCTAATTTAACTTTTAAGCAACTGCCAGATGTTTTCACAGTGGCTGTGCCATTTTGCCTTCTCCCAGCAGTGTCTGAGGGTCCCATCTCCCCTCCGGCACTTGGGATAGTTGGACTTTTGATCCGTAGCTGTTCTGATAGGTGTACAGTGGTATCTCATTGTGGTTTAATTGCCATTTCCTTAATGTCTAATGAGGTTGAACAACTTTTCATTTGCTTATCTCTTGTCTACATACCTTCTTTGGTGAAATGTCATCTAAATCTTTTGCTGTTTTAAGAAGTTAGTGTGAGAGAGGCTTCCCTGGTGTTCCAGTGGTAATGTACCCGCCTTCCAACTCAGGGGACGTGGGTTCAACCCCCCTGCCACAGCACAATTAAGCCCACACGCTGCAACTCGAGAAGCCCGTGCCCCATAACGAAGACTCAGCACAGCCCCCCAAATTCAAAAAAATGACTTAATTTGAAATGACGTTAAACTTCTGGCAGACAGCTGCTGCAGGTCTAAGACTTCCTCACCAAGGCTGCCTTTCCCCTCCCGGCAATCCCTCCTCATCTCTCGTGCCAGCCTACCCCACCTCCTCACCCTCCCTGGATCAACTGGGTCCAGAGAAGACTGACCTTCCCGTGTTAATGTCCCTTCCCTGTCTTGCGGTCAGGAAGCCACAACCTCAGCCCCCATTCTGGCCTTGGCCCCTGTGAGCAAGTTCCTGCCCCTCTCTGGGCCTTAGGGGTCATTTGTAACAGAGGTTAAATGGGGTCATTGCTTAGAACCTTCCCAGCTTCACCACTTACTGACTGTGTGACCTTAGGCAAGGTACTTAACCTCTTTGCGCTTCAACTGCCTCATCTTAACCTGAGGATGACAACGTGCTAGCGCCTGGCTCACGGGTAGCCGTGAGGACCAGATGAAATGATACCGTGGAGGCCCTAGAAACAGCCCGCACACAGGCACGTGCTCCGTAAAGCTTGGCTCTCCTTTGACGGTCTGAGAGCTACCCCTCAGCGTCTCAACCACCTGCCTTTGCACGCTCCATACTAATGCCAGGCTTTGAGCTTTCACGCGGGGCTACTCCTTCCTCCAGATGCTCGCGCTCAGGCGTTCGGCCAGTCGTCACCTTCTTCTGCTCACAGCATAGTGCTGCGATTGCCTCCCCCACGGAGCCGGCTCTGATTGATTCCAAACCCTCGTCAAACTCTCAACTCACACGGCCCAGCCTCCGTTTCCTGGGCGTCTACTTGCCTTTGTCTATCTGCAGCTTTTAAAAATGCTGTTTTCATCTTGCGGTCCTGCCTCCTTGAGGCTGAAGCTGCCAAAGGTAGAAGCTAGGTCTGTCCCAGCTGCCTGGGGGTTCTGGTAGGGAAGGAGCCAGGCCATCACGTTTCATAAGGGCCTTGGCCAACTGCTCTGCTGGCCGAAGGGTTCGCATGCCCCATCCCTGATGGCTTCATTAGAGCTTGTACTGGCTCAGTCCCCAGGGGCCCCGCGGGAGGCCCGGCTGGAACCGCACTCAGACCCTGGCTCTGCCCCTTTCTGCCAGGCAGCCTGGCCCTGGGCTAAAGAAAGCCAGCCCGGGTGCCTCAGGGCTCCCAAAGGAGGCGTCTGCACCTGGGAGAGAAGGCAGCTTTGACAGCGCACCATGGAGCTGGCAACGAAATGTTTGCCACCCAGGCACAAACCCATGTGCTGACGGGAGGCCAGAAGAGTGAGATCCCCCAGGAAGAGCAAAGGCTTGCCCCAGGGTCTCTAAACGGGCCAATCCATCTCTGCGATAGGAGCTGTGTGGGCGGCCTGGGAGGCAGTGATGGGCCTGGCGAGGTGAGGTGGGGGCATCCCTCGGCCCCTGCCTCTTTGGAGACAGAAGTCTCAGACTCATGGACCGCGGGAGTGGACTGAATGGGCATGAAGCACTGTGCTCGGGGCCAGGGGCTGGCTGGCATTCCAGGGACAAGCTGAGATTCCTTGGGGAAGCTGGGCTGAGAACGTTGTTACCAGGAAAGGCCTTGGAGATGACTCCATGCTGCCCTGCTAGTGACAGCCGTGTGACTTTGGACAGGTCGCTAAACCTCTCTGAGTTTATTTCATCCGTAATATGGGAATAACGCCAGTGCTTGCTGTAAGGGGTTTATGTGAGGAACGACGGAGGTTAGCTGTTACTATTGTGCACTGACTGTTTTACAGATGAGGAGACCGAGGTTCAGCGACGGGCGGTCACTTGCTCAGATTTGCTCAGCAAGTTCGTGCTAAGTCAAACATTACTTCCAGGTCTCCCGATTTGAAGTCCACAAGAGTAAGCGTTGGGGCACCTTTGAGAGGCAGCCTGATGGGGTAAGAGACGCAGCCACCAGGCTTATGTGCCAATCCTGGTTCTGGACAATGTGCGACTATCGGAAAGTAACTCGACTTCTCTGAAACTCAGTTTCCCTGACTTGGAAATGGGCATCCTGGGAGCAAAACTGCATGGTTACGAGGGTGAAAGGGGTGTAGGCCTAAAGCACGAGGCAGTGCTGAGGATATGGGCGAGTGAGTTAGGCTGGAGCTGAGGGCCAGGGATGGGAAGGAAGAAGGCTACATCTGCAGAATTCCCACTCTGCGGGCAGGGAGCCAAGCTTCAAGGCGAAGACTAAGAACTCATGGAAAAGACTCCCTTCCTGCCTCCGGGATCTTGCAAACGATGGTCCTTCTGCCCAGAACACTTTCCCTCTTGACTCAGCTTTTTTTTCTTCTTCTTTCAGATTGCAACTCAAGTATCACCTCCTCCAGGAAGCCCTCCTTAACTTCCCCAATCAGATCAAATCCCTTAAATGTGGACTTACCCAGTGTTTCGTATTTCCTCACAGCAAACGGATTTTATAATTCAGTAACATTAAGTCATAATTTTACCTTTGCGAGTCTTTGGTTAACGTCTGGCTCTGCTCCTGGAATGTAGGTTGGGGAGGCCTGGGACCTTCCCTGGGCATCTGGGAGGCGCTCCACCCTCAGCGACCGAACCAGCGCCAGCGGCTGTCAGCTCTGGAGTGGGGGCTGTTGTCCAACGTGCGAGGCGGGAGGCGATTTTATGAGGCACATGACGGCTTTTGAAGTTGTGGATTTGTGGCTCAGATGGTAAAGCGTCTGCCTGCAATGCGGGAGACCCGGGTTTGATCCCTTGATTGGGAAGATCTCCTGGAGGAGGAAATGGCAACCCACTCCAGTATGCTTGCCTGGAGAATCCCATGGACAGAGGAGCCTGGCAGGCTACAGCCCATGGGGTCGCAAAGAGTAGGACACGACTGAGCGACTTCACTTTCACTTTCACTTACAACGTACTTGGAAAAAAGGCAACTAACGCACCAGCCTTGGAGTCTGATAGATGAGGCTAAATGAAACACGTGGGTTGCTTTAAAAAACAACGTGTGGAATACAGCGGAGCTGCGGACGAGCAGAAACCGGAGGCGGCGCAGGGGTTCCAAGCCAGCCCGGGTCTGAGCCGCCGCGGCCAGGTGCGGGGCCGCGGAAGAGCGCGAGGGGGCGCTCGGGCCACGCCTGTCGCAGCTGTGAGCCGAACCGCGCCTGCTGGGGCCCCGGATGCCCGCGCCCTCGGGACCGCCCTCCTGGTGCCCTGGGGGGAGCTCCTGAGCGGTGGGGCCTCCGCTGGGGGTCACCTGGGGGTGTGGGGACCTCCCCAGCCACCACTTTCCCCGGGGCGTTGCCCCGCCGCCGGTCTGGACGGAGACCCGCGCCCAGGAGCGAGTGGGGAGTCTCGGGATGAGCGGCCTAGACCTGGGAGAGGGGTGGCCGGGCGGTACCGTGCGTTCAGGATGGAAAGGCAGGAGTTCAAAGCCTGGTCGGCCACCTGCCGGGTGCCGCGGGGGTGGGGGGCGGTGGGGGTAAGCTACTCAACCTTGGTGTGCCTCAGTTTCCTACACCTCTCATGAAATTGCTGGGCGGGTTAAATGAATGAACAGGAGCTTGGACGTGCGCCTGGCAGTAGAGAAAGTGCTGGGTGATGGCAGAGTACACCACCAATGCTTGTTGAGTGAGTGGGTGGGGAGGAGACACCCCAGCAAAAGCTGAAAATGCAGTCCTAGCTGGATTCTGGTGGTGCCGACTGCAGTGGGTCCCTGCAGCCAGGGTGTCAGAGTCACGCCTGGACAGGGTGACATCTAGCATGTCGGGGCCACACCACGCTGTTTACCCACCCGGGCACCGAGGGCTGGGGAACACGCGTGGACCAGGGGGCAGGGTTAGGGGCTCTGACTCTGGAGCCGTGGGCGAGTCGCTTCAGTGGTCTGACCTTTAGTTTGTCCATCAGTCCCACAAGGGCCATGACGTTGCCCTTACCCGGAACCTGTGATGACCACAGGTAGTGCCTGGTACCTAGAAGGTGTAAATTGAAAGACGTAAATTTCCTTCCTTTATCCTCTCTCTTGCCCTCAGCAGGGGGGGTTTCTTGGAGAGTGAGGGAGGAGAAATGGGGCCAGGAGGCAGGAATAGGAAGTGAAGCGTGGCCACGGGCGGACCCCTTGGCCAGGGCTGGAGGGGAAGGAATAAGGGACAGGGAGCCCTGTCATGCCCTGCTCAGAGACACCCCAGAAGCTCGCTGCCTCTTTCCCCAGGAAAGCCCATTCATTCTCAGCTAAAGGAGGCAGGGATGTGTGGCCATGAACTCGGCGTTTTTATGAGTTTATAAACTGCTGAGGACACGGCTGCTCTGAGCGCTGGGCCATTAATGGCCCATCAATTCATGCTCCAGCTGGCTTTATGGGGTGCTGGGCAGGCAGGTGTCGGCCCCCTTCACCGCCCTCTGCCCGAGGCCCCAAGCTCATCTCTGGGGCGTCTGGACACAGAAACACCACGTACTGCAGAGCTGTACTGGGCGGCCCGCTCCCTGAGAAAACCTCGGCCTCAGTCAACTCAGCTCTAAAATGGGAATAATCACGCCCATCCGCAGGCGGGCTGGAAAGGTGAAATCAAACCATATTCGATCTGTCGTGGGGCCCTGGTCAGTGCTCCGTCGTCAGAGCACATCCGGCCACCCCGCCGGGACCATGCAAACCTGGCCGGCCGCGCCTCGCCCTGTGCTGCTGGGGGCCGCCTCACTGTGCTCCCTGCTCCCACCTTCCCAGCCTGCCCTCTGCGGAGCAGTCAGAGGGAACTCCTTAAGAACAAGCCAGATCCCGGCGCAGCTCTGCCCAACTCCCAGCAGTGGCCCCGGTGTCCAGCCAGAGCCCCTCCAAGCTTCTGCCACCTGCCGCGTTCCCCCTGCCCGGCTGCTCCCGCCTTTTCGTTTCTGGAACGTGTCTGTGTCTTCCTGCCAGCGTCCCGTGGACACACAGCTTCATGCTGACGGCGACAGTGACGCTGACGCTGATGAGACGATGAGGAGGCGGCGATGGTGATGGGGACGATGATGAAGAGGAAGGGTGATGCTGGCAATGGCGGTGATGGAGGTGATGGTGGAGAAGGTGACGAAAATGCCCGTGGTGCTGGTGACGCTGATGACCGCTGTTTTGTGCTTACCATGTGGCTGTGAATCCTGGCTCTTTTTTTTTTAACCAGCTAAGGCTTGGGGCAAGTTACTTATCCCCTCTATACCTTGGCTTCCACACTGTGTATTGGGAGTGCTTGCCTGGGAAATCTGCCTCCTCAGCTGTAAATCTGAGGACTTCTGGGGGCCTCTGTGAGGTTTAAAAAGATGAAGTCCATGGGACAGCCTGCCGAGCAGGCTGCCTGGCCCGGCAGTCACTCAGCGCTGTGGTTGTTAGTGGGTCCCGGGTACTCAGGGCATCCACACAGCATCTCATTTAACCCCCACACCTACTTGGGGCCTTGTTACCCCGTGCAGAGACTGAGGCTCAGAGAGGCTAAGTGACAAGCCCAGGGACACACAGCTGCCAAGTCGGGGGGCGGCTTTGCTTTGTGTATCCATCTCTACATGACAAGCCACCCCCACACCCAGTGGCTTAAAAAGCGCCACCGCTGTTATCTGTCGTGACGTGGGCTGACCGGGCTCAGGTGCCGCTCCTGGCGTCAGCCAGCCCTGCCCTCGTGTGGAGGCGGCGCTGGTGCGTCCGCGACGGCTGCGCCCGTGGCTGGATGCCGGCCGGCTGAGGGCTCAGCTGGGGCTGGCTGCTGGAGCGCCTTTGTCTTCCTTCGTGTGGCCTCCTCGCCGGGTAACATGGCCACCGGGTTCCTAGGAGCGTCCTAGGGATGAAGGGGAGAGCTAGCCCAGCCTTGGAACTTGCATGGTATTGCTTCTGCCGCACTCTATCAGCCAGAACTGGCCCAGAGATGGCCAGAGTGCAGGGGAGGGACACACACTCCACCCCAGGGCGGCAGACACAGCGAGGAGGTGCTGACGTTTGTGATTCACCTGCACACCCCCGCCCCAGCGTTGTCCTGCCCCCCGCCCCCCACGGACCAGCTTCTGCTCTTCCCACGGGAGCTCTTTCCACGTGTGTGTGTGTGTGTAACCGTAGCAGGAGGAGGCCAGACCTCCGTCTCTGCCTGGGATTCCCGCATCTTCCTCACTCCTGGTCCGTCTTTCCCTGTATCCTTGTTCCTGCGGGCCTGTCCCTGGACCAGCCGACCACTGATCAGAGACCTGGAGCTGGAGACTGAAGCCAGCGACCGCCAGGGGGCAGCATAGCCAAAGGCTTGGGCGCAGCCCCGTCCCAAGGCCACGGTCACGGTCACGGCTGGGCGGGGAGAGGGGTGCCCGGGAGGGCAGAGGCTGGACCAGGCAGGGACCCCATGCTTTCCAGGCTGTGCACGCCCAGCCGTCCATTCAGAGTGGAGTGCTGCACCCTCTATTTTGGGGTGTCCTGAGGGGGTCAGGAGCCTTGAGTGCCAGCCCTGTCTCTCTGCGTGACCTTGGACATCACCCCTCCCCAGGCCTCTTGGGGCTCAGTGTCCCTTCTGGGCAGGAAGCTGTGGATTGATGAGTTTCCGAACTGCGCTTGTCTCTGAGGGGAGGCAAGGCTGTATGGCCCCCCACCTCCATCTAGGGCTGGGCCCCCGCACCCCGCTATTATTATCCTTGTTTCAGTCAATAAGTCGTGTCTGACTCTTTGTGACCCCATGGACTGTAGCCTGCCAGTCTCCTCTGTCCTTGTGATTTCTGAGGCAAGAATACTAGAGCGGGTTGCCATTTCCTTCCCCAAGGGATTTTCCTGACCCAGGGATCGAACCCAGGTCTCTTAGCAGGGAGATTCTTTACCACTGTGCCACTTACACGGGACGTTAAAACAAGGAACTCTCGGAACAAGCTCCCTCGGGACCTGTGCAGCCTGATGGAAGGAAGCCCTCCCCAGCCAGGCCCGGGAGGTCCCACAAGCCAGGGGCAGGATGAAGGCTTTGCCCATCTCTCTTCCCTTTATCCAGGAGACACCCGCCACTCTCCGAGGGGATCCTGGGCTTCTGCAGAGAGGGGAGGGGGGCTGCGGGCCCCTGGGGACCACGGGCGGGGAGGGGCTGAGCCCACAGCGTCAGCTCTCAGGAGAGGTGAGAGGAGCTCGGGGTGTGGGTGGGGGTTGGCAGGTTTGGGCACTTGCGTTTGAGGTCCTCACCTCTGTCCACCGTGACACTCACCACGCTCATCGTGGCCCTCTCGCGTTTCTGCTGTGGGTCCAGGACTGTCCCGCGGGCAGTATCCAGATCCTCTCTGTATGCCCAGGGCCCAGCTGGCACCTCGTGGGGTGCTGGTGAGAGCGGGCTGCACTCCGTGGGCCAGGGACCGCAGGGCTGCTCGCTGAGTTAACGCCCCCCCAGGGCAGCCCCTCCATTCCGCAGAAGGTCCCGCTGTGTCCCCATCTGCTGATGGGTGAGCTGAGGCCCAGAGAACAAAGCGAACTCTTGAGAACCATGCTCCCCGTTGGCATCAGAGGCAGGATTTGAACCCAGGGCCACTGGGCTGATCATTTCACCACCTTCCCGTGAGCAGAAGTTGAATGAATGCATGGGTTCCCTGGCCTGGTGCCTTAGTGTCTGGCGAAGGCTGGATACGCTGGGTAGAGATGGTCAAGGTGTCCGGCTCTCTGGAGCCTGAGTCACTGTGAACTTTGTCCCCTGAGGTTTAACTTCTCTCTTCTCTTGGAGGCAAACTCAGGGGGACAGGGCAAGTGTTTGTTGACTGACTATTTGACGGGCTGAGGGATACCCATTAATGCTCTGGGATACTGGCTTTGAGTCTTCATGGGGCTCTGGAATGGTGCCTCTTCAAAAAACACAGACCCTTCCTTTGTGATTAATTGTTCAATTGATTGGTTGATTTACTCAATGAATATTTATTGAGTGCCTGCTCTGTGCCAGAAGAATGCAGTGTGGCTCGTACTTTAAGCAAACGAGACGGGGACTTCCCTGGTGGTCCAGTGGTTGGGAATCCACCTGTCAATGCAGGGGACATGGGTTTGATTTCTGGTCCGAGAAGAGCCCGCGTGCTGAGGGGCAGCTAAGCCCACGAGCCTCAACTACAGAGCCGGCAGCCTAGAGCCCGTGGGCCACACCTGCTGAGCCTGTGTGCTGCAAGCACTGAAGCCTTCGCACACGAAGTCAGTGCTCCACAACAGGAGAAGCCACCACAGTAAAAAGCCCGCAGCCTGCAGAGAGAGAGCAGCCCCCACTCGCTGCAACTGTGGAGAGCTTGTGAGCAGCAACGAAGACCCAGCGGAACCAAAGAGATAGATAAATACAATTTAAGGAAAAAAGGAATCAGCTCAGAATAAGAAAGGAAATGAGACCAACAAGAAACAAGGAAACAGATCTCTGGGGACTGGGGGGCATAGACGTCACCCCAGGCACAGCATAAGGAGTAACCACTGAGAGAGGCACTGGACTTCAGGCAGACGGGCCAGAAGGTGCAAAGGCCCTGGGGCAGAAGCAGCGGGATGGGCTGGAAAGGCAGAAAGGAGGCCTGTGTGGCTGAGGCGGTAGGAGGTGTCCCAGTGGGAGGTGATGGTTTGCACCAGGGCAAGGGCTGAAGAAACGGAGGCATGACCGAGGCCGGACGCAAAGGAAGTGCAGTCACGGCTTTGTGGACGCAGCCTCTCTCCTCTGCAGGACTCCCCAAGGAGGGAGATGGAAGGAGGGCTCCATGGAGGAGGAGGGCTTCCACCAGGCTGGCTGGAGGGTGGCGAGGCCTCTGAAGGAGAGCTAAGAGAGAGCGCTGCCAGGAACCACAAGGGCATGCGTGGCTGAGGAGGGCAGGGGATGAAGAGGTGAACAGGCAGCATGGCATAGTGCAGGGGTTCACATGGGCTGCTCCAAAGGCAGGCACATCTGGCCCAGTGGCTTGCTAGCTCTGTAGCCTCAGGGGAGTTATTTAAACTTGCTAAGCCTCAGTTTTCTCATCTAAAATGGGCATACAATTTCTTCTTGCTCAAGGTTGTTTTGGGGACTGAGTGGGATCACGGGTGTTACGCTTGGTGCAGGGGTGAGGACTCCAAACCTCATCATCACAGCAGGGTCCTCACTTCCAGCACTTTGGTTTCTCTGCAGATGGGGAAGGCTGGAACCTGAGCTCACAGGACTGTCCACGCCACCCCAAAGACCTCAGGCCACAGGGGCCCACTGGGGTCAGGGCCAGTGTCCTAACCCGGCCCCTGGCCCACCCTGCCTTCTCTGGTGGTTCTCCCACCCCACTCAGCTGCCACCCAGAGAGACCCAGGTTATAGCAGAGCTTCCCACAGACAGCCAGTACTCAGAGCGGTCTCCCAGAGGCTGGGGTGTCATGGATGCAGCCCTGTGATATTTGCATTGTCATTTGCATTTTATTTGCAAGCGCCAGCTTATACCTTACCTTCCCTTCTCAAGCAAGGACCCTGAGAGAGGCCTCAGTCCTGGCATCCAAGAGGGAGAACAGGCAGGACTTGTAACTCCTAAGTCCTGGGTTCAAATGCTCTTCCCTGGAGTCCCAGTTCCCATCTGCAATGGGAAGACCCCTTACCTCCTTTGCTGAGGCAGTCTCTCATTCAGCAAATGTTTACTGTGCTTCTACCACCAGGCAGCTGCAGATCTACGCCCTGGGGACCCTGTGTGATGAGGCAGGCCCTGGGCCGACTCTCATGGAGCCTACCTGCTGTGGGGAAACAGACAGCTATTGCGACCCCCTGGACTGTAGCCCGCCGGGCTCCTCTGTCCATGGGATTCTCCAGGCAAGGACACTGGAGTGGGTGGCCATTCCCTGCTCCAGGGTTAACAAGTCAGCCAGTCTATAAATAAGATAACCAAGGATTACAGGATGCACTAGGCAGGAAAGAAACAGGATGCCGTGGGCGAGCCTGGCCCTCAGGATGCCGTGGGCAGGCCCTCAGCAACGCTCGCTTGCCATCCTCGCTGCTGGACCGGGTTGGCAGCAGGTGGTTGAGCCCACAGACCCGTCCACCCCCAGGGGTACCTCGAGATGGGACCTCTGCCCCGTCACCGAGGCCTTGAGCTCTGGGCCAGGGGTGGGGACCAGACAGTCAGAGCCGCAGGGAGGACCCTGGCCCGTCCAGTGGTGGGCGAATGTGGGGATGAGAGTGAGTGTGGCAGGCTCTGCCGCCCGGGGCTGCCCTGCACGCTCCCCAGCGGGTCGAGTCGAGCTAGCGAGGGGTGGGGGGCACCCTTGAGGGCTCGGCTTTGGCAGCGCCGGATGCTCGGCTCAGATCTGGACTGCGCCCCTTCCAGGCGGGGACCTTGGCAGTGCAGGAACGCAGCCCCGGGGCACTGACACCCATCTCCTCCCAAGGGGATGCCCACGGTAACAGTGAACCTTAAGGCCCTCAGGACACACCGTGCCTGGCATCCAGTAGGCGCCTAATAAATAATGGAGCGCTCCCGCCGTCATTCCTCAGGCCACCCTTCTGGGCCATGGGGTGGGACTGAGGCAGGGTGATGCCGATAAAAATTTAAGGAGTCGCTCACTCTCACGGTTGGTTAGTAAATGCCTCCTTAAAATTTACACCCCAGGGGACTCACTTGCTCAGCCTAGTCCCAGGGTAATTTTTTTTTTGCAAGATCACGGTGACCCCCACCGGCTGATACCTAGCATGCACCAGATGCCTGGTGGCAAGGGTGCCTGCCTCTCACCAGTGATGCCGAGCAATAGCCCCATTGGACAGATGGGGAGACTGAGGCCCAGGGGGAGGAAGGATCTGTCCAGGTCACACGGCTGGAGAATGGACCCTGGGCTTTGGCTCCGGCCTGGCCTCATTTCAAATGTGGGCAGTCTGCCCCTGACACAGTGGGGACCCTGGTGGGCTGCAGGGTCAGGGAGTGAAAGCGCTGAGACCCTTCAAGGACCCTCAGGAGCAATTTCATCTCAGAGCATCAGCTTAGACAGTGGAAGAAACGTTATCTGCTGGTTCCTGCATCCTCCCCACATCTCAGTGACCGGGAGGGCCTGGGGTGACCCCGCCTGTTCTGTGGATGTGGAAACGTGGACTGTGGGTGGGGTGCTGGGGCCACATGGCCAGGCCACGGCAGAAGAGCCCCCCACGTGTGGCCTGGGACCCTCCCTTCCCCTCAGCCACCCCTTCACCCTAGCAGGGGCTTCTCCCACTCGAAGGGGCCAGAGCCCAGGCCTGGCTGTTTGCTCTCCAACCCCGGTCAGGCTCTGGGTCTGAAACTCCGGGCGCGGATGCCAATAAAGCCACTCGAGACACTTCAAGTCTCTATCGGCAGGTGGGAGCGGCTTGCTGGAACCCTCGCCTCTCAAGGTTCAGAGAGAAATAAAAGTAGACAGGGGGCAGGGAAGCTACCGTCTCCTTCCTGTTGTCAAGCTCCCAATCCATCACGCTGTCACCTGGCTCCAAAGGGCTGCTGGCTGTAGGAGCGCCTGTCCAGGGCCATGTGCAGGTTGTGGAAGTGATGGAAGGGCTGGCTCCCACCTCGACTGGAAGTGGTCTTGCGAGGGGTCCACTGGGGGCTTCTGTTTGCAGAGGTGGAGAAAACGCTCAGCACTGGCCCCTGAGCATCTGTTGGCAACTTCACACCTGCATGTCTAGAGCCCCTCAGAGGCACCGGAGCTTGCCTGTTCTCACTCACTCACTCACTCACTCATTCATTCACTCATTCAGTCATTTATTCATTCACTCACTCCTTCACCCACTCACTCTCCCACTCATTCATTCACTCACTTAGTCATTTAATCACTCATCCACTCACTCACTCATTCACTCATTCATTCAATCACTCATTTATTCCTTCACTTATTCACTAACCCACTCATTCATTCAATCACTCATTTATTCATTTGCTCACTCACTTATTCAATCACTCATCCACTCACTCACTCACTCATTCACTCAGTCATTCACCCATTCACTCACCCACTCATTCATTCACTCACTTATGTATCCACTCAGTCACTCATGCACTCACTCATTTAGTCATTCAACCACTCATCCACTCACTCACTCATTCACTCATCCATTCAATCACTCATTTATTAATTCACTCATTCATTCACTCACTTAGTCATTCAATCACTCACTCATTCACTCATTCATTCAATCATTTAGTCATTCGCTCAGTCACTTATTCATTCAATCACTCTTCCATTCACTCATCCATTCACTCATTCATTCACTCACTCATCTGCTCACTCACCCACTCATTCATTTACTCACTCATTTATTCACCCACTGATTCATTCATTCACTTATCACCTCATCTGTTAAATAGGGATAACTGGTCTACCCTCTCCACTTGACCATAAGCTTTACCAAGATCATAGAGTTGTTGAGAAAGTAAAATATGCGAGTGAGTTGATACACCTACGTGCCTTACAACCATGTCTGGGCACTCCAGGAAGATTTTTTTTTTTTTTTACAAATCTTATCCCTCCGAGATGACCACTGTAATTCACTTAGGTCCATCTTTATTTGGTATACATTCTTGCAAAAAGTGCATTGCTGTTACCTGTGCGGGTAAGTTTTTATTTTTCCCTTTATTTATCTTAATTTAAATTTAATTTTGTTTTGGCCACATTGTGCAGCTTGTGGGATCTTAGTTCCCTGACCAGGGATTGAACCCAGGCCCTTGGCAGTGAAAGCACAGAGTCTTAACCACTGGACCACCAGGGAATTAATGTCAGTAAATATTCTGAGGAATGATATACGCATGGAAGAATGCACATGAGGACTTTTCTGGAAGTGGACTCACCCACGTAACCAGCTGACCAGGAAGCTGACCGTGAGGAGCAGCCCTGCAGCCCCACCATGCCTCTCCTCTGTGTGTGCGTGTGGCTTTGAGCTCCCAGTAGTGGCTGAGTTACAGCTCTCTTCCACCTCTTCCCCGGCACTGTGCGCTTCTGTGTTGCTGTTCTGACAGCACCCCCAGCTTCAGAGTCTTCTGCTGTGCCTGGTGGTCTGCTGAGTGCCACCTCGCCATTCCCTCTTCTCCTGCTTTGATTCCCTGGTGGGCCAGGACTGTGCTGACACCAGGGCCTTTGCCCTTGCTGTTTCCCCAACCTTCCCATGGTTCCCTCTTTTTGTCAGATAACCTCCTCTTCCTTGCCTCCCAACCTATGCTAGTATCACATCGCTGCTTCTTTTCTTAATCTATTAAGCTCTGAGATTACCTTGATTCACAATCTGCCTCCCTATTAATCATCCCTTTTTGCCCAAATGCTTTAGGAGGGTAAGATCTGTGGCCTCTGTCCTTGCCAGTGCACCCCCAATGCCCTGGGCAGGGCCTGGCCCAGCCGAGGGGCTCAGTAAATATTTGCTAAGTGGAGAACCATGCTCAGCAAGCCACTCTCCCAGCATGCCCCGGCTTGCGCTGGTCTACACCATCGCTAACCTGTCCCTCTATGTGTCTTTTTCTATATCCAGCTTGCCAGCTCCCTGGGGGCTGGGCCAGGCCCGTCTTCAGCCCCTGCTCAGCTGGTCCCCAGATCAGTGGACCTGCCTCACAGGTGTTTTGTTAACCTTATTTTGAACCAGACACACTGGAGAGAAATGCATTTTAAAACCACGTGCAATTTAAAGAGAATTTAATCTGTATGTCTGGGATTCATTAACACGTAGATCATCAAATTAGGGTTTGCTCACAGCTGTTTGACATTCGAAAGGCCTTCTGAGTATCTTTAATAAGGGCCTTGAAATATTATTTTTTCGCATAATCTCAGGGCTGGGCTTTGAGCCTGCCGTTCTTTGAATGGAAACGTGACACGGGAGATTGGGGGATGGCAGGACCTGGTCCTGCAGGAGTGTTGCTGGCCGGTGAGGAGGTTGGCACGGAGCCGCCCACTCTCTCCTGCCCTTTCTGCTCACTGGAGGCTCTGGCCCAGGTCAGGACATCCCCTTGTGTCTGTGGTGGGCTCTCTGGCCTCACCACTCTCCTCTGCGAATTGCACTCTGATGCCCATCCCCTCCCTCCCCAGGGGTCCGCGTGGGACTCGGGCTTGATGGATTAAAGATCGGCCTTCCTTGGCCACTGTGACCAGCCTCAGTGTGGCTCCATGGCCAGATTCGAGGAACTGAGATGGGAGGCATGCTGGGGCTATCGAGAGCTCTCTTTTCTGCAGGTGCTTCAGGCCTTGAGCTACAGGCCTGGAGCATCTTCTCATCACGCAGGGCCTGAGAGTGACTCAAACTCAGAAAAGCAAGCTGATGGTGACCATGGCCGTGGCTGGATTAACTCTGGCGTGGGTGAGGTCGCTCCCCACCCCCCAGGTTCATGCCCTGAAGCCCTGACCCCCGGAATCTCAGACTTTGACCTTATCTGGAAAGAGAGTTGTTGCAGAGGTAACTCTGCTCATTTGTTAAGTCGTGTCCAACTCTTGCAATCCCATGGGGTGCAGCCCGCCCCGCTCCTCTGTCCATGGACTTTTCTAGGCCAGACTGCTGGAGTGAGTTGTCATGCCCTCCTCCAGGGGATCGTCCAGACCCAAACGTAACTAGCTGAGGCCAAATGTAGCCATCTAGGAGTGTGGACCCTTAGTCAACCCAGCAGGACGGGTGCCCCTATGAAAGGGGGCATTTGGACATGGAGACGCACATAGAGGGAAGATGACGTGATGACACAGGGAGACGTCAGCCACCTACAAGCCAAGGAGAAAGGTCTAGAACAGACCCTCCCTCACAGCCCGGAGACAGAACCGGCCCTGCCGACACCTTGATCTTGGTCTCCGAGCCTCCAGACTCTGAGACAATAGATTTCAGTTGTCCAAGCTCCTGATCCGTGGTACTTTGTTATGGCAACCTGAGCGAACTAATACAACTGCTCCTTTGAACTTTTTAGTCTGAGGACCATTATATCTTTCTCTTTTTTTTAAACTGAGGAATCTTTGAAAAATACTTATTTTATTATTGTTTTTTTGCTTTTCTGGCCATGCCACACGGCACTCAGGATCCTAGTTTGATCCAAGGCAGGGATCAAACCCACGCCTCTTGCAGTGGAAACACAAAGTCTTAAGCACTGCACCACCAGAGAAATCCCTCTTTTTTTTTTTTCCTTAAGCCAACTTGTGTTGAGTCTTTCATTGTTGTTGTTCAGCTGCTAAGTTGTGTCCAACTCTCTGCGACTCCATGAACTGCAGCACGCCAGGCTTCCCTGTCCTTCATTATCTCCTGGAGTTTGCTCAAATTCATATCCGTTAAGTTGGTGATGCCATCCGACCATCTCATCCTCTGTCGCTCCCTTCTCCTCTTGCCCTCAATCTTTCCCATCATCAGGTCTTTTTGGAGCTTCAGCTTTAGCATCAGTCCTTCCCATGAATACTGAGGGTTGATTTCCTTTAGGACTGACTTTCACTGTATATAAGGGTTACAGACTTGCTTGAACATCACTGTTCTGCTAAAACCCTTTTTATGGACCACATTTCAATATCTGGTGCTGTGTAACCAACCACTCCAGACTTAGTGGCATAAACCAAAAACACTTGAGTCGCTCACAAGACGCGGTTAGGCAGCATGTGGTGGGGGTGGCTTGTCTCTGCTCAGTGAGGCATCCGTGGGAGACTCGACTGGGTCAGAACACCCTGCTTTCAAGATGGGCCGCTCCCGTGGCTGGCGGGTTGTTGCCGGCTGTTGTCTAGAGCTCATCCGGGGCTGTGATTCCTCTCATGAGCTTCTCCACAGGCTGCTTGAGCTTCCTCCCAGCATGGTGGCTGGGTTCTCAGAGCGAGCGGCCCAGGAAGCACGTGCGTGGGATTTCCTTGATCTACCCAGGGGTCACACAGCATTTTCCCCACTGTACTCTTTGAGTCAAGGCTGCCGCAGACTCCATCCCAAATCCAGCAGAGGCGCACAGCCTCCACTGCTGTGTGGGAGGAGGGCCGGTGTCCCACGGTGAGAAGTGGAACGGGAAGTGTCATCACAGCCACATCTGGAACCCGCCATCTGCGGCAGGTCACGTCCTCTATGACCCCCTTTATATGAGAGTCAGGAGAAGGCAGACCTGGTTGATGGTGACACAAGGCGGAATAGTGTTGTCTTGGTGAAGGTAGTTTTGGCTGGAAAGAGGCATACACGGTGCTTTCGGGGCGCTGGAAATGAGCTACGCCTTGATGGAAGGTGGAAATTACATGGATGCAGATGTGTGAAAAGGTTGCTGAGCTGTTCCCTTGAGTTCCACATCTGCCCTTATGCATTTTATATCTCAATTAAAATTTTTTTTAAAGAACAGGACAAAGAGAATTCGACTTCAATTACACAGGGCGCAAACGTCCTTGACTGGGTCCCAGTTGTCTGAGCAGCTGGGCGGGCACATGAGGCCCATCCAGACCCAGCCCTCGAGTCTTCTCTGGTTCAACTTCTTGACCTCCTTGCATGACCACTGCACTGCAGACTCATGAAAGTCTCCAGTTGGAAGGAAGATGGTGCAAGAGTGTTCCAGAAGGAGGGAGCAGCAAGTGTAAACACCCCGTGTGCAGGAACTTCCCTGGTGGTCCAGTGGTTAACAATCTGCCTTCCACTGCCGGGGTCGCGGGTTCGATCCCTGGTTGGGGAACTAAGACCCTGCATGCTGTGGGACAGTTAAACCCATGCAATGCAACTAGAGAGCCCGTGTGTTCTAGCGCCCATTCTCCACAAGAGACGCCTGTGCACCGCGGAGAAGACCCAGCTCAGCCAAAACAGAAATAATTAAAAGAAAGAGCCTGTGTGCAGACAGGCTGATGGGCCGGCCTAAGGGCAGAAGGAAGGGGAGATGAGGCAGGAGAGACGGGTGGGACCCAGGGAAAGGCTCTGAGTAGGGACATGACACCACCAGGCTTCCCTTTGTGAAAGCTCAGAATCCCGGTGCTGCCCATCGGGCTGGGTGGCCTTGGGCAAGCTTCTGTTTCCTCATCTGTGAAATTGGTTCCCCGAGGCCTGGCCTCTCAGGATTGCAGAGAGGAATCGGGGACGTGAGGCTGGCAAGGCTCCCGGCCCTGGGCATCTGGCCCTCTCTCCATCGGGGCCGCTCAGCTTCCCTCCCAGCCCTGCAGGGCTCCGAGTCCTGGCAGGTAAGGTCTCCTGTGTCTGAGCCATCCTCTGAGCTCACCCTGGGCCCCGGGCCCCTTCTGGACCACGCTCACTCCCCCCCCTCCCCCCGTCAGACCTCTGGAGCCGCTTGTGTGGAAGACCGATGGAGCTCGTAATTGGCGCAGTCTAAAGGTTAATTCAAAGGGCAGCCAGGACGGTGACCTCGACTTGGCTCCAGCTCGCAGACCGAAGTGGGTGAGGTGCAGCCAGAGCCTCTTCATCCACGTAGCCAAGTAGCCACCCTCCGGTGGCTGTTTGACCCCTTCCTGTCCCTTGCCTGGTCTCCTGCATCTCCCTTCCTGCCCTGCCTGTATCACAGCTCCCTTCATGGCATGGGCAGGTTCCTCCTGTCTTTGAGCCTCTATTTCCCCATCTGTGTATTGGGACTGTGGGACCCAGTGATCCTTAGGAGTCCTTCTGACTTAGACGTCCCCGGACTGCGTCTCTCCACTCAGCCTGCAGGGCCTGCTGCCTCCCGCCTCAGCACCTTGCTCTGCTCTGCCCTGGGATTCTGGGGCATCCCCCATGTGCCTCACCTGGGACTCTTCCTTCTGCCAACCCACACGTCCTCCATCCTGGGGCTCTCTGGTGCCCATGGTCTTAGCGTACGTGGGATTCCCCTGAACGTTTTTGTGCATTGCTCTGGAAGGAAAGGTTGAGGGCAGGAGGAGAAGGGGGCGACCGAGGACAAGATGGTTGGGTGGCATCACCGACTCCGTGGACATGAGTTTGAACAAACTCGGGGAGAAGGTGAAGGACAGGGAGGCCTGACCTGCTGCAGTCCATGGGGTCACAAAGAGTCAGATTCGACCTATCAACTGAACAGCAACAAAAACTGGAAGGGTCTGGAACTTTGTCTCTTCCTGCTTCTCCCATCAGAACCAGGGGGCTCCCGAGGGCAGAGCTGTGTCTCCACCCCCAGACTGAGGGGTCCCCTAGGGCAAGGGATTGAGTCTTCTTCCTTTGAAAGCGTCCTTCACAGCCCATTGGACCTTAGAGGTCAGACTGACTCCAGCTTGCAGAATGTTCTGTTTGCCTCATCCAATATTTTTTTGAAAAAACGTTGAATTAGTTACCAACACTTAGAAATCAGGCAGTTCACATGAAAGTTCAGGTTTCCATCTCTGAAAAATAGGAGACCTGGCTGGACCAAGTGAGCCTTTCCTGCGGCGATGACTGACAGGGAGGGGCTGCCCTGTGGTGGGGCGGGTCCAAACCGCCCTCACCTGGCCCGGCCACTCCCAGCGCCCGCCCAGCCCTGAAGGTGTCTCGGGTGGCCGTCCAGGCTTTGGGGCCTGAGGAGCTTTCTGGCTGCGGTAGCCGTCAGCCCCGCCGTGGCTGCGGGGGGCCAAGTCCACAGTGGGGCGCAGGGACCGAGGCTTCTCTCGTCTCTGCCTCATTGAGCCTCGAACAGTCTGGATCGATGTTTTTTTAAAATCTGCTGCATACTGACTGTTTCTTGCATCAGGAACAATCTGTGCCCACATAGAACTCTTCTCTAATCAAAAGCTTGCCTTTGGGAGAATCACTTGGAGAAGGGGATGGAGGGAGAGGCGCCTTCCTTCAGTAATTATTTATAGGGGGCTGACTGCGTGCCAGGCCTTGAGCCAGGGGCTGTGCATACAGCCGTGAAGAGAAGCCCAGTTACCATCTTGGACAACTCACCAGTCGTGTCTGTGCCGTTTGTCAGATCAGGTAGCAGAGGCCCAGAGACGGCAAACGGGGTCCTGAGCGTCACACAGCGGAGTTGGAAGGAAAACCCGCCTGGCTCCTCGACTCTCCTGCTTGGTCCTTCTCCAGCCACGTGGGTCCCTCCCAGCAAACCCCCCCACCCTCCACCCCCGCTCCACGGAGCCCTAAGCATACTGGCCGCTTCGCTCTCCATCTCCCCTTCAAGTTCTATCGTCCTATCCTTGAGTTTGACTGATGGCCAGAGTTGGGACCCACCCCGGTGGGATTGGGGGTCTGCCCAGAGCAGGGGGTTGGCCCTTCTCTGGCTGTTCCCACGCTGCCCTGCCAGCATATCAAGGATGATTGCAGGATCACTTATGGACCTTAGCAGCATCTCACACCTCATCTCCCCAACTGGAACATTCTGCAGCAAGGCCGCAGCTCGGCTGGCTGATGGCTCTGATAAAGGGACAGGCTGGGAGCAGGCCCCTGAGCTGTCGGCACCAGCCTGCCTTTTCTGCAGCTGTAGGCTGAGGGCCGCGCTAGCTGCCTCTGGGGCTCAGCCAGGCTCGATTTTTGCCTGCGGCCGCAGACCCCTGTTCTGAAAGGGAAGAGCTGAAATTCCATCCTCCACCTGGCTGCTCCGCCGATGAGCAGGAAACAGCTGGGCTTCCTGCACACAGCCTGCGTCCGCCCTCCGGTCCAGAGATGGTCCCCGAAGAGCCGCCCGGGCTGGGTGTGAGCCTCCAGACGCCTTGCAAATAACCAGCAGTGAAACGCAACCGACTCTCCCAAGAGCTTTTGGCCTTCAAACTCATGGATACGTGAAACCAGCCAGCCAGATTTTGGCCAACAGCTGCTGAGCTTGAAGCTGGCTGACCGCAATTGGCTTATCTAAACAAAAGAATAAATGATGACAGCTACCGTTTCTTAAGCAACTGTCATGTGCCAGGCACTTCTCGGCATCAGCGCCTGGTGAAGCAGAGGCCCAGAGAGGTCAGCTCACCCGCTCAGGGTCACACAGCTCGCCACTGGAGTGCTCAGATCTGGTCCCGGGTCTCTCTGGTGCCTCCCGCCCCTGCCTTCCCCTCCAGGGGGTGCTCCGGGGGCCAGCCTGAGGCTCTGCACACCAGGCTCACCCCTCCCCTCACTGCTTCCTTCCCTGGGTCTTGGCACAGCCCCCCATACCCCGACACAGCAAGGGCCCCCGACTACACCCGGCTCACGTCAGAGGACAGCAAGATTGTATCTTCATCTGCTCCAGGCTTTGATCTACTTCAAAAGAGAAGGGAGAGCTCCTTTCCTGTCACAGACTTGATCCAAAAACCCCAAGGCATAGCCCTGGAGGAAATGTCCCAGTTCAGAAGGTCCTTTTAGTCAAAGAAAGGAAGGATTAAAAATTAACGAGGATTATCTGATAACTGGTGAGGACAGTATCTACTTTAGGGGATCATACATCTATTACTGGTGTGACACAGAGGCCCAGCCCATAGCCTCTGGAGCTAGATGGCCTGAGTTCATAAACCTGATTTTGCTACTTACCAGCTGTGTGCCTTGGGCATATCACTTAGCCTCCTAGGGCCTCAGTTTTCTCCTCCACAAAGTGGGCAGAATAATAGTATCTACTTCACAGGGTTATTGTAGAAAGAAATTAGATAACATATAAAGTTTATGGCACAGAGCTTGGCATGTAGCCAGTGCCCTAAAAATGGCAGATGTTATCTTTATGTTATTTTAAAAAAAATCTAGTGGTAAAGAGGGGCCTTCCTGGAGTGCAGTGGCAAAGAATCTACCTGCAATGCAGGAGACTGGGGTTCAGTCCCTGGGTTGGGAAGATCCCCTGGAAAAGGGAATGGTACCACTCCAGTATTCTTGCCTGGAGAATCCCATGGACAGAGGAAGCTGGCGGGCTACAGTCTGTGGGGTTGCGAAGAGTCGGACACGACTGAAGTGACTTAGCACGCAAGCATGAGAACCCCGCGGGGCAGGGTTATTATCCTCATTTTACTGATGAGGAAACTGAGATTAAGAGAGGTTTGGTCACTTGCCCAACATCGCACAGCCTGTCACAGAGCTGGAGCTGACATCTCCGTGTGTCCCTAACACCAGCTGCTGAGGCGAGTCCTGAGAGCGTTCTGTCCAGGGCAGAAGTGCGAGCTCTCGGTCTGTGGCTGGGTCACCCGGAGGCCGCTTTTTCCGGCTGGCGCAGCGTTTTGTTTTATTTTCTTTCTGTTTTAGTTGATTTTTAACATCTGTAGACTGAATGTACAGAGAAGAAACCGAGGCCCAGAGGGGCACTGGGCCTGCCCATGATGCCAGCCACCTGAGACCCTGGGGTCCTTCCTGTGTCCACACTGACTCTCCCTGCGGAAAGGCTCCAGGGTCCACGCTGATTCTCCCCGTGGAAAGGCTCCAGGGTCCACACTGACTCTCCCCGTGGAAAGGCTCCAGGGTCCACGCTGACTCTCCCCGTGGAAGGGCTCCCGTGTCCACGCTGACTCTCCCCGTGGAAGGACTCCTGTGTCCACGCTGACTCTCCCCGCAGAAAGGCTCCTGTGTCCACGCTGACTGTCCCTGCAGAAGGGCTCCCGTGTCCACGCTGACTCTCCCGTGGAAGGGCTCCCGTGTCCACGCTGACTCTCCCCGTGGAAGGGCTCCCGTGTCCACGCTGACTCTCCCCGTGGAAGGGCTCCCGTATCCACGTTGTCTCTCCCGTGGAAGGACTCCCGTGTCCACGCTGACTCTCCCCGCGGAAGGGCTCCCGTGTCCACGCTGACTCTCCCCGTGGAAGGGCTCCCGTGTCCACGCTGACTCTCCCGTGGAAGGGCTCCCGTGTCCACGCTGACTCTCCCCATGGGAAGGGCTCCCGTGTCCACGCTGACTCTCCCCGTGGGAAGGGCTCCCGTGTCCACGCTGACTCTCCCCGTGGAAGGGCTCCCGTGTCCACGCTGACTCTCCCGTGGAAGGGCTCCCGTGTCCACGCTGACTCTCCCCGCGGAAGGGCTCCCGTGTCCACGCTGACTCTCCCCGTGGAAGGGCTCCCGTGTCCATGATGACTCTCCCGTGGAAGGACTCCCGTGTCCACGCTGACTCTCCCCGTGGAAGGGCTCCTGTGTCCACGCTGACTCTCCCCGTGGAAGGGCTCCCGTGTCCACGCTGACTCTCCCCATGGGAAGGGCTCCCGTGTCCACGCTGACTCTCCCCGCGGAAGGGCTCCCGTGTCCACGCTGACTCTCCCCATGGGAAGGGCTCCCGTGTCCACGCTGACTCTCCCCGTGGGAAGGGCTCCTGTGTCCACGCTGACTCTCCCCATGGGAAGGGCTCCTGTGTCCACGCTGACTCTCCCCGTGGGAAGGGCTCCTGTGTCCACGCTGACTCTCCCCATGGGAAGGGCTCCCGTGTCCACGCTGACTCTCCCCGCGGAAGGGCTCCCGTGTCCACGCTGACTCTCCCCATGGGAAGGGCTCCCGTGTCCACGCTGACTCTCCCCGTGGGAAGGGCTCCCGTGTCCACGCTGACTCTCCCCATGGGAAGGGCTCCTGTGTCCACGCTGACTCTCCCCATGGGAAGGGCTCCCGTGTCCACGCTGACTCTCCCCGCGGAAGGGCTCCCGTGTCCACGCTGACTCTCCCCATGGGAAGGGCTCCCGTGTCCACGCTGACTCTCCCCGTGGGAAGGGCTCCCGTGTCCACGCTGACTCTCCCCATGGGAAGGGCTCCCGTGTCCACGCTGACTCTCCCTGTGGAAGGGCTCCCGTATCCACGCTGACTCTCCCCGTGGGAAGGGCTCCCGTGTCCACGCTGACTCTCCCCGCGGAAGGACTCCCGTGTCCACGCTGACTCTCCCCGTGGAAGGGCTCCCGTGTCCACGCTGACTCTCCCCATGGGAAGGGCTCCCGTGTCCACGCTGACTCTCCCCGCGGAAGGGCTCCCGTATCCACGCTGACTCTCCCCGTGGAAGGGCTCCCGTATCCACGTTGTCTCTCCCGTGGAAGGACTCCCGTGTCCCCGCTGCCCCTCCCCGCGGAAGGGCTCCCGTGTCCACGCTGACTCTCCCCGTGGAAGGGCTCCCGTGTCCACGCTGACTCTCCCCATGGGAAGGGCTCCCGTGTCCACGCTGACTCTCCCCGTGGGAAGGGCTCCCGTGTCCACGCTGACTCTCCCCGTGGAAGGGCTCCCGTGTCCACGCTGACTCTCCCGTGGAAGGGCTCCCGTGTCCACGCTGACTCTCCCCGCGGAAGGGCTCCCGTGTCCACGCTGACTCTCCCCGTGGAAGGGCTCCCGTGTCCATGCTGACTCTCCCGTGGAAGGACTCCCGTGTCCACGCTGACTCTCCCCGTGGAAGGGCTCCTGTGTCCACGCTGACTCTCCCCGTGGAAGGGCTCCCGTGTCCACGCTGACTCTCCCCATGGGAAGGGCTCCCGTGTCCACGCTGACTCTCCCCGCGGAAGGGCTCCCGTGTCCACGCTGACTCTCCCCCTGGGAAGGGCTCCCGTGTCCACGCTGACTCTCCCCGTGGGAAGGGCTCCTGTGTCCACGCTGACTCTCCCCATGGGAAGGGCTCCTGTGTCCACGCTGACTCTCCCCGTGGGAAGGGCTCCTGTGTCCACGCTGACTCTCCCCGTGGGAAGGGCTCCCGTGTCCACGCTGACTCTCCCCGCGGAAGGGCTCCCGTGTCCACGCTGACTCTCCCCATGGGAAGGGCTCCCGTGTCCACGCTGACTCTCCCCGTGGAAGGGCTCCCGTGTCCACGCTGACTCTCCCCATGGGAAGGGCTCCTGTGTCCACGCTGACTCTCCCCATGGGAAGGGCTCCCGTGTCCACGCTGACTCTCCCCGCGGAAGGGCTCCCGTGTCCACGCTGACTCTCCCCATGGGAAGGGCTCCCGTGTCCACGCTGACTCTCCCCGTGGGAAGGGCTCCCGTGTCCACGCTGACTCTCCCCATGGGAAGGGCTCCTGTGTCCACGCTGACTCTCCCCATGGGAAGGGCTCCCGTGTCCACGCTGACTCTCCCTGTGGAAGGGCTCCCGTATCCACGCTGACTCTCCCCGTGGGAAGGGCTCCCGTGTCCACGCTGACTCTCCCCGCGGAAGGACTCCCGTGTCCACGCTGACTCTCCCCGTGGAAGGGCTCCCGTGTCCACGCTGACTCTCCCCATGGGAAGGGCTCCCGTGTCCACGCTGACTCTCCCCGCGGAAGGGCTCCCGTATCCACGCTGACTCTCCCCGCGGAAGGGCTCCCGTGTCCACGCTGACTCTCCCCATGGGAAGGGCTCCCGTGTCCACGCTGACTCTCCCCGTGGAAGGGCTCCCGTGTCCACGCTGACTCTCCCCGTGGAAGGGCTCCCGTGTCCACGCTGACTCTCCCCGTGGAAGGGCTCCCGTGTCCACGCTGACTCTCCCCGTGGAAGGGCTCCCGTGTCCACGCTGACTCTCCCCGCGGAAGGGCTCCCGTGTCCACGCTGACTCTCCCCATGGGAAGGGCTCCTGTGTCCACGCTGACTCTCCCCATGGGAAGGGCTCCCGTGTCCACGCTGACTCTCCCCGTGGAAGGGCTCCCGTGTCCACGCTGACTCTCCCCATGGGAAGGGCTCCCGTGTCCATGCTGACTCTCCCCGTGGAAGGGCTCCCGTGTCCACGCTGACTCTCCCTGTGGAAGGGCTCCTGTGTCCACGCTGACTCTCCCCGCGGAAGGACTCCCGTGTCCACGCTGACTCTCCCCGCGGAAGGACTCCCGTGTCCACGCTGACTCTCCCCGTGGAAGGGCTCCCGTGTCCACGCTGACTCTCCCCATGGGAAGGGCTCCCGTGTCCACGCTGACTCTCCCCATGGGAAGGGCTCCCGTGTCCACGCTGACTCTCCCCGTGGAAGGACTCCCGTGTCCACGCTGACTCTCCCCGTGGAAGGGCTCCCGTGTCCACGCTGACTCTCCCCATGGGAAGGGCTCCCGTGTCCACGCTGACTCTCCCCATGGGAAGGGCTCCCGTGTCCACGCTGACTCTCCCCATGGGAAGGGCTCCCGTGTCCACGCTGACTCTCCCCGTGGAAGGGCTCCCGTGTCCACGCTGACTCTCCCCATGGGAAGGGCTCCCGTGTCCACGCTGACTCTCCCCATGGGAAGGGCTCCCGTGTCCACGTTGTCTCTCCCGTGGAAGGGCTCCCGTGTCCACGCTGACTCTCCCCATGGGAAGGGCTCCCGTGTCCACGCTGACTCTCCCCATGGGAAGGGCTCCCGTGTCCACGCTGACTCTCCACATGGGAAGGGCTCCCGTGTCCACGCTGACTCTCCCCGCGGAAGGGCTCCCGTGTCCACGTTGTCTCTCCCGTGGAAGGGCTCCCGTGTCCACGTTGTCTCTCCCGTGGAAGGGCTCCCGTGTCCACGTTGTCTCTCCCGTGGAAGGGCTCCCGTGTCCACGCTGACTCTCCCCATGGGAAGGGCTCCCGTGTCCACGCTGACTCTCCCCGCGGAAGGACTCCCGTGTCCACGCTGACTCTCCCCATGGGAAGGGCTCCTGTGTCCACGCTGACTCTCCCCATGGGAAGGGCTCCTGTGTCCACGTTGTCTCTCCCGTGGAAGGGCTCCCGTGTCCACGCTGACTCTCCCCATGGGAAGGGCTCCTGTGTCCACGCTGACTCTCCCCATGGGAAGGGCTCCCGTGTCCACGCTGACTCTCCCCATGGGAAGGGCTCCCGTGTCCACGCTGACTCTCCCCATGGGAAGGGCTCCCGTGTCCATGCTGACTCTCCCCATGGGAAGGGCTCCCGTGTCCACGCTGACTCTCCCCATGGGAAGGGCTCCCGTGTCCACGCTGACTCTCCCCATGGGAAGGGCTCCCGTGTCCACGCTGACTCTCCCCATGGGAAGGGCTCCCGTGTCCACGCTGACTCTCCCCATGGGAAGGACTCCCGTGTCCACGCTGACTCTCCCCGTGGAAGGGCTCCTGTGTCCACGCTGACTCTCCCTGTGGAAGGGCTCCCGTGTCCACGCTGACTCTCCCCGTGGAAGGGCTCCCGTGTCCACGCTGACTCTCCCCGCGGAAGGGCTCCCGTGTCCACGCTGACTCTCCCCATGGGAAGGGCTCCCGTGTCCACGCTGACTCTCCCCATGGGAAGGGCTCCCGTGTCCACGCTGACTCTCCCCGTGGAAGGGCTCCCGTGTCCACGCTGACTCTCCCCATGGGAAGGGCTCCCGTGTCCACGCTGACTCTCCCCATGGGAAGGGCTCCCGTATCCACGCTGACTCTCCCCATGGGAAGGGCTCCCGTGTCCACGCTGACTCTCCCCGTGGAAGGGCTCCCGTGTCCACGCTGACTCTCCCCGTGGAAGGGCTCCCGTGTCCACGCTGACTCTCCCCGTGGAAGGGCTCCCGTGTCCACGCTGACTCTCCCTGTGGAAGGGCTCCTGTGTCCACGCTGACTCTCCCCGTGGAAGGGCTCCCGTATCCACGCTGACTCTCCCCATGGGAAGGGCTCCCGTGTCCACGCTGACTCTCCCCGTGGAGGGCTCCTGTGTCCACGCTGACTCTCCCCGTGGAAGGGCTCCCGTGTCCACGCTGACTCTCCCCGCGGAAGGACTCCCGTGTCCACGCTGACTCTCCCCATGGGAAGGGCTCCCGTGTCCACGCTGACTCTCCCCATGGGAAGGGCTCCCGTGTCCACGCTGACTCTCCCCATGGGAAGGGCTCCCGTGTCCACGCTGACTCTCCCCGTGGAAGGACTCCCATGTCCACGCTGACTCTCCCCGTGGAAGGGCTCCCGTGTCCACGCTGACTCTCCCCGTGGAAGGGCTCCCGTGTCCACGCTGACTCTCCCCGCGGAAGGACTCCCGTGTCCACGCTGACTCTCCCCATGGGAAGGGCTCCCGTGTCCACGCTGACTCTCCCCATGGGAAGGGCTCCTGTGTCCACGCTGACTCTCCCCGTGGAAGGGCTCCCGTGTCCACGCTGACTCTCCCCATGGGAAGGGCTCCCGTGTCCACGCTGACTCTCCCCATGGGAAGGGCTCCCGTGTCCACGCTGACTCTCCCCATGGGAAGGGCTCCCGTGTCCACGCTGACTCTCCCCATGGGAAGGGCTCCTGTGTCCACGTTGTCTCTCCCCATGGGAAGGGCTCCTTTGTCCACGCTGACTCTCCCCATGGGAAGGACTCCCGTGTCCACGCTGACTCTCCCCGTGGAAGGGCTCCTGTGTCCACGCTGACTCTCCCCGTGGAAGGGCTCCCGTGTCCACGCTGACTCTCCCCATGGGAAGGGCTCCCGTATCCACGCTGACTCTCCCCGTGGAAGGGCTCCCGTGTCCACGCTGACTCTCCCCGCGGAAGGACTCCCGTGTCCACGCTGACTCTCCCCATGGGAAGGGCTCCCGTGTCCACGCTGACTCTCCCCATGGGAAGGGCTCCTGTGTCCACGCTGACTCTCCCCGTGGAAGGGCTCCCGTGTCCACGCTGACTCTCCCCATGGGAAGGGCTCCTGTGTCCACGTTGTCTCTCCCGTGGAAGGGCTCCCGTGTCCACGCTGACTCTCCCCATGGGAAGGGCTCCCGTGTCCACGCTGACTCTCCCCGTGGGAAGGGCTCCCGTGTCCACGTTGTCTCTCCCGTGGAAGGGCTCCCGTGTCCACGCTGACTCTCCCCATGGGAAGGGCTCCTGTGTCCACGTTGTCTCTCCCGTGGAAGGGCTCCCGTGTCCACGCTGACTCTCCCCATGGGAAGGGCTCCCGTGTCCACGCTGACTCTCCCCATGGGAAGGGCTCCCGTGTCCACGTTGTCTCTCCCGTGGAAGGGCTCCCGTGTCCACGCTGACTCTCCCCGTGGAAGGGCTCCTGTGTCCACGCTGACTCTCCCCGTGGGAAGGGCTCCCGTGTCCACGCTGACTCTCCCCATGGGAAGGGCTCCTGTGTCCACGCTGACTCTCCCCGTGGAAGGGCTCCCGTGTCCACGCTGACTCTCCCCATGGGAAGGGCTCCCGTGTCCACGCTGACTCTCCCCGTGGGAAGGGCTCCCGTGTCCACGTTGTCTCTCCCGTGGAAGGGCTCCCGTGTCCACGTTGTCTCTCCCATGGAAGGGCTCCCGTGTCCACGTTGTCTCTCCCGTGGAAGGGCTCCCGTGTCCACGCTGACTCTCCCCGTGGAAGGGCTCCTGTGTCCACGCTGACTCTCCCCGTGGGAAGGGCTCCTGTGTCCACGCTGACTCTCCCCGTGGGAAGGGCTCCCGTGTCCACGTTGTCTCTCCCGTGGAAGGGCTCCCGTGTCCACGCTGACTCTCCCCGTGGAAGGGCTCCTGTGTCCACGCTGACTCTCCCCGTGGGAAGGGCTCCCGTGTCCACGCTGACTCTCCCCATGGGAAGGGCTCCCGTGTCCACGCTGACTCTCCCCATGGGAAGGGCTCCCGTGTCCACGCTGACTCTCCCCATGGGAAGGGCTCCTGTGTCCACGCTGACTCTCCCCATGGGAAGGGCTCCTGTGTCCACGCTGACTCTCCCCGTGGGAAGGGCTCCCGTGTCCACGCTGACTCTCCCCGTGGGAAGGGCTCCCGTGTCCACGCTGACTCTCCCCATGGGAAGGGTTCCTGTGTCCACGCTGACTCTCCCCATGGGAAGGGCTCCTGTGTCCACGCTGCCTCTCCCCGCGGAAAGGCTCCCCCTGGGCCTTCTCCCGAGGGAGTTTGCTGGAAGGAGACGGGTGAGCAGGGGACTGATGATGGATCCTCTCGGGGATAAGTGCTGGTCGCCGCTCTGTTGACTGATGGTCCAGGGAGGTCACAGCACAGCCAGGCTCCAGCGAGGCGCTGGCCCGAGACATCCGTCAGCTGGCGCCAAGTCACTCTTGAGATGGGAGGCGTGGGGGAGGGATGGGGGTCAGGAAAGGTGCTTCTTTCCTCCAGGGAGAGTCTGCTTCTGCAGGCAGAGGGGTCCTCTGGAGTGGGGTCCAGGGATGCTCAGAGCTGACAGGAAGCGGGGGTGCACTGGTGGGTGTGGTTCCGGCCTGGGCGCCCCTTGGAGGCCTTTCCCGGACTGAGCTCTGGGTTTCCCCGCCCACAGCCCGCTCAGCGGCTCTGGAACGGGGTCCCAGTGCCTTCGCGTTTCCAGCGAGGAAACAGAGGCTCAGAGAGGGCAAGCCATCTGCCTGGAGTCACACAGCTCTTGAGTGGTGGAGCTCCTGGGCCCTGGGTCCCCTCTCGGGCTCTCAGCCTGGGGAGCTTTCTAGTGATCACACTCATACATGCAAACATCCTTTCACAACCTTGCGAATTTGCCTCTTTTTGGTAGACCTAAAAGACTTGGATAACAGCAGTTTCATGAGGTTCAGCCAAGTATAAATTACAGATTTGATACAGTATATATATTTATCTTTTATCTGTTAAATAATCTAACTTGCACATAAAATCTCCCTTACATATATGTGTGTGTATGTGCATGTATATATATTTATATGTATAACTTACACATATATATGTTCTACACACACACACACATATATATATAGTCTGAGATATGTGCAGTTAGCTGACTCATCAAATACCATGTATAATGAGTGGTGTGCTGGTAAATCAACCCTGAGAAAAAAGTAAGACCTGACTTGTGTATTTCTGTGGTGTAAACATTCCCGCTAAGACTAATTTCAAGTAACCAACATGTTATCATTGAACCGAGTTAGGGAGAAATGTGTCTAATTGTCTCCTTCTAGCTGCTATGAACTGACTCTAGCCTACCACGGCATTTATCCACCTACCTTAAACATTTAATCTGTGCATACTGAAAGCATACTGAACTATACGATATGTAAAAATAAATACATGTCTAAGGATACACAGTGGAGAAGGGAATGGTAACCCACTCCGATATTCTTGCCCGGAGCATCCTATGGACAGAGGTCCATGGGTCGCAAAGACTCGGACACGACTGAGTGCCTTGGCACACGGATATGCACTCTCCTCCCCCTCTCTGATAGGTCCCTGATAGTTATCTATCATAATACCTGGCTCCGTATTTGAAACCCACCCACGTGTCCACTCGCCTCTCTGCTCCGTCTGTGTGCTGACTCGGATCCAGGCCAGGCCTGCGCAGTGCTTTTCCCCACCGCGTTGCGCCCTTTCCTCTGCGTGGGGCGGGAGGAGGGGTCCCTGGGCTGGTGGTGTGGCTGGGCGCAGCGCCTGCCTGCTCTCCTCTGGGCCACTGGCGCGGCTCCTCTCTGGGTGGGCACGCTGAGTTGACTGCATGACTGTAGGTGTGGAGCCCCTGACTCGGGGTGTGGTTTTCCTGATCGGACCCCACGTGGTGCTGGCCAGCAGAAGTTGATGTTATCGTCTCTGGTCTGTCCTGGCTGCACTACTGGGCCATCCAAATAGTCAGTGCAGGCGGACTGGGCCTGCTGTCTTCCTTCCAGCTTCCTACAGCTTCTCAGGTCGCCTGGTCACTGGTCAAGGGGTCTCAGGGTCTCAGGGGCCAACCTGCTGCCTGGGAGACAGCCCTGGGGATGGGTCACCTCTTCCCTCTGGGCTGGGCCTCAGCTTGCTCATCTGTGTAATGGAACATTGCTCTCAGGCAGTTAGAAGAAGCTAACAATTTCTGTCAAAGTCTTGAGTTTTCCCTGAAAAATGCGCGTTCATTTTGCCTTGTACTCCTGTCATCAACTCATGTTTGTTTTGGTACAAAAATAATGTGTTGGGGAGCTTATCTGTTAATTTACTTAGCATCTTTCTCCCAAATCATCAAGCAAAATGGGAGCTGCAGGAATAAGTGTCATTTTTAAATCCCCCAGCCCCACCAAGGAGGCAGTGGTTAATAGTTCTCCATGGATTCAGGAAGCAGATGGCCTGGATTTGAATCCTGGCTCACCACTTAACCTCCGGGCCTCCCAGGACAAGATATTTCTCAGCTCTGAGCCTCCGTTTACTCATTGGTAAGATGGGAGACTGACCTCTCTTATGGGGCTGTCATGTGGATGAAAAGAGAGTTTCATCAAGCTAAAACAGTGCCTGGTCCAGAGGCAGCTTTCAGCGGCTGTTAGCCAGCATCATGCCAGGACACCGATGTACATGCTCACCTTGATTTGAAAATCTGGAAAGCAGTTTCTAAGTGTCTCCTTCGTGCTATGATTCTAGGATATGTTCAGGCTGTGGGATGCCCACGTCTGCTCAAGGACAAAGTCCCCCGGTCACCCAATCCAGGCCGGTAGCCCTTTGATGTGTAAGAAATTCATCCTGAGCTTTCTGTAGCACAGAGACGTGCTTCCAGCTGCCCCAACATTCTTTCTGCTCCTTGAAGATGCCAAGCAAGAGGCAGCTCCTGGGGGTTTGTCCTTTCTGTGCCCTCTTCCGGAACACCTTCTCTGGATTGGTTTGGTGGTCGGCCCTTCCGTGGTTGTACACACACACCTGCTCAGGGCTCAGTGGTGTCTGACTCCTTGTGACCCCGCCATGGACCATAGCCCACCAGGCTCCTCGGTCCATGGGATTTTCCAGGCAAGAATACTGGAGTGGGTTGCCATTCCTGTCTCCAGGGGATCTTCCCCACCCAGGGATCTAACCTGGGCCTCCTGCATTGCAGGCAGATTCTTTATCATCTGAGCCACCAGGGAAGCCCAAATATTCTCCCTCCAAAGCGGCTTTCCCTGATCACCTTGCCCCACACCCCTCGGTCACTCTGTCTGCCGTTCTATTTCATTTTCTTCACTCCATTTATCACCAGCTGGACCCATCTGACGCATGTAGTTACTAGCTTCTTGCCAGTTTCCCCATCAGCTCCGTGAGGACAGGAGTCTGTTGTCTTGTTTGCTATAAGATGCCCTGTGCCAGAACATACTTGGCGTGAATAAATGGAAGGATGTGAGAGGTGTGATTCAACAGTGTAAAAACGTGTGAAGTCAAGACGGGAGAAAAGGTCACCCAGCTCGACTTCTTTGTTATCTATTTCTTGGATTCAGGGAAGAGCATGTCTTAATTTCGTAATGAGGAAAAAAAGAAGTGCTAAGCCTTATGAAGACACAGCTTGGCTGCAAGTCTGTTCAAGATCACTCTAGGTTTGGCTGAGGCTCATTTAACTTCTGCTCCTGTGGTTCTCCTTGGAATTTAAAGACAAACTGCAATTGCCCCCTTAGGAGAAAGTTCTGCAGGAGTCAGCAACCAGCCGCTACCTTCCATTTCTGCTTTGTTTGTTTCTTGGCCTTGAGTTCATTCAAGATATTTTATTTTGACTGTTCATTCAGGGACATTTTTCCTTTTCTGGAAGTTTCCTGGTACACATTCAGGAAGGAGGGTAGATAATAGTGGTGGTGATGGTGATGGTGGTGGTGCTGGTGATGATGGTGCTGGTGGTGGTGGTGATGGTGGTGGTGGTGATGGTGGTGATGGTGATGGTGGTGATGGTGGTGGTGATGGTGGTGATGGTGATGGTGGTGGTTGTGGTGGTGGTGATGGTGGTGATTGTGATGGTGATGGTGGTGATGGTGGTGGTGATGGTGGTGATGGTGGTGGTGGTGGTGGTGATGGTGGTGGTGGTGGTGGTGGTGATGGTGGTGATGGTTGTGATGGTGATGGTGGTGATGGTGGTGATGGTGGTGGTGGTGATGGTGGTGATGGTGATGGTGGTGATGGTGATGGTGATGGTGGTGGTGGTGGTGATGGTGATGGTGGTGGTGATGATGGTGGTGATGGTGATGGTGGTGATGGTGATGGTGGTGATGGTGATGGTGGTGGTGGTGGTGATGATGATGGTGGTGGTGGTGGTGATGGTGGTGGTGATGGTGGTGATGGTGGTGGTGATGGTGATGGTGGTGGTGGTGGTGATGGTGATGGTGGTGATGATGGTGGTGATGGTGGTGATGATGATGGTGGTGGTGATGGTGGTGGTGATGGTGGTGATGGTGGTGGTGGTGATGGTGGTGGTGGTGGTGATGGTGGTGGTGATGGTGGTGGTGATGGTGGTGGTGGTGGTGATGGTGGTGATGGTGGTGGTGATGGTGGTGGTGATGGTGGTGGTGGTGGTGGTGGTGATGGTGGTGATGGTGGTGGTGGTGATGGTGGTGGTGGTGATGGTGGTGATGGTGGTGGTGGTGATGGTGGTGGTGGTGGTGATGGTGATGGTGATGGTGATGGTGATGGTGGTGGTGATGGTGGTGGTGGTGGTGGTGGTGATGGTGGTGATGGTGGTGGTGGTGGTGATGGTGGTGGTGATGGTGGTGGTGGTGATGGTGGTGGTGGTGGTGGTGGTGATGGTGGTGGTGGTGATGGTGGTGATGGTGGTGGTGGTGGTGATGGTGGTGGTGATGGTGATGGTGGTGGTGGTGGTGATGGTGGTGGTGATGGTGATGGTGGTGATGGTGGTGGTGGTGATGGTGGTGGTGGTGGTGGTGGTGATGGTGGTGGTGGTGGTGGTGGTGGTGATGGTGATGGTGGTGGTGGTGGTGGTGGTGGTGGTGGTGGTGGTGATGGTGATGGTGGTGGTGGTGGTGATGGTGGTGGTGGTGATGGTGGTGGTGGTGGTGGTGGTGGTGGTGGTGGTGGTGGTGGTGATGGTGGTGGTGATGGTGGTGATGGTGGTGGTGATGATGGTGGTGATGGTGGTGGTGGTGATGGTGGTGGTGGTGATGGTGGTGATGGTGGTGGTGATGGTGGTGGTGGTGGTGGTGGTGATGGTGATGGTGGTGGTGGTGGTGGTGGTGATGGTGGTGATGGTGGTGGTGGTGATGGTGGTGATGGTGGTGGTGGTGATGGTGGTGGTGGTGATGGTGGTGATGGTGGTGGTGATGGTGGTGGTGGTGGTGGTGGTGATGGTGATGGTGGTGGTGGTGGTGGTGGTGATGGTGGTGATGGTGGTGATGGTGATGGTGATGATGGTGGTGATGGTGGTGATGGTGATGGTGGTGGTGGTGATGGTGGTGATGGTGGTGGTGGTGATGGTGGTGGTGGTGGTGATGGTGATGGTGATGGTGATGGTGATGGTCATGGTGATGGTGGTGGTGGTGGTGGTGGTGGTGGTGATGGTGGTGGTGGTGATGGTGATGGTGGTGGTGGTGGTGATGGTGGTGGTGGTGATGGTGGTGGTGATGGTGGTGGTGATGGTGGTGATGGTGGTGGTGATGGTGATGGTGGTGGTGGTGGTGATGGTGGTGGTGATGGTGGTGATGGTGGTGGTGATGGTGATGGTGGTGATGGTGGTGGTGGTGGTGGTGGTGGTGGTGGTGGTGGTGATGGTGGTGGTGATGGTGGTGATGGTGATGGTGGTGGTGGTGGTGATGGTGGTGATGGTGGTGATGGTGGTCGTGGTGGTGGTGGACCTCTGCCATCAGACCAGAGTGTCCCAGGAAGGGGTTGTGTCTCTTCCATCAGACTGCAATGTGCCTCCTGCTCTGGGAGCAGCCCCTTCTTTCTTTCCCTCCCTCTTCCATCTTCCTTTTCCTTCTCTTCCTTTCCCCCATCCTCCTTTAGGTAGCCTTTCCCCTCTGTGCTGGGTGAAGCCCAGCCCTGGCACGTGTAGGAGGGCAGGGTGGTGACCCCTGGCTGTCCTCACCCCCGCTCCTCCTCGCGGCCCCCCCGCCTTCCGAGCATGGGAGGAGCCTCACTTGCCCTTGACCAGCACGGCCCCAGGAGACACCTCCCTCGGGGCTCCTGGCCCTTGCCTTAGCATTCCGTCTGCTGGGGCTCTTGGCAAGGCTGAGTCTGCCCCAGCCAGCCCCAGTTACCAGCAGTCTTCACAGGAAGAGGAAAGACTTTGGCGTTCTCTGCTCAAAACATAGTTGTTTGTCCTTCAGAGAAACCCCCTCTGAGGGCCGAGGGCTCCTTCAAGGGAAGCTGGCAGGACTTCCTGGGAAGTGACATCAGAACCAGGTAACATTCACGCCTTAATAACCAGGCTGATGATCCACAGCCAACGCCTGTCAAGTGATTTCTTTGTGCCAGGCTGGCACTAAGTGCTTCCATGTCTGCCCTCCACTCGTCTGGCAATCAGGTCATGCTCTTCAACCGCTTGGACCGATTTCCCGTCAAACTCCGAATACGAGGTTCATCGTCTCGGTCCTGCACTTTCTCCCCACCCTCCTTCTGCTGCTTGTCTGCCCTGGTTCTCAGCAGGCACATTCCCACCTCGGGGCCTTCGCAGGTGTTTTTCTGGCTGCAGAGATTGCACTTCTCCAAGATACTGCCTCCAAGATATGATTTCCCTGGTGGCTCAGATGGCAAAGTGTCTGCCTGCAATGCGGGTAGGTCCAGGTTCAATCCCTGGGTTGGGAAGATCCCCTGGAGAAGGAACTGGCAACCCACTCCAGTACTCTTGCCTGGAAAATCCCATGGATCGAGGAGCCTGGTGGGCTACAGTCCATGGGGTCACAAAGAGTCGTCGGACACGACTGAGCAACTTCATTTTCTTTCAAGATACCGCCTCGCTCGTTCCCCACCTCCACTAGGACTTTACTAAACTGTCATTTTCCCAGGGAAGACTTTTATGACCAAACTATTTAAAATATCTACTTTGCCCTCCTCCTGTTTTATTTTCATTGTCTCCATAAGACCTTCTAAACACTGTGCTTATTTATTCTTACGTCTTGTCTGTCACCCTCTGCAGGATGGCAGTTGCAGGAGAGTTTTGTTGGATTTGTTCTCAGCTGTGAATGCAGGGCTAGATTCAAGCCTAGCACATAGTAGGATCTCAATAAACAATTGCTGAATAAACATTAAATAATCTGTTTCGCAGATTAGAAGATTAAATGACCAGCCCATGATTATGGATCCAAGGTCTATTTAGCACTTACTGTGTGCTAGGTCTAGGGCACAGAGATGGCTCCTTGCCTTTGGGAAGTTTCCTGAATGGTGGTGGAGACACATCAGCAGATGTGTATAACACAATAGGTTGTGTGTAGAGCAGGAGACAGGCATGGTGCTTTGTGGGAACATATAACCTAGTCTGGAAAATCAGGAAAGGCTTCCTGGAGGAGGTGACACCTTAGCTGGGTCTCAGGAGACGAGTAGGAGTCTGTTAAGTTGGGGGAGGGGTGGCTGAGGAGGAAGGTGTTACCCAAGCTACATAAAGTAACAGGACATGCAGTTCCTTTCCTAAAGGAGAATGTGGCACTTTTGCTTGCCTGGAAATTGTTCAGTCTGGCTGGGGTGGGGAGGAGAGTGCCTGGAAAGTAGGGAACTGGGGGTGGTGAGATAAATAAGGTTGAAAGGTCAGGAGTGAGAGAGTGGGGAGCAGATAGATCACCCTAGACTCAAGGGCCATAGTAAGGAATCTGGGTGTCATCCCCAGGGCGTGGGAAGCCAGTGGTGAGGGATGAGCCTGTCAGGTTTGGAATCTAGACTGAGCTACCTGGAGACTGTGGAGAGGTCAGACCAGACTAGGGATGGTGGGAGGTGGGCAGATGGGCCAAGAAGGAGGAATTTGGGTGAGTGAGGCCAAGTCTGAACCAAGGGGGGACAGGGACCCAGGCTGTTGGCATGGTTCTTCAGTTGCTAAGTGTGTCTGACCCTTTGTGACCCTATGGACTGCAGCACGCCAGGCTTCCCTGTCCTTCATTAAGGGGCCCAGGAAATGGGGACAAACTTCAGAACCAGGAAGGAGGAGCACTGTGCCCAGGAAGGCCACGTCCTTGTAACTTTATAGCTGTAGTGCCTTTGAATTGAAGTGTAGCTGATTTACAGTGTTTTGTTAGTTTCAGGTGATTAAAAGTGATTCAGTTATACATATATATTCAGTTGTGTACGTGTTAAGTCGCTTCAGTCACATCTGACTCTCTACGGCCTCATGGACTGTAGCCCGCCAGGCTCCTCTATCCATGGGATTCTCCAGGCAAGAGTATTGGAGTGGGTTGCCACTTCCTTCTCCAGGGATTTTCCCGACCCAGGGATAGAACCAGTATCTCGTCTCCTGCGTGGCAAGCAGGTTCTTTACCACTAGCGCCACCTGGTTAGCCCCATATATTCAGTTTATATATAATTTTTCTCAGATTATTTTTCATTATAGGTTATCACAGATGTTGAATATTGTTTCCTGTGTTATATCATAAATCTTTGTTGCTATCTGTTTTGTATACACCAGTGTGTATCTTTTAACTCCATACTCCTAATTTATCCTTCCCCTTCTCTCTTTCCCCTTTGGTAAACATAAATTTGTTTCTATGTCTGTGAATCTCTCAAGAGGTGAATGGTTAAGGAAGGTGCGGTACATACATGCAAAGGAATATTAGTCAGCCATGAAAAAGGATGAAATGATGCCATTTGCAGCAACACAGACGGACCTAGAACTTATTGCATTGAGTGAAGCAAAAGCCAGACAGACAAAGACAAATATCATATGATACACAACTTACATGTGGGATCCAAAAAATAATACAGACGAATCTATTCACAAAAGAGAAACAGACTTACAGCTGCAGCTTAGTTTTGATCCAAGGCAGATATTTCCAACTTGCCGGCCCTCATGGCCCAGAAGATTCTAGCTTCAGTGACTCCTGGGTGACTCTGAAAATCAGCCTCACTTCCTTTAGAGGATGATATTAAGGTTGTCCAAAGGCATGAGATGTAGGTTCCTAGGGAGCCTCCCAAAATACAGGCCGAGATACCCCAGGCACTGCCAACATCGCTATGACACGCGATGTGACCTGAAGTTAGAGACCCTGGTGCTGGTCTGAGTCCAGGTTTCTATCTCTGACTCTGAACCCCTGCTTCCTGGGTGTAATCTGGACCCTTTATTCATGGTGCTAGCATGGGGATCAAATGAGATGACATGTAAAGCTCTTGGCACTATGCCTGGCACATAGTAAGTGATTAATAAATGATCACTTTAATCTCTCCTTTCAGCTATTATTATGGCCATGATTAGTATTGTTTGGGGGAGGATATTTACTTCTGGGGGGCTTCTCTGATGGCTCAAGCGGTAAAGAATCCACTTGCAATGCAAGAGACATAAGAGATGCGGGTTCAATCCCTGGGTCGGGAAGATGCCCTGGAGAAGGAAATGGCAGTCCACTCCAGTATTCTTGCCTGGAGAATCTCATGGACAGAGGAGCCTGGTGGGCTACAGTCCACGGGGTCGCAAAGAGTCAGACACAACTGAATACTGGATGGATGGATTTACTTAAATTTTTTTTATAATGGAGAATTTTGAATTTTCACAGAAATGGGTTCTAAGGAAGCCTCACCTACCCAAACCCAGCCCTTCTAACCACCAGGCCCTGACCAGTCCTGCCCCACCTACATCCCCATCCACTCCCCTTCACCTCATCCCTTATTCATTTAAAGCAAACCTCAATCATCACATCATCTACCCATAAATATTTCACCGCTCACTCTATTAATAATCTACAAGGTGACTGCTCGGAGAGGAACAGCTCTGTTCGGGAAGCTCTCGCGGCTGATCAGCTCCTCTGGTACAGGCTTATGCAGGGCTCCTTCAGTACCAGGAAAAACACAGTCCTTGACCTCCAGGAGCGCTCTCTGGGAGGCTGTGGGCGGCAACAGGGAAGAGAGGCAAACAGTTCTTAATACACCATAGACCCTGTGATCTCCATATATATAAAGGGGAACTTGTATTCTGGAATTAGGATGGAGGGAGGTGGTAAATTTCAGAGAAGCTTTGTATGTTTGCTTTTAAAAACAACAACAAACAAGCACCCGCGTGTAGGGTGTGGTGGGCAGTGAGAGACGCCTGAGGTGTGAGGTCAAGGAGGCACGGGCTGAATTCCGGCCGTAGCCCAGCCACTGCTCGTGGTGCGGCGTGGAGGAAGGCCCTTCGTCTCCGGACCTCAGTTCAGTTCAGTTCGGTTCAGTTCAGTCGCTCAGTCGTGTCCGACTCTTTACGACCCCATGAACCACAGCACACCAGGCCTCCCTGTCCATCACCAACTCCCAGACCTTACTCAAATTCAGATCCATAGAGTCAGTGATGCCATCCAACCATCTCCTCCTCTGTCGTCCCCTTCTTCTCCCGCCTTCAATCTTTTCCAGCATCAGGGTCTTTTCCAAGGAGTCAGTTCTTCGCATCAGGTGACCTCAGCTTCCTCCCCTGTCAAATACTTGCCCCTGGGAAGGGCTGAGGAACTCTGTCTCATTGCATGATGCTGGAGAATCAGTTGGTATTCACAGCCAAGCTGCTGCCCGTGACTTTAGGTGGAGCTGCTGACCTGGCAAATTAAGTTGTAACTGAATGGGAAAGGAAAATGTGTCTTTTGCGGCCAATTACACAATAGATGGTTTGGGACATGGTTTGCTTAATGAAATCCATAACCGATGGTGGATCTATCGCTGTGTATGATGCCACTCTAATTGGAGCTGGTCATCAATGTCAGGTGTGTGTCGGGGGGAGATCACTAGAATATTCTCTTCCCCGGAGGCCTGGGGGAGCACCCAGGGCCTGCTGCCTCACACCCCCACATCCCAGCTGTGTCTCTGAGGACAAGTCCCTGGGCTTCCCTGAGCCTCGGTTTCCCTGGATGATTCCTGCCTAGCTTCTTTTTTAAACACTTATTTTATATTATTTTAAATATGTTCACTTATTTTTTTTCAGCTGTTCGGTATCTCCATTGCCACACACGGGCTTTCTCTAGTTTAGGAGAGCAAGGGCAGGCCGCTCTCTGGCTGTGGTGCGTGGGTTCCTCACTGTGGCGGCTTCTCTTGTTGCGGAGCACGGGCTATTCCCCACAGCATGTGGAGTCTCCCCGGACAAGGGATTGAACTCACGGCCCCTGGGCGGGCAGCTTCTTAACCCCTGGACCACCAGGGAAGTCCCCTGCTCAGCTTCTTCACATGGCCATGTAGGCTGCCCCCAGGCGACCCCCAGAGAGCTCTGAGGGTGCTCCTAACTCATTAATTAGTCCAACAGGGGTTTACTGGCTGCCCATTGTGGGCTAAGCATTGGGTACCACGACGAGGAATAAGACAGATGGAGCTCTTGACCTACCAGAGCCCTCAGTCCAGGGAGCCAGGCAGACGTATTTTGAATTAATTCATGGGAAGGAAGGTCTTGGAGAAGTTGCAAGGCAGGGCCATTTATCTGAGTCTGGAGGTGAGACCCCCATCCCTACCAAGGATAAGTGGCAGTGAGCCTCTGAAGCTGGAGGTGAGGAGGCAGGAAAGGAGGATTATCCTGTGCAAAGGCCCTGAGGCGGGAGACAGCCTGGCTGAAGGGGACTCCGTGTGTGGCCAGCAAGTGGGAGGTGACTTGGGATGGAAGCCCAGGGGCGTGGGTGCAGACAGACCTCAGCAGGGCCTCAGAAGCCACAGGCTCAGGGAGCCTCTGACACGGGAAGGAGCCGGCTGGCCCTTGGTTTCCATAACAGCCCTCCGACTGCTCAGTGGGGGAGGGGCCCAGGGAGAGCGAGAGGGGGTCTTTGCGGTGTCGGAGAGACGAGGACGGTGGCTCGGCCGGGGTGGGGACTGTCGTGATGAGCAGGTGACTCCGGCACGCTTCTGCAGGCAGAGATGGCAGCTGAAGCGGTGAGGGGGGCACGCCGAGGGCCTGGGGGCATCGAGCACGACTCCCGGCCTCTGGACAGAGCTCTGGGTGGTGGGAGAAGCCATCCTTGAGATGAGGCGCCTCTAGGGGTCAGGAGAAGATGGAGAGCTCTGGGGCTGACCAGCCAGTTCGAGGTGCCTGGAGACGTCCGGGCAGGACTGGGAGGCGGGTGGAACACCTGCATGTGTGGCTCGGAAGCGATGGGGCAGAGATGAAATGCATCCTCAGTCAGCAAGTGGTGGCAAAAGCCACGTGGTGGATGAAATCACCGAAAGGGAAAGGATAGAGGGGTCAGAGAAGACATTCCAGACCCAGTCCTGAGGACCCCTCCTTAGGGGCTGGATGGAGGTGGTGGGGGGAGATGGAGCGAGGAAGGCAGGGGCAAGCAGAAGATTTAGTGTCCCAGAACCCCAGCAGAGACCACCTCCAGGGGAGAGAGCGCAACCTGGGCTGGCAACGTGGGAACCATTCGGACTTCGTCTGGGCTGCTTGTCTGAAACGTGGAGATGGAAGACAGAAGAGTGAGGTGAGGAGAGGCAGAGAGAGGGGACATGGAGGTCCAGGAAGGTGTTTGTTGTGTGAGAGAAAGCGGAGCACTTCAGGCAGGAGGAGGAGGGGACGACAGAGGATGGGATGGTTGGATGGCATCCCTGACGCGATGGACGTGAGTTTGAGCAGGCTCTGGGAGTTGGTGATGGACAGGGAGGCCCGGCGTGCTGCAGTCCATGGGGTCACAAAGGGTTGGACACGACTGAGTGACTGAACAACAACAGATGGGAAGGGTCCAGGAATGGGAGAGACCGCAGATGCAGGAGAGGCAGGGTGCAGGGCAGGGTTCCCGTGGGGACCCAGGGTCCAGGCTCAGAGACTGGTCTGCAGTGGGGGTGTGAGTGCAGTGGGGAAGCTTCCTCTTCGGACAGGAGGGGTTAGGGGAGGGGAAATGGTGTGAGACTAGAGAGTGTGAGTCTGATGGTCTCTGTGTTCTTTGAGACATAGGAAGCAAGGCCCCCAGCCGAGAGCCAGTGGGCATGGGGGTTGAGCCAAAGACGGAGGAGAGAAAATACAAAAAGGTCTTAGGGGAGGAGAAGATACTCTGCAGATGAAATAAGGCTCAGTCTTTATGAGTAGCTGATGTCCGGAGGCTCAGCGCTGTCATCGTGACCTGCTCGTCCCTCAAAGGCCACCTAGGCCTCTTCCTGCAGCAGCTGTGCCTTGGCTTTCAGATTTTTCCTTAAGCAGCAAGCAGTTTCTTCAAATGATCCCTGGCACAGAGCCTCCACGTGTGTGTACAGACCAAAGTAGGGCTGTTCTGACGGTGAAAGCGGCCTGCTGGGCATCGCCCTTCTTCCCGAGCCTGCAGCCTCTCTGTGAGGTCTGGGGCTCCTCTGGACCCAGGGTGGAGCCTACTGGTGTAGGAGCCAGATTCTAGTCCCCTCTGTGCCTCGTGCCAGGCAGAGCTCTGGGCCTTGACGTCCTTGTCTGTAAAATGGGGATAATCTTACCAAAGTGGAGACAGAAGACAGGACCAGGTGACCTATGTGTGTGTGTGTGTGTGTATGAGTGTGTGTGTGTGTGTGAGTATGTGGGTGTTTGTGTGTGTGTGTGTATGAGTGTGTGTGTGTGTGTGTGTGAGTATGTGGGTGTTTGAGTGTGTGTGTCTGTATGAGTGTGTAGGTGTTATCCCCCTCTCAAAATCCCGTGATTTTATGAGCTTGCAGAGTATCGCGCTTTGATTCTCTATTTGGTGGTCATGCATCAGCTATCTGAGGTTATTTCAGAACTGGGATTTAACTCTGGTCTGACTCTAAGGCCTCTGCCACCTGAATGAGACCAAGTGTTTTACCTTCCACCCAGGTGCAGTGGCCAGTGGAGCTGGATGCCAGACCTGTTTACTGGGACAGACGGACGGGAAAGGGCACACAGAGTGAATTTGCCCAGGGGGCTCCTTGCAGTAACAGAGGCAGGTCTGGTAGACAATGTCTGCCCGGCAATGTCTGGGTGGCCTCTTCCTTCCGTGGAGGTTGAGTGAGAACAGGGATATTATGAGAACCTGTCTCCTGAATTTGCCACAGTGTGGATTTGTCTACCTGTCTCCACCCGGGCTTGCCCTGAGATGACTGCCTCTTGGAGACATGGAACATGGGCTTTGGGGTCTGACAGACTTTGGTTCAAGTCCCATCTTGGCCTTTTACCAGCCGGGTAACCTTCTATGGACGTTAGTTCCCCATCTGTAGAATGGTGGCAAAAAGATCGTTAAGTGCCCAGCTGGTGCCTGGCACACGGCAGGAAGCCTGTAAAGGTGGTCCTCTGGCTTCTGGCCTCTCTTCCAGCCCCAAACCACGGGCATCACTGCCCCTTCAGGCCTGAGTGGGTGTCCTCCAGAGTCTTATTTGCTGAGAAGACTCTTCCGCTTTGTGGTTTCTTTGCTGTTTCAGGGTTTGGATTCTGAGTTTTTATTTATTTACGGCCCGGGTCTCGCTGGTGCTCGCGGGCTTTCTGGAGTCGCGGGCGCAGGGGCTGCTCTCTGTATGCGGTTCCTTCTCATTGTAGCGGCTTCTCTCGCCGCAGAGCAGGGCTCAGGGTACTCGGGCCTCAGTAGCGTTGGTGCACGGGCTTGGTTGCTCTGAGGCTTGTGGAAGCATCCCGGGTCAGGGGTCCAAGCTGCGTCCCCGCCCTGGCAGGTGGGCTCCCAGCCCCTGGACCAGCAGGGAGTCCCGCATGTGAACTTTGGGTGGAGGGGCAGGGCACCCAGGGGGCACCAGCACAGACCTCAGATACACAGAGCTGCCCTTGAACCCTGGTTCTTCCACCGATTCACTCGGTGACCTTGGACAGGCCACCTCACCCCTCTGGGCTTCAATTTCCTCACCTTTAAATGGAAAGAATCACACCATGACCTTGTGAGGACTCGATGCATGTTTGGAAAACAAAAGATGCCTTTACACCCTTTGAAGACAGCTGTAGCCACGGCTGGTGTGGAATTTGTTTGGGGGAGTATCAGTCTCTACACTGAAACCTTCATCTCTATGGAGCCTGCAGCCCAAGGGCCAAGCTCAAGAATTCTGCGTCTGGGACTCCCCTGGTGGTCCAGAGGTTAAGAACCAGCCTTGTGAAGTAAGGGAGGTGGGTTAGATCCCTCAAGACCACAGACTCAGGTGTTCCTCCTGGGCTCTGGGCTGCGAAGGGTAAAGATTCGAGTTGTTTAGCAGAGCTCCTGAGTGAGTTTTGGATACTAAAGGCAGCCTGAGGGAACTCTAGAAAGGGCCAGGACGAGATGTGAGCAGGTAGCTCCTCAGGCTGGGGGGTGGGGGGAGGAGGTGGGGCGGGGAGGGCGGAGGGAGTGATGACCGGAGGGTGGAGAGAGCCAGCAGAGAGCCTCCGTCCCTGGGAGGGATCCTCAAAAGAGCTGCCTTGTTTTCCATTTTAAGACGGTGCAGTTTTCCTGCATTATCGCTCCCCCAAGCCTTCAGCAAACCTCGGATACACATGCGTGTCTTGTCCCCGAGGAACCTGGGAAGAACCAAGGCAGAGGACTTGCTGTGTCCCACAGTTTGGGCTGGCACAGGAGAGGGAGGCGTGAAGGATCCCTGGGAGGAAATCAGAATGAGAGCAAGGCTTCCCCAGCACCGGGACTGTCCGTGCCTGGAGCCACTGTGTTAAATAAGAAAGGGCAGGTAGATCCATGAAGCTGGAAGGTTTGGTTGCACCATTCACTTACCCCCGGACATTGATTGAGCACCGGGTGCCTAGCCCACACTCTGCCAGGGATGCAGATGAGCAAAACATAGGAGGCAGGTGCCCAGGTGGGTAACCCGGGCCCCACATGTGAGGCGTACACAGTGCTTGGCACCCCGGATGTGCTGTGAGTTTGTCTTTTTAGGAGGGCGGGGTCCGTCTTGTGAGGAGTGGTGGCTGCGGGGTGTTCATTCCGCTGGACAAACGTGGTGACCGGGCAGGCCCTGGGGGGCCAGGGCCTCCCTGCTAATTGCAGCCGTGTTTCTCCAGCTGGGGGTATCGGCTGTGATGCAATTAACACCGAGAGCTGGACCGGAGCTGTCACGTCTCCGGCAGGCTCGCCTCGTCCCACTTATGAAGGCGGCGTGACTCTGGACTCTACACCTTTCTTTTCCAATAAAAACACCTGGAAAGTGCATGGCACTTTCCTTCTCACCACACACACAACTTGACAGATTTTCAGATCAGATTCACTCTCACTGCCTACTCCCCCGAGAGCTGAGGACGGAGGTGGCTGCAGCATTCAGGAAAAATAGAGCGGGACGCAGCCAAGACAGCGGACTGCTTGGGGCTGCTGGGTAGGGCTGTTCCTTGAATTCCTCCTCTGGGTAGTCCAGCCTCTGAGCCAGCTCCCCAGAGGGAGAAGCCCTGAGTTTAGACCCCAGCTCCACTCCTTACCGGTGTGTGGTCATAGCCGAGACACATACTTGTCTGAGCCCCAACAGCCCTGATGGCCAGCTGCCCCCAACGCACACTTTCCATGGAAGGTGCGAGGATGAACGGGATGCTGCTGGGGGATGATCAGTGTGCTGCCTAGCCCCAAGTATGTCCTGTTAGGAGTGACCCTAATAGGCAAGTCCCCAAATATTTCCAGCTCCTCCTTCTGGGCACATGCAGGAAGGTATATCCGGTCCTTTGGGGGTGGGCGGAGATGTGGATTGCATCTTACTAATGAGCTGGGAGGGCTTCTCTGGTAGCTCGTCTGGTGAAGAATCTGCCTGCAATGCGGGGACCTTGGTTGACTCCTGGATCAGAAAGATCCTCTGGAGAAGGGATAGACTACCCACTCCAGCACTCTTGGGCTTCCTGGTGGCTCAGATGATAAAGAATCCCCCTGCCATGTGGGACTTCGAGGTTCGATCCCTGGGTCGGGAAGATCCCCTGGAGGAGGGCTGGCAGCCCACTCCAGTCTTCTTGCTGGAGAATCCCATGGACAGAGGAGCCTGGCGGGCTACAGTCCACGGGGTCACAAAGAGTTGGACATGGCTGAGTGACTAAGTACAGCAATGAGCTGGGAAGTGACCGGGTGTCACGATTGCCCCTCTGAGACCCTCTAGGGACTTTTTCTGCCTTCACCGTGAAGACTGGCTGCTGGGGCCTGGGTTCTCAAGAAGGACGGGGGACGCAGAGCACCTGCCACGGACAAGTCAGTGAAGTAAGAAGTAAGTGCTGTGGCTTGCATCCACCGATATCTTGGAATTGGTTGTTTTCGCAGCAAGCATCAGTTTGCAGACTGATGCAGAGAATTCCATACTACTTCTGGACCTCAGTTTCCTTACCTGGAAGATGACAGGTTGGATGAGACGGTCCATCTCCTCCAGGTTCCCTTCATCCCAAAGAGGGATCAGGAGGATTCTGTACGTATCCCCCTCAGGGGCCCCTGCCTCATTCTCCTCCCTGCTCCCCACAAGCCAATAGGTCCCGTCCTTCCTCCAGCTGGGCAGAGCTCAGGGGATAGGGTGAGCTGGTGATGGCTGGGGGTTGTTCTCCAGGCATTTCAAGCTCAGCAGACCCTGAACAGAATTCCTCCCCGCCACTGACTCCTGCTTCTGGCTTCCCTACCTCAGTGGGGGCCCCGGGATCCATCCAGTTGCACAGAATAGAACCCTGGATGCCAACGTGGGCTCCTCCATTTGCCATCTCCCAAATCCTTTCCTTCCCACCCCTCGGCATCTCTCAAAACCGTCCCCTCCGCCCATCTTACCTCCTGCAACAGCTGCCTGCTGTGTTCTCCCCGCCAGTCGTGCCGAAGCCCCTCCCTCCCACCCTCACACTGCCGCCGGCTGCGAGCCATCACACTCTCCTGTGCTGGAGATACACCCGGCAACGTGTGAGTCCTCCCCAAACTGCCCGTGTCATCCCCTTTCCCCAGAACCTTCTTTATCCCACGGCTGCCCGAAAAATCCTTATTCCTCCTCCAAAACTCGCCTCAAATGCCGCTTCCCTCGGAAAGACTTCTCTATGTCCCCAGGACCCCCGAGTGCTGTGTTCACGCCTCTGTTACAAAACTTAAAACTAGGGGTCCACCTGAGCGGTTCCTTCCAGGCTGCGAGCTCCTGGATGGGGGAACTATGTCACTGTATTTTCTCTAGATGTTCCCAGCACAGCCCGGGCACACAGTCAGCGCTCAGCACACGTTTCTCTAGCTCGCCCACCTGCTCGCTCACCCGCTCTAGTCCCCAGCAGTGTTCTGGGCATCGGGAATCCGGTAGGAAGTGTGATGCTTGCTTTCTACAAGAGGGAGGATTCCACAGAAGCACATAATAGAGCAAACACAGATGATTTTAGATGGAAGCAAGGGCTGAGAAGGCCATTCAACCAGGGGTGTAGGAAGGGAGCTGCTCTAATTAGACTGTCAGGAAAGATCTCTTTAAAGAGGTAGCATTTGAGGGACTTCCCTGGTGATCTGTGATTAGATAAGGTAAGATAGATTAGATAAGACTCCGTGACTCCAATGCAGGGAGTTCAACCCCTGGTTGGGGGACTAAGATCTCAAATGCCGCAGGGCATGGCCAAAAACAAACAAACAAACAACAACAACAACAAAACAAACCAAAAAAGAGAGGTAGTATTTGAATTGGGACGAGAATGAGAAAAGGGTCCTTCTTGTGGACACCTGAAGGGAAAGGTGTCCCAGCCAGTGGGAACAGTATGTGCGAAGACCCCGAGGACAGAAGACCTCAGTGCTTACTGAACAGATGGATGGATGGATGGATAAAGGATGCCCACTCTCTCTTCTGTTCCCTCTTGGGGTCTGGACGCTGAACTGCCTAGGTGGCAGAGCCACTTGTCTCTACTTTCCAAGATGATAGCTATTTGTTCAAAGCAGGTGCTGGAACCTGCCCCCAGGTCTTTATAATCACAGGTCAGGAACTGAAGCACTTGTTCTTGGAAGCCCCTCATGGACAGTGCCGGAGTGTGTTGGCGACCTGGGCTACTGGTCCCCCAAGAAGACACACTTTGTCCAGCTGGCCAGCATCTCCTTGAGCCACGGTTCTCTGGACGCTGCGGGCACCTAGAACAAGTATCTCTGCTGCTGATTCCCTGAGCTTTCTCGTTCAGATTCACTGCAGCTGGAAGGGATGCGCTTGTCCAGACCACATGCTGATGAGGCCCTGGCCTCTTCCCTTCCCCTCCGCCCCCATCACTGTCTTCCATTTCTGCAGCTCTCCGGAGGAGCTGGCACCTTTAATTTGACGTTTCAGCCTTCCCGGCTGATCCCCACCGTGTACACACACATATGTGTCTCATCCCAGTGAGAGTCTCTAGTGAGGCTGTGCCAATTAGTAAGTCGGAGGGCAACTGTGGGGCTCGCAGTGCTCAGCCAGCAGCCGGGCAACCACACTCTCGCCATTGGCACCGGGGGAGGCCAAACCACGGTGCCCGATGGTGAGGCTGGGACCGGATGTCCTCGGGCCACCCCTTCCTGCTCCCGAGCCAGCAATCCATCTGGGACCAGTGACTTGCCCTGGGGAGGGTGGCCTGGAGCTGCTACGGTCAGGCTGGTGTCTCTGCAGCAGAAGTTCATGGCTGCCGGGGGACAGTGTGAAGGCTGGGCTCTCACGGCTCGGGTGCTGTGTGTGCGCCGGCTGTCCCGTGGTGGCAAAGGATGCTGACGTCTCACTGCCGAGGTGCCACGCGGTGTTCTGGGCCACAGGCTTCCTGCATGGGGCTACCTGGAGGGGCCTCCCTGCAAACCCTGGAAGACATAGCTTGTTTCCAAGCTGGGGGTTTTCTAGTCATGTGATGGTGCAATGTTTAACAACCAGCTTTTAGGGAAAAAAAGGATAAATTCTGATTTGTAGCATTTGCCAATTTCCACTGTGTAAAGACTCAGGAAAGCCATTCTTAAGCTGCTACGAAACTGGGGAGAGAGATCCATAAGCCTGTCTCAGGATCAGGTGTAGATCACCCCGGCACAGCCCTGGGCCTCTCCCTGGACTTCTGGCAATCCGGAGCCACCCCTGCCCCCTCTCCTACATCAGCCTTGCACGTGTGTCTCAGGGAAGGCAGATTTTTGCACCCTGTGCCCCAGGGAGCCTTGTGTTGGGGGCTTAGCCAGAGGTGGTCTCATAGTTGGCCTCAGGTACTGGCGGCAGCTGGAGAAGTGGGAGGCAGATGGTCCCAGGCATGATACCCTTTTCTCAAAGGTGGCAGACCCTCTTTGAGAATGTGAAAATAACTGGGCATTTAATCAGGGAAGGGAAAAGGCACCTAAGCGGGGCCATTTGCCACAGTTGTGGGGATTCCTGGCCCTCTCAGCAGCCAGAGGACTCTGTCAGGGTCTCAGGGGCTGGAGTGGGGAGGGGCTAGGAGGTGAGAGTCTCACCTGAGGTCAGGATGGTTGATTAGGGTCTCTGAACAACATTTCAGATTTCAGAGCACTCTCCTCTCCATCACCGGCTGAAAACTATGTGGCCCATCCTTGGGGACCGTGTGATCCTGGCCATCATTCCCCAGATGAGGAAATGGGGGCCCAGAGAGGAAAGATACCCCCCAAGACCTTCTGTCGGTGACACCACGGCCACCACCTTTTGACCCCTCCTACAGGCCAGGTTTTTTTGGTATTATTATTATTAGTCACAGATGTTTACTGAACACTTACTATGTGTCAGTCAGTTTTAGACACCTAAGTGCGTCAGGGAGGGCTTCCCAGGTGGTGCTGGTGGTTTAGAACCCACCAGCCAATGTAGGAGATGCGAGAGATGGGGGTTCAATCCCTGGGCTGGGAAGATGCCCTGGAGGAGGGCATGGCAGCCCACTCCAGTCTTCTTTCCTGAAGAATCCCATGGGCAGAGGAGCCTGGGGGGCTACAGTCCACAGGCCTGCAAAGAATCAGAAGAGACTTGGTACGCACGTACATCAATGAACAAAATGAAGGTGCCCGTCTTCTTGGGACTTGCATCCTAGTCAAAGGAGACAAATAATTTGCTCAGTGGTTCTGCTGGAGAAGTTTCAGATGCCTCATGTAGAAATTCAAGACCTCTCCTTAAAGTGGGGCTCCGGGATCTAACATGGCCTCTGCTGGTCTTTTGAGATTTGTGCCATCTGAACTCTGAAGTCTATTCTGTGCTAGGTGTTTTCATAAATATTTCTCCTCTTTCCAACTCTGCAAAGCTGATGCATTCGTTTTCTGCAGCTGCTGTAACAAATGACCACAACTTTGTGGTTTAAATAACAGAAGCTCATCGTCTCACAGTTTTGGAGGCTAAATCAGTATCACAGGGATGAAATCAAGGTGTCACCAGGGCTACACTCCCTCCAGACATTTTGGGAGAGAATCTCTTTCAGTGCTGCAGCCATCAGGCTGCAGGCTTTCTTTAGCTTGTGGTCACATCACTCTAGTCTTTGAGACCAGCATCTCTGTGCCTGGTGGCTCAGCTGGTAAAGAATCCGCCTGCAATGTGGGAGACCTGGGTTCCATTCCTGGGTTGGGAAGACCCCCTGGAGAAGAAAATGGCAACCCACTCCAGCATATTAAAAAGCAGAGACATTACTTTGCCGACAAAGATCCATCTAGTCAAAGCTATGGTTTTTCCAGTGGTCATGTATGGATGTGAGAGTTGGACTATAAAGAGAGCTGAGCACCGAAGAATTGATGCTTTTGAATTGTGGTGTTGGAGAAGACTCTTTTTTTTTTTTTTTAAGGGTGATGCAAAAATAGTTTATTAGGACATTGTTTATGTAAAGTTAGATAATATTTACAGTAGAAATGATCAGCTACATCCATGGGAATCTAGCATGTCACACAAAGGAATAAATATTTTGACAAAGTAACACTTCAGTTGTAGCGAACACTTGATCAGAAATTTTGTTTTTAAAAAAGAGCTGAGAAGACTCTTGAGAGTCCCTTGGACTGCAAGGAGATCCAACCAGTCCATCCTAAAGGAGATCAGTCCTGGGTGTTCATTGGAAGGACTGATGCTGAAGCTGAAATTCCAATACTTTAACCACCTGATGTGAAGAACTGATTCATTAGAAAAGACCCTGATGCTGGGAAAGATTGAAGGTGGGAGGAGAAGGGGACGACAGAGGATGAGATGGTTGGATGGCATCACCGATTGGACGGACATGAGTTTGAGCAAGCTCCAGGAGTTGGTGATGGACAGGGAGGCCTGGCGTGCTGCAGTCCATGGGGTCCCAAAGAATTGGACATGACTGAGTGACTTTCACTTTCTCTGCTCCATCTGCATATCACCGTGTCCTCTGTGTGTCCCATCTCCACCTGCCTCATTCTGTCCTCATCACAAGGACACCTGTGATCACATACAGGGCCCACCCAGATAGTCCAGGGTAATCTCCCCATCTCAACATCCTTCACTGAATCACATCTGAATCAGACTGTTTCTGCTTTGCTATATAAGGCAGCATTCACAAGCTCCAGGACTGGGGTGTGGATAAATTTTAGAGGGTGCTTTTCAATTAAGTAATTGGCTTTTGACGGTGCCGGGTCTTCTCTGCGGGCGGCCTCTCTGGTCGCCGTGAGTGGGGCTGGTCTGTGTCTGTGGTGCGGGGCTTCTCACTGCAGTATTTTCCTTTGTGCGGAGCTCCGGCTCAAGGGCGTGTGGACTCAGTGGTTGCGGCTTCTGCGCTCTAGGGCACAGGCTCGGTAGGTGTGGCTCCGCAGCATGTGGGCTTTTCCTGGACCAGGGAGGGAAGCCGTGTCTCCTGCGATGGCAGGTGGATTCTTTATCACTGGGCCGCCAGGGAAGCCCTAGAGGGTGCCTTTCTCAGCCTAGCATAGCAGGACATCACGTCCCCTTTTCTAGATGAGGTTAACTCCCGTCCAGTGACTCGCAGTGAGGAGGTGGCATGCCAGGGATTCAAACCCTGATCTTCACGTGCTTTCCACCACCGAGCGCCACGCTCCATTGCAAAGTGCATGATCTACAGACGAACAGAACGGAGTTCTGTGAGCTGATGTGACTGGTCCAAGGTCACGGGTTACTGCGGGCTTTCCGCGCCCTGAGTCCTCTCCCAGGGGGACAAATTAGGATCTGTCCATTCCATCCTCAGCCAAGCCTGCGTGCTCTGAGCTGGCACGGGGCCTCCACTTGCCGTCAGAGAATGCGCTGACAGAGGGGGTGGCTGAGATCTCCCTTCTGTTTCTGCATTTACCAGCTTTTAGCTTTCAAACGGAGTCAGCCTGCAGGCTAATTTTCTGCAGCTTCCAGTAGTTCAGCTCCATTTATTGTGCCTGACACTGTGAAAGCTTTCTCTATTGATTCTGGGATGTATTAACTTCCCCACCCCCCGTTTCCCCCCCAACCCCAGTTCTCCAGCAGTTTTTGGCCCAGCAATTAGGCGTTGGTGGCGACAAGGTGGGGTGCTGCCACTGCGTTTCAATTACCGTCACAGTAAATACAACTTGCTCTCCATCCCCGGAGTCCCCGCCACACTCGGAAAGAGGAGAAGACTGCTTAAATGACTCCTCTCTCCTGCTCGCCACTCTGCCCCTTGAGCTGATCAATAAGCAGATCACCTCGTGGGGCTCCCCCGAGGCCACCCAACTTCGCTAATTGGCTCTGGGAGATGGCGGGCTGGTAGGGAGTGTGTGTGTGAGTGTGGGTGTCTGTGTGTGTGTGTCTGGGGGGAGGTTGGGGAGCTCCTGGTTTCTCCACCCCTCTCCTAGGTCCTTAGGAATGGGAGCGCCCCCTTTGGCAAGGATTGGAGGGAGAGGGCCTCTGGCTTCAGGTGAAGGCCTTTGAGTTGCGGGTTTGTGATTCGTCCAGGTTCAGTCTGTCAGGAAGGAGCAGGACACAGAGAGACGTTTCCGAGGAGCGACTGAGCGCACACACAGGTGTGAAATCAGACCAACACAAGCTCGGATCCAGCTTTTCCACTAACTCGCTGCGTAGCCGTGGGTGAGCTCCTTGGCCTCTCCAAGCCTTGGTGTCCTTTCTGTAAATGAGTACAACGTCCCCAGTCCTCGAAGGCTGGGGCAAGGGCTGAGTGAAGTGACAGGGGTGATACGGTCCCCCAGTGAGGGCCAGCTGCAGCCGCGTCCTCAGGGCAGCTGAGCTGCTGGGCGGATGGGGTGAGGTCTGGAAGCCAGGCAGGCCAGAGCTTGGCTCCTGGACCTGCCCCCTCGGTTTTTGTTTTTGAATATTTATTTATCTGGCTGCCTTGGGTCTCAGGTGCAGCACATGGAATCTTCACTGCGTCATGTGGGACGGTGCATGGACTCTCTGGTTGGGGTCAGTGGGCTGAGTTGCCCTTGGCATGTGTGACCTTAGTTCCCTAACCGGGGATGGAACCCACATCTGCACTGAAAGGCAGATTCATAGTTACTACTGGACCAACAGGGAAGTCCCTGAAACTGCCTCTGTGTAGTGATATGACCTCAAGCAAGTCACTCTCTGTGCCTCTGTTTCCTCTTTGATGAAATGGGGGAAATATTGCTTGCTGTATTTGGTCAACTAGAGTGTACCCTGAAACCTCAGGATGTGACTTTATTTGGAAATGATGTCTTTACAGATGTAATCGAGTTCAGAGGCGGTCACACTGTATTGGGTGGGCCCTGAGTCTTTGTAAGAATGCTGTGTGAAGACCCACACAGGGAAGAAGGCTCTGTGACCAAGGAGATAAAGATTGAGAGGATACGGCCACAAGCCAAGGACTGCCAGCCACCACCAGAAGTCAGGAGGAAGCTGCCGCTTGTCATGGGGAGCCCCCAAGCTGGTGTAGCCGCAGTTCCCCCAAGGTGGAACTTTCCCATATCCACATAGCCGGCTCCTGGCTCCCTGAGACAGTGGTGGGGCTTGTCCTTCTTCCTCTCCAGGGGCCCCAGGCAGTGAAGTGGGCTTTACTGGGGCAGGATCGTGAGAAGTGGCTGAGACATGTGTGAGGTTGCATCAGCCCCCAGGGAGTTCGAAAGCTGGGCTGAGGAGGGTGGCCTTTATCTTGGGGGCTCAGAGAGGTTTTGCTTCAGAAGAGGCATGATCCTGAGACAGTCTGCCGTTAGAGGTGGATCAACCTGGTGGGTGAGCTGGAGACGGCTTGGAGGGTGTTTGTTCAGGCTGACATTGCAAAGTACCCCAGACCAGGGAGCTGAAACAGCAGAAACTGATTTCCTCCCAGAAGCCCAAGGTGCCAGCCGGGCTGGCTTCCTCTGAGGCCTCTCTCCGTGGCTTGCAGGTGGCCGCCGTCCCCCTCAGTCCCCACACTGCTTCCCCTCAGTATCTGTCTGCGTCCTAATCTCCTCTTCGTATAAGGACACCAGTTAGGCTGGAATGGGGCTCAGTGGGATGACCTCGTGTCTGTGTGAGTGCTGAGTCACTTCAGTCGCGTCCCACGCTGTGTGACCCCGTGGACTGAAGCCCGCCAGGCTCCTCTGACCATGGGACTCTCCAGGCAAGAATGCTGGGGTGGCTTGCCATGCCCTCCTCCAGGGGATCTTCCCAACCCAGGGATCGAACCTGCGTCTCTTACGTCTCCTGCTTTGGCAGGCGGGTTCTTGACCACTAGCGCCACGTGGGAAGCCCTGGAATAACCTCATTTCAGCCAAATTCCTGCTTTAAAGATCCTGTCTCTAACTGCAGTCACATTCTGAGCTGCTGGGGTTGGGACATCAACGTATGAATGGGGGCGGGAGGAACAATCCAGCCCATAGCAGGGGGGATGAGGCTGGAGGCCAGGAGGCCGTTAAGAGGCTGGGGCACAGTTCCCCCTGAGAGATGCCAGGCCTGAGGGAGGGCCCCAAGGGGGAGGGTGAAAGAGAGGGTGAAGGCAAGCCGCCCCAGTTCCTTCCCCACCTCTAAGCGCTGTTACATGCCCTGTCCCACGGGACTCAGAGAAGAGCCTTTCCAATTGCAGGGGCCACCACGTACTGGGCCTCACAGAGGGCTAGGTGCTGTGCTGGGACCCTGACCTGCGTGACCCTCAAATCCAGTGGGGGAGGAGCTACTATCACGTTCATTTTACAGCGAGGAAACTGAGGCACAGAGAGGTTAGGCAGTCTGCCCAAGGTCACACAGCTGGGGCCGTCGCAGAGAAGGCTTTACCCTCATGCCTGTGTCTTAGCCACGCCCCACGCTTTTATTGAAGGGTACTGATTTTTAGCATATCCTAAGTGAGTGAAAGTTGCTCAATCATGTCTGACTCTTTGCGATCCCATGGACTATACAGTCCATGGAATTCTCCAGGCCAGAATACTGGAGTGGGTAGTCTTTCCCTTCTCCAGGGGATCTTCCCAACCCAGGGATTGAACCCAGGTCTCCCACACTGCAGGCGGATTCTTTACCAGCTGAGCCGTCAGGGAATATCCTAGTCTGGCTATTATTATTGTTGTTGTTGTTATTGTTATTTGTTTCCCATAAGAGCCTGAAGACTCAGCACACAGCCTGGCACATGCGCGTGTGGAATAAGTGTTTGCTGAGCACAGAAAGAAAGATGAGGGGACATCCCCGGGGGTCCAGGGGTTAAGAATCCCCTTGCAATGCAGGGGACATGAGTTTGCTCCCGGGTCAGGGAACAAAGGTCCTGCAAACCGCAGAGCAGCTGAGCCCACGAGCCTCAGGCCCGAGCCGTCGTGACACGACCAGGGAGCCCCGGTGCCTGACGAAGATCTGATGCGGCCGAAGAGCTAAGTATGTAAAAAATAAAGGTAGGGAGCCGCACTCTTTCTTAGGATATTTATTTTATTAACTTGTTTGGCTGTGCTGGGTCTGGGCGGCAGCTCACAGGCTCTTTAGCTCTGGCGTGTGAGATCTAGCTCCCTGACCAGGGATCGAGCCCGGGCCCCCTTCATCGGGAGCGTGGAGACGTAGCCACTGGGCCACCGGGACGTCCCTGCTCTCTTGTTTTAATGAAGAGCAAGCCGAGACGCTGGAAGGCCAGGGGGCTTGACCTCGGCTGACCTTGCGGAGGCAGGGCCTGGTGTGGACCTCGCTGCCCCAGCTCGGGGCCCAGGCCTCCACCTGGCCCTCGGTGGTGGGGAACAGACGGAGGGGAGGTGACTTAACCGAGGTGGCAGTCTGGGGTGCGGCTCTCCCCAGGTCCCCTGGTTAGGGAGGTGGCAGGGTGCGCTGCAGGCTGCGGCGTCAGCCCCCGTGGGAGGCCACCGTAACCTCTCATCCCCACTTCCTCCTGAAGGCGAAGGCCTCTCCCACAGGCCTGGGGCCTCCTGAGGGTGCCTCCCACGGCACGTTCCCCAGTGTGACTCTCTCCACGGGGACGGGGTCAGCAGGACTGATACTGCTGAACGTGCCTTGGCGTCCCGGGGACAGGGAACTGGCAGGTGCCCTAGAAAGGGGCTGAAGCCTTGAGGGTCCAAGGCTCTTGTCTTTTTCCTCCCTAAGAGGGCACTCGTGGCTCGGAACTGCCTTTCAGCATCCTGGAGGTTTGGTCTGGGTGCCGCAATCCCGTCCGGCAGCGGTCAGACCAGGAGGGCGTGCAGCTCCCTGGCTCATCACGCTGCATCTCCCCAGTTCCTGCTGCCATGTGAAGCATCTTCCAATTTCTGCGCCTTGATACCTAGAAACTGCATGCCCTGGGGGGAGTCACGTGGCCTCGCTGAGGCTCAGGTTTCTCTTCTGCCATGGAAGGATCCTAATAGCTTATCTCTCATAGCTCTGCTGTTTGGATAGAAGAACTATAATCCGAGATCAGTACAGTGTGGTGTCGGGAGCTCCCCAATGGTCCGGCGATGAATACTCTGCACTTCCACATGCCATGCAGCGCAGCCAAAGACAAAGAAAGCAACAAAAGTGAACAAAAACCTCATAGTGCGGTGGACAGCACGGGGCATGCACCTGGTAAGTGTGAGCCAGGTGGACGATGAGGAAGGTGACGAAGGAGACGGGAAAGGAGGAGAAGCGTTTACTGCTGTGTCTGGCACATGGTAGCTCGGTTATCATTATCATTGTTACTCTTCTTTTAAAACAGCCTTAAGGCATGCGAGCCTGGCGTGAAGCCTAGCATGTAGTGGCTGCTCATTAAATATTTAATACCTAAGAAGTAAGCAGGAAGGAAATTGCACCCTCGTTTTGATGAGGAGCAAAACGAGATGGGGAGTCTTGACCAGGCTGCACGGCATCGTAGCAGGGGGTGGAGGGGGTTAAGGAGAAGGGCGTAAGGCTCCTTGGAGAAGCATTTTTAAAAGCAGAGACCCTGGAAAAAGGAAGAAGGCAATCGAGTCAGGAGGAGAGCTGGCCCCTCGGCTTGGCCAGGCCAGGTCTCTGCACCCCTGCTCCTGGAGCAGCATGAAGGAGGAGATGCTGATGAGCGTCAGGCCCCCTGGGCGGGCCAGGCATCCGAGGGCTCCAGCTGAGTGCTCTCAGGGCGGCTGGGCCCTGGGCTCTGAGTCCTTCCAGGCCGTCCACTTGGGGCATCATCCCAGCTCTGCTGGAGTTATCAGGGGGACTAGATAGCAGTAGGTCTCCACACTCAAAGCAAAATAATGAGACCTCCCAGGGGCTGTTCAGGAAAACAAAACACAGAGCAAAACATAATTCTGGGAATATTAGGCCAGTATATCAAAGTGCAGCAGTGGGAGGCCAATGGCTGGCACAGGGAGGCCAACGTGGCTCACGTTCCCCCAGGAGAAGCCAGGGATCCGGGCCTGGTGCAGCAGGGCTCCGCGCGGGGAGGTGCTGGCCTGTGAGGGCTGTTGTACCCAGCTGGGGGGTCTCTGGGTCCAGAGACTCCACTCACCCTGGGACCGATGTGAGGAAAGGCAGAGGAAGAGCATGAAGCCGGCATGTGCTCTCAGCACCCACTGGGCTCTGAGCCGAAGAAGGATGCTTAGACTGTAGCTTCGTGTTGGCCCCAGATGCAGCGGCGGGAAGCTCACAGTCCTGCTGTGGGTGGGGGGACCCCACCCAGATGCAGAGCCCAGGAGGTGGAGGGAGGAAATGGAGACCTCATCCCACTTCTGCACCCCCCGTCCTCAAAGCCTCCCTTGAGGACTCCCCCATCCTCTCCTGCATTACAAGCTCTGGGGGGTGGGACACCCCCTCCAATGACAGTGACCAACCATCCTGGGATAACCGGACTCGGGGAGGCTCCCGGGACAACTTTAAGTTTCTGTGTGTTTTTGGCTGCTTTGCCCGTTATGTGGGATCTTTGTTCCCCCACCAGGGATTGAACCCCACACCACCTCCATTGGAAGCACTGAGTCTTGACCACTGGACTGCCAGGGAAGTCCTCCAGGACAATTCTGATGGTCAAACAGTCTGGGGAAACTGGTTTGGGGGCTGGCCAGGGAGGGCCTCACCCAATTCACCAGAACACACCTCTTGACCCCCATGACTGCTTCAGATTAGAATTCTTTGTTTCAGTGGTCAGTTTTGCTTTTAGACTGTGGGCTTTTGGAGCAGCTTATTCATGCTATGGTTTTTCCAGTAGTCATGTATGGATGTGAGAGTTGGACCATAAAGAAAGCTGAGCACAGAAGAATTGATGCTTTTGAACTGTGGTGTTGGAGAAGACTCTTGAGAGTCCCTTGGACTGCAGGGAGATCCAACCAGTCCATCCTAAAGGAGATCAGTCCTGGGTGTTCATTGGAAGGACTGATGCTGAAGCTGAAACTCTAATACTTTCTTTGGACACCTGATGTGAAGGACTGACTCATTGGAAAAGATCCTGATGCTGGGAAAGATTGAAGGCGGGAGGAGAAGGGGACGACAGAGGATGAGGTGGTTGGATGGCATCACCGACTCGATGGACATGGGTCTGGGTAAACTCCAGGAGTTTGTGATGGACAGGGAGGCCTGGCGTGCTGCAATCATGTGGTCGCAAAGAGTCAGACACGACTGAGCGCCTGAACTGAGCTGATTCATGACAGCGCAGGACCAGGCACAGAGCACTTGAGGCTGATGAATTATCTCCCACCTGCCTGACCCACCGGAAATGAACTGCTGAGTGAGGGAGGGACTGAATGAGTCAGGAGACGAAGCTCCTTCTAGCTCCTGAGTATCTCAGAGCAAAGAGTTTCTCGTCTTTTGTTTGCTGATGTTTCCTTCCCCTTCTCTCTCCCCACTTCTGGGGGCAGTCAGACTCATCCTCTGCTGGTGGGGCCTGTCTTGCTGTGGGTCTCGGTCACCTCTGGCTTCTTGTTGTTCAGTTGCTAGTTCCTGATGCCCTGGGGGTTTTCTGCTCACAGCCTTTTGGGATGGGGTCCACGTGCCCTTCAAGGCCCGAGTGGCCCTGGGGGTCTCAGAGCATCGAGTGAGGGGGCCAGGCCTGGGCTCTAGCAGGAGTCTTTGTCTGGCCCCTGAGTGTAGCCCATTTCTGGATCCCAGATGTCAGAGCTGGACAGGCCTTCAGAGGTCATCTTGCTCAACCGCCCATTCTGCAGATGGGGAAACTGAGGCACAGGGTGGACTCAGGGCCACCAGAGGCTCCAGCCTCCAAGCCCCTTCTCTCTCCCCACTTCTGGGGGCAGTCAGACTCATCCTCTGCTGGTGGGGCCTGTCTTGCTGTGGGTCTCGGTCATCTCTGGCTTCTTGTTGTTCAGTTGCTAGGTCATGTCCAACTCTCTGTGACCCCAGGGACTGCAGCATAACACACTTCCCTGTCCTCCACTATGTCGAGGAGTTTGCTCAAACTCATGTCCATCGAGTCAGTGACGCCATCCAACCATCTCATCCTCTGTCGCCCCCTTCTCCTCCTGCCCTCAATCTTTCCCAGCATCAGGGTCTTTTCCAATGAGTCGGCTCTTCACATCAGGTGGCCAAAGTATTGGAGCTTCAGCATCAGTCCTTCCAATGAATATTCAGGACTGATTTCCTTTAGGATGGACAGGTTGGATCTCCTTGCAGTCCACGGGACTCTCAAGAGTCTTCTTCAGCACCATAATTCAAAAGCATCAATTCTTCGGCTCTCAGCCTTTTTTATGGTCCAACTCTCACATCCCCTAGAATTGCTGGACCTGCTCTCTGCCCTCTCCCACGTCTGTCTGCCTCTGTCCTCCACTGACATGACCCTTCTCCACACCCCAGAAGTCCTCTGCAGCTTGGTGGGTCCCCCAACATTAAGTCCTCTTTCCAGGGAGCTGGGGGCAGCTCAGAGTCACCCAAGTTTCTCCCAGATCAGTCACGGTGGCTGTCTCTGTCCGTCCCTCCTTCTGGGGTGATTCACTGTCACCTGGTCTGTGCAGACCCTAGAGGTACTGAGCTAAACTCCCAGTCAGGTGAGACAGGTGACCACGTAGACAAATTCTGACACACCAGGGTGAAGAGGCGGGTCTGGGCCGGGGTCGGGCACACCTGGGTGCTGTGAGCTCCAAGCAGGGACGTCCCAGCCTGCCCGACCCCCGCAGCGGTCGGCCTCTCCTCAGAGCCCAGGCAGGGTGCTCTCTGCTGAGTGACCACTGGGCGTTGGCCCCCTGACTCTCTCAGTGAAACGCCCTCCTTGAGGGTGGCCACAGTGACACGAGCATTTATTGAGCACTTACTGTGAGCGGGCAGCGCCTGCTCCCCGCCCAGTCTCAGGCAAAGCTGTGACTCTGTGAGACGGAGCGATTGATATCGTTTCATAAACAAGAAAGCCGAGGTTTGTGGAGGAGATACTGTGCCCTCCTGGAGTTGTTCACCTTCCCAGTGGCTGGGCTGGGCTGGGCTGGGAGCCAGGTGTGAGGACCCACAGCTGCCAAAGCTGCTTCCCCAGGGCTCCGCCTGTTGGTCAAGTGCCCAGATGAACCCACCTTCCCCGGGCACCCCAAAGTGAAGCGACTGCTCAGAGTGCCGTAAGGCTCCTCTCAGCTCTCTCCTCCGCGTCTGTGTTCCGCTGTCTCACGCGCGTGTCCCGCTGTCTCACACGCGTGTCCCGCCGTCTCCTCCGCGTCTGTGTTCCGCTGTCTCACGCACGTGTTCCGCCCTCTCCTCCGCGTCTGTCTCCCGCCGCCACGCGCGCGTTCCGCTGGTGAGCTCCAGGCTCTCTCGGTGTGGGTGTGACCTGCACAGCGGCACCCTCTCCACCCTCAGGAGGCTCTGGCTACGCTGAGATGGGCCTGAGGGTCCCATCTGCACTCCCCTAACACACAGCTGTCCATTGTGGCGGGTGATATGGCTCAAACACTTTTAATTGACATCATTGCCAACTTCCTGCGGTTGACATTGTCGTCCATTTACCAGAAACAGCAGCAGTTAAACGGAAGGGGTTTTGAAATCAAGATGCCCTTAGTTACTGAAATAGGTAAGATTGCATTTAGATGCAAGAGACAGAAAACCCAACAAACAGGAGTTTATTTTCCCCAACGACTGTAAAGTCCAGAATTCAGCAGTCCAGGTGCAGCTCAGGAAAGTCATTGAGAGTGCAGCCCCATTCGGTCTTTACAGTTGGCCATCCTGGGCCGTGACTTTCATCTTCCTGTTTACAAGGTGGCTGCTGCCCCCGCAGACGTTGCGTCCACCTCCTAGGCGGGAAGGCATAGGAGGAAGGGGAGCAGTGTTTATCAGGAAAGGATAAACATTCTCATCAATTCCCAGCACTTCTCTTTGCATCTTGCGGCTATAATTATGTCTCATGTCCACTTTGGGTTGCAAAGGAGGCTGGAGAATAAACTGTCCTGATTAATCGAAGAAGAAAGAAAAGCAGGGATATCGGATGGACAGCTTGAAGTGTCCTCTCTCACTTACATAGAAGAATTTAAAAGTGCAACTGTCAACTTAACATCTGGCCTGGAGTTCCCTTAGGGAAAAAAACAACTTTTGTTTTGGAGGATCGTTTGACAATCTTCCAAGGGTGGAAGATAAAGCTCAGAGAGCATGAAGTGTCTGGAAGCGGCAGATAGCTAAACTAGCAGTCCATGATTTGCATGGGAACCTTGGAGGCATGGGAATTTGGGAACAGGAGACCAGGGGTAGGGAGTGGGAAATCGGCAGACTGAAGCTGAAGAAGAACGCTGTCCGGGGGACGACCAAATATGATTTAAGAACAGACATTTCTAGCACCCAAACTTAAGTCCTTTGACATCCCGTGATTTGAAAACCCCTGCCTCCAGACGTCCTCAGACCTTCAGTAAAGTCTGTGTGTGTGTGTGCTAAGTCACCTCAGTCATGTTTGACTCTGTGCAACCCTGTGGACTGTAGCCCACTAGGCTCCTCTGTCCATGGGATTCTCCAGGCAAGAACACTGGCGTGGGCTGCTGTGTCCTTCTCCAGGGGATCTTCCCAGTCCACGGATGGAACCCAGGTCTCTTACATCTCCTGTACTGGCAGATGGGTTCTTTACCACTAGCTCCCCCTGGGAAGCCCTCAGTAAAGTCTGACCCATACACAAAAGCCCTGTTATTTGGAGGATATCAGGAGAAAAAGATGGCTTTCAGGTCTGGGAAGGAAATAGGGAGGAAAGACGGGGGCCAGATGGAGGGGTTAGAGGAAGCAGGAAGTTGGACCCCAAAGTGAACAGGAATTCTTAGGAAACTGAGGGACATCACGGATTTCTTAGGAACACGTATCAGTTATCTATTGCTGCGTAACAAACAACACCCCCCCCCCACACCCAACTCAGTGCCTTAAAACGACAAAAATCATTTATTTTGAAGCTCTGCTATGCTGGGTACTTTTGCGTCCATGATGGCAGTGACATTTCTCATCGTCAGCAGAAATGGCAACCGTGGGATGGGCAGAGCGTGGGACGGCTATCTGGTTTTTCTCAAGGCGGGTGTCTTTAATTCTTTCTCTCTCTTTTTGCAGAAGGATTACAAAGTCACACTGGATTCCTGGAGCATCAGAGCCTCCCATATCCACACACGAGAACAAAAATGTGTTCTGAAGCCAAATATAAATGCAGTTTTTAATTATCTGCGCCACTGCTCCATCCCATTAGCGTGGGAAACCAGGAGCTGAGTGCACAGTATTTACAATAATAATCCCAGGCACGACAGTTTTGCTTGCGAAACAACTCCTCATCTATTCTTGCATTTGCTGTGCACGAGTGTGCTTTGAGAGGGCTTGGGCTGGTTTGGATGGCCTCTTCATTTTGGGCATGATAAATGGAAACTCAGACAGAGTGGAAGTATTGTTGGAGATGGAGTAGGAGAGAGGCTGCAAAGGCTGGTCCCCTGGGGGCCCTCCTTATTAAAGGAAGAAGCAATCTTTTCCAGTCCAGGACTAGGGGTCAGAGGGAGTGCAGACAGCAATAGACTTGCAACAGCAGATCTGGTCGAATCCCAACTTGACCTCTCGCTAGTTATATGCGTGCGTGCTCCAGGCTGCTCCGTCCATGGGATTCTCTAGGCAAGAATGCTGGAATGGGTTGCCATGCCCTCCTCCAGGGGATCTTCCTGACCCAGAGATCGAACCCATATCTCCTCCATCTTCTGCATTGCAGGTAGATTCTTCACCGCTGAGCCACCAGGGAAGCCCTGCTGGAAGTACAACCTTGAACACGGCTCTTTGCCTCTCTGAGCCTCAGTTTCCCCCATGGCAATATGGGAATAAGACCACGTGTCTTGCAGAGATGCTGGGGGCTTGCCAGGGTGTCTCAAGGGACAGCACACAGCCTGTGTGTGGGATGTGGCGGGGCGGTTACGTTGTCCTCCCTGTCTTTGCTTCTCCTGGTGAGTCCAGCGGGCAGGGTGATGTCCTCTGTGACGTCATCCTCTGCGTGACCCAGGAATGTCCCTCTTCACAAACCTCCTATGGGAGCAGCGGGAAGGGAAGGAAGAGATGAAGAGGCAGGGGCCAGGAGCTTCCTGCAGTGACCCGTCAGCGGGCAGGCTGCACGCCGAGGCGATGGAGCCGGGAGCTTTCAGAGAACTCCCTGCTACAGCTTGCTGGATTTCCCAAGGAGGATGTGCTGGGGAAGAATCCGCTTCTGAGCACGTTTCCCTCCTGGAAGAGGGTAGGAAGGGTGTGCCAGGATCTTCTGTGGCCCCAAGCAAGAGGTGTAGGCAAGCCAGGCCGGGAACTCGCTCAGGTGGCCTGGTTTCCCCTCAGCCACGGGGGGCTGCACAGTCTCATTGCCCCCAGATGACTCAGCCTCCTTGGGCTTTTCACGTGGGGATCAACTTTCTCTGCCAGGAAAGGGTTGGGGGCTGGGGTGGGCTAGCGGTGTGACCTTGGCAAGTTACTTCTCTTCTTAGCCTCAGTTTCATCACTGATGAGCCTGCATTAGGTTCCTGCAACTGCTGCAGTGAGTCACCACAGACCCCATGCCTTAGAGAAGCACGCAGTTATCCTCCCAGTTTTGGAGTCCCAACGCCCGGAGTCGGCGCCAGGGCGCTGAGATCGCGGCATCACTGGGGCTGCACTCCCTCCAGAGGCCCCGGAGGAGACCCCGCCCCTTGCCTCTTGCAGCTCCTGGGGGCTGTGGGTGTTCCTTGACTTGTGGCCGCATCAGTCCAGTCTTCAAGGCCAGCATCTTTGAATCTCTCTCTGCTCCATCCTCATATTACCTGCTCCTCTGTGTATCAAGTCCCCCTCTCCCTGGCTCTTATAAGAATACTCACCATGGCATGGAGGTCCCACCCAGATAATCCAGGATAATCTGCCCATCTCAAAATCCTTAACTTAATCACACCAGTAAAAAACCCTTTTCCAAAGAAGGTAACATAGTCAAAGCTATGGTTTTTCCAGTAGTCATGTACAGATGTGAGAGTTGGACCATAAAGAAAGCTGAGCACTGGAGAATTGATGCTTTTGAACTGTGGTGTTGGAGAAGACTCTTGAGAGTCCCTTGGACTACAAGGAGATCCAGCCAATCCACCCTAAAGGAAATCAGTCCTTGAACATTTATTGGAAGGACTGATGTTGAAGCTGAAGCTCTGATACTTTGGCTACGTGATAGGAAGAACTGACTCATTGGAAAAGACTCTGATGCTGAGAAAGATTGAAGACAGGAGGAGACGGGAACGACAGAGGATGAGATGGTTGGATGGCATCACTGACTTAATGGATGTGAGTTTGAGTAAGCTCCAGGAGTTGGTGATGGACAGGGAGGTCTGGCATGCTGTAGTCCATGGGGTCACAAAGAGTCGGACATGAAAGAGCAACTGAACTGAACTGGAAGGAGGCAACATTTACAGGTTCCAGGGATTAAGATCTGATATCACTGGGAGCCATGATTCAGCCTCCTAGAAGTCTATTAACTATTCACAAAATACTCAACAAATAGTGTCAAAGGCAATAGTGATGACTCTGAAGCCAGTGTGCTGGGCTTCCATCCTCCCAACTGGGATGTAGACCTCAAGAGAGAGGAAGGGACACAATAGCTTGAGTAGGATTTAACTGGTGAGGGAGCTCATGGAACACTCCCTGGAGGAGGTGATATCTAGGATATCAGGAGCTGTCTGTGTAGAATGGTGCACAGGGTGTTCTGGGCAGAATGGACAGCTTGGCCAGGTGAGGGGACAGCCTGGCCAGGTGAGGGGACAGCCTGGCACGGTGAGGGGACAGCCTGGCCAGGTGAGGGGACAGCCTGGCACGGTGAGGGGACAGCCTGGCACGGTGAGGGGACAGCCTGGCACGGTGAGGGGACAGCCTGGCACAGTGGTCCGTGAGTGTGGAGAAGGGCTAGGGCGGGGGTGGGGGGGTTCATAGGGCTGCTGGGAGGCAGTGAGGGGCAAGCTCTGTTCTCGACCCTGAGGACTGTAGGCTGTGTTTTAGGAGCAATGGGAAGCCACTGAGGGATTTTAAATGGGACTGACATGATCTGATGTGATTTGTGTCTTGGCAAGATTGTTCTGTGCGGGGTGAAGGAAAGCTAGAAGAACCAGAGCTGATGTGAGGAGCTGAGACGGAATTTCTTGCAGTGGTCCACACAGGAGGAAGAAGCCAATGGGAAAAATGGAGTAGAGAGATGTGAGGGCTTCAAGAGCTGGTTAGGAGGTAAATTCAGAGCACTTGGTGATGGATTTGTTATGGACATGAGCTTGGGGTAGGGAGATCGTGAACTGAGCAGTTGGGTGGTGTTGCCGTTCCCTGAGACAGGAAGCAGCCAGAGGGTGGGAGGAGAGGATGGAGGAGACTGCGGTGAGGCTCATCTCAAAAACATTGAGTTTGAGTACCCAGCAACTTCTGGAAGTCTGGGCTCCAAGAAGTTGTTGGGGCTGTAGATGCTGACCTCATAGAGGAAGAATTAGGCAAGACAGACCTTGAGTGTGCTGCACAATGCCTGGCATCTAGAAGGGTTTCAAAAGAGGATAGCCGCCTCCTTCTTATTTTAAGAATAAGAACTTCCAGGAGTCCAGAAGAAGGTACCTCACTGGCCAGGGAGGTACCCTGGTGGGCCTTGGGGACCGTTGTCCATCCAAGCTCAGAGATAAGCAGCCCTGCTGACAGGGGTGGGTAACTGGAGGACCACTGGCTGTTGGTGGAGACACAACAAAGCTGGAATTTGCTCAACCCTGAGACCCGGATGCTGGGAAAGACAGAGGGCAGAAGGAGAAGGGGGTGGCAGAGGATGAGATGGATGGCATCACCGACTCAATGGACATGAGTTTGAGCAAACACCAGGAAATATAGTGAAGGATGGGAAAGACTGGCATGCTGCAGTCCACGGGGTTGCAGAGAGTCAGACGTGACTCAGTGACTGAACAATAACAATCTGACTCACGTGTGACTGGATTGAACCTCAAGGGGAAAGAGATGTTCACGGGCTGGGCTCTGAAACACAAGCATCCACTCACCCCCTACTGATTCTGCTCACTCAGCAAGGGTGACCCGGGGCAGGGCTAGCCTGGACCAGTCTTTTCAGGCAGCATCAGAACCTGATATTTGGATGGTCTTTATCCAGTAAGGGCTTTGGGGGCTATGCACAGATCAGATCTGGTTGGGTTTAGGGCTCTCTTCTGCATTCCCCCCAAACCTTGGCCAAATCTAATGTGTGATTAACACATCCCAGGACCGTGGGCAGCTGTTGCTTCTCCTCATCTTCCTCCTCCTCCTCATTCTTCTACCTCTCCCCCCACTCCTCTTTCTTTCTCTTCGTCCTTCCTTGAGCAACTGTTTTGTTTTACCTGCACAAACTCTGGGAATCTGGTTATTGAATATATTTGCCCTTCTTGCTTTGGCTACTAGGAAGCTCGAACTCAGAAAGTGATCCAACTCAAGCAGATTGTAAAAGACATGGCATTTTATAACTTAGCAGCCCCCCTCATTTACTCTTGCTTTTCCTTTATCCAGACTCTACATCTATGTTTCGTTTCTGGTTACATGTATTGAGAAAATTGCCTCAAGCCTTTTTTTTTTTTTTTTTGGCAGAATGAGACTATATATAAAAACAAATCAGCAAAATCAGTGGAACCAACATTTGTGGGTTGATTTTAAAGTAGACTACTTCTGTATTGCACTGGCAGGGAGAAGGAGTTTCTGTTTGGAGGATTTTGTGGTTAATCCTCCTGCAAGAGGAACAACTGTCCCCTAATTTATCTGCTGAACCAGTTTGGATCTTTGTCCAGCACTTAGCAAATCAGCCAGATGTGACTTGAGGGCATACATTTTAAAAAATCCCATAAAGGGCATACATAAGTTGGGCAAATGTGTTGTGGATAACAGACCAGTCAGGGGTCAGAGTGGTGAGTAAGGGGCGATTGGTGGTGAGTGGTGATTCCAGGTGGGGAGTCCTGCCAGGTGGGTTGGGTAGTCTCCCAATTAGCCAGGGGAAGTTCTAGGAGAGGCTGGGGCTAGGGGCAAGGCTGGGGTTGGAATCCCGTTCAGGTCTTTGGGGGTGAGGTCTGTGAGCCCGGATGTCAAGCAGAGAGCTGACCACGCTCTCACACCCGCTGCATGAACAGCACCCACTCTGCTGACTGGCTGTCCCCGGGTGGGCCCTGTTGTTGGCACCTGGCCTTTGCACGTGCTGCCTGCTGCAGAGACCATTCCAGCATGTGTGGAGGCAGTGAGCCCAGATCCTGGCCACACCGCTACTGTCTCTATGATCATGGGCAAGTTCCTCAGCCTTCCTCTGCCCCAGATTCTTCACTGTTCAGTGGAAATGACTGGGGTAACTACCTCATCGAGTTGCTTGTGAATCTCGGGGAATTAACTTGGATGATGTTTGGAAAAGTCCCTGCCACAGTGTTCGCTGCTGTTTTATTTCTCCTGAAGGCTTTTCCTAACTGGTTTCTGTTCTGCCAGCTTTGAGCATCTTCCGGAAGCTCTCCCTGACCACCCCCTGCCCAAGGCTAGGTAAGAGGTTCCCCTCTGGGCTGCTGCAGTCAGTCTTGCAAACATCTGTCTTTGTTGGCTCTTCCTGCATCCTCTCCTGAACCTTGAACGGTTCAGACTGAGGATGAATCTGGTACATCTCTGGGTGCTGGTGCCCAGCCTCACAGCATGGCCTGGGGATGCAGGACGCCAACAACAGTAAAGAAGAAATACAGCCAAGAGCTGAGGGTACCGCTGGCATCCCTGGAGTCCATGCCCTTCTGCCCGCAGCCCCCCGAGGCAGAGTGGAGCGTCTCCCTCATCAGAAAGGCTGCCCCGGGCAAGGGGCTGTGACGATGTTTTTCTGGCTGCTCCTCTTAGTGGGACTATTTCCAAACTCAATTTCATCTGGATATTCCCCAGGTGAGCTAATGGCATCTGCCATATGGAGACCATGAATAGGAAAGAGGCTTCTAGTCCATCCTAGGGAGGCCGCGTGCCATAGAGGTGAGGGCCCAGGCACCAGAGGCAGGGGCCGCTGGGGTCTAGGTTTGTAACCTCCCTGTGCCTCAGTTTCTTCAACTGAAAAATGGAGTTAATAGTAGCACCCATCTCCTAGGATTTCCATGAGGAAAAACGAATCAATATTATAAAGCTCTGGCACAGTGCCAGCCACAAAGTAATCGTTCAATAAATGGCAGGCAGTATTATCATTCTATATATTTTTCGTAATTAAAAAATTTTTTTTGGCTCCACTGCACAGCATGTGGGATCTTAGTTTCCTCACCAGGGATTGAGCTTGTACCCCCTGTGTTGGAAGCTCAAAGTCTTACTCTCTAGACCACCAGGGAAGCCCCCAATCTATAATGACGGCCTTCGGAAGGAATTGAAGCTCTGAATGATGATGACTCCTTTGGTCCTTTCCCCTCCAACAGTGAGAGCCAGTCCATTTGTGTGGAGCCACATGGGGAAGCCACTGACGAAAGCATCCGTTCGCCTCCCCGTCCTTCGTGCCCTCTTGGTGCCATCTTCCGGCCATTATCATCAATTCTCATCCGTTGAACGCCCATGTGTCCTGCGCTTCTTACAAGGTATCTTATCAGGTCTTCACGGCCACTCTGTAAAAACACAAGTGAGGCCTAGAGAGGTGAAGGGACCCGCCCAGGGTCACACAGCTTGGAAATGAGAGGATTCGAAGACCATCTGCTCTGGCTCCAAACCTCTCGTTCTTTTCAGCAGGCCGTGCTGGCTCAACGCCTGCTGCAGAGTGTGATGCATAGCAGGCACTTTGGAGAGAAGAGGCGTGTGTTAAGCAAAGAGATTTACTGTGTCAGACGCTGAGTGTGGAAGGGGAAGAGGATGTGGATCAGTGGTCTTACAGCCCAGTGGGCGTGGATGTGTTGGCCACTCAGATACTCCCAGAGTCCAGCGGGCATTTGTCTCTGAAGGGTGCTGTGGCAGGTCGTCGTGGTTGCCTACCCCAGAGCGATCACTGCCTCCTTCTTTAACAGCAGAGCTTCCCTGCCTGTCTAGTTCTGGCTAATGAGATGGAAGAGGGGGTCTGAAGGGGAGAGAGCTTCCTCCTTGACGAAAGAGGAACACGCCAGAAAAGGTCTCTGCCTCTTGCCTGCTCCCATATGCCACCTTTAATACGGTCCTGGGGCGTCTTACTCCTGAATGAGGCCTGCCATCTTGTGACCCCAAGAGCGAGGCCAAAGAACCACAGCAGTCCCTGTGCCTTGATGGTCAGTGACCCCCTAACCCAGTCCTACCTTGCCTCATCTTGGAGTTCTGAGCAGCTACGTGAGAATGCAGGGAAAAAATACACCTTCATGGGTTTCAGCCACTGTTAGCTGGAGATTCTCTTACTTGCAGCCAAAAGCATTCCCGACAGATACAGAAGCTTCCTGGAAGTGGGAAAAGCAGGGAATCAGACTTAAGAAGACCTGGCTGGACCCTCATCTCTATTATGTAACCAGCAGTTTGGGCTAGTCATTAAGTGATGTACATTTCAGTTTCCTGATACATAAAAGAAGGCTTGCTGTGAGGCTACAGCGAGGCCAACACAGGTGTCCCCTGGCTTGGCGTAGAGGTGCCCTTGGTTGTGTTTGGTCGTGTGACGAGCACCTAATATGGACAGAGGGCCCCTTTGAGTATTGAAAGTGAGGCATAGAAAGGGTTTTAAAATATATTATTTACTTATTTATTTTTGGCTGTGCTGGGCTTTCTCCGGTTGCGGAGAGTGGGGGCTTTTTGTTGCTGTGGCTGCTCTTGTCATGGAGCTTGGGCTCCAGGCACATGGGCTTCAGTCCTTGTGGCACACAGGCTTAGTTGCTCTGAGGCAGGTGAGATCTTCCCAGACCGGGATTCAGACCACTGTCCCCTGCATCGCAAGGCAAACTGCTAACCACTGGACCACCAGGGAAACGCTAAAGGAGCTTCTGAAAAGCAGAAGGACCCGTGAGAACCAGAGGCAGGGCCATCCTCCCGGAGCAGGGCTGGGTCAAGGAGAGTCATTAGTTAAGGGGCTGTGGGTGGCATGGATTCACTGGAGCCCAGAGGAACCAAGGCCTTGGGTGGGAAGACTAGATCAAAATTCCAGGTAGAGGAATTAGGAGAAAGAAATTAAAGGACTTGGAGGACAACCAAGAAGATCAAAGGTAAATAGGAGAAGGCTGGAAGACAGGGAGGGGCAGTGGTTCTCCAAGTGAAGGCCCAGGATAGCAGCAGCGTCTAAGGACTTACTAGGAATGCAGGTTCTCAGGCTCCACCCCCAGACCTGTTGGATCACAGACCCAGAGGGCGGGGGCCCACGCTCTGCTTTCACAGGCCCGCCAGGCGGGTCTGACGCACACTGAAGTTTGAGAGCAGCTGGGGTTGCTTTAAGACTTGGGCTGTGATCAGTAGGTGGGTACCCAAATGCCCCCTTGACAAAGTGCCTCTACTAGGGGGACAGCAAGGTAGATGCAAGGAAGTCACACCAGTTTGAGGAGAGTATTACACTAATTTGTAGATAAGGTCCATATCCCTGTGTTCTCTTTGCTGTGTAAGGAGCTGAGTCCAGGGGTCTGGACTAGAAGTTGAGCCAGTGAATGCTGATCCAGCTTTCTAAGAAAGAACAGAGAGAAAGGAATGTGTGCGTGTGTCCTGCGGAGGTAGCTGGGGAAACCCGCTGACATCCTGCCACAGCTTGAGGCAGCCCCTAATTGGGATTCATTCTTCTCTCTCCACTGCTGGCTCAGCTCAGTGGAGAAGCAGCACGCTGACAGCAGCCGGCCAGCCGGGCCCTGTCCCCGCTCTGGCTGAGGCGTGGGCTGTGTGTGGGACATCGATGCCAGCCGGGCAGCCTGCCCACTGATGAATGAAGCTGTAAGGATCCTTACGTCCCTTTTGGGGGCCAGCTCCCTGCCCTGCGCCTGGCTCTGGAGTTCCGGAATGCCTGGGTCGCTGCTCTGGTGTGGAGGGCTCTCCCGGGAACTCATTAGCAGCTGCGTGCTCAGAAGAGAGAAAGTTCCTAAATGCCAAGTGTTACGATGCCTGGCTCCCAGGTGGGGCGGTCCCATTGGTGGGGTGAGAAGGCAGCTCCATTTAGGCTGCAAACGGCGCCAATTAGCTTCCTTCTCTCTGTCTTCATTCATATTGCATGAGGTGTGGAGGCAGAGGCCCTTCTCTGGTTCCCTGGCCTCTGCTCCTTCCTCCCCTCCCCTCCCCTCCCCTGCGTCCTTCCTCTTCCACGAGGACTGTCTGTGTTCGCTCTGGTCCTGGCTCCCCAACGTCCTGCTCACCTGGCCCAGACTTCCCATCACCGCGGCGGTACCGACCCCAGTGACTGTTATGATGCCTCCTGCAGGCTCCCTGTGTCTCCTGCCCAGGGCTGACTTTCCTATTCGGCACAGTGCCTAGGACTGATTCACAATGCTTCTGGGGGGTCCGTAAAGATGCCTTAATTTCTTTCAAAATTAGAAGGAAAAAAAATTAACTTTTAGGTCAAAGAAAATGTTTTAATATATAATAGTAACTTATTTGGTTTTATACCAACACGGTGGTAAAACAGAGTTTTTAATATTCTTTACGGAGGAAGGGGCCCATGAAGGCAGGAGTGAGAGTCGTCACTGGGCCCCGCTCCCTGCCCCCAGGGCATCTTTTACTTTATGCCAGGCTTTAAAAATACAAGCCTGGGGACTTCCCTGGACTTCCCAGGGGTTAAGACTCTATGCTTCCACTGCAGGGAGCACAGGTTCGATCCCTGGTCAGGGAACTAAGATCCCACAAGCCACGCAGTGTGGCCAGAAAACAGAGAAACAAAATAAAAATCCAGGCCACGTCCCTTTGCTGCTTGTAGTATGGTCTGCAGAATGACCCGAAGTGACCCAGGTGATGGACTCTGGGCTAGCCAGACAGTCAACCCGAGAAGACTGGGTCCCTCCCCCCTCACTCTTCCTAGTGGGGGGTGCACCTTAGCTCAGTTTTCCGTGGGACGAGGGACTTCCTCCTTTTTGGTAGAGGAGTTGAAATCCCTCTGGGCCACTGTGGTCTTCAGGCACTGGGTAGCTGATGAGCCTGGGCAGCTCCTGCCAGTTGCTGGCCTCTCTCTGTGGCTGCTCAATGCCAAGTGGGCTATCGTAGCCCCCACTGATATGGTTTCTCAAGCTGGCACTTTAGGCAGAGAGAGGATCCCCCACCTGGAATGGCATACCCGGCTTAACCCACTGCAAGTGGTATGGAATTGGTTCTGTTTTGGTGAGTGGTGGGCGGAGACCAAAGTGTCCTGCCTTGTAGGACGCTTTTACCCTGAGTCTCTGGTGCCCATGAGGTCAGATCTGTGCCCCTTAGTCTGGCTCACCAGTCCCTCCCGGATCTGGCCCTGGAGACTATTCCTGCTTCTCTCCTCCACCTCCTTGCCTGTTTTGCTGATCAGTTCTGAACATGCAGGCCATTTAGTTTCTGAGCTTTGGCACACACTCTCCTCTCTGCCTGGAGGTCCACGTTCCACCTTTCTTCCTGGTCCGCAGAGCGGAACTCCCACTCACCCATCAAAACCCCGTTAAAGTATCACCTCTTAATGGAAGGTTTTCTGGAGCCTCCTTATCCTTATTTCAAAATATTAGGATATGTAAGAGAAGGAGTTCAGAAAAAATAGCTTACTTTTAGCTTTCCATTCTCCTCTCCTATCTGGAGGATGGAGAGGCAGTAGTATTTATTAGTATTAGAAAGAAAAGATGGAAGGGAGAAATGGAGGGAGGGAAGGGAGGGACTCCCTTCTACCCACATCTCTGAATTCATGAATGTTAATCTTGCCCTACGTGATTCACATCCGTTTGTAAAAGAAGAGAATTTAAAGAAGACTAATAAAGCTGAGGTCCCTTTGTCCCCTCCTAGTCCCAATTCTTCCTCATTCCAGAGGCATCCATGATCAGAACTTGTTTTACAGTCCTTGCTGTTCATGATTTCACATGAACATTTTCGATACGTGTCTGTCGATAAAGCAACAGGCAGTGGCTTTTGTGTGTTTAAGCACGTTGCATGAGTGCTATGTTGTGCTTAACCTTCTGGAGTTTGGTATTTTCACCCAATGCCATGCGCTCTATCTATGCTGAGACTCACGGGCCTAGTTCTTTTGCGGTAATTCCCCATCCCGTGTGTATACCATGTGACGTGTGAAGACGCTCTGCTCCCCCATTGAAAAGCACTGCTGTTTCCTTTTCTCTTCAGTTGCCTTCAACACTGTGCATGGATTTCTAGGTCTGTATACACCCAGCAGTAGAAGTGGTGGGTCATAGAAAAGGTGGATGTTTGACTTTGTTAGATAAAACAACGATGTTTCCCAGGGTGATTTTCCCAGGCATAGTCCCAAGTGCATGAGAGATCCTGCTTGGATGAGGACAGGATTACAATTTTTGGGGCGACGGGGTGGGGGCAGTATAATTTGTATGCACTAAATTCAATTTTACTTTTAAAATTCTATTTCTCAGGTTAGTAGTGAAGTTGCCTATTTAGTATATATTTTTCAGCCCTTTGAGTTTTCTTCTGTATTTTCTATTTGTGCTTCTTTAACATTTTCTTTTATTCAGTTTTTAAAAAAGGAGATTGTTTGCCTTTTGCTTTTTGAATTTTAAGAATATTATGTATTTTGAATACCATTTCTATCCTTTTGCAACCAGCTTCTCTAAATGTGTTGCTGGGTTTCAACTTTTGTTTTGTGTGATTTTAGCATATGGAAATTTGAGTGGTAGAGTCAAATTTAATTTTTTTCATTATAATCTCTATCTTCTGCTATTGGTTTAGGAAATCTTTTCCTGGCTCCATATTGTGAAGATACTCAACTGTACTTCCTCATACTAGCTTAGAGTTTTGTTTTTGATCCATTCAGGCTTCATTTTTAATGTGGTATAGGATAAGGATCCAATTAAAAAGTTCTGTGTAAAGGTACCGATTGTCTGATACCATCTCTGTATAATCCTCCTTTCCTCAATGATGTGTACATGTATAAAGCGGCCTCTGACATAGACTAAGTCCTCATAAATACAGAGCACTGCTTCAGAGCTCAGGTCTGCTCCCCTGGTAGGTTGTCTATTCTGCGTGTCTCTCCCGTAATTTTCACTTCACGTGGCTTTATATTAAGAGTTAGTCCTCATATCTACTTGGGAAAGTTCCATCCCATGTTCTTCATCCTGGCTCTTCTTTGCCCTTAACCATTTCAGATTAATGTTAGGATCAGTTTGTCAAGCTCTGATAAAAGCTCCCCTGGGATTTGGTTTGGAATTGCAATGAATTTATAGATTAATTTTGGGGAGAGCTGACATCTATACAATACGGAATCTTCCCATGCATGAACATGCTATATTTCTCCATTTTTTTCAGGTCTTCTCTTATGTCTTTCAGTAACTTTTTATAATTTTGTCCTTAAAGGTCTCTCTCATCTTTTGTTAGATTTATTCTCAAGTAACTTGTAGTTTTTCTTACCTTTATGACTGGAAACTTTCCTTCCAGTACATTTTCTAGTTGACTGTTGCAGACATATAGGCACACTATTGAATTTTGAATCTAGAAACTTGTGCTGTCTTTCTAGTTCCATTTTTTTTTGTAGATTATTTTGGATTTCCTGTGTAAACAATCATACCATCCACCAAAAATGCTTCCTTCCTTCTTCCCTCTTTCCTTCCCTCTTGCTCCTTATCTAATTTCTCTTGTTTTATTTTCCTAGCTAGGGTCTCTAGCACACTGCTGCCTGAATAGATATGCTGTACTTAGTCGCTCAGTTGTGTCCGACTCTTTGAGACCCCGTGGACTGTAGCCCACCAGGCTCCTCTGTCCATGGGATTCTCCAGGCAAGAACACTGGAGGGAGTGGCCATGCCCTGCTCCAGGGGGTCTTCCGACCCAGGGGTCAAACCCCAGTCTCCTGCATTGCAGGAGGATTTTTAATGTCTGGGCCACCAGAATAGATATAGCAAGCATATTTATTTTATATTTGACTGTCATTATAACATTTTAACAATTTTATCATTACACAGACCATGTTTGCTTATAGAATGTGTGTGTGCTCAGTTGCTAAGTTGTGTATGATTCTTTGTGACCCCATGGACTGCATGTAGCCTGCCAGGCTCCTCTGTCCATGGGATTTTCCAGACAAGAATACTGGACTGGGCCACCGTTTAAAAGTGGACATTTAATTTCCAAATACATGGGATTAAAAAATATGCTTGATATTAATTTCTCATTTAGATGCTTTCTTCTCTGCAATCACCCTCTGTGCTTTTCCAGTCTAACTTTTTTGAGGCCTTCAATGGTTAAGTTGAGGATCTCTCTTGGTCAATGTCACATTGCACTTGAAAATATGTGGGTTATTTTCAAATATCTCTTGATATGGATATTTAACATACTTCCACAGTGATAAAGCCTTTGACTGTGTGGATCACAATAAACTGTGGAAAATTCTGAAAGAGATGGGAATACCAGAACCTGACCTGCCTCATGAGAAACCTGTATGCAGATTAGGAAGCAACAGTTAGAACTGGACATGGAACAACAGGCTGGTTCCAATTGGAAAAAGGAGTACATCAAGGCTGTATATTGTCACCCTGCTTATTTAACTTATATGAAGAGTACATCATGAGAAATGCTGGGCTGGAGGAAGCACCAGCTGGAATCAAGATTGGCGGGAGAAATATCAATAACCTCAGATATGCAGACGACACCACCCTTATGGCAGAAAGTGAAGAAGAACTAAAGAGCCTCTTGATGAAAGTGAAAGAGGAGAGTGAAAAAGTTGGTTTAAAGCTCAACATTCAGAAAACCAAGATCATGGCATCTGGTCCCATCACTTCATGGCAAATAGATGGGGAAACAGTGGACACAGTGGCTGACTTTATTTTTCTGGGCTCCAAAATCACTGCAGACTGTGACTGCAGCCATGAAATTAAAAGACGCTTACTCCTTGGGCAGAAATTTATGACCAACCTAGACAACATATTAAAAAGCAGAGACATTACTTTGCTGACAAAGATCCATCTAGTCAAGGCTATGGTTTTTCCAGTAGTCATGTGTGGATGTGAGAGTTGGCCTATAAAGAAAGATGAGTGCCAAAGAACTGATACTTTTGAACTGTGGTGTTGGAGAAGACTCTTGAGAGTCCCTTGGACTGCAAGGAGATCCAACCAGTCCATCCTAAGGGAGATCAGTCCTGGGTGTTCATTGGAAAGACTAATGCTGAAGCTGAAACTCCAATACTTTGGCCACCTGATGTGAAGAGCTGACTCGTTTGAAAAGACCCTGATGCTGGGAAAGATTGAAGGTGGGAGGAGAAGGGGACGACAGAGGATGAGATGGTTGGATGGCATCACCGACTCAATGGACATGGGTTTAGGTAGACTCCGGGAGTTGGTGATGGACAGGGAGGCCTGGCGTGCTGCAGTCCATTGGGTCGCAAAGAGTCAGACACGACTAAGCGACTGAAGTGAGTGAGTGACAGTGATAAGAAAACAGACTCTGTATGATTTCAGTACTTTTAGACGATTAATTTTTTGCACCTTGTTTTATGTCCCTGTATATGTTCCAGTGTCTCCTGTTAATAGTTTATAGTCTATGGGAACTTGAATAGAATGTATATCCTACTGTTGTATAAAAGTTATATAAATCGTAATTATGTTGAATTGGGCCATAGCACTTTTTAGGTCTACTATATCCTTCTACTTCTCTGTGTAATCATTCTATTAATTTTTGAGAATTTGATATTGAAACTCCAACTGAAAATCTTAATTTATCTACTTAAAAATAGTTACAACATATAGTGAAATTATATGTAACCTTGTTCTATATTTTCCAAGTCTCCTGTAAATGTATTATCATACTTTTATAATTTCAAAAGCAAAAAATAAATAAAAAGTAAAAATAAATAAATAAAAGGATACCTAAAAAAAAAAAAAGAATGCTGGAGTGTGTTGTCATTTCCTCCTCCAGGGGATCTTTCCAACTCAAGGATCAAACCCACATTTCCTGCGTCTCCTGCATTGGCAGTTGGACTCTTTACCACTGAGCCTCCTGGAAAGCTCCATTATAGAATGCAGGTAGGTATGATTTTATCAAGTGAAGGAATTTTCCTCTATTTCTATTCTACTATTTGTTTAAATAATAGCTTTATTGAGCTAAAGATAATGTAGTCAAATCTACCACTTTAAAGAATACAATTCAGTAAGTTTTAATATATTCACAGTGTTGTATACAACCATCACCATTATCTAATCTTGGAATGTTTTCATTACTCCTTAAAGACAGTCCACACATCACCTCTCTCCAACCCCTTATAATCACTGATTTACTTTCTGTCTCTATGTGTTGTCTATTCTGGACACTTAGTACAAAAATCCAGCATGTGTGGTCTTTGGTGACTGGCTTCTTTCACTTACCATGATGCTTTCAAGCTTCATCTATCCTGTTGGCATGTATCAGAACTTCATTCTTTTTTATAGCTGAGTAATATTTCCTTGTATGGGTCTGTATCACATTTTGTTTATCCATTCACCTGTTGATGGACATTTGGGTTGTTTTCACTTTTTTGGCTATTATGAATAATGCTGCCGTGAACATTCGTGTGCAAGTTTTTGTATTAACATAGGTTTTCAATTCTCCCAAGTATCTCAAATGGAATTTCTGGGTCATATTGTAAGTCTACGTTAACTTTTTGAGGAATTGCCAAACTGTTTTCCAAAATGGCCATACCATTTTAAATTCTCACTAGCAGTGTATGAAGGTTCCAGATTTTTTAAAAATTACAACCTTCCTAGTGGGTGTGAAGTGCTCACTCATTGTGGTTTTTATTTGCCTCTTCCTAGTGACTAATGATGTTGAGCATCTTTTCACGCTCTTATTGGCTCTCTCTCTCTCTCTCTCTATATATATATATAGAGAGAGAGAGAATTGTCTACTTGAATCCTTTGTCCATTAAAAAAAAATTGGTTATTTGTCTTTTTGTGGTTGAGTAATAAGACTTTGTCATATATTCTGGATTTAAGCCCCTTATTAGATATATGACTTTCAAATATTGTCTTCTATTTGGAAGATTATCTCTTCACTTTCTTAGTGGTGTTCTTTGATGCACAAAATTTTTAATTTTTTTTCTGTGCTTTAAGTATAATATCTAAGACACCGTTGTCTAATCTGAGATCCTGATATTTTATACCTGTTTCCTCAAAAAAAATTGCATAGTTTTAGCCTTTGTATTTAGGCCTTGGATCAATTTAGGGTTAATTTTGTTTATCATGTTATGTCCAAATTCATTGTTTTGCATGTAGATATTAATGCCATTTGTTGAAAAGATTGTTACTGCCCATTTAATTGTCTAGACAACAGTTGATGATAAGTGTTTATTTTTGACGTCTTAATTCTATTCCATTGAATAATATATCTATTCTTATACCAGTACCACCCTGGTTTGACCACTGTAGCTTTGTAGGAAGTGTTGAAATTGGAAGGTGTGAGTCTTCAAACTTTGTTCTTTTTTATCAAGATTGCTTTGGCCATTTTGGATTACTTTTATTGTCCTACAAATTTTAGGATCAGTTTGTCAATATTGATTGACAAAAGGTATGGAGATTTTGATAGGATTATCTTGAATTTGTAGATCAGTTTCAAGAGTATTGCTTTTTAAAAATTTAAATTAAATCTTGCAATCCAATATGGAATGTCTTTACATTAATGTAGGCATTTTAAAATTAATTTCAACAATATTTTCTAGTTTTCATTATACAAATCTTGCACTTCTTGTTTAATTTATTCCTAAGCATTTTATTCCTCCTGATGCTATTGTAAATGGAATTGTATATATAGTTTCATTTATGTCTTTGAATTTAAAGTGGGTCTTTCGTAGGCAGCATAATATTGAATCATCAGAACTTATTTTTCTATTTGCCTTTTGATTGCAGTGTTTAATCTACGTACATGTAATTACTGATAAGGTAGGAGTTACATTTCCCATTTTGCTATTTGTTTTCTACATGTCTTACTATTTTGTTCCTCTATTTCTCCTTAATGCTTTACTTTGTGTTAAATGGGTATTATCTAGTGAGCTATCTTCATTCCCTTGTTTTTTGTTTACTTATATATTTTTAGTTATTTTCTCAGTATTGCTCTGGGTACTAAAACTAACACTTTAAATTAAAATAATCCAATTTAGATTAATATTAACCTACTTTAAAAGCTATGCAAAAAGTTTACTCCAATATAGTCCCACCTCTCCTTTCTCCCTTGTGATACTGCATGCATGCTAAGTCCCTTCAGTCAGGTCTGACTCTTTGCAACCCTATGGACTGTATGTGGCCCACTAGGCTTCTCTGTCCATGGGATTCTTCAGGGAAGAATACTGGAATGGGTGGCCATATCCTCCTCGGGGATCTTCCTGACCCAGGGATCGAATCTGCATCTCTTATGTCTCCTACATTGGCAGGCGGGTTCTTTATTGCTAGTGCCACCTGGGAAGCATAAAAACTGCATATTTATACATGATAATCTCTTTAGCATGATTTCATAACTATTGCTTTATATGGTTGCCTTTTAAATCAGGTAGGAGGAAAAGGTAAAAGAAAAAGAGAGTTAACAAAAAATACATCTATACCGTCTTTTATGTTTATTGAGCTTTGCCACCCCTCTTTGTTTCTTTGTATGGAGCCTGGTTACTATCGAATGTCCTTTTATTTTACCCTGAAGGCCTCTCTTCCTTTAGTATTTTGTCTGCTAGTGACAAGTTTTCTCCACTTAAATTTATCTAGAAATATCTTAATTTATCTTTCATTTTTGAAGGATCGTTTTTCTGAGTACAGAATGTCTGGTGTACAGTCTCCTCCTGTCAGCAATTTGAGTATGTCATCCATTGCCTCCTGGCCTCGGTGGTTTCTGATGAGAATTCCTCTGTTAATCATATTGAGGATCATTGTATGTGATTGGTTGCTTCTCTTCTGCTGCTTTCAAGATCCTCTTTTTATATTTATCTTCTGATAGTTTGACTATGATGCATTTAATGATGTGATGGAATTCCAATTGAGCAATTTCAAATCTTTAAAGATGATGCTGTGAAACTGCTACACTCAATATGCCAGCAAATTTGGAAAACTCAACAGTGGCCACAGGACTGGAAAAGGTCAGTTTTCATTCCAATCCCAAAGAAAGGCAATGCCAAAGAATGTTCAAACTGCTGCACAATTGCACTCATCTCACACGCTAGTAAAGTCATGCTCAAAATTCTCCAAGCCAGACTTCAACAGTACGTGAACTGTGAACTTCCAGATGTTCAAGCTGGTTTTAGAAAAGGCAGAGGAACCAGAGATCAAATTGCCAACCTCCGTTGAATCATCGAAAAAGCAAGAGAGTTCCAGAAAAACATCTACTTCTGCTTTATTGACTACACCAAAACCTTTGTGTGGATCACAACAAACCGTGGAAAATTCCTAAGGAGAGGAATACCAGACCACCTTACCTGCCTCCTGAGGAACCTGTATGTAGGTCAAGAAGCAACAGTTAGAACTGGACATGGAACAACAGCCCGGTTCCAAATCAGGAAAGGAGTACGTCAAGGCTGTATATTGTCACCCTGCTTATTTAACTTATATGCAGAGTACATCAATGCAAAATGTCAGGCTGGATGAAGCACAAGCTGGAATCAAGATTGCCGAGAGAAATATCAATAACTCAGATATATAGATGACACCACCTTTATGGCAGAAAGTGAAGAAGAACTAAAGAGCCTCTTGATGAAAGTGAAAGAGGAGAGTGAAAAAGCTGGCTTAAAGCTCAGCATTCAGAAAACTAAGATCATGGCATCTGGTCCCATCACTTCATGGCAAATAGATGGGGAAACAATGGAAACACTGACAGAGTTTATTTTTTTGGGATCCAAAATCAGTTCAGATGGTGACTGCAGCCATGAAATGAAAAGACACTTGCTCCTTGGAAGAAAAGCTAGGACCTACCTAGACAGCATGCTAAAAAGCAAAGACATTACTTTGCCAACAAAGGTCTGTCTAGTCAAGGCTATGGTTTCTCCAGTGGTCATGTATGGATGTGAGAGTTGGACTGCAAAGAAAGCTGAGCACCAAAGAATTGATGCTTTTGAACTGTGGTGTTGGAGAAGACTCTTGAGAGTCCCTTGGACTGCAAGGAGATCCAAGCAGTCCATCCTAAAGGAGATCAGTCCTGGTTGTTCATTGGAAGGACTGATGCTGAAGCTGAAACTCCAATACTTTGGCCACCTGATGCGAAGAGCTGACTCATTTGAAAAGACCCTGATGCTGGGAAAGATTGAAGGCAGGAGGAGCAGGGGACGACAGAGGATGAGATGTTTGGATGGCATCACCGGCTCAATGGATATGAGTTTGAGTAAGCTCTGGGAGTTGGTGATGGGCAGTTGGTGATGGACAGCTGGTGATGGACAGGGAAGCCTGGTGTGCGGAGTCCATGGGGTTGCAAAGAGTTGGACATGAATGAGCGACTGAACTGAGCTGAACTGATGATGTGTTTAACTGTGGATCTATTTGAGTTCATACTGCTTGGAGTTGCTGAACTTCTTAAGTGTGTATGCAGCTGTTTTTAAAAAAGTCAAATTAGAGAGGTTTTCTACCATTATTTCTTCAAGCAGTGTGTCTTCTCCTTTATTTCCACTTGTCTTTCAGATCCCTATTACTCATGCACTGATATGTTTGGTGGTGTCCTGTAGGTCTCAGATGCTCTGCTTATATGTCTTCTATTTTTTCCCTTTATATTCCACAGAAAAGATAAATTCAATTGACCTACCTTCAAGTTTGCTGATTCTTTCTTCTGTCAATGCAAATCTGCTACTAAGCCTTTCTAGTAAGCTTTTCTATGTGGGCTGTGTGTGCTCTTTTCTTGCAGTGGGAGTGATTGCTGCAGGTGTTCTAGGGGGCAGGGCAGGTCCCTGGCACTAATAGACCAGAGGAAGATCCCCAAGTGATGCCTGCCAGTGCCAGAGCCAGCATATAGATCAAGGTCACAAAACGGCTGCTACCAATGTCTCAGTCTCTGAAGGGTATCCCAGCTGTCTCCTGCTCTCCAGCTGGCTCTCCAAGATCAGCAAGCAGGTCTGATCCAGGTGCCTTTCAAACTGCAGCCTCTGTGCTAGGACTTAAAGTGAGAGAGGTCTCACCCATACCCTTTAAGAGCCCAGTCTCAGTTCTTTATAGCCCCCTGGCTCTCCTGAACATAAGCCCTACTGGTTTTCAAAGCCAGACACTTGAGGGGCTTGTCTTCTGAGTGCAGGACCTCCAGGCTGGGGATCGTGATGTAAGGCTCAGACTCCTTGCTCTTTTGGGAGAAGCGTCATCGCTGTGATTTCCCTCCCACTTGTAGGTTGTCACACAGGGAGCGTGGATCCTGATTAGACCACGTCTCTGCTCCCCCCACACCCCTCACCACCACCTGGCTCATTGTGGCTCCTTCCTTACATTTAGCTCTGGAAAATCTTTGCTGCTCATCTTCAGGTTGTTCTCAGGCAGAGCTGCCCTGTAAAAGTGTAGTTTTGTTGTGTACGTGGGAGGAGGTGAGCTCAGTGTCTGCCTATTCTGCTATCATGCTCTCAATCCCCTTCTTTAATTGTTTAGACATGATTTCATTTAACTTTCAAAACGTATTTATGTAGGCTAATTTAAAGAGTTTTTTCCTAGTAAGCCCAACATCTAGGTATCTTCAAAGATAGTTCCTACCAATTTTTTTTTCTGTGTATAGGCCATACTTTCCAGTTTCTTTGTGTGTCTTGAAATTTTTTGTTGAATGCTGGACATTTTTAATAGTATACTGTGGCATCTCTAGAAATCAGATTTCCCCTCCTTTCCAGAGTTCATTGTTACTGTTATCTCTCCCCCATTCTCCCATTTGCTTATTTAGCGACTTTCCTGGACTAACTATTTAGCATCTGTTCCCTGTCATCTGCAGCCACTCACGGCTTTGCTTGTTTGTCTTTGTTCTCAGATAATAATTGGGCAGAGATTTTCTTAAATGCCTTGGCTCAGTAAATATACCCTTTGCCAAGGGACTCTTTGGATGTCTTCAATGCTCTGGCATTTTGCAGCTGTGCATTAGCCTTGACTGTCTGCTTGTCCAGGGTCCCAAGGTCATCCGGAGTGAGAGAGACGGACCTTCTCTGGCCTCATCTGATCATGTACATGTCATGTACATGTGTGTGGTAGTCAAGATTCCTAGGGATACACTGGAGGCTTTTGAGGCCCCATATGGGCATCTCATTCCTCAGATTTTCATTTTAAGATTTTTGACCAGGCTTTTATTTGCTTCAATTGGTGGCACTACCTCAGGCATCTGTGATGTTAAACAATTGCCGCTAAACTTTTTTGACAAATGCTCTGGCTTAGGGCTCTTTCCCCTGAGCAGGCTTTGAGTCCGGTCAAATAATAACAAGTCTTGAAAACAGGACTTCTGCAGGGAGCTGTAAGACAAGTGAAACAGTAACACTTTTCTGGGGATCGGGGCTTTTTGAGGAGTTCTAAGCCCACTGTGCCTCCTGCAGTGACTGATTTTTATAGCTACTGTGGTTCTACGGCTGCTGGTTTTCAAAGATATGCAACTAGGAAGAGAAACATCGGAATAGAGAAAGCTAAAATGCCATGAAACTCACTGATATTTTCCGGAGTCAGCTCTTTTTCTTAAATAAATGCTTCTTGGATTATCATAGCTATGTTTAATTTACAGCTCTGAAAAAGTTGATTTGGATAAATTTTGCCAGTGTTTCCATTGCTTTATGGACAAATGGATTCTCAGAGGTTAGAACCAGGTTTTTTTTTTTTTTTTTTTTAAATAATAGATTAGTTTCAAAATTTTTTTAGATGATTTATGCAATTATTGGGGTGAGAAAATGATTATTCTTCTTAGACTGTTATTGTGATAAATTCTTGGACAGGTTTTCTATTGTTGAAGGATCTGACTTTCTAGGGCATTACTTACATTCTCTGTATTTCAATTTCCTTTCAAACTGGAGAACATGAGAGTATATTCTCATGGATTCTGCTAAGTCACTTCAGTCATGTCCGACTCTGTGCGACCCCATAGACAGGAGCCCACTAGGCTCCCCCGTCCTTGGGATTCTCCAGACAAGAAAACTTGAGTGGGTTGCCATTTCCTTCTCCAATGCATGAAAGTGAAAAATGAAAGTGAATTTGCTCAGTCATGTCTGACTCTTAGCGACCCCATGGACCGCAGCCCACCAGGCTCCTCCGTCCCTGGGATTCTCCAGACAAGAAAACTTGAGTGGGTTGCCATTTCCTTCTCCAATGCATGAAAGTGAAAAATGAAAGTGAATTTGCTCAGTCATGTCTGACTCTTAGCGACCCCATGGACCGCAGCCCACCAGGCTCCTCTGTCCATGGGATTTTCCAGGCAAGAGTGCTGGAGTGGGGTGCCATTGCCTTCTCCGCTCATGGATTCTAAGTATTGATATTAGAAAGGCATGTAATAAGCTTTTTTAAAAGAATTATTTCACATTGGACCCTGGTTACTAACAATGTTGTGTTACTTTCAGGTATGTAGCAAAGTCATTCAGTTATTCTTTTCTGAATTATTCTATTTATTATTACAGACTGTTGAGCAGAATTCCCTGTGCTCTATGGCAGGTCCTTGTTGGTTATTTTAATATAGGAGTGTGTACATGTCAATCCCAAATTCCTAATCTACCCTTCCTTCCCCCACACTTTCCCTGTAGTGAACCTTTAATGAAGGTCAGCTTTTATTATTGTCTTGACATTTCAAAGATAAAGCCTACTTAATTATCAGTTCAGTTCAGTTTATGGTGTACTGCTATTTTAAACATACTACTAGATTCCATTGGCCAACATTTTATTTAGACTTTCTTGTGTCAATGACCATAAATGTGAGATTTGTTTAAAGTTTCCTATCTTTTATTGCCCTTGTCTGGTTTGGGTGTCAGGTTTATATATATATATATTTTTTTTTTTTTTTCTTTTACTTAAACAATAGGAATTTATTTTTCGCAGCTCTGGAGGCCGGAAGTCCAGGATCAAAGCACCAGCCAGTTTAGTTTCCTGCTGAGGACTCTCCTGGTTATCAGATGGCTGCCTTCTTGCTGTGTGCTCACGTGTAGAGAGAAATCAGGGTTATTCTTGCCCTGGCAGAACAGCTGGGTGTATTGTATTTCTAATGCCCCATTGTGGAGATATCTTCGAGGGAAAGGCAATGAGTAGATGACAGAGAGGAGGCGGCAATGGCATGGTAGGAGAAGTTTGGAGAATTTCCCTCAGGCTTGGGAATGGCACAGAGGTTGTTATGAAAACCCAAGGAGTGGGTACCAGAACCCCACCCTCTTACAGTCACCCCAGCAAGAAGGCAGACATGTGGCGTGACTGCACAGAGCACCTGTCTTACCCGCGTCATCAAGGCCCCCACGCCCAGGGGTGGTGTGGAAACAGTGACTTGAAAGGAAAGTAGGGAAGCCTGGGATGCTGCAGCCACAGGGCCACAAAAAGTCAGATGTGGCTCAGTGACGGAACAGTGGCAGCAACAAAACGCAGTCAGTTGCTTCCTCTACAAAGCTCTGGGCTGTTAAGACCCTGGGACCTCGATTGAACCCTTGGGGACAAGCGATAGGGTCTCAGTAAGAGTTGAAATTGTATTTCTTGCCCACCCAGCAGGGTAGAGATTTGAAAAGGGCTTTCTGCTTCATAAAGACATAAACGCTGTAGCACATCTCACACCCTGTGACACGGAATCAGCCTCATTCCCACTGTCTCAGCTGTCTTTTCCAGCTTATCCTCTGTGTGTTTCCATCTGTCTTTATTTTTCAGAAGATGGATTTCTTTGTTATGATTATTTTGGCTGCACTAGGGCTTCACTGCGGCACACAGGCTTTTCCAGTCGTGGCGTGTGGGCTCCGGAGCACTCCAGCTCTGTGGTTGCGGCATGCGGGCTTAGCAGGGCCATGTGGGATCTAGTTCCCTGAGCAGGAATCAAACCTGGGCCCCCTGCATTGGGAGCGTGTAGCCTTATCCACTGGACCACCAGGGAAGTCCTTGCATCCTTCTCTAGACGATGAGCTCAGAGAGGATGGGAGCCTATCTTTATTCCTCTCCATGGATACAACTCTTATCATGGGGCTAGAACGGTGTGGTTCTCTCTAAGTCCTTGGTGAGGCTGAGCTGACATGGAGAGAAAGGTTCCCTCAGTATGTCAAAAGCATATTTCTGAGCAAGGCTTTCAGGAAAAGAATTATTGAGGTCTGAAAAAATTGGCTGTGGCGTGGATGATATGGATTTATTTGTTCAACATCTATTCCAGCATCCTTTGAGTGTGTTCCTGAACTATGGAGGCTGGGAAAATAAAAATTAATTTCCCAGACTCCCTTGCAGCCAGTGTTTCAGATGTGATTTAGGCTCCATCCATCAAAATCCCCTGTGCAAGACTTGGATTTGGAACTGAGTTAAAAGGGAAAGGGGTAGGGCATGAGATGTCTCGTTCTGTTGGCATGGGTCATGAAAAGACAGCGTCATTAAGCAGCTTCCTAAATTTTTGGTTTCCTTGGCAATGGAGGACGAAGCTTTTCTGATCACAGCAGAGGCAGAAGGAGTCTAGAAACTGGAGGGTTTTTTTTTTTTTTTTTCCTCTGAGCTTAGCTCAGAGCCTGCTTCTCTGGCTCTTCTAGTGCTCCATAAGCCTCTTAGTACTTGACGATGGATCCCTTCCTGCCTACCTCAAGGGTGCGTAATTCCTATCAATTTCATCTATAACAACCCTAGTGTACAGTCCTAGGTTGTACACTGCAGATTGTCAAGGAAATGGAAATCTTGGTGGCTGGTTGCCTGACACGGTTGTATTTGAAGACAGTGAGGGTCCAGTTGGCAAGAACGACAGGCTGTGGAATGGATGGTCTGCTAGTGGCAAGTCTTGGCAGACCAGCAGTCTGCAGCGACAACCCAGCGGAGCAGGAGTGAGGAAAATGAGCATTGTGAGTTGTGTTAACTATTTCTAACTGTACAACAGTACAGTTTAAAGAGAGAAGATGAGAAGCTCGGGGTTCTGCACTTATGTCTCCAAGTCTGGTAAGAGGACTAGGGACCCTGTATGGCTGCCAATTGCTCGTCCCTGTTACCACGGGTGAAGCGTAGCTGAAAGCAGTTGCACTGCTTAAACCTGCAGGTCGTTGAGCTACAATACATCCGGGTTGAATCCACAGCCTCAATAGGTTCTCTCAGTGAGAGCTAGGACAGGTTTAAAAGAGTGGGGATTGAGATTTCGCACTCTTAGAAGAGTCCTGGAATTGAGTTTTTTTTTTAAAATGGTTTTTAAGGACTGATATATCTTCCACTCTGAAATTCCCTGAACGTACCCTGTCAGTGAATCCTGCCTTGTTTGGAAATTGTGGAATGACCTCCACTTTACAAAGGGAAGCCATGTTTTCTCCTGACTGCCTTCATCACAGCGCTGCCTCGAGAGCGGTGATTAAAGTTAGATCTAAGCATCCCATGCACCCGAATAATGGAAATGTTTTAGTACTTCACAAGAGCAGAAAGTGTGGAGATGAGTGGGCATGAACTCTGAAGACATTAGACCAGGGAGGGAGAATTGTAACTTTAAATCACATTTCTGATTTAATAGCGGATTAAATGCATTGAGGTGAACTCGCCGCAGAGTTTGGAATCAGTGTGTTAGCTTGAACAGCTGGGTGTTCTTACTGTTCTATGTGTGTGGTCAATAGTCTTTGAAGCCGGCTGCCATGAACCGCGGCTCCCTGTACCCACAGCCTTGTGTGACTTCATTCCATGTTGGTCTGAGGCCAGCCTCGTGACTGACTTTAGCCAATAGAAGGACAGGAAGCCTTTGCTTTTGCTCCTTTTTGAGCCTCAAGTAGCTGGAGAGAGAGGGCGCATGAGGAGCTTGATGTGCCAGGCATGTGCATGAAGACGCCAACTTGCATGTTGCAGCCCACATACGTGGGCTCTTTGGTTACCCACCACCCCTCCCCAAATTGAGACTTCTCTCCCAAGAGCTATAATTGGGAGGTCTGGATTTGTTCTGGAGGAGGGAGGAGGTATGTCCTTTAAGACATACCTGCATCGTTACTCAGACACGACAGAGACGAGCTGTGGGTGGGACAGATGCCGGCAGAGGGATTCGGAGCATCTGTTGCCCATCAGAGCCCGCCTGTCTCTGTGTGGTCCAAACCCACGCCTGCCCCCGCCAGCAGGAAAACAGTTTCTCCTGGCCTCTGAAGAGGCTGTGCTGGGAGGGTTGCTCTCAATTACCCACTATAGTGGAAGGGACCTTTGCAGACAAAGAAACAGGGAACACATCCCACTCAAGGGTCTGATGAGCATTACTGAGTCATCCGCATGGGCAGCAAAGGCAAGAAGCCTGAGCTTCCTTTCCCATCCCATCTGTTCTGAGAACAGATGAACAATGGAAATGTAGGCAGAAATGGAAAGACATGGAGGTTTGGTCCCGGTTTTGCCCCTTTTGAGCTAGAATGGTCTCTGGGGTTGACTCCCTGGCATCCCTGCCTCCACCATCACCCAAGAGATTGTTAAAGCTGAGTGACCAACCCCTTCAGCCCTTGAGACAGCTAGGCTTGGGGTGGGGTCATTAGAACTCTCGGGATGGCTCCGCAGAGGGGTGCACAAATGCTGATTTTTGTGTGGGGAAGCGCCAGCTCACACCAGGTGCCCTCACTAGCGATGTTCTCAGGAGTGGACGTACAGTTCAGTCTTGGCCAAAGTAAAGTGCGAGTGGGTGGCAATCTGCTGGGCAGAGAGGAGGCTGCCAGGAAAAGTTTTCATTCTTCCAAAAGGACATCCAGGCAGCGGTGGCCTTTCTCCTTCCTCTGAGTGTTGTGTCTAGGTGCGATGCCTTGGACAAAGCAAGTACCTCTGAGATCCCTACCTGCGATGAGAATAGAGAGGACCCAACACGTGTGCACGGCATTCACTCAGAAAATGACGGTTATTCTTGCTTGGACTGCTCTAATGAGATGATACTACTTGAAAATGATACAGCTCAACTTCTCATCTCAAAGATGGCTATCATCAGTTCCTCCCCCTCTCTCCAACACATGCCTCCTCTCACATCAAAAGGTGAAGCTTATTCCCCTTCTCTTTGAACGTATGTGGGCCGGCTTTGGGACCACTTTGATCAATAGAATGTGGTAGACGCAATGTTCTGTGACTTCTGAGTCCAGGTATTAAGAAAACTGGCCACCTCTTGTCTCTCTCTTTTGTAATGCTCGCCTTTGAGAGTCTCCCTTTTAGAACCCAGCTGCCCCACTGTGAGAAAGAAGCCCTCTTAGAGAGGCCATGACGAGGAGAGCCACGGCTCTCCAGCTGACATCCCAGCCAACAGCCAGCATCTACAGCCAGCCGTGGAGTGCACCCTTTGGATATTTCTGTTTAGTCTGCCCCCAGAGGACTGCAGCCCAGTTGACATGGCTTAGGGTAGAAGAATTGCCTTTGTCTTCCCGACTTCCCAAACTGTGAGAAATGATAAAACGGTGGTAATTTTGAGCCATTAAATGTTGGGGTAGTTTATCATACAGCAAGTGATGATGGAAACCATTTCTTTAAATGTATTTTGCATTTTCATTGAGTTCGTATCAACTTTCAATCTCTCCTGCAGGCTGATGAGGTGAGCACGAGATGTCACCAGCCCACTCTCTTTCTGTCTCAAATCTCTGTCTCTTGATCTCTTTTGCTGATAGAGTCCATGTTCTGAAACTATCCCCAGTCAATGTTGTCACCTTCTCTCCAGACTCCCTGAAGTGCTTGGAAGGAAATATTTCTGCAAAGGAAGAAAAGCGGATTTGCAGTCATTAAGGTTCAAGTTCAAGACCTGGCTGTTTCACTTAGCAATTGTGGGACCTTAGGCAAGGTTCTTAATCTTTTGAGTCTCATTTTTTTTTCTACCGGTAAGTGAAGTTGCTCAGTTGTGTCTGACTCTTTGCAATCCCACGGGAATGTAGCCTACCAGGCTCCTCTGTGCATGGGATTTTCCAGGCAAGAATACTGGAATGAGTTGCCATTTCCTTCTCCAGGGGATCTTCCCAACCCAGGGATCGAACCCAGGTCTCCCTCATTGCAGGCAGACGCTTTACCGTCTGAGCCACCAGGGAAGCACTTTCATCAGTAAACCAAGGATGATAATAGTAACTTCCTCAGAGAGCAGTGAAACAGTGCACATGAGGTAACGTGTGTTAAAATCCTTTGAAAACGTATTCCCTGCTCACGGTAATTGTCATCATTTGGCGTCGTTGTACAATGACCACCAGTACAGGAGTGCCTCGACCAACAGCTCCTCTTTGTGTTCTGCTGTTTAGTTCTCCCTGCTCTGGGAAACAACATTACCGAGAGAGAAGCAAAGATTAGTATCATCTTCATCGTCATCATCACCACTATCATCAACATCGCCATCGTTGTCATTGTGATTGACCATCACCTCATACCACTGAGCATCTAACAAGCTGCATCCCTGTCAAAGATTCTCACAACAGCTTTTCAGGATGTTTGTGTTATTAACACTCGTTTACAATGAGGAAAACAGACATAGTCCTGGTTACTCTCTTTGCTCATAGAGATATAGAAAAGGGAAGTTGGCTTACTGGAAAATTGAGAACCAGATAGAAAGGGTATTTGTTGCTGCATGCATGTTTTTCCTTTTCCCATCAACCTCAGAGAACTAATGACTCTTTTAGAGTGTCTCTGGGGGTATTTGGCATGTCAACAGCATTATTAAGCTGCACTCCAAATGCTGTGATGCAAATGGCACTTTTTTGGGGGAAAAACACCCTCTGGCATCCGAATCGCAGCAATGAAGGTTGAATCTGAAGCTGCCGACAACCTGAAAGTCCATGAGCTGGAGCTCAGGGGAGGCTAAGCATCCTGTTTGTTTGCTGTGTGCAGCCGTCTCTCGGATGCTGAGCGGGCACTAATTAGATAGCCACTTGGAAAGTGACTGCTCCTAACTGGATGCCATCCAAATTGCTTTCTTTGCTCCAGAAGCTTAGGAAGAGGATGTCCCCCTCCTTCCCCAACTGTCCTCCCACCTCATCCTTGCTTGCCAAACCCCAGGGACCACAAATACAGCTAATTATGTCAGCTTGGCTTGGCATTGGTTTTCCAGACAGCATCCTTCGTTAGCGTTGCCCTTCCGGTGGCCTGTCTGCTATACCTGCGGGGGTTGGGGGTGATAATGTTGGTTACCCTGGTTACATAGGAAGGACAGAGCGGGGGTGGGAGGTGTGAATGACATCTAAAATAGGCCCCCAGACCATGTGTCCTCTTTCCCCCATGCCTCTGTGCTTCCGCGGTGTGGTGAAACCCCTCTGGGGATGCCAGGAGGGATCTGTTGTCAATTTGCTGGTTGTCTCAACCTTGAGTATCTTAAAGGCACTTTGTGGTGTCCAAAGGCGAGTTTTGGAGGGCAGTCACTTTATTTTATTTATTATCCCTGAACCTCGTCCCCCCACCAAACACACACACACACATGCATGAACGCACTTCGCCCACCCAGCCCTAGCAATTGAAGGCTCTTAGGCAGTAAATGTGGAATTTATGCACCATTTATGCACCAGTGGCATGGGCCAAAGGCGGGGAGCTAGTGATTGATTTCCATAAGAGAACAAATTGTTTGCAGGTTCTTTAACACAGTGCTCACGTTGCATTCTGAGCCCAGGAGCCACACTAAATGGATTGGGCACAGAGATTTTTGAGAAGGGTCTTGTTTACTAAATTCCTTCTCCAGAGGATCTTTCCGACCCAGGAGTCAAACTGGGGTCTCCTGCATTGCAGGCGGATTCTTTATCAACTGAGCCATCAGGAAAGCCCCACATTCTACACAAAGCAGGGAATTATGTGACCCTTTAAGAGATAAAACCTCTACGCAGCAGACTACAGAAACAAGTGCAACACTGTTTTCTAGACTTTCTGACGCTGCTTCTGAGCAGGTAAGTTTTGCCTTTTGACAGGCACATCTATACCTTGGTCCTAAGCCCAGTCCCAAAGTAGCCAGGTGGGCAGCTGGCCCAAGAAAGCGCAGAGAGGCTTACACGCACCACAATCCCTCGATCATCCATAAATCCCGGCCAGTGGGAGAGTGAATAACATTTTATTTTTTGCTCTTTCAAAAATATTTTTTTATTCTTACTGTGACCAAAGCCACAAGGAGAAGCCAGTTGCAAACCTCCTGCTCTTTTGGCCAGGAAATATGAAACCACCAGTATCCAACATCATTTACCTTCTTGCTTATTAGGTTTTTGGGTCAAGGGGAACCTATCACAAACCGAGACCAGCCAATGGTGAGGACCAGTTTTATCTGAATTAGTCATTTCAACAGGAACCGTAAAACAAATCCTTATTTACACAGACAATGATTTTAACAGCATTGAGAAAAAGATTTGGAACCCACAAAGTGTGAGAGCCAGTAGTGACCTGTTTGAAAAACATAACCCTAAAGGCAGACTGGCTCCTGCAGAGAAGTGAAAAAAATATTCCTTTTTCATTTCAAGCCCAGAAAATTTGGCCAGCATCCCAGGTGGCTGCACTATATCGAAGTCAGTTCAGATATAGATTTTCCCCTTTCTTTGTTTGTGAGAGTTACTTGCAAAAAATCAGCCAACAAACCAGGCAGCCAGATGAGTTTCCCTTCCTTTATTCGATCAGAGAAAGTGTTCCACGTTGCAGAGTCCATGTAGTAATTAATTCATGTGCCAGGTGCCAAAGAGAAACTTCAATTACTGGTCTGATAATATCAACTGTGCCAAGATGGGCCAAAAGCAGAAGGTCCTGCTGAGGCCTCAGTGATGACAAGTTCTCTAGCACCTCAGCAGTAAAGCCTCAGCCTAGTGACCAGACTGACCCTTCCTATTTCTGCAGCTGATAATGTCCAGTGAATGTTATTCACATGCTGGACACGGGTCTGAGTTCATAGTCACCACCTCATTTAATCTTACAACAGCCTTTGGAGGGGTGATGGCTAAGATCATCTTCATTTATGTCCAAGACAAATCTCTAAAGCTCAGAGGAGAGAGAGAGAGAGACAGAAACTTATCTGAAGTGACAAAGCTGGGGAATGCAGAAGCCAAAATTTGAATGTAGGTTTCCTTGGACCCTTGGACTTAGCCTGTAACATACTGGTTATTTCAGGAGTTAAGTGTTGGAAGCATTGAGGCTCATATTATCCTCATCTGGCTGAGACTTAACACCTGATCTATCTTCTTGCAGGATTTGGGGGTCAAGGATCCAAGCTGCCTGGCCCAACCCAAGGCAACGGCAGGGGCCCAAGTCCCACAAAGTCAGACCTGCTGAGCTGAAATGCACTGATTGTGAATGTCCCTCTTGCAATAGCATCTTCGGGGTTAAGTCTAAGCTCCCTGCCTGCCCCCTGCCTTGTTTTAATGATAAGGAAGTAAGCCGCTGTTACTTTTATTCTAGGCAGCTATGAAAAGGAGAAGGTGGCTTAGGTTGAATGGGGAAGAAGTCATGCAAACAGAGGCTGGTCAAACAAGACGGGTGGTGTGCACGATGACCTGGGAGGGTTGTTGTGGCTGGAGCCGCAAGCGTGCCCGATCTCAAAGGGCGCTCCCTGTAGGCCGGGCAGACGACTGACTACCCTGAAAGTGGCCGCGGTTGCTGTGACATGTTTAGACTGGCATGCAGAACGATCACTATCAAATGAGAATTCTCATTTCTGATAAACTAGAAACCAGTCTTTCCCAGGTCGTATTGTTCCCAATAGGGCAGATGGAGATATGAGTGTGTCTTGGGTAGGCTAATAGTTGGGCAGTTAGTTCAGTATCTAAGTATCAACCTTTCTTTCAGAGAGCAGCCGAATTCTAGGGGAGGCAGAAGATGATTCCTGCTGGTGGAGCTCAGTCTGTGTACTGGACAACCGGCTCGGGCCTCAGATTTGCAAAGCCTGTTCAACAAAGCCAAAGTCAAGCAGAACAAACCCACCTTCTTAGGAGCCGATTATAGTCAACTCATCTACCAGAATCTGCTTCTTGGGTCTTCATCTGCAAGTTTAAATAATTTATTGTGGGAACTTACCTAGGGGTCCAGTGGTTACGACTCCGTGCTCCCGATGCAGAGGGCGTGGGTTCGGTCCCTGGTCGGGAAACTAAGATCCTGCATGCCATGCGACTTGGCCCAAAAACGTTTATTGTGCTTGGGTTTTAAAAAAATTGAACTGCAGTTGATTTATAATATTGTGTTAATTTTAGATGTACAGCAAAGTGATTCAGAAATATATAAATATACATATTTATATATAGACACATACTCCTATTCAGATTATTTTCCATTATAGTTTATTACAAGATATTAAATAGAAGTCCCTGTGCTATACACTAAATCCTTGTTATTTATTTGTTTTATAGGTAGTGGTGTGTATCTGTTAATCCCATACTCCCAATTTATCTATCCCCTTGGTGGGGCTTCCCAGGCGGATCCAGTGGTAAAGAATCTGCCTGCCAATGCAAGAGACTCAAGAGAAGTGGGCTCGCTTTCTGGGTCAAGAAGATCCCCTGAAGTAGGAAATGGCACCCAACTCCAGGATTCTCACTTGAAAAATTCCATGTGCAGAGGAACATGGCAGGCTACAGTCCATAGGACCACAAAGAGTTGGACATGACTGAGCGTACACACCTCCCCTTTGGTAACCACAGATTTTTTTTTCTCCTTCTTTTCCTGTGAGTCTGTTTCTGCTTTGTGAATAAGTTTATTCACGTTGTTTAAAAATTCCAGATATAAATGATATCGTGAGAAAATACTATGGAGACTTACATGTCAAAAAAATGGAAACCTAGAAGAAAAGGATAAGTTTTCGGAACACACAGCCTGCAGAAACTGAATGAGGAGAAAACAGATAATTTGAACAGACAGACTACTAAAAATGAAATAGAATCTGTAATTAAAAAAAACTCTCTGCAAAATTATTCCAGGATTGGATGATGTCACTGGGGAATTCTACCAATCAGAATAATTTACGCTGATTCTTCTCAAACTCTTCCAAAAGATTGAAGAGGAGGGAACACTCCCAAAATCATTCTATGGAGTCACCATCACCTTGACAAAGACACTACCAAAAAAGAAAATTACAGGCAAACATCTTTGATTAACACAGATGCAAAAATTCTCAACAATAAAGTAGCAAACTGAATCTAAAAATACATAAAAAGGATCATACACCATGATCAAGTTGGGGTTATTCCAGAGTCACCAAGGATGATCGAACATACACAAATCAATCAATGTGATACAACACAACAAAATACAAAAGCTATATGATCATCTCAACAGACATGGGAAAAAATTTGATAAAAATTTCGGCATAAAAGCTCTTATCAAAGTAGTTATAGAGAGAACATATGTGAATATAACAAAAGATATTTATGACAAAGACACAGCCAACATAATACTCAATGGTGAAAAGCTGAAAGCCTTTCTGCTAAAATTGGGAGCAAGACAAGGATGCCCACTCTCACCACTTCTATTCAACAAAGTATTAGAAGTCTTAGCCATAGCCATCAGACAAGAAAAAGATATCCAAAATGAAAGGGATGAGGTGAAATTGTCACTATATGCAGATGATACTCTATATAGAAAACCCTTAAGACTCCACTCAAAAACAATTAGAATTGATAAATGAATTCAGGAAGGTAGCAAGATATAAGGTTAATGTATAGAAATCTGTTGCATTTCTTTACACTTACAAAAACTATCAGAAAGAGAAAGTAAAAACCATGCTGGCTTTAAAATGTGTTTGAATTCTGCTTCTGGCCATAATGGAGAAATAAGAATGAAGTTACCTTCCCACCTTAAACAACTAGAAAATCAGACAAAATACATGAAGCTGTGGTTTTTCAGGTATAGGAAAAAGGCAGCATGGACTGCCACTGGAGAGAAGGGAGATTAGTGAGGTGAGTCTTACAGCTTCTGAAGTGAAAAATAATACTGGATGAGATTAAAAGCAGATTAGAGCCTAGAGGCTTCCCAAGTGGTGCTGGTGGTAAAGAACCCGCCTGCCAGTGCAGGAGATACAAGGTACCTGGGTTCAGTCCCTGGGTCAGGAAGACCCCCTGGAGGAGGGCATGGCAACCCATTCCAATATTCTTGCCTGGAGAATCCCATGGACAGAGGAGCCTGGTGGGCTACAGTCCAGGGGTTGCAAAGAGTTGGACATGACTGACTAGATTTAGCATGCATGCCTGTACAGCCTACAGAAGAAAAGGTCAACGGATTTGAAAACATCAGTTAAAGCTGTCAATAACAAAATACACACACAGGAAAAATACTAGGAAAAAAAACACCAAAGACTTTTGGAACAATATCAAATGATCTAACATCTGAGACCCAGAAGGAGGGGATGAGGATAAAAATATTTAAAGAAATAACAGCCAAAATGCTCTCAAATTTGGTGAAAACTATAAACCCACGGTTTCAAGAACCTCAATAAGCTTTCCCTGAAAGAAAGCACATTTCCCTAAGGACTAAAGATACTAAACATCTTTTCATGTGCCTATTGGTTATTTATAGATCTCCTTTGGAGAAAGGTCTATTGGAAGTCTTTGCCCATTCTTAAAATTAGGTTATTTCACTTTTTATTGTTGAGATGTAAGAGTTCTTTATATATTCAGGCTACTAGACCCTTCTCAGATATATGATTCAGCCCCATTCTGTACTATCTTGATAGTGTCTGTACCAGTCAGTTATCCAGAGAAGTAGAAGCAATAAAAGTGACAAAAAGGAGATTTATGTTAAGAAACTGTCTCATGAAGTTGTGGGAACTGACAAGCCTGAAATTCACAGGGCAGCACTGCGGGCTGGAAACTCAGACAGGATTGATAATGTATTCTTGAGGCAGAATTTCTTTTTCCCCAGAAACCTCAGGTTTTGCTCTTAAGGCCTTCAACTAATTGGATGAGGCTTACCTGCATTGTGGAGGGTACTCTCCTTTACCTAAAGTGAACTGATTATGGATGTTAAATACATCTACAACATACCTTCACAGCAACATCCAGACTGGCTTAAATAACTGGCTTGTTTAAATAACTACACATTTGAGGCACAAAATTAGCCATCACAGTGCCACTTGACACACAAATGTTTTAAATTTTGATGAAGTCTGATGTATCTATTTTTTTCTTTGAATGCTTCTGTTTTAGGGGTCATATATAAGAAACCCTTGCTTAATGGAAGGTTACCAAGACTCACACCTACATTTTCTTGATACTTTTATAGTTTTAACTTTTACATTTAAGTCTTTGATCCATTTAGAATCAATTTCTGTATATGGTGTGAGGCAGGGGTTTATGTTCATACTTTTGTATGTGCTTTTGTCATCTTTTAAAGCCACTCACTTTGGTTTTCTCCATTATCTTACTATTCCAGTGCTTTGTTCAGGCCCCTTAGAGAGTTTAGGCCCTTGTCTAACCAGTTTGCCCCTTAATCCAGCTGCAGATCCCAAACTGGGAGAAATGTAGAGCCCTGGATCTCATTTCTCTGAATCCCTCTCGGATAGTCCTGTTTAGCCCTTGAAAAGCAATAGTAAGAGCCGGAACAAATGAACTTCGCTATTTTAGAGAGCTCACACACTTTGTAATTGTTCACCCCAAAGTTCCTGGATATTTTGGGGTTCATAGCTTGGCAGGAGAGTGTGCAGGTTTCCACAAACTGTGACCTGAAGGCAAAATATAGTCCTCTACCTGTTTTTATAAATATGGTTTTATAGGATCACAACCACACCCATTCATTTACATAATCTCTTTGCTGGCTTGAGGGCTAGAAGGTTGGAGTTAAGTAATTATGATAGAGACTCTATGGTCTTCAAGGTCTGAGATATTACTGGTGACCCAGGCTCTACAGAGAACACCTTGCTGGCCCTGTCACACATTCTTAGTGTCTCCAGGATGGAAGGCTGGGTTTCCTTTAAAGTGAGAGGAATCGGGTGCATGGCAGAGGCTGTTGCTGCCCCACAAAGACCTTTTCTCTCTCATGATGAGGTTGCTCATCCCAGGCCCTGGGCCCATCTGTGAGTGGATCACACTGGACTGTCTCTCCCCTTGCGTGGCCCCTTTTCTCTCCGCCCTCCTGCCTCTCTTACCGCCTTGCTGACTTCCTTCGAGGGCGTTTCCTCAGGAAGTCATGGACATGTGCTTTCTGCTCTCAGGCACCGTTGGCACAGAATCCAACCTCAGACAGGCTGCACCGTCAGAAGTCGAATCCTTCCTTCTTTCAATCTGTCCTCCTGAAAGATGGAGTTCAAATGCCATGGTGTTGAGCCGAGCAAGGTGAACATTTGCAATGAGGGTCAAGGGGCTTGTGGCCTGGCCGCTGGTGGGAGGTGTTCGGGCTGGAGCAGAGAAGAGGGTGTTTGCATGGGAGAGGAAGCGGGGAGGGGCTTGGCAGGGGGCAACAGTGCCCTGGCAGGATGCAGAGGACCACTGCATGCGCAGGCAGTAGTGGCAATGGGAGGTCATTATGCGGGGAGAGTTGATCCGGCCATTAACTCGCTGAGGATGATGGGAACCGGGTTTCTCACTGTCTCATATTTGTAACAGGGGTTACAGATACGGAGAGGGAGAAAAACTAGAGTAAATTCTGTGGTATTGGATTGGAATTGGAGGTATCAGGGTGAACTCATGTTTTTCATAGGTAGAGGGAGATGAAAAATAGATACAGAAGTAACTGTATGTGATCACTGAGACGGTCTGGAAGCACCAACACCCCAAAGCAATAAGCACTCTTGCCACCCAGATCTTACTTTGGAAATGTTTTTCTCCACCAAAAGGAATAAGGAGTCCTTGAAGAAATGGCTGATTCCAAACTGGAGCAGAGCATGTGCAGGATAAGCTAGCATATCTTTTTGTGCTGGGGAGTTAGGGACTGCTCAAAGAAGGATGAGAAAGTGTCAGAAGGGACACAGAAGCTAGCTTGAAGGGGCTCCCATGTCCAGATTTGGGACAATCTGAGCATCAAAATAGATGCTGTTAGTAACAGATTATAATCCACTGAATTAAACAGGAATCCATGAGTCTCCATTGATGTAAATAAATGAATGAATAAATAAGTGGGGAGAGGAGAAAGGTCTTACAGTAGAAAACCAGCTAATAAACGTAGAAGGAATGACGAGATTAGAAAATCACCATTTGGCAACTGTCATAGTAATAACTAATTCTGCCAAGAAATATCAATGAATGTAAAATCTAGTGTGTGAAAGTTTGATGAAGAAAAGGACATTTACATAGGCTCCAAGTGCCTCACTACAGCATATTTATTAAGAGAAACTTTACATGGAGAAACTTGGCAGCCACCACCTTAATCAAATGATGAAATCACCAGAAATGAAACAAATCAAAATTGTGTACCATTGATAGGATGCAATGAGAAAAGCATAGCAGCACTCTTGTGACATTCCTGCCAAAATGCATAACTTTAATTACTGGGAAACATCGGACAAGCCCCAAATGAGGGGCATTCTATGAAATAACTGACTTGAAATTGTCAAAAGGGTCAAGAGAGCTTCAGTGATATGGGATCCTTGTTAGATCTCTCTGCCATAAAGGACATCATTAAGACTACTGGGCTCTCTGGGTTGGATGGTTGTAATGTATCTGTATTAATTTCCTGATTTGGGTAGTGGTGTTACAGTTAGGTTGGGCTTCCCTGATAACTCATTTGGTAAAGAATCCGCCTGCAATGAGGATACCTGCTTCCATTCCTGGGTTGGGAAGATTCCCTGGAGAAGGGAAAGGCTACCCACTCCAGTATTCTGGTCTGGAGAATTCCATGGACTGCATAGTCCGTGGGGTCGCAAAGAGTCGGACACAACTGAGTGACTTTCACTTTCACTGCGGTTAGGCAGGAGAATGTCCTTCTTTGCAGGGAATAAATACTAAAGAATGTGGGAGAGATGAAGCATCCTGTCACCCAGCTATTCTAGAATAAAAGTTCAAGGGGGGCGGGGAAAGCATTTCATACTATTCTTACAAGCCTTCTGTAAATCTGAAATTTCTTTGAAAGAAAAAGAGAAAATAGAATCTTATGGCTCACCCTCACCTCCAACTCCTAAGAAAAAACCCCAGTGCACTTAGTAGTTGAAAACCACGGAGTGGGTAGCCCTCCTGCTCTCTGCAGGACGTCGAGGCTTCCCTGCACGTAGCCCTGCAGTTCCAGCCCTCTCCCTGTGTGCTGACCTGACTTCCAGCTGCCTGCTCCTTTGGCTGCCTGAGGGCTCTGTCTGTGTCCCAGTGTAGCGCTGCCCATGTGCAGCTGAAAGTGTCCGGGAATTACTGCTCCCTGCCTTCTTCCCTGAAAGGGAAAGTCGCTCAGTCATTTCTTACTCTTTGCAACCCCATGGACTGTGTAGCCCAGCGGGCTCCTCTGTCCATGGGATTCTCCAGGCAAGAATACTGGCGTGGGGCCATTCTCTTCTCCAGGGGATCTTCCCGACCCAGGAATTGAACCCAAGTCTCCTGCACTGTAGGCAGATTCTTTACCATCTGAGCTACCAGGGAAGCCCTTCTTCCCTGAAAGCAACCCCCAAACAGTGACTGATAAGAGTTGGTGGATACATACCCCGATCTCCTCTCCTTTCAGGTGGGACAGTGCTGAGGGTGCCCTGAATGGCTCTCTGAATTTGCCAACAGGACTGAACCTTGTACAACCCCTTTGCTGATTTTCTTCCCTTCCTTGGCTCACTCCCCTATCCATGTTTCCAGGAATTACTTCTTTAATGAACTCATTTGTGCTAAAATCCTTTCCTCTGAATAGACTTCTCAGAAACACAAAGACCCTTTCTATCACAGCACCCTATTTTATTGACTTCATAGCAGTTCTTACCATCTGAAATCATCCTGTTCATTTACTTATTTATTTTCAATACCTAAGACAATATTCATTGAAAGAACTGATGCTGAAACTGAAGCTCCAACATTTTGGCCACCTGATGCAAAGAGCTGACTCCCTGGAAAAGATCTTGATGCTACAAAAGATTGAAGGACGGAGGAGAAGGGGCGGCAGAGGATGAGATGGTTGGGTGGCACCAGCACCTCCATGGACACGAATTTGAGCAAACATTGGGAGATAGTGGGGCTTCCCTGGTAGCTCAGACGGTAAAGAATCCACCTGTAATGTCAGAGACCAGGGTTCGATCCCTGGGTTGGGAAGATCCCCTGGAGGAGGGCATGGAAACCCACTCCAGTATTCTTGCCTAGAGAATCTCCATGGACAAAGGATCCTGGAAGGCTCACAGTTCATGGAGTCACAAAGAGTCAGATGTGACGGAGCGACTAAGCAAACACATGGGAGACAGTGGAGGACAGAGGAGCCTGGCGTGCTGCAGTCCATGGGGTTGCAGAGTCAGACACAACTTAGCGATTGAACAACAATGAACAAGGCAGTGTCTTGCATGTGTACTCAGCAAATATTCCTGGAGTGAATGCAGGAGGAGGGAATACTTTTCCATCTGGCGTCTCAGATGTTCCCTGGCTTCAGGGTCCCATGGCTAGGAGAGCTCAGCTGGAGGACTCTGGGATGGAGCCCCTCAACGTTACAGACACATCTTAGTCCATTCTTGCTGTGGTTCCACTCAGAACTGAAGGGGATCGGAACATGCCTCTGAAGTATGCCACTTTGACATGTGGTTACTTTGCATGGGAGGCAGTTGAGAATTACCAGATGCAAGAACAGTTCGCTGCCCTCCCTTTATCTGCCTAAAAGTTGGATCTAAACTCCCCTTTGAGGAAGACCTCTCCTTCCACCAGTACCAAGGAGTGAGGAGCAACTCTCAAAGATGGCTATTGGACACCAAGATCAGTTTTTGTAAACACACCTTATTAACATAGCCTTCATTTCCCATCAGTTTCCCCAACATGTTTCTTAGTCACTTTCCCACAATTCATTGTCCCTTGAAGACTAAACCCTCTTTCCTTTGTTAAAAGAACATCAAACGGTCTAACTGCCTCTTTGAGTTTTTGTTCTTTTCTATGAACGCCCATGTACATATATATTAATAAAGATTGTGTGCCTTTTCTTCTGTTAATATCTTTTGTTAGTTTAATTTGTGGGTCCTCAGGAACACCCTAAGAGGACAGAGGAAAAGTATTTCCTCCCTGACAGAATAAAAGCAAGCAAAGATATCTTTTTTTTTTTTTTTAGAGTTTAAAACCACAAAGCTAATTCATCTACTTCATTTGACAGAGGAGAAAGGTTTGGTCCCAAGTGGCCCAGCTGGCTGGTGGCGGAGCTCGGATTGAAGGCCGCTGCTGTTTTCTTCTTGTAAACACCAAGGCTGCCTAATGGAGAGTCAGCAGGGTTCCTGGCTGTCCCGTCAGCACCTGGGCCAGGAATCTGTCTGCTCATTTGACCAAATTTGGGGAAAGGCCAGAGTGAACTTAGCTGCTATTTATGGGCATAAATGCACTCAGTGACTCCTCACAGCAGCCCTATGAATAAGTGCACGGGTGTGTGCTAAGTTGCTTCAGTTCTGTCCGACTCTTTGCGACCCCATGGACTGTAGCCCCCCAGGTTCCTCTGTCCATGGGATTCTCCAGGCCAGAATACTGGAGTGGGCTTCCAGGCCCTCCTCCAGGGGATCTTCCCAACCCAGAGACTGAACCCGGGTCTCCCACATTGCAGGCAGATTCTTCATCATCTGAGCCACTGGGGAAGCCCTCACCCCCATTTTATAGATGCCAACATTAAGGCTTGGTGGCTATTACTGAGAATGACTTAGAAATCTGAATAGAGGAGATTGCTTTCCGTGAATTGTGACATTTTCCTTGCAGGAACATGTGGTGATACTAACTAACCATTGGCAAAGTGTTGCCAAGCATCGGTCCTGCAGGATCCCTCTTCAAAGCAGAAATAAGGCTTATCTGCAATTAGCTCATTCATTGTGTGCAAATAGTACTAATTGTTTGAAAACAGTGTGTTCTCTTAAGTAGGTTAAACATTCCCTTCTGAAATCTTGTTTGTACTATTAATTTGAGGAACAAACCTTTCCTTTATGGAGCAAGGCACGCTCCAGCCAGGCCAGGCAGGGAGAAAGATTACAAATTCTCACTCGTTAGAACTGGGATATGGATGTTGATGGCCCTGTGCTTGCCAAGCTCACTATTTCAAGCCTATTGAAAGGAGGGCCAGCCAAATTCTGCAGTCACCTGAATTATTAAACATTTGATGGGAAATGAAAATGCCTTCTTTTCTGGTATCAGAGAAACTCCAACTTTCTGCCAACCCCGTCTTGCCAACTAGAGGGCCTGCTGGGCTTACTTTCATGAACAGATAAGACTCCGTTTTAATTAGCACACTAATTGTTTCCATACAAATGAATGTGGGGAACGAACTTGCAAACAATTTATTTTCTTCAGTGGGTTTCCAAGGTGCACCCCATAGGCCTGTCGCTGCTGTCCACGACACAGCCGACTGTTTTGTCTACTCGGTAGCACAAATCTGGCTCGGCAGGCACGTGTCAGGCTCCGAGTGAGAGGCAGAGGGTGGTGCAACGATTCCCTCCAGAGTCCAGTATACAGCTTGTCAGCTACAAATCAGCACGTGCCGCGGGTGCTTGCCGTCTACCCTACACGGATTAAATCACCAGCTGTTGCGGCTGCTGGTCTTCAACGCCCCCTGAAAGAGTTCAGGGTGGAGAGCAGGAATGAGGCGCTCTGTGCCTTGGGACAATCGGCAGGACAGGCCTTCAGATGGTCAGAGAGTCTCAGCAGCTGATTTCATGAGCCCAGTTCTTGTATCTCCTTATATCTAGAAAAGCACTAAAATTCTTCAGGGTGACACCTTTCCTCCTGACTAGTAAAGGTTTTACAAGACTAGTCGAAACCTTCTGGAAAAAATATGTTCTTGATTGCATGTATTTCCCATTCACCAAAAGTCACATATATATCGAGCTTTCTCCCTTGCCTCTTTGGAGCAGTTTCTCAGAGCTATCTGAGGTGCTGTCTCCTGGGTTTTGCCCCAAATAAAACTTAACTTGCAATTCTCATGTTGTGCTTTTCTTTTTTTAAGTCGACACGGTCAAGGGGGAAACTCACTAGGCTCTATGGGTTAGGGTTCCTGGTTGTAAGCAATAGAAATCAGTTCAGGAGAAGTGAAGAGAAAGGAAATGTATTGGAAGGGTTGACGGGTAGAGGTAGGCTGGGCTGGGGGCTGAAGGGGGCTGGCCAGAGGAGCAAGCTGGTGGTGTATTGTCATCAGTCAGCCAGTTCAGTCTCTCAGTCGCTCAGTCGTGTCTGACTCTTTGAGACCCCCTGGACTGCAGCACGCCAGGCCTCCCTGTCCATCACCAACACCCGGAGCTTGCTCAAACTCATGGCCATTGAGTTGGTGATGCCAGCCAACCATCTCATCCTCTGTCGTCCCCTTTTCCTCCCACCTTCAATCTTTCCCAGCATCAGGATCTTTTCCAATGAGTCAGTTCTTCGCATCAGGTGGCCAAAGTATTGGAGTTTCAGCTTCAGCATCAGTCCTTCCAATGAATATTCAGGGCCGATTTCCTTTAGGATGGACTGGTTGGATCTCCTTGCAGTCCAAGGGACTCTCAAGAGTCTTCTCCAACACCACAGTTCAAAAGCATCAATTCTTTGGCGCTCAGCTTTCTTTATAGTCCAGCTCTCACATCCACACATGACCACTGGAAACACCACAGCCTTGACTAGACCTACTGTCATCGTGTGAACCCATCTTTAGCTGACCTTGAATCCCTGTCAGATTCAGCCCAGAATAGCTCTGGCCATTGTCTCCATCAGGGAGGAAAAATCTCTTAGGCTCTATCCCTGGGGGCATGCAAATTAAACTCACAAAGGTTAGATTAACTAGAAGAAAAAAAAAAAAATTGATTCATATGTATATTGGAGCTTACAAAACAAATAGTTTGCCCAATTGCTAAAGTTTAGGAAAAAGAGGAGAGAACAGAGGCTTCTATAAGAAGAACAAATGAGTTTCTAGGGGAACAAACAGGAGATAGGAAAATTGGTGATAATGTTTTTTTATGCAGGTGCAAGTGATCTTTTCCATCTTCTTCATGGCCGTGCAATTCCTTCAGAGAAGGGAGTTGATGATAGTTTTGTTCTCAGAATTTTTTGCCTTCAGTGAGATAAAGGAAGCTCTGAGAAGGCTTCTTCCTGCATCTGTTCATCTCATATGTCTTTAGTTTAACATAATCTCCGTATTGGGGCTTCCCTGGTGGCTCAGATAGTAAAGAATATGCCTACAATGCAGGAGATCTGGGTCTGGTACCTGGGTTGGGAAGATCCCCTGGAGAAGAGAATGGCAACCCATTCCAGTAATTTTGCCTGGAGAATCCCATGGACAGAGGAGTCTAGCAGGCTGCAGTCCATAAGATCGCAAAGAGTTGAACACGACTGAGCAATAAACTCTTTCTTTGAGTCTTCATATTAACTCTGAGGCTCCAGGGGGTCCCCACACCTCTCACCCGAATGACTGTGATGTCCTCCTAACCGGAATCACAGTTTTTCTCTGGCCACCCCAAGAGGCTCTCTCCACAGCATCCAGTGGAATGCATTTAGAAGGGAAATTAGATAATGCCACACCCTTGTGTCTAAAAACCTCTGTGACCCAGTGCCCAGATGCTGACTTCTAATACCATTGTCTAATAAAAGGAACAAGGGCTCCTTGAAGAAATGGCGGATTCTCCAAGGGAGAGGATTGGGCCGGGAAAATATTAGATGTGCGTGAAGCATCTTGTAGTGACAGGAAATAAGGAAATGCTCAAGAATGAAAATAATGGGGCTGCATCGAAGGGACACAGGGGTCAGCTGAAAGAGCTCCTAGTGGCCAAAGCTGGACTAACATGTGTAAGAAAGTAAACATGCATCGTGAAGTAATCATTGTTGTTCAGTCACTAAGTCGTGTCTGACTCTTTGCGACCCCCTGGGCTGTTGCCCACCAGGCTCCTCTGCCCATGGAATTTTTCAGGTAAGAATATTGCAGTGGGTTGCCATTTCCTACTCCAGGGGACCTTCCCGACTCAGGGATTGAACCTGCATCTCCTGCATTGGCAGGCAGATTCTTTACCCACTGTACCACCTGGGAAGCCCCCAAAGCAATTACACTCCAATTAAAAAATAAATGAAAAAAGAAAATAAACATGGCTTTAAAATATAACCCACAATACAAAATTAAAAAGGGCCTCTGAGTCTATACTGACATAGATAATTGAAAAAGTAAATGAATGGGGAAGAAGAACGTATAGAAGAATTCAGAATAGTTTATGGAGCCTCTGCCCCGTCAAGGAGGTGCAGCGTAGCTCCCTGTCCTGTGAGTGTGGGCTGCGCACAGTGAGTCCTTCTGAAGAGCAGAATATGAAAGGAGGGAAAAGAGAGAAACTACAGCAGAGAAGTTGGACAAATGCTACCTCAGCCAGGTGGTCAAGGACAATATCAACAGTGATCAACATATTGATTGCATGTACCCTTGATATGATGTGATGAATATGGGGATTTACCTCTGTGGTCTTCCTCCCATGACCCATAACCCCAGGTGAGCAACCCACAACCCAGGAGAAAAACACCAGACAAGACCAAACTGAAGGACAGTCTACAAAATACCACTGTTCCTTGAAACTGTCAAGGTCAGCCCAAACAAGGAAGGTCTGGGAAACTGTGCCTACTCAGAAGACCCTCAGGAGATGGGACATCTAAAAGTAACACAGCATCTTACGCACCTCCGTGTTCATAGCAGGGCTATTCACAATTGCCAGGACACAGAAATGACCTAAATGCCCATCTACAGACCTCTGGATAAAGATGTGGTCACATTTATACAATGGGATACTACTCAGCCAAATAAAAGAGAATGAAATAATGCCATTTGCAGCAATGTGGGTGGACCTTAGAGACTAGTATACTAACTGAAGTGAGTCAGACAGAGAAAGACAAATACCACACGAGTCACTTATGTGTGCAATCGAAAACATGACACAAATAAATTTATCTGCAAGACAGAAACGAGCTCAGAGACATAGAGAACAGACTTGCATTTGCCGAGGAGGAGAGGAGGGGTAGGCGAGGGATAGGTTGGGAGTTTGGGATCAGCAGACGCAAACTGTTATAAAGAAAGTGGATAAGCAACGAGGTCCTACTGTATACCACGGGGAACCATATTCAATACCCTGGGATAAACTGTAATGAAAAAGAACATAAAAAAGAATGTATATGTGTGTGTAACCGAACCTCTTAGCTCTACAGCAGAAGTTAACATGGCATGGGAAATCAACTACACTTCAACTTGAAAAAAAAAGATAAAAAATAATCTTTTATTTTTTAGCGTCTTGGGTGGAAGCCTGGAACAGAAAGAAGACATGGAGGAAAAATACAAGAAGCCTGAATAAAGTATAGACTTATGTTAATGACAATGGATCAGTGTTGGTTCCTTCCTGTGATGAAAGGACCGTATTAATGTCAGATCTTAGCAATAGGGGATATACGGGGATTCTCTGCATTATCCTTCAACTTTATGTCTAAAAACTCTCCTGAAATAAAAAGCATATTGACAAACAAAAAGAAAAATTATCTGAGGCTTTCTCATTGGGCTGAAGATAAAATCCAGCCTTCTTTCCGCAGCTGACAGGTGCCGGCGCTCCCCGTGGCCTGGCTGCCCCGCCTCCCACACCTCGCAGCCACACCGGCCTCACGCGGCGGGGACACAGGGCCCTTGTTCTTGGCCGCCCCTCCCCTTTCCCTGGTTCTCGTTTTCTGCCTCCCTCCAGGCTTGCCCTTCTCATCTTTCACGTCACAGCTTCATCGCCGCCTCCTCTGAGAAGCCGCCCGGAGCCCAACAAGCCAGGTCCCTCCTGCCACCCTCCAGCTCTCTCCACCACTTCCTGCACCGAGCTTGCGCCAGCGTGCCTCTGCTTCATGCAGATGTTCACCTGTGCATCCCTGGCCTCCCCAGGAGAGTGTCTCCAACCTGCTCACAGCCAGAACCCCAGCCCCTTGCAGGGAATAGGTGTTGAATCAGCATCCGTCTTAGGGGAACATAGTTGCATAATTAGGACCCACAACATAACACAGTGGTTAATGTTTTATTCCTTGACCTTTCCCCAACTATGTTTCTGTTAAAGCACCCAAAGTAACGAGTGCACTGTGAGGATGGAGCAAGTCCGTAGGGAACAGCGAGATCACTTTCCCTTTGTCTTTCCCCATGGAAATGAGGAAGGAGCCGTAACATCTTTGAGAAATAAGCTACTGATTCTTTGCCCCAGAGAATCCCACTGAGTTGCGCTCTGCTCAGTTTGTGGAACTTTCCGGAATGAATGAAACCCAGTGTGTTTCTGTGCTTAAGGCACATTTCTAATTATCTGTGCTGATGGAGCAGAGAACTTCCTTCTTCTTGTAAGGGATGTCTTCCAAAGTTAAAGACATCTTTTACTTACCAGGGGCGGGGGTGGGGAGCGAGGAACGGGCCTCAGGGTTTAATGAGCATGGAGTTTCGGTTAGGGATGAAGAAGAAGTTCAGGGGATGGATGATGGGGATAGCTGCACAGCCAAGGAAGCATACTTACTGCCTCTGAACTGCACACTTGAAAAAATGGCTAAAACGGTGAGTTTTAGGTTATGAATATTTTCCCACAATAAAAACAAATCCAGTGATACATTCTTCAAGCTTGAAAGTAGTCATGATATTCTGATAGCAGAAAAGGTCAGTTACATAGTAAATACAGAGTTCAGTTCAGTTCAGGCGCTCAGTCGTGTCCGACTCTTTGTGACCCCATGAACCGCAGCACACCAGGCCTCCCTGCCCATCCCCAACTCCCGGAGTCCACCCAACCCATGTCCATCGAGTCGGTGATGCCGTCCAACCATCTCATCCTCTGTTGTCCCCTTCTCCACCCCCCTTCAATCTTTCCTAGCATTAGGATCTTTTCCAATGAGTCAGCTCTTCACATCAGGTGCCCAGAGTATTGGAGTTTCAGCTTTAGCATCAGTCCTTCCAATGAATATTCAGGACTGATTTGCTTTAGGATGGACTGTTTGGATCTCCTTGCAGTTGAAGGGACTCTCAAGAGTCTTCTCCAACACCACAGTTCAAAAGCGTCAATTCTTCGGCGCTCAGCCTTCTTTATTGTCCAACTCTCACATCCATACATGACTACTGGAAAAACCATAGCTTTGACTAGATGGACCTTTGTTGATAAAGTAATGTCTCTGCTTTTTAATGTGTTGTCTAGGTTGGTCATAACTTTCTTTCCAAGGAGTAAGCAAGCATCTTTTAATTTCATAGCTGCAATCACTATCTGCAGTGATTTTGGAGCCCCCAAAAATAAAGTCAGTCACTGTTTCCCCTTTTTCCCCATCTATGTGCTATGAAATGATGGGACTGGATGCCATTATCTTAGTTTTCTGAATGTTGAGCTTTAAACCAACTTTTTCACTCCCCTCTTTCACTTTCATCAGGAGACTCTTTAGTGCTTCTTCACTTTCTGCCATAAGGGTGGTGTCATCTGCATATCTGAGGTTATTGATATTTCTCCCGGCAATCTTGATCCCAGCTGGTGCTTCCTCCAGCCCAGCATTTCTCATGATGCAATTATGGGTAATAAGAGACTAGAAATAAAGATGTCAAAAATAGTGACGGATTATTTTGGAGTGGGAGTGACTTCTACTGCCTTCTTTGGGCTTCTCAGTATTTTCCCGTTCATATATTCTGCAATAACTTTTTTTGTTTGCTTTTGAAGAATTAAGAAGAGTGTATATCGATTTACTTTTGGCTGCACTGGGTCTCCATTGCTATGCATGGACTTTCTCTAGTTGCCACGAGCAGGGGCTAAGCTCTAGTTATGGTGCACAGGCTTCTCAATGTGGTGACCTCTCTCGTCCCAGAGCACCGGCTCTGGAGTGATAGCTCAGTGGCTGTGGTGCACAGGCTTAGATGCTCCGCAGCACGTGGGAACTTCCCGGACCAGGGGTCGAACTGGTGTCCCCTGCGTTGGCAAGTGGGTTCTTAACTGCTGGAGCACTGAGGAAGTCCGTACCTGTTTGTCAGCGCAGCAAATTTGTGTATCTTTTGTAATCAGATAAAACATAGACACGCAACACCAAGAAAGTATTTAAAGCCACTGAATTGTACATTTTCAAGTGGTTACATGTGTATTTTACCCCAGTTAAAATGCTTTTTTAAAAAAGACAACTTAAAGATATGATGTCCCTGGGTTTTCTTGAGGTTGACAGTGCCCTAATTTGCCATCATTCCTCACAAACCCACCCCACTGTACAGTCCACGGGAGACAGACCAGGCTTGGAAAGTGACATCAGGTGGCTGAAAGATACCAGGCACGGGTTTAAAGGGATCTATGTACAATTCAACATTTTGGCTCCTTCAGAGAAGATGGAAAGCATTCTGTAAGAGTAGGCATTTTTGTTTTTTTTTGAAGAGTTCACGCAGAATTTGTTATGATTCAAATTGAGGGCAAGTGAAAAGCTAACCCTCCTATTTTCTACAAAGTCAAGATTGCTAAGTGTGTCAGTATAAACATGATTGCAAGAGAAACAATCACAAATCTCCAGAACATAAGCTGCTTTCAGGAACGCAGAGCTGCCACGTTACTTTGACACTCGTTACAAAGCAGGACGCATTATATTAGTGTGGTGTTTTTAACCTTCTAGAACGTGTTCATGGTTTTAATTTATTGCACTATCCAGCGAGTCGTGTAAAAGTGGCTTTTCTTTTTAGGTGAGAGACGCCAGAGCTCGTTTGAAATGCGGGAGATGGTTGGTGCCAGGGCGGTGAAGGCCTAGAGGAGGTAAGAGGGAGTGGGTGGGGGGAAGGAGGGCGTGCCTCCACTACAGTCCCTGGGAGGCGGGAGGAGCAGGTGGCAATGTCAATACAGTGAACAGGAGTGACTTTGTGAAGGGATGCTATCTAGGAGCCAGTGTAGAGACCGAGGCTGAGTTCCCGCCTGGGGCTGAGGGAGCCAGGGTGTTTATCTACCACCTCCTGCCAGTCCGGCCCTCTGGGGGGTGGCACCTCCCCAGGCGGTGCGGCTTGCCCTTCCTGTGGGCGGAGGCCAGGTGCTGACAGCGGCAGCAGAACCTCTGTACTCTGGATTGTAGGAGCAGAGAAGCCCCCTCTGCCCTGATATCGCACGCCAACAGGGAGGGTGTTCAAGGAGAGGTCAGAAGGTGTGACACAGTCCTTCTCAGAGACAGCGAATCAACCCATCTGGGCAGTGCTCCACAGCCAGCCACAGGACTTGATGGTGCATTTCAAACCAGGACACAGCCCAGCTTCCTCTGAGCTGAGTGGTGTGGCTGCTCCGTGGTGGTGCCAAGGATGGAGGCAGATGAGACATTCTTGGTACCTGCGGGGAGCTCACTGGGGCCAGAGGACCTGCAGACCAAGGCTGAAGTGCTGGAGGGTTAAGTGTTTGGTGTGGGGTGCCCTGATTGAGGTGTGGGGAGCAACCTGGCCAGGGATGCTGAGATCACACGTTCAAGCTGAGAAATGGAACGGTTCCTGCCATATAAGTAAACTAGGATGTCATAGTCACCAGCAATTGCAGCCACCATGGATGCTGAGCTGGTGAGCCCTGAGGAAACTCAGGAGGGAAAGAATACCTGCCATCCAGCAGCCATCAGACGGCAGACACTCTCCACGGTGAGCCCCGGGGAGACTTGGGATGTGAAAGCATAGGATACTGGCTGCAGATAGCCGAGGTGTGTATCAAAGGAATGATTTCAGTGAGCCAGAATCTTGCATCATCTCATAAATAGTTCAGGTCAGTTGCTCAGTCATGTCTGACTCTTTGCAACCCCATGGACTGCAGCATGCCAGGCCTCCCTGTCCATCACCATTTCCCAGAGCCTACTCAAACTCATGACTATCCCATTGGCAATGCCATCCAACCATCTCATCCTCTCTTGTCCCCTTCTCCTCCCACCTTCAATCTTTCCCAGCATCAGGGTCTTTTCCAATGAGTCAGTTCTTCCCATCAGGAGGCCAAAGTATTGGAGTTTCAGCTTCAGCATTAGTGCTTCCAATGAATATTCAGGACTTATTTCCTTTAGGATGGACTGGTTGGATCTCCTTGCAGTCCAAGGGACCCTCAAGAGTCTTCTCCAACACCACAGTACAAAAGCGTCAATTCTTCGGCACTCAGCTTTCTTTGTAGTCCAACTCTCACATCCATACACGACTACTGGAAAAACCATAGCTTTGACTAGACGGACCTTTGTTGGGAAAGTGCTAATTTTAACTTGAGATATTTGGCTTCTTTAACAACAATATTTTGTTGTTCCCAACTACCTGCCCTTTGTGGCAAAACTCTTATATATGCTCTAGCTCCTCTCCCCACCTCCTTGGAGCAGTTTCTCAGAGCTATCTGAAGTGCTGTCTCCCACGCTAAAGTCCTCATTTTGCCCCCAATAAAACTTAACTGGCAGCTCTCACACTGCACGTTTTTTTAAGGTCTATATGGGAAAGTTAGGTCATTTTCTTGAACTTTAGCTTCCTTTGCTATAAAACAGTCATCATCGTGTGTACCTCACAGCAGCGCTGTATCGCTTGTGTATTGCCGAGTTCCAAACCACTCCGGTATGTAGTGGCTTAAACCCATAGCTGCTGTGTTGCTCACACATCAGTGAACTGGCCTTGTTGTATAAAAAGAAAAAATAAAGAAAAGAAAAGCCTGAAAGTTGAGGCTAAGCCGCGCTCGGTTGTGCCTGATTCTTCCCACCCCACAGACTGCATTCTGCTTGACTCTTCTGTCCATGGGATTTTCCAGGCAAGAAAACTAGAGTGGGTTGCCATTTCCCACTCCAGGGGATCCTTCCAACCCAGGGATCAAACCTGCATCTCCTGCACCTCTTGCATCAGCAGGTGGCTTCTTTACCACTGAGCCATCCGAGAAGCCTGTTAGGTTTTATTCAATGGACAGATCGAGGACCTAAGCCCAGGACACAGCATCTCATGTAACCCTGAGGGACTGCTCCCAAGAGGTAAGGCAGGGAGTTCAGGAGGTATAGGGGGTTTTGCAACAAAAAAGAGGTAGTCACAACATCAAAAGATCACTGCTAATTAAGGAACATTAGGTATCTCAAGTTACGGCGTTTAGCGCTTTAGAGCGGGGCTCACTGTTGTTCCTTTGATACGTGCCCCAGCTGTCTGGGCCGCTATCCTGCGTGTCCTGCCCTGGGTCCCCTCTATGCGCACAGCTGTGGGTGGCCGCAGGGGCTGACTGCTAGATGCAGGAGCATCCTGCCTCCATCCTGCGTTCCCTCAGGGGTCACTGTCCAGAGGGCTGCAATGTGATGGCTCGAGGGTGGCAACATCCTTTGTTTACTGACATGGCAGGCAATAATTTTCATTCACATCACTTTGGGCTGGGTTGAGCCAGGGGGTCTGCTGGTCTTGGCTGGGCTTGCTCGCCGGGGTGTCTGTGGTCAGTGGCTGTTGTGTTTGGCCGACTGTGGACTGGGGGAACTGATAAGCAGACCACGTGTCTCCCACGTGTCCAGGAGGCTAGTCCAGGCTTGTGCCCATGGTGGAAATCTCAGGGTTTTTAAGAACAAGAGAGTAAACCCAGTGTCCAAGCTATTAAAAGCAGGTATCAGGGATTCCCTGGCTATCCAGTGGTTAAGATTCAGTGTTTTCTTTGTGGTGGCCAGGTTCAATCCCTAGTTGGGGAATGAACATCCCAGAAGCTGTACGGTGCAGCTAAAACATAGGAGAATACTATAGTAAATGGAAAAGGTAAGTGCAGAAGAATACACACATATATTTTTTTTAAAATGAAGTCTCATGGCCAGATCAAGGGTGGAGACATTGGCGGAAAGGGGACATTTGCCGTCCACCGCGTTGTTTTGAGAATAAAATGAAATCACATAAGCATGGGGCCTGCACGTGTGCATGCTGTCACGCAGTCGTGTCCAACTCTTTGTGACCCTGTGACTGCAGACCTCCCAGCTCCTCCGTCCACGGGATTCTCCAGGCAAGAATGTTGGAGTGGGTTGCCACGCCCTCCTCAAGCAGATCTTCGCAACCTAGGTATCGAATCCGCATCTCTTATGTCCCCTGCATTGGCAGGTGGCTTCTTTACACCTAGCGCCATTAGTACTTAATACATGTATTGACAAAGATTGATTCCTCTCCTCCGGTTTTTTAAGAATAAAGGCAGATTTTAGAAAAGGTTTCAAAGAATAACTTTCATTTTTGTGAAACGTCCTGCCTCCGTTTCCTCCCGTGTATTAGGAGGATAATCACTTCCAGGCAGAGATGTTCCAGGAAGGATTTGATGAGGGAAGGACAGTTAAGGGTTTTCACGGAGCCCAGAGTGGGGGAATACGGTTGTCATTATTACTGGTACAAGATCCGTGTCTCTACTGCCTCCTTGCACACAAGGAAAAAGGTGTCCAAGACTCGATCACTTTTTCATTTTTATTTTGTTTGGACCCACATCCCGCTTTTCAAAAAACCTGAGTCTGAGAGCTGTTCGTAGAGACTCGTCCTCCGGCGGTCCTCTCTTCTGGTTCCCCAGCTGACTGTCCCCTCATCTCCTACCCCTGAAGGCACCACCTCCCTTTGCGATCATCACCCTCTGTCCACCCCTCCTCCACTGCAGCCTCCTGTCTGCCTGGGGGGCTCCTCCCGGCTGAAGCCACAGCCTCAGGGGACTCCGAGGGCGACCCTGGGGCCACAAGTGCCTCCCAGGAAGGATGACAAAGATGGGAAGCGCGGCTCTGATTATCTGTAGGCCAGACACAGCACATGGGCCTTGCAGGCACTCTGAGGGGCTCCTGCCCTCCCATCTGTACCATCTTGCACCTTCTCAAGGTGCCCAGGGGGTCTGAGCAGCCTCTGAAGCTCTTCACTGCTGTCGGATGCCCCGGGGAAATGCCTAATGCTTTGAGCCTGGGAAACTCAAGTCAGCCAGTCACTGACCCTGTTAGAGGAGTGCAGAGGTTCGTCTCCAAGCCTGGACGGTCTATGTATAACTCGAGCCTCTTCCCCCAATCCCTAGACCTTGTTAAACAAGATGGGGCATCTGGAGCTTAAATGTCAGACGACCTCCTTCCACAGGACCAGGCCACTGAGAAAGGGCAGTGGGAGTATGAGGGATCCCTCCCCTGAGCTGGCTCGGAGCAGCCTCCCTGCTGCTTCAGGGACCAACCGCGGAGCAGCCCCTGGACCAGTCCTTACCGCATCCGCTTGAGGCTGGCTGCGGCAAACCCATTTGCTAGATGCAGGTGTGGAGGATCGGAGAGCTTAAGACAGTTTCTTCTGAGTTCCAGTGTCAAGGATAGAGCACAACCGACCGGTGGGGGATGGACAGGGATTAGGGGCAGGAGGCGGCGGACGTCACGTCCTCGGCTCTGCGCCTCATGGCAGAGGAAGGGAAAGAGCTCTGTGCTGGGAGCGGGCAGGCCAGGGTCAAGGATGCTTTCCAGGAGACTGAGGGTCTTTAGCAAGGGTCCTTGTGCTCCCCGAGCCTCAGTCTTCTCACTTGTAAAATGGGCTTGCTGTCAGGGAGGTATGCCTGGCGCGTGCAGAGCAGGGATCCCTGACTTACATCCTTGATCCAGGAATCCACAGGACAGGAGGGCCTCCGGCCTCGTCCTTCCCACTGGCCATTTCAAGGGCAGCTCTGTGCCCTACAGAAAGAGCGAGGCCCAGGCCCCAGGCAGGCAGCTGCTGTGGTTTCTATGTGGTTTCTACAACCTGGTTCTTCCAGGCAGAACTGCTTCTCTTGTAAATATTGATGGAGGCCTCAGACAGAGAGGAACGCGAAAACAAAGGGTGCTTTATTTATGACAGAAAAAGAAACCAACAGGAAAAAAAAAAATCTACAGGCCTGAAGGAAGGGGGAATGTTTAAATAAACCATGGCAGGTCTACTGGATGGAATATTGTGCAACTATTGAAATGATGTTTACCGAGGGTTTGTAATAACATGGGGAAATGCTTATTCTATAAAGCTAAGTTAAAGAAAAAAAAGGAAGCAACTGAATTGTATATTCAGCATAATCACACTGAGGCAAAAATCAAGCCGAAGAAAAATCACGCACAGGAAAACAGACCGGAAGGACCCACACCACAGCGGGGGTTTGTCTTTGGGTGGAAAATTGGGGAGATTTTTTAATACCTTTCTCTATTCTCCAATTTTTTTTCTATAATGGCATGGTTGGCCTAATGTGCAAAACAACTCAAACTTAAGGTTTTTCTTTTTCTTTTCCCTAAAGAAGAAAGAACTCACATTTGGAAAGAAGGCATGGAGAAGCCAAGCGACACGCAGGCCACTCTGAGGCCGCGGGCGAGAGGACAACGGACAAGGCTATTAAGGCGGCCAGTGGAGATCCTGGACTCCCCTAGCAGGAGCAACACGGGCTGGCTGACACCCAGCACGCGTTCGGACGGGGCATCTGTGTGTTACTCTGACCCTCCCCCTAAATGTGTGTGCTTCCCCAGTGGCTCAGATGGTAAAGCGTCTGCCTGCAATTCGGGAGACCTGGGTTCAATCCCTGGGTTGGGAAGATCCTCTGAAGAAGGAAATGGCAGCCCAGTCCAGTACTCTTGCCTGGAAAATCCCATGGACGGAGGAGCCGGGTAGGCTACAGTCCATGGGGCCGCAAAGAGTCGGACACGACTGAGCGACCTCAGTACCTAAACATGCAGACTCTGCTTCTCTCTCGGGAATGTAGCTTACCTCCAGCTAAGGACCCTCTCCCATGAATGTCAGTGTGACGGGATTCTCTCCTTTATAGGAAAGGCCGAAGCAGAAGAGCTGGGCTCCTGCCCTCCACACACCAAGATGGAGCGCCTGGGAGGCAGTCCTGCTCGCTGGCGTGGCAAAGCCCTTCAGGAGACAGGCTGGCCCTCCCGGCCCGGAGCCAGCCCTGGGGTCTGCGTCTCCGGCATGTCCCCTCAGGGCTCTGCACAGCATCCTCTTGTCAGGGAGCCTGAGTGCACCACCCCACTCCCCGCCTTCTCTTCCTCTGTGGCCCGCGTGCAGCATGGGCGCTATTTGTTGTTTATGGACCTGTTTTATTTTTAACTTCCTGTTTTCTACAGCTAGCATGCGAGCTCCACGAGGACAGGGGTGTGCTGTGTCTCCAACTCCTGGAGCAGCGCCTGGTTTAAATATTCTGTAAACGAACCCTGGGGCTTCCCCGGGGGCTCAGCGGTAAAGAATCCACCTGCCAATGCAGGAGACATGGGTTCGATCCTGGCTGGAGAAGATCCTCTGGAGAAGGAAATGGCAACCCACTCCAGTATTCTTGCCTGGAGAAATCCCATGGACAGAGGAGCCTGGCAGGCTACAGTCCATGGGGTCACAAAAGGGTCAGACACGACTTAGCGACTAAACAACAATAAAATGAACCCTGACTGTCACAGCCCCAGGAGGTCTTTGCAGGCCCCCTGCACTACCTTGCCCTGACACTATGGCCCTGACGGCTTTCATCCCTAAATCCAGCTCTGGAGACCCAGGCCAGTAATGCACGAGCCCTGATCTGCTGGTAATGACTTCCTGGGGCGCTGTGCTGAAATAGTTCGGAGGCGGTGGAAAGAGCTCAAGAAGAAAGGACACAGCGACCGGTTAGTGATGTCTGCCGCGGGAGGGCAGGAGGCAGAGGACCTCGCAGCACCATTCTGTCTTGGCCCCGGCCCAGTCTCAGCTCTCCCTTTCATCATGGAGACCACATCCACCGCCATGGGTCCAGAACCAGCTTCTCTGCTTTACCCCTCGATCCCTGCCTCGATCTGTATGCGACGGGCTTCTGGAGGTTTTACCAGAGCAAGCCGTAGCTCTCATCTCGGCTTGGAGCCTTCCCCAATGCCCCACCCAGCTCAGCTGAGGTCTTGTCCTCTCCTGACTCCTTGCCGGAGGCCTGCCCCTGGCCTCGATCTGGTTCTACCTGCCCCGGCTCCCAGATGGGGCTCTCCACCCTTTCCCCTGCTGGGCATCACGTCTCCCCTCCCCCCGGGTCCCTTGGAGGTCCATGACTGCGTGCTGACTTTAAACTTGAGCATGGCCTTGGTGGTGGAGGGGATTTGGAGAGGAGGTCACTGTCCCAGCCTCCAGCCATAGTCTCAGCTATCTTTCCTCCCCCAGGTTCCAGCTTAGAAATAAACTAAGCTGCCTCACCTCCCAAGCCCTAGAATAGGGAAGGTGGGCTTCCATGGTCCAAGGAAAGGCTTCATCTGTATACCAACCTCCTCTCGTTCTTTGTTCCAATCCCATCTCTTCCAAAAAGATCCCCGGCTCAGCCTCTGCAGTCACTCCGCAGCTGCAGTGACACAAGCTCCTGCCAGGAGCCCCGGGAATTGGGAAGAGCCTTCTCCAGGTGCTCACCTTTATCCCCCCGGCAGAGAAGGACATGGCTCGCCCTTCCATTATCAAGACAGGAATGCCGAAGTCTGAGCATTCCCATCTCCCCACCTGTCGGGCCTGCCGTGGTGCAACTGCCTTCTTGTCTTTCCTGATGCCGCTGGTCACTTTAGAAGTAGCCCGGCTCTCCTGGCTTCTGGCAGCTACCAAGAGCACACGACTGCTTTCCTGTTGGTATACGCACCTCCTTGGGGATGGAACAGAGCTGCGGTCATAGATTGGACTAGTCTGTCTCCCCTCCTTCTGGGAAGAAAGGTAACTTCCTGAGGTTGGAAGCTTTCCTCCCTTTGAGGCTTTGCCAAACCTGATGTGAAAGGAGGTCCCAGCCTCCCGGTGCACCACGAGAACTTGCTGGTTCCTCAGCTCCATCATGGACCTGCCCTTCCCCGGTCCTCTCCCGTCTGATGAGGCAGACCAGGCGACCACAGGCACAGGGAAGGGAAGGATGTCATCCCCTCGCCCCCGGAAGGGCTGCCCCAGCTCCCAAGGCAAGGGCTGGGTGGCCTGAGTAGTTGCATGTGAAGGGCTCTGAGATCTGGGGAGAGAGTGCGGGGGTCAAATAACCATGGGCCCAGCAGGACGGTGGCCCTTGGATCACATTTTTTTTTCCTTGCCATCAATTGTATTCTCAGTAGATCCTGCAAGCAGATGTGCCTTTATAAATGGATGCTAAGCAAGGAGGCTTCTCCTTCCAGTATACTGGAATTCCATGTAATGAGAAAAAGCGAAGCGGGCTTTGGTCAATTCACTCTGCAGGCAAGAGTTCTCGTGGATGGCTTCAGCTTTAGCTCTGCAGCTCCTCCAGCCATCTCTCCCTCTGGCTGGGCCCCCTGGGGCTCCCCTGGGCTTGTCCTAGTCCTGCCTAACCACCCCCCTCAATTTTCGCCGCCTCTGTGTGTCCCAGATGCTTCTGGGAGCCTTGGAGGTTGGGGCTCAGTGGCCGATGGTTAGGAAGAGGCCTTGGTGGCTTAGGGAGGGCTGGCCCAGATCCAGCAGGGTCAACGTGAGGGGTCCCTGGGAGTCAAAAAAACCTCTGGAACAGAGCCTGTGATAAGGCTGTGCCCCTGAACTTTGCTGGGGTCCTGGTACCCCCTCCCCACCAAATTCAGACCTCAAGCAAGGTGGGGGTCAACCCTGCAGAGGTGGGTGCCCTGGGCTTCGGAGCATCAGTCCTCAGTTCCATTTTCACACTAGGGCTGCCGCCCGAAGAGGGCAAAGACGCTGCTAAGAAGCCCAGACGGTGGGGGAGGCGGGATTGCCCCCCCGGATCTCCCAGGAATGGCCCATGCCGCGACGGGTAGGGGGTGTTTTTGCGTCTAGTCTTGCAGAAGGAGCCCAGCAGACCGGCTGCTAGACCCTGGTCTGGGGCACATCAGGACCGGGCAAGGTCAGGACGGTGGGCAGGAGGGTGCCCTGCGGGGAGGGGAAGGCTTGCAGCATTTCGGGCACAAACCTGGGCGAGACGCAGTCAGCCAGGAAGCGCAGCGTGCGCCGACGCCCCACGCAGTAGACGAGCTCGTCCACCACGGCGCACTGGAAGGCGTCGGGGTACGGCGTCCGGTACGTGGCGCACTCGTACCAGAGGCGGGCGCTGGCGCTGCAGCGGTAGACGCTGATGCCCAGGCTGCGGTTGAGGTCGAAGCGATAGAGGAAGCCTCTGACCGCCACCATCTCGGCCGTGCGGTCCCTGCCGCCCCCGGTGGGCCCGACGCGCCAGCGCTGCTCCCGGGCGGAGAAACGCAGCAGCAGGTAGCGCAGCGAGCCCCCGGTGACGAAGAGCTCGCCCCCGCTCGCCGCCGCCGTGTGCGCCAGGGCGAAGGTGTCGTTGGGCAGCGGCGGCGCAAAGGTCCAGCGGTCCAGGCGAGGGTCGTAGCGTTCCACCGTGTTCAGACACTCGCCCCCGACGGCGTAGAGCTGTCCTTCCAGGGCCACCAGCCGGCAGTGCGGCCGGGCCTGGTTCAGGGGGCACACTTCGCTCCAGATGTCCGTCAGCGGGTTGTAGCAGAAGACGCGATTGGAGGGCTGGCGCCCCGAGCCCTGGCAACCGGACACCAGGAAGAGGTAATTGAAGAGGCTGCAGATGGAACAGCCCCGGGACACAGCCTCGGGCGGCAGGCGGGCCAGCGGGCGCCAGACGTCCCGCGCGTCGTCGTAGCAGCAGAGGCGGCCGGAGCCTTCCTGGGGGCACACGTCGGCCACCACCAGGCGCTTGCGGCCCCGCAGCCGGCGCTGGAGGACCAGCTCGCGCTCCGCCCCGCTCAGGCACCCGTAGATGTCGGGGCTCCGCAGGACCTGGAGGTAGTTGTCGCTCATCACCTTGTAGGCCGCCTCCTTCAGGGGCTCCAATTTCTCCCTCTTGGCGAAGGTCAGCGCCTCGTAGCAATTGCCCAGATCCAGGTGGACCTCTGGGGCTGATCCAGGGCCGAGCTGGGGGCGGAAGAAATTGGTTCCAGCCACAGAGTGCACGGGGGGATTCCCGCGGCTTCCGGCTGAGCTGGACTCAGGAGAATCCTGGGACGTGGGGCGGGTGGGCAGGGCACCCTGGTCTGGGCAGGATGAAAGAGGGTCCCCAAAGCCATCGAGCTGCAGCTGAAGCTCCGGGTTCTCCACGATCTGAAGGAGGCTCTCCTTGCGGCTGAAGCCTCGTGTGGAGTGGGAGGCAGCGGTCTCTGGTCCACCCTCTCCGTCATCGGCGGGCCCTTCAGACGCTGTCCTCGTTCCCAGGGGGTCTGATACTGACTCCGGGGCTGGAGCCCCCACTGGGGCGGCTGTTCCGGGGGCCAGCCTGCTCCTGGAGGTGGCCTGAGAGGTGGACTCCACGTAGTAATCGTACACCTTGCCCTTCAGCCTGGGCCTGATCCCCTCCACCTTCTCCGGTATGAAATTCTCCTCTACTCGAACCCGGGCCACAGACGAGAAGGTGTAGGAGGCGTCGGAGCCGCCCTCCCGCTGACGCAGAGCCAGGCCCAGGTCTGAGGCAGCCTGGAGGGCCCCCGCCTCCTCCCTGTGGACCCCTGACGCGTGGGTAAAGACCCAGCTGTTGTTCATGTCACACCGGGCTTCAGGGTAGGCCGCCTGACCTTCATGGGGGGATTCCTGCTCCCCACCCCCTGGATGCTTGGGGGGTCCACTGTCCCGCCAGGGAGCGAGCTCACCGCCCACACGGCCGCTCTCCACGGTGGGGAGGCCAGCGGGGGGCACTGGGGGTTCGCCGCACGGCTGGCAGTGGTGGGGCAGCTCGGGCCTACCGTCCACGGCTGTTCCGGCTTCCTGGCCTCCGCACCGAGGAGCTGCCAGGTCAGCGTCCGGGCGCTGCCCAGCATGCTCCGCTCCAGCACCTTTCCTCCCAGCTTTCCCAGCCTCTCCAGCTTCTGAGGCTGCGGAGGAAGCTCTGGAGGCCGGGACTCTGGAGGCCTCCGTGTTCTCCCAGCTGCAGCCCGGCAATCCTGTGCCCGCCTTGCTTCCCCTGCGGCGTCTCACGTCCCACTGTGGCGCCCGGGGACCAGCCTCCTGGACGGCAGGCTGCCCGGAGCCCCCCGCCTCCCTCTCTGCCCGGGCCTCGGTGCCCCCCTGCCGCGGCAGGGCCCGGGCTGGTCTGGACTTGTACAGCCTGTAGGCTGCGGTCAGCAGGAGCAGGGCAGCGGCGGACAGCACCAGCTGGCCCGTCAGCTGCATGTCCAGATGCCAGTCCTGGGCCTCTGCTCCTCCTCCTCTGGGGAGCATGTTCCCAAGCCGACCTGGGGCAGAGGAATGCCAAGAATCCGATTAATGATTGCCCAATAGGGGACGGTTCCTGGTTCCTGCCGGGCTGAGCGGGAGGGGGTTTGGGGCGAGCTCTGACCGGGCCGGTGAAGAGTTGAAGCAAAGGTGACTTTTGAGCTGGCAGAGTTGGCCACCGAGGCCCGGGGCTGGCAGAGCGTGGCAGCTGGCCTCCCTGGGATCCTTCGGTGCTTTTCCCTGGGAGTGGGAGGCATCTGACTGGAGGAGGCTGAGCTTGTGATCACCACCCACGCCAGCCGCGGCGGGAGGGGGCTGGGCACATCCCGCGGGCACGCAAAGAGGGAGGAAGCTCTCGGTCAAACAGTCACCCAATGCTAGGAAACGCTCGGGGTGGGGGACTGTGTGTGTGTCCTGTTTTCCCTTTTGCAAATCCGCTGGGCTGGGAGCTTGGGTGTGGTGAGTTGTGGAGCAGGTGGAGCCCCGGCAGGTGTGGCGTGAGGTCCTTCTGGGTCTGCGCTCTTTCTGTTGAGGTTGGTGGGTCCCCACGGTGGGGTCGGCCTGCAGTCAGCAGCAGGGGAGGCCGAGCCGGGAGCTGGGCCAAGCCCCCTGACCTGGCTCCTGAATGACTCTGCCCTGCTTCCCTGCCCGACGAGGTGCCTGAGAAAATGGCCTTGGGGTTGGAGTTGGGGGGAAACACACGGTGTTCGCACCCAGATCAGGGGCAAACATGGGGCACGTCCTCACCCTTGGAACCAGACGGCCTCAGACAGTCAGAGGCTGCAGGAGTCTCACTCGCCTCCCATCTCAGCAGCGCCTGGCTCTGCCAGTAAGCTGTGTGACCTCAGGCAAGTGAGTCCACCTCTCTGTGCCTCCGTTTCTTCATCTGAAAAACTAGCGATAACAGCCCCTCATAAGGTCGGGGTGAGAACAAGACAGGTTGGTGTGTGTAAAGGACTCCTGTGGAAAGGCTTTGTCAGTGTGAACCATCCTCCTCCTCTTTCTCACCATCGGCGCCATCGTCACGCCTGTGAATCGCCATCAGCTGGACCTTTGGAGGCACAGGTGTGACTCTGCCCCTCTCCCGACTGAGGGCCTTTTGGGGTCCCCGGAGGCCAGGATGGGGTCTCAGCCTCACGCTGCCTGTGGGTGCAGGGGGTGGGCCCACCGCTGCCTGGTCGCCCTATTCCAGAGACACTGTCACTCTCCACTTCCAAGTGTTGGCATTTAACTTAAAGATGAGAATAAGAGCCACGCTGTGGAACAGGCACGTGTTTGGAGGAATTTGGCTCCGAAGCCTTGACTTGAGGAGGAGATCGTGATTCCTTACGATGCTGTCCACACCCCCGTGCTCTGTCTGTTTACCTTCCAGGGTCATCTCCCGATGGCCGCCGTGCACGCGCGGTCTGGGCTGCGCGCAGGCCGCCTTCCCCTGTCTGTGCTGGTCCGACCCTCAGGGTCAGGTCCAAGGCTGCCTCCTGTGCTTCCTTCCCGCGCCTCCATCCTTCCGGCATCATCTTTTCCTTCCTTCTTGTTCGCTCGTTCTCCCACTCGCCCCTTTCGGCCTTCGTCGCATGGGCTGTGGCTCCAAGTACAGTCCGCTCTGCTTGCTGGATTCTGCGTCTCCAGGGAAGCTCAACTCTGGGGCCTGAGGCGCCACTGGGACAGCAGCCAAGCTGACTGTGCCTTTCCACGGGGAGGATGCGGGTGGATGCTCTGGATGAATCGTGTCTGTTGTCCACTGTCCCGTTTGGGAGAGGAGAACTGTGATCCCCTTTTTATGGCAGCCCCAAGGGCATGTCAACTTGCCTGCAAATGAGGACTCCAGAATTTTACAGACCTGAGTTTGTCCAACAGGTATGACTGCTCCGGGAGTCAGACGTTTTCAGCCTGTCCCACTGGTGACCTCTCTTTGAGAGAGTGTTGTTTCCTCTCTTTCCATCTCTGTCGAAATAGTGATTCATCGTGATTGTTAGAAACGCAGATTGCCAAGCTCCGCCCCCAGGTTTTACGATTCAGTGGGTTCAGGGTGGCTTCCAGGAAATCCTCATTTTTAAAAATCATCTCAGGAGATTCCAGTGGGTAGAGGAATGAAAAGTCAGTCGGTTTTGTTTACTTGCCTGCTGGGTGGGGGGTGAGCGGTTGCCCTCTATACTGCCCAGGTGAGTATCGGGGAAGGGGAATGACTCCTGGGTGCTTTGCATGAGTGAGGTCTTCCTGGGCATCCATAGAGGTGGGTGTTGTCATCACTTTCATTTTACAGGTGGGGAAATGGAGGCTCAGAGAGATTACGCACCAGTGTCAACAGAGGTTGTCAGTGGCAGAGTCTTGATTTATAGCCAGGTGTCTCTAACTGCAACGCCCATTTGTCTTCCTCTGGGACGGAGAGGATGAGTTATAAAGGGGAATAAAAATGATTTGTCCGGTGGTGAAATCAGGGCTTTGGAGACTGGCGTGGGGTCCCCCCAGGAGCCAAGGTACCATCCGCGCGGTCAGGGCAGCTCTGCGCATCTCCCTCCCGAGAGAGGAGACCGCAAAACCCCCTGGTGCACATCTCCCTCCCTAGAGAGGAGACCGCACACCCCCCTGGTGTGCTGTCGCCAAGCGCGCAGGGTCTCAGCCCCAGAGGGGGGCTGCTTCTCCCCTCTGGGCTTCACGCGTCCTGGAGTGCCACCCCTACAGCTCCGCCTCCAAGCCTTTAAGTCAGACAGTTGCTCTGTCCACTTGAGGCTGTGTTCCTGGCTGTTAGATGTAGCCAGGGCAGGCCCCTGGGAGGCCGGGGGAAGTGAAAGGGCCGCGGGGGACAGAAGACGCAGTCCCAGCCCCGGGAAGGACCTCCCTGCAGCTCTGGAAGCTGGTGCCTACGCCTGAGATACAGTCAAGCCACAGCGTGTAACAAAGGAAATACTAACAAGGGGATTTGTCAACAGGTGTTCATGACAAAGTAAATCAGACTCTACTGGATGGCCAGGGAGGCTGGAGCAAGGGGCATCAGAAGAGAGGTCAGGAGAGAATTCCAGAAAGGTGTTTAGCCTTGAGTGTGCATACAAAGAAAGAGGGGGCATAGACGGATTGACTGCGTGTGTATGTGCTAAGTCACGTCAGTCATGTTCGACTCTATGCAGCCCTATGGACCGTAGTCTGCCAGGCTCCTCTATCCATGAAAATCTTCAAGCCAGAATGCTAGAATGGGTCCCTGTGCCATTCTCGGAGGGATCTTCCCAGCACAGGGATCGAACGCGGGTGTCCTGCATTGCAGGCGGGTTCTTAACCCACTGAGCCACCTGGGAAGCCTGGAGTGATTGATTGATATGACTGATATTTACCAGATGTTGGCCCTTATGCTGGGGTGCAGGGACCTAGGTAAAGAAGCATGAGGGTGGAGGGGAAAGTGGCACTAATGTAAATCCCGGCTTGGCAATTCCTTTGTTGGAGGGTGGAAGTAACACCTGTGAAACATCTGAGCACAGAGGAGACCTTCATCAAAGGGGGCTTCCCCCTGCGTGCCGTCCATTTTGGTCCTCAGTGACCACATTCGCCTGAGATTGTTATAAAATGTAGGCTTTGTTATTATTCAGGCAGGATTAGAAGGGGGCGAAAGAGGATGATGAGATGGCTGGATGACATCACTGGCTCAATGGACATGAGTTTGAACAAACTCCGGGAGATAGTAAAGGACAGGGAAGCCTGGCGCGCTGCAGTCCGTGGGGTCACAAAGAGTTGGACACAACTTAGTGATTGAACAATAACATGGTGAGGTCAGCAGATTGGGAGATGACTGCTACTGGAAAGATAGCTTGTTCATAGTTCTCTAGAGGAGCCCCATCCAGGCGCCATTCAGGGCCATATGAGGAAGCACCAGGGTCACCAGGAGGCCCAGTGGGGAGGGGAAAGTGGGAACCAGAGATTTTATTATGTTTTTCATGAGGAGGGTTGGGGAAGACAGGGTAAACAGGCTTAGGAGTGCAGGGGTCCTGAGGCTATTTTAATTTGTCACCTACCCACTCCTGCAGTGATTCAGTTCAGTTGCTCAGTCATGTCTGACTCTTTGCGACCCCATGGACTGCAGTACTCCAGGCTTCCCTGTCCATCACCAACCCCCAGAGTTTACTCAAACTCACGTTCATTGAGTCAGTGATGCCATCCAACCATCTCATCCTCTGTCATTTCCTTCTCCTCCCCCCTTCAATCTTTCCCAGCATTAGGATCTTTTCCAATGAGTCAGTTCTTTGCATCAGGTGCCCAGAGTATTGGAGTTTCAGCTTTAGCATCAGTCCTTCCAATGAATATTCAGGACTGATTTCCTTTAGGATGGACTGGTAGGATCTCCTTGCAGCCCAAGGGACTCATAAGAGTCTTCTCCAACACCACAGTTCAAAAGCATCAATTCTTCAGCGCTCAGCTTTCTCCTGGAGTGGTTAGGGCAGGGGAATATTGGCCCCGGGGCATAAGAGCCCTGTGAGAGCCTAGAAGGAGGTGACTGGAGGGAGACTTTGGATGGTTCATTTGCATATGATAAGTGTGATCCTGGGTGAGTCATTTGCTATCGCTAGGAACTAGCTAGACTTGGGAGTGAAGTCAGCTCAGAGGGCCTCAGATGACAGAGGGTGGAAAATATAGAAAATAAGAGTATATAGTTACTACAGGGAATCGGAACCAGAAGTGGGAGAGTAGGGGCTTTGGGGCCTCTCAGAGGCAGCTGACTCCCCCAAGTGCGGTGGGGAGTAAGCTTCAGGCACTAACCTGAAGTCTAATCCCATCCGGCAGGTGAACACGGCGCTCCTGCCAGCAGACTTCAAACTCCATAAATTACGGCTTTTTTTTTCCCTCCAGTCCATTTGGAAAAAGTGAAATGAACAAATGAAGACAGGAGCGAAATTAAAAGATAATTGAAGTCTATATCGGGCTTCTGTGGATGTGCGTACATGCCGCCAATCTGGTCTCTCTGTGCGGGCAGGATAAATTGAGAACTCTTCGGCTGGCTCGGGGGTGGATAAAACAGTCAGAGACAAACGCGTGCCATGCAAATAAACAGACCCATCTTCCAGTGATTGGCTTTGCGTTCCCTCCTGCCGATGCCTCCTCTGGTCCCCTCAGTCTGACGGGTCTGTGTGTTCCGAGGAGGAAGTTGATCCCAGGTGGGTGAGGGTCTGATTGGAGGGTCCGAGGTTGGTAGGAGCTGGGTGTGGGCACTTTGGGAGGTAAGGTTTGTGTGTGCAGAGAAGGGGTGGAGATGTCAGAGAAGAAGTTGGGGAATTGTGTGGCCTTTTACACACACACACACACACACAGACATGCACATATACACACGAACACGTGCATCTATATATGCATGCATATGAATGCACAGGCATGCACACACACCCATGCATGCACACACACACGTGTATATGCCTATATATGAACGCACATGTATGCACACATGCATGCACACATATACACGTGAATGAGAACATGGACTTACTGAATCCAGAAGGGTCATCCATAAATGGATCCCACCCAGTGGGGAAACTAAGTCCTAGCTATCTATCCAGCTGGGCCTAGAACACTGGGCATTGAACTGGGTCTAGGGGTAGAAGAGCAAGTCAAGGATAAATCGCCACTTGTATGAAGAGTATTCAGCATTTGAAGGTGGTGTGACAGTTCTCTACGCTCACCCGAGGCCCACAGTTTGTGAGTGGTACACAAGTGGGACTCGAGTGGTCTCCCCTCTGACCCTGGACCCAGCGTCCACCCAGCCCACTCTGGTACCAGCTACCAAAGTTCACCTCCACAGGAACCAGTAGGACCAACACTGCCCTCCAAGGGGACTCATCACCATAGTGCCTTGACACTCTGGAATGAGCAGGGATGAGGGGCGAGTGAGGCCAGGATTTTGGAGAGGACAGGGCGTGTTATAGCCATCAAAAAAAGGGATCTGGCCTGGAAAGGGGATTTCAAAGAGCTGGGAGTGCCAAGGGCATGAAGAAAGGTCCTGCTTACAATTTTCACTGCACAGACCATTAGGAAATGGAACAATGGCATGTGATACGTGCCTGTGAATTTGATAGGGAAATTGAATGTGAAACGATTCACGGGTGCTCTGCTGTTTGAAATGGCAGATCACATCCTGATTTTTCCTCCTGGGGTGGGAAGAATTGAAGCGAAGGGAACATTGTGAGGTTTGAGTATGGGGCATAACCCTCTGCGTGCCTACATGGAGGCAGAGCTTTCCCAGAGAGCTCAGAGCCAAGACTGAGAGTAATAATGACAATAATTATAATCATAGCCAATATTTACTGGGCACCCACTCTGTGTCAGCTCTGTACTCTGCCAGGGCTGCAGGAACTGTCTCCTTTAATCCTCACAGAGCCCTACATGGGAGGCAAGACCCATTCCACACACGAGGAGACAGGCTCAGCTTCTTATTCTGGGTCACGTCACTTTTATACCAAAGCCATTGTGGAGAAACCCTGTCTGCACGCAGGATCTCAGGCTCACTCCAGCTTCAGAAAATCAGAATCCTCCTGTTAACCAGATCCCTGGGTGAAGCTCTATAAACATGCCCATAATCCCAAGAACCAATCGACTGTATGACTGTGAATACCATCAGGAGCATGGGTCCTCTCCTGCCCTGAGTCCGAGAGAGGTGACACCTTTGTCCCTGATCCCTTGACAACTACTTTAATATACATCACTTAATATACAACAACCTTAATATCAGTTCAGTTCAGTTCAGTCGCTCAGTTGGGTCCAACTCTTTGCGACCCCATGGACTGCAGCACGCCAAGCCTCCCTGTCCATCACCAACTCCTGGAACTTGCTCAAACTCATGTCCATTGAGTCGGTGATGCCATCCAACCATCTCATCCTCTGTCATCCCCTTCTCCTCCTGCCCTCCATCTTTCCCAGCATCAGGGTCTTTTCCAATGAGTCAGCTCTTCGCATCAGGTGGCCAAATTATTGGAGTTTCAGCTTCAGCATCAGTCCTTCCAATGAATATTCAGGACTGATTTCCTTTAGGATGGACTGGTAGGATCTCCTTGCAGCCCAAGGGACTCTCAAGAGTCTTCTCCAACACCACGGTTCATCACTGCTGATTCTGAAAATCTCTGTGACTGCTTTCTCCTCTCTCGAACAGGCATGACGTCACCCCGCTGTGGGGTTATTGTCAGAAAACACACAGGCCGCCTGGGAAGGGCGCCCGGTGCGGGTGCTCTGCAGGGAGGGGCTGGTGAGCGCACAGAGCGCCCTGATGGATCGTACTGGGACCGTTACTGCCAAGGGCTGGTGGTGCGCCTTGTCCCAGGCCAAGTGCTGCAGAGGTAGTTTCTCATTAAAGTGAATGTTCACAGTCTCACCAAGCAGGCGTGGTTATCCCTGTTTTACCAGGAAGAAACTCAGAAATGTTCTTTGCCCAAAGCCATACAGCTAGGAAATGGCAGCCCTGAGATTCAAACCAGGTCCCTTTAGATCTGAAACCAGGCTGTGGCCCCTGGCATCACTTCTCAAGTCTCCCCCTGCAATACTTCAGGCTGTCGCCAGCCCCACATGCCCTTCCAGGAGCGGCACGCTCCCTGGAGCCCCATCAGGGTAGCTCATCTCTCCTTTCTGCTTCCTTTCTCTTCCATAAGCCATATTCTGAGCTGCCGCTGCAGGCCCCGAGATGTCCTATGGCTCCCTGCAGCCTCCCCTATCAAATTGGAACGTCTCAGCCTGTTCTCCGAGGTCCTTTCGATGCCCTGACCTCATTTGTCACTGTTCCCAAATACGCGTTCTGCTCCAGCCAAGCTCATCTGTTTACTGTCCCCTCGTCCCTCCTGTCGCACGGGCCATTTCTCCCGCTCCTGGTGCTTTCCCCCACATCTCTGCTGCTCTGTTCACTTTTGCGAAACCCCAGATCAAAACTGGGCCTTCTCTGTAGGGACCCAAACCAGGGCAGCTGTTCTTGACTCCTCCTGGGTCCCAGAGCCCCGTGGGGACCTACTGTAAGTTATAGACCCTCGCTGGAAAAGTCCAGCTACACACAGTACTTCATGTGCAAATTCTGGAAGGCCCCAGACTCTTGGAGTCCTGGTTAAGAACACCTGAGGTAGGGGAAGTGCATGCTAAGCTTTTCAATGGATGTGTCAAATCGGCTTTTAGGGTAAGAAATAGGCCAGCCCAGGTGGCGTGTTTTAAAGTGTTTTGCATTTACTCCATGCAGAAAAAATGTTTTCTGGCCAGATAAGTTTCAAAAACACTGCTTGGTGACCTCTGAGCTCAATTTCTTCACTTGTAAACCGGGGCCAATAAAACCTGTTTTTATATAAGTTGTCATGGTGATTGGATGAGTTGCTTTGCGATATGTCAAGGCCCACCCTCTCTTTAGGCCCTGAATCTTGTCAAGAGACCATCAGGAGGGGGAGAAGCAGAGACCCTCTCCTGCCCACCCCCAGTGGGTGGGAGAACCCGGCGAGCCTGGCCACAGCTCCCGGCTACTCCCCTAAGCCAGCAGAAGGACCTGTGGGAGACAGCAAGCCCAGCCCTGGTTAGAGAGCAGCTGCGGCAGCCTCGAGTCTGGATCTGACCCTTGCATCTCTCAGGGACTGGGGAGGCGGTGTTGGCCCCGGAGAGGCAGAACAGGTTTGCGTTCCACAGCCCCGAGCCTCTAAATGGAGCTAACTCAGCACAGCCAGGGGCCTCACTGGCCCATTAGAGCTGCTCTGGCCGATTGCAAATCAATGCTCTGAAGAGAGACAGCAGTCCAGGTGCAGAAGGGGTAGGCAGCAGCCCCAGGCAAGAGGCTGAGGGCGGAGGCAGGACGGGGAGGCTGCGGGGAGAGCGGCCAGGGGAGCCTGGGGACAGGGTCCGGGGGTGGGGTGCTGCGCGGAGCACCCACCTGACCTCCGCTGGGGGCCAGATGCTGGGCTGGTCTGAGGATGAGAAGCCATTACAGGACGGGCAGCAGCTTCACGGAGCACCTACTGTGTGCCAGCCTCTGCGCTAGGAACCCTGCTTTCTTTGTCATTTCGTTCTCACCCACACGTGGAGACTAGGCTGTGTCCCACCAAAGCCCGGTTCAGTTTCCCTTTGCTGGGTGCCCCGGAGAACTGCATTTCTCAGCTCCGTCTGTAGTGGCAGGGGCGTTTGGATGGAGTTATGGCCTAGAAAGAGCAAGCGGGCGTGACCTGGGTGGCTTCGGGTTGAGGCACTGAAGAAGCCGTGGGCAGACTCCTCCCTTCCCTCCCCCTCCTCCCTTCCCTCCCCCTCCTCCCTTCCCTCTCCCTCCTCCCTTCACTCTCCCTCCCCCCTTCTCTCTCCCTCCTCCCTTCTCTCTCCCTCCTCCCTTCTCTCTCCCTCCTTCCTTCACTCTCCTTGCCGAGGTGACCTCAGAGGCCACATTTCCATCTGGGACCAGATTGTGACCATAAACTGGTATCAGATTCAGTTCAGTTCAGTTCAGTCGCTCAGTCATGTCCGAATCTTTGCAACCCCATGAATCGCAGCACACCAGGTCTCCCTGTCCATCACCAACTCCCAGAGTTCACCCAAACCCATTTCCATCGAGTCGGTGATGCCATCCAACCACCTCATCCTCTGTCGTCCCCTTCGCTTCCTGTCCTCAATCTTTCCCAGCATCAGGGTCTTTTCTAATGAGTCAGCTCTTTGCATTAGGTGGCCAAAGTATTGGAGTTTCAGCTTCAACATCAGTCATTCCAATGAACACCCAGGACTGATCTCCTTTAGGATGGACTGGTTGGATCTCCTTGTAGTACAAGGGACTCTCAAGAGTCTTCTCCACCACCACAGTTCAAAAGCATTGGGTTAAGCCACTGAGATTTCAGGGCTTGCTGACTGTAGGACCTGCCTCTTGAGAAATCTGTATGCAGGTCAGGAAGCAACAGTTAGAACTGGACATGGAACAAAAGACTGGTTCCAAACAGGAAAAGGAGTACATCAAGGCTGTGTATTGTCACCCTGCTTATTTAACTTATATGCAGAGTACATCATGAGAAATGCTGGGCTGGAGGAAGCACAAGCTGGAATCAAGATTGCTGGGAGAAATATCAATAATCTCAGATACGCAGATGACACCACCCTTATGGCAGAAAGTGAAGAGGAACTAAAGAGCCTCTTGATGAAAGTGAAAGAGGAGAGTGAAAAAGTTGGCTTAAAGCTCAACATTCAGAAAACTAAGATCATGGCATCTGGTCCCATCACTTCATGGCAAATAGATGGGGAAACAATGGAAACAGTGACAGACTTTGTTTTCTTTGACTCCAAAATCACTGCAGATGGTGACTGCAGTCATGACTTCCTTGGAAGGAAAGTTATGACCAACCTAGACAGCATATTACAAAGCAGAGACATTACTTTGCCAACGAAGGTCCATGTAGTCAATGCTATGATTTCTCCAGTGGTCATGTATGGATGTGAGAGTTGGACTATAAAGAAAGCTGAGCACCGAAGAATTGATGCTTTTGAACTGTGGTGTTGAAGAAGACTCTTGAGAGTCCCTTGGACTGCAAGGAGATCCAACCAGTCCATCCTAAAGCAGATCAGTCCTGGGTGTTCATTGGAAGGACTGATGCTGAAGCTGAAACTGCAATACTTTGGCCACCTCATGTGAAGAGCTGACTCATTTGAAAAGACCCTGATGTAGGGAAAGTTTGAAGGCAGGAGGAGCAGGGGACGACAGAGGATGAGATGATTGGATGGCATCACCAACTCGATGGACATGAGTTTGGGTAAACTCTGGGAGTTGGTGGTGAACAGGGAGGCCTGGCGTGCTGCGATTCATGGGGTTGCAAAGAGTCGGACACGATCGAGTGACTGAACTGGGCTGAACTGACTGTAGGAGGCAGTGTCATTTCCTGGGCTAACATGTAGCCATGGGAGAGTTACAGAATGGATTGTTCCCACTCTGTAGATGGGAAGCTGAAGGTCAGAGAGGGTCAGTCACCTTAGACAGCAAGCTCAGCCTCAGACCCTCTTGCCCTCTTAGATCCACCCCACCCTCCAGAAACTCTAGAGGGACAGGACAGCATCAGAGAAAGTCACCATGAAACACGGCAGGGGGTGCTTGAGGTGCGATGGGAAAAAGGAGCAAAGAGCCAGGGCTTTGCAGGGTGGGGGCTTCTCAGAGCTGACTCACGAGGGGTATGATAGGTGGAAGGGGGGCGCGTGCAGGCAGTCAAACCAGAGGGCCCCTGGCACAGAAGCCCTAAGGCCTGTGCGTAGCGATTGTTCTAAACACTTGAAAACATATGGAATGTTGACTTGCCCAGAGTCAGTCTCCAATTAGATGGGGATGGCGGAAGACCAAATGAGTTCTGGGACGTACAGCAAGAAAGCTTGAGATAAGAACCAAGGAAAGAATTCCCTTGATTGAGACGGTTAAAAAACAAAATCTAACTGAGTAAATGTAAAGATCTAATTGGCCACCTGATGCGGACTCATTGGAAGAGACACTGATGCTGGGAAAGATTGAAGGCAGAAGGAGAAGGGTGCAGCAGAGGATGAGATGGGCTTGTTGCTGGGCAAGACGGAAGTCTTCCTCCCTCTGGAGCAATAAAGTAGTTGGCCTACCTTTTGGGCAGTGCAAGGCATATCTCTTCCTGTTGGAGTCAGTGACTGATGTTTTTCTGCTGGGACAATTGGTGTCTTCCTGTTTCGGGTAATTGACGATGAGGAGTGGGGTATGAGAGTCCCTTCTACAGGCCCTCCTGACTCCAATTTTAGTTGAAGCTTTCTTTTATTAACTTTCATGGAACATTTCAAAAACAGTACAAGGTGTGGGACTCCCCGCATCAATAGTCAGCAAGAACTAGGAAACGATGGGGGAGGTGGTGGTTCCAGTCGGGAGAGGGGAGAGCCTCCATTAGGTTTCCTTGCCCAGGTCCCCCAGGTGGGGCCCCGTTCCTTCTGTCCCCCCACTTCCTAGGAGCATGGTTCTCTTCTCTATTCTGCCTTCCAGTTTCCTAAGTTCCATCATTTAAAGACAGTCCAGCTCTGCCTTTGGGGCTCCATGGCGCAAGATGGCAAGGCTGTTTGCCTGATGGTTTTCCTCCACATCCCTCTAGTTGGTGAAGGGTGAATACTGCTTATTTTATTCTCCATCTTCAGAGGTGTTGTGTTCCCATTTCCATCGCTGTCTGAGAGCCTGGGGCGCAGGGAGGGGACAGATGAAGCCCAGACCACTCAGGGCAGAGACCTGACAACTTGTCCTGTTTGTAGGCAGCAGGCTTCCTCCAGCAACCTGGGAGGGACCATGGTCCAACCCTCTGGCCCTACAGGTCCGAGCGCACAGACCACACAAAAGGAGGCGATGCTCCCCAATCCACTCGTGAGGGAGCCGTCTGCCAGGCCCCTGCTCTAGGCCATTGCCCTGGAAGGTCAGCTCAGGGACCCCACTCCCTGCAGCTGGCCTCACTCCCTCCAGGTACTTGGACTTCACCTGGCGGTAAATCGATGAGGTAGGAGCCCCCACTTCTGTTCATGAAAGAGGAACCGAGGCCCAAGAGGAAGTGACTCTGTCCAAACACTTCGTTCAGAGGTGGCAGAGCCAGGATCACTGTCCGCCAAACCCCCGGGCCACCCAGGAGGAGATGCAAGATGGTTCAGAAACCTCGAGGGCCCTCACCTCCAGGGAGCGCCAGCAGTGATGGGAGAGACTCTTTCCTCCTTGGCAAGGTTCCTCCACTCGGAAGGCACCTGAGACTAGAACAGGAGCCCTGCTGAATCCGCAGGGATGCCCAGCACCTCACAGCTGTAACAAAGTCCCGAGTGATTCCTCCCCGGCGGCTGCCCTCCCCTCACAAGGAGGTAAGTGACTGGAGGGAGTGTCTGACTCTTGGCTGGTATTCAGGAAACCTTTGTTGAATAAACAAGTGAATAAATGAGAACAGATCAATTGTCACATTAACAGAGCAAATGAAAGCAGTCCAGAGGGAGCCTTTAGGTCATTTAAATGTCCAGTGGTTGGGGGCGATGGGCTGGTATCTGCAGGGCCAAGATCCATCAGGGAGGGTTGGAGGAGCTGAATCTGGAAGGAAGGGGTGTAACTTCCTAGAGGTCGCAGAGGAAGGGCGAGGGGGGCGGGGGGACGACTCAGACAGGGAGGACAGATGTGTGTGATCGTGCCTGGAGCAGGGACAGTGTCAGGGTGACATGGGGAATGGAGCTCAACAATCCATTCTTTCTTTAAGTTGTTCTCAAGGCTGGAGGGACAAGTCCATTGCGTTGAGTTAGATGTTGGATAATGCTTAAAGACAAAAGAAGAGAAAATAGAAAACTGTCCCCAGGATAGCTGAGTGATTCGGAGATCCGTCGTCTCCAAACTACTGTGGTCAGCCGGCGCCTTCGAGAGTCAGGGCACCCTGGGTTTCGGCCCCGGCGTCGTCATGAAATCGTGGCCAGTGACTCCTGCGTCTGTGGCCTCAGGTTTACCATCTGTAAAATGGGTGGGAATTGGAAATGTCAGACCTGTGGTGCAATATCTGTGTCCCGCCCATGGGAATCTGCGAGGACAGTGGGTGGAGATCCTGTTGATCTGGGGCCCAGGTTAGAGGCCCCTCTGTGGTGCCAGAGGCCGCTGTGAAGGTCTCTGGTTGGGGACCCCCCCCATCCTCTGCTTCCTCTCTGGCCTTGGCCTCTACCCCTGTAACGTTCCCCTCAGAGGGTGGCGTAGTCCTTTGTGAGACCATCAGTCCTCCTTGGCCTCAGGGGCCAGCCTGAGTGTCAGCCCCTTCAGGTGCCTCTGCCAGTTCTCACAGGCGCCAAGCCCTGTGCTGGGCACCTCATTTAATCCTGAAAAACAGCAACCCTGCAGGGTAGGTCCTACAGGCAGGCCCCAAAGACTCCGCAGTTTCCGTTCCAGACCACCACAGTAAGGCAAATATCACAATGAAGTGAGTCCCCTGCATCTTCGGTTTCCCAGTTCATGTAAAGAAGTTTACATAATACTGTAGTCGATTAAGAGTGCCGTAGCATTATGTCTAAAAACGCAGTGTACATACATCAGTTGAAAATTTCTTTATCGCTAAAAAATGCTAGCCATCTTCTAAGCCTTCAACGAGTCATAATCTTTCTGCATCATAATCTTTCTGCTTGTGGAGGGTTTGAACTACTGTGAGAATTATCAAAATGTGACCAAGAGATAAGACGTGAGTAAATGCTCCTGGAAAAATGGCCTGACGGGCTTGTCTGACATCGGGTTGCCGCAAACCTTCGAACTTGGTGAAGAATGCAGTACCTGGGAAGCCCGATGAAGTGAGGTCTACCTATAGTGTTCTTCCTCCCAGGTGGGAAGACTGCAGCTCAGCGGAGATCAGTAGTGCGGAGGGGAAGTCAGACGGGTCTGGGGGCCGACAGCTCACTCTGCAGACTGAGGCCAAACCCTCAGGCTTGGCCCAGGGCCCCCTGCAGAGTTAAAGTCAGGGCGGAGGCGGCCTGAAGCCTTGGGCAGCCTCCTGGAACTGGTTTTTCTTGCTCTGAGCCGAGTTGGAGGCAGCAACTGTGCCAAGCGTGGACGCTGAGGGCTTGGAAATGGCTCTTTCAGAACTTTCCGGTTACGTGGCCTTGTTTCGCCTCTGCCGGCTGGGCAGGGACAAGGGGGGCCCCTCGGGCCGGCTCCTGCCATCTGTGATCAGCGCGGAGGCCGCTTGCAGGCCAGGCGCCAGCAGAGCCCGGGCCTGGGGGTTGGGGATCTGGGCTGGATGCCACGCTGGCGTTCTTGGTCAGCGGCCGGGCGGCTTTGATCGGGGTGGTCCTGGCCTGGGCTGCTTTCCCGTCTGTAAAATGAACACTTGGGGTGAATCCTAACAGCTGGGAGAAGATGGTCAGCGCCGCAGTGGCCGAGGCTTATACGGACATTGTGCGTGGTGATGCGGTGTGTGGGGACGTGCGTCTGTGACTGTGAGTGCAGGGACGCAGGCGCTGGGTGCCTTTAAGGTCAGAGGGTTGGTGCGTGACAGGAGGAGGGGGCAGGGAAGCGTCCTGAGGCTCTGTCAGGAGGCAGGGCCCTCGTTCTGGCTGCAGCGCCCACTGACTCGCTGTGTGTCGTCTCTGAGCTGCCGCAGCCCCTCTCTGGACACATGCATTAATGTGTGAAAGAAGACCCTCAGCTATGGCTGTGAGTCTGACTCTGCAGAGACTTGCTTGGATGCTAATGGGGTGGCCGTGTGATGGTGGAGTGACCAGTGCGCTGGAGTCGGAAGCCTCCCGCGTGTAACCTTGGCTTCGCCTCTTGCTGGCTGTGTAACCCTGCGTGGCCCCTTTGCTAGCCCCGAGGCTCCGCTTATTCATCTGGCACGCCGGCCCTTGTGCGAGAGTCTGCCATCCTTGCAGGGGGCCATGACATGCTTCAGTTTCTTTTTTAAAAAACGTTTATTTATTTATTTGGTTGTGTTGGTCTTGGTTGCAGCCCGTGGGATCCTCGTTGCAGAGCGTGGGTGAAGTAGCTCTCGGGCACGGGCTGAGTCACTCCTGGCATGTGGGATCTCAGTTCCTGGACCAGGGATTGAAACTGTGCCCCTTGCATTACAAGGCAGATTCTTAACCCCTGGACTGCCATGGAAGTCTTCTCAATTTCTTTTTAAAATCAGAAGTTAAAAATAGAATTTGGCCACTTTGCTTATATTCGTGTTTATACTAACACAGTCAGGAAACTTAATTTTAAATAATTTTTCTATATGAAAGAAGGCCCCAGCCCCCCCACCCCCGAAATTCTTATGTGGCTTGACTCTCCCGGAGTTTCTTCCTTGGAAAGAAGCAGAGCATACTGACCGCACCACCCCCCACCCCCCCACCGCGCCCCAGGGTTGTTGAGAGGAAGAAATAACTTAAGATGACTTATTGAAAGTGCGGGGCACACAGGAGGTACCGCCCCAAATAGTAACTGGATATGGGGCAAGGGGGTGTGGTGCTAGTAATGGCTTCCCCAAGGCCATCCACACCCTAATGCTTGTGCGTTAGGTCACATGGCAGAGGGGCATTACGGCTGCAGATGGAACAAGAGTTGCTGATCAGCTGACCTTAGAAAGGGAGCTCATCCTGAATGACCTGGATGGTGGCTCAGCGGTAAAGGATCTGCCTTCAAAGCAGGAGACACAGGTTGGATGCCTGAGTTGGGAAGATTCCCTTGGAGAAGGAAATGGCAGCCCACTCCAGTATTCTTGCCTGGGAAATCCCATGGACAGAGAAACCAGGTGGGCTGCCGTCCATGGGGTCGCAAAAGAGTTGGACATGACTTAGCTACTAACAACCATAGCAACAACCACATGGATTCAGTGTAATCACAGGGGTCCTTGCAAGTGGACGAGGAAGACAGGAAGGTCATGGTCGGGGCGATCAAATGTGAGAGAGACAGGCCAGGCCATGGTGGACTTTGAAGACGGAGGATGGGGCCGCAAGCCAAGGAATGTGAGCAGCCTCTAAAAATCTTAAAAAAAAAAACAAACAAGGAAACATTCTCCCCTGGTGCCTTCAGAAAGGAAGACAGCTCTGCTGACACCCAGAGCTTCGTGCCCTGAGACCCATTTCAGACTTCTGAACTCCGGGACTGCAAGTGTGTGCTGTTTCCAGCCGCGTTGTATGTGGGGATTTGGGACAGCAGCAGCAGCGGACTCAGACAGCAGGTGTGGAGACACGACGGTGGAGGGACTTGGGCTCCGGCTGAAGCCCGAGCCTCTCTGGGGCTGCATCTCACCTTGCATGGCACACCCCCCAACCCTGGGAGAAGCCCATCTCTGGGCCTCCCATGGAAGATGGAAGGGGGTCGTTCATTGTCTGAGGGTTGAAGGAGGTACCAGGTGAAGCTGCTCCTGCTTCTTTATTTCTCCTGTTTCTTTATTTGTCTTTTGGCCCCAGGCTCATTTTTTCCCCCCTAGGGAAGCAGAGACTCAACTTGGCCACCCCAACTCCTGTGTTTGTATTACTCCCAAAGTCCTGGTCCGTGGAAGTCCCCCACCCCCCGTTCAACAGGAAAGTTAGATCCCCCCGAAGCAGCTGAGACTCTGGAAACCCAGCTGCAGGGCCTGGATACTCAGCACCTGTGTTCAGAGGTGCTGGTGAGCGCTGTCAGACTTGGCCCCCTGAGGACAGAACGGGACCTGCAGCCCGGGGCTTCCACGAGAGCCCTTCTCCTGCCCTGTTGGCTCCAAGTCGCTCCCCAAGAATAGGGCATGCGCCTCCTCCTGTATGAGTCAGGATTTGCTTTATTGCTACCAGGAAAAGCAGGTTTGGGTGCCAGCCACTCCGGAGGCTATACTGGAGTCTTAGCTTGAAACGAACGTCAAGGGGGCGGTTTTCAGTCCTCAGGGCTGCTCATGGAGGGGTGGGGAACTTCTGATGGGCAAGGTCCTCCTTCCTGCGGCCCCGAGAATGACAAGCTGCTGACAGCTGTGTGGAAGGCCCGGGAAGAGCCACGGTGCCTTCCAACGCCTCTGCAATCTCCATGCTTCCTAGGGTGGCAACGCCCGTGGCCACCAGCACTCCTGTAAAGTTGAGAGATTTCCCTGTCATTCTTGGACAAGCTATCTGGCCGCTCTGGGCCTCTCTTTCCCCGTCCAGTAACATGGAACTGTTAACAGCCATTCCGCCTCCTGTGAATTGCATATGTTAATGCCTTGGAAGCATGCCGGCCATGGAGGAGCGCTGAGAAGGTCTGGTTAGCCAGGGAGATTGCTCATCTATTCATCTCTTGTGCATTACATGGTCTCTGGGAGCCCCTGGCCTGGGGGTTGGGGTGTAGAAATGAATAAGACATGACTGCAGAAGGCTCACAGTTTAGCAGGAAAAAAGTTACACTCCATCCCGTAGGGCACAGCACTGGGAGGAATGAGTGTGCAGAGGGGAAAGCCCAAAATCTGCCCGGGAGGGGAGACTGCTGGAGGTTTTACCCAAGGCCTTAAAGAAGCTTGCTGCAGATGGAGAGGGAGGAAGGGCATTCTCGGAAGAGAGGACAGAATGAATGAGGTCTGGAAGCATATACACGTGTGTCTTACTCACGAGAGGGGGCGCACGAGGTCATGTGGCTAGTGAACGTGCTGGGAAGATGGGTCAGTTTCATTTCAGCGTGCACATTGGTGACTTCCGGTGCCAGACACTTTGCTGGGCACTGGGGATGCAGAGATGAAGACGCAGTCTCTGCTTTGGGGATCACGTATGCAACAGAGACAGGCAGACATTCATTCATTCAATAAATATGTACTAAGTGCTACATGCTGGGTACCAGGGGGTGCCTCATGAGCAGAATGGACCTCAGCCTAACCTTCATGGAGCTCACGGTTCAGGGGGAAGGAGACCTCCATCAGGAATGTGTATCCCCAAGGGAAGAGCCCTGGATGAGGCATGCATGACACTGGGAGGGGGGAGGAGAAGGCGAGGAGGCCACTAGCTCAGGGGTTTAGTGTTCGGTCTCTGGGCCAGGTGACCTGGGATTAAATCTCGGCTCTGTGACTTTGAATGTCTTACTCTTGGAGAGTTTCTGCTTTAGAGGGATGTGCAAAGGCCCTGAGGTAGGAGCATAATTTATACAGAAAGGAAGTCAGAGCAGGTGGAAGGAAGGAAGACAGAAAGAAAGAAAGCCAAAGCTGAGGATGGAAGGTGAAACAAGCTTTAAAATGGGCTGGGATAAGCTTTACTGCAGAATGATGGATAAAAAGAGACATTAACACCAACTGAGAATTAGTCTGTCTGGTTCACATGAAATCAGAAGGAGGTTTTGCCAGGATCAACCTTAGAAAGAAATAATCAGTTTAATATTAATGTCATCTAATAATATAATAATATCATCTAACATTTACCATATGTGCCAGGCTCCAATCCAAGCACTTAATTCTCCCAAGAACCCCTTGTAGTAGGTATTCTCCTGGTCAGCAGTCCTCACATGAAGAAATTGAGGCTTCTGGAATTAAACTTCTTGCCCAATAGTACAAAGCTAATGAGTGGTCAAGCTAGGACTCAAGCCCAGGCAGTCTGGTTCCAGGGTCCTTGTTCTTAGCCACCAAGCAGAGAGGAACCATCGGGCAGAAGCAGGGGCCTGGGACAGATTCTTGGCACCCCGACTGTGGGTATTGTACATCTGCAGGGGCGGGCCTTGGGAAAGAGCCCCATGGTTCCCCAAGCCCCATCCAAGGAGGTCTTGGGAACACCGCAGTCCCCACCGAGGGCTCAGAGAGGAACTCCTGTATAAAAAGGCAGTTCTGGGTGTCCGTGCACGGATGGAAGTACACTGTACCTTTGACAACGGCAGAGTCGTGGCCATTTTAGCCTGGCAGGCTGAACCCTCTGCTGGGCCTCTCGTGCCGAATGAAGGAGTGAGACAGGATGGGGCGGTATGAGTGTGCCTGGATGCGTGTACAGATGTCTGTGTGTGTGCGAGCACGCGTGTGTGCAGGTAGAGGCTGGCGGGACTCAGAGGACCCGAGCCAAAGCAGGCGCTAGTACAATCCCAGCAACTCCTGCCCAACCTCAACGGGCCATGGGCTTCACTGATCTTCGCTTGATGAGTAAGAGCTTGGGCCTAAGAGTCAATCCCAAATCCTGGGTCCACCACTCACAGGGTATGCTACCTTAAATATCACTTTACGCCTCCCGGTTTGGTGTTTTCATCTAAAAAGACAGAAAGCAGCATTTACCTCCTGGGACGGTTCTAAGGGTCAGGTGAGAGCACCCGGCACATTGTGTGAAAGTGGGAATGCATTGTGGGTTTGGAGCAGAAGAGGGGGCGTGGACTGACTTTTAGGTTCATGAATCTTTAGTCTTATTGCAATTGGCCACACACCTGTAAGAGAGTAAAAGCTCGATCTGAAAAATAGGAGTCACCTTTGATTCCCTTTGTTTTTGCTTATTTCACATCTAGTCCATCTCAACAAGTCCTGTTAACTGTCCTTCCAAAAGATGTCTCACATTGACCACTTTTCACCTCCTACGTAGGTCCCAGCTCTTGTCTGAGCCCTCTTTGTGTAATGAGATCATTTCAGATTGTCAGTCCTGGATTCATAGCTCTTTAGAGGATTGTCTTCTGCTTGGAGTAAAATCTACCCTCCTCAACATTATCTGGCCTGGTCGTTTTACCAAACTTACTACTATTATTTTTTACCAAGTTTCCCTCTTCTTGTTCCCTTCCAGCCGGGGTGGACTTCTTGGTCTCCGTCCAACACCCCAGGCTCGCTCCTGATTCGGGAACGTCAGAACTCCTCCTGTCTGCACAGGATGCCCTCCCCCTAGAAGCTTGCACGGCTCCCTCCTCCACCTCACTCAGACTTTTGCTCAGCTCCTCAGAGGAGTCTTCCCTGACCACCCACGCAAGGACTGTTTGGTATCTCCCAGTATTATCCCTTAACTCGAGGTGATAAAATGCCTGAGTTGTAACTGGATACCCGGCTGGGCCCCAGAATAAAGCTGCCATTTCCCGGTCCCCTGGCAGGCAGGTGTGGCCAGTGGAGACGGAGGCAAAGGGTGTGAGCAACTTCCAGGCATTTCCTGCAGGGAAGGCCCACACCCCTCCTCCTCGCCCCCTGCCTCCTGCAGCCTGCGGTGTGGACCAGCTGGCAAACCGCTTTGGAGGAGGGCTGTGTGCTAGGAAGGCAGAGCCACGATGTGGAAGGCGTCTGGGTGCCTGGCTGTCCTTGAGAAGCCGAGCCATGAAACCAGCCCTGGTGATGAGTGAGAGAAGAAGCTCTTCCTTTGTTTAAGCCACTGACATGTTGGGCCTTGGGGATGTGTAGGTAAACCAGCTTTCTAATGATGACCACGTAACCCAAGAAGGTTCCAGGTCACTCCACCCCTGGCCACACTTTGTCTCCTCACCTTGAGTGTTTTCAGCTATCACTCTCTGACGTTATATTATACGTTTATTTTGTATTTGTTTATTGTCGGTTTCCATCTCTAGCATGTGAGCTCCGTGAGGTCAAGGGCGAGGCTGTTGGTCTTATCCTCTGCTGTATTCCCAGCTTCAACAATGGTGCTCAGCATAGAGCTGGGCTAAACAAATATTTCTGAGCAGATAGAGGATAAGCCCCTACTATATGCTGATGCTTTGTTTGCATTATTTCAGTTGATGTTGTTATCTCTGGTCTGTAACAGGAGAGACTGAAATGGAGTGAACTAAAAGGACTTGTTGAAATTCCAGAGCCTGAAAGCTGTAGAGCCCAGATTTAAACTCAGATCTGTTTTCCCACCAAATAACCTCCTCTCTTCTCCTGGAAGCAATTTTGAGAATGTGGCTTTTGTGGAAGAAAAAAACAGACTCTCACAACTCAACAAGAAGACAGATAACCCAATTAAAAATGGACAAAAGGTCCTAATAGATATTTCATCAAATAAGATACACAAATGGCCAATAAATACATGAAAAGGCACTCAACATCATCATTCTTCAGAGAAAGGCAAATTAAAACCAAAATGAAATGCCACTTCCCACTTTCCAGGAGATTGGGTACACCTTTTTAAAAAGTACGCAATACCAAAGGCTGGTGAAGATGTGGAGAAATTGGAAGCCTCATACACTGCTGGTGGGAATGCATAATGGTGCAGCAACTTTGGAAAATAATTTGGCAGTGTCTTGAAAAGTAAAGCATAATTTTACCATATAACCTAGAAATTCCAACCTTAGGATTTCTGACCCAAAGACTTGTATGTGAAAATCGTGGCAGCACCATTATTCAAAACAACCCCAGACTGAAAACAACCCAAATGGCCATCAAGTGGTTAATGGATAAACGAAATATGGCTTACCAGTATGATGGCATCCCTGTGTGTCAATAAAAAGGGACAAAGTGCTGACATGTGCTACAACATGGATAAACCTCAAAAACACTGTCTCAGGAAAGGAAGCCGAATACAAAGGGCTGCATGTTGTAATTCTGTTTATATGAAATGTTCCCAACAGAAAGTACGTTAGTGGTTGCCTGGGGCTGGGAGTGGGAACGCATAGTGTTGGCTAATGGGTTTCTTTATAGAATGATGGAAATGCTCAAAGATTAAATTGTGGTGATTGTTGAACACCTCTTAAAAATGTACTAAAAATTGTTGAATTCTGCAGTTAAAATGGGTGAATTTCAGGATTTGTCAATTATACTTTGAGTCATCATTTGTAGCCCGTCATGTGTCCTCAAAGGGAAATAGTTAAATTCTTGGAAAGAGCCTCCTGATCTCTGACAGACATGTGACAGAGAGGAGTGTTGAAGAGCCTCCTGGGCCACTTTGCCACTTGCTTGGCAAGTCACTTAAACTCTCCAAGCCTCAGTGTTCTCATCTGTAAAATGGGGACAGTAAGTCCTTCCTCCTGGGGTACTTTTGGGGATTAAAAGGGGGTCATGAAAGGTTTAGCAGGTGCCTAGCACAGAGATACAATCATTGTACATCTGATCCTTTCTAGGGATGCCACAATGAAGCTTTGGCTTTACTGGTGAGGTATGATCTCTGGTGGGGGGAATGGGCGTAAGCACCTGCTCTGGGCTAGATCTGGCCTTGGGTACAGGAGCCCAGGGTCCAGGGGCGTGACAGTCATTTTCAGGGTGCTTATGCTGCTGAGGATGTAGAATAGAATTGGGGGGTGGTGCTCCAAGCCCATACGGAAGGAGAGCTGTGAGGCTCAGGATGACTTCAAGAGGAGGGTGATGCTTGCGTGGAGCCTGGGAAGATAGACAGGCAGTGGGGAGCCGGGGAGGGGAGTGTGAGCAGCCCAGGCTGTGGCGGCAGCTGCTGCAGCTCAATGTAGCCCACTTTACCCCCCAGGGAATGTGATGAAAGCACAGAGAAGAATCTCAGACCCCTGGGTTGGAGGGGACCTTTCAAGGTCATCCTCTCCAATCACCCTGCTTGCTGGGGCCTGGACTTCAAAGGCTCTCCGTAAAGGAAACAGCTGCTCCATAACTCAGCATGGCTTTGAAGATGAAGCTGTCGACAGCTACACTCCGTGACTCGCACAGAGAGCTGCCATCAAGTTTCAGAAGCCCAAGGGTTTGGGGGAGGCATCCGTGGTGCAGGGACGGGATCCACGTTGGTGGCAAGTAAAGCAGACTTCAACCCTGAGCCAAAGGCCTCTGCAGCAGGTGCCAGTGTCCCAATCTCGGTGACCGGGCAGCCATGTGCCCGGAAATACCCATGGGATACAAAGAGGGAAAAGCATCAGCGCCCACTGAACCCCTGCCCTACGTCGACTCTGTGCCAAAGATTTTGCAATTTGTCTGTATAGGTCCTCGGGGAGGGGGAAATGGTCACCCCCGTTTGAACCATGAGCACCCAGGAGCTCTGGGACTTTCAATGACTTGTCCAAGGTCACACAACTAGGGAGGAGAAGGGAAGGGGTCAAGTTCAGTCCTGTCCTCTCCGCAGAGCATGCTGCTTCTCATTCCATGCCTTCCTCATCCTAATCTCAGCAACACCTGGCAGTCAGGTCTCTGACACATGAGGGCAACGGACACCCACAGGAACTCCACATTTACGGTTTTTAAAAAAGGACAGTTTTCTCACCTCAATCTGTTATATCTTAATATGAAATAGATATAAGAAGAACTGAAACTGCAGCAAAAAAGAAACATGAAACACGATTTGAAGGAAAGGCTGAGGACCCCCGACCACGTGTTTCCAGGCCACTGAGCTCTTGTTTTTGTACAGTTGACACGGCCTTGTATGTACCATATTGTGCCCCAGTTTTTTCCTCTCAAAATTGTGTCATAAACATTTCCTTTGTTGCTTCAAATTCCCTGTAAACATTTGGCAGTACAGTCTTCATCAATCTGAATGAGTTTATTTAACCCGTCTTCTGTACTGAATATTTAACTCGTTTCCATTTTTTTTCTCAATACAGTATTTTAAACATTCCCTGACAGATGAAGGTGCATGTAGCTGCTGCCTCTGGGTTTATAACGACACACACCACCTCATGCCGCACGTCCATCAGACAGAGAAGAGAAAGGCAAGAGGCTCAGCCAAGCGCGTGCTAGGCGCGATCCTGACATTTTCTTACTTAATCCTCTCAATGGTCTTGGGAGGCAGACACTCCTCTCCCCATTTTACAGAAGGGGAAACTGAGGCTCAGGAGGTTAATGGGCCGGTGTTCTGAGATCAGCCTGACTCTTGGGTCTGTGCTCCACTCTGCCCCCGCTCCTCTCCTCAGAGTGCGGCCAGATCACCACAGTTCTGTCCAATGAGATGACCGCTGCCTTCTCTCAAATAGCCACAGAAGAACCTCTGACGCTCTGTAGGGGGCGTCTGATTGAAACTCTCAGCTGCTGTGAGCAGCGGTTCCAGCCTTTTCTCTGGGGAGACTCAAACTCCCAGGGGAAAATACTCCCATGGGCATCTGCTCCTGTTCTAACAATCCTCCCATTCACAACCTCCCAGAGAGTACTGCCATCCTGGGGTTCACCTTGAACTTACACTAATTCATATTTTTTTTTTAGCAAAGCAAATAATTTGCAAATTTTTAGAAGCTGCTCTTCGTTAATAGCCAATAGCTTGGGGAACCCTCCAGGTGTGTCGTAGTACCCAGGTTGAGAACAGCTGGTCCAGAACACAGGTGAGAAGCAGGAAGGAAGTTACAAAAGATCTTGGAGCTGCCAAAAATAGCTTTTGAAAATCCCTACAGTAAAGTTCCTGTGTTTTGGATCAGAGGAGATGTCCTCAGTTTGCTAATCTGTGAAACAGGTGTGATATCTCCTGCTGAGTATTGCTGTGAGAATTAAGTATGGTAACAGATAATGATAACAAGTTTTTAAAAAGCACTGTGATACAGATACAGAGAAAAGGTCAGTTTTCATTCCAATCCCAAAGAAGGGCAATGGCAAAGAATGTTCAAACTACCACACAATTGTACTCATCTCACACGCTAGTAAAGTAATACTCAAAATTCTCCAAGTGAGGCTTCAACAGTAGGTGAACTGTGAACCTCCAGATGTTTAAGCTGGATTTAGAAAAGGCAGAGGAACCAGAGATCAAATTGCCAACATCCATTGGATCATAGAAAAAGCAAGAGAATTCCAGAAAAACATCTACTTCTGCTTTATTGACTATGTCAAAGCCTTTGACTGTGTGGATCACAACAAACTGGAAAATTCTTCAAGAGATGGGAATACCAGACCACCTTACCTGCCTCCTGAGAAATCTGTATGCAGGTCAAGAAGAAACAGTTAGAACCAGACATGGAACAACAGACTGGTTCCAAATCGTGAAAGGAGTACATCAAGGCTGTATATTGTCACTCTGCTTATTTAACTTATATACAGAGTACATCATGAGAAATGCCAGGCTGGATGAAGCACAAGCTGGGATCAAGTTTGGTGGGGTAAATATCAATAACCTCCGATATTCAGATGATACCACCCTTATGGCAGAAAGTGAAAAGGAACTAAAGAGCCTCTTGATGAAAGTGAAAGAGGAGAGTGAAAAAGTTGGCTTAAAATTCAACATTCAAAAAACTAAGATCATGACATCCAGTCCCATCACCTCATGGGAAATAGATGGGGAAACACTGGAAACAGTGACAGACTTTATTTTTTTTTTGGTCTCCAAAATCACTGCAGATGGTGACTGCAGTCATGAAATTAAAAGACGCTTACTTCTTGGAAGAAAAGTTATGACCAACCTAGATAGCATATTAAAAAGCAGAGACATTACCTCGCCAACAAAGGTCTGCCTAGTCAAAGCTATGGTTTTTCCAGTAGTCATGTATGAATGTGAGAGTTGGACTCAAAAGAAAGCTGAGTGTCAAAGAATTAATGCTTTTGAACTGTGGTGTTGGAGAAGACTCTTGAGAGTCCCTTGGACTCCAAGGAGATCCAACCAGTCCATTCTGAAGGAGATCAGTTCTGGGTATTCACTGGAAGGGCTGATGCTGAAGCTGAAAGTCCAATACTTTGGCCACCTGCTGGGAAGAGCTGACTCATTTGAAAAGACCCTGATGCTGGGAAAGATTGAGGACAGGAGGAGAAGGGGATGACAGAGGATGAGATGGCTGGATGGCATCGTCGACTCGGTGGATATGAGTTTTAGCAAGCTCCGGGAGTTGGTGATGGACAGGGAGGCCTTGCGTGCTGCAGTCCATGGGATCGCAAAGAGTTGGACATGACTGAGTGACTGAACTGACTAATAGATACAGCGAACAACTTGTGGTTACCAACGGGGGAGGCAGGGGGAAGGGCAGTGTAAGCATTCAGTTCAGTCGCTCAGTCGTGTCCGACTCTTTGCGATCCCATGGACTGCAGCACACCAGGCCTCCCTGTCCATCACCAACTCCCGGAGTTTACTCAAACTCATGTCCATTGAGTCGGTGATGCCATCCAACCATCTCATCCTCTGTCGTCCCCTTCTCCTCCCGATTCAATCTTTCCCAGCATCAGGGTCTTTTCAAATGAGTCAGCTCTTCCCAGCAGGTGGCCAAAGTACTGGAGTTTCAGCTTCAGCATCAGTCCTTCCAATGAGTATTCAGGACTGATTTCCTTTAGGATGGACTGGTTGGATCTCCTTGCAGTCCAAGGGACTCTCAGGAGTCTTCTCCAACACCACAGTTCAAAAGCATCCATTTTTGGTGCTCAGTTTTCTTTATAGTCTAACTCTCACATCCATACATGACCACTGGAAAAGCCATAGCCTTGACTAGACGGAACTTTGTTGGCAAAGTAATGTCTCTGCTTTGTAATATGCTGTCTAGGTTGATCGTAACTTTTCTTCCAAGGAGTAAGTGTCTTTTTATCTGCATAGTCAAAGGCTTTGGCATAGTCAATAAAGCAGAAATAAGTGTTTTTCTAGAACTCTCTTGCTTTTTCGATGATCCAGCGATGTTGGCAATTTGATCTCTGGTTCCTCTGCCTTTTCTAAAACCAGCTTGAACATCTGGAAGTTCACGGTTTACATATTGCTGAAGCCTGGCTTGGAGAATTTTGAGCATTACTTCACTAGCATGTGAGATGAGTGTAATTGTGTGGTAGTTTGAGCATTCTTTGGCATTGCCTTTCTTTGGGATTGGAATGAAAACTGACCTTTTCCAGTCCTGTGGCCACTGCTGAGTTTTCCAAATTTGCTGACATATTGAGTGTAGCACTTTCACAGCATCATCTTTTAGGATTTGAAACAGCTCAACTGGAATTCCATCACCTCCACTAGCTTTGTTTGTAGTGTTGGCTCCTAAGACCCACTTGACATGAATGTAAGCATAGGAGGGATAAAAGGGTATTTATGGGATTATATGAAATTATGTGTTAAACTTTTGAAAATAGTAAGGCACTATAGACTTGGACTTGCCTGGTGGCTCAGATTGTAAGGAGTCTGCTTGCAATGCGGGAGACCCAGGTTCAATCCCCGGGTTGCGAAGATCACCTAGAGAAGGAAATGTCAACCCACTCCAGTATTCTGACCTGGAAAATCCCATGGATGGAGGCGCTTGGTGGGCTACCATCCACAGGGACGCAAGGAGTCGGACACGACTGAGTGACTTCACTTTTATAGAATCTGAAGAAACTTTCATTCAATAAAAGAATTTAGTGAAAGGCGTTCAGTCGTGTCTAACTCTTTGCAACCCCATGGACTATACAGTCTATGGAACTCTCCAGGCCAGAGTAGCCTTTCCCTTCTCCAAGGGATCTTCCCAAACCAGGAATCAAACCAGGGTCTCATGCATTGCAAGTGGATTCTTTACCAGCTGAGTTACCAGGGAACCCCATGAATTAAAAAAAAAAAAAAAAAAAGCATGATAGAGAGGAATGTTCAGCCAATCTGACTCTCCTTGCCTCCATGGGCACAAAGGACTACATTTCCCAGCGTCCTTTGCACCCAGGAGGAGCCACGTGACTAGTTCCAGCCAATCGATTGTGAGCAAAGGTGCCACGTGCCACTTCCTGGTGAAGGCATTCATGAGTATGTGAGCATGTGTGACTTCTCCACGCTGTCTCTCACCCTACCACAGAAATAAGGGTCACGATGCCCACACATTCCTACCCTTCCCGCTTTGTCCCGGAGTAGGGTCTGGGTCAGAGGTGTCCATCAGGCCCCTCTGGGCGTGTGCCAGGACGGAGGCGTTCTGGGTTGCAGTAATGGGGAGAGGGCAGATGATTGTCAGGGGAGCCTGGTGGAGTCCAGAGCCTACCTCCCGGGCCTGGCACACAGTAGGCCTCTGATGGAGGTTTGTCTAACGAGTGAGGGAATGTTCAAGGCCAGGGGAGATGGGAAGGGAGGGGAGGCAGAGGCCCAGTGGCTGTCTAGAGCTGGCACAGCTACCCTTACCTGTCAAGGCCTAGTTCACTGGGGTCGCTAACCCGACTGGCCCAAGCAGCCTGGCTGCTTCCATTTCCAAAGGACAGGAGGGCCTTCCTCGGCAGCGGACATCTGCACATCCTGCTCTCTGTCGCCGTGTCCCTGCTGCAGTGAGCCCCTGGGGTGGCTGTAGTCCAGGGCCTGCTGGGCTCAGATCCTGGCTCTGGGGTACCTGGGCTGCTTGGCAAGCACTCTAAGCCTTCGTGTCTGCATCTCTAGAAGGCGGATGAGAATACTAATACTTGCTTTAGGAAGTGGTTTAAGGATTCAGTGAGTTAATATATATAAAGCTCTGCAAAGAGGGGCTGGTACATAGTGAGTGTTCAACTAACATTTGCTACCATGACGGTGGTGGGGTGGCTAAGGCGAGGCCCACAGATAACTCCGCGTTCACCACTGAGAACCATCGAGTGTAGACCAGGCTGTGCTTGGTCGCTCAGTCGTGTCTGACTCTTTGAGACCCCGTAGACTGTAGCCCGCCAGGCTCCTCTGTCCAGGGGATTCTCCAGGCAAGAATGCTGGAGTGGGTTGCCATGCCCTCCTCCAGGGGACCTTCCCAACTCAGGGATCAAACCCAGGTCTCCAGCATTGCAGGCGGATTCTTTACCAGCTGAGCTACCAGGGAAGCCCAGATATCAGCACCCATTTTTCAGAGAATATTGCGGATCAGAGAGGTTAAATGACATGCTCGAGGTGAGCCAGCCAGTTAGGTAGGACACACAGCCTCCAAATACATTTCTTCTTCTACACAGAAGGAGGGAATGTTCCCAGGGGCTGGGAAGACGGGTGGGCGGAGATGTGACCAAGACCTCTCATTCCTCTCAGGAGTGCTAGGAATTCTGCCCTCGATCAGGGTTCTGAGAAGTTCGTCCAGGTAAATGAGAAGTGATCTTGATTTCTTTTCCTCTGGGAAAAACTGATGCAGTGTGTGCGTATGTGTGCGTGTGCACACATGCTCGAACATGTGTGATGGTGGTGGTGGGGAGGACCTGTTCTTTATTTCTGGCAATGCTGCTCTCCCAGAGGGGTGAGAGTGGCAGACAGCAGGGCAGGGGCCTTTCCAGGGTCTGATTCTGGGGCTGCTTCACCCCTGAGGGGCTCTGGGCCCCAACAGGTCCTGGCTCTTTGCAGTGGCCAATTGCAAACTTAAAACTTCTCCCTACGGCTGTTAGATGTATCCTGGGGTTGTCTTCCCAGTGTGTGCACAGGGCAGGCAAACTCATTTCAATATTAGCTGAAGTCAAAGAGGATTAAGGAATGAAATCTGTGGTGGGGGGGAAAATAAGTTCACCAAATGCACTTCAAAGCTAAATGGAAATGACTTCTGGATCCTCCACTGGTTTTTTGGATTATCTTTGCCTGGATTCCCATCTGCTTTTGTGGATTGTCTGTGTCTATGTGAATGGTGTGCTGGTTCTGGAAGGACTGGGGTGTGGGACCATGATGCCAGGCTTGGCTTCCCCACCAGGGCAGGGCCCAGCCAGGTGGGGACGGGTCAGCCCCTTTGGCAGCAGGAGTGTGTCTGTTAGGCTTGGGTGGCGGGAGGGAAATCAGGGTCCTTTGATGAAGCTCCAGGTGCAGCAGCAGAGGGGACTGATTGGGAGGGAGGAGGCATCTGTTCTGAAAGGCAGGCTGGGGAGAAGAGAAAGTGCTAATCAGGCCATGAATGCTAAACTCCAGGCTGGTGTTCACCAGGGGGCAGGGAGGGGAGGGGAGGGAAAGGAAGCTATTCTCTGAGCAGGAGGAGACCCTGGCCACCGCTGTGCGAATCTACTGGTGGTGCCAAGAGTACTTGCTTGTTCTGTTGCTCATTCATTCTCTTTTTCGCGAGTATCTATTCATTCGTGATAATGTGGCAGGCAACGTGTTAGGTGCTGAAGATACAGGAGCAACAAGAGAGACTGGCATCTTTGCTGTCAGAGATGGGAAGGGTAAACAGCTACTTTGGTCTTACAAGCAATGGGTTCTTACTCTAAACAGGATGCTTATGGGCACAGAGCAAGGGGAGTAACTCTGACTTGGCAGAGATAGTCAGAGAGGGCTTCCCAGAGGGAGTGATGCTTAAACTCAGACCTGAAGAACAATGTAGGTAATAAAAATCATAGCGCAAACTTTCCGTGAGTGTTTACTACATACCAGTGTTCTAAACGCTCTATAAACATTTTCTCATTTAATCTCCACGACAGTTCCATTGTTATTTTTGCTCTCAGATGAGCAAACAAAAGCAAAGGGAGGTAAGTCACTGAGGTCACAAACTAAGAAGTGAGGAAGGCTAAAGGAGAGGTGGCGGTTGGGGAGAGGAGAGCAGATCAAGGAGACGGTGCTGCAAGCAGAGGGAACAGCTTGTGTGAAGTTGTGGAGGCAAAAGGGAATAGGGCTGGAACAGAAAGCGCGAGGAGGAATGTGGTGAGCAGAGAAGCTAAGGAAGATTCTGACTGTTCCTACCTTGAAGGGGTGACAATCTGGGGGACGCAGGTGAAGGAGGAGGCTAAGTCCCAGAGATGAATCCCACTTAGGGAGGACTAGTGGCTCAGATGGCAAAGAATCTGCCTGCAATGAAGAGGACCCAGGTTCGATCCCTGGGTCGGGAAGATCCTCTGGAGGAGGGCATGGCAACCCACTCCAGTATTCTTGCCTGGAGAATCCCATGGACAGAGGACGCTGGTGGATTACGGTCCATGGGGTCACAAAGAGTCAGACACAACTGAGTGGCTTTCACTTTTCAGTAGGGAGGACTGCAGCCAAGGCCCAGGGAAGTGGGACTTCCCCTGGCCTGGGCTGGCTGTAAATGCCTCTGAGTCTGGGGACCAGGCTCTGACCCCTGGGAAGGGCAGCACTTAGAGCTCATGGGAGTGTGAGGGCGGACCCCACTGCTCCAAGCAGAAACACGCTGGGGGATCCTGAGTCAGCGTTCTAGGGCTGTTGTATCACAGAGGGGTCCTGCCACTTCCCTGTGTCCTAGAGAGTGAAAAACACTGGTCACACCACTACCCTGGGATCTAAGCATCTGGGAGACCTTAGAGCCTGGTCGCTAAGAGGCTTGGGGTTAGAGAGGTCTGGGTTCAAATCCAGGTTTCACCATACATGAGTTTCTGATCTTGGGCACTTAACCCAAACTCTGTGGCAGATGCGTTCTCATGGGTAACATGGGGGTGTTAATGCTATACTTGATCTTGTATGGCTGACTTCCAACCTCATTCCCCACCCTTCCTTCCTAAGAATGTTTCTAAGGACACTCCTGTTTTGTTCAAGCATTCTTCCCTATGGAGCCCATTTCCATAGTGGAAAAGAAAGTTACTAGTTCAGTTGTGTCTAACTCTTTGCGATTCCATGGAATGTAGCCCACCAGGCTCCTCTGTCCATGGAATTCTTCAGGCAAGAATACTGGAGTGGGTTGCCCTTTTTTTCTCCAGGGGATCTTCCCGACCCAGGGTTCAAACCTGGGTCTCCTGCATTGCAGGCAGATTCTTCACCGTTTGAGCCACCAGGGAAGCTCCCTTCTGTAGGGGAAGCAGACCCTATGACCAGGGGCGGGCATGGGTCAGCTCAGTTAGTCGCTCAGTCATGTCCGACTCTTTGCGACCACATGATCACAGCACGCCAGGACTCCCTGTCCATCACCAACTCCCGGAGTTTACTCAAACTCATGTCCATCGAGTCGGTGATGCCATCCAACCATCTCATCCTCTGTCGTCCCCTTCTCTTCCTGCCCCCAATTCCTCCCAGCATCAGGGTCTTTTCCAATGAGTCAACTCTTCGCATCAGGTGGCCAAAGTACTGGAGTTTCGGCTTCAACATCAGTCCTTCCAAAGAACACCCAGAACTGATCTCCTTTAGGATGGACTGGTTGGATCTCCTTGCAGTCCAAGGGACTCTCAAGAGTCTTCTCCAACACCACAGTTCAAAAGCATCAATTCTTCGGCGCTCAGCTTTCTTCACAGTCCATCTCTCACATCCATATATGACCACTGGAAAAACCATAGCCATGACTAGATGGACCTTTGTTGGCAAAGTAATGTCTCTGCTTTTTAATATGCTATCTAGGTTGGTCATAACTTTCCTTCCAAGGAGTAAGCATCTTTTAATTTCATGGCTGCAATCATCATCTGCAATGATTTTGGAGCCCCCCAAAAATAAAGTCTGACACTGTTTCCACTGTCTCCACATCTATTTCCCATGAAGTGATGGGACCATATGCCATAATCTTAGTTTTCTGAATGTTGAGCTTTAAGCCAACGTTTTCACTCTCCTCTTTCACTTTCATCAAGAGGCTCTTCAGTTCTTCTTCACTTTCTGCCAGAAGGGTGGTGTCATCTACATATCTGAGGTTATTGATATTTTTCCCAGCAATCTTGATTCCAGCTTGTGCTTCTTCCAGCCCAGCGTTTCTCATGATGTACTCTGCATATAAGTTAAATAAGCAGGGTGACAATATACAGCCTTGATGTACTCCTTTTCCTATTTGGAACCAGTCTGTTATTCCATGTCCAGTTCTAACTGTTGCTTCCTGACCTGCATATAGGTTTCTCAATGGGCAGGTCAGGTGGTCTGGTATTCCCTTTCAGAATTTTCCACAATTTATTGTGATCCACACAGTCAAAGGCTTTGGCATAGTCAATAAAGCAGAAATAGATGTTTTTCTGGAACTCTCTTGCTTTTTCAATGATCCAGCAGATGTTGGCAATTTGATCTCTGGTTCCTCTGCCTTTTCTAAAACAAGCTTGAACATCTGGAAGTTCACGGTTTACATATTGCTGAAGCCTGGCTTGGAGAATTTTGAGCACTACTTTACTAGCGTGTGAGATGAGTGCAGTTGTGTGGTAGTTTGAGCATTCTTTGGCATTGCCTTTCTTTGGGGAATGAAAATTGACCTTTTCCAGTCCTGTGGCCACTGCTGAGTTTTCCAAATTTGCTGACATATTGAGTGCAGCACTTTCACAGCATCATCTTTCAGGATTTGAAATAGCTCAACTGGAATTCCATCACCTCCACTGGCTTTCTTCGCAGTGATGCTTTCTAAGGCCCACTTGACTTCACATTCCAGGATGTCTGGCTCTAGGTGAGTGATCACACCATCATAATTATCTGGGTCGTGAAGATCTCTTTTGTACAGTTCTTCTACAGAAAGTAATAAAATATAGTTAACACAAATATATTTTATAATTACAGTAATAAAATAGAGTTAAGATAGTTTCTTGCCTGGGAAGTGCTTGCTCCTTGGAGAGTTTGAGCAGGAAAGAGGCAAAAATGTTTGTGATCTAGAAACACCTGTCAAACAAGGCACTTAGCAGTTCCCAGGCATTAATTAGGCTGAGCGCTGCCTGGGGAGAGGGAGCAGAAGCCGCAAAGGCCTCCAGGGAAGCAGAGACACCAAGAGGCCCCAAGGCTGCTGGTCTGGCCAGCTGTGGCCTTTCCCCTACTCATGGTGTGACCCTGGCTTTCAGCGTATGCTTCCTAAACAGGAGATTCAGGCCAGCTCTGGAGTCATGGATCTCCGGAACACCTGGGCTCAATTTTTATCTTTGCCAGTGATCAGCATGATGGCCTTGAGCAAGCTACTACACCGCTCTGTGCCTCAGTTTCCTCATCTGTAAATTGGGGATAGTGATAGCCGCCAATCTAATAGGTCATTGTAATGATCACATACATTAACACGTACAAGGTATTTTATGTACATATGGGCTATAAAACCTATAGTAGACACACGTATGTTTTGGTGGTTGTTATTATTGATCATGCAAATACCTATCAACCGAATTGGTATTCCTGGTTATACCACCTGATGGGGTCTGGTGATAATTAAATGTAACACCTTTACCCAGGCACAGAGCAGGCACTTAATGCATGGTAACTAATGTGATTGTTATCATCCTTGCGTTATATACAATATATAATCTTTATATTGTTACTGTAGCAATGATGAATGGTCTCCCTCAGTCATCCACAGTGTTGGTGACCAGTGGGTTTTGCCATCTTCCCTCTAGAAATCCAAACAATTCAGAGGGAAAAGCAACCCCTGGACTCACACTTCCCAGAAAAGGTGACCACCATTGTAGACTTTCTCCTCTGTCCCCCCCAACAGTTTTCCACAAATTAAATCAAGTCAAACTTGCTGTGTTGCTGTTTGCTTCTCTTGTTCAGAATCAGTGGATGCAGCCTGCGTTACCCTTTTAGACGGCAGTGCTTCTTGGCGACATTGTCATTTATTTCACCTTCTTTGATCAGTACATGTGATGCTGTTTCTTTTTTTTACCACTATAAACAATACTCATTAAATATTTTGCACAATCAATTTTGCTAACACGCGTGGCATTGATTCTTAGTAGAAATCGTGTATTAGGGGAAGAGAATAGGAATAAATTAGGAATTTGGGATTAACAGATACACACTATTCTATATAAAATAGATAAACAACAAGGACCAAGTGTGTAGCACAGGGAACTGCATTCAATATCCTGTAATTGCCGATAATGGGGAAGAATCTGAAAAAGTGTAACTGAATCGTTGCTATCATGTAAAACTCACACAACATTGTAATCAACTCTACGTCAGTTTAAAACTTTAGACAAAGGAACCCTGGGTTATTTTTGCCTATTCATTCATTCACTTATTCACGACAGTCTGAGCACTGTGACATGCCACGCGGTACCCCAGGCGCTGGAGTCCGGCCGAGGCAGCAGCAGATAACAGGCGGGAAACAAAGTGACTACAGCATTCGGACAGACCTCGTCAGATCTGTCCTCCAGAAGGTTGGTGCCGACTTACGAATCTACAAACAGAGAGGACACCGCTTTCCCCAAGATCTTGCCAGAGCTAGACAATGCTAATTCCCCACCCCCCACCCCCGCCCCAACTCTGGGAGCTGAAAAATAAGAAATCCTTGTTAACTTTGTTTAATGACCTAGAGTTATTGAGCATTTACTTATGGGTCAATCACATGCCATTTTAAAGCTGTCATCTACTGAGCATTGGGCACGTGGAAGGCGCTGGTCAGCGGTGGTAGGTACTATTATTATCCCTATTTTACAGGTAAGAAAACTAAGGCCCACGATGACATAGCCAGACAGCATTGGGCAGGGATTTGAACCCAGGGCTCGCTGGAGGGAGGTGGAAAGAGCGTCATTGTTGGACCTTGAACTAGATGTGCCTATGGGGGAACATCTAGGTAGAGAGGTAGGCTCTTGGCAAAGCTACTGCCTTTTGGAATACTGGGGCTTCTTCAACCCACCAGGAAGTTCTGGGGAAACTGTGATATTATGAAACCTTTTGAAATGATCAGAAAGGGCTGGGGGCTTTCTGCTGTGGGGCAGGACAAAAATGACCCTCGTGGGAGGCAGAAACATGACCAGACAGTGCACACGTGCCCTGCTCCCAGGGGAGAACCCCACACCTGCCGGCCTGTGCCCCTGGGCCCCTTTCCTAAAGAGGAGGAGCTCTGCTCTTGCTGTGAAATGCGATGTGGAGGGGTGGAGTGGAGGAGTTGGGTCCGCATGGGGGAAGAGATTTGAGGAGCACACTCAAGCCAAGTGGGCCAGGAGGGAGCTTGGATGGGAAACCAAAAGGGTTCTTAACAAGGTTGGGAACTGAATTTGGGGATCACCTGAAATATACTTTGAAAGACTTCCATAAAGAATGCAATTACTTTTAATTATCTCTGCCTGCTAAAGTGAGTTTTGGGAGTCAATGTGGCTTAGAAATTAGGCCGGACGAGTAATAGGAATAATGACCACAGTAATTATAACAGCTACCATTTATTGAGAGCTTTTAAACACATGGACACTGGGACCAGATTGCTATGGGCTGAATCTTAATTTCTCATTTACCTGTGGTACATCCGCTTCCTCAACTAGAAAACAGAGATGATGGTAATCCTGTTTTGACTGTCTACTGCCATGTAACAAACCACCCCAAAATTCCATAGCATGGAGTGCCCACCATTTTATTATGTCTGTGGTGTCTGAGGTCAGGAATTAAGACAGGCAGAGAGGAAGTGGCTTGTCTCTGTGCTCTTGGATGATTGGCTGGGGGCTGGGCTCCTCTGGGACTGCTGACCGCGTGGCCTGTGCCTGTAGCTTGAACTCCCTCATAGCATGGCTGCCTCAGAGTAGCTGGACTCCCCGCGTGGATACTCGGGGTTCCAAGGCGAGCATTTCCGCCAACAAGGCAGAAGCTGCTTTGCCTCTGCTGATCTAGCTCTTAAAGTCACAAGGCCTAACTTTCTACTACGTTCTATTAGTTGAAGTAGTACCAGGCCCACCCAGAGTCAAGGGGGCAGGGAACACAGATCATGCCTCTTGACGGGGTGAATGGCAAGGAATTTGTGATTGTATGTTACAACAACCACAAGTCCTTATCATGCAGAGCTGTTGTGAGGATTAAATTAATTAGTTAATACCTGAAAAGCACTTAGGGCCTGGCATCTATGGTTTTTCCGGTAGTCATATATGGATGTGAGAGTTGGGCCATAAAGAAGGCTGAATGCTGAAGAATTGATACTTCTGAACTGTGGGGCTGGAGAAGACTCTTGAGAGCCCCTTGGACTGCAAGGAGATCCAACCAGTCCATCCTAAAGGAAATCAGTCCTGAATATTCATTGGAAGGACTGATACTGAAGGTGAAACTCCAATACTTAGGCCACCAGATGCAAAGAGCTGACTCATTGGAAAAGACCCTGATGCTAGGAAAGACCGAAGGCAAAAGGAGAAGAGGGTGGCAGAGGATGAGATGGTTAGATAGCATCACCAACTCAGTGGACATGGATTTGAGCAAACTCTGGGAGATGGTGAAGGACAGAGGAGCCTGGCGTGCTGCAGTCCATGGGATCACAAAGAGTCAGACACAACTTAGAGACTGAACAACAAGTCTATTAAGTGCTCTGAAAATGCCAGCCATGGTGATAATTATCTTTGCTGTAATTGTTAGATACACCTAGCCCACATGGAGGACGAGGTGGGCTCAAGGTCAAGTGCTCAGCGGGGAATCTGTCATGGTTTCCTTTGGCCTGAAAGTCTTAGCAGCCAATGATTCCTTTCAGATGCTCCCATTTGTACCCACCCTTGGTGTCTTTTCTACCATCCTCCCTTGACTCTCTCTTCCCCAGCCCTGAGGCAAAGACGCTCTGGGAACTGTTATAGGCTAATGCAGTCAATTCCAGGCACGCGCTCAGATCGGCAGCATCTTAGCTGCTAATTTAGCGTCATTAAAACTCAGCCAGTAGTAGCAACTCCTCAAGCGGATGAATGGTGCCGCTCCAGTCCCAGTAAGTGCATCTTTGTCTTCTGGGGGCCGTGGGTGGCGGTGGACCTCAGTCGTTTGTTGCGGACTCCCTAGCCTCTGGGAGGCCAGAGTGCAGGGACCCTGGACTGGGCCTGCGCTGGGGTCTGGACGGCACCCATTCCCACCCTGAGCCTCCCAGCCTGACAACCCAGGTCTCTGTGTCGGGCAGTAGGGACCACGTATCCTGCTATTCAGTTACGAGGGAGCCTGGGCTTTGCATCTAAGTCTCAGCTCTACAGCTTCGGAGCTGGGTGACCCTGGATGGGTTCTCACCTCCCCTAAGGCTCAGCTTCCCCCAGCTGTGAATGGGAGAGCACAGAGCTTGTCTGGGGTGCTTGCTAAAAATGTGCATTCCTGGTTCCCACCTTGGACCAGCTGTATCGGCTCCTCTTGTCCTAAGGATGGGGAAAGAGGCTCGGCAGTGAGAAAGAGGGCCGACCAACGATCGGCTCCCTAAGCCTCAGGCTCACCTGTGTGCCGGGGGTGCATATAGATAAGTACCTACCCTGGGGCTGTTGTGAGAACTATAAAAATAGATATACAGACGTTCATAGCCCAGTGCTAGGTACACAGTAAATGCTCTATACATATTAGCTGTATCTGCAACTGTCATGAAGCGGCAACTGCGTGGGTTCCGGGAAAGAACGGAACTTTCTGGTGGGTGGTGGCCTGGGGAAAAAGGAGGGGGACTGGGATCCAGATGAAGGTGTGATGAGGCTGAGCCCAGACTGGAAACCCAGGAGACAGGAGCCCCCAGGAAGACGGGCCCTCTTTTCCTGTAATCCTAGGTTGATTTCATTTGAGAACTTGACTGTCAGCTGCTGCTTAGCTACGTGACCAGGTAGGTTCCCTCTTTCCTTGGGACCTCACCTGATTCGTGCAGCCATATGGCTGACCTCAAAGTAATTCCTTCATCTTAAATCTGAAGTGAACCTTATTCCCCCACAGGATGCCCGCTCTTGCCCCAGCCTGGACTGGAGGCCTGGCGCAGACCTCTGCTGCTCACCTCCCCCTCGTCATAGAGCAAGTGGGTGACGACTTGGAGCGTGATGGCTTTGGTGTGAACCCAGACCTGCTCCTTCTTAAGCTACGTGACCTCAGGCAAGTGACTTTGCCTCTCTGAGCCTTCGTCTTGTTAGCGATCAAATGGGATCATCATTCCTGGTCTTCCAGCTGTTGTGGGCCCATCGGACGATGAACATGAACCCACTTAGCCAACTGTCAAGCCCTTAGATGAGGTTGCGTAGCAGGGCTCTACCCACTGAACAGGTGGGCAAGGTGAGGCGTCTTGTGGCACAGGCCACTCAGCGCACTGAGAACCGTCAGAGAAAAGCCTCTCCTCAAGCCCCCAAGCTGCGCTTCCTCTCTCCTTTATCCTGAACCCCAGGCCCCCGGAAGCCCCTGACAGCAGGATGGGGCCCCAGCTCCAAGTCTGGCTTTCCCAGCTCCACCCCAGGAACCTGACACCCGGCACCCCCAGGAATCCTTACCTGGCCAGTGGGGTCCGGGAGAGCCATGAGTGATCTCCCAGGACCCCTGGACCGCTGCCCCAGAGGCCAGTGAGCAGCGGGCCCCCAGCCATCTAAAGAGCCCCTTACGAGCTCAGAGCGGGCTCAACCACAATGAGAAGCATAAACGTCGTGGAGGGTGGCCCACGTGGCCCAGTTTGCCTGGCACTGTCCTGGTTTTGAAATAGAATGTCCTGTGCCCTGAGCAGGCAGGACAGCTGCCTGGCGATCCTAGTATCAGAGTCCTGTGGCTAAAGCCAGGCTCTGGAGGCAGACCCCTGGGCTGGAATCCCAGCGCTGCTACTTGCTATGTGATTTTAAAAATTTATTTACATGTTTATTTGGCTGCGGCTCGTGGGAGCTTCGATCTTCCTCGCAGCTTGCCAGATTTCTCAGTCGCGGTTGGTGAATTCTTAGTGGCGGCTTGTGGGATCTAGTCTCCTAACCGAGGATCTGACCCAGCCCCCCTGCACTGGGGTCTAGTTCCCTGAAGAGAGACTGAAGCCGGGCCCCCCGCGCTGGATCACCAGGGAGCCCCCCTGCACGTTATCTACCTTTGCTGGGCTCCCCTGTCCCTCTCTGTGAGACGGGGGCAGTGAGCCCCATCCCGTGGAGACCTGTGCGCTTGTCTGGCTCTCACACGTGGGATATTTAGCTCAGGTCTCCAGCAGCCGTTGTGAAACGTCAGCCGCTGTCCTCCTTTCAAGTTCCCGTCCTGCAGACGGGTGGGCTCGCTCACCTTGCTGAGAGCCTTCAGGGTGCAGGCCCTGCTAGAGGGGGCATCAGAGATGTAGGTGCCCTGGTTCCACCCTCAGCAGGGAGCTGGGGGTTGTGTGTGAATAATGACCACAGCCAGAAATCAATACACGTCAGGTCCGGAGATGAAAACAGGCTTGATCGTTAAGTCATTCACTTAAAATGGGTGAATCTGATGGCATGTAAATTATACCTCAATAAAGCTCTTAAAAGAAAATCGAACTCAAAACCAACTAACACAGGCTCTGGTGGCCTTTCAGAGTGGGAAGCACTTCTCAGGGCCAGGGACAGGGTGATCATAGAAAGCTTCCAGGAAGAGGAGGCCTTTGAACTGGACCTTCAGGAAAAGGGACAATGTGGACACTGGAGGTGAGGGGAGGCAGGGACCCTGAGCTGTGGGCCCGTGTGAAAGGCCTGGGTTGATATCCGCATTAGCTCCTCGAAGGCTCTGTGACCTGGGCAAATGGCTTACGTCTGAGCCCCAGTTTCCCTCATCTGTACCATGGGGCCATCTGTGGGGAGTGCCCAGAACGGCCCACAAAGCACCTGACACACAGGAGACAGTCTTTCAGGAGCTGGACAGGCAGAGCAGGGAGGGGGACGTGGAAGGCCCTTCACTCCGTCAGCAAACTTCCTGCAAACTTGCTGTGTGCGGGAGCCACTGTGGCTCTCAGAGCTTACATTCCAACGGGCCCTCCCTAAAGAAAGCCAAGTGCAGGTGTGCAAGCAGCTGGGGTTGGCCAGAGCCCAGGGGTGTATGGGGGGTGAAGGGAATAATCTCGGGCGGAAGCTGGGGCTTCAGGGAGGCCTCGCTAGGCAGCTTTGATTTCTGTTTGCACTGGGACGTGGTAGAGCGTTTGACGTAGAGGAAGCTTTGTAACCAGCTCCTGGTAGACGCCCTCCCTCCCGCTGCCTTTCCCGCCTAACCTGTCACTGCGCGGGGCCCCGGAGTTGCCAGGCACAGCGTGTCTTCAGGACGCCCCCTCCTAATGGGGGAGGCAGACCTTAATCAAATCATCCCTCAGGGATAAAGTGAAGTCTGTGAAATTGCAGTGCTGATTAGCAATAAGTGGAGAGGGGTCCTGGGCCACCAGAACTGATGAGAAGAGGTCTGACCTCGTCAAGGGGGTCAAGGGGACTCCTGGCAGAGGAGTCCCCTCGCTGGGCGAGGGCTGGAGGGGGAATGTGAGCTGCAGGGGCCGCTGACCCCGGGCGGCGGGCACAGCCTGGGCGGAGGCTCTGCGGCGGGACAGCCACGGCCACGGGGAACATGCAGGCCGAGGGTGGGCACATGAACAGGCATGGGGTGGGGGAGCTCAGCTGGTTTGGACTCTTGGGGGGTCTTGTGTGAGGGTCTCCTTTTGTCCTGAGAGTACCGGGAAATCTTGGAGGCTTTAAGGGGGAGGGTGTGTTTGTGAAGATCGTGAACGTGGTGGGGAGAACGGGAGGGAGGGGACCAGAGCGGAAGCAGGGTGTCTTAGTCTAGGACCCCTCACAGGCAGCGCTGAGACGTGGACTGGGGGCTGGGATTCTGCGGGGACCAGCTCTGCGGATGGGACCGGACCGGTGGATGAACCACGACTGACACAGGCTCTGCTGGGACTCTGCTGCCGGCCCCCGGGCTCCCAGAATAGCCCACCCATCTCCAGTGGGAGGCTGGAGCATCATCCTTCCGGGGTGCTGATGTTCCCACACTTCTGAGCTGGGCATGAGCCCAGTACCTTCTCCCCCCGGCCCCCAGCAGCATCAGAGGAGCCCCCCTCCCCGGGGCCGACAGTCATGGTGCACGCTGAGACCAGGCCATGCCAGAGGGCAGGGAATCAGCCCCCACAGGGCCTGTCTGCCCCAGCCTCGGTGAGATCTCAGGCCACGAGGAGGAGGTGAGAGGCCAGAAGGGTCTGATACGTGGGAAGAGGCTACTGACACCATCCAGGTGAGAGAGGAAGGCATACGGGCTAGGGCGGCGGGTGAGGGACACAGGAAAGTGAGTGATTCTGGAAATGTTTAGGACTTAAAGCAAGAGGTGCTGGTGATGGATTTGGTTGAGGGTGGTACCCTTCATTAAGGAGAACCAGGAGGAGGGGAGGTGGGGAGGATGGGGGTGGATGGGAGGTCACTTGGAGTTGGAGGTGCCCTTGAGCTATCCCAGAGAAGGTGGTGAGACAGCCGCTGAGTGCACGAATGGGGAGGTCTGGGGAGAGGTCCAGGCTGGACCCATAAAATTGTGAGTCATCGGAGGCTAGGTAGTAACTGATGCCGTAGGTGAGCATGAGATCACTCGGAGAGGGGACGGAGTGGAAGGGGCCTCCTGGGGGGTAAACAGTCAGGCCAGGGTCCCCAAGACACGGCCCCCACGTCCACTGGAGCCCCTCCCTGCTGGACCACCCCGTGCCTGCCTCCCAGGAGGGGGTGACATTTCAGCCCGTGTGATGCAAATTGAATTTAATTGTCTCCTCCAAGTTTCACTAAAACCTTTTCAAAGTCCCCTGAAATTAGGGAACATCGATAACACCGCTCCTCGGGGGTTTGAATCTGTGTCCTCCCCGAGAACGGTGATTAATTTTTTACAAGTTAATCATATCTCTTAGGCAGGCTGTCAGCAGAGGACCCGTCATCTCTCATCAATAATGAAGCGGTCCCAGCGCTGCGTCTCCCACAGCCTCCTGCATAATTCACCAGGAGGGCTTCAAACAAAGAAGCCCCAGGGCCGGGTCCTCTTAATCGGTGTCCTCTGCGATTATTCACGGGGTCAGGGAGGGGCAGGGAGGCCGGGAGGGGACGGCGGGGACACAAAAGCTGACTGTGAGTCCACCTTTCTACAGGCTCTCACCTGTCTCGTCATTTTTCTCTTCCGCCTGCCCAGCTGGTGCCCCTGCTCCGAACACTGCATTGGTGCCCCATCACCCTTCTCAGCCCTCCACCTCGCCCTCCTCTCCTTCTGTCTGACACCCCCTCTCACGGTCTTTAGGTCAGCCCCTGCCCCTGGACCCCGCGGCCAACATCCTGGGAGATGCTACGGGCCCTGTTTGACAGGTGAGCAAGCTGAGGTCCCAAGAAAGGAAGCCCCCGCTCAAGGTCGCAGTGTACATCGGTGGCTGTCCACACCAGACCTACAGTTTGGGGTCTTCTGTGCTCTCTGACCCCAAACCTCTGGCCAAAGGAGTGGATGGGCCGCCCCGTCCCTGCCCCCTGGGTGTGTCCACACTTAGATGCCAAATAGGAAAGCTGTTACTTTCTTCCCATCAACCCTAGCTCAGGCCTCTCCCCAGGCAACATACTGCCCTGGGGGCACAGTTGACCCTGACTTCTAAAGGTCAGAAGCAATCAGTGCCTAGGGATGGGGTGGCCGGCAGGAGGTGACTAGGGGACAGAAACAGGAACAAATAGAAGCTGCTTTTTCCTTGCTCCTTGCTGGCACCATTGAACAGGACTGTGCCCTCTAGCCGGTTGGACAGATTCCAGAAACCAAGGGAAGGCCTGTGGCTGGAAAATATTCCAGCGGGGATGCGAGTTCTTGCATCTAAGCCTTGAGTGAATGCCCCATAAGGAAGGGCCCACTGCTAAGGAGCCATCCAGGTTCCAGAAAGCTCTTCCGGGCCCCGCCTAGCAGGCTGGCGGAAGGCAGAACCGAGGGCCTTGTGCTGTTTCTGCGCCATCTGATCCTCGGAAGGAGGACCTTTTCCTTGAGATGGACCCCTCTCTCAAGGCTTGGCCCCGGGTGACTGAGTGGGTTCCGGGGGCTCCCTAGTTTCTGTGGGTGAGCCCAGATCTGGCCTCTGGCCTGACCTTGTGTCAAAGCAGTGACCAGACCTGCTCCCTGGGGATGGAACTCAACATGTCAAACGACTTTATCCATCACTTTCTCAGCCCCCTCCCATCATCCTGTCCCTTTGTCCCCTTGCTGCGTCGTCTCTGGGGTGACCAATCAGCCTGCTTGGCTCAAGACAAGAGTTTCCAGGGACTTTATTTTCAAACCAGGAGAGTCCTGAGCAACCCAGGAGAGGTGGTTACCCGTGCATCTTTATTCCAGGCGCTCAGATGGGAAATTTGGGGATCAGAGAGGAGCAGGGCTGGGGCTGCAGGCCAGCTCCACCTCCCCTGGCCTGGTGACCTTGGGTATGGTCCCACACGCCTCTGGGCCACAGCTGAGTCCCTGAAACATGAGGGATAGGCAAACCCCAATAGGACTGCTTTGAGGAGAGAATGAGATCGTGTGTGACACTGACTTGGCCTGATGCCAGCATCAGCGGGCGCACGTCCACAGTCACTCTCCTGACAGTTCTCCCCAGTGCTCGCCCCTCCCCGCCAACCGTATTATCTGTGGCCTGTCTAATACAGTCCTGCCTGCAGAATACAGTCCCCATTCCCCAGCGTGGAGCGTAAGGCCTTCTCAGCCTTGACCTTTGCACCTGCTTGACCTTTGCACCCTCCTGCCCCCGTGTCCTGTAGGTGCCACCTGGGGTTGGTCTCACTGGACAGCTGCCCATCCCCTGACCCCTGCGTTCTTCAGCCGTTCCCTCCCTGTCCACCCTCGAGACCCATTACACGCCTCTTCCAAGAGGCTCGCCCTGATTTTACCCCCAGGGCACGAAATCTAAGTCCCCTTGAGCCCTCCCCACCTACCATGATGTGTGGTCTGGACCTCTCTTAGGGCACCCAGAACTTTCTGAGTGTAGAAAGTGTTGCTAATGTTTGTTAACTAGACAATGTTCCCAGTTCTTTGACTCAGACTAACTCCATCAATCCCTACATCCAAGATCCTCTGAGGTGAATAGTAGTATTATACCGTTTTCGGTCCAGAAGCATGAGCCCAGAGAGGCCAGGTCGCTTGCTGAATGGCAGAGCCGGGAGAAGCGGCTCAATGGGGAGTCGGCAGCACTTGGTCAAATCCTTCCCCATGAGAGGCTCGGCAGGCTCCTCAACTGAGTCTCTCTGAATTTCCCCCTGTGAAAATAAAGATCCTAAAGCCGGTCACAGAAGGTGAAATGATTCCTTCTCTGCCTGGCACATAGCGCATGCTGTCGCTTCAGTTGCGTCTGACTCTGTGACCCCCTGGACCGTCGCCCACCAGGCTCCTCTGTCCATGGGACCTTCCAGGCGAGAATATGGGAGTGGGTCGCTGTGCCCTCCTTCAGAGGATCTTCCTGACCCAGGGATTGAGCCCGCGTCTCTTACTTCTGCATTGGCAGGCAGATTCTTTACCACTAGTGCCCCCCGGGCACATAGTAGGTGCTCAGTGAAATGGGCCCTGTTGCTATGAGCCGAACAGGAATGGTAGGTTTTCACGTGCTTTCACCTCAGTATCTATTTCCTGGGCCCCTTGCTCAGAGGGCCCAGGGGATGTGACTTAACACGGAGCCTGGCCTTCCCGAGGCTCCAGAGCCAGCAGGTCAGGGATTGAGTCCTGGCTCCTGGATTTCCCGGCTGTGTGTGACCTTGACAAGGTCATCCTGGCTTGGACTGGAGGTTAACATCTGTGTCCCTGACCTCCCAGGAAAGGCAACGGAGGGTGAGGGAGGGCAAGGTGTTGACTCTCGCCCGTCCCCGCAGGCCACCTTCCCGTCCCACCTGGTTAGGCCCCTCGGATTAAAGGGTGGGAGGGGCTTGAGGTGGCCCAGCCTAGTGGGAGCTAGGGACATGACTTTAACACTGCTCAGATGTGTGGTTCCGGGCGAGACGTTGCATTTGCATTTAAATGGAGGTTTGGAAGTCTGTAAATCTCCATTTCCCCACCGCAGAGGCCTAATGGTTGTTTAATCATGTTTAGATGAACCCCCGGAGCACTGGGGGTTGGTGCATCTTAAATCCACGCGGCAGAGACAAAGATCAAATGAGGCAGGTGCGTGCAGGCACAGGGCTCTTTCCTCACTGCACGGTGGCTGGGCCAGCGCGGCCTGGGACGTTGGTGCACGGTTTGGGTCTTTCCCAGAACCCCCACGCCTTCCAGAAAGGCCTCTGGGATTGCTCAGAAGTGGCTGTCACTCAAAAACTCCTTCAGTCTTCCCTTTAGATGGCAGAGCCGAGAAGCAGTGGCAGAGAGTTGGCTTCAGAGAGACCCGAACTGGCAGCCTGACCTGCCCCTGGTTTACTGTGAACAAGAGCTGATCACTCACTGTTCAGGGCGTCCCCATTCACAGTTGGAACCTGAAGGGCATATGGGCTTCCAGGTGGCTCCGTGGTAAAGAATCTGCCTGCAACGCAGGAGAGCCGGGTTCAGTTCCTGGGTCAGAAAGATCCCCTGGAGAAGGAAACGGCAGCCCACTCCAGTACTCTTACCTGGAAAATCCCATGGACAGAGGAGCCTGGTGGGCTACAGTCCCTGGGGTCGCAAAAGAGGTGGACACGACTTAACAACCGAACAAGCAAGCATGAAGGGCGTGAACTTCCGAATCATTTCTGAGAAGTAGGGGACACATGGGAGGGGTTTTCACATCATAGTTAACATGCCTCCAAATTACCCTTAAGCTTGAGGAAGGGTTGGCCTTTGGGGCTCTGCTTCATGGCTACAAAATATTTCTCAGGCTTCACGGTGAATTATTGGGGTGGGGGGTGCTTATCTAAAATGCTGTCCCCACTGTGTTCTGATTCAGACCCTAGGAGTTTTGCGAAAGAGGGTAAGAATTAAGGACCTGCACTTGGCCACCTCAGCATCCTCTCGTCCCTGTCTTTGCCGCAGGCACCTGCTGCTGTGACTGAGCCTCCTGGGCGGACGTGAATTCAGGTGGGATCTGTGTGTCGGGCCGTGCGTCCGCGGCCGCTGACCCTGCGTAACGCCCTGCGCTGCTCACAGGGCCACCGCCACCGTCTCCCGAGAAACTCACCACGCACATGTCACCGTCCCCTCGTTGTGGACGAAGATCCAGGCTCAGAGAGGGAGAGTGGCTTTCTCGAGGTCACACAGCTTCGGAAGCAGAGCGCAGGCCCTGATGGCTTTCCCTGCCCCCCGTCCAGGGGCACTAACTGTGTCCCATGCCTCCTCTCGCAGGCTCGAGACAGAGCATTTCCTGGTCTGTGTGTGGAGACCGCGCCAGGGTGCCTTCCTGACTTGGCTGGATCACAGGCTTTGGGGCAGGTGACCTTTTCACGGTGGCATTTCCAGCTTTCCTCGTTCCCTTGAATTCAGGCTGGGTCTGCCAGCAACAACTAGGTCAGGAGGAAGGTCTCCAGTTTCAGAGAAGATATTCAAGTGCTAGCCGCAGAAAGCAGCCTGGCCTGGCCCCTGGGGTCTGACCACCTGCCCGGTCCTTGCAGCCCAGGATGGGCTGGAGGAGGATGCTGGGGTGGGCTGGGTGTGAGTGAGCCTGGAGTTTTTGTCCTTTTCTTCAAATCGCTTCCACCTCACACCTCCCAGAAGCGGCCTCATTAAACACGCCAGGAACTTTCTGCCCTCAGACCTTCGCCCGAGTTTCCAGCTCAGGTCTGGCCCATCTCTGCAGGAGCCTTTCCAGCCAAAATTCATTTCCTTCTGTGATTTTAAAGTGCTTTATTTGTTGCCGTTTCTCCTGCCTGGAGGTCCTGGAGGGAAGGTTCTGCAGGTGAACTTCGGGGCTCCCAGCCCCAGTTATAAATTTAGAGATTGGACTTCAGCTTTTCTTGCATTTTTTAAGACTTTATTTTTTTAAGGACAGTTTTCAGTTCACAGCAAAACTGAAGGGAAGGTACACAGACTTCCTGTCCTCTTCCGGCCTCCACACACACAGCCTCCTCCACCAGAGTTACATTTGTTATAATTTGTGAACCTCCACATCACAGTCAAGACCCTGATGCTGGGAAGAATTGAGGGCGTGAGGAGAAGGGGCCGACAGAGGATGAGATGGTTGGATGGCATCACTGACTCAGTGGACATGAGTTTGAGTAAGCTCCGGGAGTTGGTGATGGACAGGGAGGCCTGGCGTGCTGCAGTCCACGGGGTCGCAAAGAGTCGGACACGACTGAGCGAATGAACTGATATCATAGTCAGCAGAGTCCGGACTGTCTGTTCGGATTCACTCTTGGTCTCGTACATTCTCTGAGCTCTGACAGACGCAGTGACCCGCACCCGCCTGTGCAGTGTCATGAAGTGAAAGTGAAGTGAAGCAGGCAGTCGTCAGTCGTGTCCGGCTCTTGGCGACCCCGTGGGCTGTAACCCACCAGGCTCCTCTGTCCATGGAATTCTCCAGGCAAGAAGACTAGGGTGGGTAGCTGTTCCCTTCTCCAGGGGATCTTCCCTACCCAGGGATCGAACCCAGGTCTCCTTCATGGCAGACGGATTCTTTATTGTCTTCGTCACCAGGGAAGCCCATTTGTGGTATCAGACAGATTAGTTTCACTGCCCTAAAAGTCCTCTATGCCGATTCATCCCCTCTCTCCGAAACCCTTGGCAACCACTAATCTTTTTTACTGTCTCCACAGTTTTGCCTTTTTCAGACTGTCATCTAGTTAGGATCATGCCACTTTTCAGATTAGCTTCTTTCACTTAGTAACAAGCATTTTAGTTTCCTCCATGTCTTTCCACAGCTTAATCAGTTCAGTTCAGTCCAACACGCGGAGCTTGCTCAAACTCACGATCCATCGAGTAGGTGATGCCATCCAACCATCTCATCCTCTATCATCCCCTTATCCTCCTGCCTTCAGTCTTTCCCAGCATCATAGTCTTTTCCAATGAGGTGGTTTTTCACATCAGGTGGCCAAAGTATTGGAGCTTCAGCTTCAGCATCAGTCCTTCCAATGAATATTCAAGATTGATTTCCTTTAGGATTGACTGGTTGGATCTCCTTGCAGCCCAAGGGACTCTCAAGAGTCTTCTCCAACACCACAGCTCAAAAGCATCAATTCTTTGGTGCTCAGCTTTCTTTATAGTCCAACTCTGACATCCATACATGACCACTGGAAAAACCATAGCCATGACTAGATGGACCTTTGTTGGCAAAGTAATGTCTCTGCTTTTTATTATGCTACCTAGGTTGGTCATAGCTTTTCTTCCAAGGAGCAAGCATCTTTTAATTTCATGGCTGCAGTCCCCATCTGCAGTGATTTTTGAGCCCAAGAAAATGAAGTCTCTCACCGTAGCTCATCTCTTTTTAGTGCTGAGTGGTGTCCCATTGTCTGGATATGACACAGTTTCTTTATCCTCTTACCCACTGAAGGGCATTTCGGTTGCTGCGAGTTTTGGCAGTTATGAATGAAGGTGCGGGAAATATCCAAGCGCAGGCTTTTGTGTGGACATAACTTTTCAGCTCCTTTAGGTAAACGCCAAGGAGCGTGGCTGCTGGGTCATGTGGTGCGAGGATGATCAGTTGTGTAAGACACGGTCAAGCTGTCTTCGACAGTGGCTGTACCACTTTGCATTCCCCCCGGCGCTGCCTGTGAGCTCCTGCCGCCCCAGGCCCTCGCCGGCGTTCGGTGGTGTCCGTGTTCCGGATGTTGGCTTTGCTAATGAGTGTGTAGTGCTGGTTTTGTTTGGCTTTTCTTTCAAGCCGAATTCCAAAGTCCCTTCTGCTCAGGAATTCTGGGATTCTGGGAGTCTCCAGGTGGAGTGGGTTTCCTGGCAGCCAGGGACGACTTTCCCCTCACCCCCTCAGAGCCCCTTGTACAAAAGGAGAGCCTGGATTGTTTGCGGTGCTGGATTGAGTCGACTTTGTTAGTTTAGAAATGATGCTGGCTCCACGAAGGGTAGAGGGGCTGGCACCTGGGTAGTTTTTCCTAAATGAGAAAGACTCCTTTTTCGTCTCTTCCTGATGTAGGTTTGGGTCTTCCCTGCAGCCTGGAGCTACAGTAAAGAGGCGGTTCTAGGACCTCAGGGTTTGGTGGGCTGGGGCTTAAATCCTGGCTCCCCGTAAGTGAGAGACCATGGACAAGTTCCCGCTTCTCTATGCCTCAGTTCCCCCATCTGTAAAATGGGAATAATAATAGTATGATGATTTGGCGAGATGTACACAGAGCACTCAGCCCAGAGCCCAGATCAGGGCGTGGTAAGCGCTCAGTTAATGTCAGTCACTATTGTTATTGCTGTCCTCTGCTTGAAGGCCTCTCAGGGCTTGAAGGTTCGGGATGGAGCAATGGGCCCATGACCTTTCCCTGCCACTGCCCTGGTTTTGGCACTCACAGAGATGTTTCCTGAAGTGTTTGTTCCTGGAATATTGATCCCAGGGGGTTATTCAGGGGTCAGGGGAGGTGTCTGGGGTCAGAGGGGCTTGGGGCTCAGCAGAACCCAGTGGCTCAGTGGTAAAGAATCTGCCTACAATGCTGGAAATATGGCAGGAGCCACAAGTCCGATCCCTGGTTCTGGAAGATCCCCTGGAGAAGGAAATTGCAACCCACTCCAGTATTCTTGCCTAGAAAATCTCTTGGACAGAGGAGCCTGACGGGCTACAGTCCACAGGGTCTCAAAAGAGTCAGACATGACTTAGCAAAGAGTCGGACACAATTTAGGGACTAAACAGTAAAACCAACACAGCTCCAGCAGAAATAAATAGCTCTCTTTTTATTTATCTGTTTTCTATTGAGCTGTAGTTGGTTTACAGCATTGTGTTAGTTTCAGGTCAACACCAAAGTGACTCGGTTCTGCATACACGTTTACATGCATGTTCTCATACCTACATGTAAGAATATGCATTCTCTTTTAGAGTCTTTTCCATTACAGGTTATTACAAGGCACTGAATACAGTTCCCTGTACTATGCAGTAGGTCCTTGTTGTTTATCTTGTCGACAGTCGTGTGGCGGCTTTCTTTATTACGAGGTTTCTCAGAAACCTGTGCAGCTTCTATAGGGACGCATGTGTGCGGTGCTTCCAAAACTTTCTTGGCCACAGAACCTCCTTGTTCTGAGAGCATCTTGTCAAAGCAGATGGTGCTCGGAGGAAGGCTAGCCCTGGGGGTTAGGAGCGACCTTCCACTGGCTGCGGAGGCCCATCTAGATGTGATCCTGCTGCCTTCTCACCGTGGTCTCCTCGTCCTCCTCGATGGGCCCCCTGTGTCCTGGCTTTTGGCTGATCCAGAACCTGCTAGCTACTGCCTCACCAGAGGACCTTCTACATGCTGTTCTATTTTCTTTTACTGGCCTGTCCAGTGAAATCCGATTCATCCTTTAAGCCTCGACTCGACGGCGGCCTTCTCTGCAAAGCCTGTCATAACCTCTACAGGCAGAACTGGGGACGGCTTCACCCGTCCCAGCCCCTGTCACTGCAATGTTTCACGTGTATGTTTCTCTTCCTCATCAGACCCTGGGCTTATCCAGGGCAGGAGCCACCTCTCCTTCCTAGCCTGGCATGTAGGTTTGGGGGACTAGCACAGAGAAGTGACATCAAACGGGAGTCACTGCTTGGACGTGTGCAATAGTATTTAGGGATATTAGAATAAGTGACAACAAACTGGAGTTGTTGCTTGGACCTGTGCAGTAGTATTTAGGGACGTTGCTAACTTAGTGGTTAAACGTATAGTCACTGGCATCAGACAGACCTGAGTTTGAATCCCAGACTTACTCGTTATTCATCATATGAACTGCAATAGTTTTTTTTTTTTAACCTCTCTAAACTCAGTTCCCTGATTTTTATCATCTCTAAGAAGTAGATGGTAGTACCATCACAGGACTATTGTGAGGATTAAGTAATTAATTCATGTGCAGCACTTAGTCCAGTGTCCGGCATACAGTAAGCTCACAATAAATGAGAGATAACATTGTGTGTGTGTGTGTGAGATACTATTATTCTCATTGTTGTTAAAGATCCAGGGGAGAATGCTGACACTTGGCTTCTCCCCACTCCAGGGGCACAGACTCCCTTGCCCTTGACCCGTACTGACCTGAAGGCAGAGTGCCCGCCCTTGTCGCCGCCTTCCCCAGGGGGTTCCTCCAAGTCTTCAGGGCTCCTCTCCACCAGTTGCCACCTCCCTCCCCCAGGTGAGAGGCCCCTGCTCCCACCTCTGAGCTCTCACCATCATCTCTGCACCCCTGACACAGCTGCTTGGGAATCTGTTTTATCTCTGAGCCTGCCCCCTCCCTCTCTCCTCTCTGAAAAAGCAATTAAACCTGTGTTTACCAGAGTGGGTGGCTATAATCTGTTGTTTTGCCCATCTTATCCCATCAAGCTGCCCCACTTCCAGCCTGCTTTGCTTAGGCTGGGAAGGGAGATTTGCATAATCAGAGAAAACAGAACTCAGAAAAAGCAGGGCTTGGTTTCAGGCCAGCAAAGTGTGAACCCAGCTCTAGGGACCCGGATGGACCAAGGAGGGCTGGTGAGGGGCAGGGTCTTCCCTAACGTGGAGACGCCTTTGCAGGGTCTTGTCTTTTGGTCCCTACTGGGCAGGGCAGGTCTCAACCCCTGAGCCAGGCTGGTCCATCCCTGGGAGCCTGGCCAAAGCTCAGAGGGCAGGAGCTTTCTGCTGATCTGCCCCTCTTTGCATGCAGCTCTCAGGGGCCCCCCCAGGGCCCCGAAAGCCACGTTCTCACCCATCCATCACGTCCTCTCCGCATCTGGCCCTCCCAGGGGCCAGATTGACAGAATCAAACACAGGCTTGGGATTCTGACTCCTGGCTGTGCTTATGGTCCCCATTTAGGGCTCTCTGAAGCCAACCTTGACCCCGGGACTTGAGTGCAGGTGGGTTACCGGGGAAGGGATTTTGGGAAGCTCGGTGAGCCAGAGGTAGCGTGAGCCGGGGAAGAGAGGAAGTCTTTAAAACTGGCTGTGAGTGGGCTGCAGCTGTGGGCACCTGGGCTCAAGCCCTCTGGGGACGTCAAGAGACTGAGAAGAACACACCCAAGAACTGTCACGCTGGGGATGAGGGAGCTGGCGCCCCGACCCACGGGGAAGATTGCTCCCTAACAGCTTCCTGGTGACCTCACCTCTCTCTGAGTCCACGGCATGGGGCTGGGCCATGTGACTTGCTCTGACCAATGGGCTCGGAGCACATGTGATGCAGACAGAGCCTTGTTGAGCGCTTGTACTCAGGGGCTGGTTTTCTGGGAACGTGGCTGCCGCAGTACCCACAGCCTGGACTCTCCTAACAGAGGAGGCTGAAGCACCCAGCCCACAGCTGCCCCTAACCGCCAGGCATCCTGGGCCATCTAGTCCAGGACAGCTGCCAAATGACTGAAACTCAAGAGTGAGCCTGTGGGACCCTTCCAGCTGAGCCCAGCCCCGCTGCAGAATCACCAGCAGATAAATGGTCGTTAAGTCACTGAGGTTGGCGTTGTCTATTACGCAGCAGTAGATAACAGATACACCCATCTGTGTTGAGGGTTGCTGGGGCGGGGGTACTAGCTCCCTGACACTCCTAGCTGGCCCTTACATAGATCCTGAGGCCAAAGAGAGCCTGCAGCCAGAGAGATGTTCTGTTGCAGGCAGGACAGCCCCGCAGTGCAGGGGACTGTCCCCCTGAGCTACTTCCGGGGGGGCCAAGGCAATGGGGCAGAGCACCCACAGCATCTGCCACAGTTCCCGGCTCTGAAAAGGACGTGGGCTGCTGCCCTGCAAATTCAGGAAGGTGCCCCTTTAGAATTCAGTTCCACATCTACACTACTCTGTACGGTGAACACTACCTTCCTTCTGCATTCACCGAACCTGGCCTCCAGCTCCCCCGCAGTATTAAACACCCCCCCAGCCCACACAAGAAAGAGATGTTGTGAGAAAAGGGAAAGAACACAGTGTTTGGGTTCAGATGGGTCTGAATTGGGATCCAGCTCAGCTGCGGTTACTAGCAGTGACTTTCTGTCTGGCTGAGCCTGTTTCCTCACCTGTGAGACGGTATATGCCCCTGAGGATCGTGGCGTGAGGGCATTGTCGTACGCGTGTAGCACATAGTAGAGTTCCAGCCGGAGAAGCCAGCTTTAGACTTGACCCCAGTCCTAGGCTGAGAGGCGGATCTGATGGGATAGGGAGGAAGCGGGCCTTCTGCCTCTTTCCTCTTGTAAAACATGCAGCCCGGCTTTCTAAGGTGGTGGAGCGTCTCCTTGTTAAATAAGGAGCTCAAGTGATGAGGCTCTTCCCTGCAGCCTGGCTTATGCCCCATTTTCAAGTCTGTCATTTGTGAAGCCGGTTAGGAAGAGGCAGTGCTTTTTTTTTTTTTTTTTAATTAAATTGGAAAAATTCTGCAGGAATCTTTGAAATGTTCAGAGCGGTGGCTTTTTTTTTTTTTTTTTTTTTTTAATAAAAGGGAAGATAAAGGAAGCCGTCCCAGTCCTTGGGTCACACAGGAATTGCGTGGCCCCAAACGTTGTTTGAGATGACAACCGTCTGCCATTGTCCAGGGACCAGCTTTGTTGTAGAGAGAATCCTCGGGTTTGTCATGAGGGGTTTGCCCCCCGAGTCCTCTCTGGAGAGCACTTCCAAGGAGCTGTGCATTTTATAGCCATTAGAGTTTCACTTGTCAAATCAGGGATGTAATAAAACCGGTCTCCGACGCTTCACAGAGAACGTTAGGAGAGGACGATTTGATCAAGTTAAAAGTGTTCGACAAACGTAAGGTATTATTAGTGGTGGCTGGGGTGCCCCGAGAGGGACAGCAATTTTCCCAAGGTCACAGAGCAAGTTGGTGGAAGAGCCAGAAAAAGAAGTGGAGCCTCTTCCTCTGGAGGGCTGAGACCTTGGTTCATTTTACTGACACGATAACCACAGTGCTGAGAGCAAAGCCCGGCAGACAGCAAGCCCACCGTGAAAGTCACTCAATGGACAAAAGAATGAAAAACTGATGCTCTAACAGTCCTGGGGGCACAAGCGGCCTCCATGACCCATCCCTGCAGGGCCTTCCAGCTCCGAGATGGGCTCCCTGGGCTGGCTTGTCTGGTTCTTCCTCAGAGAGCACCCCTCCTCCCTCCCCTGCGCCCACTGCTGTGAGGCTGTGGTTTAAGCCCACTGCCTCCGCCCTCCCTGGATCCGCACTCTTTGCCATGTGACTCTACAGTTTCTCCTGTTAAAAACTAGAGGATGTTTCCCACCCTCTGACTTTGAGTTGGGGGAGAGGACTTACTTTGGCTAATAAAACGAGGTGGATGTAATACTGAGTCCAATTCTCAATATGAGTCTTTTTTTTTTAAAGTTTATATTATTGAAGTATAATTGATTTATAGTTGGACCATAAAGAAGGCTGAGTGCCAAAGAACTGATGCTTTCAAACTGCGGTCCTGGAGAAGACTCTTGAGAGTCCCTTGGACTTCGAGGAGACCCAACCAGTCCATCCTAAAAGAAATCAACCCTGAATATTCATTGGAAGGACTGCTGCTGAGGCTGAAACTCCAATACTTTGGCCACCTGATGCAAAGAGCTGACTCATTGGAAAAGACCCTGATACTGGGAAAGATTAGGGGCAGGAGAAGAAGGGGATGACAGAGGATGAGATGGCTGGATGGCATCACCGACTCGAGGGACATGAGTTTGAGTAAACTCCGGGAGTTGGTGATGGACAGGGAGGCCTGACCTGCTGCGGTTCATGCGGTTGCAAAGAGTCAGACACGCCTGAGCGACTGAACTGAACTGAACTGACCTCTCACAACCCCTTGTAGTCATCCCTGAGGTGGCCCCATCTGTGTCCTCTGAGCCTCTTATGTGTAACCAGCCTGTGGATCCTTATGGGCAGCTGGGAGAATGGAACTGTTTTGCAACCCTGAAGTACCTGTACCCAGGATGGGTGGTCCACCAGATCTGTCAATTGATTACAGTGGTGAGGACTTAGAAATGCCGATCTGGAATCTCCTTGTGGGAGACCTGGAGTCTGCACGCACATATCATCATCATAAAATGGGTTGTAATTACGCAACACGCCTTTCCTCGCCGCTTTGGTAAGTGCGTTTTATTCCTGAATGCATTCCTCGCAGAAGCCCTAGGAGGCACGTGCTGGTTTTCCTATCTGTGAGGTGGGGATGACGAGGCTAAGGCGAGCCCCTGACAAGGTCTCAGACAGGCCTGGGAACCCAAACCCCAGGGCCCCTTCGCTTCCGTTAATGTTACCTTCCTCTTTGGTGGGGGCTTGGAGGAGGGGTGTTGAAAGCAAGGAATGTTCCGAGAAGCCTTCAGGGTCTCTGCGCTCAGCCTCAGGACAGCCCCGGCTGGGTCAGTGGACAGCTGGCAGGACTGCTCGCGATGCTCGGTGCCCTGGGTTTCAGTCCTGCCTGTCGGGAAGCAGCCCAGGATCTTGAGGAGGGCCGTCCTGCCTGGGTTTCCAAACCTGAGACGAAGAAGGGGGAGAATCTGCCTTCCACGCGGCCCCTGTCAAATGCTGACCGAGGCACGCAGTCCCTGGGAGCACCCGGCAACCAGAGAAGAGGGGTCCCCCCAGCCCCTCCCCTGGGCTGGTCCACCCAGGCCCCTGCTCTGGCCAGCTCAGACTGGCCAGACCATGACCACGGAGCCAGCTGCTCTGCCAAGGGCATCACCCTCGCCCACTTCCTGGTTCACCAAGGGCCTTTGCTGAAGGTTTGATGGCTTCCAGGTAACGCACGCAAAGAGACAGCTCATGGGAAAAGACCCTGATGTTGGGAAAGACAGAAGGTAAAAAGAGAAGGGGGCGGCAGAGGATGAGATGGTTGGATGGCATCACCGATTCAATGGATGTGAGTCTGAGCAATTCCGGGAGATGGTGATGGACAAGGAAGCCTAGTGTGCTGCAGTCCACGGGGTCACAAAGAGTCAGGCATGACTGAGCGACTGGACCACAACACCCTGAAACCCCTTGATGCTTCCGGGGGACGGGCAATCAGCCACCTCCCTCCGCCCTGTCAGCAGCCTCCGCATGGGCCGGGCACCTGTGCTTTGTGCAACGGGCAGGACGGGGCAGACGGCCAAGGTGCCGTTGTTACTGCCACTTCTGATCGCTGAGCCCCTTTACAAGCCTGGCCTCGATTTATCTCTTGGCGTACTCACCTCTGGCTTCTCAGCTTCTCCTGGGAGCCAGGTTCCAGGCCCTCTGTCTTCCCTGGCTTGATTATCAGGCCAGGCCTGGGACAGGAGCTACTGCGTTCTCCTCTCATGATTGGAGGTGGTGGAGGCCTCACCCATCACCCGCTGACGATGGTAACCTCCCCAAAGCCCATATTCTCTTTCTGGGCTTTATCCTTCTCTCAGTTCAGTTCTGGAGAAGGAAATGGCAACCCACTCCAGTGTTCTTGCCTGGAGAATCCCAGGGACGGGGGAGCCTGGTGGGCTGCCGTCTGTGGGGTCTCGCACAGAGTCGGACACGACTGAAGCGCTGCTGCAGCAGCATCAGTTCAGTTCAGTTCAGTCGCTCAGTTGTGTCCGACTCTTTGCAACTGCATGGACTGCAGCACAACAGGCCTCCCTGTCCATCTTCAACTACCAGAGTTTACTCAAACCCATGTCCATTGAGTCGGTGATGCCAGCCAACCATCTCATCCTCTGTGGTCCCCTTCTCTTCCTGCCTTCAATCTTTCCCAGCATCAAGGTCTTTTCAAATGGGTTGATTCTTCGCATCAGGTGGCCAAGATATTGAAGTTTCAGCTTCAGCATCTGTCCTTCCAATGAACACCCAGGACTGATCTCCTTTAGGATGGACTGGTTGGATCTCCTTGCAGTCCAAGGGATTCTCAAGAGTCTTCTCCAACACCACAGTTCAAAAGCATCAATTCTTCGGTGCTCAGCCTTCTTTATAGTCCAACTCTCAAATCCATAGATGACTACTGGAAAAACCATAGCTTTGACTAGACAGACCTTTAGAATGTATTTTCTAAAGTATATTTCACTTGGTTATCTTGTTTATTGTCTGCCTCCCATGGTAGAAGATCAGGTCCACAGGAGATTTTTGCCTGTTTTTCTGACTGCTGCAACTCCAGAGTCTAGAATAGTGCCTAGCATGTAGTAGGTGCTTTGTGAGTATTCATTGTATTAATATGATTCTGAATCAGGTCAATGAATCAGTATGGTTCTGGAGGAACAAACAGGTATTGATGCTGGAGCCCAGTAGCCTGAGGCATACCAAAGACAACTCAGGTCATGAAACTGGAGAACGGGAGGGATCTGAGCGTGCACAGAGGTCTAGACTGGCGTCCAGTTTGATGCACAAGCGATCGGTGACATGGCTGAGTCAGGATCATCGGATGTTTCTATCAGCTGTCATTAGCACCTTGAGAATGATGTCTATTCGGCCAGAAATGACCTTTGATAGTCCCAACCCCTCTTGCCTGGGCAGAGCAGGTTGCCCCTCTGGCCACCAGAAAGGAAGCGTAAAAAGGCAGCAGCATCTCGGAGTCCAGTCCCGTTTCCGTGGCAGCAGCTGGACCCCTCTTCCCTCTCCCCCACGCCCCTCTGAGCCTCTTCATCTGAGTTTCCAGGGCGTGACTAGGGAAGGCACGCCTCCCACCGGCATGGTGAAGTGCAGCCAGGACAGCAGGCAGCTGCGCGGAAACGCTGCAGGTGCACGCTCTGGGCTGTCCTGCGGAAGGGCAAGGAAGCAGGAAGTGGGTGACGTGGACTCTCGGAGAGAACTCCCGCCCCTGCCCCATGGTCTTCCTTCCCCAGAGAGAAGTTTTTGGAGAAGACGGCTCCACAGATAACACTTTCCTGAATGAAACCGCCGCCATAGAACCAGGAGGTGGTGTTTCTCCAAGTGAGGGTTGAGACTCCTGGTCTCAGAATCACCCAGAGTGCAGATTCCCAGGCCTCTGCCCCAGGCCCCCTGGATGACCTGGAATCTGCATTGGAATAGCTCCCTGTGGCTGTGGGTGGGGGCAGGTGCGATGGTTCCCTGGGTTGACCTCAGGGTCTGCATGCCCCAGCTACGGTTTATTACAGCGACGGAAACAGTGAACTCAGGAAAGGGAAAGCAGCCTGGGGAAGGGTCCAGAGGAGACAAGACGCGAGCCTTCTAGAGCCTCTCCCTGGAGTCCCACGTGCGTGCCTGCCTGACTGACCGGCTTAGTGCGTGCTAAGTCACTTCAGTTGTGTCCGACTCTTTGCGACTCTATGGACTGTAGCCTGCCAGGCTCCTCTGTCCCTGGGATTCTCCAGGCAAGAACACTGGAGTGGGTTGCCATGCCCTCCTCCAGGGGATCTTCCCGACCCAGGGATGGAACCTGTACGTCTTTTGTCTCCTGCATTGGTGGCAGGGTCTCTACCACTAGCACCACCTGGGAAGCCCCTAGAGTCCCACAGGACAGGCTAATGCCCTAGCACTGAGTTGTGAGAACACGTGTGAAATGCTGTCTTCCAGCGGGGGAACCCTCAGAAACTGGGTGCCCCGGGATTGAACCGGGGGCTGGTCAGTCAGGCACACTCTGCCTGGCATGTTCCAAAACTCCAGACTCTCAGAAGAAAAGCAGGGTGCAGCATCGAGCGCACAGTTCATACAAAATGGGTCAGGCAACGCGAGGGGCTCGTATCGGTGAGAACCTTCTCCAAATCCAGGTGCCCAGAGGCCAGCCAAGGGCCAGACCTGCAAGCAGGCCGTTCAAACGGCAGCAGCCTCAGCCTGCTCTGTGCATGCCTGTCTGCACCACCCCCCTACTTCCCTCCAAGGACTCCTGGGCACCATAAAGTGTCAGACCCACTGATCCGACGGGTAAAGCTGGGTTGATCAACTGCATCTCTGGTTATCATGTGACTCGTGGGAAGTTACTAGCGCACTCTGAACTTGCCTTCTTGATTTAGAAGAGAGGACGTGTATCCTCCCAAGGAAGTGAAATCCAAATCCCAGGTGACCTCCTCCTTCGCTGAACAGAAAGGAGGAGCCCCCTCTTTTAAGGAGTCCTGCCTTGCCCCCAGGCTATGGCACCAGCATTTGACCTTGGTGACGTAATAACAGGGGAGGAGAGAAGCAGCTTGGAGGAGTGGTTCCTGGGACACACGGAGATCTGAACCCCAAGTCATCCCTTCAGGAGCGCCCCTGTGGGACCCCACACCGAGAGCCTGGGCTTCCCCCCAGACAACACGGCCCCTGGGGTGGGGGTGGTGGGACCGTCTAATTGAGCAAGACCCAGGTCTTGCCCTGGGGGCAGGGGGCGGACTGTGGACGGAGAGCTGGCCCAGGGGTCAGTGTCTTGGGACCCCAGGAGGGACCACCCTGCTCCGGTATCAATGGGACCTGGGACCCTGGACAAATCACACGGCCTCGCTGAGGCTTTAATGTTCAAGAGCCAAAGAAAGTTTGTCAAGATTAAAGAGGATAATGATGTAATTTTGTTAAAGAAAAGATAATGAATAGCTTTCAAAGAGCTTTGGAAATGTTCCAGGAGAGTTATAAACGATGTGGCTCAGCTGGTTCCTCCTCGCAGGCCTGGTAGACAGCTTGGACACTATAACTTTCTCACCATGGAACCCGGAAAAATCTTCTCTGAGCAGATTTTCACCCACCTGACCTCAGCCCTGGGCAGAGAGAAGAACGCTTTATTAAGATCAAGGGCTGGCTCTGGCATGAACTTGCCTGCTGACCTGGCAAGCCTCTCTCCCTCTCTGGGCCTCAGTTTTCCCCATCTGCGAAATAGGAACAGCAATACTTCTACCTATCACCTTACCACTGCTGCAAGTTCTTTCCTTTCTCATCTTGTTCCTGAACTGCCCCTGAGATACATCTGTGCTGAAGGTCTGGGGCCAGCATTTCTCTGAGACACTGTCCAGAAGAGTGGATGGGCCTGTCTCAGAGACTCCGGGGCCCGTTAGCACTATAAGGGCTTCAAGAAGACTTTCAGCAATAAAATGTCTCCAGCCTGTATGTGCACAGGCTCCCTTTAAGGAACACCTGTCAGCGTCCTACAATAGTCTACTGCATTCTTCTGGTGGTCGCCAGGCCAGGAGGACCCAGACAAACTGTGTCTTAGTTACACGCCCCAAACCCAGAGTCACAACTCCCCAGGTCAGCAACAGCCTGTCTTCACCCTTGACCTCAGTCCACCTGGAGAGATGGTCTTTGAAGGAGAAATTATAGTCATCAACTCTCCTTCCTCCAACTGTATTTTTTTGTCCCCAGATGCCCGAAAATCCCTCAAAGTGCTGCTCAGGCCCCAACTCAGAGGACAGACAGGCTAAAGCAGATTAACTTTAGGGCCCATAGCCACGAGCAGGCGGAATCCTCCCTACTGGGCTGGTTGGATACATGAGTTAATTTTGTCCAAGCTCCAAGTGTCTTGGGGACTTTGGTGCTAAGGGTGGACATATGTGTGGGTGGGAGGGGTTCCAGCGTGGAATGGGCTTCAGGGTCTTTGGGGACCTGAGGCAGGAGAGCTGTATGCTCAGCACTGCAATTAATGGTGATAATCACGGTCCAAGGGTCAGTGACAGCCAGGGAGCTTGGCAGGTGGGGTGAGCATCCCTTGGGAAACCCTACATTGGCATCTTGGTGGCTGGGATTGGGCAGTGTGTGTGTAGGGGGAGGTGCCTCATGGTAAGGCTGGGCAGGGCGGTCCAGGGCCACGGAGCAGGGAGAGGAGTCCTTCTGAGCGCCCCAAGAGCAGGCAGGGACAAGGGCAGGGCTCTGAAGGTGGCCAGCGTCAGGTGTGAACTTCAGCTGACCCCCGACTGAGCTGTGTGTCATTGGGCAGCTTGCTTTCCCTCTCTGAGCTTCAGTGTTCCCATCTGTAAATGGACACAATAGTGACCTCCCTCACACCAGAGTGACGAATGGGTTACCTTGGCATAAGTGCCTAGAAATCTCTAGCATGTCATACGTACTCTGAATGCTACTTCTCTTCTTTTGGAAAAGCTCAGAAACTGGCAAAAGTTTTTTTCTGTTTTTTGTTTTATAACTTTTAATTGAACTGTAACATACACACTGGAGAAGTGCATAATTCTTCGTTGTTTGTTTTTTAATCTAAAATTTATTTCAGCTCCCCTGAGGCTCGAAGTGTTACTAAACCCTAAAACAAACCTAAAACGTCTTGCTTTTATAGTTTTTATTTAGAGCACTATAAAAAAAAACTATTTTTGAAGCACTGGAGACTCAAGAAGAAGTGGCAAAAATAGCGCCAGGTTCCCACGCTTTATTCAGCTTTCCCCAAGGACATCTTACATAACCACAGAACAGCGTCAAACCAGGAAGCCGACGCGGGCACGATGCTGTTCACCGAAGTCAAGAGTGCGCGCGCCTGCAGAGGACAGCCCAGTGGTTCTCCCCAGCTGAAGGCGGCCCTGAAAGCAGCGCCCAGACCAAGAACCGGAACGTGGTCGGCACCCCGGAAGGGCCCCCCAGGCCCCCGCACTCGCCTCCCGCCTCCAGGGTGACGGCGGCGAGGCCTGACCTCCGAGAGCGGAGGCTCGCTTTGCGGATCTTCGGAACGTGTGGCGGCACGCGCAGCGCGCGCGTTCCTCTGCGCCTGCGCCCTGCGCTCACCAGCACGCCCGGGCCTCCGGCCACTCTGGGCCCCGCAGCTGTCGCGGACTTCTTTCCATCGCTGTGCAGGTAGAGTTCTGTCAGAGAAACACAGGGAGAAGGTGGCCACCTCCAAGACCAGGACGGAGGCCCGGGAAGGAGCCAACCCTGGTCTTCCTCTTCCAGAGGTGAGCACGCGCATCTCTGACCTTTAAGCCCCGCGGTCTGTGATGCCTTCCTATGGCGGCCTCTGCACGCCGTGCGGACATCTCCTCTCGACGTGTAACCCCCAAAAGACTGGGACGTGGGGCGGCCTGCTCCCAGCCTGTGGCCCCTCTGCTGGCCCCCCCGTCCTCTTACCAGCTGAGCACAGCGGAGGTGCAAGCAGTTCTTTTATTGGAAGATTCAGCTCGACACAGAGGCTGAAGGAGCGGGAATTGCTCACGTGTTCCCAGGACCGCACGGAGGGCCAGGGCCGGCCTGTCCAGGCCTCCTCGGGGGGAGGTCAGAGCGGCTCCCTCATCTCCTCCCCATCACGCTCCTCCCCCGTCTCCTCCTGACACCCGCTCCTGTCCAGGCCTGGCCCCAACCCGCGGGGCACATCCCTCTTACGGAGCTTAGTTCAGCCCCAGCAGCAGGTCGCTCCGGGACACCAGGGAAGATGTGCAGCTCGGGCTTTCCGTGTGGCTCCGTGGGTCACTGGGCCTCACTTCCCTCCTGCGGGCTCGGGGCTGGGGGCAGGGAGTCAGCCCAGCTGTTGGGGGAAGATGCGGAAGGTGTCTGGGGACACAGGCATGACTTGGCCTCGGGTGGCTATTGGAGCGTGGGATGCAGACTGGGACAGGCAGCTTCAGGGAGCCACCTTCCACGTTTCACCCCCTTGCCAGCCGGCCAAGGGTGAAAGAGCCTCGGAATGGGACAGGGCTGAGGCCACAGCTTGCAGAGAGGAGCAGGCTGGGGAGTGTGTGGGTCCCAGGCTCCTGATGAGTTTGAGTGTGTTTTGAGAGGCAGAGTGGGTGGGGGGGGAACCCGGACAGACGCTGGGAGAAAGTCCAGAAGTGGTGTGTGGTCCCCGGCTGGGGCTGGGGCTGAGGCTGGGAGGCTAAACCAGCTGAAGCAAAGCATTTGGTGATGAGGTTAGAAGTCAGGCTGGTGATGATGGATGGGGCGGGGCCTCTGGAGTGAGAGCAGGACTCTGCCCCGTCTCCTTTTCTTGATCAGGAGAGCTTGCGTTGTGTCTTTCTTCAGCTTGGGTACATCAGTCAGCTCTTGCTGTGTAACAAACCTCCAGACCTCAGTGGCATTTAGCAAGAAGCATTGGCTTCTGACTCGTGGCCCCCTGGGCTGCAGCTGATCCAGACTGGCCTTGCTGGACTTGGCCTCAGGCTCAGGCTTGAGACCAGATCTGCTCTGTGCCTCTGTCATCCTCATCTCTGAACCCTGGGTACCCAAGGCGTGTTCTCCTGGTGATGACAGCCATGCCGGGGAGAGGTCCTAACAGTCAAGCAGATTCGAAGTCCCTGCTCCTGGAGCACCCACGAACATCGCACTGGCCAGAGAAGCCATGTGGCCGTGCCCAGCATCAGCAGAAGGGAGGGCAGAGGTGAAGGGCTCAGCATCCTGGAGGAGGGAGGGAGGGAGACGATATTTGCTTGTGATAATCTAATCTGGTTCTATAAGTTTTTGCACAAAAGAAGGATTTTTTCCCCTTAGCCCTCAAAAACCAGTGGTTGGATGATTGCAATCTTTGTGGAGCATCATCGTTTGGGGGTCATATTCTGCACTGGAACGTTGTCTGGTGACCTTGTGGCTGATGTCAACACATCGATTAACACATCCCAGACTGCCCTGTTCCCTAGTGTCTCACTGTCTCCCCCTCCTGGCAGCAGAGGGCATTGATCAAGCCTGACCTGACCTGACAGTTCAGTTCAGTTCAGTCGTTCAGTCATGTCCAGCTCTTTGCGTCCCATGGACTGCAGCACGCCAGGCCTCCCTGTCCATCACCAACTCCCAGAGTTTACTCAAACTCATGTCCATTGAGTCGGTGATGCCATCCAACCATCTCATCCTCTGTCGTCCCCTTCTCCCACCTTCAAACTGTCCCAGCATCAGGGTCTTTGCCAATCAGTCAGTTCTTCGCATCAGGTGGCCAAAGTATTGGAGTTTCAGCTTCAGCATCAGTCCTTCCAATGAACACCCAGGACTGATCTCCTTTAGGATGGACTGGTTGGATCTCCTTGCAGTCCAAGGGACTCTCAAGAGTCTTCTCCAACACCATAGTTCAAAAGCATCAATTCTTTGGCGCTCAGTTTCTTTATAGTCCAACTCTCACATCCATACATGACCACTGGAAAAACCAAAGCTTTGACTTGACGGACCTTTGTTGGAAAAGTAATGTCTCTGCTTTTTAATATGCTGTCTAGGTTGCTCATAACTTTCCTTCCAAGGAGTAAGCGTCTTTTAATTTCATGGCTGCAGTCACCATCTGCAGTGGACATCATTTATTCTGGCAACAAGATGTTAGGAGAGAGAGAGAGCTTTTAAAAAAGAGTCACCTGTATTCAAATGCTGATTCTGCCGCTTACGGGCTACATGATCTTGAGAAAGTTCCTTAACCTCTTTAAGCCTCAGGTTTCCTGTGTGTAAAATGGGCATATACTAGAACTTTTCTCTTGGATTTCTTAAGAGGATTTGTTGTTGTTCAGTTGCTAATTTGAGTCCAACTCTTTGCAACCCCAAGAACTGCTGCATGCCAGCTTCCCTGTCCTTCACCATCTCCCAGAGTTTGCTCAGATTCACATCCATTTAGTCGGTGATGCTATCCAATCATCTCATCCTCTGTTGCCCCCTTCTCATTTTGCCTTCAATCCTTCCCTGCGTCAGGGTCTTTTCTTGATTATGCAGATTAAGTGAGAATAAGAAAGTAAACCCCACTGTAGGAGCCCAGTAAGTGTTTGCTATTCCTGAGCCAGGGGATTTCTAGGTCCAAGGAGATAGCAGCTAAGTCCTGTACATCAGAACCACCATGCCCATGAGCCTAGGGAAGGATCCATCTCCGAGGCTAACATTCAGCCCCAAAGCTTACTTGCCCCCCGGGGCTACCAAAATCACCTCCTTGCCCTTAGCCCAGAGCCGTGACCCCAGAGCACCCTGACTGTGTTAGTTCAGTTCAGTTCAGTCACTCAGTCGTGTCCAACTCTCTGTGACCCCATGGACTGCAGCACGCCAGGCCTCCCTGTCCATCACTAACTCCTGGAGCTTGCTCAAACCCATGTCCATTGAGTCAGTGATGCCATCCAACCATCTCATCCTCTGTCGTCCCCTTCTCCTCCCGCCTTCAATCTTTCCCAGCATCAGGGTCTTGTCTAGTCAAAGATACTTTTCCCTGGATTCTGGCCACTCATCCAGGGTCAGAGTCTGGAATGTCAAGTCCACTTTCTGAGCTTCCCCTGTCTGTCGGCATGGACCATCTGGTCCCCAGTTTAGGAAAAGTTGCCCAGGGTGCTCCTGGCGTGCCCCTGGGCGCCGTGGGCAGTGTGGTCTGCGTGCTGAAGTGGGCAGTGAGTCCGCCTGTCAGGCCGGGTGCTGCTCAAACCTGCTGGCGCACTGCAGTAAAACCGCCTTCGACTTAATATATGCTAATTAGATTTTAATGGGATTCAGATTTCCAACCGTAGTGCCGTGTTAGCCATGGCAAGTTATAATCATATCTAATTGGTAATTCTAACATAACAAATTTCTTGGATAAATTATTCTTAGTTAATAGTCCCCCAGGAACAACCTCAAAGCATGCGCTCACACACACACTCGCACACACACACACACACACACACACACACACACACTCACAGGCACATACACACTCACTCATATTTATATATTTTAGGGGAAATTGAGGGAAAAAAGGACAAGAAAGGAAGCAGGTGCCCAGTGAAGCAAAGCTGTTATTTCAAGCCTGGAATCCTGCAGGATCTCCCCCTGGAACCTCTCACAAAAGCCCTCTGTGTTGTTGGAACCCAGATCCATATCCTGAGCCCAGGAGGGTTCTGAGTGGGATCAGGGTCACTGCCTTTGAGAGTGGGTCCCCGTCTGGGTCCCCCGGGTAGACGGCTCTCATCCTGGGAGGCGGCAGAGGGCCACCAGGCTGGGACCTCAGCCCGCTTGGCACGGGGACCCAGCCCTCGGGGAGGCCCACTCTGGCTGCAGAAGCCTTCCTCCCTTCCTGTGAGACTGCTCAGCCTGGAACTCTTCCCTGGTACAGATTCCTGGGTCCCCAAAGAGGTGAAGGAGGCACCCACTGGGAGAGTTGATATTTCCTTTTCCAGGCAGATCACCGAGTGTCATTCCTGTAAAAAGGATGTAGGTGAGTCAACCCAGTTTCTGGTCCTCACGTCGCCGCTAAGCTTCTGTGACCCCAGGGCGAGGTGTTCAGGGCTTCTGTTTCCCAGCTGTAGTACAGGTTGACGTTTGAGACTCAGCATACCTTTCTGAAGGCTTCCCAGGTGGCGCTAGTGATCAAGAACCCGCCTGCCAATGCAGAAGGCATAAGAGATGCAGGCACGACCCCCGGGTTGGGAAGATCCCCTGGAGGAGGGCGTGGTGACCCACTCCAGCATTCTTGCCTGGAGAATGCCGTGGACAGGGGCCTGGCAGGCTACAGTCCATGGGGTCGCGACTTGTATACACCTGTCTGCTTTAGCTGGAAGGAGGTGGTCGTTTCTTTGGAGGGCGGGGAAGGGTCTGGAGGGCGTGCCTACCCCTCTGCTTTCTCCCTTTTCCATGAGCTGCTGTCTGTCCCCCGAGGCTGCCCCCGGCCATAGGAGATGGCGGTTCTCTGCTGAGTGCCCCCAGAGGACGCGAGGTGCGGGGGGAGGCTGTATCCTCCCGCTCAGCGTGAGGGGAGGGAGGTGTGCATGAAGAGGATGGAATTTCCAGCCAGGTCCCTGCTTATCCGCAGCTGTGTGATTCTGGGCCTGGCCTCCTCCCGCCCTGAGGCTCCTCCTTGCTCTGTTTATTAAACGAGCATGGAGCGCCTATCTTAGAAGGCTGTTGAGTGGACCAGTGACCCAACCTTGTAAGGATCTGATCTGAGTTCCCTAACTGTAAGTTCCTCTCCCTTTGTTCCCCCCCTTCTTCTTCACTCCCCTCTCCTTTGCTGGCATGATTTAAAGGCACAGAGTGACCTTGGGGGGAAGGACCACATGGTATCTTTTATCTATTACTAAAGGATGGAGATTAATGTTAGCATCTTGTGCCAAGTGAGTGATAATGACAGGTAATATTTATTGAGCACATACTACATGCCAGACAATTTTTTTCTAAGTACTTTATATGCGCTGTCTCATTCAGCCCCAAGAGCGGAGTACAGTTATGATCCTCATTCTAGAGAGAGGATCACAAAGACATTTTTGTAAATAGCCTGAGGCCACACAGCTAGTCAACAGCTTTTAAAGACAAAATGTGAGCCCAGGAGAGTTTGACTCCAGAGCTCACTTCTTTAAACACCTGCCACAGAGTCCTGCCTCTGGACTGACCACCTTGAGATCCTTAGACTATTTAGGACAACCATCTGCCTTGGAGGAGCTTCCAGGGAGAAGGAAGGAAAAAAGGAATCCGCTGCGTTTCTGGTCTATACCTGACTATGTCCTGGGCTTCTCACCCAACGAGGCAGAGGACCTGGTGTTTCTATCCTAGGTCCAGATCTCAGGTCCAGGCCTTCATTTCCCTCTGCGACCTTCGGCAGGTTACGTAACCACTCTAAGCCTGTTTCCTTACTTGGAAAAGGAATCTGATGCTTCCTACACTGCAAGGTTGTTGTGAAGATCAAACGAGATGATGTGTGCGAAGTGCCTGGCACAGCCTTTAGCTGGTAGAGAAGATCTGGTACGTGGTAAATTCCTAAATATAGGATGTTGATATTTATGCAAATTCTTATGTGTGGAACTGTTGCTATTTAATCTGTTACGTGCATCCTGTAAGTGATGTGTGTGCATGTGTGCTAAGTTGCCTTGATCGTGTCTGACTCTTTTCAACCCTATGGACTATATAGCCTGCCAGGCTCCTCTGTCCATGTGATTTCCCAGACAAAAATACTGGAGTGGGATGTCATACCTCCCTCCAGGGGGTCTTCCCAACCCAGGGATTGAACCTGTTTCTCTTACGTCCCCTGCATTGATAGGAGAGTTCTTTGTCACTAGCGTCACCTTTATAGGGTCTAATTATCCCCGTTTTATAGTTGGAAAAGCTGAGTTCAGATGGCTTAATCCACTTGCCCAAGATGCCACAGTGGGAATGTCTTTAAGCTGCTGTCCGAGTCCTCAAAGACTTTCAACTCCAAAGCCTTTCAAAACCCTGGCTGTCACGGGGGAGGGACAGTCCCCGTGGTCAGAGAAGGAAGGTCTCTGGGGGAGGCCAAGTTTGAGGAGGTGAGCGTAGGGATGCGAGTTTAGGGAAGGGCTCTTCCAAAATGCTGTTTGTCTGGGCCCCTGGGGTCTCCAGATCCTCGGAGGAAGAGGCAGGAGGGAATGGGAGCCTGAGGTGGGGACCGCAGCCGCCGGGGGCAGATGAGAGGGGGCGGGGGGAGGCGGGGGAGGCGGGGGAGGCGGCCTCCACGAAGCTCAGCCCCAAGGCCAGGTGCAGCTGCCCGCCCGGGGCTCCGCTGTGTGTGCTGACATTCAGGCCTGTCGCTGGCGATCGGGCCCAATTGGAAAAAGTGCGTGTATGTTGCACATCCATTTCCTTCCACCCATCACTCAGGGCTGTCTTCCCTGGAGGAGACCAAGGGCGTAATCGCTGACATAATAGCTTAAGTGCTTTTGGAAAACTCCCCGCTCTGGGCTGGTCTGTGGCTCAGCTGTCCCCGATGGGTGTCAGGGCCAGTCTCTCTGTCTCTCTGTGTGTCTCTGTCTCTCTGACTCTCCTCTGTCTCTTGTTTCATTTCTGCCCACTCCTCCCTCATTCAGCCCTTAACCTCATTCTGTCTGGTTCATGATCTCTGTTTCACAGGAGGCCAGTTGGACTGGAGAGTTCGATTTTTCAGAATCACTCCCCGCAGGGACCCTCTTCTCTGTCCCACCACCCCCATCTCCAGATTCCTCCTGGACCCCCCTGTCTTTCTAGGATGTCCGATCCCAGGGTGGCCTGATGCCCAGGACCCTGAACGGCTCTTTGGCTGGCTCCCCCATCCCCTCCCATTCCCCTTCCTGCCCTGTCCAGGCCAGCCACATCCTTGGCTCCTCTCTCCGCTCTTTCTGGACTCCCCCCGCCCTCTTCCCCCTCCGCCCACCTTCTCGTCCCTCAGGACCATCCCTCTCTCCCTCTGCTTTCCACCAGCATCACCAGGGCTCCTGGGGAATCGGCCTCCATGCCGGCCTTCCTGTCTCTGCCTCCATCCCGGAAACGCACGGGTGAGCACCCAGCTTTAGGGGTCACTGCGGGCAGTCAGCTCTCCTTCAGGGGCAGAGCACAGAGACCCTTGTTTTGGGTTTTGTTTTCTCTGCTCTGCATACACGTGAGCACTTTATCAAACCTGCAGCCTGTCTGGAGTCAGGATGACAACTCTGACCCAGGGTCCTCGTGTAGGAGCCACGGCTCACGGCTCTGCATCTCCCTTCCGACAGGGCAGCCCTGACCTCGGGTCGGAGGTGCTTGCTGGCACCACCCATGGTGGTAGCCCGTGGGGTGGGCAGGTCCCCAGATACGCTCCTGCCTGGCCAGGGTGGAAGCAGGAAGGGCGGTCTCTGGCACCACGAGGCGGGGCAGGGCAGAGGAGCCGTGTGACTTCGCACCCCAAGGCTGAGAAGATGCTGACTCCAGACCTCGCTCCTCTCGCAGGCACGTGGGTGGAGAGGCCACCAGTTTCGCCTCCCTGGAACCTCCTCCCCGGAAGGGGCAGCTCTGGGAAAGTGTCATGGGCCCCCCCTTCCTGTGACCTAGTGATGAGGAACCCCAGCTGCCACGTTCTTGTTGATGAGCCCGGCTCCAAGGGCTAGGCTGACGGGAGGAGGAGGACTGACGCCCTGGCTGACGTGCTAGGAAGGGGGCTGGCCCCCTAGGGGCCCAGCAGGGGTCTCTACACCGACCGACAGCTGGACCCACTGACCTGGAGCCATGCTGGGAAGGTGGCAGAATTGACTCTGATGCTCCTTCCTCTCCTTGAAGACCTGGCTGCCCGGTCACCACCTCCTGGAAGCCCCCCCGGACCTCCCCAGCCGGGACAGTCTTGCACCCTTTCTGTGACCTTGTTGCACGCTTTCATGTTTTTGTTCTGACACTCGTCACGTGGCATTTCAGTTCCTCTTTCCCTGGAGTCTGTCGTTCTGCAGAGACTGGGTGCTCTTTCTGGCAGGATCTGCCCAGCTTGTCTTGGTGTTTCCCCTGCCTGGCGTACAGCCAGACCAGAGGGGTGTTCAGAGTCCATCAAATGAGTGAGTAACCAGGTAAACAAGTAAATGAAGGATCTGCCTCCCTGTCAGGCTGGGCTTGACGTCACCCGCCCCACCTTGCCTCCTTGCAGTCCTAAGTCGGACAGATCACCGTTTCCGGCCTGCTCAGGCCTTAGTGTCCTCACACTCAGAGCCCAGAGCAGATGGCTGCCCCGTCCCCTGCAGACGGCAGGCCTCCCAGATTACTCTCTCTGGGCGTGTCCCCTCCCACTTTATCTGGCTCATTCACTTGCTGCTGAGATGTTGATGCGTTTTAGGGGCCGTGGAACCCAGCGCCAGAGCTGTTAATAGGGCAAAGCGATTCCAATTTCATGCCTACATGGGCTTCCCTCTATTAAGGTAAAAAGAAGGAACAAATCTTGTTTTATTCCTTCCAGAAAACAGGCAAAGCATTGTGCAACACTGGCTTAGGTAGGCTGGCTGGCCGGCAGCAGGAGCGGGGGCAGGGGGCCCGTGCGAGACAGAACAGGGCTTTGGGGAAGAAGGAAGTAGGTTGAGGAGGCAGGTGGCGCTGTGTGGTTGTTGCCACTGACCTGGCCTGGTTGTTGATGCTGACGGGTATGAGAGACCTTTCAACACTTGAAAATCAACTTCTTTACTGTTGCTCGCAAGATGCAGGCAGGCAAATACGTATTGTGTGAATGGATCATTTACTTGTCACACTTTTAAAAGAGAAATGAGGAGACATTTGGGCTTCCCAGTTGAAATGAGAGTATGTGACGTGGTGGATGGGAAACCAAGATGCTAAAATATCAAGTTCAGAGTGTGGGGCTGATGGAGACTGTGAACACAGCCCTACTTCTGCCTCCTGACCAGCATCCACACACTATGCCATACGGTTTTGCAATTCTCATCCAAAAGTGGAATCGGTTTCACCATCCCTTGAATCTAATAGCTCATGTTGGCCAAAAACAAAAAAACAGCAATGCAGTGGAAGTGACAGAGGGCCAGTTCCCCCAGGTCCGTGGGATGTGATAGATGTGGCCTGTGCCCCTATGGGCTTCACGTGTGGCTCAGTCAGTAAAGAATCTGCCTGCAGAGCAGGAGATGTGGGTTCCATCCCTGAGTCAGGAAGATCCCCTGGAGAAGGACATGGCAACCCACTCCAGTATTCTTGCCTGGGAAATCCCGTGGACAGAGGAACTGGTTCCTTCCGGAGGCTCAAGGGGAGAGTGTTTCCTCGCCTTTTCCGGCTTCGAGGTTGCCTGGATTCCTTGGCTCACGGCCCCTTCCCGGCATCACGACAATCTCTTGCTTCTGTCATCATAGGTCCTCCTACTTGCTGCTTTCTTGTCTCCCCCTTATAAGGAACCCCTTGTGATTGGACCCACTTGGATAATCCAGGACAATCTTCCCACCTCAGGATCCTTCAGTTAATCACATTGGCCAAAATCCCTTTTGTCACATAAGGTAACATATTCACAGGTCCTTGGGATTAGACTGTGAGCATCTTAGGAGACTCACAGATTTAGAAAACAAACTTATGGTTGCCAGGGGGACGGGATACTTAGGGGGTTTGGGATGGACGTGGACACACTGCTGTATTTAAAATGGATAACCACCAAGGACCTGCTGTACCGCGCGTGTCTTATGGCAGCGTGGATGGGGGCCTCTGGGGGTGCGTGGATGCATTTGTATGTATGTCTGAGTCCCTTTAGTGTTCACCGGAAACTATCATAGCATTGTTAATTGGCTATACCCCAAGACAAAATAAAACGTTTATAAAAAATTTACAAAAGAACAAGAACGTCTCTGCGGGGGTATCGCTCTATGCTCCATTCTCATCCTCCAGCCCTCTCCTCTGCCATGCAGATTCCGGAAGCTGTGTGTTCCAGAGGACTCCCCAAACTGCCTTGGGGTTTTCATGAGCCCCAAATAAATTTTTATTGTGTTAATCAAGTAAAATTCTGGGGTCAATGTGTTACTGCAGCCCAGCTTCTCCTGGCTGAATAACACGCTCTTCCAGGTCTCTCCTCAGTGACTCTCAAGTCTGGGCCGTGGCTCAGAGACACCACCCTCCCCCAGACACTCAGGCCTTCCCTCCAACAGCCGAATGTCACGGGGAACCGTCTAGTAGTTGAGTAAGAAGTTCTGGAACCTCTGCCGCTGACTTCGTGTGACCCTGATTGACGTTGGCCTCGGCCATGTGACTGACTTCGGCTGTAGAGTGTGGACACGATAGGCAGATGCCTTGACCGTACTTGCCTGGTTTGCATTTCTTGCCTTGAGCTTTGATGATCCACCGCAAGAGGATCAGCCACCACCTCTTTAGCCCGCGCCCCAGAGCAGACACCCAGCGAGGAGAGCCGAGTCCAACCCCAAGCCTGGAATCCAGCCCAGACGGCCTCTTGCCGGAAGCAGGGCTGCCCAGCTGAATCCAGACTGCCGTGCTGTGCTGATCATGTCTGACTCTGTGACCCCATGGACTGTAGCCCACCAGGCTCCTCTGTCCATGGGGTTTTCCAGGCAAGAATGCTGCCGTGGGTTTCCATTTCCTCCTCCAGAATCCAGACCAGATCGGCTGAACCACTTCATCCTGAGCGTGAACATTGATACTAGTTTCTGCTATTTCATGCCTCTGTGATTCAGGTCGCTTTGTTAGGCAGCATCATTGTGGCAAGAGCTGACTATTACACCTGGCCCTGAGGGAGCGCAGGTTTCCTGAGTAAAGTCTCTGGCAACCTCCCACGCCTGGACTTGGATGAGACAAGGAGCTGCCCTTCCACCCCTCCTCCGGGAAAGAGCATGCCCTCTGCCACCGCCCCCCCAGTGCCTGTCCCAAGGCTGCACGCCGGGAGGTGCCCGTTGCTGCAATAGAACATGAAGAATTCAGAGCCACAGACGGAGGTGGGGAAAAGTGTTGTGTATTAATTGAACTGACCGAAGGAGCCAAGACACGGACAGAAAGAGACTAAGAACAAGACTGGAAATAGTTTAAAAAAGAAAGGAAAACCGGTCGCAGAGACGCCAGTGCCAGATGGAGTGGAGGGCGCCCCTTCACGTCAGCTCCAGGACCACTGTCAGGGCGAGCACCAGGGTGAGCCGGACGCCAGCGGGGCCAGACGCGGAACCTGTGCGGGGGGCAGCGTCAGGGCAGGGGCCCCGCGCCGCCTCTCTCGGGGGCATGGGGGGGGGTGGGCCCTGGGGACCACGAAGCTCCGGAGGGCCCCAGACGAGAGTCTGCACTTCAGCGTTGGGTCGCGCTGGATTCCAGCCCCAGCCCTGCCATCGGCCCCAGCTGACTGCGCGTGATCCCCTCCCTGTCCCAGGCCTGCTGGGCGGAGGCTGGGCTCCCTGGGGGCCCCCAGGTCCCTGCAGTGGGGACCAGGAGTGTGGGGGAAGGCATCGTGAAATGTGGGGTCAGCTCAGTGTGGGGAGGGGAGGGCTGCCGGCCTGGGAGGGGTATCCGGACCCCATGGGGTGGTTTCCAGGTCAGGGCCAGCCTGGGGATGGGGGCAGCATAAAGGACCCAGCTGAGACATTGGTCTGCATGCCCAGCATCCTGCGAGGTGGTCAAGGGCCCCAGACCACAACCCCAGGGTCAGGGTTGAACACATCTTCTTGGGGTCATGGAAGCTGGGCTCCCGAAAAGACCTGGTCCGTGGAGATCCCTGCCAGCTGCTTAGGGATACTGGGTCCCCCTTAATGGCTTTAGTGCCCACTCCTGACCTTTGACCCAGACTCTGCCCAACTGGAGGACAATCACGTGCCTAAGTCCTGGGGGAGGGGCAGGGGCAGGCAAAGGGACCGTTTGGGGAACAGAGCTTTCACGCTGGAAGCTCCGAGGTTGGAGACTTACCATTGGAGTCTTCTGTTCCTCTTGGGATATTCGGGTTTTCTGTCGGGAAGAACAGAAAGAGAACTAGAGCACGGACGGCATTCAGACCTCGGCAAAGGAGGCCCCTTATCCAGCACCCGCTGAGCGTCACGTCACCACGCCTCTCAGGGCGGGCGCACGGCCTGTGCGGGCTGGGAGGTATTGGCCCCATTCTACAGATGGCGAGACTGAGGGAGGGGAAGCCGCTTGCCCAGAGTTGCCCCGTCACCGAGTGGGAAATCTGAGGTTTGAACCCAGGGCTCTTGAGCGCCAAAGCGGCTCTTGTTTCAACCGCAGCACTCCAGGGCCTCACCGCGGGGCGCCTCTTTGGGGCAAATTTGGGGAACTCAGGCCCCTGCTGCTCCCACCTCCTTGGGACAAGCCCACTGGCCCTGGGTAGCCCTCCCGATCCCGTGGTCTGCACAGCCTACCAAACACGATGAGCCGGGTGTGCGTGTCGGTGGAGCCCAGCGGGTTCTGGGCCATGCAGCGGTACATGGAGCCGTTGAGCTCGGCCGGCACGCGCTCCAGCACCAGCTCCTTCCCGTCAAACTCGGCGCTGCCGTCCAGCAGGCGGCTCCCCACCCGCGTCCACGTGAACATGGGCTCCGGGAAGACCTCGTTCTGTTGGCCAGAGCAGGGAGGGCGGAGTCACAGAGCGGGAAGGGGCCAGAGGCAGGGCCTGGCGGGGCGCGGGTAACACATTCTCATCCCACGGTTGGGAGTGGCTGCCCGGAACCTTGGGAAGAAGAGGACTCCAGGGCTGAAAAGAAGGGCAAGGCCATGTGCCACGCGTGCTCTGAGCTGCAGATGGGCGGGCAAAGCCATGCACGCGCCCCGTGCGGTTCCTCGAGGAAGCTGACTCTGCCGTCACACAGGTTAGGAGACAGGCCTGCTGGCGGTGCTGGAGGGGAAGGGGGTTAAGGCTGGGCCCCGACCACCTCCCGCCCGCCTCTCAGGTGCTCAGAGGGAGGCTGACCTGAAACCCGTGGACCAGAATCCTCACGGTGTCCCCGACCCGGGCTCTGCTGGGCGTCATCATGATTTTGGGTCCTTTGGGGGCAACTGTGAAGGAGGAGAAGGCCGGGTCAGAGGGGACTCAGCAAAGAAAGGAGGGTCGGGGAAACGGAAGAGAAGGCTCCCGTCCATTGCACTCACTCACACACAGTTCCCGAGCCCCGGCCGAGAGCTGGGGGTTTCATGGCCCCCGGAACACACCCCGGCCCTGGTGGGGTCCACTCAGTGTGGGCAAAAGACCATCGCAAGCCGGTGTGATGAGGGGTCAGATCAGAGACGCCTGGGGGACAGGGGAGTCGGGGATGCCCCGGGGAGGTGCCGCCCGGAGATGACTCAGCTACAGACAGGCAGGAACCTGCTCCAGCAGCCAGTGCTGCCAGACACGCCAGCTCGTATGTGCGCTAAACGCCTGTGAGCTGCGGTCTTGCCAGGTCGTCCCCACTGTACAGTGGAGTTAACTGAGGCTCAGAGAGCGGAAGCAACTTGCCAAAGGTCACACAGTGAGGAAGCACCAGGGCCGAATGTCGGGTCTCATCATTCCTGCCCCAGAGCACTGTCTTCCAGGTTAATCTGACCCACGGTTTTTTTTTTCTGGAATCTCTGGGTTGGAGGTGAGTGGAAGGTAGCAAAATATGGGGGGAGCCGTCTCCCTCCTTGGGCCTGGCCTGTGTCCTGATTCTCTTCCTCATCTGGTATCAGTTTCAAGCCTTTTAACTACTCTGAACTTGGGAGACATGATGCCCCAGGGGAGACTATAGAATATCAGGGAAGGAAGAGCCACGGAGATCACTGGGTTCATCATCTCAGGTTTCAGATCGGGAAACCGCAGCCCAGGGGTTCAGTTCAGTTCAGTTCAGTCGCTCAGTTTTGTCCAACTCTTTGCGACCCCATGGACTGCAGCACGCCAGGCCTCCCCGTCCATCACCAACTCCCAGAGTTTACTCAAAACTCATGTCCATTGCGTCGGTGATGCCATCCAACCATCTCATCCTCTGTCGTCCCATTCTCCTCCCACCTTCTATCTTTCCCTGCATCAGGGTCTTTTCAAATGAGTCAGCTCTTTGCATCAGGTGGCCAAAGAATTGGAGCTTCAGCTTCAGCATCAGTCCTTCCAGTGACTATTCAGGACTGATTTCCTTTAGGATGGACTGGTTGGATCTCCTTGCAGTCCAAGGGACTCTCGAGTGTCTTCTCCAACACCACAGTTCAAAAGCATCAATTCTTTGGCGCTCAGTTTCTTTATAGTCCAACTCTCACATCCGTACATGACCACTGGAAAAACCATAGCCCAGGGGTAACGAAGGGGTTTATCCAAGGTCACCACAGGGCCAGTTTCTCCTCCTGTGACTTCCACACCCAGCTTCTGTCTGCCAGATCCTTCCATCACTCACTCGTTCATCCAGCAAGGAATCACTGAGCCAGCTGCACGGCAGGGCTGGGGACACGGTGGTGACGGAGGCGTGCGCCTGCTGACACGGAGCTCACACTTTAGTAGGGGAGACACTCGACAGAAAGTCAGTACGTGAACGAGAACTTATCAGCATCATGGAGACTCGGACCAGTGGGGAGTCAGGGTCTGAGGGTCTCCTCCGAGGAGCTGCTCTGTCAGCTGAGAGGAAGCTCCTGGAAAGGGTTCCAGCTGGAGGGAACAGCCAGGCCGTGGCGCTGAGGTTGAAGGTCGGGGGTCATGGGCGTGTGGACTGGGCCAGACCCCGCAGGTTTCTGGGCCCGGGAGAGAGGTGGGGTTTAAGTCGGAGTGCCTCGCTCTGTGCCACTCTCTGCGAGCATCTCCAGGGCTGGCAGCAGGAGAAGAGCTTTGTCCCCAGGCTCTGGGGCTGGCCCAGGATCTCCTCATCGGCCCCACCAGCTCCTGAAACCTCTCTTTCCCAGTCAGAGCTCTCAGAGAAGAACTCAGAGCAGCTGGCGGATGTGAGTGATCTCCCAGGCACTGCCAATTTCATTCTCCGAGAATGACAGCAAAGGACTGTTAATTAAATCATGAGCAAGACATCTGAAGGGCCGCGTGGGGCGGAGAGACGCACAGGGGAAAGAGCTGAGGCCACGCCAGGGGACGGAAGGACGGGGCAGGCGGGGGCGGCTCCCACCGCTGCGTCCACCACGCGGGAGAGGAGTCCCTGTGCGCCCCTGGACCAGAACCTTCCCTGGCTCTTCCCAAATGCAGGATGGGAACAGCCACGGCAACCCTTGCCCGCCCACCGGGCTGGGCTGTCAGGAGTGCTGGGAGATGGTGTGGGTGTGAGGGCATTTGTCCAGCACATCCTGAGGGCCAGGCACTCGGTTAAGCACCTCAGGATGCATGATCTCATTTAAATCTCCCACCTCTTGCGGTTGTCCTCATGAGGCAATGAAGGCTTAGGGGAGTCAAGTCACTTTCTTGCCTTTTTCGGGAACTTTCAAGTGCTGTCAAGGTCCCTTTGCAGGCGAGGAGCGCTGCGGGGGACGGTCTGTCTCCTCTTCTTGTCCTGCGTGGGTGGCACTGTCCCGCTGCAGCCAGCAGGGGGCATAGAAGAGCCCCCGTCCCGGAGACGTGAGCAGGAGGAGCAGACAGCTCCTGGGTCAGAGTCCTAACTGCCCGCTTTTCTAAAGGCCCTGCCCACCCGCTTCAGGCCGGCCTGGGCCTCCTGGCCCCCAGGAGAGGGAGCTCACGTTTATCAGGCGCCTGACACGCACTAGACTCTGTTCTAGGACCGTCTGCCCCCCCCCCCCCCGCCCCTTCCCATCCTGATGCTTACAGAGCAAGTTGCCATGAGACTCATTTTGCAGGTTACATAATTGGCTCCCAGGAGGTCACACGGCAAAGGTGTGGCGGGAGCAGGACCCGAGGGTGCATCGGTCTTTAGAGGGGCGCTCAGAGCCCAGGGTGGAGGGGGAGCTGCCCGCACGTGGGCCGCCAGGCCCTCCCCTACTGCCCTGAGCTCCTGTGGAACCAACCCTGAGGGGCACCGGGCGGGCAGGCGAGGGGCCTGCTCTGCCCTCAGACCTCCAGGCCTGACCTGGCAGCTGCCGGCCAGCGGGAGCCCTGGCAGCCGGCGGCCCCTCTGACCTGCCGCAGGAGCTGCTGGGAGGCCAGCTGCCACCACCCACCCCGTCCACTGCGCGCTGAGCCCCTTCAGCAGCTCCCGACAGGCCGGTCCTGGGCCCTCTCTCCTGCCCCTAGAACTCGCCACTGGAAGGACCCGCGGGAAGGCTCTGTGCCCCTGGGATTTCCCTCCTCAATTCCTGGACATGTGGAAAGAGTGGGAGTCTGGAGACCCAGGATTGAGGCCTGTCTTCCAGTCTCTGGTTACGTGACTTTGATGAGTCAGTTCAACTTGTTGGGCCTCAGTTTTCCCACCTGTAGATGGGGAGAACAGGCCACTATCCCACTCTTTGAGAAACTGTTCTGAAAATGACAGTGAGGGGGAGAGACGAGACAGAAATGTGAAATGGTGTGCGGCTGCTCAGGGGCTTGCGGAAGATCCTGATCTTATGACGTCTCTCTCCGCTCCCTTAGCGTTGTGCTGCGAGAATAGCCCTGTGAAATCTCATGGAAGAGCTCTTCCAGGCCCTACACTGTGGGAATTTCGGGTCTTCACGAAGACAGTCATCTACCCACTCACCCACCTACTCATCCGCCCACTTATCCATCCATCCATCCACCCGTCCATCCTCCCAAGCATTCATTCTATCCATCCATCCGTCCAAGCATTCATTCTGTTCATCCATCCATTCACTCATCCATCCTTCCAAGCATTCATTCTATTCATCCATCCATCCCTCCATCCTTCCAAGCATTCATTCTATCCATTCGTCCATCCACCCATCTATCCTTCCAAGCACTCATTCTATCCATCCATCCATCCACCCGTCCATCCTTCCAAGCATTCATTCTATCCATCCATCCATCCACCCATCACTTCATCATGTTATTCATCCCTTCACCATGTCCCCTGTGCATCCATTTATCCATCCATCATCTGTTCAGATACCTACCCATAAACCTGCTAATCCGCTCACCCACCCGTTCATTCATTCATCCGCTGTATCTAGCTCTTTATTGGACACCTGACCTGTATCGGCCACTATGCCGGGCAGTGTTGGGGACACAGTAATGAATAGCAGAGGGGCCTGTATTTACCGAGTACTTACTCTGTCACTGCGGTAAGCACTTCAGATGCCCTGCCTTGTTTAATCCTCACTTAGCCCCGTACTATGTGAATAAGACCCTGTCCGCATACAACTTAAATTCTAGTGGAAGATCCAGGCAATAAGAAAATATATCACATACTTGTGTTTGTGCACACTCAGTCATGTCTGTCTCTTTGCAACCCTATGGACTGTAGCCCGCCAGGCTCCTCTGTCCATGGGATTCTCCAGGCAAGAACACTGGAGTGGGTGGCCGTTTCCTGCGCCAGGGGATCTTCTCTACCCAAGGATGATCCCCCCTCATCTCTTGCATCTCCTTGCACTGGTAAGCGGATTCTTTTTACCACTGAGCCACCTGGGAAGCCTCTCATACACTTGCAGATGGAGATAAACGCAATGCCAGAAAACAAAGCCAGGGAAGGAGTTCAAGGAGGGGGACGGTGGGCAAGAGGAGGCGGGAAAGAGTGTTCAGGTGAAGAGCCTTTGGGTAGAAAATGTGAGCAGGGGCCTGAATGGAGGAGGGATTGAGGTTATCTGGGGTCAGGCTATTCCAGGCAGAAAGGAAGGACAGTGCAAAGTCATGGCGGTGGGCCTGAGCTGGGCGTGTTTGAGGAAGGATGAGCAGAACCCCGTGGCTGGAGCAGATGGAGCAGAGGAGAGCGTGAAGGATGAGCTCCGTGGGGTGCAGGTCTACACGCGAGGCAGTCTGTTTTGGGTTGCTTTGTTTGGCTTTCATGCATTCTTAAATTGTGATGAAGCTCACAGAAGGGAAATGCGCTGTTCTTAAGAACACTATTTGACAAACCCTACTAAACGTGAACAGCTGTGTAAGCACTCTCCCAGTCAAATTTGAGAACGTTCCCATCCCCCCCAAGGTCCCCTGAGACTTCCTCCCAGTCAGTTTCCACGGCCCACAGGTGAACGCCGCTCTGCTGTCCGCGCTCAGAGGTTGGTTCACGTCCCAGCGGTCCGTGTGAATGGAGCCGGGCTGTGTGTGCTCTGCTGTCCGTCTGCACTCAGCACGGCGTTTCTGAGCGTCGTGCATGTTGTTGGCCTATTAGGAGTTATTCTTCTGTATGCATGAGAAGTGATTTGTTATATGAAGGTGTCACAGCTTTCATCATCCGTTTTCCTAGTTGCATGTTTTTCTTTCTTTTACAGTTTTTGCTGTTGTTATGGGTAAAGCTGCTGTGAACATCCAAGGCTTTGTGTGTGTTTAGTCGTGGGTGACTCTTTGAGCCCCCATGGACTGTAGCCTTCCGTCCGTGGGATTCTCCAGGCCAGAATGCTGGAGTGGGCTGCCGTTTAACCCTCCATGGGATCTTCCACCCGGGGGTCACACCCACGTCTCCTGCAAGTCCTGCACTGGCGTGTGGATTCTTCACCACCCGCACCGCCTGGGAAGCCCCCAGTCTTCGTGGACGTCTGTTTTCATTTTTCTTGGGTAAGTATTTATGAGTGAAATTGCTGGGTCATAGGGTAGAGAGGAGTATTCTTATCTTTGTAAGAAACTAGCAGTTTGCTGTTTCACACACCCCGCACCGTATGAAGGCTCTTATTATTCCAGTCCTTGCCAACATCTGGTGATGTCCATCTTTCTGTTGCAGGCATTTTAGTCGTCGTGAAGCGGTATCTCACTTAGGTTTTAGTCTTTATGTCCTTAATGATGTTATTTATATACCTTTTATATGCGGATTGGCCATCTGTATATCCTCTCTTTAGAAATGTGTCGTTATTGATCTGCAGTGGTCGTTTGTATATTCAGGATACAGACCCCTCACCATATGTGTCTCGGGAGTATTTTCTCTCGGTTTGTAGTTTGCTTTTTCTTCTCACCCCATTTCATTTTCTTAAAAGTGTCTTCAGAGGACCAGAAGGTTTGAATTTTGATTAAGTCCAATTCACCAATTTTCAAATTTGCATTTAGTGCTTTTTGTGACCTTTGTAAGAAATCCTTGCCCACCTCAATGTCACAAAGATATATTCCTGTGTTTTGCCCTAGAAGTTTTTATGATGCTGGGTTTTACGTTTGCGTCTGTGACTCATCTCAGATTAATTGTGTGTATGCAAGGTAGGGGTCAGGTTCATTTTTTCCTTAAATGTATCCAGTAGTTCCAGGCCCATGTGTTAAGAAGAGTTCTGTCTTCCCACTGAACAGCCTGGGTGGGGGGAAACCTTTCTCAAAAATCCATTGACTGTATGTGGGTCTATTTCTGGAGTGTCTTTGTTCCATCAATCTGTCTACCGCCGTAGGGTTTGGGGTGGGTGTGTACGTGGATTTATGTTTTAGATCAGCCAGGGTGGAGAATAGAAAAGGACAGGAGCAGGAGCAGGAAGGCCAGTTCGGGGCTGCTGCGCTGACCCAGCGTGAGCTGCCGGTGCTTAGACTGGGAGGCCGGAGAGGAGACCCCGAGGCAGGTGGCGGTGGGACAGATGCTGAGGCGGAGCTGCCCGGGCGCTCGGTGAAGGAGCCGCCCGCAGTGCAGGCGACCCCGGTTCAGTCCCGGGGTCGGGAAGATCCGCTGGAGAAGGGGTAGGCTTCCCACTCCAGTATTCTGGCCTGGAGAATTCCATGGACTGTATAATCCATGAGGGTCGCAAAGAGTCGGACACGACGGAGTGACTTTCACTTTCAAGGATGGCTCAGCTGTGGGGCAGGAGAAAAGTGGGGGAAAGTGGGTGACTCCAGGCGTTCCAGTTTGATCAATGGGAAGAAGGTAGTTGCCGTCTGCTGACACGGGCTCTAGGACCACCAGGCATCTGTCTTCTTGGGGCAGTGGCATCTGAGCTGAGGGGCATCCCTGGCAGGGGGAATACCTAGAGTCCATAGGTCACAGTCGGACACGATTGAGGCAACTTGGCGCGCGCACACACACACACAAAGGGAAACACGGGAGGCGCGCCCCACCCTCGCTCACCTGACCTTTGGAGCCCTGAGCAGGTGATGGGAACGTGTGCCCTGAGCTCACCTCCTGCGGCGTGCTTTCTCACCGCATGGCCAGAGGGCAGGGTGCCTTGACGGTGTGATGTGCAGACCCTCACTCAGGACCCCCCGGCTCACACCACCGTCCTGGCCAAAGCCACTGGCTCCCTGGCTCCTCACCTCAGCCCCACCGGTGAGCAGCAGGGGGCAGTGGTTAAGAGTATGGGCTCTGGGGTCAGACCTGGCTGGGTGGCCCAAGGAGAACTGCTCTAAGCCTGGGTCCCCTCACTTATAAAATAGGGATATTGATGGCATCTCTCAGCTGCCTCTTAGGGTCCCTGCAAGGAGATCTTGTGGGGAAAGCATCTGGAACAGAGCCTGGCTCCAGGGTGCACCCCACACGTACACGAGGTTACAATCGCTTCCCCCACTCAGCAGGTCAGAAAACGAGGCTCAGAGTCCTAAGAAGCCTGAGACCCTCCCAGCTGACCATAGTTGAGATGAGACAGGAAGCCAGCCTGAGGGTCCCTTCCCCTGGGTGGCCCTGCTGGGTCCCCTGTCCCCTGTGGACACACACGTGTCCGTCGTGTCCACTCACGGCCTGTGAGAGGGCCTTTCTCTTGCTCTGGTGAGGACGACTGGGGGTATGTGTCAAGGTGGCTCCACTTGGAGGGAGGAACCGTCTGGAACCTAGGGCCGGGCAGGCAAGCGCTCTAACATGGCTTGGGACGGGCGTCGGGAAGACGGCTCAGCGCCGCTCCATCCCAGGGAGCGGGGAACTGCAAGCTCCCCATTCCAGCTGCTCAGAAGCCTCATCTGCTCTCATCTTCCTCATTCTCTGGGGTGGGGTGGGGGCAGGGAGCCCTCTCGTGGGGAGCCAAGGCTTCGGCGAGAGAGGCCAGGGGTGGCCTTCACAGATCAAGCCTCCTGATGAGCGGTTGAGGCTGCTCTGACTCCCAGCCTGGAAGTAGACTGTATCCCGCGGACAGGAAGGCTCAAATGCAAGGAAGCACTCTGGGAAGGATGGAGGGTCCAGAGAAACGGGGGGCGGGGCTGCCTGGCAAAGTGGGGAGGCTGGGAGAGGGGTCTGGGCACGCTCTGCGTGGGAGCGACCCTGGCGCCCAACACAGGGCCTGCCCACAGGGGGTGCTCGCAGAGTTTCCCTGGTGTGATGAGCAAATGTACCCACGGGGCAGGCGCCGTGACAGCAGATGCCCCGAAGCAGCTCAGCGAGTGGCGGCTAGGGGCAAAACCGAGCCACGCTGGAGCCCTTGGGCCCCTGCCCTACTCACCGCAGACAACGTACTTCACCTCCCCGGGTCTCAGGTGCCTCCTCTGTGCTGTGAGACACTGCTAGCCCTAACCTCATTGAGTGACGGTGAGGGTTAACAGTCAGGGTATCCGCTGGGTTCCTACGAGGAAAGCGATGGTCTGTGGTATACGGTAGGTGTTCAGTAAATGCTAGTTAGCCCTTATGATCATTTTCTGTGTGGGCCAGCGGCCTCTGGGAATCAAAGAGACCTTTTCATGGGTCCTCAGAGAACTAACCCACAGCCAGCAAGTGTGTCCCATCCTGGGGCTGGTAGGTTCAGTGGCTGGCGTGGGGGGACGTGGAGAAGGCACCAACAGAATGTCTGGAAATTCCAGCTCTGCTGCTTGTAAGTTGGTGACTCAAAGGAAGGGATCCCACCAAAGTGAGGCTCAGTTTTGCTCACCTGTAAAATGGGGCTGCATGGTAAACCGCTTGTGAAGAGTGAGTGAGAGGACCCTGGCATATGTTCCTGGCACATATTAGGTGTATATGTACATGAAATCCTTTCTCTTGGTGTCTGGTGCAGAGTTGGTGCTGGGTTTTCTGGTGGGCTAGCTGAAAACAGAGATGCCCTTTGGACGCCCCCCGCCGCTGGGGTCTCAGCCGTCATCAGTCACTGTTCTCTGTCCTTGGTCGTGGGGGGGGGCAGTCTGGGCTGGGGGCTGCGGATGTTTCCAGGCAACTGCTCACCCCTGGGGGAGCTGCAGGGACAAGCCCAGGCACCTTGGCTATGAGCTGAGCTGCCGGGTGCTGAAAGTCAAGGTCCAGAGTGTTGCGGGCAGAGGGGACCAGTACAGGGTCACTGAGGCCATCTCCCTGCCCTACCCCACCCCAGTTAATACAAACGCTGGCTCGAAGAGTCCCATAGGTCTAGAGAAGATTCCACATGTCCCTTCTCCCTGCCTCTACTCAGCTGGGAGACGGATAAAGGGACACGGGTCAGATCATAGGGAGCTGCTCTGGGGACAGGCTGAGTTGGTGCTTTGCAGGAAGAGGAAGCAGGTCCTGGCTGGGGACTGGATTCTCAGGCTGAGCTGACCCTGGGCATCCAGTTCCCTGGTTGAGCCACTTCCCATATCCCTGCAGGTGGCAGGGTTTCCATGGTGCTCAGCCAGGGCGGTGCCCTCCCACATCCGGTACGTTCCTCACCCCGTGCTGGCCAAGCTTCCATAACTGCTGGTAGTCCTGACCCCGATCCGACCAGCTTCCGACCTGCCACGCTCACGATCCGTGCCTAGTGACTCTTCCCTGGGCTCGTGGGTCTCTTATTCAGCTGAGAAACGCCCCCGTCACCTCCGTGTCCTCATCTTTCCCTGACCTGACTCAGCAACCCTGTCTTACGAGTCCCACTCACGCAGCAAACTTCCTTGGGACTGGCACGTTCCACCCATCTTCAACCTTGGAAACCTCCCGTGTTTCTGACACTGATCTAGCAAACTTCCGAGACTTCCATATTCCTGATCGTGTTGGACCAGACTCCCCAGACCTCCCCATTGCCTCCCATGTCCTCCAACCCAGCTCAGCAAACCTCCCAAAGAGCCTGACCCTGACCTCCGTGCCCGATCCGAACCCCAGCTTGCTCCATCTTCTCCCCGTCTCCGGGTCCAAGGCTCCCCACCGCCCAGCTCTGCAGGGAGGGGGGAGCTGCAGAGGGGCTCCCAGCGGGCCTCACCCAGCGTGACCTCGGCCTGCATGGGCATCGACAGCGCCGGATGCTTGACCTCGCAGCTGAAGAGGGCCTCGTTGTCGGTCTGTGGGTTGAGCGTCCAGGTGAGCAGGGCGCGCACCTCCACCGTGCCGTCGCCGCCCGGGCTGTGGCTGTGCCGCAGGAAGTAGACGGGCTCGGAGCCGTGCACCCAGTGGGGGAACTCGCGGCTCACCACCGTCTCGGGGATGTTCTCGGTGGTCGGCTGGATGACGCTGCTGGGGTCCGGGGTCAGGCTGCGGGAGGGGCGCTCCGTGGAGGGACGCCCGCCCCGGTTCTCAGCGTCCAGCAGGGACAGCGACCTCTGCATCTTGGTGTCGTCAAGGTCACGGTGCAGGAGGCTGCGGAAGGGCCTGCTGTCCTGCAGGGGACCAGAGCTGGCCGCCGGCGGCTCCGACAGGGGCACTGCATCGATGGGTTCCCCGTCTCGCTTGAAATAAACCTGAAATCGCAAGGAGGGTGGGCGGAAAGATTTGGCGCCAGCAACCGGGACCTCCCAAGGGGCTCTCAGAGGAACTGGCCGCAGGAGGTCCCTCCTGCTCCTCGTAGCCTTCTGGATGGACCCCTAGTGCTCTGAGGCAACTCGGGTCAACGGGGACACGCAGGCTCTGGTGGCAGAGGCTGAGCCTATGAGCTTCTCTGAGCCTCAGTTTCCTTACTTGGAATACTGGGGCTTCCCCGGTGGCTCAGCGGCAGAGAATCCACCTGCAATGCAGGAGTCACAGGAGACACAGGTTCAAGCCCTGGGTCTGGAAGATCCCCTGGAGGAGGACATGGCAACCCACTCCAGTATTCTTTTCTGGAGAATTCTATGGATGGAGGAGCCTGGCGGGCTATGGTCCATGGGGTCGCACAGGGTCTGAAGCAACTTAGCACGCATGCCCACAGAGGGAATACGAACACCTACTTCCTTGGATGCTCAGAAACAGTGTGCAAAAACAAGACCCTGGACACAGCCCTGGCAGCCCTCCCCCAACCCCAGGCTGCAAGGGGGTGGTCCCTGCCCACCTGGAGAGAGCGGGGCAAGGAGGAGGGGAGCACCAGAGAGTAGATGAGAAGTCAGAAGGCGGAGGAGGGGTGTGTGTGCGCGTGTGCGTGCGTGCGCACATCTTGGCGGTGTTAGAGATGGAAGGCAGGAAACAGCTGTGTGTGTGGGAGGGCGCTAGGTGCAGGATGGGGTGAAAGCCGGCATCTTCTCGCTTTCTCTGCTAATAGGGACTTCGAGTTTTGAGAGGCAGCATTTAATTTAATTTGCTGTCTTTTTATTTTGGTACATACGCCCAGAGGCCTGTGGGGATTGGGTGTATTTCTTTTTTAATAAATCAGATAAATAAATCGATGGGAGACAGGGAGAGGGGAGGCCAGGCAACAGCTCTGGGGACGCTGATGCTGGTGGGGAAAGGGAGATGGAGGCCGCGGGGAGGAGGGTGTGGGAGGGTGCACGAAATGCGGGGCGCGCAGAGACTGTCAGCGTTTATAGCTCCGACGAAGAATCTCTTATGCACATAATAGCCTGCTTTGGGGTTTTTCTTTCTTTCCCTTTTTTTTTGAAAAGTGCTTCAAAAGCAGGTTTGTAATTTATATCAAAGAATTCTTTCAAGTTCTGACGTCCCAGCCAAACATAAGGTGCCTGGAATGCGGGGAGATGAGGATCTCGTATATATTTGAATTTAGTATTGCTGTGTCTTAAATGGTAGGAGCCAGCGGGCTGGGGCGGGGGTGGGGGGCAGGGGGAGGGCTTCCGGCAGCCTTGGGACTGTGAGTAGAATTTGTGTGTGTGTGTGTGTGCTGAGCAAAAAAGGAGTTTTTCTTTGGGGGAAAAGACCAGCTTGTCTCACTGTAGGGAGGCCAGCCCTCCTCATGGGCTCCAAAGGGGAAACCTTGGGGCCGTGTCCTGCCCTCACCGGTTGCTGCTTGGAGGCTGCTTGGGTCTGTGTCCTTGGGGCTGTACGGTCAGGGGGCAGGCCCTTACTGCAGGCGCGCTCTGCACCCCGCCGCGGCCCGCTTGCCCTGCGCACCTGCTGATTGCCCTGTTCCCGTTCTCTTCACACCTGATTACTCCTGTCCCGTCCTGGGCAGCTGGGTCTCCCTGGGCCACGGCCTGGGGTGAACTGGCCCAGGCCCCAAGATCACCCCCACGGGTCCTCCCGGTGAGACAGTCGAGGGTCTGGAAGGAGAACCGCCTCCCCACCTGGAACTCTACGCTCCTGCCCGTGGCCCCACTCTACGCTCAGTCGTGGCCAACTCTGTGACCCCGTGGACGGCAGCCCGCCAGGCTCCTCTGTCCGTGGGGACTCTCCGGGCAAGAATAAGGAGTGGGTTGCCGTGCCCTCCTCCAGGGGATCTCCCCAACACGGATCAAAGCCACGTCCCCTGTGACTCCTGCATTGCAGGTGGATTCTTTACCAGCTGAGCCGTCAGGGGAGTTTGCAGCGAGCCCTAAGCGTCCCACAGACGAGCCTCAGGGACCCATTGGGGCAAGTTGCCCTCCCTTCCCTTCTAAAGATCTTCTCCACGGGGCTTCCACACATAATCATTTAGATGAAACAGTCCTGCTGCTTCTAAAAAAGCTGCAAAGCTGTAATACTGTCCACACCCTAAACCTGCTCAAAAAGCCTGAGAAGCAGAGGGGGGCATTCCTGCTCAGGGTCACTTGGCACATGTGACGTCAGGGGCTGGAACCCAGCTCCCCGGATGCTCTCAGGCCCTCCCCTCCCCCCGACCCCTTCAAGCTGCTACGATAATAACTCAGAAGCCACACCAACAGACCTCAGGGTGGTCAGCGGTGACGGTTTAGTCGCTCAGCCGTGTCCGACTCTTGCGACCCCAGTGGACTATAGCCCAGCAGGGTTCCTCTGTCCAAGGAAGTCTCCAGGCAAGAACACTGGAGGGGGTTGCCGTGCCCTCCTCCAGGGTCTCTTCCCGATACAGGGATGGAGCCTGCATCTCCTGCATTGCAGGTGGACTCCTCACCGCTGAGCCAGCAGGGAAGCCCCCCAGAGTGGGTGGGGTGGGTCTAATAAGGAGCTGGTGCCAAAACAGAGAGCCCCCGTTTCCTTTCTCCCCCCTTTCCTCTCCCTTCCCTCCCTCGCGCCTCCTTCCCGCCCTCCGCAGTGGGCTTGGAGCTGGAGGGCATGACCTCGAGTCCCGGCTCTGTCCAGGACACGGTGGGGGCCTCTCTCCACTTCGCTTCCCTTCTGGGGCCTCATCTGCCTCCGCCCTGTTCAATCGCTGGGATAGGAGTATGCTTGAAGCTGGGACCCCCTGAAGACCACCCTCACTGCAGCTCAGGGACTGCAGGGTCTGGGAGACGTGGGGTCCTCCTCAGCTCACCAGGAGGCAAGAGACCCATGGACATCCGGGCGGGCCAGCTGCGTGGGCAGGGTGGGACCAGGCGGACGGCGCACAGAGCACGCTCGCTCTGCAGAGGGCTCCGTGCCGACACGGGCCCCTGGGCAAGCCACGCGGGAGGGGACGCAGCCGGGGCGGCCTCGGCGGTACTCACCGTGGGCGCCGGCTTCCCTCCCGACACGATGCAGACCAGCGTGAAGTTCCGGGCTTGGTAGCGGCTGAAGGGGGCCGGGGTGTCAGCGGCCACCACCTCAATGGAGGTGGGCGGGGCTGCCCAAAGAGAAGCACAAGGAGAGCAGGGCTTCACTGGAAGGTTCAGAGAGAGTTCACCGATGCCCTCGGACGGGCCAGGTCCTGTGCTGGGAGCGGGGAGATGTGTGAGAGGGGAGGTCGCTCAGTCGTGTCCGACTCTTTGTGACCCCCTGGACTGTAGCCTGCCGGGCTCCTCTGCCCATCGGATTCAGTAGACCGGAATACTAAAGGGCGTTGTCCTTCCCTTCTCCAGGGCATCTTCCCAACCCAGGGATGGAACCCAGGTCTCCCGCATTGCAGGCGGCTTCTTTACCAGCTGAGCCCCCAGGGAAGCTCAACAGGGCTGCTATGGCAGAGGACAAATGCTGCACAATTCCAGGGGTGCCCCCGGCATCAACTGCCGTGACAAGGACGTCCCTGCTGGGCATATAAACGAGGGCCCTGCCACCTGGGGCTTACAGCCTGGCAGGGAAGATAACCAGGAGTGCAGAGATCACCATGGTCCACTGTGCTCAGGGCATCAGATACCCGGTGGAACCAAGCGTGAAGGGACCCCCCAGGCCTGAGGAAGGGACCCTGTGCTGTGATCTGAGGAAGCGGCAGTAGGCAGAGGACAAGTGTGGCGGGTGGAGGGAACAGCATGTGCAAAAGCCTCGTGGCAGCTGGCTGGGGCGGGGGGAGTGTGGGAGGCAGGGTGTGGTGGTGGGGGGGCAAGGTGGGGGATGAGGTGCCCCGTGGGGCTGGAGAGACGCTCGGAGCCTGGGCAGCGGTCGCCGCTCACACTGGCCTGCGGGGGCCGGTTCCTGCCAGCTCCTGAGAGCTGACTGTGACATGGCCGGGAATTGTGAACCAGTTCTTAAACCGCTGCTTGACTGAAACAGATGGCCCGGTGGGCATCCTTACACCGTGGAAATCAGCCACCACTGCAAATCAGGGCTGCTTGTTTATTGCCTTCACCTGCCCCCAGCCCGGCCCCCCACAGAGCAGGTTTACCAGCCCAGCGCTGGTTGTGAGTTTTTCTTTGTCCTGAGAGCAGTAGGGAGTCATTGAAAGCTTCAAACAAGAGCAGCGACATGACCTGAGTTAAGAGACTGGAAACACAGGGTACTGTTTAAGCGGAGAGATGGGTAGCTTAGACCCCGGGGGACCGCGGAGCGGGAGGATGGCCCCCGGAGCGAGAGCTGATGACTGAGCGAGATTTGAAGCCAGTGGTCTGCCCTCTTTTCTTCCTTTCCCCCTAAAGCTGGCTTATTCTGGTTGGTCCCGCCACACGCCAGCGCTCTGCTCTGTTCTCACTACCCACCACGGGCTGGTTTGCCAAAGCCTGTGCCCCCGGGCACCGTGCGGCATTGAGATTTCAGACATGGAACCAGCATTTCAGCGAGGTCACCACCACCTCCATTTCATCCTTGGGCAAATTACCGAAACTGTGAGCCTCAGCTTCCCGATTTGCTAAATGGGACTAATCCTTGGCAGACATATTCGAAAGATGAACCAGCAAATCGCTATGAAACAGCTTAGCGCATGCTAGAAATGCGCTGGTTATAGGATTCCTGCAGCTCGTTTCTCCCACCTCCTTGTCATCCGCAGGACAGGGGCTGGAAATGTCGGCCTTCGCTTAGGGAAGGCTGTCAGCCCTGGCTTCTTGTAGCCTTGGGTCAAGTGCAGCGGGGGGTGCAGAGAGAATGAAGAGGGGTGAGTGTTTCTTTCCTGCAAGGGGTTTTCACTCCAGTTAAGTTTAATTAAATCCGACGACTGTTTCCTGACACCTACTAGGTGCCGGGCACGGTGCCAGATGCTCGCGGTAGGCGCTCAGTGATGAAATGGATACGGCACTTTGAGAAGCTCACAATCGGGCGGGGGCGACAGGCGCCTGGCAACTCTATTTTAAGGTCTAGTGAGACAAAGCCAGGTATGAGCCATTCATTCACTCAGACAGCCACCACGTGCCGTCGCAAGGGAAGCAGAACAAACGAAACAATGGGAGAACAATGGATGGAGAATTGTAATTCAGTGGGAGATGGTAGGAAGCAGATGGGAAGTGGGGTAGGGACTCCGAGAGGGGAGAGATACACCAGAATGTTTCAATTATCCACACGTCAGGGTCTGCAATCTGACTTTTCTAGAACTCACTGAAAGCCTGGATTCCACAGCAAGAACCAACCGTGGCCAAAAGTTAGGAGCCAGGAGCTGTCCTAAGCCCTTAACGTGTGTTAACTCACTTAAGCCTCACCATGAGTCTACAGAAAGTGATTATTTATTCCTGTCTTACCAATGGGGAAACTTAAGGGGTGAAGTGACTTTCTGGGGCTCACAGAGTTTAGATTTGAAACTGAAACTCCCAAACCCCAGGGCTCCAACACCACGTGAAACCGCACCACCTCCATCTTTGGAAAGAAGAAAACAGCTTGTGTCTGTTGGCACCTTTAGCCCTAAGTGCACATTTTAGCCATTGCTGATGATCATTTACCTGACACATCTCAGTTCTCAAGCAGACCTTTAATTGAGATCCCTGGGGGAACTGCTCCTGTGGGTTGCTCTGCTTAACTCAGGTGCCCCAGAGATCAAGGGACCATGTCGATTAGAGCTTCGCAAAATTCTCTGGTGGGGCTTCTCCGATAGCTCAGATGATAAAGAATCCACCTGCAAGGCAGGAGTGACGCTTTTGACCCCTGGGTCAGGAAGATCCCCTGGAGGAGGAAATGGCACTCCAGTGTTCTTATCTGGGGAATCCCGTGAACAGAGGAGGCTGGCGGGCTACAGTCCCTGGGGCCATAAGAGGGTCGGACATGACTGAGTGGCTAACCAGCCCACAACCAGCCAGCATACGTCTCTGGCCCTGCTCATGGTGGTCTGTATGTGGGGATAAGTGTACCCTCCAGGAATCCTAGAGGCTCGGAACTAGGCAGGGGGCACCTTTAAAAATCACTCATTCCTTCTTTCACTGAGCAAATGGTAATCAGACACCTAGAAGCTTCCTTATGGGAGGGCTTTGGGGAGTAAATGGGATGATGCTTACAAGGTGCCCAGCATATAGTAAGCCCGCAGTACAGTTTAGCAATTTGAACTATTATCGTTTGTATCACGATTATGAAAGAGGGAGTATAGGACAATAGTTAAGAGTATAGACCCTAAATCACCCTGCGTGTCTGCACGCTAAGTCGATTCAGTTGTGTCTGACTCTTGGCAACCCTACGGACCATAGCCCCGCCAGGCTCCTCTGTCCCTGGGATTCTCCAGGCGAGAATACTGGAGTGGGTTGCCATGCCCTCCTCCAGGGGATCTTCCTGACCCAGGGATCAAACCCACATCTCTTATGTCTCCTGCATGGGCAGGCGGGGTCTTTACCACTAATGAGTGCCACTGGAAAGCCCCTGGATCACACTACCCAGGGTTCAGTGACCAGCTGTACCACTTCCCAGCTGTGTGACCTCGGGCAAGATGCTCAGCCTCTCTGAACCTGTTTCCTTATCTGCAAAATGGACTTATGCTGTGCTGAGAATTCAACAGAGTCGTACCTCGGGACTTCCCCGGTGGGTGGTTAAGAATCCGCCTTGCGGTGTGGGGAACGTGGGTCTGGTCCCTGATTGGGGAGCTAAGATCCCACCTGCCCTGGAGCAGCCAACCCCGAGGGCCACAGCTGGAGAGTCTGCGCAGCCACAATCCTGCATGAAGTGTGGAAACTCCGAGTGCCCCACCTGAGCCTGACACAGCCAAATAAATAAATAAGGAAGCAGAGCCTGAAAGCACATTGAGAGTGCGTGTCAGATGCGTTTATCGGAAGAATGTATTGTGTTCTTTCTTTGAGGCCTGTTGTTACTGTCTGGGAGAGTAAAATGTCTGCCTCTGGGGGCGTTCACAGTTTAGCGGGGAGGCCAGACAGTGCCCTGGACCTTGCTGCTCAGGACTGTGGCACCCACGTCTGTTGCTCTTAAGCACTTGGAATGTGGCTTTCCCATGTTCCTATGAGATGTAAGCGTAACATACACACTGAATCTGGAAGACAGCTTTTAAAAAAACCACCTTAAGTATATCATGAATATTTTTATATTGGTTACTTCCTGAAATAATACACAGAATATATTGGAATTAATAAATATGCTGTTCCAATTCATTTTCACTTTTCAAAGCCTTTTCTTAATGTGGTCCTGAGAAAACTTGCAATTAAAGGCAGATTTCTATTGGAGAGCGCTGGTCTTCCATTTTACAGATTAGCACAACTGAGGTCCGACAGAGAGATTTGCCTACAGCCACACCCTCAGTCAGCGGCAGCCAGCCGCGGTGCCCTCCAGGTCCTGCCCAGGATTCTAGCACAGCACGAATGCCCCCTCCCCCAGCACACCAACACACACACACACACACACACACACACACACAGACACTCACACTCACATTCTGGAGATCTGCACCCAAGCCACGCACACTGCCCACACACACCATGATTGGGAGCCGCGTTCCTGTGTCTTGTTATGTTTCTGAGCAGGTGTTAGCAATATGTACAGTTAATCAAGCTCTTAAGACAATGGATTTCCATGGTGTGGATGATGATACAGCAGAGCTGGCTGCTCACATCAGCGTGGAAGCCCAGGCTTCCCACCGTCTCCATCAAAGCATTCCTCCGTCGCCGTGTCCTGGGAGAATGTCACCCTGCCTCTTGCTTTGCTGTCGCCGGCGGGCCCTGAGTGCAGGCAGTCAGCGGGAGTCTACGCCGGGAGTCCTTGGCTGCCTTGGGACGCTTCACCCCACGCGTCGCCATCGCCCTGTTCCCTGCGTCTTCTCTTCCCTTCCCTTGACTGTGCTCAGCAGTCTCGCCTCCACAAACTGCTGCTTCTTGGGCTCTCAGTCTGGAGCCTTCCTGCACACTTACTCTTCCCCGACTACCTCCACATCCCCATCTCCGTCTCTGTGTCCGTCTCTACCTCCTTTTCCAGTCGCATCCCCACGTCCAGCCCAGCTCCGTCTCTCTTCCTTCTCCACCTCCCTCCCAGTCCCTTTTCCATCCGAGCTCCATTTCTGTGCCCTCCCCACCCCTGTCTCTGCTCCATCTCTGTGCGCATCCTCATATGTCTCCATCCCACGCCTCCTCCAATCCCAGCCTCCTCTCCCTTCTCACGATCCCCATCCCTGCTATAGCCTCTGACCAAGGTCAGGGCGAGTGGTCCTCTTCTGGCTCTGTGCCTGGAATAGATCCCATGGACCCAGGAACAGCAGCAGCCCCAGGCATAAAGATCCTGCACAAGGACAATCTCAAATTCAGAGGTGGGCTGCAGAATGAGCAGGATAGAGCAAGACCACCTGGCTTTGATGCGGGTGGCTTATTATGGCAAACAGTCCTCAGCAAAGACCCTGGGTCTCCAGTGGCTCCGCGCCCCTCGGAAGCGGTAACCACCACACTCACCCTAAGTGCCTCATTCCTGTGGACTCTGAGAGGGGGTCTTCAGGGATGTCCGTGCTAGTGCAGGGCTCTCCTGGGTGGGGGGGAGGGTGGATACCACACACCTGAAATGACCCTCCCCAGAGACACTGAGCAGGTAGTTCTGCATGGCCCGAGCAAGAGAGAAATATGGGCTTCCCAGGTGGCTCTGACCGTAAGGAACCCGGCTGCCAATGCAGGAGATGCAGGTTCCATCCCTGGGTCAGGAAGATCCCCTGGAGAAGGAAATGGCAGCCCACTCCAGTATTCTTGCCTGGAGAATTCTATGGACAGAGGAGTCTGACTGGGGGGCTGGGCGCTACAATCTATGGGGTCAGAAAGAGTTGGACACGACTGACCGACTAAGCACACACGCAAGGGAGAAACAGTAGTCAGCAGTGGCCGCGGCAGTGAGAGGCTAGACCCAGGCAGAGCTTATGTCTGAATTTACAGGCCACGTGGACAGACCACGGCGCTCGGGTCATCACGGCCCTGTGCCTGGGAAAGAGGCCCCAGCTCTACGAGTTCACCATCATGGTCAGACCGAGGTCACCACCATAGAGCTCCCCTGAATCCACCACTCCCGGGTCCAGCCGGGAGACTTCCCAGTTAATTTTTGACTTTGCCTTCCTGCTAGAAGTTTCTTCTACTGATTTTGTCCAGCATCCGGGAAGGCAAAGCAGCTTTGGATGCAACACGGCCGCACAGCACAGTGGGCCCCTGTTCCAGCCCATCAGTGGGGGCAGAAGCTGAAATTATTTTAGACTCGACAGTTAACATCAATACAGTGAGGCAATGGTCGGTGATCAGTTTTATGAAATTAACTCTGAAATATTGCCTGTCTTTCCCTTGAAAGCAGAACTTTGTTTCGGTCATCATAACTCACTTTGCAGATAATGTGATGGCTCTCCACTCTGTAAATCATCCTGTGGCTTTTGTAATTCGGGAACACAAACCTGTTCTGATATAAACCCCAGCAGGCCTCAGTCTTTAACTGTATCTAGTGGAGTTAAAATTCTCTCTGTACCATGAAGCTCCCCCTCCAGTCCCCCTAGGGAACGAGCTCAGACAGACTCAGGCCAAGGTTTCAGCCCACGTTCTGTTACCAATATCCCATGGGACTTTGGGCAAATCAATTGACCCACTTGGGCATCAGTCTTCCCATCTATAAAATGGGTTCAATAAAACATATCCTGCCAAACTTTCAGCTTCGAAGATTTTGAGAGAAGCAGCAAATGGGAATACAGACATAAACCTTCTACAAGGATGCCGAAGTACTATACAAACAGAAGGGAGTTATTTATATCACCTCTTCAAGTGCTCTCACTTCTCCCTGGGCTGGGAGGGACATGTAGGGGAATGTCTTCTCCCTCCCAGGACTGGCTATTGTCTGGAGGAAGGGATAATCTCTGCTGTTCCTTGGGTATCACTGTAAATTGGTCTGAACACACTCCTGCTCAGGGGGTCATTTATCAAGGGGCGGTAATCAGATTTTGGGGAGGAGTGGGAGAGGGAACAGACAAATTCAAAATTGTATTATTTGCAAAAATCCATTCTTTTTCTCTCAGCATGCCTGCTCTATTGACTGCCCTCTTTTTCAATCAGCTCTTAGTCTTGATACCATATTTTTTTTTAAAAGAAAGAAAACCACTCTCTCAATATAAAAGTGCTCATGAATATAAATATTCCTCAGTGCTTCCTGTTTTCTTTCTTTTTTTGGTCCTGCCTCTCTATGTCTTTCCCATCCTCTCTACCAGTCTCTCTCTGCTTCTTTCAAGAGGGTACTCAAAAGAGCGTCTCTTCCAGGAAGCCTTCTCTGTTCCAGCCACACCGAGCTGACCAAGGTTCCTTCCTTGCCTGGCTCATCTCCTCTGCTGCCTGGACACACTCGTCCTTCTGCTGATAATACGGCTTCATCCTTCAGGTCTGGCCTTAGGTTGCCTCCTCCAGGCAGCCTTCCAGGATTTTGCCAGACTGCCTTAGGTTGCCTCCTCCAGGCAGCCTTCCAGGATTTTGCCAGACTGAATCCCTGGACCATCCTGCTGTTGACATACTCCTGGGTGCTTATCATTCTGTCCCAGGCCCATGTCTGTTTCTCCACTAGGCTGTGTACTTTCTGAAGCCTAGAATTTTGTCTTTAACCTCAGAGCTATTACAAGCCTGCTACACAGGGATTCAGTTTCAACTCCTGTTTGCTTTCTTCCTTCACTCACAAGCACATGAGCTCTGGAAGGAACTCAAAAGACCTCGCGATGCCGTGGGCCCTGCCCCCACCTCTGGCTTTGTCTTGGCCCTCCCGTCAATACCATGCTCCAAACATCCTGAGACTTTTTTGGCCCATACACACCCTAAGCACGTTTCAACCCCAGGGCCTTTGCATCTGCTGCTGCCTTTGCCTGAAGTCTTCCACTCAGCTTTGTGCAAGGTTGGGTCCTGCTTCTCTTTCAAGTTTCAGCTTAAATGCTGCCTCCCAGTCCAGGCGAGGTGCTGCTTCTATTACCTGTCACAGCACTTGGCATTTCTTCATAGAGCACATCACGAGGTGTAGTTAGTTCATGTATTAGTTCACACACTTGCCTTTTTCCCAACACCCCCCACTAGAACGTAAGCACCATGAGGACAGAAACTCTTTTGTCTACTGCCGCAACCCAAGAGCCTGAAATGGGTTTGCTCAATACACATCTGTCCAATGAATAAGCTGGGAGGAGGGACTTAGGTGTCCTGCCATCCCACCCATGCCCAATTCAGAAGGACTGAAATCCCAGCCATGCCCACGCCCCTCTCTCCCAGCAGAAGCCTGAGGAAGCAAGATGCCCCCAGCAGGAGGGGAACTCCAGCAAGAAAAAGAAGAAAAAGCACAAGTCTTCGCTTTATGGGAAAATTAAATATTGAACTGAGCAGTAATGGCAGCCAAGGGGAAAAAACACTGACAAAAAGCCCCCAAATGGAGCCGCCATCAGTGACAGGAGAGAGAAACGCAGCGTCTGTACTTACACCAGCTGCAATGGGGCCCTTTTATGTGGCAGCTGCTGAGCCGAGTCGCAGCCCCCAGCCTTGGGAGCGGGCGGGAGCCCGCGTGTGGATGCGCTGGGAATCCGGGCCTGGGTCGTTGGCGGGGTCAGCGGCCATGGCCCAGAGCCTCCCTGCCTGGAGATGGGGGCCTTTCTGAGTGGAGCGGGGTCACAAGGGTCCCCAGTGGCTGCGGGCACAACCCATCCACCCGCCTTCCTCTCTGCAGAGAGCTGGCTGCCAGCACCACTCACCTGCCTTGCCCCTCCCCTGCCAGCTGCTCTGCTTTCCAAGTGGCAGGAGATAAAGTTAACAGCCCCAACTGGAGGCTCTGGCTGGCTGCTCTGGGGGAGAGGGGGGTACAGCATGGGGGGCGGTGAATCGGTGAGGCTGGGCAGAGAGCTACTGCTGATGGGGAAATAAAATCCCACGTGTGCCTGTGCACACACACAGACACAGATATATGCACATAAACACACATACACAAAATACACGCACACACACACATACACATATGCATACACAGATACACACAGACATGCACACATATGCACATACATATATATGTATACACAGACATGCGTGCACACAGACACACATGTGCACATACATATATATGTATACACAGACATACATACACACATATGCATACACAGATACACACAGACATGCACACATATGCACATACATATATGTGTATACACAGACATGCATACACACACATATGCATACACAGACATGTGTGCACACAGACACACACATATGCACATGTGTGTGCTGCATGCTAAGTTGCTTCAGTCGTGTCTGACTCTTGCGACCCCGTGGGCTGTAGCCCACCAGACTTCTCTGTCCATGGGGTTCTCTAGGCAAGAATACTGGAGTGGGTTGCCCTTTCCTCCTCCAGGGGATCTTTCTGCCCCAGGGATCAAGCCTGCGTCTCTTATGTCTCCTGCATTGGCAGGCGGGTTCTTTACCAGTAGCTCCACCTGGGAAGCCCCACATACACGTACACACATATGCATAACACAGACACACACATATACACATACAAACACACACCCCCAAAAGTATGGTGGGGAGACCAGGACACAGGTCTTGCTGTTGGATCTGAATTTCATGCTAGTGCTACTTCGCACCAATGCCTTTAACCCAGAAGTTCACAAAGTGTGTTTTGAGAACTGCCCCCGCCCCGCCACGCCATTGTAGTTTATGTGGCAATAGAGTGAATGTGTTCAGGCCCATGATAGGTGCCATTTGGGCAGAGATGAAATCTATGGGGTGTGACAGGAGCCCATTTTAAATAGCAGCAAGGCTGGCTACGTGGGGGATGTTTCCAGTGTATCCCAGAGGTATGTATTACACACATGGGCGATTTCACCAGGTTGCATCGTTGTAGTTTTATTAAAGAAGACTCTGGAAGCCTGCGGAAGCTTGGGGAGGCCTTGGCAAGTGCGCAAGCACATTTGAGATCTGGCCCGTGGCAGAGGCACTCAGCTCAAGTTCTTCCAGTTCAAGTTCAACTTCAAGTTCAGGCTGTTTCATTGACCACCACCCCTCAAGCCTCTGAGAACAATGGGCTGGAGCTTGGAGATTCTGGGTGGGTCTCAAGTCCTTTTCCCAAGCCCAGGAAAGCCTCTGTCCCTTCCAACAGAACTGTGTCCCTGCCAGCATCATGCCCTGGTGTTCGGAGACTTGGAACAGAGCTCGCCCCTGGCCCTCCCCACCCCGCACTGGGGTCACTTGGCCCCCAGGTCGCAGGTTCTCCGCTCACAGGCAGTGGGTCCCTTGTGGGGTGCTGGCTTCCTGGGCCTCCCCTATAAGGTGAGGGTGACGTTAGCGCCTTCCTGCGGGCACCTGTGGGGGCTGGAGCACTTGGCCACCAGCCTCCCAGCAGAGCCCCCAGACCCCCAGATCCCCAGCTCAGAGCCCACCGTTCCAGTGGGAGATTTCCCAGAGGGCTCTGCAGACAGAGTCTTTCCAGTCCCGTCAGCATCTTAGGATTGATTTCCTGAGTCAGAGGGCAAGTAAATCGTTCTTGCTGCTTGAGTCTCATAAAGCGATTTCCAGGGGAGGCGAGGGTGAAGGGGAGGGGAAGGGCTGCGGAGAAGGGGCATTTTGTGCGAAGAGGATTGTGTGTTTTATTTTTCCTCCTTGACATTTTACTATGAAAATATTCAAGCCTATCAAAACGCACAAATAACTGTACAATGAACACTCGTGAGGCCATCACCCAGCTTTGTCGGTGAACACTTATTTTTACGACCAACTCTATCACACATCTATCGGATTGCGTCTTTTCCAAGAGCGGGGCAAGGCAGAGCCAAGCTCGTTCCTAGCAGGGATCTAACTCCTGGCCAGGGTGGGGTGGCCTGACTTGGGAGTGGGGGCGTCCCGGAGTCCAGCCTCCGCAGCCTCTCCCCTGGCCTTTCACGGCCCTTGTGGCCTGGGCCACTGTCCCACCTCTGAGCTCTCTGTGCTCACCTCCTGCCTGCTCAGCTCTGGCCTCGATTCTCTCGCTTGTGAGACGGGCATCACACAGGACTGTCTCACAGGGCTTATGCTTGTGGCAGGCTCTGCGGGATGCCTGGCATCTGCTAAGCCCCTGCCTCCACTGGCCCTCAGACTTGGGAACAGTAGCCTCCATCTCTGTTCTGACCAGCGCTGGGCTTTGCTGACCTTGCACACGTCGCAGAGTAAATCTCAGCGAGCAGGGGCGGCGCTGATGTTTGTGGGGTGATGAGGGCACGGATTTGCTCACTGAGCAGCCTCTTCTGAGCCCTGATTCCGGGGCCCAAGGGGTCCTGAGTTACGCATCAGGTGGGAGGCCCCTGACCATCATCACTGCTCATCTGAGGCAGGGTCCATGCTGAATGCTTTAGCGCATCAGAGCCTCGCAGAACCCAGAAGTAAGGAATTATGATCTCCATTTTACAGAGGCCCTGATTCATGGCCACCCAGCCAGTAAGGACCAGGGTTAGGGCCTGGGCCCCCAGCCCGGCCTTGCTTCTCCCCCGCTGTGGGGTCTGTCTCGGGGCCTCGGTTTCCTCTGTGGTCAGTGAGGGGGCCGGCTTAGGCGGGTCCTAAGGCCTCCTCCAGTTCACAAAGCCTGTGGCTTTACGTGGGGAGCCCCGAGGGAACAGCCGGAGGGTTCACGGCTGGAGAGGAGGAGGGCCAGACGGCGGGGTGGGCCAGCAGGGCGGGGCCCAGGGCTTCCTGGCGGGGAGCTTCAGGAGCTGGGGTGTCTCCGCTCATGGGCCTGGGACCCAGGGAGACCCAGCTGGGAGGCTCGGCTGGCCGGAGCTCCTCGGGGAAGACCGTCTCCTCTCAGCCCTGCTCCTACATCCCGCGGCTGCCACAGCAGCGTCCCAGGCCCACAGCAGCGTCCCAGGCCCACAGCAGCGTCCCCGGCCCACAGCAGCGGCCCAGGCCCACAGCAGCGTCCCCGGCCCACAGCAGCGTCCCAGGCCCACAGCAGAGTCCCCGGCCCACAGCATCGGCCCAGGCCCACAGCAGCGTCCCCGGCCCACAGCAGCGGCCCCGGCCCACAGCATCGGCCCAGGCCCACAGCATCGGCCCCGGCCCACAGCAGCGGCCCCGGCCCACAGCAGCGGCCCAGGCCCACAGCAGCGGCCCCGGCATCCCGGACAGACGGCGCGGGAGTCAGGGCCCTGCTCTCGCCTCACAGATGCGGCCCAGGCCCAGAGGGCAGCCAGGGCCCACGCCAGCTGGGCAAGCGAGAAGGCTTCCCGGGAGGCCCTCACGTCTCCTCCCCCTGCTCCTGTGGGGCCGGCCACCGCGGCTGCTGCATGTGGGCTCGGGAGTCAGCCTGCCCATGCTCCACTCCCGGCTCCACCGCCTCTTAGCGGGGTGACCGCGGCGAGTCCCTAGCCCTCTCGGTGCTTTCCTCCGCGTCCGCTGCGGCCCTGATGAGCACTGCGTGAAGCGGTGGTCCCCAACTTTTTCAGCACCGGGAGCTGGTTTTGTGGAAGGCGGTTTTCCCACGGATCCGGGAGGTGAGTATCGTTTCAGGGTGATTCTCAGAAGGAGCGCGCGCCCTGGGTCTCTGACATGTGCGGTTCACAGTGGGTTCACGCTCGTGTGAGGCCAACGCCACCACTGGTGTGACGGGGCCGGGCTCGGGAGGCCACGTGCGCGGCGGGGAGCGGCTGCAGATACAGGAGGAGCTGTGGCTGCTTGATGCTGCTGACCTGCGTGCAGCCTGGACCCTAGCAGGCCAAGCCGGGGGCTGCCGCGAAGAGCTTAGACCCTGGCCTGGCGCCTGGCGAGCGCTGAGCCGATGTCAGCGGTGCCGGCATTGTTGCCGTCTCTACCGCATCTTACTCCTGGCTCCTTCCTTGGGCTCCGGCCACACACGAGTGCTCCATCCTTGCTGGGCGTCCCTGCTCCCACACCACTCCTTCCAGGGCTCCTGCGGCCTGAAATGCCCCCTGGCCTGTCTGCCCCAGGCTCCCGGGCCCAGCTCCACCCCGCCTTGTCCGCGAAGCCTTCCAGATGCCACCCCCTGGAGGAACGCCCCCTTCCTGGAGCTCCCACACCCCTCACCTTGCAACCTAGTCCTCCCCCTTCATTCTTATTTTCCCATCAGCTGGAATTTTGGAAACCTGTGACCTTCTCTGTCTCCTCCATCATTCGGGGCCTCCTTCAGAGCAAACACTGGGCCTTATGTCCTTCTCATTATCCCCAGAGCCTAGAGATCAGGTCGGGTTCTGGAGTCAGAGGGAAGGGCTGAGAATCTCCTCCACGTGGTCACTTGCTAGTCATGCAGTCTTGGGCCATTTGCTTCATCTCTCTGAGCCTCAGTTTCCTCTTCTGTAAAATGGGAATAACCACAACCACTCTCTCACCCAGTGACGACTAAACAAGAAAACGGTCATAAAGAACTTAGCACAATCCTGGCACAAAACAAGCTGTCCGTCCGTGTTAGCTCTCGTCACTAAGACGATATGGTGTGAAGATGTTCACCCCGAGAGAGTGAGCGAGGTAACCCTGCCTCCCTGTGTGCAGATGGGGAGGCTGAGGCCAGGGGCTCACTGCAGGCTGGCGGCAGAGGCAGGAGTGCGGGCTCCCAGGCCAAGCGCACAAGCAGCGTGGTCCTGGCCTGTTTTCCCCTCTGTAGGTGAGGCGGTGGGATCGCCTCCCTCGCCCCAGGAAGGTCTGCAGGCAGCAGACACGTCCAGGGCTGGCTCACCGCTTCCCAGGCCGCCCCAGCCGGCTCCCCCGGCTCCTGCAACACCTGTAACTTCAGCCTGGCGCTTGTTCCTTAAATCACCGGGCCTGAGGCGCTACAGTTTCACCGGCCACATATCACTTGTAATTAAGGGGCCTGTCCCAGGCAGGGAGGTCTACCTTCTGCCAGAAACACTAAATCCAGCTCCCAGGGGTGGAAAGGATAGAGCTTCGCGTGGACCTCACACTTGTCAAGGTTTAACGGCACGCCTGCAGGCCTGCTCTGGTGGGGTCGCGACGCAAGAGTCGAGCTGGGTGGACAGTAGGTGGAGAGAGGCCAGATCTGTGAGACGCAGAAGGTCCGGGGAGCTGGTGAGAGACTTGGGGGACTGCAGCCACCTGCTTGGACTATTTCAGGGAGCAGATGAATCTCTAGCTCAGTCAAGGAGGGCATGACAGGCCATTCTGTGAGAGACTATAAAGAAGCTCCCTAGCGAGGCAGCCTGGCTACTGCCCACTCACTTGCTGTGTGACCTTGGGTGAGTTACTTAACCTCTCTGGGCCGCAGTTGCCTCGTTTATTAAAACGAGAGTGCCGGAAGTATCTACCTCCTGGAATTGTGAAGAGTAAATCAATTTATAAAGTGCTTGAAGCTATAGTTGCCTCCTTGTAACTACAAAATTCATCACTAATATTGTACGTCCCAGGGCTCACCTGGTGGCTCAGACCGTCAAGAATCTGCCTGCAATGCAGGAGACTTGGGTTTGACCCCTGGGTTGGGAAGATCCTCTGGAGGAGGGCAAGGCAACCCACTCCAGTATTCTGGCCTGGAGAATCCCCATGGACAGAAGAGCCTGGTGGGCTACAGACTGTGGGGTCACAGAGAGTTGGACACGCCTGAGTGACTAACAGCAGCCTCGTATGTCCTGGTCATCCCATACTAAGATGGCTCTCGGTCCTTCCTCCACGGCAGGCCCGTAACAGGGGCTTATAAATATTGGTTGGATCAAAGACCTGTAAGTGTGAAGAATGAACGAGCGAACGGCCTGTGCGTTTCCCTCAGAGAAGGGCTGGTGATTCAGCCCTGTGGTCCCAGGGACAAGATGCAGAAAACAGTGCCTGTTGCTTATCTAAGCCATCTGCTCCTTGCAGCCGCGATCATGGTCAGAGGGGTTATGCAGCGGTCCCTTTGTGCCTCGAAGGGCCTTGTCTCCATCCCCAGCTCAGGGCCTCCCGTCCCCACAGAGGGAGAGAGGTAATCAGAGAAGCTTCAGGTTCCTCTTCTAGGCTTCCCTTTATGCGCAGACTCGGTTTTCTCTTCTGTAAAATGGGGACACCGATCTTGCTGAATTCCCAGATGCCTAGGAGGAGCAGCTGAGAGAGCAGCCCAAGTGTCCCACGCTGTCTTATCGAGAGGAGCCCTGGTTTCTGGCCGAGGCCCGGATGGCTGCCCCATTGCCCCACGTCAGGGAGGAGCAGTGTCCCCGCGTCTTCCCGGAAGCCTGTGTCATGGAAAAATCGGGGGTTCTGGCGTTCAGCAGACCTGAGCTCAGATCCCAGCCCACTCACAGCTGTGTGACCTCAGGCAAATGCCCTGCCCTCTCTGATCCAGCGGTAGTTTGCCCCCGTAACTGAGACAGCATAGGGTCACCTGAGGACGGGAGGACTAGCGGGAGGACTGGGGGGTTAATGGACCGAGCTGGGCCTGCTGCCAAGTTCACAGTGGGCTGCGGTCAGGGGCAAGCCTCCTCTGCAGGGCTGCGCTCAGAGAGGCAGGGACGGAGGATCCCGGAAGCCCATTCCAGGAATCAGTCAGCAGGCCCTGGCCTTCGAGGCTGAGGCTGGGAAGTGACCGTCCTTGATGCGTGACCCAGCCCAGTTAACTCCAAAGTGCTCCTCTGAGTCCCAGACCCATCTGTTCGGCCCCTCTCTGAACGAGCTCTCAGCAGGTGACCTCAGCTGGCTGGGGGCCCGTGGCGGGCAGGTGGGCAGAGTGCACATCCTCTCTCCTGGCCCCCGGCTGGGTCCAGGTGCTCAAGACCGCAGCGCTCAGCCTCTGAACAGCCTCCGTGTCCGTTCTGGGAGATCCTGGCCGCTCCAGCCTCGGTCCTCCGGGCTGCGCCCTCCCTCTGGCAGCCAAGCCCAGCCAGCTGCCTCAGCCTCGCTGCTGCCCATCTAGTAGCTCCAACTGGTGGGGAGAAGGCCTGCAGAGGTCCTGAGGGCTGCCGCCCTGTCCCCTCCACTCCAGTGACCCATTTTCCACGGCTGCTGTCTGCTGAGTGCGGGCACGTGGTTTCACTGGCACCTTCTCCAGGGAGCATCTCCAGCCCAGCCCAGGTCTCACACGTCCTCCGCATCTGCTCCCAGCTTTCCAATTGGTCCCCATGTCCTGCGGCTTATGTCTAAAGATGTCTGGCATGTCCAGCCTCTTCTGCCTGAGCCCTGGGCTGGCTTTTGCCAAATCTCTCCCCACTTCCCCCCCGAACTGCCCTCCCCACCTCCAGAACCTACCAGCAGGTCAGGCTAAGGTGTCTTCGTCCTTACACCCCACAACAGCCCTAGGAAGGGGGACCCTTCATTATTCCCCAATAGAACCTTCGTCACCCCCAGTTCCCAGATGGGGAAACTGAGGCTGAGAGAGGAAAAGTCATGGCAAGATTGCATAATGAGTGGGACTGGACTCAGGGCGCTGGGTCAGTCCCTTCTGGATCTCCTTCACCAGGGCTCAGGGTGAGAGGCCAGAGTTGTCACTGCCTGGCTTATAGGGTTCCCACTGGGCTGATGTCACTTCCCGCATCTCTGACCTTGTTCCCTGGCCCACTGACATTTCCAGGGTGAAGGTTAAGGCAAAATGGGTGAGAAGAATAACTACCCTTTTCACGAGTGCTCACCACTATGAGCTTGGGACACAAGCCTTTACATACCACAGCCCAACAGAGAAGGTGCCACTGTCATCCCCATTTAGCAGACAGGAAAACTAAGGCTCAAGGAGGTTAAATCGCCTGTCAGGGTAGGCAGCGGTTAGCCCTCTAACCCACTGCTTTTGGAGCCAGCCTGCCTGGGTCTGAGTCCCAGTTGTAGCCTTGCTGGACCCGTGCCCTTGGGCGGTTTCTGGCTTCTCCATTTCCGCAGGTGTAAAACATGTGAATAAACAGGAGCCCCTGCCCAAGGGGCCGCCCTGACAGACGCAGGATTGGGGGTAAAGCAAGGCCATGCCTGGGGTCTTGCAGCTGTTGTTTAGTCACTCAGGCTTGTCTGACTTTCGTGACCCCAGAGGCCATAACCTGCCAGGCTCCCCTGTTCGTGGGATTTCCCAGGGAGGAAAACTGGAGTGTAGTAAATGCTCAATAAACATTTCCCGCTCCTGTTACTCACAGTTGCAGAGCTGGGTTTCAAAATTATGGCTGAATCCAAGGCCTGTACCCTTAACCAGCCATCGACTCTCCTGGGAGGTAAGCGCTGTTTCTAGTCAACTTACTGAACAGAGGAGCAGCTCTTCCATTGGGGTTACCCAGCCTTCTCCTATTCCCAGTTTGAGCACAGCTGGTAAAGAATCAGCCTGCCAATGCAGGAGATGCAAGAGATGCAGGTTCGAACCCTGGGTCAGGAAGATTCCCCTGGAGTAGGAAATGGCAGCGCACTCCAGTATTCAGGCCTGAATTCCATGGACAGAGGGGCCTGGCGGGCTAAAGTCCATGGGGTCACAGAGAGCCGGGCACGACTGAGCACGCACGTGCACGCACACACATTTACCGTCACTCATCCACGGCGGGTGGGGAGGTGGGTGGGGGAGGGAGAGGGCTTGGAGGAGCCCAAGTGTTTGCCTGGTGGACAGAGGCACCCGGGTCAGGTCCTCAGGACCCTGGGTGCGTCTGGAGAGGGAGGTGGAGGTTTGGGTTCACACCCTCTTCCCCTCCGCACCCCAGGACACTTCCGCAGCTCTGGCCGGATTCCCAACTCAGCCCCCACCATCTCCTCCTGACAGCAGCCAGTGCTCTCTGGAGCCCAGGGCCACTGCAGTCGCCTGGGGCTGATTCTTGTAATTAGTTCAAGCCCAGCAGGTGGCTCGTCCCTTCCTGCTTCAAGACGGGAATGAGCTGATCATTTTTCACCCAGCAGGCGGCCTGGACTATGGTGGGGGCTGCAGGGACGGTTCCGAATAGCACCTCTCAGCTCGCTTGCCTGGGGACCTCCAGGGATTCTCAGACCAGCCACCTCCCTCTGCTGACTGACCTGCCCTTGGACCACCATATAGCCCAGTTGGTCTCTGGTCCTGCAGAGAGCCGCCAGGGTCCCACAGCTGGCCTGCCCCACGGGCAGACTTTGGATCCTACCAGCCGCAGCCGCTTTCTGCAGGCAGCCTGCAGAGAGGCGGAGCTGCATTTCTCCTGCTCTGCTCGGGCCTGCGGAGCAGCAGAGGGTCTCTGACGGGAACCGGGTCTGCCCAGGCCCTCACTTCCCCCATCCTACTTGGAGCCAGAGACATTCCTCCTGTTTGAGTCAGGAGAGGTTCCCGACACTCCAGTGACTGGTCCTGGGGAGATGCTCCTGGTTTTAGATGGGAACACCAGGCTAGGAATCTAGAGACTTGAGTTCCAGAATCTGGCCTTACGGTTTTCAAGAACGGCTGCACCCATTTACACAAAACTAAAAACAGAATGGCTGTAGGACCCGGCAATTTCACTCCTGGGTATAGATCTGAAAACACAAATTAGAAAAGATACACGTACCCCTATGTTTATAGCAGCATTATTCACAATAATGCTGAGATACGCAGCGACCTCAGTGTCCGTCAACAGATGAGTAGATAAAGCAGATGTGGTGTAGAGCGGAATACTACTCAGCCATCAAAAAGAGAAACTTTGCCATTTGCAGCCACATGGAGGAACTTGGAGGGTATTATGCTAAACACCTGAATATGCTAAATACTAAAATAAGTCAGACAAACAAATACTGTGTGATATAACTTACATGTGGAATCTGAAAAGCACAACAAACTAGTGAATATAACAAAAGGAAGCAGACTCATACCTGTAGAGAACAATCTAATGGTCACCACTGGGGAGGGGGAGGGCAATATATAAGAGTAGGTGAGTAAGAGGCGCAGATCATTGGGTACAAAATAAGCTCCAAGGGGTTGGGGAGAGATATACTGGGAGTCTGGGATTAAAGAAGAGAAAGTGAGAGTCGTTCAGTGTGTCCGACTCTTTGTGACCCTGTGGACTGTATAGTCCATGGGATTCTCCAGGCCAGAACACTGAAGTGGGTAGCCTTTCCCTTCTCCAGGGGATCCTCCCAACCCAGGGATCGAACCCAGGTCTCCCGCATTGCAGTGGATTCTTTACCAGCTGAACCGCCAGGGAAGCCCAATATACCCACGACTATATATGGAACAGATAACGAGGACCAACTGCATAGCACAGGGAACTCTACTCAGCATTCTGCAATAACCTAAAGGGAGAGGAATCCGAAAAAGCAGAGAGACACGCATGTGCATAACCGAATCCCTTCTCTGTACTCCTGAAACTAACACAACATTGTAAGTCAACTCTTCTCCAGGAGAAAATAAAAATTTAAAAAGAAGTAAGCTACCAGGATACATCGTACAAAGGGCAAACATAGCCAAACTTTTGTAGTAGCTATAAATGGAGGATGATCTTTAAAAAATAAAAGAACCTGGTTTTAGAAAGCAGAGTTCCAGATCTCTCCAGAAATCCTTGGGTCTGGCCTGGCCTCGTGGAAGTGGGCTCAGCTTCTGTCACCCTCCTTGCAGGCCTATAACCCTCACCAGCCCCAGGGTGAGTGTCTCCTAATGGGAAAGCTCCAGGAAATGGCCACGGGGCGGGGTGGTGGTGGGGAACTGGGGGAGGCTTCTCATGGGCTTGTGGCCCCAAGTCATGCATCAGAGGGGCAACACAATCACACTGGAGATAGACATCAGATCAATGGAATCACAGGCACAATCTTCTCCTATGCATTTCTTCTAAGAGTTTTATAGTTTTAACTCTTACATTTAGATTGATGATGGATCTCGAGTTGATTTTTGCACATGATGTGAGGGAATGTCCACCTTTATTATTTGCATGTGGCCATCTGGTTGTCTCAGCACCGTTTTTTCGAACAAACTCTTCCTTCCCCACAGAATTGTCTTGGCATCCTTGTCGAGAATCAATTGACTACAGATGTGAGGATTTCTTTCTGGACTCTGATTCTTTCAGTCCATTAGAAGATATTCACCTTGGGGCTGGAGAGGGCTATCGGCAGCTTGGGGCGGGGAGAGTGACAGAGGCTGAGCCTACTTCCAGGAGGCCTGGCCAGGAAACCATTGACTCATGTACTTTAAATGAGTGAATTATCTCTTATGTGAATTCTATCACAATAAAAATCAATTGAGATGAAAAAATAAGGGGAAAAAAGTACCAGATGTGCTGAATTAAAATTCAGTAAAACATAACTGATGAAAAAGACAAGCTATGCAAAGTTCATTAACAGCCTTTCTCTGGGGTGGAAGCCGTGTCCCCCGGCCCCAGGTTTGGAAAAGCATATAGTGTGGCTTGGTGCCATTGTGGCCTCGGGTTGCAGAATTCTACCTTCTTCTGCCAATCTCACTTGGAAGCCTCTAGAACAGACACAGGGATCCTAAGATAGAACATTTTATTAATACTGATCAGTACTCTGTGCCTGCCAGTAGAGTGGAGTTAAGAGTCTGGGATGCACTTACCCCAGCTCTGGCACTAGTGGGCTGGGTGGCCTGGGTGAGTGGTATAACCTCTCAGCTTCTTCACCTGTCAAAAGGGACGCGGCAGTACCTGCCTTCCAGAGCTTTCGTGCCTGTTCAGTAAATTAACTTGTGAAAAGCTGAGCACAGCGCCTGGCAGCTGAGCAAACGCACCATGAACAGTGACTCACGAGGCTGAGAGCCCAGAGTTCCGGCTTTGAAACCAGACAAGTGAATCTGTTCTTCTCCCTCCTGGCTCAGATACTGTTGCGGGTTTAATTGTGTCTCCCCCCCGCCCCCCACCCAAAAGATAAGGCTTCCCTGGTGACTCAGACGGTAAAGAATCCTCCTGCAATGCAGGAGACCATGGTTAGACCCCTGGGTTGGAAAGATCCCTTGGAGAAGAGAACAACCCACTGCAGTATTTTTGCCTAGTGAATCCCACGGACAGAGGAACCTGGCAGGCTATAGTCCATGGGGTCGCCAAGAGTCAGACACAACTGAGTAACTAACACTGTCTCCCGTTCACAAAAGCCGTGCTGTAGTCCTTACTCCCCAGGACTTGTGAATCGGACCTTATTGCAAAATAGGATCTTTGCAAATGTAACCAAGTTAAAATGAGGTCATAATAGATTAGGGTGGTTCCTCATCCAACACCTTGTGTCCTTATAAGAAGAGGGAAGTTGGGACCCAGAGACACAGAGGTTCAGAGGGAAGACGCCAGGTGAGGATGGAGGCAGACATGGGAGTTGACAAGCCAAGGATGCTGAGAATTGCTGGCAGCCACCAGCAGCTGGAACAGGCACGCGAGGACCCTTCCCTGGAGCTGTCAGAGGGAGCCCAGCCCTGCCTACACCTTGATCTTGGACTCCCGGCCTCCAGAACTGCGAGATGATACATTCTTGCTGTTTACAGCCACCCAGGTTAGGATCATGTGTTACCGGCAGCCCTGGGGACTCAGCAAGGTCCCCAAGCCTTGCTTCTACCTCTGCGCCATGAGCTGCCTCCCTCCATGAGATGTGTCTTCATTGCCTAGAACTATGCTTGGCACCGGGGAGATGCTGAGTAAGTAACTGGTTGTAGAATTGGTTGCATGAAGGCATGAAACCCACATGGCTCAGGCCTCACCTTCTTGGAGCGTCATCCCCTCAGCTTCTCAGAGAGGCCTTGCTGTTCACTCTGTTTAGAACAACCCCGCTTCCCTCTGCTCCGCTTGACCTGCCCTCTCAGGCATCGCAGTCCTGGCTGTCTGCTTGCTCGTGTCTGCCTCCCTCCCTGCACTGTCTGTTCCTGGAGGACTTGGAATTTTGTCCGTCCAACTGCCGAAGCTGAGTTCCCATACATCCGATAGCGCCTGGAATGTACCCGGTGTCAATAAATATTTAGTAAATAAATGAGTGAATGAAGACTTGAGATTTAAAATGTCTGTCTGTATGGACAGCCAAATCACCTTCTAATATACCAGGACTGGAAAAGGTCAGTTTTCATTCCAATCCCAAAGAAAAGCAATGCCAAAGAATGCTCAAACCACCACACAGTTGCACTCATCTCACATGAGTAAAGTAATGCTCAAAATTCTCCAAGCCAGGCTTCAACAGTACGTGAACCGTGAACTTCCAGATGTTCAAGCTGGATTTAGAAAAGGCAGAGGAAGCAGAGATCAAATTGCTGACAACCATTGGATCATCAAAAAAGCAAGAGAGTTCCAGAAAAACATCTACTTCTGCTTTATTGACTATGCCAAAGTCTTTGACTGTGTGGATCACAACAAAGTGTGGAATATTCTGAAAGAGATGGGAATACCAGACCACCTGAGCTGCCTCTTGAGAAACCTGTATGCAGGTCAGGAAGCAACAGTTAGAACTGGACATGGAACAACAGACTGGTTCAAATCAGGAAAGGAGTATGTCAAGGCTGCATATTGTCACCCTGCTTATTTAACTTTTATGCAGAGTACATCATGAGAAACGCTGGGCTGGAGGAAGCACAAGCTGGAATCAAGACTGCTGGTAGAAATATCAATAACCTCAGATATGCAGATGACACCACCCTATGGCAGAAAGCGAAGAGGAACTAAAGGGCCTCTTGATGAAAGTGAAAGAGAAGAGTGAAAAAGTTGGCTTAAAACTCAACATTCAGAAAACTAAGATCATGGCATCCAGTCCCATCACTTCATGGCAAATAGATGGGGAAACAGTTGAAATAGTGACAGACTTTTGTTTTTCTGGGCTCCAAAATCACTATGGATGGTGACTGCACCCATGAAATTAAAAGATGCTTACTCCTTGGAAGAAAAGCTCTGACCAACCTTGACAGCATATTAAAAAGCAGAGACATTACTTTGCCAACAAAGCTCCATCTAGTCAAGGCTGTGGTTTTTCCAGTGGTCATGTATGGATGTGAGAGTTGGACTATAAAGAAAGCTGAGCGCCGAGGAACTGGTGCTTTTGAACTGTGGTGTTGGAGAAGACTCTTGAGGGTCCCTTGGACTGCAAGGAGATCCAACCAGTCCATCCTAAAGGAGATCAGTCCTGGGTGTTCACTGGAAGGACTGATGCTGATGCTGAAACTCCAATACTTTGGCCACCTGATGCGAAGAGTTGACTCATTGCAAAAGACCCTGATGCGGGAAAGATTGGGGGCAGGAGAAGAAGGGCATGATAGAGGATGAGATGGTTGGATGGCATCACCGACTCAATGGACATGAGTTTGGGTAAACTCCAGGAGTTGGTGATGGACAGGGAGGCCTGGCGTGCTGCAGTCCATGGGGTCACAAAGAGTCAGACACAACTCAGTGACTGAACTGAATATATTTGAACTAAAGAAGACATTTTGGCATTGTTTTTACCAAACAGGAATTTCAGTACTGGACTGTCCATGTCACACGTGGACACTGGCCTGGATTTGGACCCAGGAGCACTCCAAGTCCAGTGCTCCGATCGGAGGGCCTGAGTAGTGAGGGGCCCTGGGTAGTAGGATGGGAGAACGGCTTCTGGGGGCTTGGGCGCAGGAATGGAGAAGCGGGAGGGGTGGGGGGCACTGATGGCGTGCTCTTCCCCGCCCCTGACTCCTGCGGGCCCCTGAATGAACGAGAGCCCCGCTGGGTTCTGAGTGCGAGGAGCTCCCCGCTGGGGGGCAGGCTCCCCAGGGTCCCCGCTCTTCGTCCTGCGCTCCCTCCCCCCCCCCCCCCCCCCGCTCCCTGGGCACTTGCGTCACCAACAGTCTTTGTGCCAAGGTCGGCGGCTCAGAGAAGCCGAGCAGCTGATGTTAGGAACCTCAGCTCTGGTCTCGGCAGACCTGCTGGGGGCCTCAGCTCTGGCGCTCGCGTGGACGAGCCCCGTAACCTCCCAGCGCCTCCTTTCCCTCATCTGTAGGAGGGGGATGACATCACCTCCTCTGAGAGGCGTTCTTGAGAGGCAAGTGGTGAATCCTCAGCCCACGGGAAGCTCCCAGAGGGCTTGCCTGCTGGGGGCCGTGATTACTGGGTCTGGGTTCCAGGCGCCCTCGGAGGCAGCTCTGCCCGGGGGGGTGGCCTGGAAGCCCTCTGCCTCGGTCTTGTGGCAGAACCAGAAGAACAGCCTCTTTTGCCTCAGTGGGTGGGGGTGTCTGGGCCCTTCAACATTTAATTGATTGTAACATCCCAGGCTGAACACGCTCCCCCGTGTGACCTACACCCCCAAGAAGAGCTTCGGCGAGCCTTCCGTGACGGTGTATAATGCGTTCCCGGGCCCAGCACGCAACTTTCAAATTGGCTTACAATTTATCTGCAGCTCGGATAAAAACATTTTAATGACTGTGTGCAGCGCGAACCCCCAGTGTCACCCAGGGGCTCCCAAATGTCTTTCCCCACCACAGAGCGGGGATGTTATAGGCGTGAAATTACAGCCACGCTTGCATTTTGATCTGCACCCCGAGGCCTCTGGAAACAGCGCGTTAGAATGCTCCAGACGGACGCGGTCTCGGTGACGGCAGACCGGGACGCTGCCTCTCCCGTGGACCCGCTCTGCGCTCCTGAGGCTCGTGCGGGCGGGGGTGGGCGCTGCCCAGCTCCTCCGTGGCCCCCTCCCCATGGTCCCCCAGACGGGACCGGAGCTGTCTTGCCCTGCTGTTGGCTGCCACGGCCCTTAGGGTCCCTGGGGGCCCAAAGGAGACCCCAGCTTCCAATGACCTCCACTCGCCTGGAGATCACTGTGTGTGTACGTGTGAGAAAGTAGGATCTTCCTCCATCATGCCACAGTGACTCGACTTTAATTTCTGAAACCTGCCTGTTTAAAGAAGACAGTCATGGGGGAGGAGGGGGACGCAAAATTCAAAGCTTTCTAACTGTGCCTGATTTTTAACTGACGTGAACACTATTTATTGTGAGAGATATTATTTTTATTTACATATGTGTTTATGTATATTGAAGTATAGTCGGTTTACGCTGGGAGAGCCCAGGGGCTCCGTTAGACTTGAGGCATCCAATTCTCATTTCCTGTACAGGAGCCCCGGAGAAGGAAATGGCAACCCACTCCAGGATTCCTGCCTGGAGAATTTCACGGACAGAGGAGCCTGGTGGGCTACAGTCCACAGGGTCGCAAACATTCTGACAGATTAGTGTGTGTGTGACTAACACACGCACGCACTGTTTTTTAAGAAATTATCATTATTATTGGCCACACTGCGCAGCTTCTGGGATCTTAGTTCCTCAACTAGGGATTGAACCCAGGCCCTTGGCAGTGAAAGCACAGAGGCCTAACCTTTGGCCCGAACCAGGAATGGTTTGATTTACAGCGTTGTGTTAATTTCTGGTGTGCAGAAAAGTGAATCAGTTATGCACACACATATAGCCACCCTTGTGGATGCAGACATACATATGTATATATATGGATGCGTATACACATATTCTATTTCCTGCTCTTTTCCGTTATGGTTTATTACAAGATGCTGAATATAGTTCCCTGTGCTTTGCAGGAGGAGGGCTGTTGTTTATCTCTTTTATTTATAGTAGTTGGTAGAGAGGTAGTATTTATGGAACACTCAGACTGCGTCTGGGCTCAGAACCTTCTGTACTATGGATTATGTCACTTAATCCTCCGAGTCTTGGCCGAGCAGACCGCTTGCTTCTCTGCGCCTGGGTCCACGCAGCGCGCACAGTGCGGGCTCTGCCTCGTGGTCTGATGCGGCCGCTGGCTCACAGGAGACGAGACGCAGGAAACGGCCGCACCCTCAGCGCCTCGGTCTCTCGCAGCGTTTCCCCCGCCATTCTGGGCCTTGGTGAGCCTCAGGAGCTGAGCTGCTCCGGGCTGGGGCAGCCACCAGTGGGGTCTTTCCTCTCCCTGAGCCTCAGTCTTCTCATCTGGGAATTGGGGACACTAGCAATCCGGCCCCTTAGGGACTGGTGTGAGAATCAGGTGAAAGGCTTTATTGGAAGTACCATGGAATTGACACAAACTTGTCACGGGTAGCTTTCCTTTTCAAAGTTGGGGAGTATCCTGGCTCCTCCCAGGACAGGCTGACCTACAGGAGGATGGATAGACAGAGTGGGGCCGCCCCAACACCCAGGAACTGGACCCCCTCTCCAAGGACCACGGTGTACAAAGCTGTGAGCATTCATTTCTCAGACTGGCTTAAAGCTCCTGGGAATAAGAAATAGTGGACGAGACTTCTCTGTGCCAGGGATAAAACCAGGGGCAAGGAGGAGGCAGCCACACCCGTGCCTGGGAGCAGGCAGGCCCAGACAGTTTGCTAAAGACAGTGAGATCAGACCTAGTGAGCCTCCTGGCCGACTCGTGCTGGGCTAGGCATTTGCAAACCTTTTCTGATCTAAACCTCACAATCACCCTAGGAAGGAGGCATCCTTACCCCCATTTTACAGTTGGAGAGACTGAGGCCCAGGGAGGCTAATGAATCCAAGGTCACCTGGTGGATTTGGGATTCAGATCCAAACCTGCGTGTTCTTATCTTGTATGTGGAAGGGAAGGGGTATTCTCCCGTGCCTGGGGGGAGGTGAGAATCAGAGAAGAAAGGAGAAATACATTTGCCCATAAATAAGAGTAGCTGTTGATACATGTATAGATTAAGATACCAACAGAGATGTTACAGAATGAGTATTTTTGGAAGACTTAGAGGTTTAGGCCAGAGGTTCTAGAATGTGGTCCTGGCACCTGCATCATCAGGGAACTTGTAAGAAATGCAGATTCCCAGGCCCTACCCAGCTCTGCTGAATCAGGGGCTGTATCTTCATAAGCCCTCCAGGCACTTCTGACAGTCATTCAAGTTTGAGAACCACTAGTTTAGACCGAAGGCTTTGGCCTCAGGTGGCTGTTAATACCCTAGATAAATCATTTCCCCTCCCAAAGCCTCGGTCCCTCTTATAACAAGGGTCACAACATCTCCCAGCTCCCAGGGCTGTCCCTAGGATTCCGTAAGAAAACATGCATGAAGCAGGAGGGTCACCCATCAGGCACACGCCAGGGTGGGACAAGGTATCCAGTCCTGCGGGCCCGGCAAGCAGCGGTGAGCCTGACCCAACAGGTGTAATGGGGCTGGACAGACTGGTGAGAAGCACGGCCGTCTCTGAGCATGAGGATGGTCAGAGGACAAACCGAAAGGGGGAGGTGGCTATTCCAGGGCGGGCCCCACCTGGGAAGCCCTGAATGTCCAGGGGTCGGAGCCTTCCTGGGGCACAGGCGGGGGAGGGTGGCATCTCTTGCCCACCCCTCTCTGGTCCCTCCTGGTAGCTCAGCCTCCTGCTCAGTGACTGGGATCCCACGAGCTGTCTGCCCTTCCCTGCTCTGACCGCCACCCGCCCTGGGAGGGACCCCGAGGCACAAAGCCCCGCCCCCAGAGCCTGCTGGGAGCACCGCGCCGGGCCAGCTGGGCACCCCGGGCTGGCCCCTGAGACCGCTCTGCCTCCGCAGGAGCCGGGGGGGAGGGGCAGGGCTACCTCCCTCCACCTCCTCACTGTATGAAGGACACCGAGCCCACGGGGATAGGAACCGGCTCAGGATCCTTTGGTGAGCTGGTGAGACCATGTGCCTCCTGGACCGTCTACACTGCCTCTATCTGTCTACACTGCCTCCCTCTGTCTCACTGCCTCCTGGACTGTCTACACTGTCTCAGCTGGACCGTCTACACTGTCTCCATCTGTCTACACTGCCTCCATCTGTGCAACCCAGCTGGCCTGGAAGTCAAGAGGCCTGGGCTCTGGCCCCGGCACTAAGGGGCCTGATCTCACAGGAAGGCTTTGTGATTCTTGCTGTGTGCCTTCAAGCAAGTTGCTAGCTCTCTCGTGCCTATCCATGTCTGTGTCTGCAACATAGGGGTAATGAGTCCCTCCCCTCGGGTTGGCTGTGAGGTCTAACTGACGCAAGGTCTGGAAATCACTTAAGCGCGTGGCCTCCAGGAGCCTTCCCTCAGCCCCCTTTCTAAACTGGCCACCACTCCACTGGTAGTGACTCTTGATCCGATAACCCTGCACGATTTTCTTCTCAACATTCATCACTATCCACAGTCTTCTCCTAAGTGTCCCCTGGTGGCTCAGTGGTAAGGAATACGCCTGCCAATGCAGGGGATGCACGTTTGATCCTGGGTTGGGAAGCTCCCCAGGAAAAGGAAATGGCAACACACTCCGATATTCTTGCCTGGGGAATCCCATGGATGGAGGGGCTTGGTGGCTACAGTCCAGGGGGTCTTAAAGGGTCAGACACTGAGAGTCCACGAATGAGCCCACAGCCGTCTCACTCACCTGTCTATGCTTGTGTCTTAGGCTTGTCTCATGAGCGACTTAGCGACTAAACAACAGCATGCACAGGATTCACATTCCCCAAGGACAAAGATGCTTCCTATTGAAAGCGTGTGGCCATTGCCTGGCACACAGTAGGTGCTCAACAAATATCTGATGAATAAACAATGGAGAATATGGCCCTTGTCAGACTGGGAGCCCCTCACTGGGACAAAGAGTTTCATTCCTCACTGGCTTCCTTGATGTGACCAGCTCAGGGCCAGACACTGAGAACATTTCTTATCAAAGTACACAGGAGCTATTCCATGGGTCGGTGACTGCAAGAGGGGAGACTTCCCTGGCAGAGCCACCTCCCAGCCCTGGCCTGACCCCAGGAAGCCAGACCACACCACGTGCTACTCCTGCGGGATTTGGTGAGCCTCAGGCCTTCAGAGGTTTACCATTTCCCCAGAAGCAGTGACTGTCCACGGGGCCTCTATGCTTTCATTGATGGCCTGAGTATAGCAGGCTTTGTTTCCCTGATAAATACCATTGGATAAGGAAATCAGGGAACACACAGTCTGGAGTCAAGGCCATGTGCCTAGAATCCCGGCCGCAGAGCTGACCCAGAGCTCAAGAGTGTGCCTGGCTGGCCCACCAGTGCCGGCAGGGGCTTCTGAGGCCATTTGGGAAAGGCCGTGCTTTACAAGCTGGGAAGCCGAGGCTGGGTATGGGGACACACCAGCCAGAGACAGGCACTGGTACTCTTGTCCCCGTTTTACAGATGGAGAGATGGAGGCACAGACATAGAGTGGAAGCCCAGGAACACTGACATCCAGTCTAGCACGCTTTCTAATGTCCCCCGATGTGTCTGTGTTCTGGGAAAGGCCTCGGGAAGCACGCGGAGGGGACATTCTCTCTGCAGTGGGTGTGCAGTGTCACTGAGATGCCATCTCAACCCCCTCGCCCGCCCCGGAGGCTCCTGGAGTCTCATGCTCCTGGGGGGTCCCACCCGGGGGGCCCACCCCCACTTTGTGCCCTTTGCCCACAGGTGTTTCCAAGAGCATGGCTCCTGGCTTCCACCTGGAGAAGGGGCCCACACAGCTCAGCATCTCCTCCCTGTGACCTCATCAGGTCACAGGGCCTGGAGTTAGGAGGTCCATGAACGTCCCCTTGGCCTGCATCTCACTCCCATCTTACAGAAGGGGAAGCTGAGGCCCAGAGGCCGCTGCAGGCTGCTGCCTCCTGGGAAGCCTCAGAGCCCCTTAGGTTCCTCTTTCATCTTAAACAGTGTATCAGAGCCTCTTCAAAGCGCCGAGTCCGGGTGCATGGGTGGTCCGCTGGTAAAATTCTCGCCCGCCAAAGTGTGAGTCCATGGGGCTCCAGGGATGAGGCTGGGCCCCACCTCCCTAAGGCCGGGGTGTCAGTGCTAGTAGGAGAAGGGGTTCCTGAGAGGCCGCAGGTCACACTGGGGCACTTCCGGCCCCCTGCCGTCAAGGGCAAGCTGAGGCGAGAAGAGGGTCTCCTGCCAGTACGGCGGGAGTTTGGGCAGGTGGTTCCTGGGCCAGCCCCTCTGCGTGCCTGGGTACGCACATGCACACAGACACACGCACATGCACACACACAGCGACACCAAGGCCCAGAGCCCCGCACTCACCCATGACGTTCAGGAAGATGTTGCCCGATGCCAGGACCACCTTCTCCCTTGTGGCGCGGTCGTAGATGCCCACGTGGCACTCGTAGGGACCGTTGTCGGAGATGCGGACCTCAGGCAGCCTGCGGGGGGCACAGAGGGGCAGCATGGGGACCCATCATCTGGGGCTGGAAGTCACAGCACCTAGGAAACCAACACCCACAGCCCAACCATCCAGGATTCTCTCAGTAGCGCCCCGGGACCCACCAGCACACGCCCGTGTGCCATGCTGGGAGTGGGAGCAACTTCACGGAACACCGCTGGCACCCGGGCCCTGCGCCTTAGGCTCTGGAGGGTGAAGGGGTGGCCTGCAGGGAGGACTACATGTGACGATGTGACCGCAAGACCTCTGGAAGCAGGAACACCGCATTAAGGTGGTCGAGGGGCCACTGCCTGTGGTCCCCGGATCCTGTGATGCCTGTTAGGGCTAGGGGGCTTCTGCCAAGTGAGATCTGGACACTCAGAAGGCGCGGAGTTTTGACCTGGAGCTCAGAGACCATGCAGCCGCGATGGGGAAAACTTTGTGTCCTCCAGCAACTTCCGGCCCGCTCTGGGCCTCATTGAGCACCCGATGAGGGGCCTGTTCTGGCCACGACAGAAGGAAGGTCTCTGTGCTCACGTCTTGGGGGTTCTCACGCAGCTGCAGAAAACTCCAAAGAGAAGCTGATGCTCAGGGAACCCCAGGAAGTGCCAAGCACAGGGCCCTCCCCATAACACTGGCCCTGCGGTCCTACCAGAGGCCTACCAGAGGTCCTACCAGGGCCTGTCCCAGCCCTGCTGGCGCCAAGGGGTGGCCTTCGGTTCCGCACTTCACACCCAGCCCTGCGCCAACTTGATTCACTCTCCGCTCAGCCAGCCTCTCTTACACCTGCTGCTTCCCAGCCTCACGCCCACTCCTTCCCCTCCCTCTTCCGCTGTCTCCACCCCATCTTTGTCTTCCAGCTCCTTTGCCTGTGACTCATGGGCCACACCCGCACCTCTGTGCCCACACGCGCACACACACACACACACACACACACACCCCTGGGCTCCCAGCCTCTCTCCCCATCCAGAGGCCTCATGAAGGAAGCCAGCACCTCTAACCATGGCTCCTTGCCGCCTGCCGCCCACCTCCCATTAGCGTAAGCAAACATCTTCATTTCCACAGGAAACAGAGGCTGAAACCTGGTCTGCCGACTTGTCATGAAAAGACTTCACGAATGGGGAGCTTTTCATCAGGGACACGTGGTGGGGAAGATGCTGTCTCCCGTCTCGGAAGAGAAGAACATGGTGACAGCAGAAACAGCAGGAACTGTTTTCCCTCTGGGAACTATTTTCTTTGTTTGCAACTCAGCTAGCCTGAGAAAGAAATGAGAAGCCTCTCTGCCAGGCAGGCTTGCGGAGTGACAGTCGCCCAGAGTGGCGTGTTTAGGCGGTGCTTACGGGCGCCTATTACAGAGGCGCCTTGAGGCGCAGGTGACAGGTGCCCAGGTGACACCCCTGCGAAGACACAGGCTCCAGGGACACATGGAGCTGGCAGCTGCCCAGGCGATAAAACGAAATAATAACGACACAGTTGACACACGGGTGGAAACGCACAGGTGACGGCCACATAGGTGAGCTATGCAGAAGATGTACTGCTGTGACAGGGACACGGGTGACGTGTTTAGGCAGCCTCAGTGCTCATGTTCAGGCGACAGTCACACACGCAATATGTTTAGGTGACGTGTGGAGGTAACACACACAGGTGATACAGCAGACAGCGCTGGGGACGTCTGGACTGGTGCTTTATGAAGGAGGCAGCTTCTTGCCTGGGGGATATTTCTACATCCTTGGATGTTCTTCTGCTGAGTTCCCTAGCTCCGTGAGCAGTCCTGCCTTCAACCAGGGATCCAAGGGATACTCCAGGCACCATCGCTGGTATCTCCTGTTTCTCTGCTCCCCCAAACACAGTCTGAGACCAAGTCCTGGATGCTCTACCTCTTAGACGTATCCCAAAGCATTCTCTTCCCTGTATCTCCACAGCCAACAACTCTCTCACCTGGAATACAGGAGGGGCAGGTAACCAGCTTCTCTGCCATGCTCATCTCCCTCTTGGTCCTTCTCCAGGTAGAACCCAGATCTTTTCAAATGCAAATGGGGTTAATGGCATTCCCCTCCCTAAAGCTCTTCAGAGGCTTCTTTCTGCTCTTCAAGTGAAGCCCAGGATTCTTATCTGGGCCAACAAGTCTCAGCACAACCGCTTCCCGCCACACTCAGCTCCCCCGTCCTCCCGTGACAATGGCGTTGCTTCCATTCCTCCCATGTGCCAAGTTCCCTTTTTAAAAACAGACTTTTGATTTTGGATTTATTTTAGATTTACAGAAAAGTTGCACAGAGAACAGAGTTCCCTAACAGCCCTCACAGGTCCCCCTTTGTTAACTCTTACATGAGAACCGGCATTAATGCGTCATTATTTATTCAACTCCAGACTCTACCCAAATTGCACCAGTTTTTCCACTAATGTCTCCTTTCCGTTTCAAAATCCCATCCAGGATCCATTATTGGTAACACTCACGGGTGCGTTGAGCCAAGTTTCTTTTCTGAGTTAGCACTTTTGATTGCAACAGTCTGTTTTCCTGTGAATGTTGCATTTTATTTCTCTGACTACAACCTTCAAGTTAAACAGTTACTTAGAAAGTGACCACCTGGACTAGGTGGCCATGGAGGCTTGATTACGGTGGTGACCTGGATTAACGGCCTCCCTGTATCTTGCAAAATGCCTATATAGCTCTTCCCACCTAGAAGTGGAGTCTTCTCCACTGTAGCCCACCAGGTTCCTCTGTTCATGGGGATTCTCCAGGCAAGAATGCTGGAGTGGGTTGCCACGCCCTCCTCCAGGGGATCTTCCCGACCCAGGGACCAAACCCAGATCTCCCACATTGCAAGCAGATTCTTTATTTGCACCTGAGCCAGGAGTGAAGCCCTCCCACTTAGAAGTGGAATCTATTTCCCCCATTCTTGGCCTTATGACTTGCTTCAACTAATAGTGGTGAAAGTGATGATGGCATGCAAATTCCAAGTTTAAGTTTCAAAAGAATGGTCTCTGTCTCTCCCTCTCCACCTAACTCTCTCTCTCCACCCTCTGCCTCTGTCCTGAGAACAAGCCTCTGATGGAGGCTGAGAGTGAGTGGAGGGAGCTCCCACTTGCTCAGTTGGTCCAGGCAAGGCCACACTTGGGAGTAAACCCGGCCAGCCCCTACCCTCCTGAGCAATAATAGGTGGCTGGTGCTTTAAACCATCTGGATTTGGGGCTGCTTGTTATGTAGCGATAGCTGACTCTTAGAGCAGGTGTCTGCACCTCTCTTCTTAGTCCTTGTCTACATTGTAACTTAGTGACTTACATTAGTGACTCACAAACATCCCCTCCCCCACCATACACAATGAGAATCCCTGAAGGCCGGGTCTGCATCGAGCTGGCTTGCCAGAGTGTCCCAGGGCCTTGCAGAGTGCTTGTCATCGTGGTAGGTACTCAGACAAGAGTTACAACACGAGTGGACAGCGAGACCGTCCAGAAAGCCGTGGTGTGAGTCTCTGTCTGCTACAGATCATGCCGTGGCCCCATCCCCTCCCCCAGGCGGAGGCAGATGCTCGCTCCTGTCTGCAGATTCAGCAGCTTCTACCCATAGCTCTGATCTGGACCAATCCACCTCTTCTCAGCGCCTCATCTGAGCCTCTGCCTTCAGTGTTATCCTCCTGAAGTGGATTAAGTGGCCGGGAGACCCCCTTTTTCTCCAGATTTGAGTGGCATTGATCTGCATGCTGACTAGAAGGCCTTCCGCAGATAGCAGGGCCCCGAGGGGGCTGGGGGTGAGGAGACCTACTCTCATCAGCCATGGGCTGCAATCAATAAACCATTAATAGCGGCAAAGGTTTCTGGTGAGTTCAGTGTAATACACTTTAGCAGCCGGAGTTTACTAACATGGACGGTGGTTCCGAAGGCCGAGTAACCGTGTGTGAAAAGCTGGGCACAGAGACAGCCGGGCCCACTGGCTGTCCCCACGGCCCCCTGGCTCAGGCGAGGCCGGGCAAAGCCTGGGCACTGGGGCATCCCCAGGTCCGAGGCCAGGGCCGTAGGCCATCCATGCTGAGCACAGGTATTCACGCCGGCTTGCACTACGCCTGCGCTGAGCCTTAGGGCTTGGGGCCTGGGCAGGTCACACAGAGATGCCAAGGGCTCTTCCCTGCATCTGTGAATCTTTGTCCAGCCTGTTCCCTCAGCTTGGACCACTCTTCCTTTCTTGTTCCCACGACAAGCCTCTAGCCCTCTTTCAAAGCCTGGCAGTTGAGTCTCGCTTTCCCCATTTATGACCCCTCTCCGTCAGACAGTTGAGAAGATTATGTGGGATAATTCAAGGGCTTAACTCAGAGCTGATGTGGCTTGAGAGCCCAACGGACCAGAATCACTAGGTAGCTAGTGGCCCTTAGGCTTCACATTCAGATGCTGCCTCTGCCAGGCAGGCTGCCCTGACTGCCCACACCCGGTGCAGACAGAGTCCCTCTCCACCTCCCCAGGGCTGTGTCTGTCTGGAGCACCTACCCTATCCATATCATGCTACATTGGTTCCCATTTGTCTTCCTTCCCAGGGAAGCAGATAAGCTCCTTAAAGGTGAGCCTGGCCACGTGGTAGGTTCTCCAGGAATATTCACTGTATGAACGAGGGCGGCAGAAGCTATCAGGGCCAGGAGCTAGGCACCCTTGGTTCTGGTCTGGGCTCTGCACCTGACTAGCTGCATGAGGCTGAATAAAGCTCTTTGGCTTCTTCGAGCTTTGGTTTCTCCAGCTCATAAATGAGTGCTCCAATACCTGCCTCATGACATTGTAGCCTTTAGGAGGAGCTGATGTTTACAGAGATTTACAATGAGAAGCATTGTGTTACCCTATCTCCTTGGATCCTTGACACTACCCTATTATGATGCCGTGTCTAAACCAGCTCTGGTATGTATTATATAGAAATAATATTACCCCCATTGTACAGATGAGGAAACTGAGGCATCCAGAGAAGAGGGAGGTCATAGAGGGAGTAGGTGGGTGCTATGATTTAAAACCAAGTCTCATGGATGCTGACGACCAAGAGAGGTCTTTGGAAGCCCCAGTCGCGTCCCCACACTGCTTCTCAGATCTTCCTTCCCCAGAAAATTAATTGAGCTCCTTCGAACTGGAATTTGCCTCCACTGTTCTTCAGCGTATTTTCTATTTTGAGCCTCTCTACCTCTCCAGGTAATAAGAGCCATCTGCCCCTCGCTGCTGGGAGAAATGGGATGGTCTTTTATTTTCCTAAATTCCCTTCTTCCACCTTCCGGTGGGCCGCTTAATTGCAGAGCCCTTTGTAGTCACATTCTCCACACCCGCCTGACTTTACAGCCTCTGATCATCCTTCCTTTCCTGACTTTGTCTCTCCACTGGGAAGAGTTCTAGATTCTCCCAGACTGGAGATCACGGACTTGGGAGCAGAGGGCGGGGCTGGGAGGAAACAGGCTGCAGAATTTAGAGTTACTCTTCCCGTATTGTTGGTGGATCAGATGATCCAGTAAGGGACTTTTGCTGAGACCTGAAACTTAAATTAATGAAATGCATATGCACTTAGAGAAGAGCCTGGCGCTTGTCAGATCTTCCCCTGCGCCATTAATGGATTAAAATTTTGAAATAAACTCTTAAGCGTCTACTGTGTTTGCAGTGCTGAGCGCCTAGCATGGAAGGAGACAGAGCAATAGAGATCTTCCTCGACTTACAAGGAGGTCACATCCTGATAAACCCGTTAAAAGTTAAAAATATCAAGCTAAAAACGTATTTAATACACCTAACCTACTGAGTATCATAGCTTAGCCTTGTCTTAAATGTGCTCAGGACACTACCATTAGCCTATAGTTGGTCAAAACCATCTAACACAAAGTCGATTTTACAATAAAGTATTGAATATTCCTGGTGGCTCAGATGGTCAAGAATCTGCCTGCAATGTAGGAGACCAGGGTTCAGTCCCCTGGGTCGGGAAGATCCCCTGAAGGAGGAAATGGCAACCCACTCCAGTGTTCTTGCCTGGAGAATCCCATGGACAGAGGAGTTTGGTGGGCTACAGTCCGTGGGGTCGCAAAGAGTCAGACCCAACTGAAGCGGCTTGTCACACACACCCACGCCGTGTATACACACCACCGAAGCCATTGCCATAGTCAAGATAGTAAACATGTCACCCCCCGAAATTTCCTTGTATCTCTACTCTGCCCCTAACCCCAGGCAACCACTGACCCACTCTCTGCCACTGTTCGCCAGGCTCACGCTTTCCAGGGATTCATGTAAATTGAACCGTAGAACATGCACGGTTTTTTGTTTGGTTTCTCTCACTCATCATTATTGAGACTCATTTATGTTGCCTTTGTCACCAGCCTGTTCCTTTTTAAGGCCGAGCGGCCTCCCGTGGCATAGATACACCCCCTGCGATCTATCCACTGACCTGCTGACGCGTGCTTGAGCTGCTCTCTGGCCAGGACAATAAAGCGGCTGTGAACCTACGTGGACAAGTCTTTGCATGAACGTACACTTTCATCTCTCCTGGGTCCACACCAGGGAGAGGCGTGGCTGGGCGTATTTTAATGATAAGACGCAGCCTAACTGCTTTTGTACAGAGATGATATGAAGACCTCTGGGCTTTTTATGGCTTTCTGCCTCTGCGCGCTCTACCTGGGGTGCTCCTTTTAGAAGCAGCTCCTTCTACATTACCTTATTTCTACTTTTAAAATGCTGCTCTAAGCCGAAATAGCAAGTCCTGTTGGCATCGTGTGAAGGAGGGTGGGAAAGGAGGGTGGGGGCTGCAGGACTTCCCGATGGGGAAAGTGTGGGTGACATTTGCCTCCGACCCCATTTTCTTCTCCTCTTCTTTCAGGGGATGGGCGCTCGCCGGACAGGTGGCCCGCGGTCAGCGCCTTCCCTCCACCCTGCGGATTCTGCTCCACCTGGACCCGCTCCACCTCTGTCTTCATTCTTGCCATCTCGCCCTCCCCGAGTCTGCTGCCTGCTGCCAGAGTGGCCTTATCACAGTGAGGATCTGGTTCTCTCGATTTAAAACCATCCCGTGGCTTCCAGCCCCTGGAGGATCAAGCCCAAACCCAGTCTGACTTTGGGACCCTCCTAATCAGGCCCTGAACCCAGAGAGGAGGGAGGGAGGCTGGGATGGAGGGAAGAAAGGGGTGTGTGGCTTCACATCTCTTGCCAAAATTCAGCAACAGAATAAGACTTGTCAGAACCGAACTTTGATAATCTACCCTGTTTCAAAGGCATTTTGTCATGCAGGGGTCTTCGTTTATGTAGACTGTACCTCATTCCGGGATAATGGAAAAGATTCAGGTAGTGATTGGTCCTTTGAGGCTCTGCTTTAATGAAGAGATGAGAGAGCCTTTCATTTGTATAACCATTGTTTGCATAGAAATGGAGCTTCTAAGGAGCCTGGAAATAGTTCGTTCTTGCAAGTAGGTTAAACACACCCCCGGCAATCCTATTAGCCGGGTGCCTGCCCAGCTGTCCATGATGCTTGCTGGAATGATCTCAAGTGGAAAGGAATGAAGTTTTACTGTTCCTGTGCCCACCATGCTTCCCTGATTGGCTTCACATTCCCCGAGGCCCGGACCTTGCTTCTCCCTCCCTCCAACACCTGCTTCCTCCCCAAGTTTAAATGTCATGGCCCCGTGACACGCAAGGTGCTGTTGCAGAATGCCGGCTCTGCAGGGCTCTGAGGCAGAGCTAATAGAAAGGGCCACGAGGCCTGGCAGCCTTGGGGGCTGCAGGGCCGTTTGCTAACGAGACGCTGCTCTCCGATAAAAGGCAGGGGTGCGGGTCGAGGCACCTGCCCCTCCCGCACACCTGTGCAGTTTGCGGAGCCTGGGTGGGAGGCCACGGACAGCCAGGTTCTGTTGGTTCAGTCCAGTGGCCCCGGGGTCACCTGCTCGGCCGGCCCCAGCTTCCCCAACCCCCACCCAGCCGCCCTCGCCACGTCTAACTTTCCCCCCATGGGACTTGGATGGCTACACACCCCACCCGTCTACCCCCACACACACTGCCCCGCACAGTCAGAAATGGACTGGCTGCTGGGGGTAGCATTTGTTGCAACTGGCAGGTCTGAGGAAGCAGCTGTGGCCAGGAAAGAAAGGGCCTGTCTGGACCTAGGTCTTATCTTGGGATGGGATCCTCTACGGGAGACCCTGGGAAGGTCCGGGGGTGCCGGGCTCCAATTCGAATGTGCTGGAGAATCCCCTGGGGATCTGGTTCAAACGAAGATTCAAGTAGGTTTCTGGACCGGGTCTTAGGAGTTTCTAAAAAGCTCCAGGCAGGTCTCAGGTCCTCAGCCCTCCTCCCTCTGCCTTGGCTCCATCCCTCTGTTTAAACCGGCCCTCTCCCAGTAGACACACTGGGGAGTCCCCCTTCATTGGCTTCACCAAACCTGGAGCCTGGGAGGTGCTGACGGTACGGTTGAACGGAATTTGACTGAGGTGGGTGGATTTTGCAGCTCTGTGGGTCCTTGAAACCACCAGGGGCTGCCATGAAGCTGGCCAGGCGGCCCCCATCGCTCTCATCTTACACCGACCTGACGCTGAATCTCAGCCCGCCCTCCGGGACCACGCCTGCAGCTGGTCCCCGTGCCCCAGCTTCTGAAACAGATGAAGTGTCCTCAGTCTTTCCTGGCCTCCTGGAGGTGAGTCTACCCTCAAGGTCAGCCGAGAAAGTGGGACACAGAGCCTAGGTTTGGGTCCAGGACAAAGGGTCTCATCTCTTTTGGCGTGAACTTGGCTAAAGTCACCTGAAATGGTAAGACCTGAGTCTCCCTTGGTTAATGCACTCTTGGGGAAGCTGCCTGTGACCTGATGAGTCAGAAACATTCCTTCACCTCCTTTGGACCAAATCCTGGGTGTTCTCCTCCGGTAAGCCCTTTCCAGGAGCAGCCTGGGGAGACCGTCCCCAGGACGGGTGTGCAGCCGTGGAGAGTGCGCCAGGCAGAGAGGCTGGTGGAGGAGAAGGCTTCCCCTTCATGAGCGGATCTGTCCTACGGGCTCAGGTGGTACGTGGATGAGCCTGGGGGTTTTCCTCCTTAGTATCAGACCTCCCAGTCCAGCCGGGTCGTTTTTTTTTTTTTTTTTAATATTTATTTATTTGGCTGCCCTGGGTCTTAGGTGCAGCACACGTGACCCTCTGTCTTCACAGCAGCACACGGAATCTTTAGTTGTGGTGTGTGGGAGCTAGTTCCCTGACCGGGGATTGAACCTGGGCCCTCTGCATTGGGGAGCATGAGTCTTAGCCACTGGACCATATGGAAGTTCCCAGCCTTGCTCTTAACCAGCTAGCAAGTTCTGGTTTTTCTAAGAGTTTCCTGGGTTTAGCACTGAAGATCCCGTGTCCCAGGAACCCTTCGGCTTCGGGCGAATCCGGATGTCGGTCACCTTCCACGTAACACATGAGCACGCTGGAGGGAAGAGTAGCTTGACTCGGTCCAGAAGCGGTGAGCGGCTGGTCACGGCTGCAGAGGGAGGCGCCCTGCGCCAGCTGGCCCAGACAGGGCCCTGGGGAAGCCCCGGACGGCCCCCTGCAGGGTGGTCTGAGGTGGGTGCTGGGGTCACAGAGCCCCCGCAGGGTGGGGGTGGGGGAGCAGAATAGCTTTTCACTGAACTAGCGCTATGATCACCAGAGACTCTATGAGTCAGGGTCTCAGAGAGCCGGAAAAATCGGGTGCTATTTTTACAACGCAGAGCTGGAGAGTGTGGGTCCAACTCGCCCCTGAGCCAAGTCAGAGAAGGACCGTCAGAACCGCTCCAAGGGGCCAGAAGCCCACAGCTGGGGACCCGGCTTCCAGACAGCCGCTCGGGCCGAGGAGCCAGTCGAGAGTTGGCCAGTCTGAAAGTGGCGGGCTCACCTGGGGAACTTGAGCAGCCCCAGGTAGAGGTGAACAGGCTGTCTCGAGCTGGAGGGGCCCTGGGGACCCGGGCTTGGGAGGGAGAGGGACCCTGCGCAGGAGGCCTGGGAGAGTCCCGGGAGCCCCTCCCTCAGCGCCAAGAGCTTTATTCCCTTTTTCCTTGTGTGTTTTCCCCTTCTTTCCAGAAACTGCCTAAACTCTTTTTTTCCCCCAGAGCCTTTAAAAAGCCATGAACGTGGTTTTCATCCCCCTTTTCAACCTGAAAATGGTTTCCATCATAAAACCTCTCAGTGGGGATGAAACGTCTGTGATTTCCAATCAAAGGGGGGGCTGGCAGTTGGAGGGGGGATGATAGAGGAGGGGGGCAAGGCGAGAAGTTCCAGAATAGGCTAGCGCCCTTCCCAGCCCCTCCCCACCTTGGTCTTCCCCCACCCCCCATCCAGGGACCTCAAACCCACCTTGGGCCCTGCTCCCGGCCCAGATTTGTGGATGAGCAATTCCTTCCTGTGAGCATTAAGGCATTAAAATTAGGGTCCAAGTGCTGCAGAGGGACAGCCCCTCCCTACACTGAGGGTGAGGACCTGTGAGACCCCACCCTGCCCCTCTGCTGACTTTCCCAGGGAAGCGGCTTGCCTCCCGCTGGCTCACCCCGAGCCGCACCCTGCTCCGTTCCAGCATTTCACCGAGAAGGGACCCTGTGCGCTGGACAGGAAGGTGCAGGGGAGACGGGTGCTTATCCAAACACAGCTCGTCCCCTGCCGGGTCCCCCGCCTGCCTCGCTGCTCCTTGGCATCTGCATCACCGCCACAGCGAGACTTTTGTTCTGAGGCTGGAACAAGGTCACTGTGGAAGCCCCCTCATTCCTGCCCAGAGGGGTGCTCCAGAGAAGGCAGCCGGGATTTCCCAGTAGGCCAATGGGGAGTGACCTGTTTCCAAGATGGGAAAAAGACTATGGGAAACCAAATTTTATCTTCCAAAGATGAATTCTCAAGGAACCTTCTAGATGGAGGGATCCTAGCCTGGGATGCCCGGGAAGTTGGTAACCAGGACGCAGGATGATGACACTTAGAATCACTGGTCCCTGCTGCTCCGGCCTTGTTGATGCCCGGTTGGTGGAAGGTGGGGGTCACCATGCCGTCCATCCTGGCCCTTCCCACCTTGCTCAGCTGCTGCCCTGAGCTTTGGCCCCGAACCCCAGCCCCAGCTCCCCGTCTCTCCGCTGACCCCATCCTTGCCCCTCTGGCCTGCGGTGTGCCCCTCCCTGCTCCTCCCGTGCTGACCCCTCCCACTCTCTCCCCTCCCCTTCCGCTCCTGGCCTCTCTTCTCTAGCCTCTTGCCGCTGCCATGGAAACCACTCTCTCCTCCACATCCTGATTGATCCATTTAGCCCCTCACGGTCAGCCCACTCAACACAGGGTCTGGGCTGGGAGACCGGCAAGGGCGGGAGGGCCCGAGGGTTCAGGATGGTCCTTCTACCTCGTCTCCACCCCACGCCGTCACCCCAGGCCCTGCAAGCACATGGCGTGGGATGTATGCCCCATGGAGAAGGATGCTGGGCAGTAGGGAACCAGAAACCAGGCAACGGGCCAAAGGGAACTCGGACCAGGGAAGCTGGGCAGTGAGGCAACAAGAAGGCAGGCAGAAAGGCTGAGGCCACGGGGCTGTGCTGGCTTCCTTTCTATCCCTGTGGGCGCTTTGCTTTTAAACAAGAATCTCTGCTTTGCCTCTGAACCGGCAGTGTGTGACAGCTGACACCAGGAAGATGCGGAGCCCATTGCAAACAAGCCCGCCTTCAGCAGGAGGCGGTGTGGACCGCGGCTGTCCCAGGGACCCAGGCACTTCCTGGCATCAGTGACCACTCTGACCGTGTTCAGTGAACACGGCTGCGCCCCTACTGTGGGTGAGACAGAGTCAGGCCACGGGACCGAGAGCGCCTCAGGAGCGTGTGCCTCACTCATCTTTGCACGGCAGTGGTTCATTGAGCACCTCCTGTGTGCAAGACCCCGTGGGAGGCACATGGAAGACCCCTTTCAACCCTCACAGAAGCCCTCTGAAATAAGAAAAATAGTAATAATAATGGAGCTTCCCGTGTGTCACACGCTCCCAGCCTTAACGTGCTATAGTCAAGGGATCTGGGACAAGCAACTTCACATCCGTGCCTGGGTTTCCCCATCAGTAAAGATCGGCCTTCACAACCTCATGAGCTGGGTACTAGTATCATCAGCCCAGTTCACAGAAAAGGAAACTGAGGCACAGGGGTGTTGTTTAGACCTTGTTGATGGTCACACAGCCAAAGGATGGCGGAGCTGAGGCTTATACCCTAGCAGTCAGGCTCCAGAGAAGATGTCTGGAATGCACATGCTTGTTACCTTTCCAGGTTCTGGGCTTCTGCAAGTTCGCTCCCCTGGGCAGCAAATCAGCAGCAGGATGGAAACCCACTCCCTCAGGCTGGAGAAGGGTGAGGCTCTAGAGCAATGATTTCTGCTCTGGGCCTCCTGACAGCTGCAGGCAGCAGCATAGGTCCCTGGGTGCACGGCCCGGCTGTACCTTCTGGTGACCAAGATCAGATCGCCTCATCTGTAGGGACCACTTTTTCCTGGAAGCAAACTCCAGTAAGAATCCATCACATGGGTCCCTTTAATATGGGACCGCAGTGGCCCAGAGGCCAATCTCTTCAACCACAGTTTGACAAAAGGATCAGAAAAGAGGCTCAAAGACAGTTCTTGACCCTTAGAGAAGCAGATGGCACACCAAAGCACTGTGATTCGGAGAAGCCCCACCTGCTGGGGCTGGAGCCAGCCTGCCCCCCGCCCCCCCCAACTGTGGCTGTCAATCAGCCTGGCTTCCTGCAGGGACAGAGTCAGGGGAGGCAACCTCAAAGTCCACGATGGACACGGCAGTCCACGGACCTTCTGTCGTCGAACCTACGATTGCCCAGGGAGATCGAAATGACAAACTTTGTTGAACAGCCTAGGAATCTGAGGCCCAGAGGGGGCAAGCAATTTGTCTAAGGTCACAGAGCTAATGCCTGAATGAGCTGGGGTGGAGACTCAGGTCTGCTTGGCTCCAGGAGCCCGTGAAGAGGGCCCAGCATCTGAGCGTGGCCTAACGCTCCCTGTCTCCTTCAGGACAGCCCTGGCGCTGCTTCAAAGCAGGACCAATTACTCCGTTTGAATAAAACAAACCTCCTGTTTCCCTGCAAACCTGCATCTGAGCCCTGGGCCCCTCAGGAGGCCTTTCCCAACCAGGTCAGCTGATGGGTGACCCAGGGCCGAACCCGATTCCCGCTGTTTCATCAAAGCTGAGCTAAAAACAGCCTTGCTTTGGCAGTGGAAAATTGAAACTCCCAGCTTCCTCTTAAGGCTCTTAAACAGGTCAGCCCACCAAAAAACCCAATTCTTCAATCTGGATTCTCTTAAAAAGTAGGGCAAGCCAATTATGTTTTACTGTCCTGCACAACGAGGGGGCTGAGAGGGGGAAGGTCAGGCCGGGGCGCCCCAGGGCCGCCTGCAGCCCAGAGACGCCAGCCTCTCCCATCAGCCTCTTTGTCAAAACAAAATTAAAACGCCAGGACTCTGGCTGGCACCGAGATCTCATCCAAGGTAATAGGTATTTATCTTAGTGTGTTCAGCTTGGGCTCGATGCCATGGGGATGTGAAAGCTGGAAGGCATCTCGTTCCCTGCTCCGTCCCATACCCAGCATAGTGCCTCACACACAGACGACATTCAAGGCACATCTGCTCACTGATTCAGTATATTTTTACTGAGTCCCTACTATGTGGCGGGGCCTCTCCTAGGTGCAGCTCTGACCAATGCAGACAAAAATCACTGTCCTCGTGGAGCTGGTGTTCTATCTAGTTGGGGGAGACAGGCCTTAACAAAGCAGTCATCTCCTTGTGAATTCCTCAGAGCAGCTCCATGAGATGAGATGTATGCTAATTACCAATGAAATAACAGGACCTCAGAGACAAAGTCAAAGACAAGGTCTCCTCTCCACAAGCTTGCTTATGGTCTGTGTGAGAAAGTTCAGCCATTCAACAGCTCTTCTCTTTCCATAGTAATAGAAGAACCCTAATGGCTGGGCACATGGCTGCGTGAAATAAAGACTACATTTCCCAGTCACCCTTGCAGCAGGTGTGCCCATGTGACTGCATTCTGACCAGTGGGATGTCAGTGAAGGTGTTCTGTGTAACTTCCTGAAGGGGCCTTAAGGGAGGAAGTGCATCCTTCTTCTTCTTTCATTTCCCCCTCCTCCTGGTTGGAATGCAGTCCCAAGGGCTGGAGCTGGAGCAGCCTTCTCAGACTTTGAGGCAAAGTTAAGAAGGGGGTCATACACGAGAGCATCAGAAGTGAAGGATCTTGGGTCCCTGACACCATGGAACACCCTTTGTGCTCTGGAGACGTTACATGGGACTCTTGGGAGAAAGAAGACTAAACTTTTGACTAATTTGTCATAGAAGCTCAGTCATGTCCAACTCTTTGTGACCCCATGGACTGTAACCTGCCAGGCTCCTCTGTCCAAGGAATTCTCCAGGCAAGAATACTGGAGTGGGTAGCTGTTCCCTTCCCCCAGGGGATCTGGTCTCCTGCATTGCAGGCAGGCTCTTTATTGTCTGAGTCACCAGGGGAGCCCAAGAATACCGGAGTGGGTAGCTTATCCCTTCTCCAGGGGATCTTCCTGACCCAGGGATCAAACTGGTGTCTCCTGCATTGCAGGCAGATCCTTTACCAGCTGAGCCACCAGGAAAACCCTTTTAATTAAAGACACATTTACTGTGAGTTTTTAGGGCTTGTACCCACAAAACTAATACCAATAGATACAGCTTCAGGCCCCGGAGAATGGTGTGCACTGTGGGGAAAAAAGTGGTCATTCCTTGGTTTAAATCTAGCTACTACTTAAGGGAGTCAGTTGGTATAATTTGGAAATAACTGGTAAAAATAAAAAGGCCACATCATCATTTTTAAAAGAGAAGTCAGAAATAAAGATTTGTATGTGAAATCTGATTTTCAAATGTTTGTCGTTGATTTAATTTTGAGCTTTTTTTTTAAATTAAAAAAATATCTCAGGGTGAGTCAACAGAACTTGTTTATTGCTGGCTTTGATCTGTGATTCCTGGTTTCTGAGTGAGGCCCCATGAGAAGAAGGACTTACAGGGGAAGCTGAAGGAGGAAAGGAGGGGCAGAGTGGGGACCATCAGATGCTCAGAGCTGATCCTGCCATAACAGCCACCTGCATGGAAGAGATCCCACTCCAAGCCCCACTGGGTTTAAGATTCTGGAATAAGCATCCTGGATTCTCAACAAGGCTTAGACAGAAACAGTCCTGTTTAGCCAAACATACACACGCACATACACCCTTAACAGCAGAGTCAAACCCCCAGAAGTGAGCAGTGGCCTGGTGAATGTTCACGAACGCATCACTCTAAACCAAAGCTTCCACCATCTGTTCCTTCTGCTGGTCGCCAGTGTGGGGAGGAGGTGTTGGTGGTGGTGCTGAGAAAGTGTGGATGAAGAAAGATGCAGCTGTCTGCCCACCCGGGTTTGGGAGGAAGGGCCAAGGGCAACGCCCGCGCTAATGTCATGGAACCGTAGCTACACTCGCCCAAGGAGATGCCAACAGACGCCTGGGTGTGGTGTGACCCATGGTCCTGGTTTGGGAGGAGCCGTCTACGGTCAGCACGCCTCAGTCACCGGGCCCAGAGGAAGTTCTTCCGTGTGACGGGTCACTTTCCCCGTGCCCGCTCCAGACCCACCACAGGTGCCTGCCTCAACACTCTGGATGCCAAGGATGGTGATGCCGACGGCACAGGTGCCTGCCTCGACACTCTGGATGCCAAGGATGGTGATGCCGACGGCACAGGTGCCTGCCTCGACACTCTGGATGCCAAGGATGGTGATGCCGACGGCACAGGTGCCTGCCTCAACACTCTGGATGCCAAGGGTGGTGATGCCGACGGCACAGGTGCCTGCCTCGACACTCTGGATGCCAAGGATGGTGATGCCGACGGCACAGGTGCCTGCCTCAACACTCTGGATGCCAAGGATGGTGATGCCGACGGCACAGGTGCCTGCCTCAACACTCTGGATGCCAAGGGTGGTGATGCCGACGGCACAGGTGCCTGCCTCGACACTCTGGATGCCAAGGATGGTGATGCCGACGGCACAGGTGCCTGCCTCGACACTCTGGATGCCAAGGATGGTGATGCCGACGACACAGGTGCCTGCCTCAACACTCTGGATGCCAAGGGTGGTGATGCCGACGGCACAGGTGCCTGCCTCGACACTCTGGATGCCAAGGATGGTGATGCCGACGGCACAGGTGCCTGCCTCAACACTCTGGATGCCAAGGATGGTGATGCCGACGGCACAGGTGCCTGCCTCAACACTCTGGATGCCAAGGATGGTGATGCCGACGGCACAGGTGCCTGCCTCAACACTCTGGATGCCAAGGGTGGTGATGCCGACGGCACAGGTGCCTGCCTCGACACTCTGGATGCCAAGGATGGTGATGCCGACGGCACAGGTGCCTGCCTCGACACTCTGGATGCCAAGGGTGGTGATGCCGACGGCACAGGTGCCTGCCTCGACACTCTGGATGCCAAGGATGGTGATGCCGACGGCACAGGTGCCTGCCTCGACACTCTGGATGCCAAGGATGGTGATGCCGATGGCACAGGTGCCTGCCTCGACACTCTGGATTCCAAGGATGGTGATGCCGACGGCACAGACTCCAGTCTGGCTTTGAATCCCGACTCCTCCACCTACTAGCCGTGTGACATGAGTCACTCTACTGCTCTGTGCCTCTATTCCCCCCCCATTAAAATCGGGGACGGTAACAGTACCTTTCCTATGGGCTTTTGCCAGGATTGGGCGAGACAGCACACGGAACATGCTTACTTAAGGCAATGCTTGCTGTAGCTGCGTTTTCGTTCTGATCCCCGTCAGTGATATCGGAGTTTATGCTTCTTCCAATCACACAGCCCTCCTCTGCTGTTCTTTGAGATGCCTGGGCAGGGATGTGGATTCATCCCGTCCAGAGGCTGGGTGAGGGAGGGAAAAGGACCAGGAGTCCCAGGAACACGACGTCACTGGGGTACACACAGAGAGAAGATGCTCCTGACAACACTCAAGACCAAACAAGAGAATTCACTTTTTCAAATGAAATTTTGGGTGTTCAAGGCTTTGTCCTGGCTTTGAGGTCTGTGGGATCTGGGGGTCCTGATTCTCGGAGGTAAGGAGCGGCTGAGTACCAAGAGTGGGGTGGTAGCATCCCACAGACCTGTGCTCAGATCTCAGCGGCCACTTGGAGGCACCGTGACCTTCAGCAGGTTGCTTACCTCCTCTGTGCTTCTGTCTGTAATCTGTAAAGTCAAGTGCACAACACCTGCCTCCCAAGATGCAGCTGAGGAGCGGATAAAGGTTTTGGCGAAGGATGGGATGTTTTCTCTGCTCATAGACCTCGGAGCAGAGGGTGCTGATCTGGAATGAACAGTACTAACCACTAGCCATTGAGAACGTACTGGTGCTAAGCCCTCTACTGACTCCATCTCTAGTGCCCAGCAGACGCGGAGCAGCAGACACTGTACTCACGGGACGTCCAAGGTTCAGTGTGGTCATGTGACCCCTGCCCCCGAGGTCACACTCAGCAGAGAGAGATGTCACCACTTTTGCAAAACGGAACCAAGAGTGGGCTCTGTCCTCTAAGGCTAACTGTGAACCTGGAACTAGAACCCAGAACGTCCTAGGCGCACGTTGGCGCTCAGGCTCTCTTTGAATGATAGTAGGTAACACAAAGCTCTTGTATGTGCCAGAAGCTGTTCTAAGCACTTCGCCTGTATTATCTCATTTAATCCCCTAAAACAACTCTGTGGTTGCTATTATGTGCTGTTCGTGTATTATAGACCGTTATCCAACCAGTCCATCCTAAGGGAGATCAGTCCTGGGTGTTCATTGGTAGGTCTGATGTTGAAGCTGAAACTCTGATACTTTGGCCACCTGATACAAAGAACTGACTCATTGGAAAAGACCCTGATGCTGGGAGGGATTGAGGGCAGGAGGAGAAGGGGACGACAGAGGATGAGATGGTTGGATGGCATCACTGACTCAATGGACGTGAGTTTGAGTAAACTCCGGGAGTTGGTGATGAACAGGGAGGCCTGGGGTGTACTGCGGTTCATGGGGTCACAAAGAGTCGGACACGACTGAGCGACTGAACTGAACTGAACTGAACATTCCTGTTTAACAGCTGAGGAACATGAAGCACGGGAAGGTTAAGTAACACGCCCGAGGTCACACTGAAAGACTGGCTATTCCATCAGTGATGCAAGACACAAGATCAAGTCAAGGTCTTACCTGGAGCGATTGGCATCCTAGGGAGGACTGAGGCTGGGACTTAGACTACAGCCCCTGTGTGGGACGGAGGGGCAGCGTCACACATGAGGTCGTGAGAGAATTGCTCATGCCAGGGTTCAAGGTCAGAGAGAACAACAGATGGAAGAGCGTCTGTGGAGCCCCTAGCGGGAGAAGGACACTCTCGGTGTCTGAGCCGGGGGGAGGAGGGCAGCCGAGGCTTCTGGAAGGCGCTGAGGGGCCGAGCCCAGCAGAGGAGACCTCACGCCTCAGTAATCAGCTCTGGAACTGGCGCTCGGTGGCCCCGGGGGCGACCCTGCCTGCAGGGAGGGCGGCACCGATGCCAGCTCTGCTCTGACCGAGCCCCGGGTCTCCTGCCCCTGCTCTGCATCACTGCCTGCAGAGCCTGGGCCCAGACATTGGCACAGGATGAGGACCCCAATTGCCCTCTGTCACACCCCTGTCTCAGACTGGCTGTGGGTCGTGGTTTCCCATGAGGGGCTCTGCCTTCCAGAAAGTGAGCCTGAGAGGCAAGGGGGAATCCCTACACTGGAGCGTGGCAGGGATTTGTGTTTCCAACCTGACAGACCCCAAATGACTTTTCTGTGCCTATGCTGGGGGCTTCTATACAGAATCTCATTAAACCTCCAGTATATCCATCCATTTGTCTATCTATCCATCACCCATCCATCCTCCTATCCACCCGTCAGTTCATCCATCCATCCATCCAACTATCCATTGACTCATCCTTCCAAACACCCCTCCACCCATTTGTCCATGCATCCAACTATTCTACATTGAGTGTCCACATCTTCCCCTCAATGGCAGGTAGACAGACAACAGTGACCAGGACAGGCACGATCTCTGCCCTCATGGACCTTACTTCCTAGTGTTCCAGACCGGCTTGGAACTAACCACCTAAGTATGTATTTAATTAACATGTATTTGTATTAGTGACCCCATGGATTTTGTGACCCCAAGGACTGTAGCCCGACAGGCTCCTCTGTCCATGGGATTTCCCAGGCAGGAATACTGGAGTTGGGTTACCATTTCCTTCTCCCGGGGATCGTCTCGACCCAGGGACTGAACCCAGGTTTCCTACATTGCAGGCAGATTCTTTCCCACCCGAGCCACCAGGGAAGCCCACTTAATTGTGTGATGGAGACGAGGGGACACATGCATACATTCCGCTGATTGATTTTGCCGTACAGTAGGAACTAACACAACATTGTAAAGCAACTATACTCCAATAAAAATTAATGTAAAAATCAAAAAGATCGTGTGATGAACTTCAGGAGGCATCCAGGGCAGTCCTAGAACGGACAGCGGGAGGACCTGACCGAGCTGCGGGGGAACAGCAGGAACGGCTTTCCGAGGAAGAGACGTGAACACAGGGGCCAGAAGAAGGGCAGGACGCAGCGGATGAGGCGGGCGGGGGGAGGCGGATGGAGGGGCTCCAGGTAGGGGAACTAGAGCATAAAGGACCTGCGGGGAGGGGGTGACGGTCACTGAGGGGGTGAGGGAAGACCCAGGGAGACGGCGGCAGAAGGGCGTGCAGGCGGGGGTCCGGCCGTGACCCCCCGGCCACGTTCAAGAGTCTGGCTTTTTCCCCAAGAACAGAGGCAGTCGCTGGAGAAAGTCACAGGAGCGTGATGATGGAGGCGCGGCTCGGCTCATCTGCACCTTTGGCCCCGCCAAGCAGAGAACAGCAAGAGGAAGGTTGAGTGTGGGGATGGACAGAGTGGTTTCGGACCTGTTGCAGTGGTGTCAGATGAGACACGCCAGTGACTCAATCGAGCTAGGGAAATAGAGATGAACTGTCTTGGACCCGATTCAGGAGGCATTAGGCATGGGATATGGTGTCTGATCACACCTGGAGAGGGAGGGAGGGAGGGGCATGTGGGTAATTCCCGTTTCCAGCTGCTAGCGATGCCAGGGTCCTTTAATAAACAAGCAACAAGGGGTGGCCAGAGGGGACCGCATGAGTCTAGCCTGAGTTTAATTTGCCTGAGAGGCATCCGAAGAGCCAAGTCAGATAAAGGGCTGAGCATCAGTTCTGTAGAAAAGCCCCTGGGTGTAGGCATCACCACTCCCAGTTTAAACACCAGGAGCTGGCCTCAGGGAGGTGGCATACCTGCCCAGGACCTGGGCCAACCCCGGTTCATCCCTGGGGAGAGGGGACCTGTCAAACCCCGGATCCCACACTTCCTGCCCGAGCCAGCGTCCCCTCTTTCTTGGATCCAGTGGGTCCAGATGGGCCGGCTCACGTCAACTCACGGACAGCTCTTGGCTGAAGCAGTGCGGTCACCTCAGGATGGAGGGAACAGCCTGGGGGATGGCAGGTGGACCAGGGCGCCTGGCCCTGATGCTGGGATCCCTCCCGCCTGGCTCTCCCGCACTCCTGGCCCTCGCTTCAGCCACGGGTCTCTGGATGCAGCGCCTGGCCTCTGGGTCCTGCTGTGCCCTCTACACATCTCCCCCTGTGTCTTTATCTGCCATCTGCCTCTCCCTAGCCCGTCACGGTTTCTGGTAAACTGCCCAAGCCTGCATCTCCATCAGGAAAACCAGATAAATGTCTGTGCACCCCCGGGCCCCCAGTAACCACTGTCTGCTTGTCCAGACCTCCACCTTCACCAGCTCCTCCTCCTCAGGTGTGAGTGCCTCCTGCCACTCAAGAAATGTGTTTTCTGCTGGGAAGAATGTAAGCAGGTGCAGTCACTTTAGAAAACAGTATAGAGGTTTCTTGAAGTCTAAAATTAGAACTACCATATAACCCAGCAATTCCACTGCTGGGTATATATCTGAAAAGAAAAAAAATAAAACACTAATTCAAAAAGATACATGCCCCCAAAGTTCATAGCAGCATTATTTACAATTACCAAGATACAGAAGTAACCTAAGTACCCATCAACAAATGAATGGATAAAGAAAATGTGAACACACACATACACACACCATGGAACACTACTCAGGCATAAAAAAACAAAATTTTGCCATTTGCAGCAACATAGATGGCCTTAAAGGAGTGAAAATGCAGAGGAAGACAAATGCTGTAGGGTACTGTTTATATGTGGAATCTAAAAAATACAACGAACTTGTGAATATCACAAGAAAAAGAAGGAGACTCACAGATGCAGAAAACAAGCGTGGTTATCAGTAGGGAGGGATGCAAGGGGAAATATAGGGGTGGGGAAAGGAGGTACAAACTAGCAGGTGTAAGACAAGCTCAAGGATGTATTGTTCAACATGGGGAATATGGCCATTATTTTATAATTTGTAGTAATATATAGCCCACATTTATAATAAATGGAAAGTAACCTTTAAAAATTGCATGAAAATTTAAAAGTTAAAAAATATATAAAAATTACAGAAATAAATGGCATCAAAATAAAAAAATAAAGAATTGTTTTGACAACAAAATTCCACAGAAGAATTGCAGCCAGAATTCCTAGCTGCCCAAGCAGGTCTGATGTGTTCTCAGCATTGGTGCGGGCTCGCTGAGAGGCGGGAGAGGATGGTGGTAAGAACCCAGGCCTTGGCCTCAGACCACCCCGCCTGCACCTCAGCCCTGCTCAAGCCATTCTCTCCGTGGCCCTGGGCAAGTCACCCCCCTTCTCGGATCCCCTGTTTCGTCATCCGCAAAAAGCAGCTCATAATGATGGCCCTCACAGCTTATGTTTGAGGACTAAACACATCCAAGTGTACGGAGGTCACAGCAGAGGACCCAACCCAGGGTATCCATGTCATGCACACTCTGTAAATGTCAGCACTGAAATTACTATTAATTCCACATGAATCATCTTTCTACATAAAAGACGACCTCTGCTAGCCTCCGGGGGGTGAGTGAAATCTCTAAAGTTGGAATCACGGTGAGGGAGGGTCAGCCAGGCTGGGCGGGAAGATAGGGAAGCCTGAAACAGATCAGATAGTTTCTTTGTTAAAAAAAAAAAATCGTTGGGCCATGTTCATGAGAAGGCAGATGCGTGAGAATAGGTTTATCAAGGTGGTTTTCAGTTCCACTGCAATTTAAAATAAATAAGTCAGTTTAACGTTTATAGAGTGAGTTATGCCTTATTAGGGACACGGTGAGCTGAGAAGACTTGGCCAAGGCGAAATCTGAGGAATTGGCCCCGGCCGCAAGAGTAATTACAGCCCTGCTCTAGTGCGCAGTCCTGCCCAATGATATTTTCATTCTGTCTAATTTATTAGTTTATTAGCTTTATGGTGAATATAGAAAGTTATATCACAACATGGCCCTAATTTGATCAGAGCCAAATTTTCATGTCTTCCCGAGGTGGCCTTAATAAAGGAAGAGACACCTGCTTTGAAATTGTTTCCAAGTTTTCAACAAAGGCTCAGGGCAGAGTTCCAGGACTCTGGGTCTTGGGGCTGCAGATTAAAAAGGCAATAAAGGACACTGGTCCAGAGTACAGACTGTCTGGTCTCAATCCCCAGCGTCTCCGCTTTCTCGCTATGTGGCCTCCAGTCCTTAGCCTATCCAGGGCTCCATCTTCTCACCTGTAAAATGGGGGCAATAATGGCGCCTCCCTAGATTGCTCACCACTGTCTGCCCAGAGCCCAGCACCGCACCTGGCTTGCCACAGGCGTTTGGCAAATATTGTTGGATTAATGTGACAAAGACCAACATCCATGTGAGGGGCTGAGCACGCAGTCACCACCAGCCTCCCGTCTCACGTACATCGGGCCAGTTCTAACTCATCTAAACCTCACAAACACTCTAAAACGTGGCTACCATTGTCGTCACCCCCATTTTGGAGATGGGGAGCTGAGGGACAGAGGCAGTGATTTGCGGAGGGTCCTCCCACCAGTAAGTGGCAGAAGGGATTCCGATGCTGGGAGCCCAGCTCCAGGGCGACTCTATCATGTCACCATCTGTCTGAAGCGTTCCTTACGTTGTAGCTTTATTATTCTTAACAAAGGTCCAGGTGACATCTTGATTTCAGATGTCTAGCCTCTAGAATTGTGTGAGAATTAGCGTCTGCTCTTTAAAGACCTCCAGCTGGTGGCATGTAGTTACAGTGACTTGAGCAAACCCACATGGGCAGCCTCAAACCAGCTGACCGTTTATCTCCCTGGAACTCCAAACAGGGTACTCCCGAAAGAGACGAACGCTCAAGTTACAAGTGATTTCATTTGTCATTGTGGAAAATTTGAAACAACTCCCCTCAGTGTCCCTCTGTGGGAGAATGGATAAATGAACACATTGATCCAGGCAGCGGAGTACTACACGGCAATGAAAAGGGATGGGCCATTGTCACAGCCACCATGTAGACAAATCCCCCAGATGTGCTGAGGGGAGGAAGCCAGAGGCAGAAAGCATGGTTCTGCGTGTGTGCAAAGCAAAGACAGGAAAAACTAGTCTAAGTTGATTTAGAAGTCAGAATCACGTTTTCCTCTTGGTGGAAAGAAACGTCATAGGATGCTAGAAATGCTTTATATCCTGATCTGGGTGGGGAGTGGGCAGCAGGGCATGTGCCTGTGTAACAATTCCCTAAGCTAGAGATGAGATGAAGCCTTGAGATGAAGCCCTTTCCTGTGTGTGTGTTATGAAAGTGAAAGTGTTAATCACTCAGTTGAGTCCGACTCTTTGTGACCCCATGGACTGCTGTGTCCATGGAATTCTCCAGGCAAGAGTACTGGAGTGGGTTGCCATTCCCTTCTCCAGGAGATCTTCCCAGGATCGAACCCCAGTCTCCTGCGTGTATGTTATACCCTGATGTAAAAGGGAAGTAAGTAGCTGGGGACCCCTGTCCTGGTGGAGAGCCTCAGAAGCCTCACAGAGGCACCTGGAGTTGGTTCTCTTGGTCTCCAAGGGGCTGGGCATATTGAGCAGAAAGAGATAACGGGTTCTGAGCAGCAGAGGAGGGCCATGTAGCCATGAGCAGGCTGGGGGTGCATTTACTGGTATCTGAAGAGGCTTTGTGATGAGCCCAGGAGACCCCCCAACCCCCACCATCCAGCAGCAGCTGGAGCAGCTGGTGGGGACTCAGCTGCCCCTCCCCACCCCAGATCTCCCAAACTTACATCACAGCCTTGGCAAGCAGGAGACAAACAGAACCGGGAGAGCTAATGGTGCAGAGACACAGCCCAGGCTGTCTCTCCCCTTCTGCCAGCTCGCTCTGCTGGGCCCTGCTCTGATCCATGCTCATCAACTCCATCCTTTCCGGGGCACCCTGGGATTTCCCCTGTCAGACCTGAGCACCTCCAAGCCCTCATGGATGGTGTTCTCTGCTGGTACATTGCGGAGGCAAAGAAGGCAGGCTTTTAGCAGCGAGTTAGAGGCAGTGAAGAGAGCGGCCGCCTGGGGTAGAACCAGGCACCATGGAGAAGTACGGTGCAGGGGCTCAGAGAGGCTGAGCGTTCCACCCAAGGTCTCACAGCTCAGCAGGAGCAGGTCTGGGCTCCCGACTCCAGTCCGCTTGACTCCAGAGGCTGGACCCTTTCTCCAGATTCCCCAGACTCTGGCAACAAACAAGTGAACTAAATTCCAGGTCCTTCGTGGCTGCAGGCAGTGAGGTCCAGTGAAGGACAGGTGCTCTGGCTGCAGACCACTTGGTTCAAGTCTTCGCTCTGCCCTTTGCTACACACGTGACCTGGGGTAAAGAATCGAATCACTTGGCCCCTCAGTTTTCCCATCTGTAAAATGGGACTAAGAGCGGTTATCTCCTCCGTAGTTGTGAGTTTTCACTTGGCACATAGCAAGCCCCAGACAAACGTTTGCTATTATGATGAGCTGGTGTTATTATCATTGGCAGCTCCAAAGATGAAAGCAAAAGGTCACATTTCTGCTTGGGATCCCTTTGAGGGCATCAGACACCCAGAGACCCCCCGTGTTGGCACCTCCTGCTCTTTCTCATGACTCTGGTGGGGAGAAGCGGGGGGCGGCAGAGCCCAGATTCTGCTCAGCCTCAGCTCCTCCCCTGCGGCAGTGAGCATGTGAGAGTGTGAGCCGGTGTGAGCTCTGGGCGCCCCAGCGGGATCCTGCAAAGACAGCTCCAGGCAGCATCCCGGAGCACGTGGGCCCGAGCTCTGGCCACACCCAGCCGCTGCTTAAAGTCCTGGATCCGTCCCTGCAGGCGGCACGGTTCCTGGGAATGGATTTGGACCCTGCTGGTCCCATAGGTCTCTTAGGGTCATTGGGCCATCCCTCTGCCTTCCCACCACACTCATGTCAAGCCAGAAAACGAGGGTCCATGCCCCTGGGGGAAGTGGGAAATAGGGAGTCGAGGGCTGAGGGCAGGGCACCGCGTGGTCAGGCTGGTCTGGCCAGTGAGGATGTCAACGGGGCGAGCACACGAATGGGGGCGCTGGGTCCTGACCTCTGACCCCACAGGGGAGAGCTCACAGAGCAGGTGCCACAGCCCAGCCTCAGGCTGCCCGCACACGGCCACGCCGCAACCTGGGTATGCGGGCACCCGGCCATGCCACCCACCTGCCCTGGGCCCCGCGGTCCATCCTGGGCTTGGAAAGGCCCCGCTCGCCTGCCCCGGGCCCCGCGGTCCATCCTGGGCCTGGAAAGGCCCCGCCCGCCCGCCCCGGGCCCCACGGTCCATCCTGGGCTTGGAAAGGCCCCGCCCGCCCGCCCCGGGCCCCGCGGTCCATCCCGGAGCTCCACACCCTGTCCTGCAGCCCTCTCTCTTCTTAAAAAGTAACATTATGTTTATTGATGCTATTGCAATTGGTGCTGTTTTATTTGTTTGTGAAATATTTTCTTGGCTGTGCAGCATGTAGGATCTTAGTTTCCTGACTAGGGATCAAACCTGTGCTCCTTGCATTGGAAGCAGGAAGTCTGAACCACTTAAACACCAGGGACATCCCTGCAACTACCTCTTTATGCGTCTGTCTGGGCCTCAGTTCCTCCATCTGTAAAGTGGGATGCGGGGCTCAGTTTACCTCATAGGATGCCGGGGCGCTGGAAGGACACAGTGCACGTAAAATGTTTAAAAAGTGAAAGTTGCTCAGTCGTGTCTGACTCTTTGTGACCCCATGGACTATACACAGTCCATGGAATTCCCCAGGCCAGAATACTGGAGTGGGCAGCCATTCCCTTCTCCAGGGGATCTTCCCGACCCAGGAATTGAACCGGGATCTCTTGCATTGCAGGCATATTCTTTACCATCTGAGCCACCAGGGAACCCCTTAAACCACATTGGTGCTCAGCAAATAGCCCTCCCTTTGGAAGAGGTGAGGGGTCTTTTTTCTGGGATCATGTCATCCTGCTCTTCTTAACGTGGCACCTGGCTCATCAGAGGGGCTCAGAAATGATGTAAGAGTTCTTACCACCCCTCACCACAGCTCAGGGTCAGGGCTGGAATCAATCTTCTCTGACCAACGAATAAGACGAGGCTCCAAACCCCTCTGTGTCACCACGGACAGCGTCGGGCAGAGGCGAACCAGAGCCACCATCCACCCGCATCACAGTCAAGAGTGGGGTCCCGTACCCCCAAGTCCCGAGACTGCTGGAGCGCTTACAGAGCGGTGGCTGAGAATCTGCGTTCTGCCTCTGACCCCTCACATTGCTGGTAGGTTTAAATCCAGGCTCGGCCACTTACTGGCTGTGTGACCTTGGGCAAATCACTTACCCTCTCTGAGTTTTATCTTTTCAGCCACCAGAGAGGGTAGTAAGAGCCCCGACATTGCGAGGATTTAGGAGCCAGTGTGTGTAAAGCGCTTCCAGCAGGGTACGGCGCAGACCACGAGCCTGATAAGCCCTGGCGTTGGCATTTCTGTTTGTTCTCAGATCCCAGGGCTCTGGCTGTAGCATCGCTCTCGTGGGGGAAGCAAAAGTCCAGGGAAGTTAAATTAAAGTGCTCTAAAGCCTCTGGCAGGGTTGCTGAGCAAGGGGGAGAGTTATGACTGGTTTTAGTCCCATGGTCCCCACAAAACACTCACGATGCCCAGGAACATTAACCTAGCAGGGGAAGAGAGAGAGAGGAAAAAAAAGACAAGCCCGAACAAATGCCCTGTCAAGGAAGGAAATATGTAATCAATTAACTGAGCCTCCTCAAACCTCTCCAAATAATAATTAGGAGTGTCAGCCCAGCTCATGAGGAAACTGCCATAGTGAGGACTAGCTGCGCTCCCTGGAGAATCCAAACGTGAATACACAGAACCCAGTGGGCACCAGACTGGTTCCCATGTCGTAACCTCTGGGCATCTGTCTCCCGGGCCCTGGCCCAGGTTCATCGCCTGTTCCTCTGTTAGTGCAGGGGACAAGGAATGGGCAGCATTATGGCCAAGAAGGGCATCAGGGGAAAAAGGGGATGGAGGCTCTGGGAAGCTGAATGACTGGCCAAGCCACATCACAACTTCATTGCAGACTCAGGACTGCACCCCTGGGCTCTGGCCTCAATGCTGGGCAGACGGATAGCAATCAATGCGGTGAAAAGCAACCAGGAGCAAAGGGTTAAGAGTGACTGGGGTCAGGATGGGGCCTCCTTCCCCCGAGCATGGAAGGCATTGGAAACTGGAAAGGACACCATAGCCTTTGACTGGTCGTCAGAAGCCAGCTTCTCCATTGCAGATGGCTCATGGGCTGTGTGATCTTCACTCAACTACTCGGGTGCCTCTTTGCTTCACGTAAAATGAGAAAAATGCTCTGCAGCCTAATGTGGTATAGCTCCATCATCTCAGTCTTTGTCATTTGGTTTGGAGGCGACTTTGTGGCTCAGCTAGTAAAGAATCCACCTGAAATGCGGGAGACCTGGGTTTGATCCCTGGGTTGGGAAAATCCCCTGGAGAAGGGAATGGCAACCCACTCCAGTATTCTTGCCTGGAGAATACCATGGACTGTTCAGAGTTGGACACAACTGAGTGACTTTCTCTTCACTTTGGAGGTGATGGGACCAATTTTGCACAAAAGGCTATCGGCCCACTGATGTTTTCTCCTTCATGTCTACCAGTGGCAAGTTTTAGGTGACTCCTTCTGAACTAAGACTAGCTTTGCAGCAAGCTAGTGATACAGCTGGGAGTTACTCCTCCCCATACTCATTCATTCATTCATCCATTGATGAAATGCACACTCCTGTCTCCTACCTTCTCCTAGCCAAGCTCTTCCAGGACCCTTAGGCTCAGCAAAGCTCCCCCTCCACCATTCATTCTAACCAATCCTCACCTCCTGAAACAATTACCTTCCGAGGCCAAGGAGATTCTCCCAGAACCTGGGAACTTTATTAGACTGCAGTAATATATTAAAGAGGAGCTTTGAATCACCCGGAGCAAATTCTAATGTGAAGAAATACCACGGTGACAAATACTTTGTTCTGAACTGTTTACTAAATTAAGTCTTTCCTGGACATTTTTAGCCTTCAATTTTTTTAATACCAGCAATAAAGTAGTTGCGTAATTAGTAATAAAGCTGACATTCGGGTTACTGATTTTTTTACTTAGCAGAAAGAGGATAATATGTGTGCGAGTGTCCATGTGTGTGGGTCTGTGTGTGTGCAGATAATTTCTAACAGCTCTGGTTCTCTGGCTGCAGATGGAGTATTTGCCCTCTCAGCCGCACTGTCCCTGGGCTGTGGGTCGGGGGAAGTTGCCCTGAGCTCTGCAGTGGAAATGACTCCCCTTTAGGTGTCAGAGGTTGAATTCCAGCTTCGCAGCTGACTTGTTGTGTGACCTGAGGGGCTCTGGTCTGGGTTGTCTCATCTGGAGAATGAGGAGGTCGGTTGGAAGTGATGCCTAGCTACTGCAGATCCCTCCCGACTCTAGGAGGCGACAGTGGCTCGGACTGGTGTCTCGTGCCGGCGGCTCCACAGTTAGATCTGAGGACCGAATCCCGCCCCCGCCCCACACCGTCCGTGTTTCCAGTGATCCTCTGGCCGTCTCTGCTCCGGGGTCTGACAGATGTGCCTGCTGTGTGAGTTAGTCGCTCAGTCGTGTCTGACTCTACAACCCCACAGGCTGTAGCCCACTAGGCTCCTCTGTCCCTGGGATTCTGCAGGGAATATTGGAGTGGGTTGCTATGCCCTTCTCCAGGGGATCTTCCCGACCCAGGGATCGAACCCGGGTCTCCTGCACTGTAGGCAGAGTCTTTACCATCTGAGCTACAGGGAAGTCCTAACAAACATGTCTAACCCGATCCAACCAGAACTGACTTTCGCACCAACACACAGCCCTAGCCGGTCTGCCTGTCCTCACGCGGCAGGAAGGAGCCCCTTCACTGAAATGTGTGGTCTTGGCCCCAGATGTCAGCGCTGGCTCCTCTCTTTTGATGTCCCCCCACTTCCAGTCTGCCTGCAAGTCCTGCACGCTCCTGGCCCATCCCCTCCTCCCGCCCCCACCCCAGCCAGCTCATCACCACCTCTCCTCCCGGGTCTCCCAGCCTCCTCTTTCCCAACCCCGCCAATAGCTAAGGTGGATCTTCCAACAACACAGACAGAGAGGCAAGACCAACCTCGAGGGCTCCTCGTGGCCTCCAGAATACAATTCCAACTCTCATGACCCAGAATGTTCCACAGCAGCGGTTCTCAGACTGGCCTGCCTGCTGGAATCACCTTAGGGGCTTTGAACAACTGAGGCCAGGGTCATGTCCCACCCCACCCCCGCCAGCCATAAAGTTCTGACTTGACCAGCAGGGCATGGCCCGGGCATCAGGAGTGCATCAAGTCCCGGGATGGTCCTGACGTGGACCACGGATGCCAGCACCGGCCTCACCTGGGGCCGATCGGAGCCAGGGGCTCTGAGCCCCTCCCCCAGACCTGCAGAACGAGAATCTGCTCTGGAACAAGTGACTGCCGGGCAAGGTTGGGTTCAAGAGGCTGCTCCTGAGATCTGGACGCTGCTGACTCCTCCCTGGTCTCCCAGCTCCTCCTGGGGCTCGTCAGCCCCAGCCCCTCTGGGGGCATTTCCACTCTCCTTGTCACTCGGAGCTTGCTCCCGGCCCAGGCCCTTGTTTGTCCCTCTGCCGGAGTCCTCACTCCCTGGCCTTGGAGTGGCTGCTTCTTCTTGCCATCCAGGCCTCCAAGAGCACCCTGTCACCCTGTGCTTCCGGCAAAACCCCAGGAATGTCGGCTCCACGGGGACAAGGTTCTCACCTCCCTTGTTCACCCTTGTCCCCCGAGGTCCTCAGTTAAGAAACACTTTTTAATGGTGAATGAATACTTAGGATAAGCCCTGACCGTGATGTGTGCACCCGTCATCAGAACTGCGTTTTGTCCCCTCACCCAGGGTGCTGCCTGACGCTGGGCTTGCAATGCCTCGATTCCGGGTGAAGACGCTGTCTCTGAAAGGCCCCTGGCAAAAGGCAAATTGCTAAAGCCTACCCTGTCCATATTCTGGTGGCTCAGCCCACAATGCAGGAGACCTGGGTTCAATCCCTGGGTTGGGAAGACCCTCTGAGGAAGGGAATGGCTAGACTCTGGTGTTCTTGCCTGGAGAATCCCGTGACAGAGGAGCCTGGTGGGCTACAGTCCATGGGGTCATAAAGAGTCAGACACGACTGACCAGCTAACACTTTCACTTCCCCGATCTTACCCTTCTCTCCCCCACCCCTCCCCTGGCCCAGGTCCCATTAGCACAGGGGCTCAGCCCCATTCCAGAGGGGGCAGTTCTGCAAGACAGGGAAGCTCTACCAGCTCTTGGGATGGTCACCTCCCTTCTCTGGGCGGAGCTTGGTCCCCATAGAGGGTCTGAGATCTATGCTCCACAGGGTTCAAGCTAATGATGGATGGGAAAGTTTTGCTGACTGAAATAATTCCACATTTAGATAGCCTGTCAGCTCGTCAATTTAACAGACCTCTACTGAGACCTTGTGTTGGACACTGAGGTCTTAGAGGTGAAGAAAGGAAGCTCCTTGTCTTGAGGGAGAAGACCCATCCTCGCTGATTGGAGGTGGGGCGGGGGCGGGGGGCAGCCTAGGTAGGGGCCCCCCTCCTTGCAATACCCTAGTGTCTCACCAGAGGGCAGCAGACAGCTTTGCAAGCACCTCCCTCCCCAGGAGAGAAGCTGGTGAGAAGGGTGCGTTCTGGGGGCCCAGGGGTGTCTGGGGGCCTGGGGACAGAGAGTGAGGGCAGGCCGCTGATCTATGCCAACTGTGGACTCGACAGAGTGCACCCATGTCAGTCACTGTGTCTGAGGTCTCCACCAATCCAAGATCCAATCCCAGGCAAGCACCCTTGATCTGCACCTCCAGAGTGGGTGGGGACCCACCTGGAGCTTTGGGTTCCAGGGTCCGTGCTCCTGGAGAGATCCTGGGGCCTCGGAGGGGCTCCAAGCCAAGAGATGCAAGAACGTGCAGAGAGAGGAGAAGGAAACGGGTTGTACCTGCGTGCGGGCCCCAGTACCTCTGCGTGCAGAGGATGGGAGGGCAAAGCCCCCTCGTGGGGAGAGAGGAATGGGGAGCTGGAATAAAGGAGAGGAGGTCATGCTAAGAAAAGAAAACCACGGAAGCGGAAGGAAAGATGGAAATTCAGAGACTGAAACGAGAAGATCAGCCTCTACTGGTGGGAAGCAAAGAGAGGCAGGACTGGTCCTTCACAGCGTCCTGAGTTCCACCCCATGCTCGCGATGTTGGCCTGCCCGGGCTGGGTAGGGAGCGGCAGGTTTGTGTGAGTGGATGATTGTGACCTGGCCTGAGCAGAGCTGAATGCCACGCACAGGATGTTCCTGGAGAACCGTCAGTAGCATTGATTCTGCATGGGGGCAACAGGGCTGGGGAGGACTGGGTTTGCACATATTGCTGGGCTTCATAAAGGTGAAGAAAGCCAGGCGGCCACTGGAGGAGAGGAGGGGAGCCTGGAGTCAGCACCAGGAGTAGTGGCCGGCGGGCGAGGGCAGCAGGCGCAGGCGGGAAGCTGGGGAGGGGGGGGGCAGTGTCACGCTCAGTGGGGACTTAGGCAGAGCGGTGGAAGCATGTTCGCCTAAATGGATTTCCCAGCAGCTCCATGGAACTGATGCCACGGGCGGAAGCAGCCAAGGAGACCTGGGAGCCGCACTTCTGGGGCCAGGATCGGGCATCACTTGGTCTCCTTGGCCAGGGTGTCGAGGGGCCTGGAACTGCCGGGCAGTGTCTGATTTTAAGGTGATGACGAATCCTGGCAGCTTCCTACCTGAAGGCATCACGCGGCTGGGGCCGCAGGCCCACAGTGTGCCCGCGTGCGTGTGCGCCCTCCTGCGGGCACGTGTCGGGGTGAAGCCACAAGGTCACACGCCCTCACTAAGTCACTTGACTCCCCAGTGCCTGGCAGGGCACCTGGCACGGGCTGGTCACTCATAACTGGCCACTGGATGAGCCTGGCACGGGCTGGTCACTGTTTATTGGATGAGCCTGCCCTTGATGGCCCAGAGGCCTACTGTGGCTCCAGGGCCCCTCTGAATGCCACAGCGTGGGTGGGAACTCAAGCTTCCCCAGGCACAAGCTGTGTGACCTTGGACAAGTGACCTCACCTCGCTGTTCTTTCCTGTCATCATCTATACAAACAGGGTCTGACGAGCCTGAGATCTGCACTCCATGAGATGGTTGCAGTGGTGAAACACGATGATGGATGAGAAAAAAGTTTTTGCTGACTGTCTAAAATGATAATTCCATATCTGGATAACCTGTCAGCCTATCGATTCAGGAAACGTTTACTGAGGCCCTGGGCTCTCATCCCAGCCCCTGTGTCAGGCGCTGAGGATCTAGAGATGAAGACGGGAGCGTTCAGCTCTAAGAGACAAGACCCGGGAGGGGTGGCTGAAAGCGGGCGTCACTGAAGAGCACTTCCCGCGGGCCTGACACCGAGGGTGGGGCCAGAACTCTTCTCTGACGGATGCTCTGAGGCTGGGAGGTCTGGGATGGGGTCCAGGGAAAGCTCTGGCTCAGGAAACGTGGGTACCCTCCACCTTTGGGAGCTAGAGCAAGAATATCTTGTTCCTGGGCCCCACCCCTGAGAAACTTACCACTCAGTCTTCTGACAAACAACTTGTGGTATTTGGGGGCGGGGACCCCTGAGGCTCTGGAAATGGCTGGTGCCTGGGAGGTCACCCCGGGCTGGGAGGTCACCCCGGGCTGGGAGGTCACCCCGGGCTGGGAGGTCACCCCGGGCTGGGAGGACACCCCGGGCTGGGAGGACACCCCGGGCTGGGAGGTCACCCCGGGCTGGGAGGACACCCCGGGCTGGGAGGTCACCCCGGGCTGGGAGGTCACCCCGGGCTGGGAGGTCACCCCGGGCTGGGAGGACACCCCGGGCTGGGAGGTCACCCCGGGCTGGGAGGTCACCCCGGGCTGGGAGGACACCCCGGGCTGGGAGGTCACCCCGGGCTGGGAGGTCACCCCGGGCTGGGAGGTCACCCCGGGCTGGGAGGACTCCCCGGGCTGGGAGGTCACCCCGGGCTGGGAGGACACCCCGGGCTGGGAGGTCACCCCGGGCTGGGAGGTCACCCCGGGCTGGGAGGACACCCCGGGCTGGGAGGTCACCCCGGGCTGGGAGGACACCCCGGGCTGGGAGGTCACCCCGGGCTGGGAGGTCACCCCGGGCTGGGAGGACACCCCGGGCTGGGAGGTCACCCCGGGCTGGGAGGTCACCCCGGGCTGGGAGGACACCCCGGGCTGGGAGGTCACCCCGGGCTGGGAGGACACCCCGGGCTGGGAGGTCACCCCGGGCTGGGAGGACACCCCGGGCTGGGAGGTCACCCCGGGCTGGGAGGACACCCCGGGCTGGGAGGACACCCCGGGCTGGGAGGTCACCCCGGGCTGGGAGGTCACCCCGGGCTGGGAGGACACCCCGGGCTGGGAGGTCACCCTGGACTGGGAGGACACCCCGGACTGGGAGGACACCCCGGGCTGAGAGGACACTGGCTGCTCCAGCTGTTTTGTCATCTTTAATCCAAGCGAGTCTTGCCCCTGGGGGCGTTAGGACATCGTTTGTCGCCCACAGCTGCCGGCAGCAACTAGAATTATCTGCATCAGATAATTCTAAAGCCGCTTCTCGTGGAATTCTTTGGCCTGCGCATCAGAGCAGGTGGGAGGAGCTGTGTGCAGCAGTGCCTTCCAAATCTCCCTGCCAATCTCGCCTCTTTTACCTGGAAGACTTTTTAAAAGACTGCTTCCCCAGGCCTTGCTCCAGGCTGTTTGAATCAAATTCAATCTTGGTGGGGCCCAGGAATTGATATTTTTAAGCAACTCCCAAGGTGATCCTAATGCAGGTGGAGTGCTGGTCGGCCTGTGGTGTAGACGCCGCCACCACCATGGAGGGTTTCTTGCGCTCAGGCGAGGTAACCGGCAGCCTCTCCTTAGGCCGAGGTGGGCTGAGAGGAGTGGACTCGGCTGAAAATTCCCTGGGAGGCAGGCCTCAGCCTCCTAAAATAATCCTAAAATAATCCCTGCTTTTGATTTGGGGACCCGGCTGCTCCTTGGGGCTGGAGACCTGGGGTGTTCAATTCTGATGAGACTCAGAGGCAGCTGTTACGAAAAGAGTGTTGAAAGGGCTCAAGGTTCTCCTTGAAACATCACTCTGGCTCATTTGAATTCCTGGATGGAAGATTTCGGGGTGGGAAAGAGGGGTGGGTCTGCAGGTCAAGGACTGGACATGACCTTGACGATTCTGCATGGGCAGGGTCTGAGCTCACCCGCTCTCCCAGCGCACAGTAGGGCAGCCCAGCACATAACAGGGATCCGGCGGGTGCTTGCTGAGTGCTTGAATGAATGAAGAAATGAAGGACCATTTCCTGACCAAGCAACACGGGTTCTGTATGTTCTGGAGACAAAAGGTGTGTGGTCCCCGATAAGGCGGACAGGGAGGCGAGCTGCGGAATTCACTCTTGCAAATCAACAAGGGTCAAAGCGCACTTTTCTTGGTACCAACAGCAGAGGAGGAGCTTGCCCGGCCTGCTAACAGTGGACACTACGGAAGGGACCCTGAACACTTCAAAGGGAAGCAAACCCCTCTCTTCTCTTTGGACCCAACAGCGACTGCATCCATTTAAAAACCAGCTTCGTTTTTTCCTTTGAGCAGATTCCAGAGAGCTGAGACTTTGCAACCTCCACCTTCCCACCCAGAGCAGCCTAGCTGTGACTTCAGCCCTCCCCTCCCTGCCTTTGGGCCTTTGCACACACCACGTCCTCCACCTGTGATATCCTGGGCTCCTTTGCCTAAAAAACCTACACACGCTTCAAGGGGCCACTTGAAATGCTACCTTCTCCGTGGTTCGCCCAGTCTCCCCATCTCTGATTCATCACCACATTACACCTGCATCCTCCCCGCGACGGCCATCGCCTGATCACCTGAATTGCTCGCTATTTATCTCCATGTTTTATCTCCTCTTTCCTTTCATCCCACAAATATTTATAGTTCCTCTCTAAATGCCAAGTAGGCTCTGGGGGTCACTGAGATGAAAAGGAGCAAGCAGAACCTCGGAGGAGATTACGGGCTCCTGGGGGTGGCGCGGGGAGCAGGCTTTAAGCTCACGGAGGCGGAGGCGGGGGCGGCCTTGTGCCCACCGCTGGGCACCGCCTCCCCGCGCCTGTGCCGGGAACGACGCAAGTGCTCAACACGAGCTATCGAGGGGATACGTGAACACATGCCTCTCCGAGTGATAAAGGAGGTGGCATTTCTTCCCGCGTCCTCAATCCTCCTGGCTCTTCTTGCATTTACCCGATATCTCCCACGCCTCCCTCCCCTGATAAATATGAATTAGGAAGGTGTAGCTGTGCGCTCACATTCAGCGCCAAGCCCCCAGGCTCTGCTCCACCTTCCCAGCTGTTCTCAGCCTCCTGAGGCTTTGTGGGGGTGGGGGGGCAGCTGGGGGACCGGCGCAGGGTAACGACGTGTTCATGGGGATTGGACATCAGACCCCAGGGAGAGGGCTGGCTCCAAGCCCCACCTCCACCTCCTGGCCCCAGCCAGACCGAGGCGGGGTCCCGCTCCGCCTCCTAACTGAGCTCACATTTGGAATCTCAGTCCTCAGACCTAAGAGACAGCTGTCCCCCTCCCCAGACTCCTCCGCTGAAAGCACTGTCTTCCTCTCCTGGGACCTCCGCGGAGAAGAAAGGCCATGTGTCTCCTTGCTCCTGAACTCTGGCCACGCTGGCCCTCTGGCAGCTCACCCAGCTCTTTCTCAGCTCAGGACCTTTGCACTTGCTATGTCTTTGCCCTGAGATGCCCTCCCGAGCTCCACCCCGTCTGCCTGGCTTCCTTTTCCCTACAATCCCCTGCTCAGATGTCGTCTCCGGGAGAAGGCTTGTAACCCACTCTGCCCGCTCCCCCCTCACGTATTCCCTGACTCATCATCTCCATCACCTTCCCTTACTGCCTTCACACAGTCATCACCAACTGTAGATATTTTTCCTTTTTCTTTCAAACACATTTTTACCATCTGTCTCTTCTCACCCCCTGCATTGCAAGGCTCACCAGAGCAGATCTGATTATGTCTCGCTCACCATCTTATCCGCAGCACCATCCCTGACATGCAGCAATTGCTCGATTCCTTTGTGATAAATAAATGATGCCAGTGTTGGGGAAAGGTGCGGAAGCCTGAATTCCATCTTCCTAAGTTTATTCCACAGCAGGGAGAGCATCAGTGGAAGACATCCACCCCGCCTTCCACCACTAACTCATCCACCCCACAGTTATCTACAAATTGCGCAGGGATGCCGGGCTGGAGGCTGGGGAGACAGCGATGAGAACATCACCTGCATCCCTGTCCTCATGCGGCTTCCGGTCACGTGCAGGAGGCACTTGGAATACCCAGTGTCAGGGCAGGGAGTGTGTGGTTGGGGGGAGGGTGCAAGCGTGCTGGGGAGCTGCCCCAGCCGGAGCAGTCAGGAAGGGCTTCCTGGAGGAAGCAGCATTTCAGCTGAACCTGGAAGGATGAGTAGGGCCTTGGCAAAGGGAGGTGGGCCAGGCGTGGGAAGGGCACACTCTTGACCCCTTGAGTCTAGATTTCCCTCATCGACAAAAGGGGGCTGGTGAAGCCTGCTCAGTGTTCCTGGAGACACCCTGGGCTGATGGCTGGGACAGGGACTGCAGAGGGCTTCGGGAATGGAGGGGGCGGCCTGTGGAGGGGGGAGCATGGGCAGGGGAGGCTCGCGGGCCTCCAAGGAGGCCACAGCTGCCATCTGGGGGTGGCCACGTGCTGCAGGGATTAACGCACTTCGCCCACACCATCTCCCCGTCATTAGGGAAGCCCCACCTGTCCACCTGTGCCCGGCTGATGGGACAGGTGAACGGGGCCTGAGGCCAGGCCTGGGAGGACAGGCGGGGAGGACGGTGGATATGCAGGAGGCCAGCAGGTGGGATTGTCGCCCGCATCCTCTGTCCCCACTTCGCGTCCCCTGAGAGGCAGAACCGGAAACGAGGAATCGGTTGGGAGCTGATGGCTTATTTGGGAGGCTGGACCAGGAGTGGGGATGGAGCGGGAAGGGAGGCAGCACAGGAGCCTCTTGGAGCTTTTTCTAGGGGAAGCTGAACCTCGGTCCAGCTGGGGAACACGTGGACAGCGGGGAAGACACGTCGGAATAGCCACACCCGAGGTGCAAGGGGGCTGGTGCTGCATCCAACAGCTCCTGGCGGTCGTTAGCCAAGGCTGTCCCCAGACGCCCTGGCATTTGGGCTCCAACATTTACACGCCTGCCTCATCCCACCGCCAATGTCTGCTGCCCAGCCCACAGGCCTCAGCCCAGGGCCCCCACCCTGGGAGGCTCTGCCTGGCACCCCAGTGCCTTACTCCTCCTGACCCTGCAAGCAGCAACCCCGTCACAGGATCGCCACTGGACTCACGCCTTTGTAGAACCTGTCACGATACATTTATAGTTGTCTTGCTTCTCTTGTTTCTGCTCGGTCTTCCCCATGAGAGTGTGAAGGCCAATCTTTCCGGTTCCTCGCTGGATCCCCAGCACCTTGCATCACGCCCACTCCTAGTAGGTGCTCAATTAAATATCCCTTGGACTTCCCTAGTGGCTCAGACGGTAAAGCGTCTGCCTACAATGCGGGAGACCTGGGTTCAATCCCTGGGTTGGGAGGATCCCCTGGAGAAGGAAATGGCAACCCCCTCCAGTATTCCTGCCTGGAGAATCCCATGGATGGAAGAGCCTGATAGGCTACAGTCCACGGGGTAGCAAAGAGTCAAAAGAGTCGGACACGACTGAGTGACTTCACTTTCTTTCTTTCTTTCTTTTCTTTGAAGGGATAAATTGCTGTCAATTCCAAGCTGGAAGTTCTGGGCTCTGAGGCTCCGAACTAGAAAGCTGTGTGATAGATGGAATCTTGGGGTGGGGGGGTGGTTCTGGGAAGGGCAGTCACCTGCCCAAGAGATCATGAACTGGGGTCCTATACCTGCACCCCTACCTGGGTGGGACAGAAGCCCTGGCACCCCACCCAACTCCCACACCTCGGGGCCCCCACCGGTGGGGGGAGAAGCTCTGGGGGGTCCCTGGGGCCCCCCTGGCCGCCCAGAAACTGCTCTCTGCCAACTCTGGTTCATCTTCTCAGCCTCTTCTCACCCCACTCTCCCCAGCTGAAGAGGAAGCGGCCCAGACAGCTGTGGAGCTGGGACTCTCTCTAGAAGAGATGCATTAATTTGTAAATATCCTCATTTATATGTAAATGAGGAGGCCCTTCGCCCCGCGCCCCGCGCCAGCCCAAACAGAGCCCTGCAGGCTGAGGAGCAGGTTCGCCAGCACAGCTGAGACCCAGAGGGTCTGCTCCTTCCTTCCCTTTCCTGTGGCCTCCAGGCCGCCCCCTGCCCTGCTGCTCTCGGCCTGGGAGACTCCCCTGATGCCTGAGGCTCTGGGAGAAGCCTGGGGAAGAAGGGAGCACTGGTCATGACTCCGCTGTGTGTGGGACCCTGGACAAGTCTCCTCCCCTCTGGGCCTCGGTTTCCTCATTTGTAAAACAGGGAAGGGGTGGTGGAGGGCTAGGATGACATGGGGCAGGGTCTGACCAAGTTGATGTTGTTCCAGTGGGGGACCCTTGGGTGAGTCCTGAACTGAATTTTGACCTCATCTGTAAAATCAGGACCATAGAAAATAATAATACAACAATACCTGCCTGAGTTCAAGGTGTCGTTAGTGATGGTTAAGGGAAAGAGTGCGTAGAAGGAGGCTTTATGAAATTGAGAACAAGGTGACAGCTTTTTCTTTAATGGTGAGGCAAAGAGACAGTTTTCTAGGTATGAGCAGCAGACACGCACGGCTCAGGGGCTGGGGCTCCCCTTACAGGAATTACTAACTCGTGAGGTCCTCTCGGGGCTGCTGGGAGCATCTCCCTGTTGTCGTCCCCTTTCAGAGATCAGAAAACTCGGGCACAGAGTTACCACCCCGAGATTACACTAAAGCAAGGGGCTGGAGGAGCCGGGATTAGGACTCAGGCCATCAGACTTGAGTCTTACCAAAACCCCACGACAACTGTTTAAGCGACTGTCACTGCCAACTTGGCGCTTGCCAAGGGCACTTGCCATCTGCCTCCCTGCAGCTATTGACCTTTGACATGCCGTGAAGGGAGGTCAGGGTGAATCACAGGAGCCAGGCTCTTGGTGCTCCAGGTGGTGCAAGTGGTGAAGAACCCACCTGCCAGCGCCGGAGACGCGAGAGGTGTGGGCTCGATCCCTGGGTCGGGAAGATCCTCTGGAGGAGGAAGTGGCAACCCACTCCAGTACTCTTGCCTGGAGAATCCCCACGGACAGACAGAGGAGCCTGGTGGGCTATAGTCCACGGGGTCGTAAAGAGTCGGATGCAACTGAGCACTTGCATGTTCGTGCACTCACTCACACATACACACACACACACACACACACACACACACACACGAATTCCAGGATGTGGAACAGATCTTTAAATAGTTAGATATTTTCAGGAACTGATTTCATGAGTCCAATCCTTGCATCTCCTCATATCTGGGAAAGCACTAAATCCCTTCATGGTGATGTCAGCCCCTTGTGACAAGCAGAAAACCTTCAGTAAGATAAGTGCTTGATTGCCTGAACACCCTTCACCAGAATCACCTTCCCCCTTCCTCTTTGGAGCAGTCTCTCAGAGCCACCTGAGATGCTGTCTGCTGGGCTGCAGCCCTCACATTGCCACGAATAAGACTTAACTTGCAACTCTCACACCGTGTACATCCTTCTTAAGTCGACTCCAACAGCATTAAGCCCGTCTAACAGGTGAGGACACCAAGTCCGAGAGAGGCCAAGGTCCTTGTGGTCAAAGGGAACTCAGCAGGGAGAGGCTGAGCTGGGGTTTGAACCAGGTCTTTGGACACCAGGGCTGCAGTCTGGATACATGAGGTGCAGGGTGTCAGGGATGTTAGGAGAGTCTCTGGGTTTCCTTCCTGGCTCAGAAACCAGGGCCAAGAGTCACTCTGGAGGCCACACTCCCAGGAGCAGGTGTGTGTGTGTGCACTCAGCGGTGTCCAACTCTGGGACCCCACGGAGTACAGCCCGCCAGGCTCCTCTGTCCATGGAGTTTCCCAGGCAAGAGCATTGGAGTGGGTTGCCATTTCCTCCTCCAGAGGACCTTCCCGACCCAGGGATGCACTGGCAGGCGGGCTCCTCACGGCTGAGCCGCGTGGGGAGGCAGGAGTGGGCGGGGCGCTGACAATGAGGGATGCAGGCGGCCGTTGTCTGCAGAGACCGTGGCAACCAGGCGGGGTGTGGCACGGACATGGGTCTCTGGGAAGCCGGGAGATGATCCAAACGTTCACTTGTGCAAAATCATCTGTGGCCCCCGAATATTTTCTTCCAAATGAGTTTTTGCCTTTTTCTTTGCCCTCTGATGGTAACCTGCTTGTCTTGCCTGCGTGAGCGCCAGGTTGCTCACTCGTGTCCGACTCTTTGCGACCCCATGGACCGTAGCCCACCAGGCTCCTCTGTCCAAGGAATTCTCCAGGAAAGAATACTGGAGTGGGTTGCCATGCTTTAGGATTTAGACCTTCCCGACCCAGGGATCGAACCCATGTCTCTTACAACTCCTGCATTGACAGGTGGGTTCTTTACCACTAGCGCCATCTGGGAAGCCCAACCTGCTTGTCTTGGGTGTGCTTGGAGGCACCCCAAATTCTTTTTGGACGTGGGTGCAGGAGAAATCATAAATAGATAGAAGAAGGCATCTATGTGGTGGCTTGAACATCTTTCTGGAGTCCACATTCTCACCAGATTCCCCCAATAAATGCTCAGTCTGAGCTCCTGACACGAAGCCCAGAGAGAAGCACCCAGAAAGGTCCTCCAGGGGAGCACACCCACCTTCCATTCTTACCTATGCGGGCATGGAAGGACCACAGGCCAGATTCTCTCTGCAGACTGGCTGTGCCCTTGGCAATCTTCCTGTCCCATTTTCTAATTTTACCCATGGGAAAACTGAGGCCCAAAGGGCCAAGGAGGGTACTAGGGTCACCTGCTCAATTTGCAAATTTCCTTGTACACCTGCCTGGTGTCGAGCCTCGTGTTGAGAGCTGAGGATACAAGGTGGTGGGCAGACCGCTTCTTCCTTCTGAAGAACCTGGGTAAGGAGAGTGGGGCCCCGTCCTCCTGGTGGGTCAGGAGTAAGACAGTAAGCAGGGGTGTGGCAGGTACCCCACGAAGCGCAGCGCGAGTCAGCTTGTCTGCAGCGTCTCCTGCCGCGCCCGATGTGGCAAGCTTGTCCACTAGCTTGGGAGCAGACTGCCACCCCCGGCCTGGCCACCCAGCAAAGCCAGCTCAATGGACATGAGTCTGAGCCAGCTCTGGGAGATGGTGAAGGACAGGGAGGCCTGGCGTGCTGCGGTCCACGGGATCGCAAAGAGTTGGACACAACTTAGTGAACGAACAACAGCCAGGCACAGCATTTGGCTACGTAGTGTGAGAAAGCTCGCACCCGTGTGTGTGTGCAGAACGGTGCACGTCCTGTGCTGAAGCTGCTCCTCACTGACGCAGGGAGACCCCTCTGGGGGTGGGGGGTATACTGAAGGAGCCGCGTCGTTCACTGTGGGGACGATCAGCTCTGCTGGGGCGAGGGGCTGTCTAAAGAAGGTATCGCACCCGGGGACCTGCTCGCTTGGGGTCTGAAGGCTGATGAGGAGTTTACCAGGGAGCAAAGGGAACGGGACCCAGCGAATATAAAGCACCAGGGCACTAACATAGGACTGGGGCTTTGTGGGGCAAGGTGGGGGGAGTGCGGCCGTGGTGCCCACACGCCGGGAGCTCGGCAGGGCCTGGGCTGGGACCCGCTGCCTTAAAGTCTTCTGGAAAAGGGGGCAGGGGCGGGAATACCAAGCATCTCCACCCCCAAGGGCTCTTCCCTCCCCCTCCTGGTGCTGCCTTGGACCTCGGGTCTGGTTGTTCAGGGTCTGTTTTCCTTCCCAAGTTTGCAGCCCGAGGGAAACCACAAAATATGTTCCACGGGCTTCTGAACCCATGGGAGCCGGTTCACCTCCTGTCTCTGGCAATCCTGGCTGTGTGGCCTTTGGTTATTCGCTCACCCTCTCTGGACCTCAGCGTCCTCACCCGGAAAGGGGGTTTGGAAAACCCGCCTTGTGGGACTGTTGGAGCAGCGCCCGGGGAGGCCACCGTGAAGGGCCCACGCCCTGCGGCAGAGCGGCCCCCGGACCCCTGCCCTTCACCCTCCTCCAGGGGATGACCCCCGGGAAGGGGCCCCCCTTCTGCAGCAGAGCCCCAGCTCTGCCTTCCGAGCCCATGGAGGGTGATCCCGAGACACCCCTCCCTGCAGCAAGTGCCGCGGGTGGGCGTGAACAGGCTGGCGAGGCGGCCCCCGGCCCGCGGCGCTCACCTCACGGTGGACTGGTACACCAGGTCCTCTCGTCTGCGGTAGTTCTCCATGTGGGAGAAGTTGGTGGAGAACATGGCGTCAAAGGTGAAGATCTTCTGCTTGATGGTGCCGCCGTCCGTCACCTGCAAGGGAGCACAAAGGAGCCGGGTGATGCTCAGCCAGGTGGGGGGTGGGCTCCCGAGGCGCTGGGGCGAGGAGGCAGCCCCGGGAGGACTCTCTGCAGGGGGATGCCGTGAGCCTCACTGGTACCCGCCCGGCCGTCCATCCCCACGTGGCCGTGTGCAGGCTGAGGCTCTGAGCTCAAGTCCCTCCCTGAGGCCCGACAGTTCAGCCGGAGCAGGGCCACCCTTCTCTCGGGCTCGTCCCAGGGCACCAGGTGAGGCCACTTCCCTGATCCCTCTGGTCGGCCTGGCCAAAACGATGGCCAAAGCTTGGGGGTCCGCCTGGAGCAGAGACTGTGAATGTGTTTGGCCCAAAGCCATCCTTGCCCAAGGAGAGAGGAAATGGGGGAGCAGGCTGAACAGGCAGAGAGGAGAACTGGGGGCCAGGGAGCAGTCCCCTGCGCCAAGATCTCATGTGATTTCAAAATGCTAAGCGGCAATAATTTCTGATAAATTCTACAAGGGAGAGGGCCAGAGTGGCAAGGGAGCCCAGAGGCGGGGCAGCGCCCATCCTGGAGACAGAGCAACCCCCGAGGGCTTCCTGAAGGAAGCAATGTCTAAGCTGTTCCGAAGCAGGAGTAGGAGTCAGCCCGGTACCTGGCGGGAGGGCTCTCTAGGCGGAAGGGACAGCAGAAGCAAAGGCCCCGGGGTGGGAAAGGACTGCGCGTGCTCAGAGAAAGGAGACTCCTCAGAGTACGCTGGGCAGAGGGGAAGTGAAGTCAGGGAAATGAGAGCTTCATCAGGTAGGGCCTGGTGGGCAAAAGAACTCAGCTCTCCCAAGGGCCAAGGAGGCGCAGAGTTTCAGATTCTGTTTACAAGCTCCTTCTGGCTTTAGACCTGATTGAAGGGACTTGTCTGGAAACCGAGGAACCCGGGGGAGCCTGGGAAGAACCCAGTCGGCTGACACGGGGGATGGAGAGGAGGGGACACGGCGGGGGCTTGCCTGCCCCTGGCTGCCCTCGGCAAGGCGAGGAGGGCGGGAGCAAGAGCCCCACTTCACACAGGAGCACGGAGGCCGCAGAAGGCAGGGGCTCCCGGGAGGAGGCAATAAAGCCGCTGCTGGAAGGCAGAGGCTGCTCGGGTGCCCAGCTGCTCACAGCTGATTAAAAGCCGGGCCCCAGTGTGCCCTGGTCCCTCGGCCGCCTACCCGCACCCCCACCCCCAGGGCTGGGCTGCTCCCTGCTAATGAAAGTGTTACTCCACAAAGCAGCAAGGTATGTGTTGTCACTGTTTCAATTATTTATCTGTTTACTCGGCTGCAGTTTTCCGCTTGTCTCAGCAACTCTATTATAGACCGGGAGCTTGCAGCCTCTCGCCACTCAGCTGGGCTCCGCGCTAACAGCCTGCGACGGGGAGGCCGCATGCCTGGTCCTGGAGAAGTGGAATTAACTCCCTGCGGCTCTGTGTGCCGGAGGCAGGAGAGGGGGCTGGGAGGGCGGCGGCCGGGGATGGGGCTTCTCCAAGGGACTTCATGGGTGCGGGAGATGCTGAAAGCTGCCTGCCCAGCCTCTCTGGGAGGACCAGCCTCAGCGCAGCTGTGCTCCCCTGGGCACATCTGGATCCCAGCTGACTTGGACCACATCTGTCTGGCCAAGGTGGTTTTGCTGCTGGTTTTGGGGGCTTCCCTGCAGCTCAGACAGTAAAGAATCTGCCTGCAATGCAGGAGACCTGGTTCGACCCCTGGGTTGGGAAGATCCCCTGGAGAAGGGCATGGCAACCCACTCCAGTATTCTTGCCTGGAGAATCAGCATGGACAGAGAGGCCTGGTGGGTGGATTACAGCCCACGGGGTCACAGAGAGTGGGACATGACTGAGCGACTAACAGTTTAGAGAGCACAGACTTAGTGCAATCCAGCCAGCATTTATTGAGCGCCAGCTGTGTGCCAGCTAGAGGCAATGCCCATATGGATGACCCTCCCCAAACTGCAAGTTCATAAGAGTAGGAGTCCTCTATCAGTACCGGGGTCTCCAGGGAGCCCTGGCTGGCGTGGCTTAGAGTGATGGTAACACATTCACAAACTTCGGGACCCTGAGAGGGGTCAGCAGTGAGATTTGCCGCTACAAGCTTCCTCCTCACACCTCTGAGTCTCCTGCAGGCTCACCCACTGCTCATACATGTCACTCGCTTCCTCTCTGGGGGCTTCATGCTTTTTTGACCGCGCTTGCAGTGCAGGGCTTCCCTGGTGGCGCTAGTGGTAAAGAACCTGCCTGCCAATGCAGGAGACATAGAGACACAGGTTTGATCCCCGGGTTGGGAAGATCCCCTGGAGGAGGGCCTGGCCACTCACTCCAGTACTCCTGCCTGGAGAATCCCATGGAGAGAGGAGCCTGGCGGGCTACAGTGAATGGGGTCCCAAAGAGTCAGACACGACTGAAACGACTTAGCATGCATGCACGCAGTGCAGTCAGAAGGCAGGCTGTCACAGCCTCTGGTCTCTCCCCTCGCCTCTCACCAGCTTCCCAAACAGGGAATCAAGACAGTGGAGGAAGAGGAACAAAGTGCCTTTAAACCAGAGCCCTGAACTGGGCGACGGTTTTACTGCCTCCTCACGGGGACATCTGGTGATGTCAGGAGCCAGGCTTGGTTGCCACACCTCAGGGGCAGGGAAGCTATAACCCTCCTATGAGGCACAGGACAACCCCCCCAAAGAATTATCTGGTCCAAGGTTGGGAAATCTGCTTGAAGTCCATCACTTTGCGTATAGCAGAATAGACAATAACCTCCCCATTTTGCAGATGAGGAAACTGAGGCTTGGAGAGGCAAAGTGATGCAGCTGAGATCCCACAGTGAGGTCTTGGCAGAGTGCTGGCTCCCAGATCAGGGTTCACATCCCACCCGCTAGGCTGACCAGGGCTGTGAGTGAACTAAACACCTCCCTGCCCTTCTCTTTACCCTCAGCGGCTGCCTAGTTAGGAGGGAAAATGCCAGGAGCCAGCGGAGGTGTGAGGAATTTTCTCCTAAAGTCTTGAAAGTGGAAGGCATCCTGCCCGTTTGACTTGCAGCCTCTCCTCCCTTCAGGTACTGCTTTTTTATCTCCTCCTAAAATGCTAAAATGCGGCAGCCCCAATCTCAAATTTCACTCCTTTTTTTTTTTTTTTTTACAAAGGAGGGGAAAAAAATCTGTCAGTAAAACTGTCTCCTCAAATTTATTCTCTGGGACTGAGGTTTTTATTGCTGGGAAAATACACCCATACCCCACATACACTCCCAGGTACCCACATACCCCAGATAAAACACCGAAGAATTATCTGAGTCGTAAATCGCTGTTTCAGGCTGAGGGACAGGGGAGTTTCAAGGACGCACTTAGCTTTATTTTCATTTCATTTATACCTTTTTCTCTGGGGCTGTGTCTGGCTGCTGTGGGTACCCTGGCCATGGGCAGCCTGAGACAAGCAGTCACTGCTTCTACCCAAGGCACCCGCCGTCCCAGCTCCCTGCCGCCGACTCCCCAGTCTCCCTCAGCCTCAGGGAGGGTAAAGGAAAGTAATGGACTTGAAATCCACTCTCAGACTCTGTGTATCGTGAGAGATCGCGCAGCCCACGGCCCAGTAAGAGGCCAGAGCCGGGGAGACCGTGGCTGTAGCAACAAGCGCTAGACAAGCATCATCTGAGGCCCACGGAGGCGCCACGGCTTCCTTTGGAGGAAGGGGTATTCTCAGGAGTCTTCCTGGAGGAGGTGGGCCCTCTTCTGGGAGCACCTAGTTTCCGGCTGCTTCTCCCTGCCTATGGGCGGCTTAAGCAAGAAGCTAGACTGATTTCCTCCACACCAGCTGAATCCTTGATTTTTGGTTACTACTTTGTACTTTTGATCAAGCTATTGCACCTAAGTCTCAGTTTCCTCATCTGTAAAATGGGGATAACCTGACTTATCTTCTTGGAAAGATTAAATGAGACAAGGTTTGGATAGATCGCCTGGAGTGCGGTCAGTGCTCAGGGGAGATACCTGTTATTAGGAATACTAACACTTTTCTGAGTCACCGCTTTTCCTGTATCCCTTCTCACTCTTCAGGGCTAAAGAGCAGAATATCACTTGCCGAAAAGCCAGAGGATGCAGAAAACCAGTAAATGAAAGAAAGGGTCCAACCCTGGGGAGGGGGGCAGGTGGAAGGAGCCAGAAGCCAACGGGGGCACCAAGGACCGGAAGGCAGGGGTCCGTGCTTGCAGGGGGAGAGCAGAGGCCCGGGAACCTGCTGAACTGTTGTGTGACTGCATCAGCCTAGAGAGAGCTTGAGGGGGCTCCGCGCAAGGACCGGGGTGGTGGGCTAGTCTCAGAGATTCCGAGACAGTCTCCCAGGGCCCAGGGCAGGTGGGATCAGGAAGGCAGGACAGACAGAGGAGGGCAAAGCTGGCGGGGGCAGACAAGGTGCTGTTGGAGAGTCAGAGATGCGTGGGGTTTCCTTCCTCCAGAGGGAGGCGGGCTTGGGTGTTCAGTCAGTCATTCAACAGATTTTTACTGAATCAATAAACAGGCTTTGAATGTGAGCTACTTCTAGAGCATCCACTCTGTGAGGGCAGGGTCTTTATCTACCCTGTTCATGCTCTGCCCCCAGAGCTGGGCAGATGGTACTCAGTCAGTAAATATTTGTTACATGAATGAGCTGATGCTGGGAAAGATTGAAGGTGGGAGGAGAAGGGGACGACAGAGGGTGAGATGGCTGGATGGCATCCCCGACTCAATGGACATGAGTTTGAGTAAGCTCTGGGAGTTGGTGATGGACAGTGAGGCCTGGCGTGCTGCAGTCCCTGGGGTCGCAGAGAGTCGGACACGACTGAGCGACTGAACGGAGCTGAATCCGTACCACGAGCCAGGCACTGGGGACACCACGGGGAGTCGAGAAACCATTCCTGCTTCTCTACAACACAGACTCGCCCCAGGACGGCCCGCTGCAGCCACGCCCGGGTCGGATGGGGCTTCCTGGTAGGACCAGGTTCCGCGGGGAAGGTGGCGGGACCGTCCGTGTGGTGATGCTCCAGAGAGAACACGCGTGCACCTGATGCGCTCTCTCTCGGGGGTCCTTCTGAGACAGGCCGGGACCCGGGACCTTTTGCTGCAGTGCTTCCTCCTGGGCCAACTTCTCAAAAATACAAAGAAGCTCTCTGGGACTAAGTATAACTGCGTGCATGCCGCAGTTGGAGCAAATTCTGGACCATATGATACAAAAAGACCAACCCCCCCCCAAACCCAACTGCCACTTCTGAAGAACTGGGAGCAAAAATCAGGTTCTAGGAGCAAAAGCAGGGAACTCCACATGCCCCCCATGCACTCAGCACCACAAAGCGAGGGCACCCAAGCCTTCTGGACACACCCCTGCCCTCACCCCATAAGGAAGCCGTTCTCGCCATCAACCCCCTTCCCCTGTTACTTGTTCTCACCCCCTCCTGATGCAGCAGGGGCCCCAGGGAAGCCTTGCCTGAATTTCTCGTCTGTCCTGTAGTCAATTTCTATTGATGGGGGAAGACCAAGAACCCTCGCTGGTATTGGTTCCCTGAATGATCAGCTACAGCAGACGGAGACCTGGGTTCTAAACTGCTCTGCACCTCTCCTCTCTCCAGGCCTCAGTTTCCTGAAATAGTGAAGAGACGTGGGCAGGGTGAGCTCTGAGGGCCGTTTCTACTCTGAATGCCCAGATGCTCTGATTCTGGAACAGCTGGCCCTGGAGGCCACACCTCCACATGCCCTGCCCGCTCAGCCGAGGCTCCGCAGCTGCCCCCGGGTCCCGAGGCTGCCTGACCCTGTCCCAGCGCCCCCACCGCCCCTGACCAGCACATCTGGCTTCAGCCGGGCTGGGCTGATTTTGCAAGTGCCGCACCAAAGCACAGCAAACGGTCTGAATCCAGCCAGCAGCGAGAGAGCCCGCGGGGCTGACGGGGTTTCCATCTGAAAAACAAGTAAGTCTACAACTCTAGCCTCCTCCCAATGTCCCTGGGTGCCATCATCCAGAAAAGAAAAAAAAAGGAGTGGGGGGGAATCGCCTCCCCCTACCCCGAACCTCCTCTTCTTTGTGTTCCACAAAACCAATTACAGGTTGGAAATAGCTGTAATAAACTTGATATCCCACTTATGGGCCAATCCCGCCGCGGCTGGAAAGTGTAATAGTGGCGGAGAGTGAAAACCGCTGGTGTATTTTGCCGGAGCTGTTTAAATTGCCTGCCTACATTATCCCAACTCCTCTCCAGCCGGGAAGGAATTTGCTCTCCTGGAAATGGTGCAGCTGAGGTCTCTGTGGCTGGGCAGCGAGAGGGAGCTTTCGCAAGGAGGGTTTTAACGAACTGATCAGACATGAAAGAGTGATGGCGTCCGGGCTCGAGAGTCAGGCCGGCTCAGGTTCAGATCCCAGCTCCAGGCGGCTCCAGGCGGCTCCCAGGCTGCTAGGACAGGCAGGAGCCACGGCTGCCCCAGGGGCCTGTCAGGGGAAAGGGACCCTGAAAGTGATGCATGGTGGCCAGAACTCTGGGCCAAGCATGAGGAGGCTCAGCTCTTCCATGGGGGCTGTTGCGTGCTGGCTCTGGGCTCTCAGGCAAGTCACCAATAGTCTTGGAGCCTCAATTTCCTTATCTGTAAAAAGTTTCATCAGACCCAGGCTTCCCTGGTGGCTCAGATGGTAAAGAATCTGCCTGCAATGCATGAGACCTGGGTTTGATCCCTGGTTCGGGAAGATCCCCTGGAGAAGGGAAAGGCAACCCACTCCAGTATTCTTGCCTGGATAATTTTATGGACAGGGGAGCCTGGCAGGCTGCAGTCCATGGGTTCACAAAGAGTTGGACATGACTGAACGACTAATACCAAGTTGTTAAAAATGCCTCAGAAAGAACCTGTGAAAGGCCTATATGTGAAAGCATCTTGTAAAATGTGAAGAGCACATCTTGAAACTTCTGCCGTGCAATTGGCACCTGGAAGTCTCTTCTCCACCCCACCCGACCCCGAGTGCCTAGCATGGGTTTTGGCACATGGTCTGCCCTTAACGTACATTTGTGGAGTGAATCAGCGAGTCAGCACAGAAGGCGTGTTCTAAAGTCTCCTTAGACATGTCTCCGTCTAACCACTCAGAAATTACATGGAGAAAGTTCCCTCCGGGGACCGGTGCAAAGGTGACGCCAGGTCAGCCCCTGCTGGAGACGGGCTCAGATCGAGCCGGCCTCAGCATGGGGTCAAGCCATCTGTGCATTCGAGTATTCGCCTATCAACTGAGTCCCTTTTGAGGGCTGTGCTTGATTCAGGGGCAGCTGCCGCGGGCGCAGCTTATGAGCCGGTGAAGAGGCATAGTCATCTCACCGAACCGTCTGCAGTGGGTGTCTTCCAGCTCCTCCAGCAAAACCTAGGCCCAGGAGGGCTGAGACTTCATTTCGTTCGGTGTTGTGTCTCCCCCTCCCAGAGCACAGTTGGTGACGGGGGGTGGGGGGGCTCTCGGTCAATATTTCTATAGAAATGAAATCTCTTCTACAGATGCAGAAACTAAAGGCAGTGAAGGGCTGCTGCTCATCCAGGCCGCCCGGGCTGTCAGTGGAGGAGTGAAGACTTGCACCCGGGTCGGATTCCGAGGTCCAAAGAGGACGTGGCCCAGCTATGGTAGAGTTGGGTGAGGGGTTGGGGTGGGACAAGGAAGGGGGTGGGGATTCTAGGCAGAGGGAAACGTGGGCCGGGCACGGGGCCCCTGCTCAGAGAGGAGCGGGGAGAGCAAAAGTGGTGAGCAAGAGGGGCCAGCGACGCAGCCTCCCTGCGGCTCTCTGCGTAGTGGGAGGGTCACAGGGCGCCTGCCTCCCCTGTTGCCATGGTGACCCTGGACCACTCTTCCTCTAGACTTCCTGCCCACCTGCTCTCCGCCCTGAGTCTGCTCTTGCATTGCCCTGGGAGCGGCGGCAGGGGGGCAGCCACAGAGAGGAGAGGACAGGCTCCCCCTGGGGCCTGGGGGAGGAGGATGCCGGATTCCCAGGGAAAGAGGTGCCGCTCCCCACACCCCTCCTGGTGTCTGGCCCCTACCCCCTCTCTGTCTCCCTGCGAGCCCTGGCTTCTGGCAGGGCTGGGCTCGGGGTAATTGGCTTCCCCTCGTGCGTGTGGGAGATCCGGTTTTGACAGAGACAGCTGGTGTCATAAATTGCCTTGTCTCATCTGGTTACCGTGCAAAGGCAGACAGCAGCTCGGGGATGAGGTGCGGGGCGGGCCTGGGCCGGAGGCTGTTGAGAATGGCAGGCGGGGGTGGGGCGGCAGCTGGCTCTGTGGGTCTCACACACGTGGACAGGAGCCTATGCAAGTGGGAGGAGGTGTGTGTGCAACGGGGGTGAGCGCAAGGGGCGCCCAGGGCTGCTGGAGGCCAGCTCCTGTGAGTGAGCAGGAATGCGGCTGAGAAAGCCTGTACTCGGGGGTGTGGGGACGGCCGTGTGTCAGCAAGGGTGAGCGGATGGATCTGCGTGCTGCCGGGTTGCCTGGGAGGATGCACACGTGTGTGCGTAAGCATGGTGAGAATGTCTCATGTAGTTCTAGACGCTTGGGGGAGAGCCTGCGGGCCCGTGGGCGTGTCAGAGAGACTGTGTGTGCACGCTCGGGACTGTGCGTCAGGTTGTGGATTCAGTGTGTGTGTGCACCTCTGTGTGTGGGCATGACGCCTTACCCATGATGGAAGCCCAGTTTACGCACCCTGTTCCCTGCTCTGGGCCAGGGACAGGGGATGTCAGCTGGCGTGGGTGTGAGGGGAGCATGTGCCTGAGACATGCCAGGCTAGCAGACACCATCACGCCAACACTGTCTCTTTGCCATCACCCACCCCCCGGCTCAACCAGTCAAGTGCAAAAACCACAGTCAGGACCCAAGCACCAAAGCCCCCAAACTCCACCAGACACAGACATCTCCTATGTCACCCTAAAAACCCACGCTGCAGGGGCCGTCAGGCAAAAAGCAGCGCGGGCAGGAAGGGTCTGGATAGACGCTAGACACTCCTACATCTGTGCATGCAGCATCTTTGCACCTGGCCAGGTGGGAGCAAGGTTTGAACGTGTCCGTTTTCCTGAAAGTCCATCCCAGAGTCCTTCACTGTCTCCCGGAGTTTGCTCAAATTCATGTCCATTGAGTCAGTGATACTATCTAACCATCTCACCCTCTGCCGCCTTTTGCCTTCATTGTAAAATGTTTAGCATGGTAAATATCCTTTAGTAGATATTATTATGGCTGTAATGTTGTTGCAGGAAGGTGGGGAGCCCCTGAGACTTCAAGCAGGGAAGTGACAGCTCCCACCAGGGTCAGAACAGTCCTCCTGACTGCAGTGTGGACCACACAGTTGGCCCAGGCGGGTCTGGAATGGGGAAGAGACCTCTGGAACAGAGAAGAGATCATTTTTCCATCCCCCTTTTCAGGGCTGTGGCTGATTTGGGATCCCATGAGCCAGTCGGGCAGTGGGGTGGGGATGGAGGCGCGGCTGCACCGCGTTTGATCCCGGGATCCGTGTATCTGCGTGTGGTTCCCTCTGGGCGACACCCTGTCAGCGTCCCGCAGCGCCCCGCTCAGCGCCCGGCCCCCAAGCCACCCCCGTGCTGCTGGCCAGTGAACACACCTGTGCGGACAGGGCGCACCCAGCAAGGGTCATCATGGGGACAGGTGCCTGGCTTGCGCCAGTCTGGCTGACCGGCGCGGTCAGGAGGGGCTGCCGGGTGTGGGCAGGGACCTCCCTTTGCCAGGCTGCTGGCCGTCCACATCCGGCAGGCGTTGCGGGTGACTGAGCATGTGTCGGCGTGGCTGGGCCCTGGCAGACTGGCAGACGTGACCCATCAGCCGCCTGCGCCAGCCTGCCCACCTGCTCCCCGGGGGGCGGGGCGCACCGGCGCACTCATCACATCCTGCCCCTGTAATTAGCACACGGCATCGCCGGCAGCCTGGCTCAGTGGGGCCTGTCTGTCTGTCTGCGGCCGCCCCCGTCAGCCCCAGAAGCCTGCTGGAGAGAAACAGCAAGACTAGAGCCCCTCTCTGCTCAGACAGTGGATGCTGGGAAGTTTGCCTTCTCCCTCTGAGCCTCAGTTTCCTCATCTGTTAAATGGGGGTAGAGATGGCCGTCTCTAAACTCACTTCCTGCTATTTCATGGAGGTGGTATTAGCAACGGGCAAACTCCAGGTGGCATAACTCTGTGATCGGAGGAGCTACACTAAAGCGTATCCAACCCTGCTCATTTAGTCCTTACATTCTGTCCCTACTACGCGCCAGAGGCCATGTAAGGTGTAGTCATGAACAAGCCCAAGTCCCTCTTCTGCTGGAGACCCCATTCTAGTGGGAGGAGACAGATAACAAACCAAAGTAAGGCAGATGGAAAAAACGCGCCAGACCGGGGCAAGCGTCCGACAGACAGGAGACCTGCTGGATGAAGGCGGTGGTTGCTGCTGTGTGTGCCCAGACGTGTCTGACTCTGGGCGACCCCATGGGCTGGACCCCATCAGACTCCTCTGTCCGTGGGATTCTCCAGGCAAGGACACTAGAGTGGCTTGCCATTTCCTCCTCCGGGAGATGGTGGCGGCCACAGCAAATTAGGCAGCCAGAGGAAACCTGTTTTTGGAGCTTAAATTCACATTTAGGCTGAAATCCCAACGAGGAGGTGGGGTCAGGCTTGCTTGGAAAGAATCAAGTTGCTTTCTGCCAGCTCCTTGTGAAGTCCTGTTTGTGCACTGCTTCTGGCTTCTCATTTACACCCGGCAACACCCCTGCGGGCAGAGCTGTCTGCATTTTGCAGATGGGGACACGGAGTCACGGAGAGGTCATCCAGTTTGCTGACGTGCCCACCATCCAGACTCAGCTCGGGGAATTCAGTCCTTTTTCTACTGTGTCTTCACAGCCGACTTCCACTTTCCTGAACCCGTCTCAGTGTTGGTCAGGACTGTGACCTTGCCCTTGTCACCCCTCCGCCACTGCCCTGGCTTGGTCCTGGCATCATATTTTATTCCCCTATCATTTGACTGTGAACATTTTCAAACACAGAAAAGCGCAAAGAATTTTAAAGCCAACATCGGTATTCCTACTACCCAACACCTACAGTGAACTTAACCAAGCTTGCTTTATCGTATATTTCTCTCCCTTTGACCATCCATCCGTCTGAGTTTCACCTGGTGCTTTCCGAAGTAAGTTGCAGACACCTCCACATTTCACTTTTGCAGCCTGCATGTCATGAGAGTTACACTTACTCCCAATTCTCTTTTGGTAAAATTTACATACAGTGAGATGCACAAACCTAGAGAGCTTTACCCAATGAGTTTTGGCAAATGCACCCACCTGCGTGACCCAGACCTCCCTCACAAGGTGGGTGCCACGGTCACTCCAGAAACTCCTCTGCTCCTGCTTAGTCAGTCCTCTCCCCCAGAGGCATCAATTATCTTGATTTTTCTCACATCATTTATTGACTGTTCTAGAATGTCATATAGGGCTTCCCTGGTGGTTCAGATGGTGAAGAATCTGTCTGCAATGCAGGAGACCCAGGTTGGATTCCTGGGTTGGGAAGATGTCCTAGAGAAGGGAATGACAACCCACTCCAGTACTCTTGCCTGGAGAATCCCATGGACGGAGGAGCCTGGCGGGCTGCAGTCTGAGGGGTCACAAAGAGTGACTAACACTTAACTAGCAAGTCACATAAGCGCAATCACACAGCAGGTGGTTTTCAGAGAAGGCTTTTTTCTCCCAGCATCCTATGTTTGGGATCCTCCCGTGCCGTTGGGTGTGCCTACAGCCAATCCCTTTTCATCGCTGAGTAGTGTTCCATCAGAAGATGAGACTGGTTTGTTCCGTTGTTCTTTTGTTAATAGACACCTGGGTTGTTTCTGGTTGGGCTCGACTATGCATACGGCTGCCAAGAATATGCTGATACATGGATTCTTCTTAACGGGTGAGTGTTTTTATTTCTCTTGCTACTGCTACTGCCAAGAGTCAGTTCACATCAACAAGTGTTTTCTGAGTACCTGCAACACACCAGATGTTGTGTTAGACACGGAGGTGCGTGATCCCGGCTCAGACCTTGGGCTCTGGAGGCTCCAGGCAGGCAAGAATGTCAGGAGTGCCTGCTAGGAAACAAGCGCCCTGCAGGTCATCACGCTTTATCCTCACAATGGCTCGGCAGGATGCTCTATGTGACCTCAGTTTTCATAGGAGGCAACTGAGGCCAGAGTGATGGAATGACCTGTCCAAGACAAGCGGCAGAGCTGGGCTGCAAACTCGGGGTGGCTCCAAAGCATGCTCTTTCCTCTGTCCTGCAGGATGCTGAGCAGAAACCCAGGGGGGCAAGGTGATCTCAAGGTCACACCAGCAGCGCAGAGACAGGAACACAGGCTCCTGCTCCCCCTGGGCAGCGCTCTTTCCAACAGCACGCTGACTTCATCGCAGGAGTCTTAACAGGTAAGGTCTAAGTGTCTGTTCAACCAGCATCGCCTCCTAGAAATAAGGCTGGGAGAGCTGAGTTATAGAAGAGCCCGGCTTATCTGGGTGTATCTGTGTCCCAGGGCATGAGCCCGTCAGACTAAACTTGTCCCCTGAACCTGCTAATCTAGGACCACAGAGTTACAGGTCCCAGGAATCAGGTGGAAGCCTGAGTTTGAGCGTGTGGAAGATAAGGAAAAGTGATGGGCCCAGTGATGAGATGGGGAGGCTATGGAGGTCCGAAGTCATTTAATTAAAAAGCAAAACCCCCAGCGTATATCAAGCTAGAACAATCTTCAGGGTGAATTTGGCCCCACACAATGGTTTTGTGAGCCCAGCGTTAAGCAAACAGGGAAGGTGATAACTGTTGGTGGGTAGATGACTGTTACGTAGAGGATTAAAGACAGAGCCACACCCTTTGACATTACCTCCTTGAGAGATGGGGGATCTGTGCTCTCTCCCTCTGAACCGGGCACATTCTGTGACTGCTTTGATCAGTGGGATGTCTAAGAGTGCCCAAGTGTACCAGTTTCCACGCCCAAGCCTTAGCAGGCTGGAGGCGCCCACTTCCTGTCTTTGACCATGGTGATAGAGACACCGCACCAGGGGGGAGAGGGACCCACAAGCCCAGCCCTGCCTACGCGAGAGTAAAGCTGCCTTGACCCCTGCAGACTAGACCAACCACCAAACCGAACACCACCCAGTAACCCCTGCTGATGCCATTCAAAGCATCGGAATTGCCCAGCCAAGCCACGCTTGAATTCCAGACCCACGCAGTTGTGTGATACAATGAAATAGCCGTTGCTTTAAGATGCTGCGTTTTGGTATGATCCGTAGGCAGCAATAACCATGGCAGCGTGCTCCTCCTGTTGTCAAGGAGGAGGCCGTGCCAGCCTCCACCCGCCAGGGCCACCTCCATCGCGCTGTGAGAGCTTCGGGTTGGAGTCATATTTGGGTGTTCGGGGCAAGAGGTTGTATCAGGTGGGGTCTGGCAGGAAACATGCAAAGAGCATAAATGAGGAAGCTTCACGGTTATTTACAAAGATATGAGCAGAGGGATCCCAGTAAGGCATGCCTGGCACCTGGGTCAGGGGCCAGCGAGAGCTGCTGGTTTTCTAATAGCAGAGGGAAAGGGGCAAAGGAGTGGGGGTTTTACTTGCTCCTAAGAGAGTGGTAGATGAGGGAAAAGGCTACCCAACAAGAGTTTAGGCAGAGGGACACAGGAGCGGAGAGCTGGGGGTGGAGCTCTCACGTCTACGTGCCAGCCGCCCCCCATCTCCTGCAGGTGCCGCCCGTTAACCAGCGGGCAAGAAGGCCCATCGGTGCTGGCGGGACGGGTTAGCCTCCAGGCACAACGGGTGGAGCTGAGAGTGGGTCTGGGGGGTGTGGGATAAGAAGTCCCGTGGACCAAGACTCCAGGGAGCTGATATGGCCTTTGCACCGTAAATAGCCAACTGCTGGTCTGGAATATAAGCCCCTCCTATCCTGTCTGCCTGTCTGCTTCCGGCTCTTTCTATTTTTGGCAGCACTGCGTGGCATGCAGACTCTTAGTTCCCTGATCTAACCTGCAGCCTCTGCAACAGAATCATGGAGTCTTAGCCACTGGACCGCCAGGGAAGTCTCTCTGGCTTATTCTTGATGATTCGGCTCGAAAGCTTTTCCTAGCTGCCTGTCTTTTGCCCTCCTCCACAGCACACCTGTACACGTTTATTTATTGAGCCTGAGCTGAAAGGCAAGATTTGCGCTGGGCACTGGGGCTACAGGGTGAGCAAGATGGCATGACTACAGCCTACATGGAGCTTCGTGGTACTGACCCAGGCGGGAGTCCCGGGTTAAACCTCCAGGAGGGCAGGGCTGGGGCCACTTTGTTCAACACTGTATATCCCCAGTGCAGTGACAAAATACAAAGGCAGGTGAATAATACGCAAATGCAGGGCCTTATGCTGACAGTTCTGTTTTCCCACTTGAGCCCCTCCATCATTTTTGAAATGGACCTGGTAGGTGTTTTTAACAAAGAGGTTGGGCAACTTGCCCCAAGACACACAGCAGCAGGCTAATGAGAGCGCTATATTCAAACTCCCAGGCAAGGCCCATTTCAACCATGCCCAGGAGTGAGAACTCAGCCCTGGTTTCCTAACAGAGCCAGGAGGGACGCCATGGGATGCTGGAGTCACGAGTCCAAATGGGGGGTGTGTACACAATCTGACTCTACACTGGGTCGGCGGAGGAGGAGTGGCTGGCTTATTTCCTCTGAGGGAGACAAAATGGAAGAGTTTTGCGTTGGTTTCCTATTACAAGGAAATAAATCACCCAGTATATTAAAAAAAAAATCTTCACCTGGCTTTGAACGAACGTTTGGTGTTATTACAATGGGGAAAAAAAATCCCATTTGCTTTTCATTATAGATCTGGTTATGTTTTGTTTTTTTTTGTCCCCAGAGAGTGAGGATTTCACTGGCAGTGTGATTACAAGAAGGAAAACAGAGAACAGTGGGCTTTGGAGTCAGACAGTCTTGAGTCCAATCCCGCTGGGCCACTGACTCCCTGAGAGGCTGAGGCCCTTCATTAGTTCCATGAGCCTCCGTCTTCTCCTTTACAAAGTGAGGGTGCCGCCGTCACCTTCCCAGGGCTGTGGGAAAAATGAAACGATGATTCTGCTAATAGTTACTACTCCATACCGATCACCTTTATGACAGACGTGGCCCCTGCTCTCAGGGAGCGTGCGTTGTAGTAAGAGGGATTGCAAACAAATAGAAAGTCAAAAGAGAGACAATTTCAAGTGATCATTGCCGTGAAGCAAACAAACCAGACCGTGAGCGGCTGGAGAGGGATCTGGGGATTCCACAAAAGGCCAGAGGAGCCTTCTCTGAAACTCAGATGAAGATGAGCCCAGAGATTTTCATAGTGAGTGAAGTAAGCCAGAGAAAGACAAATGTTGATGTCATATGATATGTTGATATCATATGATATCAATTACGTGTGGAATCTAAAAATATGATACAAGTGAACTTATTTGCAAGACAGAAATAGAGTCACGGATGTAGGAAACAAGTTCATGGTTACCAGGGGTAAGGGGCAGGGAGGGAGAAACTGAAAGGTTAGGATCGATGTGTACACACTGCTCGATATAAAATAGATAACTGATAAGCATCTACTGCATAGCATGGGGCTTCCCTGGGGGCTCAGATGGTAAAGAATCCGCCTGCCAGTGCAGGAGACGTGCGTTTAATCGCTGGGTCGGGAAGATCCCCTGGAGAAGGGAATGGCAACTCACTGCAGTGTTCTTGCCTGGGAAATCCCACGGACAGAGGAGCCTGGTGGGCTACAATCCACGGAGTCACAGAAGAGTCAGACGCAAAACTGAGTGACTAAACAATGACGACTGTGCAGCACAGGGAAGTCTACGCGATGCCCTGTCACGGCCTGCCTGGGAGAAGACGAGAAAGGGTGGGTGTGCGAGTGAGTGATCCGCCTCGCTGTACATCTGAAACTAACACAAGACTGCAAATCAACTAAACTCCAGTAACAACAAAGGAAACAATAACGCAAATCAACTAAACTCCAGTAACAACGAAGAAAAAACAACACACACACACACCCCAAACGGTAAAGCACCAGCTTGGAAACGCGTTTTCCAGGAGGAAGACGTCAGAGCCACTGCAGAGGCCCTGAGATGGGATGAGCTTGTGCTGGGAGCGGAGCAGAGCCAGGCGGCTGATGCAGCTGGCGTGGAGTTAGCACGGTGGAGAGTTGTCGGCTCCCTTGAGAGACCCACCCGGAGCCAGACCACACAGGGGCTTAACGGCTGGTTGGTGCAAGGAGGCTGAACTGTACTCTGGCTGCAAAGGAAAGACTTTGCAGGGTCTTAAGCAGGGGAATTCTCTGACTTGATTGGCCTGTTTTAAAGATCCCTGTGGCTGCTGACGGAGAGGGCCCACGGGGGCAGGAAGACCTTGCCGGAGGTTCCCTAGGCTTGGGGGGATGACAGCAGCGCCCATCAGGACGTGAGGTAGACAGACGCTAGGCCCCCGATCCATTTCCTCTCACATATCCCCGTCATCAGAGGAGTTTTAAAGCGCGTCTAAAGGCCAGATGAAGAAAATTCTAAAGGATTTTCAGACCTTGGGCAGCTCTGAATTAAAATGCCTCTTTTGTTCAGTGGGCAAGGCTGTGAAAGGCTGGGGAAGTCCCCTCTCCCCCATCACTTCTGGGCAGCCTGGCAAGAAACTAGGGGATGTGATTAATCCGCCAGAGATCCAATTTCCTCCAAATCACTCATTTCAAAGCCAGAAAATGCAAGAAGGGACTGTCATGGTCATCCAGGCAGCGTCAATGCAGCAACGACATGACGGCAGCGATGGTCAGAATGTGTCCTGAGAGCTTCCCAGGCACTGTGCCAAGTGCCCTACGTGTGTTTTCGCCCCCAATCCTCCCAACTTATAGATGAAGACACCGAGGCCATGAGAGGTTAATCGACTGGCCCACAGTCCCATGGTCGGGGAGTGTCAGAGTCAGGCTTGGGAGCCGGTTGTAACCCCAGCCACTCCTCACTGGGGGCGTTTTAGGGCATCCGTCAGCCTCAACCGTCCAGCTTCTCAAGAAGCCCTCCTCCCCTGCAGTGACTCACGGAGTGATGGGCCGGCCAGGGGCGACCGTGGTCTTGGAGTTTCTTGGACCTGATCTCCTTGAAACCTCTCCACATCCGTGAGCCGTGAGACGGCAATCTTCCTGTAACCCAGAGAGGCCGCGGCCACCCAGCTGAGAAGCAGCACAGGCGGGTCTGAGCCAAGGACTGAGCCCAGTCCCTCCACCATCCTGTTCCTTCCAGAGCCCGGACCAGCCACTACCATCCCTGGTGGGTCACCCCCACCTCCCACGGTGCCCGGGGGCACCGCGACTGCCTTTGAGCCTCCAGAAGGTGATCCGGTGGAGGAGGAAAGCGGACAGGGGCTGTTTCTATGTAAGGCGGCCAACTGTCCAGATTTGCTTGGGATGGAGAGGCTCATCAGGGTGTAGAACCTTTGGTTTCTGCGCCTCCAGAGTGGCAAGCAAACCACAAGCTGGTCTTCCTTAGTGGAGACCTTGGATGTGGGACTTACAGAGCTCAAATTAGGAAAGTCCTGGGCAAATAGGGATGAGCTGGTCACCCTATCTGTCACCTGTGGATCAGATTGAGGTTATAGGGTGACAGATCCCATCTGTGTCAAATTAGCACTTTACACTGTCAGAGAAAGTCAGAGATGAAATGCTGTGCCCCCAGTGAGTGGTGAGCTCCCCGTCATGAGAAGCATGCAAGCAACTATTAGACGATGCTTGGAGAAGCGTCCCTGAAAGCCCATCCTCTGTCCCTTACTCGGAGGGGAGGCAGAGGAGCCCTCTCTCCAAGCTCAGCTGGGCTGTTAAGATCTCTTCTCCCCACATTTTACCTCCCCTGGGGCCTGCTGTCCAAGGAGCGTTCCATTCCTGCTTTCCTCCACCGCTCACTGGCCCACTAAGTGAGGCCTGAAAATTACCTGCACGGCCAGGTGAATGTGACAGCAGTCAAAGGGGCAGCTTCGGTGGGGAGAGTGATGCGTGATTTGCAGAAATGCGCCCAGTGCAGCAAATAACACGTGTGGGCCATGAGTGAGCAGAGGCTGACAGCCCCAGTGGCACCGCTTCGGGCTGCTTTTTCCCGTTGAAGCCTCTGATAGACACTGAGATGGAGCTGAGATCCTCCTCTCCTGGGGGGCACCGCCTGGGGGGCAGGAAGCCCGTTGTCAGCGAGCCCGGTCTGTTTCTAGGGTGGCTGCCGCCGTCTTCTCCGTGATTATGGTCAGAAACCTGGCCTCTAGTCAGTGGTGGGCGCTGAGCAGCCCGGGGCGGGGGCGCTGGTTCAAGCTCTTTCCTTGGGAAAGAGGGGCTGTGCTTGTGGACCACCTATCTAGAGCCAGCTGTGCGCTCACACGTCTCAATCTGAGTTATGGTCCAAAAGCCGCCCTCTTGCACCCAGCTGCCCCAGAGAGAGGTGGAGGAGATGCCAAGTGTTGGCAGAACCCTGGGGGATGTGGGTCATCCAGGGTGGCTCCCCCCAGTCCTCTGTCCATTCTTCCTAGAATATCTGGAGCTGGAGAAGAGATAATTGAGAGAGACCAAGCCGGCAGGACAGATACCTCCTAATTATCTCTCTTGTTTCAACTGAGGTCTTCAAAGAGCCACTTCCCTGGGAATCGGGGCTGAGGGGACAGAGAGAATGCAGAATCTCTTAATTTTGCTTCCCCGTGGGGCTGGTAATTCAGCCACCAGGAATGCTCCAGGCTCAAAGAGGTGGGAGATGAAGCTGCCAGCAGGCAGCCCCAGTGCAAAGACATCGTCTGGCTCAGCTCAGGAGCGGAGTCCTTGAGGAGGAGATGCTCAAGGGAGGAGCTTCCCGCTGGAAGGAGCGTGGAGGGAGTTCAGAGAGCCAGAAGCACGTTTCTGAAGGACTGGACAGCCTCTTGGTGTATGTTGAGGGGAACTGGGCCCCAGAGAGGGGAGAGGACTTGCCAGAGGTCACGCACAGATGAGTTGCTAAGTCCATGGCTGTCTTGGCCTTCTTGGAAGCTCTGTTCTTCCTCAAAGCTGCCCTGCAGGGTGGAGAAGGCCTGGGGCCATCGGTGGAGAGAAAGGAAGGCCCCTCCTCGATGCTAGAGTGGGAGAGAGGCGTGTCCTCCGACTGGGGGTGTTTCAGCACTTGCCTTCCTGATGGCAGCCAAGACTCCCTGCGTGCGGCTAAGTCGCTTCAGTCGTGTCCAAATCTTTCGCGACCCCATGGACTGTAACCTGCCAGGCTCCTCTGTCCATGAGTCTCCAGGCAAGAATGCTGGGTGGGTTGCCATGCCCTCCTCCAGGGGATCTGCCCGACCCAGGGATCGAACCTGAGTCTCCTGTGGCTCCTGCATTGCAGGCGGATTCTTTACTGCTGAGCCGCCGGGGAAGCCCAGAGACTCCCTAGTCTCGGGAACTGGCAGTATGATGGTGGAAACAGCTCCAACCCTGATGGAGCTCCCCGTCTGATGGGGAGACAGCTCCCCAAGGAGAGGGGCAGCCTCTGGACTTGGGGAAGCTTCCAGCTGAGAGGGAACCTTCTGCTCAGACCGCGCCTTCGCTGAGACAAGCCCGTAATCAACTCTCCCCGTGAACTTGCTGACACTCCTCTTCCTCCTTCTGGAAGTCCTCCCCAAGCATCCTGTCCGTGACACAGGATTGTAGCCATGTGCATCCTCCTTCAGCCACTACGGAGGGGCTGACGGTCGCTCCAAAGCCTCGGGGAAATGCCCAAGTGGTCCCGCAGGGCATCCACCTACCCCGGGCCTGTCACCCCATCAGCATCGTGGAGCCTCTCACCCCCAAGTGACATCAGAGCCGCTCAGAGGATGAAGACCCACCCCCCAATTCCATCAGACCGCCCCTCCACAGCGCTGCTCTGGCCTCGCTCGCACCTTAAATAGCTGCACATTTCACGGCCGTGCAGAGAGGACGGCAGAGGGACTCCAGAAGACCCTCAGAGAGTGGGCGCTGAGCAGGGGGCCAGGGCAGGGTAGGCAGGAAACTCACAAAGGGCCAAGGAGCTGGAAAATCAGCTGCCCGCCTCCTCCTCCCCCGAGCCTCCAGCCTCTAATCCTGGTCCAGCTGAGAGTTCCCTCTGCCTTCCCGACGGCAGCCAAGCCTCACCTCCTCCAGAGCGCCCACTCGGGCTGACGCTCTTGGCTCAGGTCTCTCCTGTGTCTCTCCAAATCTGCTGGCCCTCAGTGTTCAGGGGTATTCCCTTTCCAATTACATGGGCATCCCACCTTACCCATTAAACGACTCATTCCCATGAGGGTGAGGGCAGTGTCTGGGGCAACCAATCGTCAGCCAACCCCCAGACACATACACGGGCACAGCCAAGAAAACAGAGTGTCTAGTTCATCACTCACAGAAAATGTGAGCAAAAGAGTGACGGTCGCAACCTCTGCGGTCAGTCTGCGCTCATCAGTCACGCAGAATCACCACGGCCATAGGTAACTGACACGTACAAGGCTAAAAAGTTGGGCTCCAAGAGCCTGGGATCAGTTCCTGGCTCCACCACACACGGACTGTGTGATCTGGAGCAAGTAACCTGGTCTCTCTGAGCCTCCATCTCTTCATCTATAACATAAGGGTAATGATAGAAGTCACCTCATAGGGAGCTGTGAGGATTGAATGAGATGCTTTGTGTAAAGTGCGCTTAGAACAGAACTGGACACATTGCGAATGGTCAATAAACATTAACTCGATATTGTGTTCCAGAGCTAGCAGAGCCTGCAAGGATCCATTTCTGGGTCATCCTCACCTGCTCACAGGCTGGTAAGAAGAAGCCCCCACCCCCAGTCACTTCTGGCTTCACCATGGTTACACTAAATTACTGAAAACCCTTTCTTTAGCGGTCTCTTCCAAGCTCTTAATCTCTGAGGCTCAGAAGAAAAACCAATTGAAGAAAATGCCCGCGAAAGATTCAGGACCTTGGAAAGAGGCGACTGGCTGGCCTCCGCCTGCTCTTCAGTCCGGGAGCTCCAGGAGGGAGCAGACGAGATGGGGAAATGTCTGCTTGTGCTTTGGGATCCCTGGCTGTGAAGCTGCTGCCAAACACCCGCGTGAAGGGCGGAGACTTCAGGTGGCGGCGCAGCGTGGGGGCAGGCAAACAGGTGGACAGCAGGCAGGGGGAGGCGATCCCTGCCAGCTTCCCGGTGGGCACAGACATCCGCCTGGAAACGGGTGATGATGCAGCACGTGAAAAACGAGCCTCAGCACCACAAAGGAGGGGCGGACGGGGCAAACGGATGCTGAGAGAAAGCGTGCGTGGGAGGGTGGGGGCAGGCATGGCAGGGAGGTGTGCCTAAGTGGACAGGCTTGAACTGAGTTTGTGGCCTGTGAGTAAAAGGGCAGCCTATCAACCATGACTTCCCAGGAGTGGAAGCTCGCAGGAGGCACCCAGAGGACACACGGGGTGAGGGTCTGTGCCTGCCGGGGACGCTGGTCCCACAACCCACGTCCAGGACCCTGAAGCCAGATGTGTTCCGGAGCTCAGGCCTCATCCTCCTCCCGAAAAGCTGATATGCTGCTTGCTCAGTGTATTACATAACCCGCCCAGGGGCCAAGGAGTCACTCCATAATCGCCCACATCAATATTTCTGCAGTGGAACGCCTGGATGGCAACATTAAGTGAGATAAATAGAGACCGTAATCGGCTCCCCTCGGCTCAGACTGGGTTTTGCCACCAAGTCAGTTCAGGTCAGTCCAGTTTGGCCACAACTGGCTCACCAAAACAGCCTTTTAATTTTCCGATCTTTTTGGATTGCTGGGTTGCAGGTAAAGGGTTGTAAACTTGTGTAAAAATAGAGTAAGAGTTATAACACTGTGCCGAATGACCGCTACAATAGCTTCTATGTATGGGGTGCCCATCATGTGGTAGGTGAGTTGGACAATTCACCACAGCCCTTAAACATGGGCATGGCCCTTTCTACTTGGAGGTGAAGGGAGGTTCAGGGGGGTCTAAGCCAACACAATTGCTGAGAGGAAACGAGCATGTAAGAGGCAAATTGCACTCAGAGAAACACCTGAAATAAAATGCCTGGGAATGGAGAGGTTTAATTTAAATCAAATGGCCCATCAGATGAATTTGTCCCCGCTCATCTGCATGTTTCTGTTCATAGAAATCATGAGGGCATGATGGAGCCTTAAAGGCCTCTGGCTCTTTGCTCAGGGTCTGTCACGGTGTCCTCCTGCAAAGGGATGCCGGCCTCCTGATCCCCGCTCTGGGTTCCCTCTATCCACACACTCTCTCCCCATTTCACAGCTGGAGAAACTGAGGCTCAATGCCCAGTGACGTGCCTGAGGGCACAGATTCCCATTCCCATTTGTAGTGTGACAAGAATCACGGGATGATTCTGAGAGTTCCCTGGTGGCCTAGTGGCCAGAAATCTGGGCTTCCAGCGCTGGGGCCCGGGTTCAATCCCGGCCTGGGGAACTGAGATCTAGCAAGCTGCATAGTGAGGCCAAAATGAAAAGAAATCTTGGGATTCGAATGCACCCTATTCAGTATCATTATTAATGGCATGAAACATTTGTTGGGCACGTGCGATATGCCAGGCCTCATTCTGTATGGCTTCTGTGTATTATCTCATTTAAGTGGTGGGGGCTTGGGCTGGAAGCAAGCTTGCAAAAGGTGGTTCATAAATGCTGGGCTTCTTGCTGGTGGGTTTCAACAGGAAGCTTGTAAAGTGGAAGAGGCATCAAAGATTAGAAACCCAACGGGAGACAACAGGAGATAGGAAAGAAGGGACAATCTCCTTATTCAGAGGGAGGGAGGGGAATGTAGGTTGCTGGGGATTTAAGATAATGAGCAAGGAAAACAATTACTTTATTTAAATGAATTGAAAAATATCTGGCTTCACTCTGTAAGAGGAAGCAGTTAAGGGGTTTTATTTTATTTTGGCCCTAATAATATTACAATCTCCAGGCTGGTTATTATCTGTCACTTCCCGGGGAAGATTGAAAAGAAAATAGTTTTATCCCAGGCAATTGTAACCCGTTCCATTTGATGAGTTGTTGTTCCCACTTAGAAATTACATGCACCAGTATCAGGTGACCTGGCCCGGCTGGGTGGCTTTGTTTAACTGGTTACAGAAAAGAGGGAAGAAGAGAAAATTCTCCAGTCTTTTCACCAGAACTTCCCAAAATGCAATTTATGTGAGTCCTGCGGGGATGGGCAGGCAGAGAAAGACACACATTCCCAGGTTGCTCGGGGCCCTTGGTGGGCTTGGAATCTGCATTTTTTTACAAACTCCCTGGGGTTTTCTGGCTGCCTCTTTTGAGAAGCCTGCTCTACATTCTACCTAAGCCCGCTGGGCTGGGGATGTGTATGGTTCTGAGATGAAAGAGTTGGTCGCTCAGTTGGGTCTGACTCTTTGGAACTGTAGCCTGCCAGGCTCCTCTGTTCATGGACTTCTCCAGGCCAGAATACTGGAGTGGGTAACCAGGGGCTCTTCCTGACCCAGGGATCGAACCCTGGTCTCCCGCACTGCAGGCAGATTCTTTACCACCTGAGTCACCAGGGGTTCTGGTAGACTCCTACAAAATACAGACTCAGAAGCCGTCTGGGCAGGAAAGATCTCAGAGATAAACTGATAACTCACATCACGGTAGAAACCAGACTTCCTACAGCTACCAAGAGGCAGAGTTGGGCCCAGAACCTAGATGCTCGGTCCAGAACTGGTTCCCTTATACCACGATGCCGAGTAGATGTCAGGGGGAGTGTAAGGCCCCGATCTCTTCCTTCTCACCTCACCCATGTTCATGAGTGAAGATAAAAGAAAGCTGAGATAGCACAAGCTCTCCTGGGCATTAAAGGTCACCCCCAAGGTTGGCTCTGAGCCCCAGCCCACAGGAGATGTCAGGACCCCAGCCTCACCATCAACTAGAGAAGCCTCAGTGTGATACGGCTGCCCCATCCTACCTGCCCCTCTTACTTCCTCCAGTGGCCTCCGTTCCTGGTCATCAGTCTCTACTGGATCCTTCTCTCTGCACTGCCTTCCCCACTCCCAATTCAAAGGTCTGGAGTCCATGCTAGAGCCGACAAGAGCTCCATATTGGAGCTTTCTCATAAATCTACCCTCCCCAGATTGATGGTTGGATGGCATCATTGACTTGATGGACATGAGTTTGAGCAAGCTCTGGGGGTTGGTGATGGACAGGGAAGCCTGGCGTGCTACAGTCCATGGGATCGCGAAGAGTTGGACATGACTGAGCAACTGACCTGGACTGAGATGCCATGAACTTTACCAGGCACTTTCTCTTTAATCCTTACTATTAGGAGGTGGGTGCAGATCTTTGCATTTCACAGATGAAGAAACTGAGGTTCCGAGTGGTCCCACAGAGAATCACAGAGATGCCCAAAAGGACAATCAAGATGCAAACTCGAGTTGGCTTGGCCCCAGATTACCCAGACTTTGCAGTAAACCAAGCTTTCCTTCATAAACCAGCCTAAGCCATGTGTCCCAGCCTCAGGGGATCTGGCAGACACCCAATCCAAGGTCAAGCTTTTTTCTTTTGCTGTTTTACTTACACATCCAAAGGCTCAGCTGCAAGACTTGTTTCCTTTCTTTCAATATTTACTAGTGTTTTACCTGGTTTCAGAAGGGCCCCATCAGAGACGAGGGGAAAGGGAGGGAGGAAGGAGCTGGGCCTGGCTCCTCCGACCATGGGGCTCAGGTGAGCACTCAGGCCTGGGCACATCTTGGGATTCAGTGGCAGAAGGCTGCCCGGGAACCCAGATTCACGGGAAGGGAGAGGTGGGAGCTACTGAACACTCGTTAGGTGCCGAGCTCTGTAACAGGAACCTGACGTTGTCTCGCAAAGTCACGTGACTGGAAGTATCTTCCCATCTTATAGATGGGGAAATTGAGTCTCAACGGGGTGAAACAAGTTTCTGAGGTCACCCAGCTGGCCTGTGTGAAGGCCAGGGCTCTAGTGTAGGTCTGAGCGGCTTCCCGGTGTAACACCTCCAACCCCAGGAAGGGTCTTATCCTGACACACTTTTACACTGGGGTCTTCATTTTACACATTTTACACATGGGGAAACTGAGACCAAACGAGCTCAAGCTTAAATTTTGTTCTTGTTCAGTGGCTCAGTCGAGTCTGACTCTTTGCAGCCCCATGGACTGCAGCACGCCAGGCTCCCCTGTCCTTCACTGTCTCCCGGAGTTTGCTCAAACTCACATCCAGTGAGTAGAAGATGTCATCCCAATTTTGTGCTTATGACAAAAATCAAGACTAGAACCCAGGTTTCCAGGCTCCCAGTCCAGTGCTCTTTCTAGCCCCCTTCCCAGCTTTGCCAACTGCCAAGGTCCAGGTTACCGGAACCTCGCCCTTAGAAGTTGTGAAATGCCTTCTTCTGCCTCTGAGGCATTCTGCTCCTTAGACAGCCTGGGCAGAGAAGTGGAGAGAAACCATTTTATTTCTCAAACATCCCCTGGAAAACATTTTGGAGAGAGCAAAGCCCAGTGAAGGAGGGAAGTCCCTTCCCTCTATCCCTTCCATCTTTGCCTGTGTCTCTTTAGGTGCGGGGGTCACCTTAGGAAGCCAGAGCCTTCAGCAATGTCCAGGAATGCGGCTGTCCTGGGGGACTGGAGCAGACCAACCGAGGCTGCTAAATAACTCTCGGTTCTTGGGTTTCACAGGGGCGGCTGACCGGATGATTCACACATTGTATAAATAGAACCCAGCAGCCTGGAGGCCGCCGGAGCTTAAGGGAGTGCCGTTCACTTGTGAGTGAGCACAGACTGCAGGGGTGGGGCTGGGGCATCCTGGCCCAGGGGCTCCTCAGAAGACCCCCAGCGGGAAGGCTCACGGTGGGGAGGGAGGCTCCCGTGTCCTGGCACCCGTCCTGGCCCTGGGCAGAGAGAAGCAGCTGGAGAGGAAGGAGACGCTCTCCCTCTCGACGCGCCTTTCGTCCCCTTTTCTGCACAGGTCTGTGGTCTGTGCCCCGTGCCCCCAGCCTGTGACGTGGGGACGGACACACCGCAGGCGCTCAGCGGAAGGCTCGCTGGTCTGCAGGACGAGGGCTCCTGCCGCACGGCGGGTGGCACGCGCGTGTGGGCTGGAATGGAGCTGCGTGCGCTGGGCGCCATAGCAACTGCAGTCAGGGGCTTTACTTCCGGTGCCCTCCGCGACTTGACGTATGATCTCTCCCACCTTCCGCTGTCCCGACCCTCACTTGGGGAAGATGCCTGTCCTGGCCATAGTCCTTCATGGGAAAATAATTAGATGACAGACGGAACTATGCTTCGTATAAACAAAGTGTAATGCATTGTCATTACAAGCAGCTTTCCCATGCCTTTTCTCTACTGACACTATTAGGAAGTCCTCTCTTAGGTCTAATTTTCGTCCTGCCTGTTGTGGTTTGGTAAAGATTTATGTATTCCAGGAAACTTAAGCCAGCACACCCAAAACTGAGATGGCACCACTGGTCAAAAGAAATACGGAGATAAAAAATAAAGTGCACGTCTTCTTTAAAAAATAACTTCCTCCACTTCCAACGGCTGTTCAGAGTAAAGAGTATAATTTGCTTGACTGCCCTGGCCCATCAGCTTATCACTGAGGGCCTAGCAACTCCAAGAGGGGAGGATTACGCAAATGGAAATCAGCTTTCAAGAAAGTGGGCTAATCCAAAATTATCAAAAGGGCCGAATTTGAGAGAAAAGGGAAAGCAACTGAGATGCGTGAGCCACAGAGACAGTGAGCCGGTGGCCGGTGTGTGGTATGGAGTAAAGAGGGCTTGCTGGCACCTGCGACAGGGCTGGCAGAAAGGTGGCCTGGTCTCCATGTCCCAGATCCTCAGAGAGGCGAGGAGAGGCGATAGGCCAGTGGACAGAGAAACTCTTTATTAAATCACTTGCTGCTGGAATGGCCCCTTCTCATTCTCAGAAATCTGGCCAAACGCCCAGAGGTAGGTTTGGTATCAGGAGACTTGAAGCTTTCCCACTGAGCTTTCCACATGGAGGCAAATTCAAATCCACCACGTAGCACATACTGTGGATTTACAAGGCCAGACTGGGGCCTTTCCCTCCCCCTTGGGAAATACCCAAGAGCACAGGCCACCTCCAAGATGGTGTCTGATCAAAGACACCCGTCAAGGAAACATGGGGGCCAGCAGCACCACGGACAGCTCCCCTTCGGCCCTGGGGACCAGGCTACTGGGGTGGCCTGGGACTGCGACTCAGCGACCCAGCCTTAGGCCTGCTTTCGGGAAACTGGAAACCTATTGCCCTCTGAGCCCTTGGGGGCCCCAGCAGTGAAGGCAGACAATTAAACTGGCAATTCAGATGCACTTTGACAAATACCATGCTTTAGAGGAGTGGAGGGGAGCAATGGAACTCAGAGCAGAGGCATCTGATTCAGATTTAGGAGCAAAGATTTCCAAGCTGAAGGATGAGTCAGAATAACCCTAGTGAGAGAGGAGAGTGAATCTTGCTGGGGGAGAGAAACCAGCATAGGCAATGGACCCCAGGGAAGTGAGGGTGTGGCTTATTCGGATGAGTTGGAAGACTTGTGTGGCCAGAGAGTCAGGTGGGAGCCTCTGGGTGAGGGTTGTTGAAAAATGAGGCGGAGAGGTGGGCAGGGCCCAGATCCTGTAGAGCGTGGAACAGAGTAAAACTCCATTCTGAGGCCAAGAGCTGGTTGCTTCAGGATTTTATGTAGTGAAACGACTTGATTATATTTGCATCGTGAATATTTTCTCTAGCTTCAAGATGGAGGCTGCCTTGGGGCCAGGCAAACCCACACCACTGGGCAGGTCAGGAGGTGAAAGTCATCCTGAAATAGGGTGATGATGAAGGGGGCTAACAGATGGGGGCCTCAGGGTGCAGAGCAGTGGACACGTTTGAGAGAGACTTAAGAAATGGAATTGGCAGGACTCAGACGGATACTGGTTGGGGGCGGGGAGTGAGGAGGAGGGAAGGCTTAAGGATGACTCTTGACATATAAAAAGCTGGGAAGAAGAAAAGGAAGAGAGGGTGGAATGAAGAGGAATTACAGAAAAAGGACGAGGGAGGGACTAAGAACAGAGACAGACAGCATCACAGAAATGAGGGCGAGGGGTGCGGGGGAGGGGAGGCCCAAGAAGGAGAGGAACACAGTAGGACGCTCAGGGTGAGGAAGTCAAGTCTGCATCCTGTCACCCGTGTGTCCCACCAGGGCGTCAGCGTCTGTCCATAGTCACAGACTTGCTGCAGGACTGCACGGGACTGTGGGCAGTGTTGGATGGATGAGGACATCCTCATGAGCCTAGGAGGGACCCAGGTGGGCGGACCCGGAGCGAACAGCCAGTGAAGTGAGAGGAGGGTTTGGCTCCTCACTGCTAATGTTCCTGAGGGAGGCTCAGCCCCTTCCCCTAAGCCTCCGTCTCTCACCCTGTAATTCAGATGCTGGATCATTTCTCCACCCACTTCTCTACAGTGGAAGGGGTTGGAGGCTGGAAGAATGGGTCTGGGCTGGGCCAGGCCTGTCACTTGTCCTGAGATTAGTATATTTCACTTTATGGATTCAGAGCATCTATCATTTGACAAAGCCTAAAAAGAGAGGGGTTGGATAAACTAACTTTTCCATTTTCTAGAAAATTTCAGCCTACAGTACTGAGTGCCCAGCGTAAGGAGGACAAGGTCACTGGCTCAAAATAAGTGCTGGATGAATGTGTGGGTGGATGAATGTGTGGGCAAATGGATGGACAGATAAATGGATGGATAGGTGGATGGATGATGGGTGGATGAATGGATGGATGGATGGTGGATAGATGGATGAATGGATGGATGGATGGTGGACAGATGGATGAATGGATGGATGGATGGATGGGTGGGTGGATGAATGAGTGGGTGGATGAATGTGTGGGCCAATGAATGGATAGATAAATGGATGGATAGGTGGAGGATGGGTGGATGGATGGTCAGATATATAGATGAATAGAGATATGGGTGAATATTTGAATGGGTGTATGTATGTATATATATATGGATGGATGGATGGATAGATGAATAGGTGGATGGGTGTATGTATGTATGTATGTATGGATGGATGGATGGTGGATAGATGGACGGATGGATGGATGGGTGGGTGGATGAATGAGTGAGTGGATGAATGTGTGGGCCAATGGATGGATAGATAAATGGATGGATAGGTGGATGGATGGGTGGGTGGATGAACGTGTGGGCCAATGGATGGATAGATAAATGGATGGATAGGTGGATGGATGGGTGGATGGATGGTCAGATGGATAGATGAATAGAGATATGGATGAATATTTGAATGGGTGTATGTATGTATATATATATATATATATATATATGTATGTATGTATGGATGGATAGGTGGATGGATGGATGAATAGGTGGATGGGTGTATGTATGTATGGATGGATGAATGGATTGATGGACAGATAAACACCTGAATGATCACCATGCTCTTATCGGCTTTAGCTTAGACAAAGCATCTTTGAAGGTTTCAGAAATGGTACAGAGCCGCCAGCCTCGGGCAATCTATGTCCAGGAGTAGTGCAGACAACAGTCTATTTTGTGGTTGATGAGAAATTCTAAGACAATCAGCTACATCCTGAGAAGGCCACCTGACGTTGATTCCATTGGCAGTAACAGTTTCCAAGAGTGCCTGTTAGAACAGAAGGGAAGAAGAGCGCTGATAAGAGGAACCAAGGCCTAGGCCAGGTCAGTTTAAGTGGTAAGTCTAGATCTGGTGAGTGGGAAGACGGATGGAGGAATGAATGGATACATGTCCTTGGGTGGCTCAGAAAGAGGGATCTGGGGAACTGAGAACATCAAGCAAAGACGGACTCTGTCTGCTTCACAGCCCCTGTTCTCCTAATCCCTCCACATCGCTTCCTCCACTTTTTGGCCTGGGGCATAAAAGGCAGAAGTGCTGAGATCATCTCCCAGGGTCTAGCATCTTCTAGAAGCGTGAATTGGGCCGAAACACCTAAGCCTCAGTTTCTATATCTACATAATGGTAGCAACAAAAGGAACTGTGTCATAGAATTGGAAAAATGTATCATTTATAAAATGCTTAGCACAATCCTGGAACATAGAAAGTGCCCTAAAATATTATTTATTAGCTCCCATGAACCCTGATTTGCTTCTTCAGGGCCCCTTGCCCACAATGCCCTCTATTTTCTCTCCACTTTCCAGTGACTTTATTCATCTTTCACAGTCCAGCTTAAAGTCCGCCTCTTTCAGGAAGCCACCTCTAATCAATTTCACTCCATTGCTCTGCAAGGTCCTAAGGGTGGGGAAAAAGTCAAGGAGTCCTTTGGCTTTTCCCCGGAGCCTTCAAGGTGGGAGGTGCCTAGTTACTGTAGATGGTTGTCGCTGTCAAAGGAAGCTGAGAAGGCTGCCCCAGAAACTTCATTGCCTGCACCTCCTCCCCGTGTCTCTTCTTCCAGATAAAATGCTAGTAATAAAGTCATGTTGAACTGGCCTGTCCCCTTAATTGGTGATTTGGCAAAGGACAGATTCCCTGCTAAGCATTAAAAGGCTTTAAAATTCTCTTTATTGAACTACCTCTGAGCGCCTGTGCTGAATTCTAGGTACTGGCAGGATTCAGCCTGGAGTTTCCCTGGGCAGGACCACAGGGAGATGAAGGACCCCCCTGAAACTTCTAAGAGGCAGATGGGATGTAGCCAGAAGCCTGGGGTCTGGCCCAGTCCTCAAGGGTGTGAGTGTCCTCTCTCCCTTCCCCTCCAGATTTGACCCAAGGCAAACAACAGGAGCCTGTTTAAGGACATTTGGCTACCAGGAAATAGAGCAGCCCCTCAGGGGACTCGGGTTTCCTGTGGCCCCTTTGATCTCTGGGCACGGTGGACCTTACGTGGTGGATGAAGATGCTTCTTGGGGAAGGGAGAAGTATTCGTTATCAAGGAGTGGAGTGACATCCTGAACATGTCCCAATCCTAGAAAAGTCTCGACAAGATGATGCAGAGTCAGCACCCAGGGTCAAGGGCACGAGAAGGTTAGGTAGAGCAGGTGTGGCAATCCTTCCCAGCAATTCTTCCCATTGATTGAGCACCTCCTAGATGCCAAACTCTAGACTTAGGACTCCTTATCTATATTACATCACTGAGTCCTAATAACAACACGAAGAGGCCAGTGACATGAGCCCCCTTTTCTAAGAAAGGAAGTCTAAAGTTCAGAGAGCTTACGTATTAATAACTAACTCAAGGTGTAACGGCAAGTAAGTGGCAGAGGAGGGATTAGAACCCATGGTCTTCTTCACAACCCATCCACCGCTGCTCAGGAGCTTGGAGGCAGAAAAGAGAGTGGCAGCAGCCTTGGGGTAGGAAGCCCCAACCCACCCCTCCTCCCTTCCTCCACTTCTGCTTAGATCTCACCAGATATGGCCCAGAGAGGAACTGTGCCCTAGGCCTTTCCCCAGCTGCCTGTCCTCTTGGACTTGCTGGGGAAGGAGAAATCCAGGAGCCGCTTGATGGCATGGAGAGGCCTGTGGGGTCCTAGTGGCTACCTCGGCAGCTGGGGCAAGTCCACGGCCTCCTCTGGGCCACTCTCTCCACCTGATAAATACAGAGGTAGTCCTGGACATCTCTAAAAGCCATTCCAGGGCTAAAGCTCCAGGGTCTTATGACCATGTCTTTTCAAAGCATTGGTTAGACAGTATCTCAGCCTACTGACCTTAGGGAATCAGAGAAAAGGCCACCTGGGGACTTTGACTTCATCCTGTGAAGGAAAATTTAAATGTTTTCATTGCAAGGGATTATAATGACCGGTCCCATCACTTTATGGCAAATAGATGGGGAAACGATGGAAACACTGACTGACTTTATTTTCTTGGGCTCCAAATCACTGCAGATGATGACTGCAGCCATGAAATCAAGATGCTTGCTCCTTGGAAGAAAAGCTATGACAAACCTAGACAACATATTAAAAAGCAGAGACATTACTTTGCCCACAAAGGTCCATCTAGTCAAGCTACAGTTTTTCCAGTAGTCATGTATGGATGTGAGAGTTGGACCGTAAAGAAGGCTGAAGGTTGAAGAATTGATGTTTTTGAGCTGTGGTGTTGGAGAAGACTCTTGAGAGTTTCTTGAACTGCAGAGAGATCCAACCAGTCAATTCTAAAGGAAATCAGTCCTAAATAATCATTGGAAGGACTGATGCTGAAGCTGAAGTTCCAATACTTTGGCCACCTGATGCAAAGAGCCAACTCAATAGAAAAGGCCCTGATGCTGGGAAAGATCAAAGGCAGGAGGAGAGGGGATGGCAGAGGATGAGATGGTTGGATGGTATCACTGACTTGATGGACATGAGTTTGAGCAAGCTCCAAGAGATGGTGAAGGACACAGGGAAGCCTGGCGTGCTGCAGTCTATGGGGTTGCAAAGAGTAGGACACGACTGAGCAACTGAGCAACCACAACAATTTAGTAGAGGCCTCCTGGCCCCGCACAGGACCAGACCTGTCAGAGTTACAGTATCTGCCCAGTTCTCCACACCCACCACTGCTCTGTATGCCTGAGCTGCCACCGTGCCTCCTCCGGAAGGCTGCAAGAGCCTCCTAACCCTTCTCTCCCCTTGACTCTGGTCCTTAGAAGAGACAGTGCTGGGTGGTCACCAAATCTCCGTGTTATCCTCTTCCAGGGCAACTGGTCAGACTACATTTCCCAGCCTCCCTTGCAGTTGCAGCCATGTGGCAGAGTTCTGGCCAAAAGAATATGAGCAGAAATCCCCTAAGCGACTCCACGGGCCCTTCAAAAAGCTCCCCTTTTGGCGGTAACCGTGCAGAATGAGAGGGCAGAGCCACAAGGGGAGAGAAGCCTGGGTTCCCGAGCCACCTCGTGGAGGAGAGCTGCCCTGCAGACGGACCACCCAGATTCAACTTTTGTGAACAAGAAACAACCTTTGTTGCATCAAGCCACTGAAGTTGGGGGTTATTTTGTTAATGCAGCACAACCCAGGCTCCCCTGACTCACACACGCTCCTGCAGTCCACCTTCTGTAGGGCAGCTGGAGAACCATTTCCAGAACATAAATTTGAATGATCTTTGAACCGTATCACTCCCCACTTAAAACTCCCCACTAAGTCCCACAGTACACGATGAATAAGAACCGTAAGGCCCCGTGTGACGCATGCCTGTCTCCTCTCTGCTCCCCGCCCCCCCCACGGCGTTCCAGGCACACATCTGATCTCGACGGTGTCACCGAGCGCAGCCTTCCACGGACACTTGTCCCGCCCGCAGTGTTCCTCCTCAGGTCATTGCCTGACTCCTCCCGGCCGTCCAGAGCTGTGTCACTGTCGTTTCCTAAAGGCACCTTTCTGGCCGGCCACCCTAAGAAGCCCCAGGTACCCTCTCTCCTGTTATCCGGATTGTTACCTGCCCCACACTTATCACCATCTGATACTTTCTAGCTAATTAATGAATGAATGGTCTTTCTCCCCAGCCCACTAGAGCAAGGAGATAGTTTGCCTTATTCACCGCTATCTTCCGGCGTCTAGAATAGTTCCTGGCGGACAGTAGACACTTGGTTAGCGCTCGTGGACCAGGAGCATTAATGTTTATAGCTCCGCGAGGTGGGACTCAGCACAAAAGGAAACTGAGGCCCAGTGAGGTCAAAACCAGTCAATGACCGCGCTCAGCCTGGCTCTGTCTGACTCCACACACATCCTCTTTCTCCTCTATAATTTTCGCCTCTTTTGAAGATATTTTAATTACATAGGGCTTATGATCCAACACGGAGGAGACAGCTATTCTGTCTTCAGTAATTTCTCTTAATTCAGCCCTTGCCCTAGGGGGTTCCCGGTCAGATGGGGAAGACGCGGTCCTTTTCTTCTGAAAGAACACACAGGCTGAGGCTGAAGACAGAGTCCCAGCATCTGAGTGGATCCCAGGGGAATTTACAAAGCAGCGTTTAGAGGCGTGTCAGCGGTCCGAGCGCCTGCGAATTCACCAGGAGAGGGAGAGAGGGAGGGAATGAGAGAGATGGAAAGACAGAGAGGCAGAGGCAGGGAGGTGTGAGCGGGGGCATCCGCACCTCCTCCCCGGTGAGAGAGGGACAGCCCCGTGGACCGGCGGGCAGGGGAAGCGGATGCTGTCGCGGCTTGTCCGGACGGCAGGAAGTGAGTCTGAGGACACATCGAGGGGAGACAGTGGGGACCCGGGGCCTGGGCTGCAGCTTCTGACCACTGCCGACTCCTGCACCAGTGGGCTTCCGTTGCTGCATCAAGGACCCCAAGCTCGCCCCGTGAGCCAGTGGGGGGTGTGGGGGGCGGCCAGACCTGGGATGAGAGCAAGTCCCGGCAGCCTTTACTTCTAAGGCTGGAGCTTCTTCTCTGGCCATTTCTCTTACTTCAATCAAAGAGATTTACGGTCCAGGGTCAGGAGAGACGCTGCTAGCATGGAGCTGGGCTGGGGTTCTGCAGGGGCGAGCTGCCCAGCCACACCCTCCAAGCTCAGAGAGGCTGCCCAGGAGCTGCCCCGCCAGGACACTTGGCATCTCCCCTCACCTGTTCCATCTGGTGAAATGATGCCGCCACCCAGGCCTCAGCCCACCTGGATGCCACCTCCTCTCTGAAGTCCCTTCATCTCCCCCACGCAGTGTCTTACTCACCCGGCTGGGGCTCCAGCAAGCCCCCGGCCCCCACCCATCCCCTGCACCCCGGCCCCGCTGCCATTGCCCACCCTCAGCTGCCATCACGGCTCTCCTGGATCCATGCGGCAGCCGCCAGCCAGGAGCCCCCGACCGGCCCTGCGGGCCCCCCACCTCCACCCAGCATCCCCTCATTATCCTCACAGCCGCCAGTGACCAGCCAGCTGTCCCCAACCTTTCTTGGTACTGGGGGCCGATTTCATGAAAGACAGTATCTCCACTGACCCGGGGTGGTGTGGGCTGGGGGAAAGGTTTCAAGAGGATGCAAGCACAGTACAGTTGTCGTGCGCTTCACTTCTAATCCAGAGCTGCCGCTGACCCGACAGGAGGTACCGATCTGTGGCCCGGAGCTTGGAGACCCCTGACGCTGGACGGTGCCTGCCGCTCCTCTGCATGAAAAGGGGCTCCCCTCTTTGCCCTCAGGGTTAAGTTCAAGCATCTTATCAAGATGAAGACCTGATCTGGCCCCACTCACCCCTCCAGTTGCTTTTTGCGTCTTCACCTCTTTCCGTCTAGACCCCAGCTGGATGGCCCACTTTAATTTTTGGGCTTGCCATCTCTCTCCCCTTTCAGGGGGCCTGCACAGGCTTTTGGCTAAGTTTATCTCATTCTTCAACTCTTAGCTCATACCTTCCTTCTTTGGGAAGCCAGCCCTGACCATTCAAGTCTGGGTTGTGTGTGCATACTACATAACCCCTCTATCACCCGACAAACGGTTCTGATCTATGCCGGCTGCATTCCCCAATGGGATGGAAGCTCCTTAGGGGCAGGGAGAACCTGGCTTGTTCAATGCTGTCCTTTCAGCACCTACCACAGAGCCCGGAGCCTCGGGTGTCCAAGAAATACCTGTTAAGTAAATAAATGATGGGTGTTGGATGAACGAATGATTTTCCCCCAGGGCAACTTGCCCCAGAGAACTCACCATGTGGCGTCATCAGACCTTGTCTAACCTACACCTGTGTCTTAGGGACCGTGGTCTAGAGCTTCCCCAGGGGCTCAGCAGTAAAGAATCCCCCAGCGATGCAGGAGACGTGGGTTTGATCCCTGGGTCGGGAAGATCCCCTGCAGAAGGAAATGGCTACCTGATCCAGTATTCTTGCGTGGGAAATCCCATGGACAGTTTTTGTCCATGGGGTCGCGAAAGGTTAGACACAACTTAGCGACTAAACAACGAGGACCAGGGTGGGCAAAAGCAAGATACTCGGTCATTTCTCAAGGCCCCACGAGGGAGGCTCTCTGTCCACTCTGGTAGGTAACATTTTCGCAGCCCCGTCCCCTCTAACGGTCTAGAAATTCAAAACTGCGAGTCATCCTGGTCTAATGGAAAATCCCGGCGTTGTTTCTCCACAGAAGCATCTATAAGTCAGGCTGCACAATTTGACAGTGCCACAGAGGCTGGCCTCTGACCGTCTGCCCTGAGCCCCGCCCACACTGTGCAAAGTTTTGAGACTTACAGAGGGGTTAATCTGACTTCTTGAAATGAATCGCAGTGTCTCCCTTCAAAGTCCAGTCAGCCAGCAAGGGCCAGCTCCCACTGTGTGCCCAGCCCCGGGGCGGGGGGCGGGAGGGAGCGTGGGAGGGACAGAGGCAGGGGGGCGGCCCAGACTCAGCTGCGGGAAATCGGCAATCCCAACCAGCTGGCGGCCCCTTTGGCGTGTTCTGTGGGCACCTCTCTCCAGGGCTAGGAAAGCATCCTCCGTGCCCTGTAGAAACCTCTGTATATGCCTGGCTTTTCCATTTGAGTGTTCACTCCTTTTTGCTCACGCTCTATGGGCAGACTGTGAATGCATGGGAGGAGAGGCTTGGGGAGGCCGCTGATAATTCGAAGTACTCACTAAATAGGAGTGTAGACACTGACGCCAAACCGCCACGGTTAGAATCCCACCTCTTTAATTTACCAGCGGTATGATCTTGAGCAAGCTCTTCCCTCTCTGTGCCTCAGTCTCCTCATCTGTAAAATGGGGCCAAGGAGAGTACTTTCCTATAGGGTTGCTGTGAGGATTAAAGGAGCCAATGTGAGCTGCTTAGACGGTGTCTGGTCTAAAACCAGTGCTCAGTAAACATTCGCTTCTATTATATTGTGATTGATATTACTTGCCAGGCACTGTGGTGAGCACTTGCCAGAATATTCTCATTTTATCTTCATAGTCCCTCGGGGCAGGGGAGGGTATTACTCCCTTCATTTTCCAGGTAAGGGGACAGAGGCTTTGGAGGCCTGTGACCTGCCAGCCCCACCGCGGGCTGCTCCTGGTTGAGGCTCGCTGGCCGGAGCTCCAGGGTGGCTGCGGGAACTCACCCCTTGTTCCCATCCCTAGAGGCCCCGCTCTGCCAAATGCTCTGGAAACACACTCAAAGGACATGCCCTCCTTCCCCCCACCAGACAGGGCAGAGACAGGCCGCAGGGGGCACTGTGGGGGCCGGTCCCAGGTGGGGCTTTGATGGCCCCGAGGAGGAAGAATATACACCTGCTGCTCCAGCCCCCAGACAGGTCAGAGCCCCTGTCTTGACTCTGGAAGCCTAACAGAGCGGCCCCACCCTTGGGTCATCTAGGCTGGCAGCCCCTGTGAAATGGAAGATACACATTGACTGACCATCTCAGGAGAACGAGAATACAGCTAGCATGGGGCTCTGGGGTCAGAAAGACCTGAGTTCGAGTTCCAGCCCTGCACTTGTGGGAAATCCTATATCCGAGCCTCAGTTTCCCTGTCTGTGCAATGGGGCTGCTTATAGCTCCTGCTTCGGGTGGTACACGGACAACTCCTAGCTTAAAGCCTGGCATGACATAAATCACCAGGAGGGATTCGTTGTCTCCTGCTTGAACCCCAAGCAGCTTCCAAATAGCCTCAGCAGCTGATGAATTTCCCCAAGTCTTTTGAGAACCTGGGGTGGAGGGGCTGAGCCCAGGGCTGCCTGGGACCCCAGGAGGCTCTCCAGCCTGGGGCTTGTGTGGGCAGCACAGCCCTTCGGAGCCACCAGGCCAGGCTAAACAGGCCACCACACACCCACACAGTGGTTTGGTGTGAATGAACACGAGGCATCCCACGCACGGGGCCGGGGGATCAGCGCCCATGCTGTGTCGGTTCCCTTTGCCTTCTCAGGCAGGCGTGACTTCAGGGACATCACAGCAAGACACCAGCTGCCATCTTTGCGGGAAGCCGGAGGCGAGGAGACCACGGAGGCTGAGCTGCAGGCTGCAGTCCGAAGCTCCAGAAGGATAATTAAGCTGACTGGTGTTGGATGGAGGGAGATTACAAGGCACAAGTTCCCAGGGATGTGAGAGGCTGGCAAAGGGAGTGGGCCTGTCTGTCCAGGGATGAGAAGGGGTAATGAGCTCAGAAACACCAAGAGTAGGACGACAGGCAGGAGATGTGGGGCCCGAGGCGGCAGGAGTGCTGGCCAAAGCAGAGACTGCTGGGGACCGAGGTGCAGTCTCTCAGAGACGCTCATTCGGGGAGCAAGACAGCATCACCCACAGGTTCAGGGGTCGAGTCTGGGAGCACAGCCAGCTGCAACCCTATCCTCAGCTCCTCAGGGCTGCTTGGGAGAAAAATGAACTGAGATATTAGCACCTTTTTAGTTCAAGCAAGTTCCAGATTCAAAGGCAGAAAGAGGGACAGAGAGCTGAACAGTTCAAGGCCAGGTTTCAGAGTCAGGGCATCTATCTTCCCTTCCCTGCAAGAAATGATGCTTTTTTGCAGGGAGGTCTGGTTGCAAGGTTCTGGTTCCCCTTGGGGTGCAAGGTTAACTACTCCTACTCCTGAAGGGGGCATCAGTCAGGAGAATGCTTGGCATGAGGATAATGGTGTTTGAATCCTGATCAGAATCTAAGTGCATTTGGGACATGGTGGGATTCTTTCCTGTCTTCAGGCCTCTGTTCTCAATACATCTGCCAAAGAAAGTATACCAACAACTTCATCTTCCAAACATAGCAAGAGTAATCGAGGAAGCAGAGCCTGACTCAGTGCCTGGCACATACCAGGAGCTCATTGCATACTTGTTCACTGATAAATGAAATCTACCCAAAAAATGCAAAAAAGGAAGACATGAAATGTCAGCTGGGGAAATTGAATGCCTAAAGAGTACAAGGAAAGCCACCACATGCTTATTAGAGAGAATAAATGAATTCATCTAATTTGTTGGATGCAAGATAAAGCCACAAAAAAATCAATTGCATTGCATTCTTATATCCCAGAGATCCACAGAAAATCCGATGAAAACGATTCCATTTATAATAATAAAGTATAAATACTTGAGAGTTCTTTTAATTTGGGACACAAGATATTTGTTCAAAGAGATTATAAAAACCCAGTGGAGGCTCAATATTATGAAAACTATCAACATAATTCATTACACTAGTAAATTAAAGGAGAAAAACCATATGATTATTTCAATAGATTCTTAAGAAGCACTTAATTAATTTTTCTTTATAAAAACTCTAAGTGAAATTGGAATAGAAGTAAAGTTCCTTTACATGACAAAAATAGTATTTATTGGTAACTGGCAGCAAATACCACACGGAATGTTAAATGCAACCCTACAAAAAACAAAAATAAGACAAGGAAACATTTTGTAAGCATGCTGAATGTTTTAGGCAGTGGAATAAAGTAAGAAATTGTAATAAGTTCAATGAGTAATGACAATACCAACATTTATACAGTGCCAGGCACTGTCCTAAGTTCATTGTATGAGATGAGAAAACTGGACAGAGAGTTTAAAGTAACTTGCTCAGAGTCACAAAGTTTCTAAGTGGCAAAGCTAGGGTTTGAATCTCAGTGATCTGGTCCCAGAACATGTCCTTTTATACATCATGAGATATTGTCTCTCAGGTGTTGAAAGAGAAAGATCATCATTTGCAAATCATATGGTTGCTGTTCGGTCGCTCAGTCCTGTCTGACTCTTTGCGACCCCACGGCCTGTAGCACATCAGGCTTCCCTGTCCTTCACCATCTCACAGAGTTTGCTCAAGCTCATCTCCACTGAGTCAGTGATGCCATCCAACCATCTCACCCTCTGTTGCCCCCTTCTCCTCCTGCCCTCAATCTTTCTCAGCATCAAGTCTTTTCTAGTAAGTTGCCAGAAGAACAAAATTAAACAAAAAGCCTATTAGAACTGACAAGTGTCAGTAAGATGCTTGCATAAAAGGGCAACGTGCAAACATCACCGACTTCCTTCATTCCATCATTCCCCAACTTCCTCCCTTCCTTCCTTCCTTCCTTCATTCTGTAGAGGCAGAAGCTCTCTGAAGCAGCACCTCGCACGCTGCCTGGGACACAGTGGACCCTCGATAGCTAACTGCTGAAAGAATCGGTAGAGAGTACACATAGCTTAGAAAGGCCAGAACAGTTCAGCCACTGCTCTATCGGCAATGCGGTTGGATTCCTTCGAGGGAGCCACTGAAGGACTTCCCTCCAGGCTCCAGCCGGTCTCCCTCCAGCACGTGCTCTCAGACCAGAGGAAGGCCCCTGCAACAACCCCTTCAAAGCAGAGACCCCCGCCTCTGCCATCTCAGCCTGACACCCGGATGGGGTCTTGGCACGCTGTCCTGCAGCCCGTGTGCCCGGGAAACTAGAGCGCCATCACATAGAGCTAACATATGGAGAGCACTTCCTGTAAGCTGGGAGTTGGCAACAAACAGCGTGATTTATTGTCCAGATTGGGGTACTTTTGAGAGGTTAGTACCGTTATCATCAGCCCATCTCACAGGCACTGCTGTCGAGGCTGAGAGACGGAACAGAAGGAGGCGGGGCCTGGGCCTGGATTCAGATCTCTCTGCCTCCAGCACCTCTTTTGCTAAGTGGCCTCTTCACCTCTGGTCCACACACTCCTTGAGGCACAGTGGGGTCCTCTTTGGAACACTGCCAAACACAGGGTTCTGTACATCAGGTATCAGGTCGGGTCACCTTGGACTTTAAGGAACAGTGGATTTCCAGGGTGTTTACGGAACACCCACCAAGGCTGGGTGGTGGAAGAGAGGGGAGATTGTCACCTCCAGGCAGTGAGAGAGGCTGCTCTGACCAGGGGAGCAGCCTGAAACCAGAAGATGGGTGCAGGGTACGCTTTGCGGGCTGGCTCAGCGGAAGAGCTGTGGGCGGGGGCAGAGGCAAGGGAAGGGAATGGGGGAGCAGGAAAGACCCCTAGGTCTTTGGCTTAAGTAATCTGGTCCCATCACTTCATGGCAAATAGATGGGGAAACAGTGGAAACAGTGGCTGACTTTATTTTTAGGGGCTCCAAAATCACTGCAGATGGTGACTGCAGCCATGAAATTAAAAGTCGCTTGCTCCTTGGAATAAAAGTTATGACAAACATAGACAGCATATTAAGAAGCAGAGGCATTACTTTGCCCACAAAGGTCCATCTAGTCAAGGCTATGGTTTTCCAGTGGTCATGTATGGACGTGAGAGTTGGACTATAAAGAAAGCTGACTGTCGAAGAATTGATGCTTCTGAACTGTGGTGTTGAAGAAGACTTTTGAGAGTCCCCTGGACTGCAAGGAGATCCAACCAGTCCATCCTAAAGGAAATCAGTCCTGAATATTCATTGGCAGGACTGATGCTGAAGCTGAAACTCCAATACTTTGGCCACCTGATGCAAAGAACTGACTCACTAGAAAGGACCCTGATGCTGGGAAAGATTGAAGGCAGGAGGAGAAGGGGACGACAGAGGATGAGATGGCTGGATGGCATCACCGACTCAATGGACATGAGTTTGAGTAGGCTCCGGGAGTTGGTGATGGACAGGGAATCCTGGTGTTCTGCAGTCCATGGGGTCGCAAAGAGTCGGACATGACTGAGCAACTGAACTGAGCTGAGTCATGAATGGTAATGGCATTTACTGAGCTGGCAAACAATGGGAATGGGTCTGGGGGAGAAATACCGAATTTTGTATTGGCCGTATCAAGTCTGAGACGCTTACCAGACATTCTCCAGGAGAAGTCCAGAGATTTGTAAAACCGGATGCTACTGCTCTTTTGCTTAAAATCCTTCGAATGCACCCCGGGGATAGAAGTCAAGCTCCACTTCCTGGAGCCTAAACTCTGGCTCATTCCGCTCGGGTTCCTTGCTGCTCTCAGCCTCCTCATTCCTCTCTTCCTCTGTTCTTCACCAGCGCCCAGTGGGATTTCCACGGGCTGCCCTCGGGGCCTTTGCACGTGCCCTGGCCTCTGCTGGTCACGCCCTCTGCCCACTCCTAATTCCGAAACAGCCCCAGACGCGGGCAGGGCTCCGCTCGGTGGCTCGCCTAGCAGAGCACAAGCGGGACGGCATCTCGGTGTTGGAACCGCTGCTCTGCGCAGGTTGTTCCTTAAGTGGAAATAAACAGCTTTCCAACACCCTCAATTATTTTGGAAGCACCTGCTCACATATAATTAATGTGCCAATTAAAGTGATTATTATCACCATGAAAGCAGGTCCCCCAAGATCCCACTTGACAACACTTGTTTTGACTCATCTGAGTTACTCCACCGCCTTGCAAAATAACAACAATAATAATAATCAGCATATTCATTTCTTGAAGGATAGTCTCCATTTCAGATTTTCCACACTAATCCAGGCCACCTGTCTCCCTCATCAGCAGGATTCGTGAAGACTGGCTGCCCAGACCCAGCGCTGGACAGTAGCGTCACACGTTTTCCCATGTTCATCTAAGGGATGTGGGCAGGCGCCCTGGGTGTGTGTGCGTGCGGGGAGGGGCATGCGGGGAGGGGCGTGGACGGAGACGGCCCTGTCCTTTCCACCTGTCTGCTCTGCCTGTGTGTTTGTCTCGGGGCAGGTGAACCATGCTGCCTGTGCCGTCTCTGCAGGCGGAAGCTGTGTTTCCCCCCGGGGTCCTCCTTCGGCCCTGACAGCCCCGGCGAGGATCTGTACCGCCGCCTCTGCAGACAGGAGGCTGTGGCTGTGTGATGATAAGGGCATCCTGAGGTGGCCAGCCCTGCCCTGGCCCCCCGCCTTCTCAGGCTCACCCTGTGCCAGACCTAAGGCGCTTCTGTAAGAGGGATCCAGATGGCCCCAGTCCGCTCTGTGGACCAGCCTGGATGCTGAGAAGATCGTGCTGCAAGGAAGTCAGGCCAGAGGACGGACTCTGTTGCATCTTACTTTCTGCAGGGCTTGGGGTCAATTGCTTTACTTCTCTGAGCCTCAGTGTTCCCATCCCTAAAATGGACAATAGTTCCAGCATCAAATGGCTTCTGTGGTGACCCAGTGGGGTGATTCTGTCAATGTCCCTAACACAGTGCTGGACCTAAACCATAGTGACGGCGTTGAGGAGGAGGAGGAGAGAGGAACCCCACCAGCAGGGTTCAGGAGGGTATTTACAACCTCCAGTTCAGTTCAGTTCAGTCGCTCAGTCATGTCTGACTCTGCACACCAGGCCTTCCTGTCCATCATCAACTCCCAGAGCTCACTCAAACTCATGTCCATTGAGCCAGTGATGCCATCCAACCATCTCATCCTCTGTCGTCCCCTTCTCCTCCCGCCTTCAGTGAAAGCTAACTAAAGAACACTGCTTTGGGGCCAGAGAGCAGGTTTGAACTTTGACCCACCCCGCTTTAGGAGCACAGCTCACAGCAAGTAGCTTACCCACCTCTAAGCTCAGTCTCCCGGGCTCTGACAGGGAATCAGAAGGTCCAGCCTGCAGGGCCCTGTCCGTCCTTCCCCAGTCCCCCACCGAGGCTCCCTGAGGTCTCTGAACGCCCTCAGCCTCTTCCTTCACAGGAGAACTCAGAAGATGCGCCTGAGAGGCAGGCAGGGGCCAGACTCCTGGGATTCGGTCTTTGTCCCAACAGCAATGCAGAGGCCGCGATGATGAGTCCCAGGCAGGGCGGTGTGAACGCAGCTGTGCTTGACTAGACCTCCGGCTGCTCTCTGCTCTTACTAACTTCTTCACACACGCACATCCCCTCTCAGCCCCCCAGGTATCTGACGCCTCCTCTCCTTTGAATGGTCACTCAGGGGTGGGGCACCCACATGAAGCAGATTCCCAGAACATCCGCAGCCACCCTCCTGCTGGGGGATCTAGGACTTTCTTGATTCCTGGTGTCCCACACTGGATGGGTGGGCTAGCCAAGTGGAGGCCCCATCCCCGCCTTGTCATGACGTCATCACTGGGCAGCTGACCGTGATGCAGCACAGAATTCCGGAGCTGAAATGGACAGGGTCATCCTGCTCTGGGCTCCCTTGGGCCCAGAAGACATAAATCCTTTCTATGGCATTTAATTTTTCTTGTACACTTATTTATTTCTGAGTGCGCTGGGTCTTCACTGCTGCACGCGGACTTTCTCTAGCTGTGGTGCACAGGCCTCCGTTGCCAGGGAGCACGGGCCCCAGGTGTGCCGGCTTCAGTAGCTGAGGTGCAGGGGATTAGCCGCCCCGTGGCACGTGGGGTCTTCCCAGACCAGGGATTGAACCCGTGTCCCCTGCATCGGCAGGTGGATGCTTAACCACTGGACCACCAAGGAAGCCCTTCATTGCATTTTTGACAGGTAGCCCCTGCAACATTCACTCAGACACTCTCAGGGGCAGGGAACTCACCAGTCTCCAAGTCATCCCCAACCATCGTGGAAAAGCTCCACTTGTAAGAAAATGACTTACCTCATCAACTAAGAGTTTAGTTCCACGTCCTTCAGTCACACAGGCGGTCACACTGATTCATTCATTCCCTGAGTTATGTGCTCAGACACAACCTGGACACTGGTCCTTACCAACAAGGCGGTTACATTCTGGAAGGGAGACATCCAGTGATTAATCCCCGGCTGCGAGCTCTTAGATAGCAGGCACTTGTCCTTTTGGGGAGTAGTTACCACAATTTCAAAGAAATTTAACAGTCTTCTAGGCAATAGTTGTTACCTGCTTAACTACAAACTCCATAAAGACCAGACCCCATGGTTCGACGCCTGGGTCAGAAAGATCCCCTGCAGAAGGGACAGGCTGCCCACTCCAGTGTCCTTGGGCTTCTCTGGCAGCTCAGACAGCAAAGAATCCACCTGCAATGCAGGAGACCCGGGTTTAATCCCTGGGTTGGGGAGATCCCCCAGAGAAGGGCATGGCAACCCACTCCAGTACTGGTGCCTGGAGAACCCCATGGACAGAGGAGCCTGGTGAACTACAGCCCACGGGGTCACAGAGAGTCAGACACGGCTGAGCAACTAGCTCGTTCAGCAACACCACTGTTCTTACTCACTGCTCTAGTCTTAATGCCTGGCACATAGTAGGTGCTCAAGAAACCTGCTGCATAAATGAACGTGAATGTCCAGTGTGCTAAGTTCTAAGGTAGAGTTCTGAGTATTTTAAGAAGCCTGGGTCATGGCAATTGCATAAGGAAGAAGATGGAAGGGAACAGAGGATGGGGAAAGGTCTCGGGGGGTAACACTGCAGCTGCCCTTGAGGGCAACTCAGTTTGCCAGATGGAGGTGGAAGGTCTTTGAGGGCAGAGGAAGCAGCCTTGGCATCAGCGTGGGGGTGGGAAAGAGCACTGGCATGCTCCAAGAGCTGCAAACAGGCCGTGTGATTCCAGCGGTGGGCCCATTTGGGGACACGGTAGGAAGCCAGGCTGGAGGAAATCAGCCAACGGGGCTTGAATGAAGGACATTGCGTGCTGCGCCGATGACCTTGTTCTTGGTTCTTAAGGTGACAGGGAGTTCTCATGAAGCGCCCAGCAGCTGCAGAGTGTTTTAGAAAAGGGCCAGGCTGTGCCTGTCTGCATCCAGGTGACTGCGATGGCCCTAGGGACACCTCTGAGGCCCTTGGGGAGAGGACACTGCTGCTCTTCACGTAAAGATGACATGCCCGACACAGAGGAGGTGGGGAGAGGAGGGGAGGAGGGACTTAGGAGGGAGGAGGACTCAGAGCTGGGTTTCTGGGAGCCATCTCTCATTTCAGTCCTGTTCCTTTATGTCATTGGCGCGCTGGAGCGGAAGTTCACCTTTAATCCTCCTCTGACAAGTTAAGTCAGCCCCCTTGTCATTTAAACCCAGCAGGGCTCAACCAGGCAGAGTCGGCTGGAAATCACACTCTGGGCTTAATATAGCTCTGGCATCCACTGGCTCAGCGGCCTGACAACGTCTCTGGCTGGGATCTCTGCCCTGATGCAAAATTGCCTAAGCCTCGCTCCAGGCAGAACCTGGCCAGGAAGGGCCAGCTCTCTCCCCTGGGCTGGGTCTGCTGGGGGTGAAAGAACGAAGGAGAGGGTGTTGGCTGCAAAGTGGGAAAGAGCACATCCTATAGAGACCATCTCACTTCACTCTGTCATTTTACTGATGACATTCCCGAGGCTCAGAGAGGGGGAGTCACTTGCTCAAGGTCACGCAGCAGGACAGTTTGCCCCCAGCCCCTGGTCTTTTCTTGTCTGTGCATTTGGTGAGGACAAACTCCCCACCAGTACGTCCACCTTGGATCTGCCAGTCTGTCTGATCTTCTCTGCACAGACATTCAGCGGTGGAGCCTGTTACTGGTGGAGTCCACACCTGTGCCAGCAGAAAGTCTTGTTTATTCGGTCACCCACTCCAACTGTTGGCAGCCTCCCCCACACCCCACCACCAACAGTTCGGGAGCCAAGAGCTCTTATCAGCCTTAGGTAAGCACCTCCAAGGAGAGAAATGGTCTCATTGCCAATATCAGAAACCTGATCTTAATCCCCCAAAGAGGATAGATTTCTCTCGTCAGGACCCCTTTCCTCGCGCCAGAGAGAGCAGTGAAGAGCTGCCAAAGCAAGCGTTCCTTTCCTTCCTGTTATCTCCTTCCTCCATCCAAGGGTGTCTGTGCACCGTCTGGGTTGACTGGCCTGTGGCATCTGGACTGAGCCCAAACCACCCCGCTCTTCCCACCTGAAGCTGACTGCAGTATCCCTACCCGCTTGGGTCCCCAGAAAGCTTAGGGACCACAGGCTTTCTGTCACAGCCTTGCTGCCTCTTGGTCTCCTAGACCATCCTGAGTGCCACCCTGGTGACGCACGGGTGGCGGTAATGATGCTCTCCACATTCCACCCTCACAAGCCCTGGACAGTGGGTGCTGCCGTTTCAACCTTTGAGGGGGTGTCACGGACCCCTTAGAGAATACTGGGTCCCTTTTCCTTAAATAATACACACAGCATATTGGACTTACTTTCTGGGATTCCAAGCACTCCTCAGGGGCCTATCCAGTCACTCCCTCGGGATCCAGAGATGCCGAGTAAGGACTCTGGTCCTGTGGGTACCACGGCACACATCAGAGAAGCAGATAAGCAAAACTCAGCCACAGACACGAAGACAAGATGAATGGAGTCCCGGGTGATTCTCTAATCAAAGAACGCACAAAACGCCGAGGGAGCGAAAGCAGGAGCATCTCAGAACTCAGCCTGGTGAGCGCGGTCAGATGGCCTCACAGAGGAGGGAATGAGCAGGACTCGGCCAGGTGGAAAAGAGGACAAAGGGGCCTGAGGGAAGCCCCCTGCCCCTGTGCTGGGGTGAGGGAGGTGGCTGTTCTGTAGGCATCTCCTGTGTTTCACACAAACCCCTGGGAGACGCCTCCAGTTCAGTTCAGTCGCTCAGTTGTGTCCAAGTCCTTGTGACCCCATGGACTGCAGCATGCCAGGCCTCCCCGTCCATCACCAGCTCCTGGAGCTTACTCAAACTCATGTCCATTGAGTCAGTTGGATGGGTGGATGCCATCCAACCATCTCATCCTCTATCGTCCGCTTCTCCTCCTGCCTTTAATCTTTCCCAGCATCAGGGTCTTTTCTAGTGAGTCAGTTCTTCGCATCAGGTGGCCCAAGTATTGGAGTTTCAGCTACAGCATCAGTCCTTCCAATGAATATTCAGGACCGATTTCCTTTAGAATGGACTGGTTGGATCTCCTTGTCCAAGGGCCTCTCAAAAGTCTTCTCCAAAACCACAGTTCAAAACCACTGATTCTGCAACACTCAATTTTCTTTATGGCCCAACTCTCACATCCATACATGACTCCTGGAAAAACCATAGCCTTGACTAGATGGACCTTTGTGGGCAAAGTAATGTCTCTGCTTTTTAATATGCTGTCTAGGTTGGTCATAACTTTTCTTCCAAGGAGCAAGCGTCTTTTAATTTCATGACTGCAGTCACCATCTGCAGGGATTTTAGAGCCCAAGGAAATAAAGTCTGTCACTGTTTCCATTGTTTCCCTACCTATTTGCCATGAAGTGATGGGACCAGATGCCATGATTTTAGTTTTCTGAATGTTAAGCTTTAAGCCAACTTTTTCACTCTCCTCTTTCACTTTCATCAAAAGGCTCTTTAGTTCTTCTTTGCTTTTTGCCATAAGGGTGGTGTCATCTGCATATCTGAGGTTATTGATATTTCTACCGGCAGTCTTGATTCCAGCTTGTACTTCATCCAGCCCAGTGTTTCTCATGATGTACCCTGCATATAAGTTAAATAAGCAGGGTGACAATATACAGCCTTGACGTACTCCTTTTCCTATTTGGAACCATCTGTTGTTCCATGTCCAGTTCTAACTGTTGCTTTCTGACCTGCATACAGATTTCTCAGGAGGCAGGTCAGGTGGTCTGGTATTCCCATCTCTTGAAGAATTTTCCACAGTGTTGTGATCCACACAGTCCAAGGCTTTGGCGTAGTCAATAAAGCAGAAGTAGATGTTTTTCTGGAACTCTCTAGCTTTTTTGATGATCCAGCAGATGTTGCCAATTTAATCTCTGCTTCCTCTGCCTTTTCTAAAACCAGCTTAACATCTGGAAGTTCACAGTTCACATACTGTTGAAACCTGGATTGGAGAATTCTGAGCATTACTTTGCTACCGTGTGAGATGAGAGCAACTGTGTAGTAGCTTGAGCACTCTTTGGCCTGGCCTTTCTTTGGGATTGGAGTGAAAACTGACATTTTCCAGTGGCCACTGCTGAGTTTTCCAAATTTGCTGGCATACTGAGTGCAGCACTTTCACAGCATCATCTTTTAGGATTTGAAATAGCTCAACTGGAATTCCGTCACCTCCACTAGCTTTTCCCACAGGGGCAGGGGCTCTGGGTGCAGCAGACCTGCGTGTGGCATAAGCCCTCTTGGAGGAGGTTGCCAGTAACCCCACCACAGAGCTGCCAGAACTTAGTCAGGACTGGGGACCAGACTCCTGGAGGCACAAACAGAGCCTTGTGCACCAGAACCCAGGAAAAGGAGCAGTGACCCCACAAGAGACTGACCCAGACTTGCCCGGGAGTGCCCAGGAGTCTCCGGCGGCGGCGTGGGTCTCCACCGGGGCGGCCTGCTGCAGGGTCGGGGGCGCTGAGGGTAGCGGTGTCTGCATGGGACCTTCTGAAGGAGGTGCCATTATCTCCATCACCTCCACCGTCATTTGGCCTCAGGTCAAATAACAGGGAGGGAACACAGCCCTGCCTATCGACAGAAAATTGGATTAAAGATTTACTGAGCATGGCCCCTCCCATCAGAACAAGACCCAGTTTCCCCCTCAGTCAGTCTCTCCCATCAGGAAGCTTCCATAAGCCTCTTATCCTTCTCCATCAGACAGCAGACAGACTGAAAACCACAGTCACAAGAAACTAACCAATCTGATCACATGGACCACAGCCTTGTCTAACTCAATGAAACTAAGCCATGCCGTGTGGAGCACCCAAGACGGACGGGTCATGGTGGAGAGGTCTGACAGAATGTGGTCCACTGGAGAAGGGAATGGCAAACCACTTCAGTATTCTTGCCTTGAGAACCCCATGACAGTATGAAAAGGCAAAATGATAGGACATTGAAAGAGGAACTCCCCAGGTCAGCAGGTGCCCAAAAGATCAGTGGAGAAATAACTCCAGAAAGAATGAAGGGATGGAGCCAAAGCAAAACCAACACCCAGTTGTGGATGTGACTGTTGATAGAAGCAAGGTCCTATGCTGTAAAGAGCAATATTGCATAGGAACGTGGAATGTTAAGTCCATGAATCAAGGCAAATTGGAAGTGGTCAAACAGGAGATGGCAAGAGTGAACATCGACATTTTAGGCATCAGTGAACTAAAATGGACTAGAATGGGTGAATTTAACTCAGATGACCATTACATCTACTACTGTGGGCAAGAATCCCTTAGGAGAAATGGAGTAGCCATCATAATCAACAAAAGAGTCAAAAATGCAGTTCTTGGGCGGTGCTTAGGGGAAGTGAATCAAGCCCATTTACCAGATGAGGAAACAGATCATTATAATTTAATGACCTGGACTTGGAAGTTCTCCCCTGGAGGGAAGGGCATTCACCATCTCCTTCTTTGCATCTCCAGCCCCGTGAATGGCTGACATCCACAGGCCGCTGAGTTCATGGGATGGATACAGCTGGGATCTTTCCTTCAAATACTAAATGCATTGCTGTATCCCTCTAGACTCTGCTATGCAAACACCTTCACAGCCTTGAAGAAGAGATGCCATCAGTTCCAGATTGGAAGACTGGGGAAGTTTGGAATTGGTAACACATTTGGTAGCTGATGAACGACATGCAAATGGAGATGGACCAAATAGAAGCAACGATGTCTTTACATTATCAGCAAAGCTTTGCCCAGAAGCTCAAGGTCAACTTTTTCTAATTGTCCAAACCTCAAGGCTTTGCCACAGCTGGTCTTAGTGCTCCCCTCCGCCCACTCCAGTCAGGCTTCTGCACCCCCTCTAAGGAGGCTCCTCTGGTCCAGGCCCCCAGCAGGCTCCATGCTGAAAATTCATGGACATTCCTTGGTCACTTTACGTCCTCTCCCTGCAGCTTTGGATGCAGATGACCGTTCTCTCTTTCTTGGACCACTTTCTTCCTTGGGGGTCTGGGACACCTTACTCCGTCGTCTTTCTTTATATCTTGCTGGCTGCTGCTTCTCCATCTCTCGCTGGCTTGCTTCTCTGTCTCTAAATTCTGAGTGCACAGGGTCCGCTCTGGGTGCTCTTTGCCGCCCTCTGCCCTGGGTGTCATCTCATCTAGGCCCATGACTTTAGGCCCATACATACTCTGTTGACCTCCAAGGGTAAATCTCTTGGTTCTGACCTCTCCCCAGGACCCCAGATTTAGCTTCCTCTGCTCCTCTGACTGCTCTATCTTCACATCCTAGCAGCACCTGGAACTTAATATGGTTGACAAAAAATCCCTTCCGACCTTCTCCTCCGGGTACCCCCCCAGTCTCAGTAAGCAGCACCATCCCACATCTGGTGGTGAAACTGTGAAGCCAGGCGCCATCCCGAATCTTGCCTTTCCCTCCCCCTCCGCATGTCAGCCAGCCCTTTGGACTCTACCTACAAGTCACAGTAGAGTTTCTTTGCCCTTCCATCATCTCCGCTACCACAGTCCTGATCCTCACCCAAGCCACTGTTGGCTGAACTGTTCTAAAAACCCTGCTTCCAGTCTTACCTCCCATGGTCCATTCAACCAGACATGATCTTTTAGTAAAGGTAACCAGATCCTGCTACTTCCTTGCTTAAAAGTCCTCCAAAGCTTCCTGATGCCCTTAGAACCACTCCAGACCCAATGGCTTGAAGCTCGAGGCCTGGGTGAGTGGTCCTGCCCCTATTCCTCACCTCTTCTCTTATCTCTCCTTCGCTCCCTTCATTCCAGCCTTGCAGTGGGCTCTCCTTCTGCTCCTGAACATACAAAGCTCGGCCCCAACACAGGCCATTTGCCTTTGCTCCTTCCTCAGCCAGAGTGCTCCATTTCCCCCTTGTGGCATGCTGGGGTGCTTACTGCCTTTGAGGTCTCAGTTTAAACGGGAGTCTTTTCCTGACCATCCAATCCCTTTTTATCCCATCAGTCTATTTTAATGATGTCTCCGCCCTTATCATTTAAGGCTTCCCAGGTGGAGCCAGTGGTGAAGAACCTGCCTGCCTGCAGGAGACATAAGAGACTTGAGTTTGATTTCTGGGTTGGGAAGATCCCCTGGAGGAGAGCATGGCAACCTATTCCAGTATTCTTGCCTGGAGAATTCCCATGGATGGAGGAGCCTGGTGGGCTACAGTCCACAGAGTCGCAAAGAGTTGGACACGACTGAAGTGACTCAGCACACACTTGTCATTGTCTGGTGTTTTCTTGCTTGTCTTTTTAGCTGCCTCCTGGTCCCCCAGTAAATTCCATAAATTTTCGATCTTGTTGTGTTGTTCCTTGACATGCTCCCAGTGCCTCGAAGCATCTGACTCATCACCATGCGCTGAACGAATGTTGAATGAATGAATGGAGCAACTCCTCTACCAGTTTCCCAAACTCCAGGACTCGGTCCTGAGGTTTCAGTCCGGAAGACTCTGATGCAGTAACTGTAGGATGAGGCTCAGCTGTCTGTATGCTTTTACTAGCCCCTCTGAAATGGCACCCCACTCCAGTCCTCTTTACTCCAGTCCTCTTTACTCCAGTAAATCTTTCCAGGATTTACCATCCTGGAAAATCCCATGGATGGAGGAGCCTGGAGGGCTGCAGTCCATGGGGTGGCTAAGAGTTGGACACAATGGAGCGACTTCACTTTCACTTTTCACTTTCACGCCTTGGAGAAGGAAATGGCAACCCACTCCAGTGTTCTTGCCTGGAGAATCCCAGGGATGGGGGAGCCTGGTGGGCTGCAATCTATGGGGTTGCACAGAGTCGGACACAACTGAAGCGACTTAGCAGCAGCAGCAGCTGAAAATTCTAAAGGGCAGAATAGACAGCTCCTGCTCCTTTGCAACCGAACTTCCCTTCAAGACCAAGGATCGGGGCTTGCAAGAGTAGCAATTCACTCCGTGACCTCTAGAGGGAGCTTAAAGTTGCTCCCATCACTCCACCCCACGGAGTAGATGTCTGATAGAGGTTCAGGATGGACACAATCTATAGTTGAGGGTGGAACTAAAAGACCGCAATGGAACTAGACTCAGAAAGATGCTTGCTTCCTTCCTATGTGTCATTACGTTTACTCTACAATCAGTTGTCCTTTGGTGGGCCTTCTCCCTGGTACTTTCTCTCTCCTCTTATGTGACGGGTGTGACAAAATTAGGCATGGCACCTTCCTCATCAGGAAAAGCCTGCCCCTTTGGGAGGTCAGGGGGAGGGTGGAGACGTGGATAAGCCAGCTCAGCCAGCTGAACCCTGGCTCGGTGAAGACGGCTTCTTGTCTCCCTTCATCCCTACACCACCCCCCCCAGACCTTGGATCTGTAAGACCTGAGAGGAGGGGAGCAAGGAGCAGCCAGATTGAGTGGCTGCCAGGCTGGGCGCCAAGCCAGAGGGCCAAGGAGTGATGCAGCCCAGTCCTCTGGGACTTGGGCCCTGGTCTCCACTCATCACCAGGAGTATACCTGCCTTCCTGCCCTTATGATATCATCAGACTGTAATGACCCTTTATAATCATCATTTTCCATTTTGTTTCAGACAACAAAACATCGTCAAGGACTGAGACTGACAGAGAGCCAATGCCAGTAAAGCCATTCTGAAATAACTTCTTGTTTCAGGGAGAGCTAAGTGAAAGTGAAAGTCACTCAGTCATGTCCGACTCTTTGTGACCCCGTGGACTATACAGTCTATGGACTTCTCCAGGCCAGAATACTGGAGTGGGTAGCCTTTCCCTTCTCTTCGCCAGGGGATCTTCCCAACCCAGGGATTGAACCCAGGTCTCCCACATTGCAGGCAGGTTCTTTACCAGCTGAGCCACAAGGGAAGCTTGGAGAGAGCTAAGATCCATTGAAGTGGTTTAGCCATGTAATCACATTTCCAAGAATTAAGTTCAGTGAGTTCATCAGCGTAACCAAGTAGCGACAAAGAGGGTACCAGCTTTAAGTATCCTCTCTGCCCGTCTTTGTTGGCAAGGCGGGTGGTAGGATGCAACTCCGGGAATCTCATCGCGGCGGTCCTCCAACAACACCTTCCACTCTCGTTTCATAACTTCTCTCTGGATCCCTTGTTACCAAGAGACATGAGAGGACAAATGGTTACCATTTCTGAACTGCTCCCATAGCTTTTGTTGGGTGGAATAAAAGGACTGCAGTGGGACTGGGCTTGTTTAGTTGTGGACATTATCTCATTTATGCCTACAATGCATGTGGTTTCATGCCCAATTTCAGATGAGGTTTCTAAAGCAGAAAGGTTAGGTCACTGCCCAAAGTCATGTGCCCAGCCTCCAGGCTTAATCCTTTCTCTAATGGCTCAGAGCAGCCTTAAACCCTCACTGCAGAGGCAGCCAGCGGAGCCCCAGAGCAGGACCTCACCCCAGCCAAGCAGCATCGTGGAGGAGGCATCTCCGACCATTAAACAAACACCCAGGCGCAGCCTCCCCACAGGGTGGAAGAGGCGCGGTAAGGGGCTTCTGAGAGCAGCGGTGCTATCACTCACGGCAGATCGCCTCTCTGTCTAGCGCCATGGTTCTCTTACTGCGGCCTGTAACCTGGGCCCAGCGCAGCTCTTGGGAACATATTGTGAAGGAAAGAGATGAAACAAAGGAAAGATGATAAAATAAAACTGCTGTGAAAAGTTAAATTCCCAGGATTCTCTGTGGCTGTTTAATGGATTTCTGTGATAGTAACAGACCTTTGGTTTTGCCTGCTGGGCAGGTGACCTCCAAGTAAATGAGTTTAGACAGCATTCCCAAATGAGAAATGTTCCTTTCCCCCCAACCCCACACTCCATAAAGGCCCCTGAGTATACAGAGACCCACACTCAATCCCTGAGCAGACAGATGCGATCGGCTGGACACAGAAGCTGATCTGGAAGTGGGCTACCTGGCGTGGTCTGTCAAAATGTGTATTTCCACCTCCATTCACGTAACAAATATTTACTGAGGTGACTCTCCACTAGGTGTTGTGGATGTAATGGGGAAAAGACGTGGCCTTTGTGGTTGGGATGCTCACGACCCAGTGGACCGACAGGTGTTTGGACCTAATGAGATAGAAGTTGGAGTGCAGAGGAATCACAGAGGAGGAAGTGTCTAGAACTTCCTGCAGAAATCAGGGGAGGGGCAGCATGAGCCGAGGCACAGTCCTCTTGGATGCCCATGTCTTCATCTGAAAAACAGGCTTCACGATCCCACCAGCCTGTGTCAACATGAAAATGAAATGTTAAGGAAGTGTTACTCACTCAGTCGTGTCTGACTCTTCCCGACCCCACAGACTATAGCCCGCCAGGCTCCTCTGTCCATGGAATTCTCCAGGCAAGGATACTGGAATGAGTAGCCATTCCCTTTTGCAGGGAATCTTCCTGACCCAGGGACTGACCCTGGGTCTCCTGCACTGCAGGCAGATTCTTTACCAACTGAGCCATCAGGGAAGCCCTGTGTTCTAGAACCAGCTCCCAATCTTAATGCTAAAATCAGCTGCTTGTTAGGTGGCTGCCTCCTATTGGCCAAGTGTGGGGTTGCACCCTTACCCTATTAGCCACTGTCTATTTTGCAAGTAAAAGTAAAGCTACGTGCCCAAGCTCTGGAGAAGACCGCAAAGCTCAAATCTGGGAGGGGGACCCACACAACAGTGGAGAAAACGTGGGGAGATGACCATGATACCAGGTCCTCAGGGGCCTGAAAACTTCCCTGATGTCTTCTCTGTTTCCAAAGACGTCTTTTGAGAATGACAATCTTTCTTCTGTCCTCTCGTTCCCTGCAAACCAGTGATGGTAAGTTACACAACAAACACAATTCACTTTTTCTGAAATTCACTGTAGGGTGAGTTTGCCTAGAAAACTGGCTCAAAGAGCAGTCACTTGCACTCCCTTGTCAGGAAGACACGGGATATTCCAAGGAGGGGCCATGACATTTTTTTCAATTATCTACAGCAGGCTGTCCAATAGAACTTTATGTGGTGATGGAAATGTTCTCTACCTGCTCTGCCCAATGCGGTAGCCACTAATCATATGTGGCAAGTTTGACTGAGGAAATGAACTTCTAATTTAACCTGATTTAGTTAAACTTAAATGTAAATAGCAACCTGTGACCAGTGGCTGCCACAGTGGACAGCACAGACCCAGGGGCTCTGACCACGTGCACTTTCTTGAGTCTCTTCTAGAGTTTCATCATCTTTGTCTGTAATTTGGCTCTACCTTGGGGCAAAGTGTCCAAGGTGTGGGCCCTCGCCACCTCCTCCTATTTCCCTGCTCACCTACCCCAGCCCTAAGGGCTCCATAAGCCAAGACTTTCCCCAAATGCTGAGCCAGAGGTCTTGTTGACCCTGAGGGAAGGATCCCTTTTGCTTCACACCACTCCATCAGCTCCCTCAATTTACCCAGAGAATCCAATGCATTCGCTACACTTCTGAAAGCTTAGGATGACCCTACTGCTAAGCTCTTGCCTTTAGGACCAGAGGGGAGGCTGCTGGACAGGACACATGTTTTGGGTCATTTTGCGCCCACTGGGCGGAGTGTGCAGAGGCAGCCTCATCACAATGACCTGCTTTTCCCGACTAAAGGGCTTGGAGACACAGCCCTGGCTGGGCCTGTGTAATCTATTCATCTCCTTCCAAGCCGGGCTCTGTGAGCTCATTCATGGAGGATGGGCAAAGGAAGCTGGGGAGGGGAGCAAACAGACGTACAGAAAACAAACAAAACAACACCGCTCCGCAGCCCCCTGTTTCGGGGTGGGAGCAGGGGCCGGGGAAGACGGGGCAGGGAATGAAGCTCTGGGGCTTGCCTAGGGGGAGCCGGCCGGGAAGGGAGATCGGGGCTTCCACTGACGCTTCTCCCAGTCCCTCCAGGAGCCCCGCGTCGGTCTCGGCTCCCGGAGCCCCCACTGCGGTCGGCTCTCATCTCTGGCCATTCGGCCAGCTCCTTGGGAAAGGAGGGGGCGGTGAGGGGAGGCCAGAGCGGCAGCAGGAAGAAGAGGCCTGGCCGCCTGGAGCTGCTCCCCGCGGCCTGCTCCCGGCCCGGCCTCTGCCCCAGCCCCACCGCCACAGACAGGCGTGCGGGGCTCCCCGGGTCCCAGGGACAGCGCCCCATCAGGGGAGCCGCTTCCGCGCTCCAGCCACAGAATCAGACGGCCAGCACTTGGCTTCAGCGCGCGATTTGCATGTGATTTGCATACATCTGCAACCCCACCCCACCCCAACTCCAGACGCTGTCAGGTCAAAGGATGTGAAACGAAAGAAAATAAATTAATTAGTGCAGCCTCCCGTAGCCCAATATGCAGGGCCCGACACCCGTAAGAGACAAAACTGATTTTTAAAGCAGTCGATGGGATCACAAGGCAGGATGGAGGTCGGGGAGGGGGGGCGGTGTGGTGAAGGGACTCGGGGGTGCTCGGCACTGGGGTAGAGAGGGGGAAGGGGAGTCTCTGTCTGCCCTGGAACCTGGGCATCCCCGGTTTTCAGAGCACGCAGAGGTGAACCACGTGGGAGGCTGCTTGTGGTTCCCCACACCTGGGCCTGGCACTCCGTTGCCCCCACCCCGGCAGCCACCCCTGCAGGGGGATTTTCACCACTGATGCAGGAACATTCATTTCAAACAAGAGTGAGGATAGCTGCTCCAAGGGATGGGGGAGCAATGAGATGCCTACTGGTATTTTCCTGTTTCCAAGACGCCTCCCGTCTTCACCCCTATTGTTCCCATTGGGTCTCCGCGTTTCTCTCTGCCAGCCGGGCCAGCCTCTCACTACCCCTCACTCCACGGAGGGTCGAGCAGAGACGCAGTGCCATCGTCGGCAGCGAGCGGAGTTAATTTGTCGCAGCCCTCTGCCAGGTGCTAATGAGACGCTCACAGCGTGTGTCAGCCAAGCGGTTCCCGTATCATGTAAATACGCCTCTTAGCGATGCGGTTCGCGGCACTATTTAACATATGCCTTGACTTTCTCTAGGCCCCAGCGATCTCTCCAGGAAGGAAACCTCACTTGAAGCTGGGGCCCTCCGGGGAATCAAATGTCAGATTCACACCTGTGGGTCCCGGGTGGCTGTGAGCTTGGATGGAGGGTCCTCGGAGTGATTCTAAATGGGAGGGGCTACGACGCTAAGATGGAGAACAGTGATGTTGGTTAAAAGGAACCCAGGTCACAGCGCCCAGCGTAAGCACAGCGATCAGAAAATGATGACTCAAAAGGCCGAAAATAGGGAATGGTTCAAAGCAAGGCTGGACCGACAGCAAGGAGGCTGAGGCGCCCAGGTCTGAGTCAAGGCTCGGATGGTGAGGACTCCCCAGCAGGATCCTCTGAGGCTGGCTTTCCTTGCACCGCATTTGGGTATGGCGGTAGCTTGAAGGAGCTCAGGAACCGTTTCCAGATGCCTGATGAACCATTTCCAGGGCACCTCACCAAGCGGTGCCCACCCAACCCCCACCTCCCACCCGCTCTCCACTCCACACCCGATACCTCCAGAGCAATTCCACTTGACTGTATCACCCATTGGTTTCACTTTGAAGAAAGGGCAGCACAACTTAGCAGAGGTTGGTTTTTGACCAGCTGCTGGCAAACTATGGCCGGTGGACCAACACAGCCTACAGCCTGTTTTTGTGTGACCCATGAGCCCAGAGTGGTGTTTTACCTTTTTCAATGGTTGAAAAAATTAAAAAGGAGAAGGCTGTGTGACACATGAAAATTACACGAAATTCAAGGGTCCGTAAGTAAAATTTTACGGGAACGCTGCCATGCCGTCCCATAGACATGCTGTCTGTGGCTGCTTCTGCGCTGGAACAAGAACTGGGTAGTTGCAGCAGAAACCATACAGCCCCCCGAGAGGAAAGTGTTTACTATCCGGGCTTCACCGAAGGGTTTTGCCAACCCCTGTTGAGCTTGGATGGAGAGTCCTCGGAGTGATTCTAAATAGGAGGGGCTACTACGCTAAGATGGAGAACAGTGATGTTGGTTAAAAGGAACCCAGGTCATAGAAGGGGAGATCTCCACCCAACCCATTCCCAAGATGGCGGTACCCTGTTCTTTGCACACCTGGGTGCCACACGGCAAGAACGTCAATGCCAACTCGAGCTTCTCCGGAGCCCAGCCAGCCTCGACGTCTTGTGGCAAAGCGAGACCAGGCTGGGATGCCCGGTCCAGACACACAGATGTCTCTCGGCCGTTAAAAGGCCAACACTTGCTCCCAAGGCCCAAAGCTGGTTCTCCTGTGGCCAACACCAGGGCCCTGGGAAGGTGGGCATCTTCTCATCTCTATCAACATCCCTTCTCAGATCCCCTTAGACCTTGGGGTGACAGACACCAGTCCTGTGTGTAATCAGATTAGAAGGCAGACTACATCTGTAATTTGATTTTTAAGAAGGCAGGAAGCTGTCCTGTTCTCTCTCCTCTGCCAAAAGCATTACCCAAATCCTCATGCCCCAAATTTCACCCTTCAGCGTTCTTTAATTACACTGCAGTCAGTGCGTTCGATGTTGGTAACTAGTACTCAGCTCGGAGGGGGTTTCCTGAGCATAAGGGCATGTTAGGGCATCAGAGATGCCAGGACAAGATAGACTCTGAGGTCAGAAGGGAAGACTGGGCAGAGGGATCTTTACGGAGGGATTCGGCGAAGGACGGGGTCAGGCAAGGGCACAGGACAGCGCAGGGCTGGTGAGGGCTGAGGGCGTCGCTGACCCCACCAGGGTCTCCAGGGACTCTACCCCCGTCCTGGTGAGAGGCACGGGGCAGGGGGCACCGCCGAGGTGACTTACCCGGTACCACACGATCTCACGCATGCGGCCATCGGTCTTGAAGTTGCACTTCAAGGTCACGGCATCACCAGCCACCACGGGCGGGAGAGGCTCAATGTTGACAGTCAAGTAGCCTGTGGAGGAAAGGGGAGAGGGTGGTGAGGCTGCGGGCTGACCCGGGCGTTGGCGCACGGGTGGGCTGAGGGGGCCTCCCCGGCTGCAGGTGGCGCTGTCTGCCCTGGAGTCCACGAGAGAGGGGCCGGGAGAGGGGCCACCTCACTTCCTCCTCTCTGCTGCCTCCCTTCCCGGGAACCTCCCTGGCCCTCCGGGATCCCGTCAGCCCTGCAGACACTCTCTGGGATGAACTGTCCCGTGACAGCAGGCCCTGCTGACTCCTGAAGGAAGCGCTTCGGTGTATTTCTGTAAGATGTCCCAGACCTTCCAGCCAACACTGCTCCTCCCCCCTTCTTTTAGAAAGCTGTAACGTGCATCAGCTCTGTAGGAAATGAACAGGCTGAAATACATTTCCAAGGGGGCTCCGATGGTAGAGAATCTGCCTGCAATGCAGGAGACCCAGGTTCGACTTCTGGGTTGGGAAGATCCCCTGGAGGAGGGCATGGCCACCCACTCCAATATTCTTGCCTGGAGAATCCCATGGACAGAGGAGCCTGGCAGGCTACAGTCCATGGGGTCGCAAAGAGTCAGACAGGACTGAGCAACTGACACTAGCATTTCCAAACCTATTTGAACATGGGTCCCTTGGCCAACCCTTAAACCCCATCAGTATCCCACGCACTCAGACCCTGGAATGCTGATTTGGTGTTCTAGGTACTTCTCCATTTCCAACCTCAAAAAATTTCTCCTGATGAGTGAGGAAGACCCGGGAAGCTGCTGTTTTGCTTCCTGCACCCCCAAACCCCATCACACACACCTTGCAACTCTGGGCCACGGTGGGGTTGGGGGTGGTGGGAGTGTGATGGGCTGATGACCTGGGAAGGAGTCTCGATTGTCCGCAAGCACAGACGGCATTTCTCACACACCAGCTGTCCCCGGAATCCCTGCCCAGCTCCTAGGAGCTGGGGCTCTTCTCCTGGTAGACACTCCCTGGCAACACTGATGCCTCCTCACCTAAGTCCAGCCTGCTGAGTCCTCTGACCTGTCCCCCTCTGCCTCCCAGAGCCCCATCCTGAGGGCAAGGAACCCACTCCAGCTTGGCGGGGCATCTCATTCTTGGGCTGATCATCCAGGCTCATCGGATTGGCTTCCTGCCGGTTGATATCCAACCATTGATCTAATGGATCAATCCAGTCCGATTGTCTTAATGAGAAAACTAGCCAGAATGGGCTCAGGGATTTCAATTGTGCAGGCAACCTGAGCCGATGGGGCCCAGGGGTCTGACCCCTGCCTGGAAGTTAATGGTTACAGCATTCTGCGGGAAAAAAAGAATCGACCTCAAGAGGATCAATTTGGAAGCTGGAGGCAGACTCGACTGGTGTGGTCCAAAACTTCAGTTCCCAACGCCCAGGGCAAGGGAGTGAGGTTGGGGCTCACCCCAGGTGGCCTCTAACTTAGACCAAAGGTCAGGCTCGCAGGGAGCCCCAGAGAACACGTGGCCCACGAGAGCAGTGACCGAGCTAACTGGAAGGAAGAACCATCTTCTGTCCCCTTCTCTCCTCATTTATTCTGCCCCAGATTTTGCTCCCACCTGCTCTGAGCAGGCCCTGGGCCGTATCTAGGAAGCAGAATGGCATGAGCATTGCCTTGCTCTCTGGGAATGGACAGTGGAGGCGCAGATTCACAACACGACCCCACTGGACTAGGGTGATGACAGGTGACCATGAGGGACTAGGGGAAACCTGACCCGGCGTGTATGGTCAGCAACATCCCCAAGCCCAGCGGGTGCCAAAGCATGACAAACAAGGAGGCCGCCTGCCGGAGGATGAACCCGGGTGGGAGGGAGGACTCTGGGGCAAGCCAAGTGTGATACGGTAACAGTGGTTCCCATTTCCATGGCACCTGTTCTGTGCCAGACACTGGACTCCATGCTTAATACACACTCACTCACTTAACTGTCATGACAATCCTAGGAGAGAGGAGCTAGGATTATTCCGACTTCTCACACGGAAACAGAGAGGCTAAGTAACCTGCTGAGATCACATAGCTATAAGTGGCAGAGCTGGGATTCAAACACAGACCTTCTGATTCTATTATGACTGCCATTCTGCCATGCTACACACAGCTAATGATGGACGCAGTGAGGATGGCCCAGCAAACACTTCCCATCCAGCCCTGGGGAGAACAAGGGTGTGTTGCTGGGGGGAGGGGACATGACAGGAGACCAGGACCTGATCCCCTTCTTTATGGTTCCCAGCCTTGACCCAATGCCCACCTTTCCAGTAGGGCTACTTAACCCTGGGGTGGAGGGGCGTCTCACTTTTGGAACTACCATTGAGATGACCGTCATTTGTTCAGATGGCTGAGGAGCTCAAGACAAAAGAACAGTCCCTCCCACTGGAAGGAGACAGAAAGGACAGATTCTCAGATGCATAAATCTTCCAGCCAGCCCAAGGTGGAGACAGAGGGTGTATGCATGTGAGGCGGGCTGGGGGTGGGGGGGGGCGCCAACTTGCAGGGTCCTGGGTCCTGGTGAGCCCTGAGGGAATCACAGGTGTGAGTCCAGTGGGCATTGGAGGAAATGGTGGAAGCTCCGGTTTTTATTGAGAATCTCTTCACTTCCAGTCAATCCTAAAGGAGATCAACCTTGAATATTCGTGGGAAAGACTGACGCTGAAGCTGAAGCTCCAATACTTTCGCCACCTGATGTAAAGAGCCAGCTCATCAGGAAAAGACCCTGATACTGGGAAACATTGGCGGGAGAAGGAGGCTACTCATTCCTCTCATTTGTGCTGTACAGTAAACTGATTCAGACACACACACACAGACACACACACATTCACACACACACAGACACACACACATTCACACACACACACACACAGACACACATTCACACACACACACACACTCACACACAGACACACACACATTCACACACACACTCACACTCACACACACTCTCACACACACACAGACACACTCACACACACACACTCACACACTCTCACACACACACACACACACTCATACACACACACACACTCACACAGACACACACACACACACTCCTTCTTGATGTTCTTCTCCATTATGGTTTGCCACAGGGTATTGGATATAGTTCCCTGGGCCGTACGGTAGGTTCTTCTTGCTTATCCATCCTGTGTGTAATAGTTTGCCTCTGCTAACCCCAAATTCCCAACACTTCCCTCCCCTGCCCCCACCCCGGCAACCACAAGTCTGTTCTCTGCATAGAACGGGGCTCTTGGGGGCTCCCCTCTTCATTCTGTCCTCTGCTTTGTGGGGAAGACTCCTCGTGGGTCTCCTGGCTCTGATCCCAGGAGAGGATGAGATGAGATGGGGATGAGATGGTTGGATGGCATTACTGACTCAATAGACATCAGTTTGAGCAAACTCTGGGAAACAGTGAAGGACGGGGAAGCCTGGAGCGCTGGGGTCCATGGGGTTGCCAAGAGTCGGACACCACTTAGCGACTGAACAACAGCGTCCACTTCCTGGTACTGTGCCAGACACCGGGGATACAATAATGAGAACAGGCACATCCTGCTGACGTTCCAGCAGAAGAGACAGTAGCCAAAGGAACAATTGATGGGAAATGTGCCCGGTGTAATGTGATGTAATAGGTAGTAAGTGTAATGAAGAAAAGAGAATCAGGGTAAAGTAAAAGAGGGTCATGGGAGAAGGGTTGATCTGGACAGGGTGCCACCCAGGAGGCCTTTCTGAAGGGGCCAGAGTAAAGGAAAGTGTGAGCCACGTGTGATTCTAGGAGCGAGCATTGCAGACAGAAGACGTCGCACGTGCACAGGCCCTGAGGCTGGAGCGTGCTTTTGATTCTCCAGACAGGCAGTGGTGGGAAACCTTTTTGTACCATTGTGTCCTCTGAAGCCCATCCGTGACTGAGCATCTTGCGGGACCAGGATGAGGGTGGAGAAAGTGAGGTGCCCAGGGTGCTGGATTTCAGGAGGCGTTTACTCCCCCTGCAGGGCCCCGAGTCCTGGCCCTGCTGGAGTCCTCTGGAACAAGCACTAGCAAACGCCGCCCTCAGGAAGTGACTGTGGCTCCCACTCCTGAAGTCTCCTTCCTTGAAGTCACAGAGGCTGGGGGATGGGGGTGAATCGCTCCCAGCTGAGGACCCTCCTCTTCTTGGACCCCCTGGGAGCGGCTGGGGCAGAGTAGGGGTAAGGCCAGGCCACAGAAGAGGCAGGAGGTCTCACTTCTAAGGATTAAAACCTCCTTCCCCAGGCACATGGCACTTCCTGGATTTCCCAGAAATCTCCTGCCTACTTTTCCACTGGCTCTTGCGGCAGCCTGCCTGTGCCTTCCTTGTAAGATGCCGCAATTCCCACGTATGTCGCACTGGAGGGGGACTGTCTGTTTGCACATCTGCCTCTCCGTCTGGAAAGTGAGTTTCATTAACATCAGTGGAGTGTTGAAATAAGCGTGTGAGTGCTGCTTTTTGGGCTTCCTTCAGGGCAGGCATCGGTCCTCACACCACCCCGTGTATACTACTTCTGTGCCTCAAAGGAAGAACAGCAGGTCAGAGGGAGGAAGGGCCGGCTCAGTACTGCTGCCAAATAAGCAGCAAAGCTGGGATTTGGACCTGGATCTGTCTGACTCTGAGGCCAGGCTCTCCTTTGCTACCACCCGGAGCAGTCATGAAACTTGCAGGTCACGTGAAGATTCGGGGGCTCGCCTGTGATTGGCCGTTGCACCGACTGCATCTTCAGCAGAGGCCTGGCTCCCAGTGGGGAAGATGACCAGGGAGAGACAGAGCCTGCAGACACAGTGCTCTGGGGTGGGGTCAGGCCCCAGCGATGGACGGGGGGCCCCCTTCCCTCCAGGCTTGAGAGCCTTACCACGAAGCTTGGGCTCTCTGGAGCTTTGCCAGCCAAGGCCAGGACAAGCCTCAGGCAATGCGTGGGCTCTAACTGTTGGGTCTGGAGGCAGGATCAGTGGCTGGGAAGGGATGGAAGAGCAGGTGGCGGGGTGACTTTCTGACCTATGTGCCAGGCGAGGATTGCATTACCTGTCAACACCTGGGTCACAGGTGAGTAATCACCTTCCCAAACACAGACGCGCGCTGAGAGGGAAGAGCAAGGGTTCAAGGCCAAGGAGTTTTTTTTTTTGCAAAAGAAAAACAGTGAAAGTTCTCTAGGTCCAGCAAACATTCCGTCAGCTCCTATTTCACAGGTTTTCGTCACCTTCTGAAGACCCTGCCTTGGTTCTTTTTCTGAAAATACCCTCCCCCACTTTCTCTGCTTCTCCTACCCACACACTTTCACCAAGTTTGAAGTCAGTTATTTGGTTCAAGTTACTCACCCCGTGATTTGGTCATCACTCAGGCAGGTTATGTGGCCACTAAGGCCTCAGTTTCCCCATGTGTAATGCTGACGTCCCACACGGTGAAGCATGTTTTAGGAGTTTGCTCATCATGAGCCCGGCCCACAGCGGGGCGCCCCTGAGCCTCTGCCAGATCCCTGTTCCCTCCCGGTCCCCACTGTCCAACTGAGGAAGGACGGTCCCTGGATGGAAGTGGGAGGAGTGGGATCTGACATTTGGAAGCTAGTCAGAGAGTGGGAGAAGGTTCAGGGCTGACCCTCTCAGCCAGGTGTCCCATCCAGACTGGGGTCAGAGCCAGGAGATCCACGAGGAGTTCTCCCCACAAAGCAGAGGGCAGGCTCAAGAGGGGAGCCCCCAAGAGCCCTGTTCTATGCAGAGAACAGACTTGGGGTTGCCGGGGGGAAGGGGCAGGGGAGGGAAGTGTTGGGAATTTGGGGTTAGCAGAGGCAAACTATTACACACAGGATGGATGAGCAAGAAGGACCTACCGTACAGCCCAGGGAACTATATCCAATACCCCGTGACAAACCATAATGGAAAAGAACATGAAGATGAGAGTGTGTGTGTCACTGAGTCACTTTGCTGCACGGCAGAAAATGAACGCATCGTAAATCAACTTCAATAATTGTTTTAAACTAAAAAATAAAATCATTGCATACATAAAAAAAAACCCTTCCGCCAGGACCCCCGAATCAAGCCCCCAGACTGGTGGGAAGGGCAGGGATGGGAGAGGAGCTCATGCAGCCCCCAGGAGGCAGGGGGCTCAGGGGAACAAGCCCAGGAGAAGAGCTGTGGGCTCAGCTGTGAGGCCAGCCGGCTCTGGCACCTCAGGTGGGCCGCCTCTCTGTCTGGGCCTGTTTTTTCTCATCTGCAAAATGAGGGGTGAACGGTACTTTGGGGTCTTCCGGCTCTGATCAGTCCATGTCAGCTGTTCACTAAGCTCAAATCCTGACACCGTCATTGCATATACAACGCGACTCCACTTCTCTGAGACGTGAACTCATCCATGAATCAGCCACCAGCTAAAGACGGAGCTCTGTCTTTCTCGGCATTAAACTTGCCACCAATCAGCCTTGATGCATGAGCCCCCCCACCCCACCCCCTGGCCCCCACCAAGCACGGTATCGAGAAGCAGGATCAGGAGTGGAAACGGATTCATCTTAACTAAGCAGTTCATTATCCCGAACGGGACCATCACTCTCGCCCTCTATCTCTGACAGCATTTATACCGCTCCCGTTAAGACACGTTTAGCAAAATCACAGGCAATATTTAGGAATCAGTCACCCTCCCAATGAAGTGATGACAAATGGCTCCTCTATCCCGAAACTCGCCTCGCGACATCCCAGCATTGCCCCCCTTCCCTTTCCCAACTCAGGGTTGGGGGGAAATGTGTCCAGAGGGCTGGCTCATGTCTGGCCCCAAGGGTAGACGGCAGTCTGGGTGGGCTTCCGTGGGAGGGGCACAGGCCCGCCTTGATTTAGTGAAAAGAGTCGTGAATTATATCAGGGTGACCAGATGGCTCAGTCTGCCCAGGACCAAGAGCTTTCCTGGGACAAGTGCTTTCAATGCTAAAACCAATAATTCCCCAGCAAACCAAGACAAGTTGGTCACCATAGTTACAAGCCGCCCATGGCCATGGCAAGGGTTAAATCACTAAACCTCTGCACCTGTTTCAGTCATAAGGGGATCCATCCCTCCCAGCTGCAGGCGCTAGTGAGGGAAAACGCTGACCTCCCCAGCCCTTGTTCCTCATGAATGTTTGCTAGATGCTGGTGCTACTGAAGGATGTAACTTGTGTGATCAGGCTTTGTCTTGAGCTTCCTACATCCATGGATGCCCTTCAATCCTCCCCCACCAGCAGCAGCCAGAGTGCTTTCTTTAAAATATGCTCCCTGGCCGTGGAAAGGGCCCCCAGAGCTTCCCATCGCTCCATGGAAAGAGATGCAGATCCTCTGTGAGGTGAGCTGGCCCAGGCCTGGGTCTCATGGCCCATCCAGGTCCTACCATGTCTGCTCTTCATCATGTGTGGACTCTGACTCCTCTCCAGGCCCAGCACAGGTGTCCCCCTCTGTCCCAAGGCCTCACCCTTGCTCATCCTTCAAGGAGTCACAGAGGTCTCACTTCCACAAGAAAACTCTCCTTGACTCCCCAGGTTATCACAGTCCCCCCAAACACCCGTCCCTTTTGACCACTTAGGAAACTTGAAATTACTTGTAATGAGGGGTTCATTGTATATTCTCCATATGCAAGGCCACTAACTGTTTCTATTTATGTTACCTGTGTGGCTAGAATAGTGCCCAGATCTGCGTAAGTGATGAAAGGAGAAAGGAATTAATTCTGCCCATCCTCTAGACTGTTCCGTAACAAGAGTGGGTGGTGTCCCCAGGAGCGTCTCATCCCTGTGGTCCGAGGCAGCCCCAGCCGAAGGGGCCAAGACCCCAGATGCCCGCTGAACCTGCCTCCTGGACCACATCTGCTTGGACTGATGCCAACATCATCTGAGAGCGTCCTCCAGGACTCCTCACAGAGGTCAGGCAGGAAGCCCCCCTTGGTGAGTGGCCGCCCCATCGGGGGTGGTAGGATACGAGACGTAACAGGGAGTCAACAGACAGAGAAGAGGGTAGAGCTGAGACCACGGGCGCGGGAGCCACGGGGAGAGGCTGTGGAATCCGGGCCCAGCCGCACTTGCTGGACCGGCAGGGCCCTGGAGCAGGGAAGTGGGCGGCCATCTGCGCAAGGCGGCTGCTGGAGCTGGCGGGCCCAGGGCCAGGGGCCAGAGCTGCTGCTGCGTCTGAACAGGGCCCTGTCTCTCCTGGAACACTGTGCTGAGCTGGGGCCCTGTCTCCGTCGCTTCTCCCGTCGCCTACCCGCCAGCAGAGGTAACCAGGTACCTTGCAGCAGATGGGCTGTGTGCATACGTGCTGAGTCACTTCAGTCCTGCCTGACTCTTTGCGACCCCATGGAGCCCGCCAGGCTCCTCCTCTGTCCCCGGGATTCTCCAGGCGATGATACTGGAGTGGGTTGCCCAGGGCCAACCCAGGGATCAAATCCGCCTCTCCCACTGCTCCTGCATTGCTAGAGGGTTCTTTACTGCTGGGCAGCTGGGGAAGCTGCTGGTCTATTGCCCTGCATCCCAGCTGGTCTCTCTGCGCCCACCTTCACCCCTGCCCATCCCTCCAATTCCATTTCCCCTCGCCCTCTGCCTCCTTCACTCCACACACAGTGAACCCTGCTGCTTCCTGACTCCTCCAAGCTCATCCCTACCTCAGGGCCTTTGCACCTGCTGCTCCCACCTCTCAGAACAGTCTTTCCCCGGATGCTCACATGGCTCAGGTCCTCAATTCTTCCTCTGCTCAAATGCCTCTGCAGTGGGGAAACCTTTCCTAATCATCCTGCCTATATAAAATTGTATCCTTGTCATTCTCTAACTCTCTACCCTGCGCTTCTCTTTTTAAAATATTTATGACTACTGGATATATATTTATTTGTTTATTATCTGCTGACATCTCACCCCCACCCCCACAACTCCAGTACCCAACTGGGTTGCAAGCTCCACGCGAGCAGAGGCTTCGTGTGTGTGTGTGTGTGTGTGTGTGTATGCATGTGTCTCAATCCTTTTTCTTTTTCCTGTTGTTCAGATTGGATCATTGCTATTGATCTATTTCAAGTCTGCTGACTTTTTCCTGTCCGCTCTATCCTGTTACTGAGTCTACCCAGTGAGTCTTTAAATTTCAGTTATTGTATTTTTCACTTCTAAAATTTCTGTTTGGCTCTTCTTTATGTCCTTTATTTCTTTATGGAAACTCTGTGTCATTTGTTTTGAGATGATTTGTGATTGTTTCTTCAAGTATCTTTGTTACCTTAAAGTCCTTGTTAGATAATTCCAGCATAGGTGTTAATCTCATCATTGGAGTCTATGAATCATCTTTTCTCATTTGAGTTGAGATTTTTGCAGTTCTTTGTCTGTCGTCATGTCATGTGATTTTTAGTTTGTGTCGTGAACATTTTAAGTATTACTTTGTGAGACTCTAAGTCTTACCTATATTAATTCTGCAGTAGTGCTTTGAATTCTGGTGTTCTTCCCCAAACTGTCTGCTAGTATCTATGTTTCAGATTTTTCAAATAGATGTCCACACATTCTGTCTAGGTCTCATAGCTGAATTAATGGAAAATAAAAAGAAGCTGGCCTTGACTCCATTTCACTATAACTAGAAATCCTTGGGTTTGTGGTTTTTAATCACTACTTTATCCCTTAGAAATTAGAACAGTTCCTGGCACTTAATAGTAGCTCAATAAATATGTATTAAGTGAATAAAAAAATTAGCAAACGAACATGTGGTGTCTGGCCGCTTTCAAAGGATATCTACAGTTATTATCTCATTGATTACCATCACAACCCTGGGGAGTAACACTCCCAGTTTGGAGTTATGGAGACTGAGGCTCAGAGATATGGAATGACTTTCTCGTGACCACACAGAACCAGGCTTGGCAAGAAGGTCCTTTGATCTGAATCCGCCACTCTCCCACCATTCCATGGAAGGCCCTGTCCCTTTCTTCCACGGGGAGAAGCTGAGAACAGGAGTGGATAGAGAGAGGATGTGCCCAGAAGCACTGTCTTGAGGTGCAGTGGGGTCACACAGCAGTTAGACCAGCAGGACACAGAACTTCCACAAGGGAGCAGGAGGATGACTGGCTGTCGAGGCCATTTTCAAGTTCAAAGCCAGCGGAAGGTTCCGGGAAGGCCGGACGATGGATCTGAGACCCTTTCTGGGACTGTGAGCGACCTGAGGCTGGATGGGTGAATTTGTCCCCTCCCATTCCTGACACCCCATCCTCTGAACTCGGCTCTGGACAGTTCCCTTGGCCCAGAGGTGCCTGCCTTGTGTCACCCAAGTCAACACTTGTTGATTCAAAGTAACTAGAGAAGAGTCAAAAGCAAGGGAACACCATCTTTCTGTCAGAGGGCAGAGGCTGTTTCTGCCGTCAGACTAGACGTTCCCCGAGGACAGAGACAGTGTTTCACCCTCTTCTATGTCTGGGAGCGTAGACATGGTGCAGAGAACTCCCGGGACCCTTCTCCCTGGAGATCCAGCTTGGACCACGTCGAGACTTGACCTGGGGCAGACAGTCAGCTGGTGGCGGCCGCTCCGCCAGCTCTGCTCGTGTCAGAGAGGACCATGGAAGTCAGGGTGACAGGATTCCTCACGCCACCCTCCCCTTTCTGCAGGGCTGGGGTTTATCTCCACGAGGTAACAGGAGCTCCATGCACCCCCACCCATGAAGAAAAGAGGTCACCCCGTCTCATGAAGACAAATACCACCTCGTGGCACCGGTGACAGCCTCCCTGGGAGCTGCACATCATGTAATTACTACCATAATAAATATTATTACAACAGACCGATTACTTTCAGGCAGGTGCTGGGGGTTGTGTGAAATACACCCTCCCCTGCTGGGCTAACAGGTGCTGTCAGCCCCCACCTCCTCGTCAGCAGAAACAAAGGTGGGACAGAGGGTGGAGGGGGCCTTTTAAGGAAGGAAAGCTTCTGAACAAAGAGCAGAGGTTAATAGCTCATTTGTCTCCGAGATGGATCAATACTTCCTCTCCAATGGCTCTCAGGAGTGTGTGTGCCCTCCACGGATCCTGCCTTGGTGTGGGCCCTCAAACATCCCCCCAGGACCCTGCACAGCCCCCTTGCTGGTTGCCAGTCTCCAGCCCTGTCCCTCCGATGCCGCCACCACACTGGAGTCTCCACGATATTTCTCAAATGCTTGTGTGGTGACGCCACCTCTCTGGTTAATGTCATGCCATTTCCCCACCCCATTGCCTTCCAATTCGGGATCAAGTTCAGCTTCTGTCATGGCCAGCCGGGCCCCTAACGATCTGGCTTCTCTCGGCCTCCCCAGCTCAGTCAGCCTCTCACTGTGTGCGCTGCCCCCGTGCCAGCCCTGCCAGACGCTCTCAGGCTCTTCTCTGAGCCCGTGACATCTCCTCCTCCCCTTTCGCTCGCAGCGCGCCCAGGGAAACTTGCACACATCCTTCCAGGTTCGATGCCACAGTCACCCCATCCAGGAGTCTGGCACTCCGTCGTCTGAGGACATGGGGGGAGCCCCCGTCTAAGAACACAGCCCACAGTGAACAGCTTAGTCACAGCCGTCTATACCACACTCTAATATAACATAGGGTTCTTTGTGTATGTCTCTGCCATCAGCCCGGGAGTTTCTTAAGGTCAGGGGCCTGGCGTGCATCCCTGCAGGATATTTGGCGTGTAACGAGTGTTTCGGCCCGGGTGCTGCACGCGTGAAGTCGTGAATGAGCTAACACACGAGCACTGCCCAGCCCAGGGCGCGGTGAGCGGTGTAGCCCTGGAGCCCTGCGAATTAGGCTGCTGCCCAGGGAACTGACGTCACATTTATGACCCAAATCCTTCTTCGTCTGCTAGTTGCCTTTAGAATTAAGGCCAAAGCCCCTCCCCCACGCTCTAAGCCCTATTCCCTCCAGCTCACCTCTTGCCCCTCTGCCTTCTTTCAAGCTGAGTCTCAGTCATTCTGAACTACTTAGAGCTTCTCAAATATGCTCTGTCTGGCTCCTGGGTCCTGGCACCCACCATCCTTTTGCCTGGAATACCTACTGTCACTTTACCCCGTCACTTCAATAAACCCTTCAGATATTACTTTAGACACCATTTTCCCTAGAGGCTGCCCAACATACATCCTAACTCCACCTACCCTGCACCCTGAACCCCCAAATCATGGTTAAGTGCCCCTCTCATGGCATCAAAAATAACCCTAACCTGTTACATGGGGTCACCTTTTTTTTTTTCTTTTTTGCCAGTCTTTCTGCCACCACTGTGAACTATGAGCTCCTGGGGGTTGAGCTCCGAAAGCATGACTCAGTAACTTCACGCTGGCCAGGCTGTTGGCAATGAAGACATACTTAGAGAATGAATGAATGGATGAATGAATGAATGGACCCATGGATGAAGAAATAAAGTCTACAGACCTCTTCAGTTAGCCTCACCTTGGCCACAACATCCAATTCTGTTGAGGCAGCAAGATTTTTTTTTTTTTTTTTTTTTTGGTCTTACTTGATTATGGATTTACACTCTAAATTTGAACCCTGGAAAGACATCTAGACGGGAAGGCCCCACCCTCAGGCAGCTGGTTCTCACCTCCCTCAGCAGAGAGTCAGCTCAGGTCTGGGCCACCAAGGACCGTAAACATTTTACACCTTTACAGGGAGACGTGCCTGCCACGTTCAGGTGTCCAACGGCTTCCTAAACCTCCCAGACTCTTCTGAAACACTCCCCCTCTGTGATTTCCAGCCAGCTAATCAAATTCCCCTCTGTCAGAGGCAATAGATGCTCGAAAGCTTGTAGTATTAATGTATTATTCATGACATATGTATTATTTATCATTAGTTTGTTTATTTATTATTAATTTGTGTTTCATTATTGATAATGATGTGGTTCTACTATTAATAAGAAGGCTTGGGAAAGCTGTTCTGTGGCGCTCTGAAGACACCTGATGCTTCTCTGATGGATTCTCTGAGGGTCTGGAGATCCAGGGTGGGTCGTTTTTCTTCCCAGTTTGTGGGCAGGAGACACCGAGGCCAGAGAAGGGCAGAGCCTGCTCACGCATTCCTCTTGCCTCAGAGGTGCAGGCGAGGCAAGGTGACGCGACCGGGGAAATGGTCCATTAGGCAGCGTGCCCTGGGCTGACGGCGGGGCCAAGTGCGTAGGCTGCTGCAGAAAGCTGATGCTGGGCCTGCAGTCAAGCCTCCACCCGGGCCGGCTCGCCCAGGCTCCGTCGCCCAGGCTCACGCTGAAGTTGTCCCGGCTTCGCTTGCACAGGTGCCTGCCTGCTCTGCTACGTGCTCCCCAAATCACGTTTCCTTTTCCTCCCAGAGACTCAGCCAGACTACATTTCCCAGCCTCCCTTGCAGTTTGGCAGGGTCATGTGACCAAAACCTGGCAGAGGAATATGGCTTCCGGGCCGGGCCCCTGGCAATCTCGTGTGCCATCCCCCACACCCTCTCTCTGTATCAGCTGCCTGATGGATACAGAGGAGAATGAAACCAAAAGTGGAGAAAGTCTGGCTATCTGAATGACCAGATGGTATGGAATGTCCTTCCACAGCCCCCAACAGACAGTGATATGAGCGAGAAACAAAATGCTATTGTGTTAATTACAAAAGACTGGAATACTGGAATGGGTTGCCATTCCCTTCTCCAGGGGACCTTCCCAACCCAGGGATTGAATCTGGGTCTCCCGCATTGCAGGTGGATTCTTTACTAGCTGAGACACCACGGAAGCCCAAGAATACTAGAGTGGGTAGCCTATCCCTTCTCCAGGGGATCTTCCTGACCCAGGAATCAAACCAGGGTCTCCTGCATTGCAGGAGGATTCTTTAACAGCTGAGCTATGGGGAAAGCCCACTAATTATAAAAATAACTTTATAATAAATATACTATATATAATAAAAACAAACCTATGACAAAGAGAGTTTGTGGCAAAGCAGAGATGTTACTCTGCTGACAAATGTCTGTACAGTCAAGGATATGGTCTTCCCAGTGGTCATGTATGGTTGTGAGAACTGGAATGTAAAGACGGCAGACCGCCAAAGAATTGATGCCTTTGAACTGTGGTGCTGGAGAAGTCTGCTGAGAGTCCCTTAGACATCAAGGAGATCAAACCAGTCAATCATAAGGGAAATTAACCCTGAATACTCATTGGAAGGACTGAAGCTGAAGCTAAATCTCCAGTATTTTGGTCATCTGATGCAAACGGCTGACTCATTGGAAAGGTCCCTGATGCTGGGAAAGATTGCAGGCAGAAGGAGAAGAGGGCGTCAGAGAATGAGGTGGCTGGACAGCATCACTGATGCAATGGACATGGATTTGGGCAAACTTCGAGAGATGGTGAAGGACAGGCAGGCCTGGCGTGCTGCAGTCCATGGGGTTGCAAAGAGTCGGACACAACTGGGTGACTGAACAATAATAATATAAGAAACACATAAATTATTAAAAATAATAGTCACTGAGATTTTAAATTGCTTTGTTCCAGTAGTTATTCTGCTAACACGTCCCACTACTATGTTGCACAAAGTATGTACTCAGTAGGTTCTTCATGAAAAAAAAAAGAAAGAAGTGAACAGGCAGATAAATGAACAAGTAACAAAATTAATCAGTGTGTTCAGCTACACTGAGTTGGATCCCCAAACCTTAGTTCTTCATCACAGAGTAGCACAGGAAAGAGGTTTTTGTGATCTTGAATTGAAAGCGTTTTGTTGGTTAGATGATAAACTGAGGCACAGAGAAGGGACGGCCTTGGCAGAGGTCACAGGGACAATCAACAAACAATTAAAGAACAGAGCTCGGATCTCCCAAGCATGTCATACCATTATCTTTTCTGCAAAGGCCTTTCATCTGATGGCCTGCTGCTCACCCTCTAGCGCTTTCTCAGGGTCCTTAGGGGTGGGTGAAGGGAAGCACCCATTTGTCCCTGGGTCTGTCCAGCATCCAAAGACAAGCTGAGAGGGAAGAAGGATGAGAGACTGATGGGCTGCAGGATGCCCAGGAGATGCCCGACCAGCCATGCCCGTCTCCGGGCCAGGGCCGCCAGGTCAGGGCTGCCTCTGTAGCCACCCATGGGGAGCCCAGAGGAGGGGCTAAAAGAAAAGGAAACTGCTCCAGACCCTGAAGCCAAAAACCCAGGCTTGGTTCTCATTCTCCCAGTGACACCGAGGGCAAGCCCTCTCCTCCTCTGGCCGGGCCTCTGTCATCTCACCTGAAAAGGGGTTTATGGTGCTTATTTCTCAGGACAATGGTGATGCTAAGGCGGGACAGGAGAGGGCAAAGTAACCTGAAGAGCACGAATGGGAAGCTGTGGGTATTGGCCGGGACCGCCCCCAGGGGCTTCCCTGACGGCTCAGCGGGTAAAGAATCTGCCTGTAATGCAGGAGACACAGGAGATGTGGGCTCGATCCCTGGATTGGGAAGATCTCCTGGAGGAGGAAATGGCAACCCACTCCAGTATTCTTGTCTGAAAAATGCCATGGACAGAGGAGCCTGGTGGGCTACAGTCCGTGGGGTTGCAGAGTCGGACACGACTGAGCACGCAGACGCTGGTACCCAGAGGTTTTAACGGCGGCCTCGGGAGCCAGACAAGCCTGGGACCGCCGCTGACTCTGCCCCAGGCCAGCTCCGAGTGAGTGTTTTCACTGCCCTGAGACTCAGTCTCCGCTTCAGCCAAGGAGGGATGATCGTCCTCACTTCTTAGGAGAGGGAGGGGAAGGGGAAAGGCAGACACAGAGAGATGGTCCAGGCAGAGGGCCAAGGGCAGTGCCATCCCCCTACCTGCGTCACCCCGCTTTTCCATGCCCCCCACCCTCTTTCGTCAGCAAGGGCTGCTTTAAAGAGTTTGCTAGAAAGCTTTGGGGCCAAGGACCACCCCCCTTTTCTTGGACTGGCCGGATTAGCCTCAGGAGCAGAGCAGCTGAGAAGTCACCATCTCCTCATTGATGCCGCTCTGTCTCCTTTCTGGAGGATTTTGCAGCAGAGCACGCGGAGGGCCCTGCACCCTCCGACATCACTCAGCATCACGGGGCCAGATTCGTGAGCAGCAGGGAAGCTCCTCTGACTTAAAATAAAATTCAAAATATGGATGAGAGGTTATTAAGGAATATTTTAAAAGAAAAATAGTTATTACTCAAGGAACACAGTCTAAGCTAGGTTATAAACTGGTCTTAATCAGTAAAACGAGGCAACTTAATGAAAAAAATTACAATTTAAAATAGGCCTACATTAAATAATAATGCCTCATAAACACAGAAGTCCTTTAGCACATAAGAATTAATTGCTGAGCTCAGAAGCTAAAGGCACAATAAAGGAATCCTTAATTTTTTGGTCTTTTATTTTTCTCTTCGGAAAGGCAACCTGCGTGAGACTAGATTTCCTCACTTTGGCACCAAAGGGTCTGGAAACTTGCAAAGGGAATTTGCTCAGCAACAATCCTGTTTCCTTCAACCTATTATTTTAAGACGTGGTCTGAGTGAAGTGTGGCTTTTCTCTCTGGGTCTGCATCAGTTTTAAATAAACACATGTGACAGTGTTCCCTCTGTTGAATTGGGGAACGGGCTCATTCTGCAGAATCAAAGCCCCTGAGTTCAGAGCCTTCAGGCCGAGCTCAGCTATCAGAGCAGCGGCTTTCCTGGTCCCGCGAGAGCGCGCATCTCATTACAGCTGCCGTTAGAGACAATCCAGTAAAGCAGAGTGGCCTCATCCGGGGGGACTCCCCCCACCCAGGAGACATGTGGCAGTGTCTAGAGAGGCATTTTTAGTTGTCACAACTAGTGGAGGTGGGGGCTGCTATGGGCGTCTATTTGGTACAGGCCAGGGATGCTGCCAAACATCCAGCAAGGGACAGGACATGCCCCCCAAGCAAGAATCGTCTACCCCCAGATGTCAACAGTGCCGGGGTTGAGAAACCCTGCAATGAAGGAAGAAAAGTGAAATTCTGTGCACTCAGGACTTCCCAGCACAGGAGACAAGGAGTGTCTCCAGACATCGGGACCGGCCGTCTGAAGCTGGGAGTGTAGGCTGCTGGGAAATTCTCCCTCAACCTGACCCCAGCACCAGCTATGTCTAACAGCTGACTTCCACCCAAACTTCCTTCCCCCTGAAATGGATCAGCTCACTCCTTCAGAGCATCTCTCTTGCCCCCAGGAACCTATCTTGATTCTGTGATAGGAGACGCCTAGGAGAAAGTCCTTTCACAGTCACCCTTGGCAAAAAGGATTTATTCTGCCGTGAGAATCCAGGCTCAGAGAGGAGACAGTCTTAGGGCTCCCTCCTCCCCGGGGAGCATTCAGAGCCTCCCTCCTTGCTAATCTGGTTCTGCCTGCTTGGCAGCAGAAGCAATCTGGTCTTCATATTAATACTTTATTAAATGCACACATCTTGCAAGATAAGCGTCAGCCTATTACATCTGTTCGGTTATAGAGTGCCTGCTTGTCACCTGAAGGCCATTTGGGCCTTATTTGTTCACCATCTCACTTTTTGCTTCTGGACGCCAAGGTGCAGATTCCAGACATGTCACTGAGTGGACGGGTTAGGGGTGGGATGAGCTGGAGACATTTGATTCCCATTCTCCAGGACTCAAGTTCCCTGCTTCCTAGAGGGGATGGAAAGGCATGGGATCCCTAAGCAAGAGTTGCATGGACCATGGGCCAATTTGTCACCAGGACAAGAAATCAAGAACAAGACAGGGAACTCTCCAACAACTGGATAGTTTTAGCTCAACTTGCGAAAGAATGCTGAATCTATTATGGGCAAGTATTAGGTAAGTCCTGCCCAACCAGCCAGCCTTTCCAATAGGAAAGGGCTTGAGGCAGTCTGTAAAAACAGACCGGAGTCTTGCTCTGCCACTTCCTCAGTCTATGCCCTTGGAATATGGCGCATCAGTCTTCTTATCTATTAAGTAGGAATCTGCTGTGGACCTCCCAGGGCTGGAGATAATAGAGGCACAGAGCTAACAGGCATCTGAATACATGATTGATGCTACCACTGTTAAAATGACTCTATTTCTTTTTATAGGTATAATTTACAGTAAAATACTATAAGATATAGTAAAATCTCAAATGGACAACATAATACATTTTTACTTACACACCCAGATGAACCACCACCTAAATGAAAATATAAACTATTCCCAGAACCCCATCACAATCTCTCATGCTCCTTTCCAGCCATTCCCCCTCACCAGCCCCAAGGATAACCTCTATCCTGGCTTCTCCATCCGGATTAGCTTTGCTTCCTCTGACCCTCCGATATAAATAGAATCATGCAAGAGGTGCCCTTTGGTGTCTGGCTACTTTTTCTCAGCACAATGCTTTTGACATTCATCTATGTGTTGCATTTATCCGGAGTTTATGCTTTTAAAAAATGTTTCCTGGGTAGTATTCTGTTGTATGAAATGCCACACTCCATTTATCCATTTGACCATTGAGGGACATTTAGGCGGTTTCTAGTTTGGGGATATTATAAATAAAACCCATAATTGTCATTAAAATATTAGGCCTAGACCCAAGGGACAGCTGGTCAACCCCTTTCTTCCCTAGGGAACTGATCTCTGCCCTTGGCCAGCTCCCAGGCAGAGAGACCCTCTGCTGAGTTATGAAGATGAGTTTGCCTTCAGCATGCCCACCCAACCCTCTGCACCCTTGCCCTTCCGCCCAAGGGCCCTCAGGACGGCCCTTAAGAATCTTGACCACTCACATGCCTTTGATGTGAATGCTCTTCCCCCATTGTTCTCCTACAGGCATCCTGAAGCCAAGCTATTACACCCCTTCAAAATAAACAAATGACATGAATTTGACCCTGCTTTGCTTTTTACAAATGTACATGTCATTCTGACCTGGTGGGAAAGCCAATATCCCTATTTTTCAGGTGGGAACACTGAGGAATATTGATTCATCCACTTGTTCACTCACTGGAAAAGTATGTGCTCTTTTGGGTAAAACCCCAGTTAGTGGGCCAGGGACCTGAAAAGAGTCTTGAATTGGTCTAGCCGGAGATGCATAAGCATAGACTCACACTCCCTCCTAGATTCTTCCCACTTTTTCATCCTCTAGTGTTGAGCACCCTTGTATTTTATCAGATCCACGGCTTGCTTTCTGCATTATTAGTCTCAGCTCCCTGGTAGGATGAAATTTTCTGTTAGTTTTTTTTTTTAATCCTTCCATAATACACAAGTTGCTCAGTCGTGTCTGACTCTTTGTGACCCCGTGAACTGTAGCCCAACAGGTTCCTCTGTCCGTGGAATTTTCCAGGCAAGAATACTGGAGTGGGTTGCCATTTCCTTCTCCAGGGGATCTTCCCGACCTGGGGATTGAACCCAGGTCTCCCACATTGCAGGCAGACGCTTTACTCTTTGAGCCACCAGGGAAGCCTTAATACACACCACTGTTAGGAATACAGAGGAGCTTAATAAATGCTTCAAGAGGGTGAATAGAGACTGGTACTGTTTACTTGGTTTTGTAACTCCAGAGTTTCAAGTTCCACACTAGAGAGGGCTGCACACACTCAGACAGCTTTCTGGCCTGTGTCTGTGCCCAGTCGCTGAGTAGTGTTTAACCCCTTGTGACCTCAATGGGCTGTAGTCCACCCAGCTCCTCAGTCCATGGACTTTTCCAGGACAGAATACTGGAAAGGGTTGCCATATCCTATTCCAGGGTATCTTCCCAGGGATCAAACCCAAATCTCCTGCATTGGCAGGGGGATTCTTGCCACTGTGCCACCTGGGAAACCCAGCTTTCTGGCAAGTATAGCTAAATCATACATCACATGTGTGTAGGTCAAAAGTGATTCAAAGTCCAGGAAGGACTCATTATACCCTTCCGGGTGTGAAGAAAACAGGCTGGCAGCCTTTAGGAGCAGATAACGACCCTTACTGACAGCCAGGAAACAAACATGGACCTCAGTCCTACACCCACAAGGAAGTGAATTCTGCAATAGCACTAACCAGTTTGGAAATGGGTTCTCCCGCAGAGCTTCCAGATAAGAGCCCAGTCAGCCAAACCCTTGGTTTTGACTTGTGCAGAGAACTGAGCCTGGGCCACAGGGACTTCTGACCTACAGAAATGAGTTGTTATAAGTTGCTGAGTTTGTGCAGTTTGTTATGTAGCAATAAAAACTAACATAATGTGTTTGGGGCTTTCTGGGGGGCTCAGCAGCAAAGAATCCACCTGCAATGCAGGTCACACTGGTTTGATCCCTGGATTGGAAGATCCCTGGAGGAGGGCATGGCAATTCACTCCAGTATTCTTGCTTGGAGAATCTCATGGACAGAGGAGCCTGGTGGGCTACATTCCATAGGGTGGTAAAGAGTAGGACACGGCTCAAGTGACTGAGCACATAACATGTTTATCTGAGGTTGCAGTAACCAGAGATCCTTTTGAAGCATCAGTCAAATCATGTCAGTCCCCTACTCCAAGCAGGCAAGTAGCTCCCGTCACTCTGGACAGTCAGGACCAGAGCTTTGCTGTTGTCCAGAGAAGTCTGGCCCGACTGTCGCTAACTTACTTCTCACCACTTCCTCTTACTCACTCCATTTCAGCCACACTGCCCTCTTTGGTTTTCCATAAACATCACAAGCTCATTCCCACCTCAGGACCTTTGCACCTACCATTTCCTCTTCCTGAAATACTCGCATCCCAGCTATGCACTAAGTTTACCTACTCATTTCACTTGGATCTCTACTCACTGTCCTATCTCTACAGAAGCCTTCCTTGACCATCCAGTCTAAAATTCTCTAAAATTCCCACCTATCTTCTCTCTCTATCCTTAAAATTGCTTTATTTTTTTTATAACATTATTTGTCTGCCTAACATTACATTTTAATTTATCCCTTTGTCTATTACCCATTATATAGGCCCTCTTATCCCACTGAATGTCAGCCCTATGAGGGGATGGACTTTCTCTGCTTTATTCACTGCGTTGTCTCCAGTCCAAGAACAGTATCTGGGAATCATCAACATTTTACAGTGTTTACGATGAGCTGGCATTGCATTAGTTGCCATCTACTGCTTTAATGAAAACAACGAATCAACATGCCCATTCTTCAACATTAAGACAGATTGTCTTATGGAGCAAGATGTTAAAGAACTCCCATAGGCGGGATTTGGTATCTCTCTCATTCATCCTTAACAGCGTTTATAGTTTTTCCCTAACTCTGATTCTGGGCTACACTTTGATTAGAATCTTGCATATGGGTCACCTTGATTCACTTGTCCCCTGGTTCCAATCGGACTGTAGGGTTTCAGCAGAGCTTGGAATCAAAATGCTTGAGCAGCATCTCCTGGCTACAAAACCTGGAGCTGTATTTTATTTTCAAACCGCTTCTTGATTACTTCCCTTCACCATGGGCTGCTTGAGTCATGCTCCCATAGGCTTCACTTGCTCAGAGTCCGCGTCTCCATCCTTCTCTTTGTCAGTAAGATAAGAGGGAGTCGGGCAAAGACCTGGATGACAAATGTTCCCTGTATAAACTGGATGGTTTTTCCACTGAGAAGGTAACTTCCCACTGGGTTCTGGAAGAAGAGACACAGCCCTGTTCTTATCAATATTTTTATCTTTAATGACTTCTCCTTTGGTGATTTCAGAAGTAACATTTGCTTATTGTAGAAAATAAATAATACTAGAAATTGTACAGAAAAAAAATCCCCTCTTGTAAACCACCACACAGAGAAAGACATTGTTACTATTTTGAAATTTTCTGACTCTGAGATACTAGTATCACTTGACATGAAAATGCAAATCCTCTCATGCCCAATTGTGAAGGTTAATTTTATCTGTCAACTTGAATGGGTCATGGGGTGTCCAGATTAAACATTATCTCCGGTCAGGTCTGTGAAGGTGTTTCCGGATGAGATTAGCATTTGAATCAGTGGACTTGGTAAAGCTGATCACCCTCCCCAATGCCTGTAGGCATCCTCCAGTCCACAAAGGGCCTGAACAGAACAAACGGCAGAGGGAGGAGGAATCTGACCCTTTTTCTCCTGCCTCACTGCTCGACCTGGGACATCGAACCTTGTCTTCTGTCCTGAGTTTGGGATTGTGTCTGAGAGCTCTCCCGGTTCTCATGCCTTTGGACTTGGACTAAATTAGACCATGGGCTTTCCTGGGTCTCCAGCTGGCAGATGGCAGATCATGGGACTTCTCAGTTTCCATAATAACAAAGTCAAATACATATACATGGGCTTCTCAGGTGGCCCTAATGGTAAAGAATCTGCCTCAATGCAGGAGACGCAAGAGAGACTCGGGTTTGATCCCTCGGTTGGGAAGATTCCCTGGAGTAGGAAATGGCACCCCACTCCAGTATTCTTGCCTGAAAATTCCATGAGCAGAGGAGCCTGGCAGGCTACAGTTTGACACAATTGAGTGGCTGAGCACACACACAGGTGCATATGCACACACACACACGTGCACAAACACACACGCACACACATACATACACAGACACATACACACACATACACATACACACACGCACACATACACAGACACATACACTCACACATACACTCACACACACATACACACACAGAGAGACACAGACACATACATTCACACACATGCATACACATACACACATACACATGCACACACACACGCACACATACACACACACACACACACATTCTGTTTCTCTGGGGAACCCTGACGAATACAGGTTTTGGTACCAAGAATGGTTCTAGAGGAAGAGGATTTTAAGGTGACATTTCTGAACTCACTCTGGGGCTTTGGAACGGACTCTCCAACCTGATCAGATTCAAAGATGTCAATGACTCTATTTCTGTCCTAGTCAGTTCAGGCTGCTATGAAAGAACATCACAGACCGAGTGGCTTACAAGCAGCAGAGATTTATTTTTCGCAGTTCTGGAGCCTGGGAGGTTCAAGACCAAGGCACTGACACGTTCGGTGTCTAGTGAGGGCCCACATTCGGCTTCATAAGCAGACATGTTTTCTCTTTGTCCTTGAAAGGGTGAGGGAGCTCTCCTGGGTCTCTTTTATTAGGGTGCTAATCTCATTCATGGGGGCTCCATCCCCATGAACTAATGACCTCCCCAAAGCTCCACCCTCTAACACCATCACACTGTAGGTTACATGGCAACATTTGAATTTTAGGGAAGACAGAAACATTCATTCCATAACACCAACATCATGATAAGCTAAAACTTTTTCAGACTAGCCCAGAGAATGAGAACTTTTGTAAATCCTCTTAGATCCTCTATCTCCAACCTCAGTCTATTTTTAAAAAATATTTAAAAGTGGGTTTTGAACACCTGAACTGTAAGAACATTTGCCCCTAAGAAGTAGTTCTCTTGGTGGGTCATACACTCCCCAGCTCAATGTGGAGGCAGCATGCAGCCCTGAGAGGTCACTTTGTCCATTCTCCTGCTTCCAAGATGAAACCAGGCCATGAATTAGATGGGAATTCCAGTTTTTAAAAGGTTTCTCTCTAGTTTCTATTCTTGCCCTCACCTCACCCCCATACCACATGGTTTCTCTTTTCAGGGGTTGAGAAACCAGTTCAGGCTCCAAAGGCAATCAGACACAGACTGCTTTTACGCTGGAGGGCTTCCCAGGTGGTGCCAGGGGTAAAGAACCCACTTGCTAATGCAGAAGACATAAGAGACGCGGGTTCCACTCCTGAGTCAGGAAGATCCCCTGGAGGAGGGCATGGCAACCCACTCCAGTATTCACGCGTGGAGAATCCCATGGACAGAGGAGCCTGGCAGGCTATGGTCCACAGGGTCACAAAGAGTCAGACACGACTGAGGCGACTTGGCGTGCACGCACATGCGTTATATACTGGAGGCCTCTCCTCCGTGACTCAGCCATCCCCAGGCCTCCTTCCCTTCCCAGCCTGCCTGTGCTCAGGGAGGTCAGACCAGCAGACCCAAGCAGTTGTAACTCGGGCAGTCAATCAGCGGTCAAACAAAAGAGACACGACACGCCAGAGACAAGAGGGGAACTTGTGAGTCATTCGTGGTTTGAAGAGGATTCACGTGCTGGCGCACTTGAGATGTCTTTGGGAGGCTGGAGAATGATTCAATAGCAGCAAGAAGGGCTCCTAGGGTGGTCGACTAGAGCAGTTAGGTGCGCATACTCTGGAGCCAGCCACCTGGGTTCAGATTCCAGCTCTGCCTTGGGCAAGGGCAGTACCACTCCAAGCCTCAGTTTCCTTTTCTGCAAAACGGAGATCATGACAGAACCCACTGACTCCACAGGGTCAGAGAGTCCAAATTCACAGAGCAGTGCCTGAGACCTGATAAGCCTTCCACATGACGTGGCATTTAGGATTGGGTTGTCATCACGTACTCATTGTTGCCGGACGCCTTACCGCTGCTGCGTGCACTGTCTCCAGTCACCGACAAATGTTGGCCACGATCGGCAGTTAAAGAAACAAGGAGCAGTCCTTGCCAAACCGTGGCCCCAGGGCTCAATCCTGCCCGTCATCTGTTCCTGTGTGTGCCACCAGCTAAGAAGCATTTTTATATTTTGAAAGGATTACAATTTAAATGGCCATATAAGCATCCAGATAATATCGTTGATTTTACCCTTCTGCCTCCAAAACTATCTGGCCCTTTAGAGAAACTCTGCCAACCCCAGGCTTAGAAAGGGTTAAAGGCGGGAGAGATGGGATTGTGACCCCCCAAACCTGTCCCCTTTCACATAGACTCTGCGGCTTCACTTTGAGTGAAGACATCTCCTTCAGGTCAGACTGAAGGGTATTCAAACACTACGCATTCATTCATTCACTCATTCACCCAGCAGCTACTTATTGAGGGTGAGAGTCAGAGGAAGAGACCCAGGCCAGCTCACAGCTGGAGGTCTCCTAGTTAAACTAGATTGATCACAAAACTCCTCCGATGACTGGCATCCGACGTCCTCCAGAGAAAGCCCAACACCAGCCCACCCAGAAGCCCATGGGCTTCCGAGTCCCGCTGCCACACCCCTGGCCACGCACTTCCTGTTCCTTCTGAAGTTCTCTGGAATCCCTTAAAGCACTAGGAAACACGCCCCTCGTCCAGGGTCCAGCCCAGGAGGTCCAGTGGGTCAGGCGCAAAGGCCTCTCCCTGGGGAGATGAGGGCTTGAGGACCCACGCTCTCCACCCTCCCTGGGGGCCATGTGTGGTGTTTATCTGCTTCTGTGGCTTCACAGTAGTCCAGCAGTTGTGACGGCTCCAATGACATAATAAAGTCATTTAGGCGTGGAGAAGGGCCACCTAAATTAATGAAAGTGGTCGTCCAACGAGCAATGAAGGCAACACCCATGAGCTCTGGCTCCTAGCACTGGCCTTGGCCCACCCACCCTGGGGTGTGAGATGGTACCACTCAGCTACTCTGAATACTTGGAGCACTATAATAGGATTATGAAAACATGGGTGTTCACAGCCTTATTCTCATCATGGGAAAATTGACATTAGGAAAGTACATGATAGAAATCTTATGTACTTTCCAGAATGTAAATAGAGTTAAAAGGGAAATTGTCGGGAGGCAGCAGGGCACTCAGCAGTGGGAAATGAGCTGGGCAGGCCCGGAATGGAATTTTCCAGTCGGTCGGTGCTCTCCTGGCCTAAACTGACCACTCTCAGGGTCAGAGGAGGGAGGGAGGGGTCACGGAGGGACGGAGATTTGAGGTCATGGATTTAATATCTGGCTCATTTGCAGGTGGGTTTAATCAAAACTGGAGGACAGAAATAAATGATTCCACTTACTTACAGTTCACAGAAATGGATGCCTGGGCCTTTTGGAGCCCTCTGGCTGCTGATTTCTAGGAGGTTCTAACAGGAAAGCTTTTAACTTTTAAAAGTTAAAATCTTGGGAGTGGGGTGGGGGAGCAGCTGTGAGTGGAAACAGGCAGATTCTCAGGCCTTGATCAGAGGAGAAGGGGTCCCAGGGATAGGAGCGTCCTTGTTATTTCCTTGAGGGAGCGCATCTGAGTCCTGGCCCCTGGATATCCTGGGCCACTTCTCAGGTCCACTGTCAACACGAAGAAGGAATAGGGATCGGAAGGCTGAGTCGAAATGTCTGCTGTCCACCCAGCTAGGCTGAAGACCCCACTGGGAAATTTTTAATTGACAAACTTCTCTAGCTCTTGAAAATTCCAGCAACAATTGTGTGACTGCGTGGAAATGCCTTCCCTTCCCTCCAGCAGAATCCTCAAAACGTCCTTGTTGCTGGATTAGCCTCTGAGCCGCAGTTCTCATTCTACCATTTCCTCTGCTCCACAACGAGTTCCGGAAAAACACCTACTTCTGCTTTTTTAACTACACCAAGACCTTCGACTGTGTGAATCACAACAAACTGTGGAAAATTCTGAAAGAGGTGGGAATACCAGACCACCTGACCTGCCTCCTGAGAAACCTGTATGCAGGTCAAGAAGCAACAGTTACAACTGGACATGGAACAACAGACTGGTTCCAAATAGGAAAAGGAGTACGTCAAGGCTGTACACTGTCACCCTGCTTATTTAACTTATATGCAGAGTACATCATGAGAAACGCTGGGCTGGAGGAAGCACACTCTGGAATCAAGATTGCCAGGAGAAATATCAAATACCCTCAGATATGCAGATGACACCACCCTTATAGCAGAAAGCAAAGAAGAACTAAAGAGCCTTTTGATGAAAGTGAAAGAGGAGAGTGAAAAAGTTGCCTTAAAACTCAACAATCAAAAAAAAAAAAAAAACAACTCAACAATCAGAAAACTAAGATCATGGCATCTGGTCTCATCACTTCATGGCAAATATGGGGAAACAATAGAAACAGTGAGAGACTTTATTTTTGGGGGCTCCAAAATCACTGCAGATGGTGACTGCAGCCATGAAATTAAAAGACACTTGCTCCTTGGAAGAAAAGCTAGGACCAACCTAGACAGCATGTTAAAAAGCAGAGACATTACTTTGCCAACAAAGGTCCATCTAGTCAAGGCTATGGTTTTTCCAGTGGTCATGTATGGATGTGAGAGTTGGACTATAAAGAAAGTTAAATGCAGAAGAATTGATACTTTTGAACTGTGGTGTTGGACAAGACTCTTGAGAGTCCCTTGGACTGCAAGGATATCCAACCAGTCCATCCTAAAGGAGATCAGTCCTGAATATTGATTGGAAGGACTGATGCTGAAGCTGAAACTCCAATACTTTGGAGTATTGGATATGAAGAACTGACTCATTTGAAAAGACCCTGATGCTGGGAAAGATTGAAGGCGGGAGGAGAAAGGGATGACAGGATGAGATGGTTGGATGGCATCACCGACTCAATGGACATGAGTTTGGGTAAACTCCGGGAGTTGGTGATGGACAGGGAGGCCCTGTGTGCTGCAGTCCTGGGGTCGCAAAGAGTCAGATATGACTCAGTGACTGAACTGAACCGAACAACCTTCACTGGCCTGAAGACCATCTGTGCTCCTTAGCCAGTTCTTCCAGGGGTCAGTCCAGTTGCCCTTCGAGCCACGTCTCCTAAGGGCTCCATCCCCGCAGCACACACTCAGGCTCGACCCCGCCTCCCAGGGCTGCCCACCCACCCCGGGACAGCTAAGAGTATCCCTTCCTCCAGGCCGTCGCCCCGTCCGTCCCCTCTGCCCAGAAGGCCATTCTCATCCTCTGCATTCTTCCAGGCTTGGCAACTCGTCCCTTGAGAGCTCGCCTGATTTTGCCTCTCCCTGGTGTGAGAGGGACACTGTGTCTTCCCTTCTATAAGTCACATCTCTCTGACATGGCCCTCCGTCTCACGTAAATGCTGTTATCTATTTGCACACCCGCCCTCGGCTTAGAACAGGCTGAAGCAGCAAGGAGAGACGGGCTTACCTGCTGACTGCACACCCCTCTCGGAGGCCGTGAGAAGGTGCGAGATCCAGGCATGTGCCACTCTGAGCCGGTGAGCTTAGAGACAGAGGCTGCTTCCAAGGACAAGGAGAGTGTTCACCACCCGACTTAAGAGGGCTTGGCCAAGGGTGGTGCTGCGGGGTGAACCGCCTCTCCCCAGTAGACACGCTAAAGTCCTCATCCCTAGGACCTGGGGCCTTATTTAGAAAGAGGGTCTCTGCAGGCGCAATCAAGTTAAGATGAGGATGGGTCTGGACGCAACAAGGCTGGTGTTCTTAGAAGGAGAGGGAAACTGGGATGCAGAGACACAGAGAAAGGAAGCCCCATGAGGATGGAGGCAGGGACGGGAGTGAGGCCTTGGCAAGCCAGGGACGCTCAGGGTGGCTGGTGACTGCCAGAAGCTGGAAGAGGCTGGGAGGATGCTTCCCTAGAGTCTTCAGAGGGAGCACAGCCCCGACAACCCTTTGATTTTGGACTTCCCGCCTTCAGGACTGCAGAGAACAAACATCCGCTGTTTTAAGCCACTTTGATAGACCAGCTCTAGAAAGTTAAACCAGGTAAGAAGGAAAGGGTGAAAACTGTTTACTTACTAGTGTCCAGATAATTCATGCTCATAATCTCATTTAACCTCACTTTGTCTGGGAAGCAGATGGCTCTTTTACTTTATAACGAGCTGACCAAAACCCAGAAAAGGGACATGACTCCGCACAAACCCACGATTAGGAAGAGGCGGAGATGGGATTTGAATCTAGAACTGAGGCGCACCTTCCCCCTGCCCTACACCTGATGGGGTCTCAAGAGGTCCCTGGGAGGGAGGGGAAGCAGCAGAGCTCCTGAGGGGCCTCACCCGGGTCTGGGGAGCTCCCTAGGACTGTCCTCACGGCCAGCCTGTCCTCCTGCAGCTGACGGCGCGGTCACCCAGGGATCAATTCCCACGGGATCCGCTGTCCAAGGCTGAGCCCAGGAAGTGTAAGCATCTTATCTGACCAAGCAGGGAGGGAGGCTGGCTCCTGATAAAACTTTCTGTTAACACTTGTTCCAAGCCGAGATTACCCGCGTGGCGCAGACAATGGAGATGATTAAATAAAGTCCGGAGCGTTGTGGCTGAGACGGCCTGAGGTGAGAGATAGTGGAGGAGGGGACCTGGGGCGCGGGGGAGATGAGAAGGGGGCTGCCACCCGCTGCCTCTAGGCTCTGTCACCACAACCACGGGGATGGTGGCACGGGGCACCACTCCCATCACGCAAAGGCAGCATCGCCAAGCAAGCGACCCAGGGACTCACCGGGTCCAGGAGGCTGAGAAGTTTAGAGTCAGAGGATGCTCTGCATGACGAGGCCTCTGGCAGATGTCTCCAGGGGTGGTACCCAAGGGACCTACGGGGGCCCTGAGCATGAGGGAGCCCCATAATAAGCACCGTTGTAATGGGGACATATGTGGGTTTTACTCCGCGTCAGGCACATCTTCTTTCATCTTAATCTTCACCAAGTTCGAGCATTGCCCCCATTTTACAGATGATGAAACAGAGCCTTAGAGAGGTCAAATAATTCGAACCCATCACCTTGCAGGTAAGTGGCAGGAGCAGACTTGGGGGCATCTCATAAATGGGGTGTGGGTCTCAAACCCACTGTTTAACCAGAGAAGCTCCCTTTTATCTGTTTGAGATATTAATGTGGGCTTCCCGGGTGGCACTAGTGTTAAAGAACCCACCTGCCAATGCAGGGGACGTAAGAGATGCAGGTTCAGTCCTGGAGCAGGGAAGATCGCCCAGAGGAGGGCACGGCAACCCACTCCAGTATCCCTGCCTGGAGGATCCCAGGGACAGAGGAGCCTGGCGGGCTACAGCCCATAGGGTTGCAAAGAGTCAGACACGACTGAAGCGACTTAGCACACACACACACATTAGTGTGCATCTTCTGTTGTGTATAAAAATGTTTGCTCTAGCAGGACACAGGTCTATGTCTTTTCACTTCATTTACAAGCTTGGAGGCACAGAGCATCCACACGGGGTCTGGCATCCTTCCTTCCCACAGCTGAGCGACACGCGCCCCAAGAGAGCCGTTGCTGGGCCCCCTCCTCAATGCCGGGACCCCCATCTTCCGCTTGTATCGTCTGTCTGCCCCTCTGCCTCCCGAGCTGCCGGCTCGCGCCCAGCGCCTCCGTCTCTGCTCGGCCCCCGGGATCCTCCCCCTGGATCCCGCTTCTCTTCTCTCCAAGGTGCTCCTCTCTGAGTCCAGCTACACAGCCCACCGGCCGCGCACCTGGGCCGCGTTCGACAGGCATCCCGGCCTCAGTCCAGGCCCACTGGGGAGGGGATGAGGCAGATGGGCGGGGGCCGGACCGATGGAGAGCGGCTCCCTCACTGTCCCCCGGCCTGCCGCCATCCCAGGCTCCTGCTGCAGCGGCGTCTGGGCAGAGGGGGCGGGGAGACGCCTTCCTGTCACCACTTCATGCTGCTTCTTGGCAAATAGCAAATCTTTTCCCTCCGTGATTTCATTAGACCCTCGCAGCACCCAAGGAGTTAAGTGGGGCCAGGCGAGAGGTAGAAGGCCCAGGGCCGCCCAGTTGTCCAGTGACGCCCGGACCCTGTCCTGCCAGACGCCCATTCTCGGCCTCTCACTCCGCTGTGTCTTCTGATCCTGTGCATCTTATTCTGCCTGCCTGCTCCCTAATTTTAGAGTGTTTCCTGGCTCAGGAGGGCTGTTTGTTTTGCTACTGCGTGAGAACAGGCCTGGCAGTCCTCGTCCGGCATCACAAATTCGCCTGTATTTTTTAAGGCCCAGCTATGTGGTTTCTCTGTGATTTTTTTAGCCAGGAAAGTGAAAACGGGGGTGAACAGTGACGGACGCCCTCCGCGGCTGAGAGCCCGGCCACTGCTCCGTCTCTCACCTGTTGCTCTGGAGCCCACTCCCCTCCACGGGTGGGGCCACTGCCCACCCCACTGGCACTCCAGGAAGCAGGCAGGCAGGACCTCTGCCCTGGGGGCACTGGAGCTGGCATCTGAGCCCAGGGCATGTGCTGTCTCCTAGGGCCTGCTTGGGGCATTCTCCCGGAGCCCTGAGCTCCACAGGGCCCTTGTTCTGGTGGAGCCTCATTCTGAGTGGACCCTCATTGGAAAATAGGACTTTCTGAGCAACCCATTGTTGATACTGAGACAGATCCACTAGGCATTTCCTCATGGTAAATGTTTGAAGGATCGCCAAGTATCACTTACACATAAAAACTGACATTTTAATCCTGCGATGAACCACAATGGAAAAGAATTTTCTTTATTTATTTATGTATTTATTTTTTGTTCTTGTTCAGTCACTCAGTCACATCCGACTCTTTGCAACGTCATGGACTGCAGCACGCCAGGCCTCCCTGTCCTTCACCATCTCCTGGAATTTGCTCAAACTCACGTCTGTTGAGTCGGTGATGCCATCCAACCATCTCATCCTCTGTCGTCTCCTTCTCCTCCCACCCTCAATCTTTCCCAGCGTCAGGGTTTTTCCAACAGGTGGCCAAAGTATTGGAGCTTCAGCTTCAGCGTCAGTCCTTCCAGTGAACACCCAGGACTGGTCTGCTTCAGGATGGCCTGGTTGGATCGCCTTGCAGCCCAGGGGCTCTCAGGAGGCTTCCCCACACCGCAGCTCGGAAGCGCTGAGTAGAGCTCCCTGTGCCGTACACTAGGCTCTCATCAGTTATCTCTTTTACACACAGTGTGAATTCTGTATGTTGTCAATCCCCATCCCCCAGTTCTTTTTAAAAGGGTGTATATGTGTTAGATAGCATCATTGACTCAATGGACATGAATCTGAGCAAACCCCAGGAGACAGTGAAGGACAGGGAAGCCTGGTGTGCTGCAGTCCATGGGGTTGCAAAGAGTTGGACACGACTTAGTGATTAAACAACAACTATATATATATATATATGTATCCAAATTTTGTTGATGTATAGCAGAAATTAACACAGCATTGCAAATTAACTCTACTTCAATAAAAAATAATTGTAAAAACAAACTATTTTTCTGTAAAGAGCCAGAATAACATCTATGCGTGATTAAGATCCTAATGGAAACAGTGACAGACTTTATTTTCTTGGGCTCCAAAATCACTGCAGATGGTGACTGCAGCCATGAATTTAAAAGACGCTTGCTCCTTGGAAAAATGCTATGACAAACCTAGACAGAGTATTAAAAAGCAGAACCATCACTTTGTCGACAAAGGTCTGTCTAGTCAAAGCTATGGTTTTTCCAGTGGTCATGTATGGATGTGAGAGTTGAGACTATCAAGAAAGCTTAATGCAGAAAAATTGATGCTTTTGAACTGTGGTGTTGGCGAAGACTCTTGAGAGTCCCTTGGACTGCAAAGAGATCGAACCAGTCCATCCTAAAGGAAATTAATCCTGAATACTCATTGGAAGGACTGATGCTGAAGCTTCAATACTTTGGCCACCTGATATAAAGAGCCAACTCATTGGAAAAGGCCCTGATGCTGGGAAAGATTGAGGGCAGGAGGAGAAGGGAGCAACAGAAGATGAGATGGTTGGATGGCATCACCAACGCAACGGACATGAGTTTGAGTAAACTCTGGGAGATGGTGAAGGACAGGGAAGCCTCATGTGCTGCAGCCCATGGGGATGAAAAGAGTTAAGCAGGACTTAGTGACTGAACAACAAAGATCCTAATACATGTCAAGCATTTTAAGTACTTGTGTTTTTAAATCCTTATCCCCTTTGGCACAGATGAAGAAACCAAGGCTTGGAGAGGTTAGGAGACCCGCATAGTCAGCACAGCTAAGAAGCAGCCACCGTGACGGCACCAATACTGAGAACGTGCCGGTGTCATCCCAAACCCTCGGCTTCGCCTCAGCCCCTGGTGAGGTTGTCTCGATTATTTCCCCAGGTGACAGATGAGAAAACAGGTTCAGAGTGGGCGAGACACAAACCCAGGGTCACACAGCTTGAGTGGTAGGACCAGGATGGGAACCCAATCCAGACCCTGAATCCAAGCCCCCTCTGGTGTGTCCCGGGATCCATTCTCTTCCCTACACCCAGTGGACGCTCAGTAAATTCTGCCCCCAGGAACTGTTGAGCACCAGTACCCATTATCAATGCAAGGAAATAGAGGCAAACAATAGAATGGGAAAGATTAGAGATCTCTTCAAGAAAATTAGAGATACCAAGGGAACATTTCATGCAAAGATGGGCTCAATAAAAGACAGAAATAGTATGGACCTAACAGAAGCAGAAGAGATTAAGAAGAGGGGGCAAGAATACACAAAAGAACTGTACAAAAAAGATCTTCATGACCCAGATGACCACAATAGCGTGATCACTCACCTAGAACCAGACATCCTGGAATGCGAAGTCAAGTGGGCCTTAAGAAGCATCACTACGAACAAAGCTAGTGGAGGTGATGGAATTCCAGTTGAGCTATTTCAAATCCTAAAAGATGATGCTGTGAAACTGCTGCACCTAATATGCCAGCAAATCTGGAAAACTCAGCAGTGGCCACAGGACTGGAAAAGTTTTCATTCCAATCCCAAAGAAAGGCAATGCCAAAGAATGTTCAAACTAGTGCACAATTGCACTCATCTCACATGCTAGCAAAGTAATGCTCAAAATTCTCTAAGCCAGGCTTCAACAGTACGTGAACCAAGAACTTGCAGATGTTCAAGCTGGATTTAGAAAAGGCAGAGGAACCAGAGATCAAATTGGCAACATCCATTGGATCATCGAAAAAGCAAGAGAGTTCCAGAAAAACATCTACTTCTGCTTTATTGACTATGTCAAAGCCTTTGACTGTGTGTAAGCTGTGGAAACAAACTGTGGAAAATTCTTAAAGAGATCGGAATACCAGACCACCTGACGTGCCTCCTGAGAAATCTGCATGCAGGTCAAGATACAACAGTTAGAACTGGACATGGAACAACCTACTGGTTCCAAATAGGAAAAGAAGTACATCAAGACTGTATATTGTCACCCTGTTTATTTAACTTCTATGCAGAGTACATCATGAGAAATGCAGGGCTGGAAGAAGCACAAGCTAGAACCAAGATTGCTGGGAGAAATATCAATAACCCCAGATACGCAGATGATACCACCCTCATGACAGAAAGTGAAGAAGAACTAAAGAGCCTCTTGATGAAAGTGAAAGAGGAGAGTGAAAAAGTTGGCTTAAAGCTCAACATTCAGAAAACTAAGATCATGGCATCTTATCATGGTCCCGTCATTTCAAGGCAAATAGGTGGGGAAACAATGGAAACAGTGAAAGACTTTATTTTGGGGGGCTCCAAAATCACTGCAGATGTTGATTGCAGCCATGAAATTAAAAGATGCTTGCTTCTTGGAAGAAAAGCTCTGACCAACCTAGACAGCATATTAAAAAACAGAGACATTACTAACAAAGGTCCATCTGGTCAAGGCTATGATTTTTCCTGTGGTCATGTATGGATGTGAGAGTTGAACTATGAAGAAAGCTTAAAGCAGAAGAATTGATGCTTTTGAACTGTGGTGTTGGAGAAGTCTTGAGAGATCCTTGGACTGCAAGGAGATCCAACCAGTCCATCCTAAACAAAATCAGTCCTGAATGTTCACTGGAAGGACTGATGCTGAAGCTGAAATTCCAATCCTTTGGCCACCTGATGCGAAGAACTAACTCATCGAAAAAGACCCTGATGCAGGGAAAGATTGAGGGCAGGAGGAGAAGGGGACAACAGAGGATAAGATGGTTGGATGGCATCATTGACGCAATGGACATGAGTTTGAGCAAGCTCTGGGAGTTGGTGATAGACAGGGAAGCCTGGCATGCTGCAGTCCATGGGGTCACAAAGAGTCAGACACGACTGAGCAACTGAAGTGAACTGAACTGAACTGAGTACCAGTTATCAGAACATCCGTCTGAATGAATGGCAAAGCTGACCGCAGAGTTTGTGGGAGTATACACAGTGCGGGATCCGAAGGTCTAGAAAGGCGAAGTAACTTCTCCAAAGTCACACAGCTCACTATAGGCAGATGGAGACCTGGAATCACAGGCCAGCCTTCCTTCTAGAGTTTCACATCTTCTGCATCCAGGAGCCCCTCCTGGGGCCCCCACACCCTAGACCCACTGTCCAGGGCCATCTCAGCTCTCCCCTCTGGGCCCTGCCACCCTGCAGGTGCTGACAAGGCAGGGTGCCTACCTGTGACCTTGGGAAGGGACGGAAGTGGTTTTAGCAATCTAAACACACTTGTTCCTCGCCTCGAGAAGCCCGAGTGCTGAGTGATTTGTATGCTCCAAGCACGTCACCTTCTTTCAGGAGACAGAGAGGCTGCCTGAAAAGTCATTTTTCAGCATTTGACACAAAGTCTCTTTCGCTCTCTCGCAAAGCCAGATAACCATCAGCAGAGAGGCCGATTAGAAAAAATATATACTTGGTAACGGGAAGCCAGGGAAAGAGAGGAAGCCAGCCCGTCAGTCTTCCTTCCTTCACTCGTTTGGACAGGGGCATGGGGCGCTTTCCCACCTGGTTCTGCTGCTCAAGGAGAAGGTTATCTTCCAGAGAGATCAGTAGTCTTGAGTAAAGGGCATCTTCCAGGGGTTGGAGGCACAGGTCTTGGCTTGGGAGTCAGGAGAGCAAGTATTCGAGCCCCAGCTCTGCCGCTTCCTAGATGTGTGACCTTGACAGGTCACTTCCCCTGTTGGAGCCTCAGTTTCTGCATCTGACAAATGGGTATGACTGCCCCCCTCAAGGGGCCATGGTGCGAGTCAGATAAGATAATGCATAGAGCCACAGAATCGAGTAAACGGTGAGCTGTCAATACATGTCGGCCCTGGGACTTCCCCGGTGGTCCAGTGGTTAAAAACCTGCCTTGCAATTCAGGGGATGTGGGTTCAGTCCTGGTCGGGGAAGTAAGATCCCACATGCCCAGGGGCAACTACATCTGCACGCAGCAGCTACCAAAGCCTGTGTACTCTGGAGCCTGCACGCCATATGTGCCACAACAAAAGATCCCGCATGACCCAACGAAGATCCGTGCGCCTCTACTCGAGGACCTGACATGGCCAAATAATTGGTTTTAAAAAATTTAAAAACACATGCCAGCCAGGGGTGGTTTGGGCGGTACCTGCAGGACTCCATGGAGCCGCCTGCTGAGCTTTGGCCGTGAAGGCAGAGCCTGGGCTCCCTTGCTGGCATCTACGCGTATCGGTTGGTGAGCTCTTGACCACGCAGTATATGTGGATTCTGCAGACACGCCTGCCCTGTCTGCTGGGGGCTTCTGACCACAGGCGGGAACCTACCGCATGGGGAATGGGCAGTCCAGCTCCGTCACTAAGCTGTGGCAGACGGAGACTGCTCCTCTTCCATCCCCCGGCCCCTCACATCCCCGCCCCCCGCAGGAAGGACCCTCTGTCACACTCAGCAAGGAGTCAGAAGTTCCCCAAGACACAGCTCTTTCTCCTTGCACTGCGGTTGCCTTAAGTCCTGCAGGTCAGTATGGGATTCAGTTCATCGAGCATTTAGCGATATTCACATCTCCCCCTCTTCCCCCTCTGCCACCAGCAAATCCACCCAGCCCACTGGAGCACAGTCTGGCCTCCTTCCTGCCTCCCTGCCTCCAGCCTCACTCCATCCTGCTGCGAGAAATAACTTTCTACCACACTCAGTCCCTTGTTCAAAACTCTAGCGTGCCTCCTCCCACCCCAATGTGTCTGTTTCAAGGAGGGGTATCCCAGCTCCCTCACCGGGATCCCTCCATCAACCCAGCCCCTTCCCGCTGCTCTCTGGACGTGGCCCCGGCCTCACCCAGCTGCCTGCAGCTCTGCAAACCTCCGAGCTCTGGCTCCTTCCACAGGGCTTTGTCCCTGCTGCCTGGTCCAGGCGCAGGGACCTTGCCCCCCTCTCCATCATTGCACCCCCTCACCCGTCACACCCGGGGGTGAGAGCCTTCTCTGCCTCTGGCTCCCACAGTCCCCTGTGCGTCCCCGTGGCCGTCTGTGTGTCTGTCTGTTGTCCTACCAGCCGACGTCTCATTCCTGGCTATGTTTCCAGTTTCCAGCACAGAATCGCATAGGATAGCTATCTGTGGAGTGATGCATTTACAGCGCACCTACGATGTGCCCTGTTAGGCGCTGGGAGCGCAGAAGAGTGAAGCTGGGTGCCTGGCCTGTAGGAGGTCAAGGCTAAGCCCGAGGAGAATAAGACTTATTGTCAAAGAAGAGAAGGTGCAGAGAGAAGACATTGGTTCCAAGGGCTGAGGCGGCTCAGAGCGAGGACTCATCCTAATGGGATGAGGGTGCTCGCAGGACCTAGAGGAAAGGCCTTTGCAGCAGGTTCACAGTGGAGAAGGCGGGGCTCACGGACCCTCATTCCAACTCCATCTCGTCTGATCTCCCGCCACGGCTTGGTCCAGCCGTGGAGGCCTGGTGCCCCAGGCTGCCTGGCACCTCTTTGCGGGCTGACACTCCAGGTGCTCCACGGGAGGCAGTCGGGGGGCGCAGAACGGGAGTGAACCTCCACAAAGACGCTCTTGGGTTGGATCTCAGGCTCCTCCCTTTCCAACTGTCTGCCCTCAGAAGAGTGGGCATTCTGGGTTTCAGAAAGCCCTCCACATTCATGGCCACCTGGAACATCAAGGCATGAGATCCTATTTGGAAATAGGATGACGTAATTAGTTAAGATGAGATGTCCTCCTAAGGAGGGAGAGATGGAGACAGACACCCACGTGGGCAATGCCATGCAGCCGTGATGAAGGTGGAGATTGGAGTGACGTGTCTATAAGCCAAGGAGCACTGAGGATTGCTGACAGCTACCAGAAGTTATAAGAGGCAAGAAAGATTCTTCTCTGGAGGCTTTGGAGGGAGCCTGCCCCGCTGACACCTTGATTTCAGACTTCTCGCCTTAGAAGCTGTGAGAGAATAAATTCCTGTTGTTTTTAGCCACCCGGGTGGTGGTAATTTGTTAGGGCAACCCCAGAAAACTAACACAGTGAGTGTAACAGCCAAAAGGTGGAGCTCATGTGAAATGGTTAGCACGCAGCCTGCACATAGTAAGTGCTCAAAACACGTTAGCGCTCACTGCTTTTTATTAATTCAGTATATGTGTCTGCTTTCTCTCCCGTCCGCCGGAAACAGACCTCTCATTCTGCAGAAATTCCTATGGCTTCCCCTGCTGCCCTATTTGGTATGGCATCTTTCACACCCAGCGCCATCCTAAATTCCTCCTACTACCTTAAATTCGCCTATGGTCTGGGGACTGGGAAAACAAGCCTCATAGCTGTTTGTTCCTAAAATTAGAGTCTGTGGGTCAAAAGAAATCTCAGAGGCCACTTCTCCAATCCATTTCTGATTCCTGATCATCTTCTGAAGCACAGCACTGTTCCCACAAATGACCTACACGCACACACAGGAAAATTCCTTTTCCTTCAGCTCATCCCACTGCAGGCTAACAAATATTTCTATAGTGCAACAGACAAACATCCTGCCGGGTCACACCCCTCCCCATCCAGACCCCAGCATGGTTCCCACCACCCGTGGAGCAGGTTCCCGACCCCGAGGCTGGCCCGCAAGGCCCACAGTGGCTGGTCTCTGAGCATGGTTCCCTCCACATTCCACACCCGCCCAAGCAGACCCCCGCTCCCCCACCTTAATGCTGCACCCTCTGGTGGCTTAGACTGTAAAGAGTCTGCCTGCAGTGTGGGAGACCCAGGTTCCATCCCCGGATCAGGACGAGCCCCTGGAGAAGGAAACAGCAACCCACTCCAGTATTCTTGCCTGAAAATTCCCACAGATGGAGGAGCCTGGCGGGCTACAGAACATGGGGTCGCAGAGTCAGACATGACTGAGTCACTTCACTTTCACTTTCCTCCTGCCCGTCATCCCCCTGCCCATGCCTGCAGGCTTGTCACCACTTCATTCAGCTGTGATGTCAAATGTCACCTCCTCACAGACACAGCCCTCTGCCCCTCCTGTGATGAACACTTATCTCAACTCCACGAACCTGGGGAGCTTGTTCCTCTAGAGCAAGGGTCCCCACCCTCTGGGATCTAATAATGCCTGATGATCTGAGATAAAGCCGATGTAATAATAATAGAAGTGAAGTGCACAAAACATGTCATGTGCTTGAATCAGCCCCAAACCATCCCCTACCCTCTGGTCCCTGGAAAAATTGTCTTCCATGAAAATCATTCCTGGCGCCAGAAAAGTTGGGGACCACAGCAGAGTGAAGGTTCTGTGAGGACTGGGGTCCCCAGTGCCAGGACAGTGCCTCCCCCTCAGGAGATGCTCCATAGATAGATCAGCATTAAATGAATGAATTGAATCCATCTGCATTTCATTTTTCAAAAAATAATCAAGTTTATCTTCCCACTTCATTTTCATAAATGCTTTAGGAAGGAGATTATTCCAATTTTCTGGCAAAAGTAGGCAAAAATTGAACTTGTACTGGAATTTGGTACAAAAGTAACCAGCCAGAGTCTACCCAGAGAGTAGCAAGGGGAGAAACTCAAACCCAGCTCTTCTGATCCCCAGCACATGTCATCCCCACCCCCTGCCCACACCACACACGTGGATTCCAACCCTAACTGAGAGGTATGGCCCTAGGCTACGTGCTGGACCTCACTCGTCCTCCGTGTGCCCCGTTACTGGCCAGGTGGTGGCCTCTATTCTCTGTGGTCGCAGGGCAGCCGCGAGGCAATGCCCCTGGATACTAAGGATGCTGGTGATAGCAATGATGGTGACGACAATGATGAGCTGGCGTTAGCAGTGCTGACTGCATCAGGAAGGGTCCCACGCGCTGTACAGATGCAAACACTCGCTGATTACTCCCGTCAACTCCGTGAGGCAGGCCTTGCTCCCATCGTGTGGATATGAAAACTGAGGCATGGACAGAGGTTAACTCACTCACCCTGGGAAAATCTGGACGCAGGCTCCTGAGGCCCAGCCCAGAGCTGTGCTCAGGCCGTGAGTGTTCACCCCAGGCAGGGCGGCACGGCAGGCACCCAGCTCCACTGCGCTCGTGGAGGCCCCAGGCAGGCAGGGCTATCCTCATTCTCACGGAGGTGGGGAGTGGGGTCCCGGAGCCCGAGCTAAGAATTCTCAGCTGCTAAGTGAGCGAGCCAAGGGGCAAGGTCAGGACTGTTTGGTTCCGAAGCAAATGGTCGGAATGGCTGGGCTCTTCCGCCCCTGAAACCTGGTGGAGGGGAGAGATGCACCAGAGGGAGAAGGGGGAGCCCCAGGGGCCGGGAGAGGAAGGGAAGCTGCTCCCTCCCTCTGGGAGAGGCGGGTACCATGTGCCCGATCCAGGTCGGGCCATCACCTGCCACACAGGCCTTCTGTCCTCGCCCCCCACCCCCACCCCCACTCCATCTCTAAGACCCGCCGAGGGAGCCGGAACCACCTACAGCCCTAAGACCAGATGCCCAGGTCGCAAACAGATCCGAGCCTCAGAACATGGGAGGCGGGGAGCGGATGGAGCCCCACGCAGATGCCAAGTTCAAAAGAGAATCTCAGGGACACAGTGACAAATGCGGGACTCAGCACAAAAGCGTCCAAATGACAGGAGAAAAACAGAGCCAGATGGACCGGCCTCCCCGGCCAGCCAGGCTGCCACAGGCCCGCTCGGCACAGACCGGCCGCTCCTGCAGACCGGCAAGGGTCCGCCCCGACTGTGGACGCCACTCCCCAAGCCTGGGACCCCGTCTCCATGTTACCCCAGACTCTCCCCAGAGCCCTCAGCAAGCGCCAGCAGAATCCGCTCCGCCTCCCGAGTCCTGCTCTGACTCTGGGACCCCCTCGGCCCTCTTTGCTCTTCCTCTAGTGGTGCTGTCTGCCCCCAAGTTGACCGCTCGATCCCCCGCTTCCTGTGGGCACAGGACCTCGCGGTTTGTGAGGCAGCACTTCCACATCCACTGTCTCCAGGGACCCCGAGAACAAGCTGGTGGAATGGGAACTGTTTTCCCATTGGACACACGAGGCTCAGAGAGGACGAGTGGCTGGTCTGAGGTCACACAGCTAGAAACCAGAGAGGCAGAACCGGAAGTCTGAGACTTCTCTCTGAACTCAGCACACTGGCCAGAGCCTGGCACCCAGTCAGCGCTTAACAGGGAATGAGGGAATCGAGCGGGTCCCTGAGGTGGATGCAACCTTCCTTTTCTCCCCCGACCCCCAGAATTTTCTCCTTGTGGGCTCCTGGAGCCTCTGAAGGCCACCCCACAGTCTGAAATCCCTCTGCAGGGAAGAGGAGAGAAGGGGAGTGGGCACTCTGCCTGGGCCACTCTGATGCCCCCACCCCAGCCTCCCATTGGACTTGGCTGCCATCCGCCCAGGATGACCCGGCTCTCCCCTCCATCACAGGCACATGATAAGGCCCAGCTGGGAGCACCCTCACCCCGGGGAGATGGCTTGATAGCCAGCCATGTTTTACAAGCTCACAAATCCCCGATAAGAGCTGGCCGCTCAGCTGGCTCCGGCGAGATAAGGACATGCCCTCGGCTCTCACGGAGCCCCCTTGCCAGGGGAGAAAGATGGGCCAGGACTCACATCTGACGAGAATCGCTCTGACCCCCAGGGACCCCTCACCGCCCCAGAGAGACGGATATCACCACAACCCACAGGACAGGCTTACCGGCGCCATGGAACAGACGGAGGGAGGCCAAGAGCATTGCTCCTTGGGAAGACCCTCGGCTGGGCAATGCCCCTCCGGGATTCTGGTAAACATTAACCAGACATTTCCTGGGCCCCAGGACCTGGCCAAGTACACACGCACCCGCGCACACCTGCCTCCAACAGCCCAGAGGTAGATGCGCTCACACCCCATGTTGTAAACAAGAAACTAGGTGCAGTGATGAGGACCAGAGTCTGCTGTAGGTTGGGCTTTGGGGACCAGACTGTATAATGTGCAGGGGGATTTCTCGGGGTGTCGGAGCCGGCACCTGTGGAGGGAGGCAGGAAGGGCAGGAAGAGGGCAGCTGGGCCGTGCACCTCGGCCAGACCCCGCTGGGTCTCTGGAGCAGAAATGAGCCTTCAGCATTGCTCTGAATTGAGGCCTGAGGACAAGGCCCTCGCATCCATCAAGGGGCCATCGGATAGGGCGGCCTCTGGGGAGGCATGGCCTGGGGTTAGTTGGTGGCCTTCAAGGGCAATGCCCTGCAGAGGCTGGGCTGTGAGAGGCATCTCGGGGCGAGAGTGCCCAGTCACACCGTTACCAGCTGTGAGCCGGGCATCAGCCCAGGTCCGCCTGCCCTCCCCACCCTCTGAAGGGTGACTCTAGACCATCTTGCTGAATGATCTCAGTCTCCAAATTTAGTTTTCTGCTCCTTTCAGAGAGAGAGAGAGATTTACAGACTTAGCAGGAGACAGTTGCCTCAGTGTTAGAAGGCCTTGTGTTAGGCCTGGCCCTGGCGCTGCCCAGCTCTGGTTAAACTAGGGGGTGAACCCAGCTGGACGCCATGTCTCTCTGGACTCTGATCCTCACCTAGAGTGAGCCGGGGTGACCCAGCTCACCTCCGCATCTTGCAGGGTCCTCTCCCCTCAACCCTGCAGCAAGACTAGCCCATGCGGGTCACATGGCCCCAGCACTTACAGGCAAGTCCAGGACTGGCAGCGGTTTGCCCAACCAAAGGCTAGGGTCAGTCTCGAGGGGGAGATGCCCCAGGCTCAAACCCCAGCTCTGACAGGTTCCAGCTCTGTGTCCTTGGGCATGTGACCTCGCTTTTCTGCGCCTCTGTCCCCAGCTGCAAACAGGAATGGCAATAATGTCACCTCCTTCCTGGGAACTGGGGGAGCTGATTGGCATCAAAGACTGAGCCTGGCGCCCAGCACGCAGGAAGCCCCACTCACCAGCTGTCCCCTCCATCACCCGCCACCTCGGGATGCAGCCGGCTCGGAGGGGAGTCTCCATTCCTGGCCCTGTCCCCGTCCCCGCCCCTCCCGCTGACAACCTCCAAGGAAGTCCAGGCTACAAAACGTCACTGTTAAGAATTTACCTTCCCTGCTTTCACTTCCTCTCCATATATTTATATTCTACCCTGTGAGGACATGGCGAAAGTCCCCACTCCCAGCCAGCGACTCAGCCTTCTCCGCAGTGATCTAATCAAAGGCCATATTTTACCGGCATGCGCTAACCCAAAGACCATATTTCATGGGGGCGATCTAATCAGCAAACTGTATTTCCAAGGTGGGGATCTAAATTCATGGGTATATTTCATGGCTTGAGATCTAATCATGGGGCAATATTTCATAGCAGGGATCTAATCCCAAAGGAATATTTCTTGCTTGGGAGATCAGAGCAGTTCAACATGACTTTTGCTTCCTCTTTCTTTTAAATTTATTTTTATGTCTCGAGAAGAGTTGAAAGTACCCTAGCCAGTCACAACTTTGCCAATGGTTAGGTCACCCTTAACAAAAAGTAGTCTTTACTAAACGGTGATTCATCCAGCTCTCTCCGGTGTCACAGAAACTTTTCGAGACATGACTGGGTTTGTAGAGTTCCCCTCAAATCCAGGTGGGACCTCCAGATTCAGTGTCCAAGGAGCACTATAACTCCTTATTCTTGCCTCCTCCCCTCCCTCCCTATCTCCTTCCCCACCTTCTTTCCTCGAATCCTTCTTCCTTCCTCAAGTGTTCCGAGTGCCTGCTTAGCACCAAGAACTGGGCTTGGAATCACTGATCCAGAGCAGAGCAAGATATACATCCCCTGTTCCGAATTAAATGCTTGCGAACCCCCAAACTCATATGTTGAAACTCTAACCCCCTAGTGTATCATATCTGGAGGTAGGTCTTTGGAAAGTCATTAGGTTAGATGAGGTCGTTAGGGTGGGGGGCTTTCCCCAGTGGCTCATTGGTAAAGAATCCGCCTGCAATGCAGGAGCTGCAGGAGATGCGGGTTCCATCCCTGGGTCAGGAAGATCCCCTGGAGAAGGGAATGGCCACCCACTCCAGTACTCTTGCCTGGAAAATCCCACGGACAGAGGAGCTTGGCAGGCCACAGTCCATGGGGTCACAAAGAGTCGGACATGACTGAAGTGACTTAGCACACACAGACGTGAGGGTGGGGCCTCCCAGATGGGATCAGCGCCCTCCTAAGAAGAAAAAGACCAGCTCTCTCCCTCTGTCTCTCACTGCGTGTGAGGATACGGCAAGAGAGTGACGGAATGAGAGCCAGGAAGAGGGGCCTCCACGGGCACCAAGCCTGTTGGCACCTTGGCCTTGGATGTCAGGCCTCCAGAACTGTGAGAAATGAATGTCCGTGGTATTTTGTTATAATACCTTGCGCTGAGACACGCCCCTTGCCATCTTGATGTCGCTCTTTTAGGAGAGACAGATATTCAGCAAAGAGTCACTAGAGAGAAGATGGTTGCAACTAGGATCCATGCAGTGAAGAAACGGAGGGGGCTGTGAGTGTACAGACCCTAGACTCAGCTGCGGAGGCCTGCCTTGGCAAGAATTGAGAAAAGAGAGACCTGGAGGAGGGGCAGGATTCGCTCAGATGACCTTAGGTGGAGGCGGGAAGGCAGGGAGGGGAGGGAAGAGCATTCTAGGTGGTGGAAAGGACATATGCAAAGACCGTGAGATTATATGGAACCTGCTCAATCAGAGGGACAGAGAGAAGACCAGTGGCCCCAGAGGAGGCTGGAGAGGTGGGTGAGCCCAGGCTGCTGGGGTCATGATCCCAATCCTGACACTTCTGAGCTGGGGAACCTGGGGCCAGAGATACTTACCTGGACTGAGCCTCAATGTCTTCATCTGTAAAATGGGATAGTAGTGCATAATCTATAAAAATTTTGAACAATTATGTAGTGATACCTGAAACTAATACACTATTATCAAGCAACCACACTTCAGTTTTTAAAAGGGGATAATAATAGTAGCTACTTCAGAGGATGTTGACTTTTTTCTGTAAGCAAAAGAAAGCTACCAAGAGGTTTGAGGAAGACTTAGATTAATACATATATATGAAAGTAGTGAGTGTAAGTCGCTTAGTCATGTCCGACTCTTTGCGACCCCATGGACTGTAACCTGCCAGGCTCCTCTGCCCATGGTATTCTCCAGGCAAGAATACTGGAGTGGGTTGCCATGCCCTCCTCCAGGGAATCTTCTCAACCCAGGGATCGAACCCAGGTCTCCCGTATTGCAGACAGATTCTTTACCGTCTGAGTCACGAGGGATATTTTTTGTCTTTTGGCTGCTCTGTGCAGCAAGCGGGATCTTCATTCCCCACCAGCAACCAAACCCAGGCTCCCTGCAGGGACAGTGTGGAACCTTACCTACTGGATGCCAGGGAGCTCCCTGGGTTAGTAGTTTATAAAGACCCTAGGAGTTTCTACTCTGAGAACAGATTCTAGGAGGACAAGAAAGGAAGAAAGAGGTCTAGCTAGGTTGCTACTGAAGACATTCAGGGGGAGAGATGCTGGACTCCACGGCTAAGCAGGGGGACAGCAGCGGGCAGCTCCGAGAGTGGGGAGGGATCTTTACGAGGCCTCAGAGAGTGAGCAGACAGGTATGGAGGATGACTTCCAAGTACTCGCTTTGAGACAGATGGTATCCATCTTGTTCCCCAGCGGTTCTAAGGTGGGGCGGGAATGATGCAGAGGGAGGAAGACAGAGAGAGCCTGAGACCCTACGATCCGTTTCCCAGGCTTCTGGCAACTGTCTGTTGAGGGAAGATTTGTAAGCCCCACTCCCTTCATGCCCTACCCCTAATAGCTCTGCCTTCCCCAAGCCAATCTCGAGCAAATCAGTCTCCCAGGTAGAGCGCAGAAAGCTTCGAGATGCTCCAATACAATAAGTGTTTGGGGACGGGGAATAAAAGGCTTCCGGGAAGCTCAGAAATTCTCATTTAAATATCACAGCTCATCACTCACCTCATTGCCAGTACATTTACCCCCGCCATCTCTCTAACTATCTTTCTAAATGGGTAATGCTTCGCTGTTTTGCAAAAAGCGCTTTCACCCACTTTATTTCACCTGATTCTCACAAGCCCCGGGAGACACCCAGACAAGTAGCAGCTTGCCTGTCTTCCAGGTGGAGAAACTGAGGCTCTGAGGCCAGAAGGGCTCACCCAGCAGAAGCAGTGACAACTGTCGCAGCAGGAAATGTATACCAAGCCCTTGTTCTGGGCCTGATCCTCTGGGAGGCACCTGTAGACGTTCTGATGCGCTCATTCTTACGGTGAGCTCTGTGAGATAGGTGTTACTATTGTAACCGTTTCTCAGAGGGGGAAACAGGTACAGAGTGGCAGCGTGGCTTGTCCCAGGTCACGAAGCTAGTAAGTAGTGGAGCTGGGATCCCGACCCAAGAAGTCTCACTCCAAAATCTGTCATCCTCACAGTGAGGAAGGAGCGATGCAGTTGTCTCTGCCCAGCGTTCAGGGAACAATACTTCAGCTGTCAGGGGGTGACACCACCCATGAGTTAAACGCCTGAGAAATGCCATTAGGAATTACAAGGCCACGTAGATCCCGCTGCCTGGAGGCCCTCGGGCCTGGAACAGGCTTGGTCTCGGTGTTTCTCCCGACCGTTGACTTTTATATTTAGAAACCACTTCAGAGCTCAGTTGGGGGAGCGTTTCCTAGAAGGTGTGTAGAAATAACCAGCCAGTTCTAACCCTGCATCCCGGAGGTTGACAGAGGGTGGGCGGAAGTATCCCTGCGTTCTGCGAGTCCGGGGTCACGGGTGCAGCCCACAGACGGGTCTGTCCACCCCACCTATTTTCCGGTCTGCAGAGATGCTTTGCTTTTTTCTGCAAGGGTGAGCCAGAGATCTGGGACCACACCAGGCTTTGGACTTCTACAAAAGGAGGGGTCATAATCTCTAAGAATTTAAGATGGAGGATTAACCACACGCGAAGCAGGCAGGACGCACATCCACGGAAGGGATAAAGGGGTGACCAGCTGCCACAAAGGGGCTGGGAGAGAGGCACGTGTGTGTTCAGCCGCCTGCCCCCCCTGCAAAAACCGCTCAGGTACACACGGCCCTTCCTCCTGCGGGCAGGGCAGCAACAACAGCGTGGGCTGGCTTCTGGTTTAGGATCAGGTTCCCGACCTCCCTGTCTCGGGGGCGGCCTGCCGTGCCCCCCCGAAGGACCAGAACCCTGTCGCCATGTCCACCTCTCAGTAGACCGCCGCCTGTGTTCCATAGGAGCCCAGAGACGGGTCTCATTTGAATCTCGTTTGAGGAAAACGATTAAAGGTTCAGAGGGATTAATTTACAAGGAAAGATTAAAGAAACTAAATCCGTGTAGCCTGGCTGAACCATGACCAAAGATTGGAGACTTCAGGGATGTTTCCAAATATTTGCAGAGAGTGGCAACCCCCAGGAAGGGGGTTCAGTCCAGAGGAGGGGAAGATGGGGGCGGGGAATCGGGGGTGAAGACAAAGACAAAACTGAAGTACCCCTCAGCACCTTGGAAACAGAGACACATAAGTGCTCGTCCTGTGTGAAGCCCGACCTAGTGCAACTGAACAGGCTGTGTCTGTAGGTCCCTGCCTTTCAGATGAGAAACTGAGGCACAGACAGGGAAAGTTACTTGCCCAAAGACACGTGGTTGGTGAGTAACAGAAGGTGAACCCACGTTGGCCTGACTCTTAACCGTTACACCAAAGTAGCCTGTGATCACTTGGACTGCGGTTCAGCAAACACCCATCCTTTCTCCCCTTCCCTGTGAGCAGAACCTACCTCCCCACCCCAGCCCCTAGGTCATGGTCATGTGACTGGCTTTGATGGTGGGGTGACAGATAAAGCAGAACGTGAGCGGGGCTTGTCCAGCGGCACTTGCCCCTTGGGCTTCTGCGTAGCATTCTCCATGCCGAGAAGAGAAGAGCTTTCCCCTGGAGCTGCGGCTGCCTCAGCGGGGACCCCAGAGTGAACACACGTGAAACAGGGTTGAACTCAGCCTGCAACCCAGAGCCAAGGCCGGCCGGACCCACAGCTTAAAGAGAACTGCCCCGCTGAGCCCAACCCAGATCAGCTGATCTTCAGCCAACCACAGGGCCACGGTTTTGAGGGTAAATGACTGTTTTAAGCCACTAAGTTTGAGATTGGTTATTACACAGTGATAGTTATTTCATATCTTGTGAGACCTGAACGCTGTCCAAGGCCCTCCATGATTGGGCTTGTGCTGGTTTTCCAGGCTTATCTCTGATCTCTCACCCATGGGTACCATACGCACAAGATTCTCATTGCCCATAAAATATTCTTTTGACTGATAGCTGTCTTACTCAAGTGGATTCATTTTTTGCCAGCTATATGGAGGTATAACTTAACATGAAATTTACCAATTCACAGATGTGGCCGGTTCTCACAGGGTTTTCTCAATGGGGAAGGGAGAATTCCCAAATTGCAGCAATAGATGGTATCGCAAAGTTCACAGAATGAAGCCCTTTTCTTTTATTATCAATGGGGAATGGAATCTCCAAGAGGAAGAGTGTGCTAGAGCAGGGTTGTGTGGCTCCTGGCCTAGCTCTCCATACCCCACCCCAGCAGCATCCTCAGACCAGCCAGCAGGTTCCGACCCCGAGCGTAAGGTGAGATCATGCCTCAGCCAGGGCAATTACTCGGAGAGGCCCCTGAGGCTGCTTTTAGCCCAGCACACAGGGTTCAGGTCATTCTATTAGAAAAAAGATATTAGCGAGGCGAGGGCAGCCTGGCTGGGGAGGGTGGGGATGGATTCCTGAAGCGCTTGGGCCTTCTGTTTGCAGCAGGTGAGGAAGGGTGACATCGTGTCTGCAGGATGAGGGCAGGGATGGCGGATCCATCACAGGCACTCCAGTGATTCATCAGGGGAGAAAGAGATGAGGGCGCAGGGGCCCGGAGCACAGGTCAGGCAGTTTCTCCGGCTGGAAAGGCCTCCACCCCATTTGTCACATTGCCCCAGTCCCACCCATTTGGGCTGCTTGACCCCGCCCTGGCAGTAACCAAGGGCACAGCTTGGTGGGTAGATGGGTGGGGGTCAGAGAATGGAATTTGGGAGTGAGTCTCATTTTCATTCATCCATCCATTCATCCGTGCATCCATCCATTCATGCAACAGTGACGACCAAGACAGACACAGCCTTTTATCTCATGAGACCCACGAATTTCCTAATTCCAGCTCCGACCTGCTCTGAGGGAAAGGGCTGGGGTTCCATGATGGCCTTCAACAGGCAAATGGGACCTAGGCCACAGCTTCAGGAAAAGTAGCATCAAGTTAGCCTCGAGAGATACATTCTGGAGATTGTGGTGAGCCTTCCGCTTTCTGCGGGAAAGAAGAGTGTCCTGCCCGAGGCACAAGGCTGTGTCCCCATCGGGAAAGGGCTCAGATCCAACATACAGGATAACAAATGGGCTGCTGGTGTAGGGCAGATGTCCGAAGATCCGCATCTCAGTCCAGTTCTGGTACTTTCTAGCTGGGAGAGTTTGGGCGAGTTTCTCAACTTCTCTGAATCCACTTTCCTTACCCTAACTGAGATCGCCAGATGCCAAATGAATGGAAGCCAAATGGAATGACAACAGTGGGTTCGAGAAGTGTTCGCCAGAGCCCTTCACACTGGCCTAGAAGCGGCCTGGGCCCAAGCACCCAGTCTGGGGGCCCAACAACACTGCTGGCCCAGATGTGCCCCTGGGTGGGGTGGGGGGTGGTCAGTGACTTCTGAAGGCCTTCCCTGCCGCCCTGCCAACCCCGGCAAATACTTGGAGGACAAATTCAAGAGAGAACAAGCTAACATTCTGTCCCATCTGGGTGGAGGGCGCCTTTCCAGGGCATGGCCGGACCTCAGGAGCAGGGAGGGGCTTGGAATGGAGGCCGGGTCACTGGCTGCCCCTACCTTCTGAGAGATTCCCGCCTCACCCATCTGATATGAACCACGACCCAAATGTCCTCACTGTCATCATCACATGCAGAGTCTGGGCTGCTCCAGACGGAACATCCTGGGCCGAAACAGCCTTTGGGTGAGTGTACACAAGCCTCTAATTAAAGGGCCCCATCGCATCGATGTCGCCACCACACTCAGACAAGGAGCTGGGCCTCCGTTCGGTGTTCACTGGAGCAGCACACTCTCCATCATATGTAGGATGGGGTTTCAGAAATGCCAGGAGGTGCTGAATGGTGCAGAACATGCTTGACTGATGATGGAGGGTCCACCAGCCCTGGGGCCAGAGGTCAGGAGGAGAGGGCAGAGGTGAGGAAGGTACTTCCCCTTCCCTTGTGAGGAGCCTCGACAGAGGGGAACCCTGAGCCCCCAAATCCCAGGTCAGGAGACTGAGGCCAGGAGGACGGGACATCCACACAAGTTGTAAGGGACAGGCGCGTCCATCAGGGCCCCCGACTCCCAGTCACCTCCCACAGGACAGCCTGGAAGTCTCCAGAGCACACAGGAGCTGGAAGACTGGACTTGACCCAGAAAGGGAAACGAAGCCACCCACTGTGCCTCACGTCCTCCCTGCTTGCACCTTCCAGACCCCTCCTTGGTTCACACCTCAGGGCTTTCCTCCCTTCGTTCTACGAGGGCTGCTCTTGATCTACTACCTCTGTGACTCGGGGGCACGCATGTCCGTCTTTCCAGACCTCACATCCCTGGTGAGGTGATACCTTCTCGTGCGGAGTGGTGAGGACTGAAGCCAGCACTCCAGGTACCACGACGGCTATACCTTCCATGTGCTGTAAATGTCCCGTCCATTCATTGGTTTGTTCATGCAACAAATACTTCGGGAGCACACACTGGATGCCAGGCACTGTCCTCAACGCTAAGGATGCTAAAGACACAGAGATGAGTGAGATGCAGACCTCACCCCAATGGAGGCAGCTTCCCCAACCTCTTTGGCACCAGGGACTGGTTTTGTGGAAGACAATTTTCCCATGGAGGGGGTTGCGGGGGGTGGGGGGAATGGTTTCAGGATGATTCAAGTGCATGCAAGTGCATTACGTTCATTGTGCACTTTCTGCTATTACATCAGCTCCACCTCAGATCATTAGGCATCAGATCCCAGAGGTTGGGGACCCCTGGTCTAGAGGACCACAGCCATGTACACACAGACAATGTATCTTATATATGGTGTATATTCCACAGACAACATATTATACATGGTATATATTGTATCATGGGGCTTCCCTAGTAGCTCAGACAGTAGGGCATCTGCCTGCCCTGCAGGAGACCCTGGTTCAGTCCCTGGGTTGGGAAGATCCCCTGGAGAAGGAAATGGCAACCCACTCCAGTACTCTTGCCTGGGAAATCCCATGGACAGAGGAGCCTGGCAGGCTACAGTCCATGGGGTTGCAGAGAGTCGGACACGACTGAGCAACTAACATACATATATTGTATCATATATTTACATTCATCACATAATGTGATATTAGTGCTAAGCAATGGAGAAAATCAATCAGGGTAAGGAGACAAGAGTGAAAAGGTGGGAGGGGTTGTTTCGATAGAAAGGTCAGGAAGGGCCCCATGGGGGGGAGGACCTCACAGCAGAGACCCTCCAAGAGGAGAGGGAGTGAGGCACGGGGAAGAGGGCTCCAGGAGGAGGGAGAGAAACACCGGGGCCCCGAGCCTGCAGCGCCGCGGGCAGATCCAGGGCACGCAGGGCGCCAGGGCAGCTGGAGCCGAGTGAGCTACTTGTTACTGTCGTCACTATTACTGCTATTAATTTATTATTATTCCTTCATATGATATTTGATCTGGGCCTGAAAGATGAGGTCCCAGCTTGCCAATTCTCACAACCCTGATTCTTGGGCCTTCCTGGGGGACCCTCCCCTCCAGGACGTCCCCTCCTCAGCAGTCCCGGCTTCCCCAGGTCAAGCAGCAGCACCCCCACCCCCAGCAGACCAAGCCGATTCATCCGTCTGCGCCAGCGGGCACGGTGCCCAGGATGCACAAACTGTTCTCCTGTGGATTCCTTTTACAGTCGGGGTGGGGGCGGGGGATTGTAACAGTAACGAATGTACAATCTTGAATCCAGCCTGACTTGTATTTGCTTTCATACAGTGTGGTCATAAAGGAGACATTTTAATATTTTCACATGGAGGAATGGGTTCCCAGAAGCAATTGTGCCAGACGCACAAGTCACAGTGTGACCTCCACCTCCCCAGCCCCACCCTGAGGGGTGATGAGATGCTTGGCTGCCCTCCGGCTGCCCCTTGGCCCCTTCAGGACCTTGGCCAGGGGAGGCTGGAGTTCAAAGGAGCTACGTTGAGTTGCCCTGAGCCCCTGTCCCCTGCCCGCCCCGACAGGTGGAGCCCCCGCCTTGCTCAGCCAGGAGGAGGGGACCAATGGCCTGTTGCTCCCGACTCCCGAGTCTCACTTCTCCAAACCACACTCAGGAGCATCTATTAGAGACTTGCTATCTCCATTTCTTGGCGAGTCTCTCTTCCTTCCCTTTAAATCTAGAGAAGCAGTGATTTAATATTAATATTTATTCATGTACTCAATTCTTTCCCTGTTAAATAATTTCTCAGCTGTCGGAGGCTTCTGAAGGCTAATTTAAAACAGGTGTCACGGTTATCTAACTTATGCCCTCAGATGCTCAGAGAGAAGGGCGGGAGGGTGGGGGGCTCCACCTCTCAGCCCCCATCACCCACACCGCTCTGCCTGCTCCGAGGGCCCTGGGAACCACAGACGGGTCTGTCCCCCCAGGAGCCCAACCTCTAGGCTGGGAGGCAGGGAGGCGCCTGCATCTCTGGCTGGCTGGAGAAGCTGACACCATGGCTTAACTTTAAAAGGGAGAGGGAGCTGTCAGGAAGGGGGGAGTAGGGAGAAGGAGAGAGGGAAAGGACACTCCAAGTGGCACTGAAAGAGCTACACACGCAGAATAACAATAACCAAATAACCGCTAACGCTTGTACGGAATTTAACATGCGCCTGCACACTGCCACGGGTTTCACATACATTAACACATTTAATGCTCACCCAACCCCCAGCGAGCTTGTGGGCTCGTCCCCATTTCACAGATGAGGACATGGAGGCCACACGGGATTACACAGCTTGCCTGATACCATATGCTAGTAAAAGGCGGGGCGGGGATTTGAACCCACAAAGGCATACACAGGGCAGAAACCCGAGTTCTCCTTTGGTGGCCAAGACACCTCTGTGAGGTCCCACTTCCTTGCCTATAAAGAGGAGGAAGTACAGCTTGCTCACAGAGTTATTAAGGGAGTGATAAGACGGCTTGGGCATAAGTCAGGCTTGACTTGACTGCAGCGTCTTTGACCTACAGCAGGTCAGCAAGAAACGGATGGACGGCTGACACCCGATGTCCAGGAAGCATCCTGCTGACCCTCTCCCTCCCATCTCCGTGTCTCCTCTCTCCTCTGCCTCCCCTTCTTCCCTTTCCCAGCAACCTCACACTTCAAGGTGATGTCTGTCACAGCTGATTGAAATCTCCGTGATCACGAAAGCACCGACCAGTGAGGGCTGACGAAACAGAAGAAAGGCATCCCGTTGTGGCCCCTTCACGCCCCACCAGCCCGCAGTCCTGGAGGGGAGGCTCCCCAGCCCCAACCCCTGCCTCTCTAGGTAAACTCACTGACCTCAGAGCCTCTCGGTCCAATCCCCAGGGGATTCAAACTCAGACTGCCAATGTCTTCTCCACCCACCAAGAAGCTTGGTTTGCTATAGGGTATCCTTTGACGACACCAGGCATATTAGATTCTGCTTTGAAAAGTACGCGTGCCGCCCTCCCCCAGTTCAGTCCAAGACCCAGGCATCCTCCCAAGCACCAGGGTCATTGCTCCGAATGGAGGGAATTCTCAGTTTGAGTGATGATGCAAGAGGGGTAAGATCTTCAACCATATCTCAGGCATTGTGCAAATTCAAGCAGATGAAAAAAGTGTGTGCGTGCATGCTAAGTCACTTCAGTCGTGTCCGACACTTTGGGACCCCCAGACTGTAGCCTGCCAGGCTCCTCTGTCCATGGAATTCTCCTGGCAAGAATACTGGAGTGGGTTGCCCTCCTCCAGGGAATCTTCCCAACCCAGGAATCGAACCCACGCCTCTTACATCTCCTGCTTTGGCAGGTGGGTTCTTTACCACTAGCGCCACCTGGGAAGCCCCTAACAAGGTGCAGACCACATCAGTAAGTTGTGAACAGAGATGAGGGGATGGGGCAAGGCAGTAATCAGTTGGGGGAAAAAAACCTATCCAAGACACACACATAAACACAGTTCTTGCCCACCGTCTCTGGGCATGTACTCAGAGCTCTGCAAGCACTTTTCTGGGCAGAAGCAAAATCCTGAGCTCTGGCGCTCCTGCCCCATGGCTTGGACCCTCGAGAAAGAGTGCACTGATTGGATTTCTGCTGGCTCTTGAACCTCCAGGCCTCCAGGGTCCACGGCCTCCTTCGTTCATGGAAGGGTCTGTCCTGAAAGTTCACTTACAAGTCAGCTCCTTGGATCAAGCAATACATCTTCCCAGGGAAGCAGTGTCAGTGGGTGCAGTAAAGAAAGTCGTGGTGAAAAACACTGCCTGTGAGGCTAGCACACTTCAGCAAGTCATCGACCCGCTCTGCTTCCTCATCCCTGAAAGGGAGGAAGAAAAATGCCTGCCAAGCTCAAAGGAGCCTAGAAAAATTAGAGGACGTAATGGACTTCGAGTGTCCACCCCCAACAAGAGCTCAGTACGCCGTGGGCGTGGCCTTGACGTGGGCGTGGCTAACGCCGCAGCTGCAGTCATGGCTGGTGGTCGCTGGAGCCCCAGGGTAGCGCCCAAAGCCCCCTGCGTGCTGGGAAAGCGAAAGTGAGAGTCGCTCAGTCGCGTCCCGCCCCACGAACTGTAGCCTGCCAGGCTCCTCTTTCCGTGGAATTCTCCAGGCCAAGAGTACTGGAGTGGGCTGCCCTGCCCTGCTGCAAGCATGCTGGGGGCAGCTGCCAAAGTTTTATCTGTATTTGTGGCTGCCCAGGATCAGAAATCATTTCCCTGGGGAACTGCCACATGTTCCAAATCCTCTGCTGGGACTCAGGGACTCCTCCCACCTCACCCAGGAACAGGAGGCAAGCTGTCCCGAGCTGGTGTGGTTGTGTGGTGGGACGGGAGGAAGATGGGACCGTGTACATTAGAGACTCTGCCCCTCAATGGGATGAAGGATTTTCTCCTGGAGAAACTCATCCCTGGGAGCATCCACCAGGAACCGTGAAGTACCCTACTTACCCGGTATCCCTCAGTCTCAAAAACAGGTCTGAGGAGTGGGCATCACCGCTCCATTTTCTAGATGCAGCCTCTAAGGCTTGGAGAGGTTAGCCGGTCACTCTCAAGATCACCCGTCTAGACCCGGGACAAACTCAGGCTGGAATTCAGGCCCGTTTGGCTCTAGAGTCCACGCTCTTCCCTTGCCTTTGCCACGAGCTCTCTAGGTGTCTAAAAGCGGAAGCCCTGGGCACGTGGGTGTTCACAGCTCTGGTATTTGTCAGCTGAGGATACGCCCAATCCCCCTCTGGCCCCTATTTGGCCAAATGAAGAGCTCTTTTTCTTTCTTTTAATTTTTAATTCGAGGATAATTGCTTTATGATGTTGTGCTGCCATAAGACAGCGTGGATCAGCCGTAACTATACAATGCCCCTGCCCTCTTGAAACTCCCTCCCAGCCCTCACCCCATGACACCCCTCTAGGCTGTTACAAAGCTCCGGGTTGCAGAGTTCTGTGCTGTTTAAGGCGGCTCCCGCCTATGACACTGCCTTCAAATCCTTCTTGTCCCCACCCTTGGGACACAGCCCCGGCCCAGGGAGCAAGGGCCTGACTTCTAACCAGGCTCTCGCTGTGTGCCCATAGTCAAGGCCTTTGCCGTCTCTGAGCTTCTTCAGATTCCGAAATCCAGGCTGGTTACCAAGTCCTCCTTCCTCCGCACGGCGGGCAGTGGGGTGCGGTGGGGGGCGGCGATCAGGGGATCGGCAGCGAGCCAGCACCCTGCAAACACTCCGGTACCGGGGGCATGATCTAGTGCCAGGAGCAGGGGCCTGAGGCCAGGCCTCCACCAGGGGCCCTGTGCCTCTCCTCTGAGAGGGCTAGAGAATTCACGTTAGCGCCATCGTTTTAATGAGGGTGTGACCCGCTCTCCCCTCTGCCCGGCTCTGAGCCTTAGGGGAGGAAGCAACCCTGGAGAGTGGGCCCTCCAGGAAACAGGATTTGGAGCAGCCTCTGCCAGAGGACCCCACACAAGGGACCAAACCAAGGGACCCTCCCCCAGGTTCTCCCCAGGACGCTTCCAGACAGGACAGAGGAGTCCAGGCTGACCCTCCTGCCCTTGACCTCAGAAGTCCACCCTGCCCTCCCACTCCCCCAGCCCCATTGTCCCTCTAGGCTCATGTGACCCCACATCCCACTTCCCGGAACCCTTCCGTCTCCTTCTCTTTCCCTCTTCACCATTGGTCAGGGCTGACTCTACACACTGACTCCCCAGTGGGTGAAATGGGTGGGCATCTTTTGTCCGAAAATCACCTTCTTCGACCTTAGATTTTACCGAGCATCAGGGCTAGAAGGGCTTGTTTGCGTCAAGCAATTCTGGCCCTCCTGACCCTAATGGAGAAATAGAGCCCAGAAGGGGCAAGTGACTTGCCTAAAGTCACACAGTACGGCTGTGGCTGAGCTGGGACAGACAGCATCCCGGTCTGGGGGCACCCACAACAGAGGGCGTCTCTCAAACGCACACAGAGGTTGAAGGGCAGGGGCGGGGTGAGTGCTGGGAGGTGGAGGCCTGGGTCGGCCGCTTGACGCGGGTCAAGTCCCTCACGCTCTCGGGGTCTCAGTCATGTCACCTGCAAAGGAATGGTGATGATGATGATGGTGATGGCCGGGGTCCTACGTCAGGGGCCCCTGGCGATAAAAACAGTGCAGAAAGAATCTAGCCCAGAGCCTCACAGCCCTAAGTGCTCAATACGTGGTCCCCAGAGGCAGAACCGGGCTGAGGATTTGCGTGCATGCAATTTATTGGGCGGTGGGAGGTGGGGAGGGGAGCAATTCCAGGACCACAGCAAGGACCCTGGAGAAGCCAGGCCAAGTGCGTCATCAGGCCGTTTACCACGGGGGGCGACCGGGGAGAGAAGCCTCAGCATGATTGTGCCCGAGGGGAGAAGCAGACAGGGCTGAGGTGGACAAAACAGGTCCTGTGGGCAGAGAAAGCCCTTCGGCAAAGAAATGCAGGCACTGGCAGACAAGAGGCGGGTGCGCGCTCTGGCGTGAGCAGACCCTGGGCGAGTGGGATGAGCAGGTCCTAGCAGCATCTGTATGCTGTGAAACCGTTTTTTGTACAACCAGGAACGCAGGCAGGGACTCCTGGGTCTTCTTATCACTTCTTCTTCTGCCTTCAGAAGTGAACACCCCTCTCACTTCAAAGCTTCCATTTCATCAGCAGCAGGAAGCATGGTAATGAAGCAGGAAGGCTTGGGAGCAGATAAAAGGAGAACTGCCCATCTCTGAAGACGCTCAGACACTGGCTACAAGGACTAGGGAGGGGGGAGTGTGGGATCCCTTCCCTGGAATGTGCTAGACTCAGAGCCTCAGCCGTGCTGGTGGAGAGAAGCTCAAACCCCACGGCCCCATGCGTCTCTGCCTGCGCTGTGTATTGCCCACAGAAACTTGGTGCAGAGAGACATCCAGGACCAGCAGGGCTGAGCTTCCCGCAGCATCCACAGATGGAAGGCGTTATTTTTATATTCAGATAAACCCAGAGCTGGTGGATCCTTATCATAAAATACTGCTCGGCAATAAAAAGGACCGTGCTGGAGGAGGGAAAAAAAAAAAAAATAAAAAGGACCGTGCTGTTGATACACGGAACCACGTGGATAAATCGCGAAAGCATAATGCTGGGTGAAAGACACCAGCTATGGTCCCGTTTCTATGAAGTTCTAGAAAAGGCCAAATCATGGTGGCTGAAAGCAGATCAGGGGTTACCTGGGCCTAACGCTGAGAAGGAAGGGACTGTGGTGGGGGTGTGATGGATTTATTCTATATCTTGATTGTGGTGGTGTTTACACAACTGCACACACTTGTCAAAATTGTTCTAACTGGTTCAAGTTGGTGAATTTTTTGGTAGGTAAATTATACCTCCGCTGAAGCTGATTTTAAAAATAAGGAAAATAGATAAATCCAGTGTATCTCAGAGCAGAATGACTCATGGATCAAGACACACACTGACCTTAGAGGCACTTGACTGGTACAGACAACACACACCCTGGAATTCAGACAGCTTTCCGTTCAAACCTGAGCTCTGTCCCCCTGCGAGCTGTGTGACTTTGGGCCAGCCCGCCCACCTCTGTGAGCCTAAGTGTTCTAACACGCACAACAGAACTGTGGACTGAACTATGACCCCCCCGAATTCATACATTAAAGCCCTGACACCCAGCGTGACTGTACTTGGAGACAGGGGTTTTAGCAGGTAACTAAGGAAGTAAGGTTAGATGAGGTCACTGGGCCCTAAAGCAGCGGGGTTAGAAGACAAAGAAAAGAAGGTTGCTCTCTTTCTCCACCGCGAACGTACACTGAGGAAAGAGCGTGTGCGCGCACAGCGAGAAGGTGCTGTCGGCCAGGAAGAAACTGGCCACATCGGCGCTCTGATCTTCAAGCCTCCAGACTGTGAGAAAATTAACGTCTGTGGTTAAAGTTACCCAGTCTGTGGCATTTCATGGCAGCCGAAGCAGACTAGGCCATCCTAAAGGAAGTCAGCCCTGAATATTCAGTGGAAGGGCTGATGCTGAAGCTGAAGCTCCAATACTCTGACCACCTGATGCGAAGAGCTGACGCATGGGAAATGAGTCTGGTGCTGGGAAAGACAGAGGGTAGAAGAAGAAGGGGAGACAGAGGATGAGATGGTTGGATGGCGTCACCAGCTCAGTGGACATGAGTCTGAGCAAACTCCAGGAGATAATGAAGGGCAGGAAAGCCTGGCGCGCTGCAGTCCACGGGGTCGCATAGAGTCAGACATGATTGAGTGACTGAACAACGACAAGCAGACTAAGCCGGGCGGGGATACGTGCGCGGTTGTGTTGATGTTATCGTGAGGACAGCACGAGGTGGCACGTATATAAATGTCTCGCTCTCGGCCGCTCAGGTGCTCAGTAAACTTTAATTATTTAACCCAAGATGTGAAGTGTGTGCGTGTGCCGCTCAGCTGTGTCCAACTCTTTGTCTCCCATGGACTGTAGGGGGTCCGCCAGGCTCCTCTGTCCATGGCCTTCTCCAGGCAAGAATACTGGAGTGGGTTGCTGTTCTTCTCCAGGGTATCGTCCCAAGGCAGGGATGGAGCCCACGTCCCCCGCACTTCAGGCAGATTCTCTACTGTCTGAACCATGAGGGGAGCCCACGGCTGGTACCAACAAGCCTCAAGTTGGCTGAAACAACACTGAAAATCTATTAAATCGCAGAAGAAGAGCTGAGCTAGGGGGACTCTAGGGCCGGTTAATTCAGCTGCCCAGGCCTTATCCATCTTTCTTTCCATCTTTCTCAAGTCTTATCTTTCCTTCTTTGTTGCCCGCCTCAGCCTGTTAGCCTAGTGCCCCTCATGGCTGCAGAATGGCTGCAGTGAATCCAGCCATCAGTGGCAGACTCAGCTCTGACTTGGGAAGGAAAGGTATCATTTCTTCCCATGTGCTTCTTTTCATTAGTCGACATAAATTTTTTCCACAAGCCCCCTTGAGGACTTCCTCTCATTGGCCAGAACTGTGGCAGGTGCCTCTGACTTAACCAACCACTTGCAAAGGGCCTGGGGTGGCTGGGATTGGCTCAGCCCCTGGGGCTGGAGGCAGTGCCATCATCTGCGTCCACGTTTCTGCACCACGTGAAGCTCCTATTAGAAAGGAAATGAGTAAGGAGGATCCTTTGGTGGGTGACCAAGAAAGTCTGTGACAAGAAGTCATAGTAACGGCTTTCGTTTATGATAAGCACTGTTCCTCATTTAACCCCAGCAGGTTACGAATTCCCATTTTGCAGCAGAAGAAGCTGAGGCTCAGATGGGGAAAGTCGCTGCAGCATGTCACATGGCTAGCGAGTGGCCGAGCCGGAATGAGAACTTCCAGTCTCTCAGGACTGGGTCTTAACCATTCAGCTAAGCTGTGTCCTCGGCATGGATGTTACAGTATTCATTATTACTTTTATCCTTGCTGGGGATTCATGGACCATCAGGTGCTTCCTGGTCCAGAGCAGAGAGGAGAGCAATTCCCCTCCGGTTGCTGTAGAAGCCTTGGCTCCTCCCGCCCTGTCCCACAGCCCCTGGACTCAAGGGGGTCGCGATAACTACTGATGGGTCTTTGGTGAAGAGGTTAATTGAAGTGATGGATGTTCCTACTTTGGATTGGGCTTTGTAGCATGGACAGATTCTCACTGAGCCTGGGGAGGTTTTGGAAAAGAAGGGGTCTTGAGGGTCTAGAACCCATTGACTTCTCCTCATGCTATATGTGGACAGAAATCTCTCTGGATTTTCAAATTCAAGTTCACTCTATGCATCTAGCCTCACCTCCCCAGGGGCTTCTTCCTTATTGGCCTGCATCTCTGTCCTCCCCTGGCTTTTTTTCAAGCTCTGCATCTACCCAGAATGCCCTCCTCCCTAATTCTCCGCCTCCACCCCAGCCTAACACCATTAAGTCCACCTCCTCCAGGAAGCCCTCCCTGATGGAGACATCTCTGTCCTGCCCCATCTCTGAACGCAAGGACACTCATAGTTAATGCCAGTGGGTCCCAAATCTGTGGGGCTTCCCAGGTAGCGCTAGGGGTAAAGAACCACTTGCCAATGCAGGAGATGCAAGAGACATGAGTTCAGTCCTTGGGATCCCCCTGGAGTAGGACCTGGCACGCCACTCCAGTATTCTTGCCTGGAAACTTCCATGGGCAGAAGATCCTGGTGGGCTACAGTCCGGGGGGCCACAAAGAGTCAGACACGACTGAGCGACTGAGCAGACACACACCCATATTGGCAGCTTGTTAGAACCACGGTGGGTGGGTGGTGCCCGAGAAAATAAGATTTCCCCTGGCGACATCAGAGACAGGATAGCAGTGGGGTTAAGAGCAGGCGGCCTGGGCTCAAGCCCCGGTCCTCGCAACTCTTGCTGTGCCACCTTGGACGAGTTACTTAACCCTGACTTTCTCCACCTGTAAAACGGGGATAATGACAGTGCCTACTTCAGAAGGAGTGCTGTGATGATTATATGAGGTTTGTAGAAGTAAAGCACATAGAATAAAACCAAGCAAGTAAAAGGTGTTTGATACACATGAGGTTTTATCCCACCTATTGAATCAGACTCTTTAGCAGTGAGACTCTGGATTCTGTATTTTTATGGGTCATCCCAGACGGGTCTTTTGTAGCCAGCCAACAAGGATTCAGGAGCCATGGATCAGTCTTCTTCTAGAATCCCTACTCAAAAATAATCCCTGGCTCTTTTTTGCCAATAACAATAAGACCCCATTCCACAGCAAGATGTCTGGCCTGCAGTATCCTTTTCTTACCCCACCTCCTTCCCCTGTCCCCAGCACTGCATCCTTTAATCATCCGTAAAGTAAAGTAAAGTAGCTCAGTCATGTCCGACTCTTTGCGACCCCATGGACTGTAGCCTACCAGGCTCCTCTGTCCATGAGATTCTGCAGGCAAGAGTACTGGAGTGGGTTACCATTTCCTGGATCCCACAAATGCGGCATCTAGGTTTAGGTACGCCCTTGCCCATGCTGTTCCTTCTAACTAGAATGTTCTTTCCTTGCCTTTTACGCGTCAGCACTACCATTATCAGGTGCCGACTGTGTGCTGGGGGCTGGAACAGAACTTGGGTTTCAACATAGAGCTATCTGACCCGCCGGCCTGTGCCCTTAACCATCACCTAGATGGCTTACTGGCATGCTGTTCCGTCCAACACCTCCTGGTCCCGTCTCCTGAAGAATAATGCGTTCTCCAACCCTCGCTCATAAAGACCCTGCCCACTCCTGACTTATAGCCCACACATTTTCAAACTTGTCTGCCACCCCCACCAGCCTGGCAGCTTATCTCCAGCACCAAGCATCCAGCCTTGGGCCCCAAACTCTCTGGTACCAGGAAGCCCCCTTCCAGTCCTCTCCCCCATCCCCAGGACTCTGTGATTTGAAAGCCGGCTCTCCCTACCCAACAAGCAGCATATATTCCCTGGCCATAAACTCACCTTCCAGTTACTCAGGCATAGCTAACTGCCAGGAAGAACGCACTACCCTGCCAACAGGAGGCAGGGGCTCCAGCCACAAGTGAAACCGCTGGCTAACTCGGCCACCTGAGAGCCAGCCCTCGGGCTGTGGGACGTGGTAGAGGAAATGTATGATTTCCCTGAGGTCTCAAGACAAAATGGAATGAGCTCTTGACCACTTGGGCTGCCTCTGTAAAATGTAAAGAGCAGGGGACCACCCCCTCCTCCCATAATGGCTGGCATCTCAACCAGCATTGCAGAGAGGAGGAGGAGGGTCCGCGGAAAAGAAGGAGGAAGGATTTTCTGGGCTTTGTCTTCAGCTGCTCCAGGGCAAAAGTGGGATTCTCCAAGCTCCGCGACCTGACTGCGGGGCGCTCTGCCCTTCCCCGCCCCGGGACCTAACTGGACCAGGCGAGCTCAGCGTGTGTCTGGCATCTTGCCTTTCTGTGAGCCCTGCCCGTCCTGCAGCGCTGCCCGAGGCGGCGGGGTGGCTCTGCTGGGACCCTCGGGGCCCTGCCTGAGTCCTGAGACCCTGCTGAGGGAAGGCAGGAGGACCGCTGAGGACACAGCAACTCCCCTCGGCAACCTCGCTCATTAAATGTTAACACTGTCCATTTGCTCCTTCGTGAATGCACCGCCTAGAGAAGGAAATGGCAACCTACTCCAGTGTCCTTGCCTGGAGAATCCCGTGGACAGAGGAGTATGGTGGGCTGCCATCTATGGGGTCGCACAGAGTCAGACACGACCAAAGCGACTTAGCAGCAGCAGCAGCAGGCACCGCCCGGGCTAGGACCGCGCCCTTGCCTGCAAACCCAGAAAGAAGCTCAGGAGCCCTGCCTCCCTGTCCTGTCACTGCTGTGTCTACAGCCCCCTCCTGGCTCCTCCCCCCCGCCCTGGGGGCTCAGCTGGTAAAGAATCTGACTCGGGTTTGATCCCTGGATTGGGAAATTCCTCTGGAGAAGGGAATGGCCACGGCTCCAGTATTCTTGCCTGGAGAATTCCATGGACAGAGGAGCCTGGCGGGCTGCAGTTCACGGGTCCCAAAGAGTTGGGGTGACTGAGTAACTGACACTAACAGAGAGCTCCTAGTCCCCCTGGAGCTGCCCCCAGGCCCTGCCCCAGAGCCCCGAGTTTCCCGAAGATGACCTCCACAGGAGGCGCAGGGGTAGGGTTCAAGCCCCAGCTTCGTCGCTTACGGGCTGGGTGACAATGGGCCTGTTACTGGTTTCTTCAGCTACAAATGGGAGAACCTTTATGACACTGGAAAATTGAAGATCTGATGTGAGAACACCTGTAGAGAGCCCAGAGTGTGGTAGGTTAATTCCCAAATACAACAGTGCCTTTCCTCTACCAGCTTCAAACCTTGGGTCGGGAAGATCCCCTGGAGGAGGGCACGGCAACCCGCTGCCGTATCCTAGCCTGGAGAATCCCATGGACAGAGGAGCCTGGCGGGCCACAGTCTATAGGTCGCACAGACTAAAGCGACTTAGCACGCATGCACCCACGCACTGCCATCCTCTGCCCCCCGTGCAACATGGAAGGATAACTGGAGAAGAGATTGTGTTAAAGAAAGAAGGAGGGGATGGGGGTAGAGAGTGACAGCATCTCCCGGAGCACCCAGCCGTGGTGACATCACGGGGACCCAGGGCTCCAGCTCTGAGCCAGGCCCTCTGTCCTCAGTGTCCCCGGCGAGTGTCGATGACTGCGGATGCAGAGAGGGGATTCAGGGCCACTAGGAAGCCCGGACATTGAGCTGAGTGATGCTTTGATATCACAGCGATTCTTATTTATGCAACAACGTGTGTGTTCAGCATGCCGCTAAGTCCTTAAGCTGCCCAGTACCAGCCATAAAAGCCTCCATATATCACCCTGAATTCCCTTCCTGGGTAGTTTAAAAGAATGAGAGGGGACTTAATGGCAGTGTTTAAGGGTTATTATATATAAGTTAACAGCCAGATGCTCCTCTGCAGCGGGCAGAGGGGTGGGGGGCTCTGGCAGCGATGGAGACCCTGGTTGGAGTTCAGAGGGTTCACTGCTCCCTCATCCAGCCCCCACCCCCAAAAGCGGCAGGTGGACCTGCTGAACTCTCAAGGTCTCCTCCAGCCCCTGGGAGACATTTTGGACCACGAAGCTAACCTCGTTGGTCTCATCCAACCAGCGATGAACGTGATCTTTACAAGAAGAGCAGATGTCCCTGCAATAGATAAGATGAAGGTGTTTTGCTGAATTGGAACAGGGAGAACAAGGGCCTGATGAGAGGAGACCTGTCTCTGGGACCCACAGGCAGACAAAACTATTGAGTGGCACTTGGAGCCCGGTGGTGAGACGGTGCACTGACCCTCTTGCTATGGGGAAGTGAGAGTGTGTTCCCCGGGGGACACCTCCTCTCCCCTGTACCAGCAAGGATGGGGGTCAAAGGTGAAGCCCAGTATACGTTCACCTCCATCAGATCAGGAAGGTAAAGGTTAAAAGTGAGGTTCCAGCAAAGGTGGAAAGGCAGGTGTCCCTTTCTCTTAAGAAAGGAATCAGAGAAGGCACACCCTAACCCTAACCCTACTCTGCGTCCTCAAGAGGGGATTTGGCCAGGCCAATGGTTGGGGTGTCAGGGCGCCATGACCCCTGACGTGGAAACTGATTTCACTGGAAGGGTCCCCATCTGAGACCCTTTCTGTGCAGCACTGGGGTGCATGGAGAGGCATGCAGCACCCCGGGTTCTCAGCCTGGCGCCTCAGCTCAGTCGCTCAGTCGTGTCTGACTCTTTGTGACCCCATGGACTGCAGCACTCCAGGCCTCCCTGTCCATCACCAACTCCCAGAGTTTACTCAAACTCACGTCCATAGAGTCGGTGATGCCATCCAACCACCTCATCCTCTGTTGTCCCCTTCTCCTCCCGCCTTCTATCTTTCCCAGCATCACGGTCTTTTCCAGTGAGTCAGTTCTTTGCATCACCTGGTCCCTAATTCAACCAAGGGAAATTCTTCAGCCTTTTTGAACCCCGTTTCCTCTCCAGTACCATGGGGCCAATAATACACACCGTGCGAGTCTGAAGCAAGAGTTAGATGAGATCGAGCTCCAGGCGCTGCAGCTCTTTCCTTCCATTGTCTTGCTGAGCCCCGGGAGCCAACAGAGGCCCTTGGGCCAGTCCTCATCGTCTGGTGCTGTCTCTGGTCGTCCTCACCTCTGGCTTGGGACCCACCCCCTCAGGTCCTCAGCGGTCTGTGCCAGGCTGCACCGCCCACTTTCTGCGAGCTCAGTCTCAGCCGGGCTGCCCGTGACTGGCCCCGTGGCCACGGGTGTGGAGCCCGGGGTGCCTCTGCCTGCTCACGGGGCTGCTCGTCCACAAGTGCTGACACCCTCACGGCCACACGCCGTCAAACACGTGTGCGGTTTGCTCATTTCAGGTGAAGGAGTTCTGTTTCCCCAACAGATGCTCCAGGCTGCTGCCCACCTCCAACCGGTCCCATCCCTTCCAGATTCCCCCGGATGGAAGGGGACACCGTCAGTGAAGGTGGCCTGCACTTCCTGCCCCCGCCCCTGGCATAACAAGCCCTGCACCCAGCACTGTCCTCTCTGCCTCACCCCCCTTGCCCCCCACCACTGGCAGAAATTCTCATCCACTTTGACAACTCAGATGTGCGCCAGGGCACCTGGGAATGCCTCCCTTCCCCGATTCCACTTTGGAGGACAGTGGGGCCTGGCCCAGCCTCTCCGGCCACCCCAACCCCAGACCAGGAGCCCCTGAGAGCAACAGACCCACCGGGATACATTCACCTCTGCAGCCCCTCCCCTGACGCCTGGGTGTCCCAGAGGCCTGATAAATGAGCCGCTATTCATACAGAAAATTACAGCAGCTACAGCATGCTGAGCCCCTGATATGGGCCAGACGTTTTATAGACATCATCTCATTTCATCCTCAGAGCCACCCTGCCCGCTCACAATTATTAGCTTCATTTACAGAAGCAAGACTGAAACTCGGAGAGAGTGACTGGCCCAAGGTCACCCTGCTGCCCGGTAAGGTGTCAGAGCTTCAGGCCAGGTCAAAGCGACCCCAGAGTCTGCCACACCCTGCCCCCGGGGCCACAGGGTCCCAGGAGACAGACTAGAGGACCAGGGCAAAGACAAAGGCTCAGTTTTCTGGATAAGACCTGACTGTAGAAATTCAAATTCAGGGATTTGAGGAGGTTTTAGGACTTGGAAAAAATACACAAAGAAGGCTTTCAAGTTGATCCCTGGGTCAGGAAGATCACCTGGAGGAAGGCATAGCAACCCACTCCAGTATTTTTGCCTGGAGAATCCCATGGACAGATGAGCCTTATGGGCTACAGTCCACGGGGTCACAAAGAGTTGGACACAACTGAAGTAACTTAGCATGCATGCAAGGCTTTAAAAAATATGTAGGACTCTGTTATGGACTGAATTGTGTCCCCTTAATATTTTATGCTGAAGGACTTCCCAGGTGGCTCAGTGGTAAAGAATTCACCTGTCAATATAGGAGACACAAGAGACATGGGTTCAGTTCCTGGGCTGGAAAGAGTCCCTGGAGGATGAAATGGCAACCCACTCCAATATTCTTTTCTGGAAAATTCCATGGATAGAGGAACCTGATATGCTATATAGTCCATCGATTTGCAAAGAGTCAGACAAGACTGAGCATGGACATAATATTTAATGTTGAAGCCCTGATCCCCAGTATATTAAAATGTGACTGCACTTAGACATATTTAAAGAGGTAATTAAGTTAAAAATAGAGCCTTGAAGGTGAGTCCCAATCCAACATAACTGGTGTCCTTCAGAGAAGAAGAAATGTGGACCCACAAGAGACACCAGGGATGCTCACGCAGAGAGGAAAGACCCCGTGAGGACACAGGAGAAGGCAACCACCTGCAAGCCGGGAGGGAGGCTCCTGGGGAGACCAAGCACGCTGACAGATTGCTCTGGGACTTCTGGCCTCTGGAACTGTGGGCAAACCCTGCTCTGCTGTCGAACCCACCCAATCTACATTATTTTATTATGGCAGCTCTAGCAAACTAATACACTTTCCTATTACTGATTATATCCTTAATATATAAAAAGTTCCTAGAAATCAATAAGAAAAAGATCAACAAACTAATATTAAAAATAGGCAGCATGATAGTCACCAAAAAAGGAGATACAAATGGTTCATAAACACATGAAAAGATGCTCAACCTCATTCATGATAAAATTGCATGGAGATATCATCTTTCGCTTATCAGATGGACCAAATTCACAAAGGCTTGCTAATGCCACATTGGCAAGACCAAGGGGGAATAGGGAGGGACTTTCCAGCAACGGCGGTGGTAATGCAAATTGGACAACTCTATTCATGGCGACTTGGTAACATTCAATTGAAAGGAGAATGAAGAAAGGAAAGAGGGACGAAGAAAAGGAAGGAGGTCAGAAAAGGAAATATACGTGCTCTGGAGTCGGTCAAATCTGGGCACAAACCTCAGCCCTGACACTGTTGAGTCATTTAACTTTGGGAGAGACAGTGACTCACCCTGTCTGCACCCCCGTTTCCTCACCTATCAAGAGACTAGTAATGGCACGCCCCAGACAGAGCGCTATAGAGGGGGAGCCAGCATCGCTCTGCTGCCATCATCATCAGTCCTTCCACGTGCCGGCCACAGGGCGGACTCACACTAGTGGAGTCTGTCCTCTTCACATTCTTCACTGCTTTTTAGATAAATAATTCACTAAATCAGCTACTAAACTGGGTTGATATTATTGTTATTGTTCAGTCCCTCACCCATGTCCAACTCTTTGCCGCCCCATGGACTGCAGCCTGCCGGGCTTCCCTGTCCTTCACCGTCTCCTGGAGTTTGCTCGAATTCATGTCCATTGAATTGGTGATGCCATGCAACCATCTCATCCTCTGTCATCCCCTTCTCCTGCCTTCAGTCTTTCCCAGCATCAGAGCCTTTTCCAGTGAGTTGGCTCTTCACATCAGGTGACCAAAGTATTGGAGCTTCAGCTTCAGCATCAGTCCTTCCAATCAATATTTAGGACTGATTTCCTTTAGGATTGACTGGTTTGATCTTCTTGCAGTCCAAGGGACTCTCAAGAGTCTTCTCCAAGACCACAGTTCAAAGGCATCAATTCATGGCTATCACTGCATTTCCCTTTTCGTGGACTAAATACCTGTTCAGGAATTGGAAAACATCTCTTATTGGATCCTGGGCCCTGATACTGGATTTGAAAGGTCTGATGTCCACACTTAACTCAGGAAGTGCCCCAAGCTGCCATCAGGTCATAAAGACAAAGACCCAGATGGACACTTCCATCACCTCCAACCCTCCCCTCCCCCAGCCCAAAGTAGAGTGGGGTGCATTTCCCCACCCGTCAAAGCTGGCTGCACCCACGGCGTTTCCGAGAGAAGCTGGCAAAGCACAGGTCTTCCACACAAAGCTGAGCGGATGGAAAGTAAAGGCTTGTCTCAGGAGCCTTGCCTCCTGCTGGGGAAATGGAGGCCAATGCGCATGAAAAGTACCAGGCTTGTCCAGAGCTGTGGAGAGCTGCCCCAGCCCTGGGTGAACGTGCGAGGCTCACATCAATGAACCACCTCCCCAGAGCCCAGGACACAAAGGCTTAGAATCAGATCCATGGAGCCTCCCAACCTGCACCCAGCTCTTCCCTCTGCCCTCTCATCCGAATTCGTTCCTTTTGCAGCTCATCCTAGACCTCCCCCTGGGACAGCAACACCAATAACAGGATAATCCCCGCTATTTGCTGAGTGCTTCCCACCTGCCTGGCACTTAGCTTTTTCTCTTTTCTTTTTTTTTTTTGGCACCAGCCAAGGTAAGTGTGATGATCTTCATTTTATAGTTTAGGAAAGAGCTTTGGAGAAGTGGGGCAGTCTTGTCCAAGGTCAGCAGCTACTAACCAACAGAGCCAAGCTTGGTGTTCAGGACTTCTGACCCTAGAAGGCGGCACCAGCCTCTCCTACAGGGCCTTGAATCCCCACGAAGACCTCTTCAGCTTAGCAGAGTCACCCCAGGGTGGTCGGGGATCTAATCTAACCCCCCCAAATGCACATCCTGCCAACCAACTTTTATTCACCCTCCACTGACTCTCCCCAAGCCCCTGACACCTCATGTCTTGGTCTGCAGCACCCCCCAGGCCAGAGAGTCCTTGGAGGAGAGCCCTCCTGCCTTCAGGACCTCACTTTCTGTCATCCTTCCTGGAAAATACCACCTCCTGTGAACTTAGTCAATGGGGCAAGCGCTGGTAAATTTCATGTCCTTAGCTTGCGAAAGCTTATATAATAAGCAGAATGGAATGAACATTTACTGAGCACCTACTATATGCCAGAACTAATGCCATGTGCCTAACATATATTAATAAACCCTATAAAGTGGGTACGATGATTCTCTCCTGCAGCTGAGAAAACTGGGGTTCAGAGAGGTTGAAGGACATGCCCGAGGTCACACAGCACTCAGGAGACCCTGGGATTCAAAGCCAGGCCTCCCTCGTCTGCTTGGTTTCAAAGCCTTGGTGCCTTTGGCCCCATCACTCTGCCTCTGGCAGTAAAATACTTAATAAATATTTGGCCTCTAAACACAAAGACAAAGCTCCTTCTATCCCATTAGAGGGCTGCAGTGTGAGTTGGGAGCACGTCTGTCTGGCCTCTGCTTTCCATTCAAACAAGTGTTTTTTTGTTGTTTTAACTTTGCTTCCTAGCTTTTCTGTTCTTTAGAAGCCCTGGCAGGCCTCTCGGCCAGGGGTCCCTGCGGGCACAGGCCTGTTTGTTCTCCCGTCACTGGCGGGGCCTTTGGAAGAAGCCCTTGCATTCTGAGCAGCCGCCTTGGCCTCTGTCTAATGAGCCCGAGGAATGAGGGCGGATGAAGGTAAGGGAGACTCTCTGGTGCTCTGGGTCCCCTTCTAGGAGTCGAGCAGGCGTCTGCAGGCCCCGGGGAGACAGCACAGGGCTAGAGTCACGCCAGCCCGGGCGCCATCCCGGCTTGGACAATCACTCGCGTCGCCACCTCCCATGAGCCGCCTCGGCGTCCTCATCGGCAGTCTGAGGATGAGCGCGGGGCTCGGGGGAGGCCCTGCTGTATACAGTGGGCATTCCGTAAGTGCTGGTTGTCCCCACCCCCATCTCGGTGGGGAAGGAGAGCCTCCCAAGGACTCCGGGTGGAGAAGGAGGCAGCAGGTTGAGACCAGGGAGGACAGAGCCCTAGCCTTGTCTTTACCCCCAGGTGGTAGAGAGCCGAGCAGAGGGGCAAGCCCAGGAGACCCCCGCCAGCCCCGGGGAGACCCAGAGGCTTTGCAGCTGGTCTCCCGAGTCCACGGCTGTTTTTCAGTGTCCACACGGGTACGGGGGTCCGTGGGGTCACAGCCAGCTCCCACCTGGCCCGGTGCAGGCAGCCTGTAGGGGCACCTACCTCTGCCCCGCAGACCTCACCCACCAGCCCATCTGTGATCCCAGCCCTCCCAGCACATTACAGTTTAGAAAGACTGTGCCTAGACCCCTTCGGCTGGTGTTGCAACGATTCTGGGAGGGCGTCTGTGCAGAAACCGAGATCCCCGATAGGGAGAGAGAAAGGCTTGCTTTTCCCTCCGTGAGTGGGTGGAAACCCCGGGACAGGGGCAGCTGTCTGCTCTCCGAGTGGCCTCGCTCTGATACCAGGCGCTTCCCATGTGTCTCCTCATTCAAGCCTGCCCAGGCCATGAGAGTAGGCTTCCCATTTTGTGCGCATGATTCCCATTTTGCCAATAAAGAAATTAAGACTTAGAGAAGGACACTGAGGCAAGGTCCCCCAGCCAGAACGTGGCAGAGGCAGCTGTGCGCCTAGAAACCTGCACCCCAGCTGGGTCGCCTGGGACTTAGGCCGGCGCTCACCTCGTCTGTCCCTCTCAACGTGGGAGATTTAGTAAATATGATATCAAGCATTTGTTGAACACTTCTACCATATGCTGAGGACTTTGCTGACTGTTTGTTCTCTCAACCTACCCTGTAAAGTAGTATGAGCCCATTTTACAGATCAGTCTATTGAGGCTCAGAAAGACCTCAAAGCTGATTAAGTCTCAAAGCTAGATTCAAATTCCAGTGTGCTTTTCCAGAGGCAGCTCTGCATATTAATAAAAACTCAGGATACAGCTTTTCTACCTGTTTATAACACTCCTCAAGCCAGTCTAGTGAAATTCCTCATATGAAGGAATTCTTCTCTCCTAGTCATGTCCTTCCCAGATCAGACCCTGCCCCTCCTAGAAGATCCACTGTTTGTTGTTTAGTCACTAAATCAGGCAAAGAGATGGGAATACCAGACCACCTGACCTGCCTCTTGAGAAACCTGTATGCAGGTCAGGAAGCAAAAGTTAGGGACATGGAACAAAAGACTGGTTCCAAATAGGAAAAGGAGTACATCAAGGCTGTATATTGTCACCCTGCTTATTTAACTTAAATGCAGAGTACATCATGAGAAATGCTGGGCTGGAGGAAGCACAAGCTGGAATCAAGATTGCTGGGAGAAATATCAATACCCTCAGATATGCAGATGACACCACCCTTATGGCAGAAAGCGAAGAAGAACTAAAGAGCCTCTTGATAAAAGTAAAAGATGAGAGTGAAAAAGTTGGCTTAAAGCTCAACATTCAGAAAACTAAGATCATGGCATCTGGTCCCTTCACTTCATGGCAAATAGATGGGGAAACAGTGGAAACAGTGACAGACTTTATTTTGGGGGGCTTCAAAATCACTGCAGATGGTGACTGCAGCCATGAAATTAAAAGACGCTTAGTCCTTGGAAGAAAAGTTATGACCAACCTAGACAGCATATTAAAAAACAGACGTTACTTTGCCAACAAAGGTCCATCTAGTCAAGGCTATGATTTTTCCAATAGTCATGTATGGATGTGAGAGTTGGACTCTAAAGAAAGCTGAGTGCCGAAGAATTGATGCTTTTGAATTGTGGTGTTGGTGAAGACTCTTGAGAGTCCCTTGGACTGCAAGGAGATCGAACCAATCCATTCTAAAGAAAATCAGTCCTGAATATTCATTGGAAGGACTGATGCCGAAGCTGAAACTCCAATACTCTGGCCACCTGATGTGAAGAACTGACTCACTGGAAAAGATCTGATGCTGGGAAAGATTGAAGGTGGGAGGAGAAGGGGATGACAGAGGATGAGATGGTTGGATGGCATCACCGACTCAATAGACATGAGTTTGAGTAAACTCCGGGAGTTGGTGATGGACAGGGAGGCCTGGCGTGCTGCAGTCCATGGGGTTGCAGAGTTGGACACAACTGAGTGACTGAAGTGAACAGGCTTCCCTGGTGGCTCAGACGGTAAAGAATCTGCCTGCAATGCAGGAGACCCAGGTTCCATCCCCAGGTTGGGAAGATCCCTTGGAGAAGAGAATGGCAACCAACTGCAGTATTCTTGCCTGGGAAACCCCATGGACAGAGGAGCCTGGTGAGTTACAGTACATAGGGTCACAAGAAGTTGGACACAACTGAGTGACTAACTCTTGGACTAGTTGTGAAGTCATGTCTGATTCTTTGTGACCCCATGTACTAAAACCCGCTAGTTTCCTCTGTCCATGGGATTCTCTGGGCAAGAATACTGAAGTGGTTTGTCATTTCCTCCTCCAGATTTTCCTGACCCGGGGATCAAACCTGGGTCTCCTGCATTGGCAGGTGAATTCTGTACCACTGAGCCACCAGGGAAGCCGGCAAACCCATAAATGCTTCTAACTTTGTCATCTGGTGACCCAAGATCATGTAAAGATTTGGATGTTCAAAGGGGAGGGGAGTGAGAGGGGAGGCAGAGGGGATGCACAGAGATGCTGTTCACCGCGGCGTTTCATCAGCTCCCCGTGCAGAGTCCTCCATGGCTCCCACTGCCAGTCTTCTCCAGAGCCTAGACTGCACCCTGCTGAGAGTGTCTTCAGAAGACAGGTCCAGCCTGAACCCCGTCCTGCTTACTGATCCTTCTTTCACTGGACAACTTTGTCTTGGATGAACAGAGGGTCCCAGAACTGTGCTGACACTAGGCTACAGGACAGACAGACACCCTCTCCCACATGAAGCTTGCAGTCTGATGCGGGGGACATATGATAAATGTGCAGTGATGGCTCCAGGTGACAGACAGGATGATGGGGGTGGTCACCTAACCCAGCCGTTCTCCATCAAACCCAGGGCAGGGTCCGTCCACCCAGGGACACGGGGGGGCAGAGGATGTCCTGGAGGGGAGCCGCCTGAGCAGAGCCCTGAGGGATGAGTGGGAGGGGATGGTCCTCAGCGTCCCCTGACTCCGAGGTGGCATGCATCTCCAGCTTACCCAAACATCCCGCTTTCCTCTCTCCCCCAGACTCTTGCTGGGCTCCCTCTCTCCTGCTGTCTCTGGATGCTCGGTCTCTTGAAGGACCTCCCCTGCTCACCCTCTCCTAAACACCCAGCTCTGACAACTTCCCACTGCCCCCCCTTCATGCTCTTCAGCACTTAACCTGAAGAACGCAAGGCTCAGAGAGGGCAGGAGACTTGCCTGAGGTCACCCAGCAAGCAAGCGGCACAGTGGGAGTTTGAACGTGAGCCTTCAGACCCTGCAAAAGGCAGAGAGGGAGAAGGAGAGACATTGCAAGCCTCTGTGGGGATTCCCAAGGCAACAGCAGAGAGATGCCCAGCATGACCCCTGACAAGGGCAGGCAGAAAGGCTCCTGGAGGTGCCCTGTGGTGGGTCAGCAGACACCTGGGCCTGGGTGGGTGGGTGGCAAACGGCTCAGACAACCCATCAGGAGGATATTAACAAGCCGTCCGTCCAATTAGGAGCCAGTAATTAAAATTCATCTTCCTTCCTACAGCACAGTATTAAACCACAAACACTTCATTATATGCCTCTTACCTCGCTGATTTGCATAAATGGGAAGAAACACTTAACAGAGGCAACACTAATTAATGCCCGGGGTGCGCTGCGGCTTAGCGGCCTGTTGCCAGCTTCTGCTTGGGCTGCGAGTGAGTCCCGCGCGGGACACAGGGTGAGGAGTCAGGGTGAGGAATGCCGCGGCTGGGCATCCTCAAGTCGGAGGTGGCATGGGGTGGAGGGCAGGCAGAGACACTTCAGACTCACCCCTGCCCTCAGGGAGCTCCCAGTCTGAAGGGGGAGGCGCTGAGCTGGCCCTTAAGGAGATCCCAGTCTGATGAGGGGGAAAGGGCCTCCAGAGGATGCTCCCAGTCTGATGGGGGAGGCGCAGGTCTTACCTTTGGAGGGTCCCAGGCAGAAGGGAGATGTACAGCCTCTGCCCTTGGGAAGCTAACGGTCCAGGGTGGGAGACAGAGTTCCCGCTCTGAGCAAATGCCTACCCTGATGGAGGAGACCCAGCCCTTTTCCTGTGGGAGCCGAGTCTGATGGGGTGCCAGCCCCTGCCCTGGAGGGGCTCCATCAAAGAGGCAAACACCCTCCATCAAAGAGGCAAGCTGATGAAGTGGGAAATTCTTGGTGTTTGGAATCAGGCAAGCCAAACATGTGACCCCGGGAAAGTTACTTAACCTCCCTTAATTGCAATTTCCTCATCTGCAGAAGAGGCACTTTGCGTCCCATTAGCCGCTGCAGCCTGGGAGCAGGAGGGGCGGGTCTGCTGTGTGGCTGGAGCCCCAGCGGGAGGCAGGGTGCCAGGGCGGGCGCTGAGAAGATGAGATGAATGAAGAGACCACGGGTGCCCCGCCTGGCGAGCCCCCGGCGTGGGCTGCAGTGCGGGGTCTGGGGTCCTGGAAGGACGTGAGAACCAGGATGTGCCTGGGCCCACCTTGCAGGTGAGGGGCCGTGAAGGGGCCCTGCTCCAGCCCAGCCCAGAGACAGACAGGGGGGCAGCATCAGAGTGCCCCGATATGAGCGAGAACCCCGCCCCCTTACCCTCACAAAGTCTTCGGGGGGCAGAGAAGGGCGGGGCACTGGGGAGTCTGGGTCCCGGTCTGGGAAGCTGCAGCCGGGGCTGTTGCAAGGTATTTCGAGTCTGAAAGTCTTTTGGACTCCAGCCCTCTGGCCCGCCCCTGGCCGCACCCCACTGCCCGGCACACCAATACTGCCTGGTCACGCTCTGCTTCCCGGATTACACAGACTCGGAGACAAAAGCCTCAGAGCTGGCTGTTAGGGAAACCCAGAGCTGCTTGGCGTCTTCCCCAAACCCTCTTTATGAAACCTGGTTACTAAACATTCAAGTGACATTAAGGGAAAAAAACCCAGGATGCTAAAGACTGCCCTTAGGCCCCTCACTATAGCGGGTCACGGGGTGGGCCTGGGGGCCTTGGTCTTGCCTTCTAAGGAACAGCGCTCGGGCTTGGACCCAGGTGGGCCCAGGTTGAAGCCCAGCTCTGCCACCATTTGCTGGGCACCCTTAAGCAACTTGCTCACCCTCTCTCAACTTGTTTCCTCTTCTACGAACAGGAAAGGATAAAATGCAAATAGGGGCGTGAAGCGGGAGGGTGTGCGCACCACTCGGCCCATCCCGGTCTCCTTCCTTCCCTGGCTGTGGTGGTTTAGTCACTAAGTCGGGTCTGACCCTTGTGACCCCACGGACTGTAGCCCACCAGGCTCCTCTGTCCAGTGAATTCTCCAGGCAAGAACACTGACTGGGTTGCCATTTCCTCCTCCCGGGGATCTTCCCGCCCCAGGGATCGGACCTCCGTCTCCTGCATTAAAAGTGGATTCTTTCCCATCAGAGCCATCAGGGAAACCTCTGCCACCCCTTAAAGGTCGAGGTCTCATGGAGGCCCTGGAAGCGACCCCCTCCCCCCGCCCCGGCAGGACAGGCTCCAGTAGTGGGCAAGGCCAGGCCGGGCCTGGCCCCTCCCAAGAAGGCAGGGGCTGGTCTGCCGTGTCCGACAGGGGCCTGCAAGCAGCCCACTTACCCGGATGAGCTCCCAGCTGGATAAACTATTTACACAGCCTGCCAGGCCGGAGGTACATCATAATTATATATTATACGTATTAATGCTTCACCTTCCGCCAGCACTGCATCTGGGCCCGTCAAAACACGTACCCACATTAATCAATTAAACGCCCAGCCTCCCCGACTGCCCGCAGTTATTAGCTTCTCTTTTCTCACCCTGGGTGGGGCTGAGAGCCAGACTCCAGCAAGGTCACGGCCCAGGCCTCAGGGGCGGCTGGGTCGGGGCTGGGCCTTCAGGACCAACAGCGGGACCTGGCTCGCCCGGGTCTGGCTTGGACCTGCCCTACTGAAGGGGCTCCACGGCCCCCTCGCCAGCCCCAGAGCCTGGGTCACTTTCCCAATTTCAGGGTTGCCACGCTGGTCTCTATGGCCCCACACTTGTTTTGGAGAGGGATGGATGGGGCCCTTTGCCCGGCTCCCAGCTCTCTGGGGACCCTGGGCCCCGCATGCCCCCCGTGCCTTTCCATCTGGGGCCTCGGCAGAGTTGCCCTTGGAGGGGTGGGTGCGCTGGCCTGGGTCAGGAGTGAAAGTCGCTCAGTAGTGTCCGACTCTTTGCGACCCCATGGACTATAAAGTCCATGGAATTCTCCAGGCCAGAATACTGGAGTGGGGAGACTTTCCCTTCTCCAAGGGATCTTCCCAACCCAGGGATCAAACCCAGGTCTCCCGCATTGCAGGCGGATTCTTTACTAGCTGAGCCACCAGGGAAGTCCAAGAAGACGGGAATGGGGAGCCTTTCCCTTCTCCAGGGCATCTTCCCCTCCCAGGAATCAAACCGGGGTCTCCTGCGTTGTAGGCGGATTTTTTACCGACTGAGCTACCAAGGGAAGCCTCTGACCTGGGTCAGGCCCCCCTTTAATCTGCTCCATAGCTGTGTTTGATGAACCCTTAACAAATGCCAAGCATACACAGGTGCTGGATTCTTATTCCCATAGCAACTCCACAGAGCAGGCAGTATTACCTCCATTTCACAGATAGATAAGCAGAGGCCCAGAGAGGCAGACAGCTCTTCCAAGGTCACAGGGCCCCAAAGTGGCAGAGTCCAGGCGGAGACTCGGATCACCCCTCGGACAACCTCCACGCAGGAGTCAGGGTCTCTGTGCTGCCCCCTGGGCTGGGTGCTGGGGTGACAGTGACCCCCGCCAGGTGTAAAGTGGGAGTTGGGGCTGGAAGGCCTTGAAGGGGGCAAGGGTGTCCTCAGAAGGGATGAGAGCACTGAGGCCGAGTTCTATCAAAGCGCCCGCTGGGGGAGCCCGGGCAGGGAGGCACGGGTGGACGGAACCAGGCAGGACATACGGACGACTCCGTCCAGGAGGAAGCAATAGGGAGCGGTGAGGACCAGGGTGAAAGGGGAGCGTGCGCCCTGCCTAAAGGCACGCCAGTTAGCTGACACACACGCACAGGGGACCGGAAACTGACCTAGAAGACGTTAGCCCCAGGGACGGGCAGGGACCTGCGGGAGGCAGGACCTCCCAAGAGGCAGCGGGAGGCGCATCCCCGCCCCCGGCCGCAGTGGGCCCGTCCGTCAAATGAGCGCACAGGCTTGTTGCTAAGGCGGCTGCCGCTCTACCAGCAACCAATGAAATGAGGTAACGCGCGGGTGCTTCTGGGTAGACGGTGACGGGTTATGCCGACGCTGCGCGGGGCGGCGAGAGCGACGCAGGTCTGGGCCTCGGACCACATGGAGCTTCAGTCCTGCCCCCGCCCGCCGCCATCCCTGGCCGTCCCACCCTCCCCCGCCTGCCCTCGGTCACCACATCTGTGCAGAGGGGACCATCACGGGCAATCCCCCGGTGATGGGCGTTACAGGAGGACATGGCCTGTCGGCCCTGGGCTCAGAGTCAGCACTGCCCCCTTCCCGGCCCGGGCCCGTGCTGTGACGGTCTCCCTGGGACCGCACCTTGCTCTTTCGAACTGTTAGTGAGCCGAGTCTCCAGGGCTTGGGCGAGCAGGGCTGCTGTGACCAGTCAGGTTGGAGCCTTCTGATGCCCCCGGGACTGTGGATGCCTGAGCTGCTCTGAGCTCCACTCCAGCCCTCTGGCTGGGCTCCCTCTGTGGAGTGGAGGCGAGGATGTTGGCATAAGCTTCCCGAAGCCCATTACGGCCGTCTGCGGACGGTGACGGGACGAACAGCTCGCGAGGACAAAACCATCCATAACCGTTCCACGGTTTGTACCGAAGCCGAAGCAGTGCCCGGGCACGCCTCCATCACTCTCCCAGCCTCCTTGCCACCGGCCAGCGGTCCTAAGCCCGTGGAGGACAAGAGGAACTAAACTCGAGACACCCTCCTCCCTTCGGGGCCAGGGAGCCCCGTGACTGCTGCTGTTGAGTGGGTCCTGGGTGCCCTTGGGGGCTCGCATCCAGAGCCCCTGAACCTGGAGACGTCACCACTGTTGGCTGGCTTACTGAGCACAATCAATAAATGTCAGCCTCCGTGCTATTACATCACAGCTATGGGAGAGGAACTGTGCTGGGCCCTTTAATTGTATTATCTCTTTTAATCCTCACGTTAGCCCCATAAGATAGCTTTTCGTATCCCTATTCCAAAGAAAAAGGTTCAGAGAGACTGGGTAAGCTTATAGGATCACCAACTGGCCGTGCTGAAACCAGAGCAAGGGGCCACATTCCAGGAAGCAGCATCGGGTCCTCAAGGGCTCCATCACTAGCGACTTGGGAGCTGTCCTTGGTGAGTTTCAGTGAATACATAATAAGTAAGGCAGGAACTTCATGTCCCCCACCCTGCCAGAGGCCAAACTCACCAGGATGGAAGTTCCAGTCTAAAATTTACAAAAGAGAAATAATGATGACAATCGACACCACTTGCTGGGTCCCCACCATCACCAGGAAGATGGCAGATATCGCCTCCACCCTGCAAAGGTACAGACGCTTGGTCTCACTTTCCAGGTGTGGGAACTAAAGTTCAGAGACGTCAAGCAACTCACCTGGGCTCACACAGCCTCTAAAGGCCAAGCCATGAGCTCAAAGCTATTCAGAACTGAGTCACTGGTCTCTTCTTTCTAAACACGCTCAGCCCAAACATCATTTCCATGGAGGATCTTCTCTGACCCCCACCCAGAACCCCTGAAATTTACTCTTCCTGATTCAAAGTCTACTTTCCCCTCTAGAGTTTAGCTCCCAGAGGGCAGGAACACTGGGGCCAATGCACAGCTGGTTTGCAAAATGGCTGTGGATGACTGAGTATATTCATTCATTCACTTGACAAGCAGGGAGTGAGCCCCTGTGATGTGCCAAGTCCAGTTCTAGGCTCCAAGGAGACAGCAGTCAGTGTACAAAGAAAAGCCGTGCCCTCATGGACCCCACATCCTGGTCGGGAAGACAGACAGTAGACCAGTGGCCACATACATAGGTGATAAATGTCATGTAGAGACAAGAGGGAAAAAGAATAATAATCCAGGCCCCGGGGATGGAGAGGAGATGACCACACGTCCTGGAAGGCCCAGAGCAACCCTGATTTAAGCCTTGTGTCCAATGGAATCATTACTGTCTTTTTTTGGTTTAAAATTGTCCCCTATGGATGACAAATTCTCTGGTCATCTCTATGATGGGAAACACTACTGGGCTGCCTTTGATGAGGTGATGGGGCAGAATCTGTTGTTTTTCACCAATATGCAGCTAGAAATATCTCCCAGGCTCCCTGTGGTTAAGGAGGGCATGGTCAATGAAAGGCAGTCATAAGTGTTGGTCATAAGTGTCGGATGCCACTTCCAGCCCAGACACCCTATGAGACTTCCCCCGCCCCCAGCCCTCATGCAAATCACTGGTCAGCCAGTATTCCCCCCGTCCCCCACCCGCTGTTGGGGAGCACACTTTCTGTCCCACTGAAGTGGGGCATGATCACGGGACCGGCTTTGGCCACTGGAATGTGGGCGTAGGTGACGTGTGCCACTCTGGTCCTGGCCCTGGGCATGCCAGCTGAGGTGCTCTGTGTATTCCCTCTCATCCCTCTTTGGCAGAATGAATACAGAGGTGTCAGTGGGGAGCCCTAAGGGGGTCCTAGGAATGACAAAGACACGAGATAGAAAAGGCTGGGATCTCTGAGTCACTGCTTGGAGGTGAGCCACCCAGGGGAGCCTCTGCATAAAGGGAAGAATAAATGTTTTGATTTTGCCTGAGCAAGAAATTTACTTTTATGGTGTTGTTGCTAAGAGTTTGGAGTTGTTCATTACAGCAGCTAGTGTTAACCACCCTGACTATTACAAGTAGTCAATGAAGGCCTCTTTAAGGAGGAGACATTTGAACAGAGACCTAACTGGAGTGAGAAAGTATCACTCCATACAGAGGACAGGGCACGTGCAAAGGCCCAGAAGTCTCAGTGACTCGTGGGGGCTGAGTCGCATCCCTCACCACCTGGCCACCCTGCTCAGGTTCACATAACCTGCCTGAAACTCTGTTTTCTCTAGTGCAAACTGCCTAGCTTTCCTCCAAGGTAGGGAGGCTGACGTGGTGACCAAGAAGGTGCCCCAGTAAATGTGATGGCAGCCCTGATGGGGCAGCTAGATCACAGGGGTGCCTGGAAGATGCTACTGTGAATGCAGGGGTCTCAGTTCCAGGGGAGGTTCTGGGAAAGGGGTTTAGCATCCAGGGATGGGTGGAACATCTGTGGAGAGCCTGATCATGGAACCAGATATTTACAAATCTCTCCTCACCCAGCCCCCCACACAACTCTTCCAGGAAGCCAGTGTTTCTGGATCTGGCCACCCTTCTTCAAATACCTGCAGCTGAAACAGAATCTTGGGACCACCACCCCTGAGGGAGGGGCACGGTGGTTGGGACACAGCATGGACCTAACTTGGAGCCAGGTCAGTCTCCTGGACCAGGGGTTATGTATGGACCATCTCTCATCTTCCCAGCCTCCCAGAAGGACATCTGCATGCTCCATCACTTCAGTCGTGTCCGACTCTTAGTGACCCACTGGACTGTAGCCCGCCAGGCTCCTCTGTCCATGGGATTCTCCAGGCAAGAATCCTGGAGTGGGCTGCCACGCCCTCCTCTAGGGGATCTTCCCAACACAGGGGTCAAACCCACGTCTCCTGCGACTCCTGCACTGCAGGTGGAGTCTTTACCGCTGAACCACCGGGGGAAGCCCCATAGGGACGTTTGTCCCCACTTTTCAGATGAAGAAACTGAGGTCCAGAGAGACCCAGGTTCAGAATGAGTGGCAGCAGTTTCCACCCCAGAACAAGCTGGTCCCAAAGCCTAATTTCTGCTTTTATGTAAATGCAGACACGATGTAACTGTGAGGATTATTAGCATACAGGGGATCTGTACCAGATGTGCCACGCCGACCCACGCCGCCGGCGCACTCCCTGGCGCCGACGCACGCCGCCCGCGCATCCCCCGGCGCCGACCCACGCTGCCCCACGCCGCCGAGGCATCCCCTGGCGCCAACCCACGCCGCCGACGCACCCCCCGGCGCCGACCCACGCCATCTCCGAGACCCCTCAGAGCCACCGGTGATGTTAGATGTGGCAGCACCCACTTGACAGATGAGGAACGCTGGGGAGCAGTGACTCACTCAAGGTCACACATCTTGCAAGCGATGGAACCAGGATGGAGAAACGGGTAAATGAGGCCAGGGCCCTACCCTGGAGGAGCCCTTGGAAAAGCCATCAAGGCTTCCAGAACCCGCCCACCTCACAGAGGTCTATCAGGACCAATTGCGGGACTGGCCGGCCCCTGAGAGCCCGTGAGCTGAGCGGTGGGAGAGGCAGATGCTGCAGGCCGGGCACCCAGCCAGGGCGGCGGAGTCAGGGTATATCACCCCTGATTATTAGCAACATTAGCTCCGTGATTCGCGAACACTCACGGTATTGACACTAATCATTAGGACAGCAATAAGTCGGAGCCTCTGAACCATGCCGGACAGCCCGCCCCCACCCCCGTGCGTGTCACCCTTGCCTGGTAAGGCCGCTCAAGTCTGGCCCTCTCCCTGAGGCCTTGGGGACTGTCCCAGCCCCCAGGGTCTCCCCTGAACCCCAGATGCTCCCCCGCGACGGCCACACGTTTCCCCCAAAGTCTCTCGGCCCTGTCTCTCCATGCTCAGCAGGGGCTTGGTCACCCACGGCTGCAGCCTCCGGGGGTGAACGTGGTCTGGCTGCTGCTGCAGGCGAGGTGGGCCGCAGGAGGGTGACGCTCTCGTGCGTCTAGCCCGTCACGGGTCCCCGAGGCCGCAGCAGGCACACGCTGGGAAGCACGTCTTGCTGACGCTGTCAGAGCTCGTGGATGTGTAGTTCAAGCACTGGGATTATACTCTGGCTTTCAAAATGGATATAAAACATTAACTTGTTTGCTAGGAAGGCTGGCAGGCTACTCTGTACTTGAATAGAAACAACGTCGCTCATTCAAGGATAAAACATTCATTCTTTAAACTACACAGGCTTGTTTTTTCCTACATTTTATTTTTATTCCCCCTTACTCCTGAGCAATGAAATAAGCTGTAATGTGCGACCTCTTGCTCGCCATAACGCACATTCCTTCACTCGATAAACATCTACTGAGCTCCTTCTCTGCACCAGAGTCACAGAGGTACACGTTTTTCATAGTAATAATTATATGTGCTCTCAGAGAATCAGGTGATGAACAAGCAGAGAAATGACCGGGTGGAATTCTTGGGGATATTGAGAAGTGCCCTGAAGGATGACTCAAATGTGTTAATAGAAAGCGGGGGAAGGAGACATTTCAATGACGAGGGCCAGGGAAGGCAGGTCCTAGTCCCTTTGACTTAATCTGGGCCCCGCAGGAGTGAGGCGGCGCCAGGCACCAGGGACGCAGCGCCAGGCACCAGGGACGCAGCGGGGCCGATACGGACCCGGGCCCGTCCTGCAGCCGCTCACAGCCTGGGTGCGGCCTGGATTCTGGAGCTCTCTGGTGGGGGTTTAGTCCCTAGGTCGTGTCTGACTCTTGTGGCCCCGTGGACTGTATAGCCTGCCATGCTCCTCTGTCCATGGGCTCTCCCAGGCAAGCATACTGGAGAGGGTTGCCTGCCTGGGCTCAAATCCCAGTTTTACCGCTAACCAGCTGTGTGGCCTCGGCCGATTTCTTAACCTCTCTAGGTTTCAGTGTCCTCATCTGTAAAGCAGAGATGATAAGAGTGCCTCTCGGCGACTGGCCGAGAGGAGATACCCCGCGTCCAAGGTTAGAGAAACCGCAGTAAGATGGTAAGCACTGAGAGAGGGTATCAGAGGGCAGACAGACTAAAACCACAATCACAGAAAAGTAACCAACCTAATCACAGGACCACAGGCTTGTCTGACTCAGTGAAACTAAGCCATGCCGTGTGGGCCACCCAAGACGGCCGGGTCATGGTGGAGAGGGCTGACAAAATAGGCCCACTGGAGAAGGGAATAGCAAACCACTTCAGTATTCTTGCCTTGAGAACTCCATGAACAGTATGAAAAGGCAAAAAGATAGGACACTGAAAGAGGAACTCCCTAGGTCGGTAGGTGCCCAGTATGCTACTGCATATCAGTGGAGAAATAACTCCAGAAATAATGAGGAGACAGAGCCAGAGCAAAAACAACATCCAGTCGTGGATGTGACTGGTGATGGAAGTAAAGTCCAATGCTGTAAAGAGCAATATTGCATAGGAACCTGGAATGTTAGGTCCACGAATCAGGCAAATTGGAAGTGGTCAAACAGGAGATGGCAAGAGTGAATGTCGACATTTTAGGAATCAGCAAACTGAAATGGACTGGAATGGGTGAATTTAACTCAGATGACCATTATATCTACTACTGTGAGCAAGAACCCCTTAGAATAAATGGAGTAGCCATCATAGTCAACAAAAGGATCTGAAATGCACTACTTGGATACAATCTCAAAAACGACAGACTGATCTCTGTTTATTTCCAAGGCAAACCATTCAACATCACAGTAATCCAAGTCTAAGCCCTGAACGGTAATGCTGAAGAAGCTGATGTTGAATTGTTCTATGAAGACCTACAAGAGCTTCTAGAACTAACACCAAGAAAGGTGTCCTTTTCATTATAGGGGACTGGAATGCAAAAGTAGGAAGTCAAGAAACACCTGGAGTAACAGGCAAATTTGGCCTTGGAGTACAGAATGAAGCAGGGCAAAGGCTAATAGAGTTTTGCCAAGAGAATGCACTGGTCATAGCAAACACCCTCTTCCAACAATACAAGAGAAGACTCTACACATGGACATCACCAGATGGCCAACACCAAAATCAGATTGATTATACTCTTTGCAGCCAAAGATGGAGAAGCTCTATACAGTCAGCAAAAACAAGACCAGGAGATGACTGTGGCTCAGATCATGAACTCCTTATTGCCAAATCCAGACTTAAATTGAAGAAAGTGGGGAAAACCACTAGACCATTCACTTATGACCTGAATAAAATCCCTTATGATTATACAGTGGAAGTGACATAGATTCAAGGGATTAGATCTGATAGAGTGCTTGATGAACTATGGATGGAAGTTCGTGACATTGTACAGGAGGCAGTGATCAAGACCATCCCCAAGAAAAATGCAAAAAAGCAAAATGACTGTCTGAGAAGGCCTTACAAATAGCTGTGAAAAGAAAAGAAGCCAAAAGCAAAGGAGAAAAGGAAAGATATACCCATTTGAATGCAGAGTTCCAAAGAATAGCAAGGAGAGATAAGAAAGCCGTCCTCAGTGATCAAAGCAAAGAAATAGAGGAAACTAATACAATGGGAAAAACTAGAGATCTCTTCGAGAAAATTAGAGATACCAAGGGAACGTTTCATGCAAAGATGGGCTCAATAAAGGACAGAAATTGTATGAACCTAAACAGAAGCAGAAGATATTAAGAAGAAGTGGCAAGAAGACACAGAAGAATTGTAAAAAAAAAGATCTTCACGACCCAGATAATCACAATGGTGTGATCACTCACCTAGAGCCAGACATCCTGGAATGCAAAGTCAAGTGGGCCTTAGGAAGCATCACTACGAACAAAGATAGTGGAGGTGATGGAATTCCAGTTGAGCTATTTCAAATCCTAAAAGATGATGCTGTGAAAGTGCTGCACTCAATATACCAGCAAATTTGGAAAACTCAGCAGTGGCCACAGGACTGGGAAAGGTCAGTCTTCATTCCAATCCCATAGAAGTGCAATGCCAAAGAATGCTCAAACTACTGCACAATTGCACTCATCTCACATGCTAGTAAAGTCATGCTCAAAATTCTCCAAGCCAGGCTTCAACAGTACATGAACCATGAACTTCCAGGTGTTCAAACTGGTTTTAGAAAAGGCAGAGGAACCAGAGATCAAATTGCCAACATCCACTGGATCATCGACAAAGCAAGAGAGTGCCAGAAAAACATCTATTTCTGCTTTATTGACTATGCCAAAGCCTTTGACTGTGTGGATCACAATAAACTGTGGAAAATTCTGAAAGAGATGGGCATACCAGACCACCTGACCTGCCTCTTGAGAAATCTGTATGCAGGTCAGGAAGCATCAGTTAGAACTGGACATGGAACAACAGACTGGTTCCAAATAGGAAAAGTAGTACGTCAAGGCTGTATATTGTCACCCTGCTTATTTAACTTATATGCAGAGTACATCATGAGAAACGCTGGGCTGGAGGAAGCACAAGTTGGAATCAAGATTGCCAGGAGAAATATCATTAACCTCAGATATGCAGGTGACACCACCCTTATGGCAGAAATCGAAGAAAAACTAAAGAGCCTCTTGATGAAAGTGAAAGAAGAGAATGAAAAAGTTGGCTTAAAGCTCAACATTCAGAAAACTAAAATCTGGCATCTGGTCCCATCACTTCATGGCAAATAGATGGGGAAACAGTGGAAACAGTGAGAGACATTATTTTTGGGGGATCCAAAATCACTGCAGATGGTGACTGTAGCTATGAAATTAAAAGATGCTTGCTCCTTGGAAGGAAAGTTATGACCAACATAGACAGCATATTAAAAAGCAGAGACATTACTTTGCCAACAAAGGTCCGTCTAGTCAAGGCTATGGTTTTTCCAGTGGTCATGTATGGATGTGAGAGTTGGACTATAATGAAAGCCAAGTGCCGAAGAATTGATGCTTTTGAACTGTGGTGTTGGAGAAGACTCTTGAGAGTCCCTTGGACTGCAAGGAGATCCAACCAGTCCATCCTAAAGGAGATCAGTCCTGGGTGTTCATTGGAAGGACTGATGCTGAAGCTGAAACTCCAATACTTTGGCCACCTGATGTGAAGAGCTGACTCACTAGAAAAGACCCTGATGCTGGGAAAGATTGAGGACAGGAGGAGAAGGGGACGACAGAGGATGAGATGGTTGGATGGCATCACCGACTCGATGGACATGGGTTTGAGTAAGCTACAGGAGTTGGTGATGGACAGGGAGGCCTGGAGTGCTGCAATTCATGGGGTCGCAAAGAGTCGGACACGACTGAGTGAGTGAACTGACTGACTGAACTGACAATGGCAAACCTAGGAGGGTTTTAAGCCTGGGAGCGATCTGGTCTGATTTACATTTTAATAACAGCTCTCTGAATTCCTTGAGGAGCTCGAGGAGGGGGCGTGAGGGTGGCAGTCACAGACGCCAGCTGGGGGGCCCTGGCAGACAGGGTGATGGCCTAGATGGGGATGGCAGCCGCAACAAGGAGCGCAGCCAGGTCTGGGAGGTGTTGGGGGGAAAGCGGCCGGGACGTGCTCTTTGACCAAACGTGCAAAGTAAGAGAAGGAGAGAAATCAAGGGTGATTGTCTCTCTCCCTTTTTTTTTGGTGTCTGCTGGGAGACACGTTTTATTTCTGACCCTGAGTAAATCATCTAACCTCTCTGAGCCTTGCTTTCTTCATTTATTAATCAGGGGTAATGTCACCCGGCCCCTTACAGAAATGTGAACTTGCTATAGATAGAGAGCCAGGGAAAAGGCTTGGGGCAGATAGATCAAATTCTGTTGGACCAAATTCTGCTCCCACCTGAGGCCTTCTATGGCTCTGACCTTGGCCGGAGAGCAGGTCATTTCCTCACCCATCAAATAAGGGTGAAGGGAATGATCCTATAGTTCAGCTCCTCCCACGTGGACCAGAGGCAGGTATTTCTACCCCACGTGTGGGGGTGTGGCAGGGCCATGGTGGAGCTGGTGGGGGGGGCGGCCCCACCCCTCAGCATCACCTACCCTCCCTATCTTGGAGTGATGCTGCCCGCAGGACCACAAGAAAGGACAACGGCTCTGATCCAGCCCCTCCTGAGAGAAGCAGTGACTCAGCCAAGGTCACCTGCTGAGTCACTTAAGGGCCCGGAGCAGATCAGAGTGACCCCACCTCCTCTATAATCCCCATCCCCCTTCCCCGCACCCCATCAGCCTCTTCTCCCAAAAGAAAGGGAAGGGCAGTACCCAAACTGATAAAACCTGCCCGGTCCAGAGCTTCCAGCCAGGGACTCGGAGACGACGAGACAAGGGCTCTGTGGTTCTGTGATCCTTCACAGTTTGCAAGAAACTGGAAGGAGGGTGGAGGGTGGGGAGAAACTGCCCTTTATCACGCCCTCCCCTCTGCCTGTTCCTTGTGGTATAGCACTGAGTTCTTAGAACACTTCTGTTTTCTCTAGCAGATGGATGGCCAAACAGGATCAGAGAGGGCAGATGATTTGTCTAAGGTCACACAGCAAGGGCAAGTTCAGTGTCAAGTCCATGCTTTGGTCCCTGCCCTGGCAGAAGCCACACGTTTCTCCCCTAAAGGACCAAGCTCGGGAGAGTCTTCCCCTTTCTACCTGGGAGGGCTTGGAAGAGAGAGGGAACTGGAGCCTGGAAATATTTGTTGAAGGGATGAATAACAGGCCGCATTCTCTTCCCCATCGTGGGATTCATCCCCTGACAGAGCCTCAACCTCAGCAGGGGAGCCCAAGGGCAGTGGTTGGATTTATCTAAACTCCATTCTCAAGCTAGCAGGTGCCCCCACGTGTTATGGACCTGCTCTGCTCCCTGCCCCAAGAAGCTGACATGAGGGATGTCATTTCATTAGCCCCTTCCCACCCTTCTGTTTGGACTCCAAACCATCTACATAAATTACAGCCCTGGTATTTATTGCCTCTGTGTTCTGCCGGCAAGGGCATGTGCGAGCTCCGTGCCCTGGCAGCGGGAAGGTCACCCCTAGGACACTCTCTCTGCCTCCCACCCCATCCCCTGTCCCAGGACCCAGGGCCGCTCGGGCAGCAGAAAATGGGCGGCCTCGAGGGGCCCGGGAGGGACAGGGCACTCAGGCTCTGGGGAGAGGAGGGAGGCGGATTTTACGGCAGAGTTTTCACATGGTTGGTTTTGCCATTAACTTTGAATGCCTTTGTGGGTCTATAAAGTTCCCTGTGGTGGTTTATAGGGAGTATGAATAGAGGAAATCGGTGGCAAAAACAGGGTAATATGCAGCTTTCAGGTACCCATGCAAAGGTCAGGGAACAAAGGCAAGAAGCCGCTATCTCCCCACAAAAAACCTAAGCCCATGATAACTTTTTAAAAAATTTCACATAAAATCCTTTCTGTCTCTCCTCCAAAATTCTCTGTCTCCAAGCACAGAAGCGTCTGGCGGGATAATCACCGTGGAGTTAACAGCGGTCATCTGAGCAGTGGCATTCTCCTTTTTGTGCCTTTCTAAATGCTCCAAATTGTCTCCAGTTTCTGGGTATTACTTTTGTAATAGAAGGGAAAAAGAACATGATTTTTTTTCAAAGTCAGATATTTCAAAACAGCAGGAAGGAATGTTTTCTGAGGCACCCACGATTCACCTGTGATAATAAACCATCACTGGGGCTTGTTGTGTTCCGGCGTGATCCTCCAGCCTCGTTGGTGGGGAAACTGAGGCACTGAGAATGACATGTCTCACTCCAGGTCCCTCTGGCCTCACCAGGAGCCAGCCCTCTGCCCCTCCAGCCCGGGCCTCACCCCTGCCCTTCCAGGCTCCCTGCAGATGGGGTGAGGGGCTCCTCTTACTTTGCAGGGTCCTGGGTATTCTGTTTTGGTAGCCTGAGGCCTGTGTTTACTTGAGGCTTTTCACATCAGACTTAGAATGTCTTGCGGGTTCCTCGGGGGACTAAGGGACTGGACCAAGATGCTTCCAGAGGCTCCAGATCTAGGTTAGTCTAAGTCAGGATGGAGCAGATGCAGAAACCAGGTGTGGAGGGAAAAGCCGGCCAGGTTCCCTCTGGGTTGGGGAGTGGAGCCCAATCAGCCAACCTGGGCAGGAAGGGATGGGGAGCAGCCCCCTCTCTGGGCAGGACCTGGCTGGATCGGGTGCAGGGGTGTGAGGCCCTGGCTCCAGGCCTGGAGAAGAGGAGGGGGTGTCAGTGAGTCACCCGTGGACCCTGCTTCTTTCCACTCAGCTCAGAGTTCCCGAGAGGTGGCCCTGGCCCAGCGAGCAGGGACAGACCCCCCGGGCCTGCCTGCCTCCCTCTGTGCGTGTCTTTTCCGAGGCAACCACGTGAAAACATCGTGGAACAAAACCAGACAGAATGGACACTCACGTTCCCCTTGGATCAGGATGTGACAAGGACCGCAGACCCTGAGGGGCTCCCACTCTGCGTAGGGAGACAGAGCCCCAGCCGTGGGGAAGTATCACATGTCTGGTGGAATAGACACAGCCCGTCCCTGGGGAGGTCCCCCGTCAGATGGAGGAGACACACCCCTGTATTTTTTGAGAACCCCCCATCTAACAAAGAAGGCAAGACTGCACCCAGAAAAGAAACCTAGGCTCCTTTAATGTAAGTGAAAGTGCTATTCGCTCAGTTGTGTCTGAGTCTTTGCGACCCCAGGGACTGTAGCCCACCAGTCTCCTCTCTTCAAAGGATTCTCCAGGCAGGAATACTGAGTGAGTTGCCATGCCCTCCTCCAGGGGATCTTCCTGATCCAGGGATCGAACCTGGGTCTCCCATATTGCAGGCAGATTCTTTACCATCTGAGCCACCAGGCGAGCCCCCAGATTCCTTTAATAGAGCCACAAAAATGAGGGTGCAGTTCCACCCGTTCATAGGCATTAGGTGATTCCTAAGGGACTCAATCCAGAAAGAGAGGATCTCATGGAGAGCATCCAGAAAGGCTTCCTGGAGAAGGTGATTTCTGTGCCAAGCTCTGAGGACACGTCAGCCAACAGCACTGGGTCCTGCCCTCAAGGAACTCGGGGGGCAGGAGCAAGCTGGATGGTGCTGGACACTGAAAGAAAGAAAAGCTGGTATTGGAAACCCATGTAATGGGTACAGGCCAAGTTAGGGGCTTGGGCTTTATGCCTGGGCACTAGAGAGCCATGGAGAGTTTTAAGCAGGGGAGAGGGTGATTGGGTTTGCAGTTTGAAAGACTCCGCTGGACTGCAGAGAGGAGGAGGCAGCGGGGGACGAGTGGATGCAGGATGCAGGACGAGACTGCTGAGATGATCCAGGCGGGGTGATGGGGGCCCAACCTGGGGCCCGGCCATGGGGTGGAAGAGCCAGCCCTGGTGGTGGAGGGCACTGGGCGGAAGTCTCGAAGCCCTGATGGAAGGCTGGTAAGCCTCAGTGATGTCTGCTCTCTGAGCAGCTGCCTGGCTGGGCTCGAGGATGCAGGCCCGGGGTCCCCTTCTGAAGATGCCCATCAGACTGCAGGCGTCCTGACAGCTAGACAGCAGACCTCTGCCATCACTAGGCCCATGTGGGGCCAAGGTCAGAGAGGAGAAGGCCCCAGGCAGGCCCTGGGATATCCTGGGGTCCCCCGGTCCACAGCCCCCCGTACCCCCATTAAAACACCCAGGTCCCAGTTGAGCCATTCAGCTGCCAAGGTCACGGGCCACCCCCGCCTGCTGAGTCCTCATCTGGAAGGACTTTAGTCCCCGTGGCTAGTGAAGCCTTCAAACCAGGCCGTGCAGGGGTCAGCCTGAGGCCTGGACTGACCCATCTGGGAGAAGAGCTAATAAGCCCCTCAATTTGCATATATGCAAACAAGGCCCACTGTTGACAGAGCAGTTAGCACAGCCCACTGCCTGGCGAGGCCACGGGGATTGGCTGCGGTGCCTAGAATCACATCTACTGGGCTCAGTGCCCATCTTCTCAGCCGAGGTCTCCTTGGGTGGGAGATGAGTCACGGGCGTGACACCTCCTTCCAGAGGGCAAGGGAGGCGGTGCAGGGCTTTCTGGGGAGGCTTGGCGAGGGCCCCTGGATTTCCTGGGTCAGGGCTTCTTATCGTTTACTTTGGGAAGAGGGAGAAGGGCCTTCAGGCCATAAGACGCACGTGGGACATCTCCCCATCGCAGCTCTGACAATGTGGTGAAGGGAACAACCCACAGCTTTGACTCTGAGGAGCCTGGGTTCTAATCCTGATGCTGCCACTTGCTGCTGTGTGACTCTGGATACTTTAAATGACCTCTCTGGGCCTCAGCTGTCTCATCTGTAAAATGGAGACACTGCCTCCCACGTAGGCTATTGCGAGGATTAAAAGAATCCTCATGGTGGAGTGCTGGGTGTAAGTTGTCATTCAGTCGCTAAGTCGTGTCCAGTCCTTTTGTGACCCTATAGACTGCAGCCCACCAGGCTCCATGGTCCATGGGATTTCCCAGGGAAGAATACTGGAGTGGGCTGCCATTTCCTTCTCCAGGTTAACTCCCAACCCAGGGATCAAACCCGAGTCTCCTGCATTGGCAGGCGCGTTCTTTACCAGTGAACCCCAGGGAAGCCTCGCTAGGTGTAAATAGCTGCTCATCAAACAGCATCCCTGTGTCATCAGCCAAGGTTTGCATCAGAGTGAGAAGCACATACCTGCTCTGCTTCCATTCCCCGCACCCTGTTGGTTTGGTTTTTATCTGAACTGCGCTCTTGTTGCTCTTCTTCAATCCCTAAGTCCTGTCCGACTCTCTGCGACCCCATGGACGGCAGCACGCCAGGCTTCCCTGTCCACCGCCATCTACCAGAGTTTGCGCAAACTCATGTCCATTGAGTGGGTGATGCCATCCAACCACCTCATCCTCTGTATGAACTGTGATTTAAGTGGTGTAAAGCATATTTCCATTCAGTAACTTAGGAAATAGCAGGTGAAGTTGGTTGGCGATAGGGCCTCATTTTACAGATAGAGTTGAGACCCAGAGAGGGCGGGGACTTGCCCGCAGTCAGTCAGCAAGCTGGCAGTGGAGCAAGGCCTCCCCTCCAGGCCCCGCCCTCTCCTGAGCGCTTTCTGGCCTGGCAGCTGCTGGAGACCCAGGCTGCGCTTCAGCCTCTCCCCACTGCTCTCCTTTCTGTCTCTGCTCTTCACCCTCTGTCCGCACCTCTGTGTTCTAGGCCCTCTGATTCCCTAGATTCCCTGAGTCTTTCATTCTATCCAGTGCCTGCTGAGAATATGATGACAGCCAACCCTGCTCAACCAGAGAGTGGGAAGGTCCATCTAGTGTCAGGCTGCAGTTTCTCTTGCTTTAGAGACAATCTGCATCCCCTTTTTTCATCATTGGCAGAGGGGGAAAATCTGGCTCACCATCTTCTTCCTTGAATAACCATCATCACCGTCACAAATGGGAACAAGGCAAAGCAGCCTCCAGAGCTTTTAACTCCCCCTCCTTCTCCCTCCTGTCTTCACCTGACCGAGTGAAGCTGACTTTAAGGCCCTTTCTAACCCTTCCTCCCAAAGCCAATCCCCATCGCCTTAGATGCTCACCCTTCTTCAAGTCGCGGTTGCCCCAGCGTCCTGTCCTGCTGGGTGACCGCAGAGGCGGTGAGGAGAGAGGAAGGGGAGAAAGGCGTTCGAGGCTCACAGTCCTGAGACCCGGCCAGTGCTCCTGTGTGGCCTCTAAGCCGTCAGCAGTCCGCGACCGCTGCCTGCAGACCCGTGCCAGGGGCTGAGGGGAGCAGAGGGATGCGCATGACACGCACACCCGCTCCTTCCTTCCGCAGAGAACCGGAGGCCAAAGAGGAACGGCGGGGGAGAAGGCACGGTCCACACAGGATCATAATCCTGGGTGCAAACGCCATGGCCGAGGAAGGAAGCCCTTGGGGACACGGAGGAGAGATCCCCCAGCCGGCAAAATGCAGGGTGCAGTCAGGGAAGGCTTCCAAGAAGAGGTGACCTCCGAGCTGAATCCAGAAGGACGTCTTGGCGTAAGCCAGGTGAAGAGGAAGGGAAGGGAAGAGCGAGCAGAGGAAACAGCGGGAGCCGAGGCCCAGAGACAGTGCAGACTCTGGTGCATCTGACCAACTGGAGAAGTAATCTCAGTGGCCTTTGCTTCTGTGGCCCAGGCACACGCAGGCACAGGTCTATGTTTTACCAGTAGCTGCTTGTGAAATCCCCACAAAGGTAGAGAGAATGATGGCTTGGTTTGGGCTCCTCCAGGTACAGACTCAGTAAAGAATTCAAGCGCAGGTAGCCTCTCTGGGAGGTGACTCAGGAAACTAGTGAGGGAGCGGGGAAGGGAAGGCAGCCGATACTGCTGTGTTAACACGCCAGCTCCCATCACGGAGCCCAAGCCCACTGAGCGTCTCTGGAATATCCAACCGAGAGCGAGGATGTTGGAGCATCCCCCTCCACCCCCGTCCCTCCTGGGCTGAGGACTGGTTCCAGGAACACCAGCTCCCCCACTTCTGTCCTGACTGGTGTCCAGCCAGGGATGCTGCCCCCAGAATGCAGAGGGTCACTGCATTCACAGCGAGCAGATTTGACTCTCAGATAGACAGAAAGGCCATGGGGCTACGGCTAGACACTGACCAGGTCGGCTGCCCTATTAACCCCATTTCACAGACAAGGACACTGAGGCCAGAGCATCCGGGTTCTCAAGGCCAGCACATTATGGGGCTCAAACCCAGGAATCTGCTCCAGAGTCTGCAGTCATAACCCTGGAGCCACGCTGCCCAATGGGGTCCACTCCGAAGAGGAGGGAAGGAGTGCATGAAAGGTGAAGACAGGAAGGAGGGCAAGAAGCCTGGGAGGCCAAGATGGGGAGTGGATGAGGGCCTCGCCCGCAGCCACGGTGTGTGTCCCACCCTGGGGACCCCCCCCCCACCCCGCCTCATCATCAATGCAGCCCAGGCAGTGCGTCTCCAGAGCCCGAGGTCCTGAGCCTGAATCAGACGCCCCTCCCTCTGGATCGAGGACCACATTTCCCAGCCCAGACTAGAATTTCTTGTCAGATGTGGCTTTCCACTGGGAAGGGAAGAGTGAATTTATTCACGCGAACATTCTTACAAAGGTTTAAACGCTAGCATGTATTTGGTTATATATGTCATAAACTGTCTTTATTGAAAAGGATTAAAAAAAATACTTGCAACGGTGACCATCCAGGAGAATCTAGAAAATACAGTCTCTGTGCGCAAAAAGGATGAGAGCTTGTTTGAGGAGGGCGCAATGATTATGAATGTGGATTTTCAGGTCCCAGCCAGAATTGAGCACATAAAGGTGAAAGTCGCTCAGTCGTGTCCGACTCTTTGTGACCCCATGGACTGTATAGTCCATGGACTTCTCCAGGTCAGAATGCTGGAGTGGGTAGCTGTTCCCTTCTCCCGGCGATCTTCCCAACCCAGGGTTTGAACCCAGGTCTACCGCATTGCAGGCGGATTCTTTACCAGCTGAGCCACCAGGGAAGCCCTTTTATTAAATGCTTGATGAGCCCTTATTAAACGCTTAGGTGACGGGGGTATATGTGTGCATGCTCAGCTGTGTCCAACTCTTTGTGACCCCATGGACTGTAGCCCGCCAGGCTCCTCTGCCCGTGGGACTTCAAAGGCAAGAACATTGGAGTGGGTGGCCATTTCCAACTCCAGGCGATCTTCCCAACCCAGGGACTGAACCTGCACCTCTCTCCTCCCCTGCCTTGGTCGGCAGATTCTTTACCACCGAGCCACCAGGAAAAGCGCCGAGTCCCAGCCCTCCCTCAGGCTCTGCATGCGGCCCTGTCTCTGCCTCAGTGTCCTCATCTGCAGGGAGCAGACAGTGATGTCCGTGGAAAGGGGGTGGAGGCGAGATGACCCAGGGAAGGGCCTGAGCCGGGGCCTGGCTCACAGTAAGTGCTGGGTGAAAGGGGAGGCGACAGCTGAGCAGTAAGGGGACGGATTGGGCAGACGCGGGGCTGGCGTCCTTCCTGCCCAAACCTGGAAGGAGGCTCCGCTCCTCACGGCGCGGTCTAGCCAGGTGTGACAGGCCAGAGCAGCAACGCCCCCCAGAGACCCTCCCTTGATGAGGAATGGGGACTGCAGGATAAGACCCCAGCTCCCTGCCCTGGGCGGGGGGGATCCCTGGGGCGTGGCGGGTCCCTACGGACGCAGCTGTGCCACCTCCCTTTCTTTTCCAGCTCCCGGGCCCTCTCCCGTGTCGCTGTCTCCTGGTGCGTGCGTGCGGCTAAGTCGCTTCAGGCGTGTCCGACTCTTTGCGACCCCGTGGACTGTAGCCCGCCAGGCTCCTCTGTCCATGGGATTCTCCAGGCAAGAACACTGGAGTGGGCTGCCATGCCCTCCTCCAGGGGACCAGGGATCGAGCCCGCGTCTCTTGCATCTCCTGCATTGGCAGGCGGGTTCTTTTCCACTAGCACCGTGTGGGAAGCCCTGCGGTCCTTCCCAAATAAATCCGCTGCACCCATATCCTTGTCTCGGGCTCCACTGCGATGGAAGCCCCCGGAGCAAGTGGTAACGACGCCAGAGGTCGTCCTAGGGCCCCGGCCCTACACCCCTGAGAAATGAGGGCCGCGTACCACCGCCCTCCCTCCCGCTTCTAGGGCTGGCGTCAGAAGGAAAGACTGCGATAAACAGCAGGACAAAGCTGCAGAAAAGAAGAAAGGGAGGCCGCGTGTCCCGGCAGGGATTACGATACTTCCGCGGCGAGATAAGGATCTTAAAGCGCGCCGACTGCAGCCCGCATGTGGGGTTCAGGCACTGAAGGTCTCAGCTCCGCTGGTCCCGCTCGCCCCTGCCTGTCACTCAGAGCTGCGTTCGCTTCCGCCCCAACCCTGCAACCCCGGGGCAGACACACTCGAGGGGATCCAGCCTCATCAAGACTGGCCACGAGACAAAGAGCGCCCTCCGCGCGGGAGGCCTGGCGCACCCAGGACAGAGGAAAGAGGGGGTGTCCCCGGCTCGGCCCCCAGCCTGTCCCGTCCCGTCACCCCCTGCCCTGGGCCTGACCGCCCCTCCTCCCGGAGGTGGAGGCCACCGCAGAGCAAGAGGTGAGGGCCGGGAGCCGGGCTGCTGCCGCGGGGACTGCCGCTCACTGTTCGGCCTTGAGTCAGTCGACGAACCTCTCTGGGCCTCTGTTTCCTCATTTACAAAATGAGGAAAAGAACAGAGCCCAATTCGCGTGCTTTTAATGCAAGTTAAACACATTGATATTTATGAAGCGCTGAGAAAAGCGCCCAGCGCACCGTAAGCACTGCACAAATATTTGTTAAATAAACACCTAGATCGCTTACTTCAGAGGGTTGCTGTGGTTTCACCAGATGATAAATAGATGAAAATCCTTCGGACGTGGTAGACATCCATGCAAATACATTACAGTTATGGATTCTCTTTATATCTCTATTTCCTCAGAGCGGCTTCCCTCCGTGGGCTCCGTGGTGCTGAACACGGAGAACGGGCTTTGAAGTTTTCCAGAGCCAGGTGTAAAATACGGCCCTGCCCCTCAGCACTCCTGGGTGACTTCATACCTTAGGGCCTCAGTGTCCCCATCGGGGGTAATAATGGTGCACATGCCTCCCTCTCTCTTTTTTTTTTTTTTTTTAATTTTTTTGGCTGCGCTGCACACAGCATGCAGGATCTTAGTTCCCTGACCAGGGATAGAACCCGTGCCTCTTGCAGTGGAAGCAGAGTCTTAACCACTGAACTGCCAGGGAAGCCCCAGCACATCTCTTAGGGGAGGTGACGTCAGGGGAAGACAGATCAGGGAGGCACCTGGCATAAGGGCTGCCCTCCCCTCAAAGAGCCCAGCTAAGTCCGTTTCTCTCCCCGTTCCCCTTCGCTTCTTTGGGGATGTGGGTCCCTCGCCTGTGATTGGGAGCCCCATGCACCCGTTCACTGGGCTGGGGGGAGGTGTACAGCCTTGAAGCCCAGTCCTGGGGGGACCATATGCTCTGTGAGAGCACCCTTTTCCTCTGGAAAAAAAATCTGTTGATTAATCTAAATCTCAGAGAATCCCCTAATCTCCAGGCATGGCAGTCGAAGTCTGTGTAGGATTTCTCCGCCTCACCCTGATTGACTGAGGCCCCACTTGGGGTGCGTCCGTCTGGCAGAGCTGGATGGTGGGGGAAGCGCAGGCCCAGAGCTCTGACCCGCCCAGTCCCGGAGTGGAGGACTGGGCCTGGGCCCCAGGACCTTTCAGGACCCACGGGTGTGCGGTGTCAGGCCTTTGGGGAGGAGGCACGGAAGAACACAAGCCAGTGTCTGGGAATATCCTCCGTGGCCGAACCCGAGAGACACCCAGAGGTGTTTGTCAAAAGGATCTGGTTCCCGCGTGTCTGGCCTGCGTTGGCCTAATGTGTTTGCCTCAATGTTTATGTCCCAGATAAGAGCCAGGCAGATGAACAGATAGCGCCTGTGAGTAATTCACGCTCCCCCAGGGAGCTGAACTGGCATCAGATGGACCTCAAGAAGAATCAGACCTGGAGGAAGGGGGCGGTGACGGGACTGAGGAATGTGGCAGGCCAGCGCAGCCTGGGGGGACCCAGTCTCTAAACTGTCAGCGCGGAAGGCAAGTCCTCCAGATGATGAGCGGTGAAAACGCTACAAGTGAGAGTTAAGAGCAGTCGTGAAATGGAGATTTTTCCTCCACTCAGTCATTCATTTGCTCCTTCACTCACGTATACCTGCCCTCATTCATTATTCACCTGAGAGTAACTGTCAGATGCTCGAGGTGCTGAAACGTACATCCCCTCCCACTAGTCTGCAGCGCCTTCAAGGTGTGAGCCGCACCTGGGCTGCTCTCTGCTCTATCCCTGAAGCCTGGCGGGTCGTATGAGCTCCATAATACAGAATTTATTGTTCTTAATTCTCATCTGCAAAGAAAAAGTTCTCATTCTCACTTTACAGCTAGGAAACAGGTTCCGAGAGGTAAGATGACTGGCCCATGTGCTCATTACGAATTACACTACCGCGTATAAAATAGGTAACTAATGAGAACCTACTTACCGCACAAGGAAACAAAAAGAAGGTGCAGTCTGCTTGTAGCACACACGGTAAGTTAACCTTAAACACACACGGCAGTACGCATTCGGTGCAGACAAATGCTGTTTGATTACATTATCCGAGATACTCAGCATAGTCAAACACATAGATGCGGAAAGTACGCTGGGAGACGCCAGGGGCTGGAGCTGGAAGGTGGAGGGGACGTGGGGACACGCTAGTGTTTAATGGAGACAGTGCTGTTTTAGGAAGGTGAAAAATTCGGGAGGTGATGACGGTGAGAGCGGCAAACAGTGTGAGTGCACTCAGTGCCTCGGGGCCGCACCGTTCAACACGGTGAAGACGGTACGTCATGTTGGGGCTTCGCTGGTGCCTCAGCGGTGAGGACTCTGCCTGCAGTGTAGGAGCTTCGGGAGGCACGGGGTCGGTCCCTGGGTCCCCTGGAGGAGGGCATGGCAACCCACTCCAGGCTTCTTGCCTGGGGAATCCCGTGGACAGAGGAGCCTGGCGGGCTACAGTCCACGGGGTCACAGAGAGCCAGACACGGCTGAGTGACTTAGCACGGCACAGTATGTTACGAGACTTTTACCACAATTAAAAAAAATTAAAGAAAGACATCCACATTCATTGTGTACCCGCAGTATGCCAGAAATGAACACGCACGCAAGGCCTGCGGGGCTTCCGGCCCAGCGGCGGGGCGGTTGTGGTCAAGCAGCAAATACTTAGGCTGAGAGTGGGGAACTGTAAACCCACCGGAGAAGGGCCAGCGTTTCGTCTTCTGAGCTGCGTGGGTCTCGGCCTGTGGATCGTCAGGTGGTAGACGCAGAACTGAAGATGAGATGGTGGCATTTATCTGATGCAGAATTTGGGAACTCAGAGAGGTGGCGTGACATGCCCAGGGTCACAGAGCAGGTGGGCCGCAAAGCTGAAGAGCAAGCCAAGACTCTGCAAACCCTCTCCTTCTCCCATGTCAGAGAACTGGGAAGAACCTAAGGCAGCGGGCGGCAGAGAAAGGGTGTGCCAGTCAGGAGAAGCCAAATGGGGCTGGGGCCCTGCTCCCCAGGGTCTGGGCGCCACAGGGCAGAGGGCTGGCGTTGCCCCTAGGCCTCAGTGAATGGATGTCTTAAAGCCAAATCTGGCTTTCTCTCCCCCACTCCCTCCTCCTTCTTTATGGAGACGCTAATTTTAGCCAGCCACAAAGGCAGCCTGAGCTTTTAAAAATGGACTGATTTATGCTTTTCCTTAATTGCTCAAAAAAAAAAAAAACGCTTTGCATCTAGTGGAAAAGAGAATGAACATAACTCTATTTAGGTTAAAAATGTAAAGCCAAATTCCTACTGGTCTGGCAAGAAGCAAGGAAAGCACTTAACCCCGTCTGGGTGGTCTCCCCACCCCCAGCCCTTTCTCCACCACACAGAGCCTCTGTGTCTTCCTCACAGGCCCAAGCCCTACCAGAGGAGAGAGCAGGGCAGCTCCAGGGGCCTTGCCAGCCACTCAAGTGAGGGCAGGACACTTTCGAAAGATGCACTGGGATATCTGAAAAATCTCCTTCCCTGACAGCCCCAAGAGGTGGCCAGGGCCCAGAATCCACTGATGGGGCAAAAGTTCTGGGAGGTAACATGTTCTTAGGTCATCTCTGTCTGAAGGCTGGGCTGTCTAGGCTAAGCCCAGGGTCAAACGCTGACATTCCCAAAGGTACTCTAAGAATTCCAATCAGTAAACACTGAAAATCTGCCATTTGTCACATACCCTGCTTAGTGATGAGAAGCCAACAGTCAATGAGGCAAGAATGCCCAAAGGGCTGACCATAAATCTATGTGTTCCCCTAGGCTTAGGTCAGCATGGCTTGGCTCACTAACTATCATTTCATCCATCTACCCATCTATCCATCATCTATCTGCCCGACCATCCAATCATCATCCACCTACTAAGTAACCTAACCATCCTTCAACCATCCTCCATCCTCTATCCATCCTCCATCCTCCATCCTCCCTCCATCCTCCATCCTCCTCCATCCTCCATCCATCCTCCCTCCTCCATCCTCCCTCCATCCTCCATTCATCCTCCATCCTCTCTCCATCCTCCATCCTCCCTCCTCCCTCCATCCTCCCTCTTCCATCCTCCCTCCTCCATCCTCCATCCATCCTCCATCCTTCTATCTTCCCATCCATCCATCAGTTCAAATACCTAGTAAGTACATATACTGTGCAAGCCTAATGCTAGGTACTAGCTTATAAAATGCAATAATACAGAGTAAATAAGACAAACAGCAACACTGTCCTTATTAATTTCATGGAGTAGGTGAGACAGGCCAGTGAACAAGACATTTTCTGAAGCAGAGACAGCATCTGGCTACCCCCCACACACATACACCAGCCCCCTGCCACATGACCTGGAACACGGAACTGTCTCTGGATGTAACTGTCACCCTCACCATGCAGATGACATTTCCCAGATGCCTCTCTATTTTCTCTTCCCTACTCCACTGGCTGAAAAGGAGGCTTATGGAGCCCCAAGGGATGGCCAAGTCACAAGATACAAGAAGCCTGCTTCCCCCAATCTCACACAGAGGAAAGGCACAAACCCACAAATATATCTGCAATGTACCTCAAAAATACAATTACTGAGCCTATGCCAGTGAAATTTGGGGTGTATTTGTTATAGCAGCATTACCCTATCTAATATAATTACATTTTACAGAACACCTTTCTGTAAGTGAATGAAGGGATAAAAGCATGTCATTTGGATCTTATAACAATGCATGTGGTAGCCAACTATTGCTCCCATTTATGAATGAAAAACCTGCGGCACAGAGAGGTGAAGTAACTTGTCCAGAGTCACACAGCTGGTGGGTAGTGGGTCAGGCTTTGAACCCGACTCCCACGTCCGTTCACTTTATGTGATGACAGGCTCCCAGTAGGGGACAGATAGGGACACTCAGTGTGAACGGTGAGAGTGACGTCGTCCCCCGCCTCTGGGTGCAGACGTTGAAGCAGCACGTTTGTCCCTGGGCCATCGGTGCGACTTCGGTCACCAAGACACATGGAGAAGAAAAACCAAAAGTCTGCCCTTGGTGTTCCCCTCCCCAAGCCAGACGAGAGGTCCCAGGCTGGGCCCCTTTCCTCAGGAGCTCTTCTCAATCCATGAGGAGGCCCCTTCCCTTCCCCCAGGACAAGAGGAAGCAAGAACGTTGAGACACTGGGTTTCCACCCCAGGAGGCAGCAGGTTTCCTGCGGAGGCCTGGCCCAGGCCGACCTCCGAGACCTCTCCGTCGGCTGGCCCGAGGCTGCCAGAGCTAGAGGGGCTCAGGGTTCCCCGTCCAGGCGTCAGAGCCATGGTCAGAGCTGGCTTGGGCCTTGCAGCAGAGTGGCTGACAAGGGGCAGGCAGGCAGGGACAGGTCCTGGAGGCAGCGGTGGCAGGAAGCCCCACTGCAACCCCACAGAAGGGCTGCCCATCTCCACCAAAGGCCTGGAGTCAAGTTCCTTCTCGGGCGACATTTTTTTCTCTGTGCCTGTATGACTATCAGACAAGGAGATGGTGCCATGAAATGAAGGATGCTGAGCTTTTGAGAGCAGACCCACCTGGGTCTGAATCCAGACTCTGACGCTCCCTGGCTGTGTAACCTTGGGCAAGTCCTTAAGCCTCACTGAGTCCCTCAGTTTACCTATCCGTAAAATGGGACTAATAATGCTTGTGTCACAGGAACTAGGGAGAGGATTAAATGGCATCACAGGCACCTGATAATTTAAGAAGGGAGAGACAGAATCTGAGAATGTTCTAGCTAGAAGAGCCCCAAGAGATCTGGTAGGGAAAAGCTAGGTTCAGAGGGAGTCAGCCACTGACCTTGGCTGAAACAGAATAGTGGGAGCTTAGGATTTATCCTGCCTGCTTTGGTTTCCCCTCCTTTTCCTCTGCCTCCCAGCCTCCGTGTCCTGGTGTGGAGAGTGGAATCCAGGAGCGGGACGGGAAGAAGAAGGGGGCCCGCCTCTGAGTCCCTCGTCACGCTCAGAGGCTGGAGATGGTGGGCTTTCCCACGGCTTTTGCCAGGGAGGATCGATGCTTTCGCTGGTCAGAGATGATGCTGGATGCTGGCGCAGCCACACCCAAGCGTGTCCCTCACTCCGATGTCTGTCCCCTCGGTGCCTGGGGACCAAACACCCACCACAATGACCGCTGGGAGGACTAAAGGCCCTGACCATGCCCTCCCCTCCCTCAGACCTTGCACCGCCTGGAGGCACCAAATCCTACCCTCCACCCACCACCTCCTTGCTCAGGCTCTGAGCCTTTACCACGGGCAGGGGTGTGGGCCAGTGTCTGAGTGAGAACCCCGTTTGCACCCAGCAGTTGAATGCGTGTCCAACCCAGAGCCCCCCATTCATGGGAGGGATGGAGGGGGTGGACAGCAGACTAGGCATGTGGTGGAGGCCCTCAGAAGACCGCGGGATCCCCCTGCCGGCCCAGGACGCCTTCCCAGCTCTCACCCTCTCCCACTTCCCATCCGCCGGCCTTTTCCCACCAGGAGTCAAAGTTCTCCTTCGGTGCCCTCCCAGGCCCAAGCCCCTGTCGCTTTCTCTCCCTCCTTCCTGACCCAGGCACCATCAGTGAGGAGTCCTCCTGCCTCGCTCCCCGTAATGCTATCCTGCTAATAAGATTAAAACATACCTCCCTCTTACAGCATCGATTCATAGCGCTGATTTACTGTTGCTTCTCGGCTGCTACAAAACGGATGCACAGGCCGCCACCTTTATCTCTATCCATCTCCTCGCTGCCGGGGAATAACTGCTAATTAATACCTTTCTGCCTCCCGGTGCCTGCCAACTTTGAGGGCCATCAATACTCCATGGGCCCTCCAACTAATAAAAAAATTAAAAAAAAAAAATACTCCATGGGCTCCCTGCCACCCGGCCACTCACCCCCACCCGCTCGGGACTCCAGCCCCAGGTCAGAGGCACCCTGAGGGTGTTCAAGGTGGAACAAGAAAAGGTGGGCTTCTCCCCTCTGCTCATCCTCCCACTGGACACACAGACACAGCCAGGGACCACGGGGCGGAGACTAATTCAGAAGCAACTGGGTCAGAGCGCGGCTCAAATCCCAGCCCCTGGTTACATCGGCTCTGAGATTTTCACCTCTGGGTCCCAGGCTCCTTGTCTGCAAAATGAGGAAAGCCACAGGACCCACCTCCTAGGGATCTACAAGAGTTAAAGGTCAGGTCAAGACGGTCAATCCTAATATCCCTGAATATACACTAGAAGAACTGATGCTAAAGCTGAAGTTCCAATACTTTGGCCACTTGATGTGAAGAGCCGACTCACTGGAAAAGACCCTGCTGCTGGGAAAGATTGAGGGCAGGAGGAGGAGGGGACGACAGAGGATGAGAGGGTTAGATAAACATAATGAACATAAGTTTGAGCAAACTCTGGGAGATAGTGAAGGACAGGGAAGCCTGGCGTGCTGCATTCTATGGGGTCACAAAGAACCCGACATGAGTTAGCAACTGAACAACAACAGCGAGAATGTACCTAACACAGTCCCTGCCTCCTGCCTCCTCGGGGCCTTTGTTCTGGGCCTGGAGGGAGTGCCGTCGCCATGGGACAGCTGACTTGCAGTACTGTGTCAGGGAATGGCAGGTGGTCATTCCCAATGCTGGGGGCAGGCTCCAGGGAAGGCCGCAATACCGGAGTCAGCTACAGATACACATCGTAAACCAATTATACTCCAATAACCTAGACAGCATATTAAAAAACAGAGACATTACTTTACCAACAGAGGTCCGTCTAGTCAAAGCTGTGGTTTTTCCAGTAGTCATATTTGGGTATGAGAGTTGGACTATCAAGAAAGCTGAGCGCCGAAGAATGGATGCTTTTGAACTGTGGTGTTGGAGAAGACTCTTGAGAGTCTCTTGGACTGCAAGGAGATCCAACCAGTCCATCCTAAAGGAGATCAGTCCTGGGTGTTCATTGGAAGGACTGATGCTGAAGCTGAAACTCCAGTACTTTGGCCACCTGATGCGAAGAGTTGACTCATTTGAAAAGACCCTGATGCTGGGAAAGATTGAAGGTGAGAGAAGGGGACGGCAGAGGATGAGATGACTGGATGGCATCACCGACTCGATGGACATGAGTTTGAGCAAGCTCCAGGAGTTGGTGATGGACAGGGAAGCCTGGCGTGCTGCCGTCCATGGGGCCGCAAAGCGTCAGACACAACTGAGGGACTGAGCAACCACAACAACTGTGATTTCAGTGTCCACTGGGCGCCAGATGAGAAACCGAGGCTCAGAGCAGTCATGTGCCTTGCCCCAGATGATACACTTAGCGGGTGACTCAGCTGTCACTGAGACCCAGGTGGGCCACGCGTTCTCAGCCCTCCCCGGAGCCCCCAATAAGGCGCAGCACGTCCCACCAGGAGGAACGTGGACAGCTCCTTCTGTGCCAGACATGTCTGGATGCCAGGGTTTCCCTCCTGGCTCCCAGATTGGAACCGACAGCCTGCAGAGGGAGAGCAGGCCTTCCCTCTGGCCACTGGCGGACACGACATGACCCGTCTGGGGAGGGACGTCAGCCTGATCCTGGATCCGCACGGTCACATGGAGAGAGTCAGGAGCGGGGGGCAGGTGGATCTGCCTCTGGACCCGCTCCTCCTCCTCTCTGAACCAGTCCCCTCCAGCGGGGGTGGGGGGTGGGGGGATAGCTGCAGGACCAGATGGGCTTCGACGTGTGAACCCTCGGAATTATCACTCTCTCTAAATGCCCAAGTCTGCCTTGACCTGCAGGTTTCCCCTCTGTCTCAGGGACAGGACAGCCAGGCTGGGGGCCCTGCTCTGTGAGGGGAGGAGGTGGGGGTGGGGTGGCAGCTGTGGGCCCCCCACCAGCCGTGAGAGGCGGTGGGGGGGGGGCAGGCGGGGTGGAGAGGAAGCCCCAAGGCCGGGCCTGGCAGATGCGCCAGCAGAAGCCAGCACGGGCGCTTTTAATAAAGCATAACGAAGCGTGGGATCATAAAGTATTTTGTCTAATTCCAGGCTCCCATGGGGCGGGGCAGATCAGCTGGGCAGGCAGAGGAGAAGGGTTTACAGGGGGGCCCCTGGGGCTGGCTGGGGGTTGGAACAGGGCAAGCTGGGAGCAGCGGCACCCAAGGGTCTGGTCCAGGGCCGGGGTGGAGGGGGAGCTTTCTCACAGGCCTCCGTTTCAGCTTGGAAAGAGGCAGCAATCGGAGACTTTTCCCCCCAGAAACAGCCCCTCCTGCTGGAGGCCTGGTACCAGTCATGGGCCCCTCTGGGCTTCCCGTTTCCCACATGAAGTGAGGCTTGAACCTAAACAGAAAACTCTTTTAGCATGAGGCCAACACACTCATTTTCAAATTCCTTCATTCAAAGTAGAGCTGAAGCCCGTCTGTTAAAGAGGCGACGCAGACTCCTGGCTCAATCTGGGGACAAGAAACTCCCCCAGCTATTGTTTTGCCATCCAAAGTGGTGTGGGGGTGCCTCTGTGGGAAACCAGGGCTCCAAGGAGCACACTTTGAGGACCATGGGTCAGCCCGTCCTGCCTAAACTCCTGCATCCTTCAAGGCCCAGCTCACGTCTCAGAACTTCATTGGAGACCCCACTACCGGTGCAGCTGTCCTAGCCACTATCAGACACACCCCGGCTCTCGCCACCCTCACACTCACCATGGCCAGTGACCATGCTTCTTTACCTCTTTGCAGCCAGGGCTGCATGGGGTCTGAGACACAGAAGATGCTCAGAAGGAGGGCCCCTCCCTGACCGCACGCGTCCACACTTGGCCATCACCCCGGCCCTGTTCTCCGGAGCAGTTATCGCTTCCTTTTGCCATGTACTCAGGTATGTACTATCTGTCTGGTCAGACACTCTGGGAGGTAAGCTCCAGGAGGGCAGGCTTTATTTATTTTTCTGTTCACCACCACATCTCCAGTGCCTAGCACACTATCTGGAACAAAGTAAGTGTCCAGTTTGTCAGATGAATGAATGGATGGAGGGATAGATGGGTGGATACATGTCCAAAGAAAGAAGGAAGGAATTTTCCTTTTCTTCCTTGAGTCAGTGTAAATCTGCCAGCCCCAACAAGTTCATTCAGAGTTCAAAATGTCTTTTGATACTGGATTGGCCAAAAAATTTGTTTGAGTTTTCCGTAAGATATTCGAGTTTGGGGATGGGGGGAACCCTAACAAACTTTTTGGCCAACCCAATATGAACCTCATGCGGCTCTAAGCTATGGAGAGGCAACTCTGTCCTTCCTCCAGGTCCCACAGCGCCCACACAGGCTCTTATCAGTTCCATAAGCACCTACTGACACCTGCTCTGTGCCAGAAACATGCCAGGGACAGGGAGCGTGGAGCTGAGTCACAGGCCATCTGGGCCCCAGGGCGCCGTGAACAGAGGAGGTGCACAAGAAATGTTCGCTGAATAAATCAAGCGACGTCTACAGTGAGACCGGAACGATGAACAGGTCTTAGTCCAGAGAAGGAGGCAGGGTCCAGCAGAGAGAATGCCTTGTGCAAAGGCCCTGGGGCAGCTAGGAGCACCCAGTCTTTAGGGCTAAGGTCCTGTGTGGCAGGACCACTAGGCTTCACGTCCCCCCGCCCCCAGCGGCTCCCTGCAAGTGGCACCCAGAGCTCTTCCCAGAACCCTGGGCTCAACAGATCCCCTCTCACGTCGTGCCCTCGTGGGGACGAGAGGGAGGGGTGACGAGCCACTCCCCTCCCCAGGAGCATCTCCCTGGCCACCTCCACACCCCCCGAACCCCACACTCATCTGCTCAGACCCACACATGGCACTAAATTTATCCACTGCAGATACCTCTCCCGTCTCTTTTCTGAGGGAAATACCGTTGTTTAAGTAAAGCCCTTTAAATTTTAAAGAGCTGGGCTTGTGTGATCTCTGCGGGAAGCTTTTAGCAGCATGCTGGAAAGAAATAATAACAATAAACAAGGCTGGAGGCAACAGGGCAGAGCCAGCGGCCCCCCAGTGACTGCCCAGGCCGGGGCCCAGGGCCACCTCAGGCTGCCAGCCCCTGACCCCTCCTCCGGAGGCACGCGGATCAGGCGGGGAGGAGCAGAGAGCCACAGAATCACCTACGGTCAGGTTGGAAGGAATCTCTGGCAGAGAAGCAAGCAGGCAGAGACGGCAGAAAGCAGGTAAAGCGTGAGACACCCTGGGTTCAAACTCAGCCACTTCGTAGCTGTGAGACCCTGACCAAGTGGCTTAACCTCTCTGATGACGTGGGACTTTCCCCAACACCCCAGGCAGATTAGTCATCCCCTCTTCTGCAATCCCATAGGGACTTGGTAGCCATTTCAATTTTAGAGTCTACAATATTAATCAGTAATTTACTTCTGTGCCTGCTCCTCTGCCCCAGGGGACTGTGGACTCCCAGAGGACAGGCATTGGGTCTCGCTGGTACCTGAGTGCCAGCCCTGGCACAGGCCACAGCTCAGAGCTGGTTCTCAGAAAACAGCTGCCGAGTGGAACTGAAATGAGGCTGAGTCTATGCACCAAGGAAGCAAGTGGCCGTGGGAGCATCCTGACCACTGACACAGCTGCTCTCAGCAACATCCCCTGGAGGCAGGATGCTTCATCCCAAAGGTGGGGGCTGGGGGGCATCAAATATGTCTTTTTTTTAATTTATGCATTTGGCTGCATGAAGCCAGCTGCGGCAGGCAGTTGCTGCGGCCTGTGGGGTCTTTTGCTGTGGAGCATGGACTTTCTGGTTGTAGTTCATGGACGCTATAGTTGTGGTGCCTGGACTTTGCCCCACAGAACGTGAGGTCTTAGTTCCCGGACCAGGGATCGAACGCTTGTCCTCTGCATTGCAAGGAGGATTCTTAATGACCGGATCATGAGAGAAGTCCCCAAATACGTCTTAAAGGAGGTATTTTGGACCTAGACAGGACTCTCCTTCCCAGTCTTACTACTCACCAAAGACTCCTGGGATTGGGCCATCCAGACTCAGTTCTTTGCTTTAGGGACCTAAGGTAAGATGGGGAGAGGAGCAAGTGATGGTGCAAGTTGACGGCGGAGCTGAAACCAGATCCTGGGGCTCGTCACTCTGAGACTGGTCTCCTTCCCACTGAGCCAGGGCTTCCCACTGTCGCCCACGGCATGAGGTCACGTGATACAGGGAAGCCTTTTTAAAAATTCAAATGGTCACCTTCATTTTAATGTGGATTAAGAAAAAAGATGTATTCAGCGCCACAGGCCTATACATTACACCTTTGCACCAGTGAAAAAAAGAGGGAATCGATTTAAATTTGATTTTAAGACGATCATGATGTAAGAAACAATCTGTGTGGGATGGAGATAAAGTCACGAAGGAGGTGACTGAGATCTGGCAGCGTCCGCAGTGTACCCTGGGATGGTTCCGAGCCACACTCCACCACCCGGGACGTGAGCACGGCAGGTGATACAGCTGCCCCTGAGACCCGGGCCCCCGGCGCTGTGATGGGCGGGTGGGCACCCGCAGCCCACACACAGAGGTCCAGCCTGCAGGGCCTGGCTCCACGTTCGACTGGAAACGAACCTCTTCTAAGGCAAAGTGAGCAGTCAGGTAGATGGAAGGGCGGCTGAACAAAGGAATGTCACCTGGACTAACGTGGACGCTGAGATCCCAGGGGACGGCTGGTGGAGATTTTCCTAAGGAATATTGATCCCCATTGAGTGATTGACCCTCCGCTCCCAAAGGGTCACATTGCCATTGAGTCAGTAGGCAGGGCTGAGACTGAGCTGCGTGGGGACGGGGCAGGTAGCCGGGCTGGGGGGCAGACGGCACGGGGGTGCGGGGCAGGGGCACTCTGTCTTGGCCGGAGCACCTCAGAGAATAAGCCAGGGAAGAAACCGCTGCTGATATTTGTCACGGCAATTTCAGCACAGCACCGGATGGCGAAGCGTCTCGAATTTCAACTGGCAAAATTCGTCCTCGTCAAAGTCAATTTGAACAGTCAAGGTGGATGGAAAAAATGGGCTGGACAAAGGAAAATAGAGGGACCCGAGGAGTGTACCCTGAGCCAATTCAGGAGCAGCAAACCAAAGGGACTGTGGGTGGAAGTTTTCCCAAGAAATAGTCACTCCATTTAGAAGCCAGCCACCCCTGAAACTCCAGCTACTCGCTGAAAAGATCCCTCTAAATATGGAATTGGCACTGTTAGCTTTCAGGTGCAGGATAAATGGTCTGGTGATCCAAAGGGCTAACTCGCTGCTAATTCCCTCCTCCCCCACCTGCAGGGGCAGGAGCAGCCCCAGCAAGACGAGCTCAGAGGTGGAGAACACCCGCCTTCACCCTGCAAGGAAGGAGCTCTGGGGCCGTTCATGACAAATGTGGACCGGACCGCACATGGTAAGAGCTGGTGGGGATGGCAAGAAAGATGATCTAAATGGATCTGAAGAGAAAGAACCTCTTTGTGGGAAATAGGGTGGAAAATAGACTGGGGAGCGAAGCGCCAGTGCGCCCTGGGGCGGAGTGATCAATCAGCGAGATGGACCACGGGACAGGGAGGTGTGGGGACGTTGAAGAGTCTCGGGCAGAGATGACACGTCCCCATGGTCTGCACCAGCAGCAGAGGGGTGCAAGCGCTCCCTCTCAACAGACGGCAATGCTCTCCCAGAGTTACCCGTCCCTTCAAGTTCATGTGCCCTTGGGAGGCCAGCTCCCCATTCCTAAAGCCCCAGACTCACGAGCTACATTTCGGCTCAGGAAAATCCAGCATCCAGCACAGGATGGGGCATAAGGGCAAGCCTTTAATTACGGCAATTGTTATTAGTATAAGTAGCGACCGATCACTTATGAGCAAGGCACACTGTCTCATTCCATCATGTCAGCAACTCAGCTGGCACGTACAACCCTACTTTCTAGGCGGGAACGCTGAGGTTGGGCAGGATGGAGCCAGGTCTCTGCTATCTGCTCCCCAGGTCACTCTCCCCTTCCCCACCTATTCTGTGCCTGGCAGCCCAACCGCAAGGGCATCCAACTGAGTTTTGTCCATCTGCGGTATGAGCAAGAGACCCAAAGGCAGGAGGGGGATGAAATTGGGGTGTTTCTCCCTCCAGCTCCCTGCCAGGTCCCCAAGAGTTGGCTGCATCCCTCTACCCAGGGCCCCAGTCCTGCCCGCAGCCCTCTCCTCTCAGCCCTTCTTCCAGTCTGCGGGCGGTAGTAACTCCCCACTGATCCTGGCCCCAAGGGCTGCCCCACCCCCTGTGCCCCCACTAAACCCTAAAACCAGTGAGAAGCGGAAGTGTTAGTCACTCAGTCCTGTCCCAGTATCTTTGAGATCCCATGGACTGTAGCCCGCTAAACTCCATGGGATTCTCCTGGCAAGAATACTGGTGTGAATTGCCATTCCCTTCTCCAGGGGATCTTCCCGGGCCAGGGATCAAACCTGGTAGTCCCTTAAAGAAGCCCTTCACGGACCCCCCAGGTTGAGCTTGCTGTTTCCTTCTGGAACCTGGTTGATCGGGAGGGAAATAAATTGTCCCCAAATTACAGAGCTTACCAACAGCGGCACCGAAACACCAACCCCCCTCTGTCTGCCTCCAAAGCCTGTGTCATTCCATTGGAGCCGCGGTTTCCCAACCGCAGACACTCACACCTCCCAGATTGGCCACGTTCGCGTGCCACCTGCTCCACGATGCACTTAACATTTTTCTCAAACTTGACTCTTTTTTTTTAAACTTAAATGAGCCATTTTTAAAAAGGGAAAGGGAATTTAAATCACTGCCCCAAATGGCAAACCGGTCTCACTTGCCTTAAACAGAGGGTGACTGAAAAAGAATCATAATGAAAACAAAACCCTGTTATTAAAACGTTGACTTCCTCTGGCTCACTGCAGGCGTGCTGCCCCACACCTGTTTTGTTGGAAAAAGAGATTGGCAAGCGAGAGGGTATCAGAGCTTGACGGCATCAGCCTGAGGCTCTCTCCTCGGCACAAGGAGGAGGATGGCGTGGGAAAGGAAGCGGGAAGACCCTCCCTCTCTGGGATTCCTTGTCACTTACTGCCAGTGGGAGGGATACTTCCCTAACCCGTGATGTCCAGTGCAGCCTTACGCAATGATGGAGGCATCTTATCCACATCTGTGCTGTCCAACACAAGAGCCACCAGCCACGTGTGGCTGTTGCGCCTTTGAAATGCGGCTGAAGAACTGAGTTCTGTTTAATTTGGTTAAACAAAAGCCAAGACACTTTGCTGCGTTTTAATGTAAATGTGGGTTGTCACACATGGCTCCGTGTTGAGCACAGCTCTGCAAGCCCCACGAGGGCGAGAATTCGCCTATTCCTTCTCCTCTGGATTTCTAGGACGGCATGAGGCTTGACTGCCAGGAGCAGCGCACCAGTGGAGGAATCAGCGAGTGAAGGAATGAGCTATGCTGCTTCTTGCAGCAACGCGTTGCTCTCTGCGTCCGGACTGTCCCGGAAACCACTCTCTCTTCCCTGTTTGTGCACGCTCAGGCGTGTCCGACTCTTTGCGACCCTTTGGACTGTAGCCCACCAGGCTCTTACGTCCATGGGATTCTCCAGGCCAGAACACTGGCATGGGTTGCCATTTCCTACTCGGGGATCTTCCCGACCGAGGGATCGAGCCCGGGTCTCTTGTGTTTCCAGCATTGGCAGGCGGATTCTCTATCACTGAGCAACCTTGGAAGCCAAGTAACCTTATTCCTCCCCCACCAGGTTGCCTGCCCCCTCCTCCCACCAGGCTCCACGGTCAGGCCACAGGCCTTAGGAATTCGCCTTCTGACGGTGCCTTTTCCTCTCCAAGCTGAGCTCAGGCCCACTTCTCTGCTGCCCGAGCAAACAAAGAAGCCTTTGTGAAGCGGTTGCTTTCGCCGCCCGCACCTCACGCCCTCTGCCCCTGCCTGGGACATTAGGTGCCTGGTGACAGTTAGCAATGTATCACCTCCTTCTGTAGAACCAGGCACCTGGCTTTGGCTCATTGTGTGGCCTGAATACTCACTGGACAAAAACCTGCACACTCAGGCGGCGAGCACCAGCTCGAGACGCGAACGCCACCCGGCTCTGGCCGTGCCAGCCTCTGTCTCCACCCTGCCAGGGTATCAGAGGGTCCTGCCAGGGCTGCCCCCACCCCCCGCCCAGCCCTGCACGATGCCAGGGCAGCGGGTGATGGACGCCTTCCTTTGGGGCAGCATTAAGGAGCCGGGAGGAAGAGATGGTGCTCAGAGGATAATGGAGGCACCAGTGATTGGTGACAAACAGCCCCATCGGAGGAGCGCTGAGTGTCTCTGCAGAAAGAGAAACAAAAGGGCAGAAGGAACAGCTTTTGGCAAAGTGACAAAGAACCCAGCGGCTCAGCTGCCTCTCCCCCTGTGACTCCCGAGTCGCTCTTGTGATGTCGGAGGCTGGTGGTTGCTCCCCGCTGGAGCGCCGCCAAGACCCCCACTCAAGCCTGGGGACCCTGATGCTCCCCTACGCGAGGCTCTGAGGTGGAGGGTCTGCCTGGCGGAGCCCCCGGGATTGCCCCTAGGACCTCCAGGGAGAAGACCTGGTTTCCAGCACTGCCCCCCGACTCCCCCTGCCCCTGCCTACACACACACACACACACACACACACACACACACACACACACACACACACACACACACACACACACACACACACACACACACACACACGTCATGCACAGTGTGAGATCCTCTCCAGCCTCAGTTTTCTCAGCTTTAAATGGGAGAAGGGAGACAGTGCATTTAATTCTCCAGCTCCCTCCTGGCCCCGGTGCTCTGCAGCCCTAAACCCAAGGACTTGTTTAGGACTCTGTATGGGAAACCTACAATGTACCCCTCCTCCTGGGCACTGGGGCTTATAAATGCTTCTTCCTCTTCAAACCTGTGGGTGTTCCAAACATCATTATAACAACAGCAACAACTTTTCACATGCCTACCATGTGCTAGGTACCCTGCATACAGATCCTCCCCGAACTGTGCAAATGTCCCCTTCCCAGCAGCCCCCACCCCACGAAGCCACCACGATCAGCAGCCTGTTCAGCTGGAGAAATCAAGGCTGGAAGCAACAGAGAGTCTCTCTGAGTTCACACACTGGGTACGTGGGGGAGACGGGATCGGAACCCATGCCAGACCTCAGAGCTCACGCCTGCTGGGCATCTAGAAGCTTCTCCCCAGGAGAAGCCACCCCTGCCGCTCTTGACTCAGGCCCAAGCTGGAACAGTCCCATTCTAGGCAGGGGCCTGGTCTCCCCTCCTTGCCAAGTGTGGACACGCGGGGAGAGGCGAACAGTGTCCAAACGATGGCATTTCTGCCTCGAGGCCGTTGTCTCTTTGGGTACCCCAGGGCCATCATTTATAACACAAAGGCATTCCAAAGAATGTCCAGCTTCAGGTGCCCCAGAAAAGCGAAATTAATCTTCCTAGAGTCCTGCTCTGGGAATGTCGCTCATTTCTCTTCAACTGCCCCCTGTAGCCTCTGGGCTCAAGTCCAGACCCCTCACTCTGGCTCTCAGGCCTCTGCCAACAGCTCTAACCTCATTTCCAGCTTCTCAACAAGCACCTCCTGCTCAAGCGAGGCCAGCTGCCTCCCAGCCTCCCAGCCCAACAGGGCGCTCACTCCCTCCTCCAGGCCTGTGCACAGGCCCTCCACCGCCCCCACCCCAGCCTGGGGTTCCCTCCCCACCTGTCAAGGCTGTTCCAACCCCTCAGAGCCTTCCTGGGCCACTCCCCTCAGTTTCCAAGGGTTCATTCTTGGTACCCTTGTACTGGCCATTTATTAGAGATGATCTTTCATCGTTCTCAAATAAGCCCATGCTCTATGGGGTTTGCCAGCAGCCAAAACTCCTTAGGGGATATCTCTGCTGATCCAGAACAAGGCTGGGACAGCTGCTCAATGAACAGAAGTGACTGGATCCCTGGACGTGGCTCCAAAGGCAGCTTCCTGGACAGGAAGGAGAGAATAGGAGCTTCCCGAGCCTTTCAGAGTGACCCCGTGGCCGTCTGAGTTCAGCCTGGGGGCCAGGAGACAGAGACAGGCCAATGACCGAGGCCCAGTCGCACGCCTGCTTTCATGGATCATTTCATTCATCTCCACATCACCCTCTACCTTCAAAAGACGGGGACACCGTGACCTAGAGAGGGGCTGATTTGCCCAAGTGTGTACTCGGCGAGGGAGTGGCTGGGCCAGGCTTTGAACCCAGTTCAGATGGAAACCAAAGTATATTAATACCAAGTGGCTGGACCACACAGAGACAGTGATTGAGGAAGGATGGGCAGGCCCAGTGGCATGCCGGTAAATGCTTAGCAACCAGCTCTGGGCTGGGGAGAGCACTAATCTGCAGTGTTTGCCCATCTCCATGCTGTAAATCGCCATGGTCAGCTTTAAGCTACCAGTAAGATCAACTTGGGCTTTGGGGGAGATGTGTAAATCAACGCCTGGGTTGAGAATCCAGCTCTGCCCCCCCGCTCCCCCCGCTAGCAGTGAGACCTTAGGCAAATCACATAATCTTTCCAAGTCGCATTGCTCTTCTGTAAAATAGGAGACTGTTAACTCCCAAATGGGAGTTTCTGGGAGCATTTCATATGACTGTGTGTGCATATAGCTAGCATGAGGCTTGGCACATAACAGTCACCGTTTCCTTCCTTCCTTCCCCAGCCTCCCACCTGCCAGCAACGAAGACCAGCCCCTCCAACCAAGGAGAACCCAGAAGAGACAGGAAGCCTTGTGGTCTTCCCACCAGCTTCCACTGTTGGCTCATCCCCCAGACGCCAGCCACGATGCCAGGGTGAGCTACGGCGGGCGGAGCTGGACAACAGACACGTTCTCACACCAGAGGGGACTTCCAGAGGTGACCGAGCAGGGCCAGGAAACAGGTCCCAGGCTCAGCGTCCGGACCAAACCCAGGCTCAGGGGAGACATCATTCATTCAGTTCGTCAGTGAGTCATTCAAAAAACACATCTTGAAGATCTGCTCGGAGCCAGGCTTCACGCCAGAGCCAGTGGGACAGGGATGCCTGCCCTCAACAGCTCTCTGTTCAATAGGGAGTCGAGCCCATGACCAGGCCCAGCCTCAGAGGAGTGTTGTTTAAACAACATGTCGCCCAAAGTGCCGCTGCCAGCCCGCACAGGCGGCCCCTGAATCGGCGGGGATGGCAGGGCTGCAGAGGGCGAGAAGCGGGCAAGCAGAGACTAGGGGGGAGGTTTATGTGGACGGGGCTGTGCCGGCTGAGGCCAGGTGTCTGCTCTTTGAGCCAAGAAAGGGCGGAAGTAGGGGAGGAGGGGAAGAAATCTCTGGGTAGGCCAGGTCCCTGGGGCAGAGAGACGGCGGGCTCCGGGCTCCATGTGGTGTGAGCACAGCCCCGTCAGCATCCTCCCCATGGCCAGCAGCGGAGGATGGAGGAGTCACATCAGCAAAGTGGCTGCATCGTCAGCACCCAGCTCACGGTGCAAGCTTTCTGGTTAGTTTAGGGGCCTGTGGGCTCGTGGGGAGCTGGCCTGCTTCACTGCAGACCCCTGGGGGCTGAAGGAAGCAGCACAGTGGATTCTGGAGGGAAGAAGGCTGAGCCTGCAGCCACAAGCCCGGACTCCAGCCCAGCCACCTCCTACCACCATCCTTTCATTTCCCCAAGGCTCAGTTTCCCTGCTTCATTCAATGAGCACAAGAGTAGCCTCCTTCACATCTGACGTGAGATCTAAATGGAAGGATGGGGGTCAAAGCATCTCGCCAATGCTCAAGTACCACCAGCAGGTAGAGTTAGGATGTCTGGAATCAGAGTCTCCATCACATCAATTATCTGAGTCTTCAAGAAAGACAGAACGTAGTTCCAGGAGCAGAACTTTACCAACAGGAAGTTCATCTGTGGATCCAGCCTGAATTCCACAAGCCATAAGCCTTTGCATGTATTTTCTGTAGAAAGCCACACACCCAAACCCTCTCCACGTACCCCAGCACAAGGACATGTCCAAAGGCCAAAGATGCCTTATTCATCCAAACAACCAACCTTTATTAAGTATCCATCATGTGTTTGTGAGGAAGATTCAATAGTAAGAACTGGACAGGTCTCTGCTTTTGCAGAACATTTTACTAGGTTAGGGGATGGGAGGTTCACAGCGAGACTGCCTCTCCCACACTTCACTGGGAGAAACAACTTGTGTCTTGAGTCTTAACTGCACTAATGTGGGTGTGGGCAGGCAACAATGCCTCAAAACTCCAGGAAGTCAGGGAGCAGGTAGGGGAACTGATCACCCCCATTCAGCAAACTGTGAACCATCCTCCAGGAGTTACCAAGAATGGCTAATCAGCAACTCTAAGGCTGATCACGCCTAGGGAGAGTATCGAGTGGGGTCCTTTTCTTATAAAGGGCAGAAATCAACTCCAGATAACCCAAGCCAAAAAAAAGTAACTAGTGGAACATTATGGGGAAATCATGGAATGCAAGAACAAGCTGGAGCCCCAGGTGTCAGGAGGCCCACGTCGCGAGAGCCAGAGCTGCTCCGACAGAACCACGGTTAACACTGATGACAGCTATCTGAGGCCAAGGGCCGAGCTAAGAGCCCTGCGTGTCATGACTCATCGCATCCTGCTCATAGCCCCCGGGAGGAAGACCCCGCCGTCACTAGCCTTGGGAACCAGAGGAGCACAGTGTCCTGGGGGCTCCTGTCAATAAAGGGGACCTTCCGGCGGTTTCCAGTCTTCCTCTGGTCAGTGTCCAGACCCTCGGGATGAGGTGTCAGACGGACTTGTCTTAGAGGGCTCTGGCTGACTGCGCCACCTACCAAGATGTCGTGCAAACGAGAGGGTGGTGCACACTCTCCCAAAGCACATCCGACACGTGGCCAGGAGACGGAGGAGAGGCCGGTGGACACACAGACGCCAGACTCCTTTCCTGGGAGTCAGTGTCCTTTCCCGCTGCTTTGGGCTGCTACTCAGTACGGCTCCAGCTCCATACATGTTGCACTTGTTTGCTCATCCGGGGAATCTTGGCCAATAGGTCCCGAGCCCACTCTGCAAGTGAACCCTATTTCAAGTGTAAGGGTGGGCTCCAGGGTCTCACCCCCCGGTTCCTTCCCAGAAACTTCATCCTGAGGACAGATACTTCTTAGGAAGTCATGTCACACGTTTCACTTCCACTGACATTTATTGTTTAAAATGGGGGACTTTGCTTCCTCTTGCTAATGGTAGAGGCTGCTGCATTCCTCCTTCTGTGATGAAAAAATAAATAGTTTCTCCTCTCCTCTGGAAGTAGAAATGTCTTTGAATTGCTTTAGACCTGCATTTGAAACTCCCAGTTCTTACCCCTATAAAAGATTTTGAGCCTCATTCATTGTTTAAGAAAGAAAAGAAAAGAAGGAAGTGGGAAGAGAGGAAGGGAAAGAGACAGGGAGCAAGAAAGAGAGATGGCAAGAGGAAGCTGGGTGGGTATCCAGGGGGCTCTTGTCCTCATCTGTAAAACATGCCTAATGAGACTGCCTCATGAATTCTTGAGGGCATTGAATGCATAAAGGACATGTAATAGGTGTGCGATACATGGAAGCTACCAGTAATATCTCTCTTCTTTCTCCCAGTCCTCCATTAGACTCAAGAAGTCACAGCCCTGAAGTTGAGCTGGCCCTACCAGGCACAATCCTGCCTCTGGCTCTTAGCTCACCTGGGTTCCCTCCCTGGAACATTACCCCTTGGCCTATTAACCTTCTCCCCTTGCTTCAAGGTCTAGTCCAAGTCCTCCCTCCCCTTTGAAGCCTTCCCTTAATACCGCCGAAGAAATCACTCTTCCCCCACAAACCTCCTGTGGGGGACATCAATCCACTTGGCATCCTGCAGGTATCAACAAATTTCCACTTGGATTGTCTTTTATCTCTACGGGTACGGGCCTGACCTCTCACCCCACTGGAACGATGGTCACGGTCATAGGTCTTTTTCTTTTCAGATGCACCCTGCCCACAACAGATGCCCATTCATTCTCTTGATGATGACAAGGGCTTTGAGGGGTGTGCATCTCCCATCTGTGCAGACAAATGCACTGGATAATTTGATTTCAGTGGGGTTTGGAGAGGAGCAAGGCAGCCAGACGGGGCAGTGGACACACGGCAACTGTCCATGTGGCTGGCGCTGAGGAAGCGACTGAGACCTGTTCTCACCAGGAGACAGCAGAGCCCAGAGGGAAAGAGACAGACAGTCCTGGGTCTGAATCTTAGCTTGCCACTTACCGACTGGGTGACCTCAGACAAACCACTTAACCTCTCTGAACCTCAGCTTCCTCATCTGGAAAATAACCTTAACTCTCAGGATGGTTACAAGGATTAACGAAGATAAGAAGAACAAAGTACATATGGCATAGAGCTGGCACAGTCAGGGCTGAATAAATGAATTTCAAGTGGCCTCGGGATGGAGCAGAGGTGGCCGGGGTGGTAAGCCAGGTTAGACGCCTCCATGGGTCCCAGGAAACCCAGTGAACAGGACTAACCAGCCTCCTCTTTGTTCAGCCCTTGTTTGGTCTCAGCTTTGAAGTCAGGACTGCTAAAACCCAAGAATCTCAACAAGTCTCTTCATCTCCTCCCACCCTTCCCCCACTGCCCCAGCCCCCAATTGTAGCAAGATGCAGGTCTGTGTGAGACAGATGTTCTGAAAAGCTGGGGTAGGCAGGCTGATCTAAGGCACTGCTGGTACCTTGCCAGCCCTTGCCCACATGCCATGTCCAAGGAAGGCTGGAAAGAAAGCGGGAGCCAGGGGCCGGACCAGGCGGGACCTGGAAGACACTGACACCCTGTCACGAACAAACCTTGAAATTCTAGGCCTCAGTTTCCTTCCTAATCTGTGAAAGGTGGGTTTAAGCTGAAACCCATCTTGCAGTGCATGAGCACCCTGATGCAGCTAGCGCGTGCTGGCCACGCAGCCGCTGATCCATGTAATTTTGGCTATTGAAAAAACAGAAACCCGGCTCTGATATCAGAAGAGGAGCAATCTTAAGATTGTTTAAGGGGACTGTTGAGAAAAGATCGTTCGATGCTGGGTCTCATTACCTGCTTCCACCAGGGCAGCTGTCCTTTGGCGCTTACCATCTTGCCCAAGGCATTAAGATTTTAGGGGGCGGTAATCAGTTCCTACTCTGAAAGGGTTCTCCTGCTAAAAATTACTCGTTTCAGAACCACTGAAGTAAGTGATCTCGGAGGTCGCTTCCAGCTCGAACATTCTCTCCACTTAAAAAGCAAGAACTCGTTCAGCCTCTCAGGAGAAATTCCAGTTTGCATCTTGAGAGGGAAGGGGTGGGGTTTATGGCTGGGGGCGGGGCGGCAGGGGGAGGAGGGGCGGAGCGACCTGGTCCAGGCCGGGCCCTTAACTCCCGCGCCGAGTGAGCACTGGGCAGGGGCCCGGCGGTGCCCGCGGGGCGTGGGGTGGAGCTGGCGAAGCGGATAAATATATGAAGGCTTTACACCAGCTTGCGCGCGCGCAGCCCCTGCAGTCCCGGTGCGGCGGCGGCTTCGGCCCAGCCGATCAGCCCCCGCATCCCACCCACCCGTTGACACGCTGCTGCCGAGAGAGAAATGGAGGGGCGTCCAGTGGAAGTGGAAGGGCTGGGGCCTCTAGCGCGCCCTACCTCGGCCTGCCTCCCGCTGCCCTTCGCGGAGACCTTCCCGCGACCGAAAGAGGAGGCAGGTCTATGAACCACTGTCCTTCCTGCGCTCCCAGTCCCCGGGGCCCTCCGTCTCCTGGGCCAGCGCCCGGGCACGAGTGCTGGATTGCCCTCCCAGAAGTGCCCAGGCCAGGTGAAACGGGGCCTGAGGAGTTAGAATCCGTGTGGGTTTTTCCTCTTGGAGAGGCAGATATCGGGGAGCGGGGGTCAGAGGCAGGAGACCTCAGCCCGGCCGGTCCTGTGTACCGCCAGCTGCCTTCCCCTCCCGAGGCGCAGACCCACCTCTCCAAAGTGGAGTCCCCGTGCGCCGCGAGCTGTCGGTGCAGACCCGGGCCGGCGCACGGGCCGTGCCTTCCCTAGCAGTGGCCGCTGTCGCCCTCGCCCTGGGCAGGCGCGTCTCCCGGCGCCTGCCCTGGACCCTACCCTCCGCGCCCGCCCGCCCTCCGACGCAGGCGCTGGCAGGCGGCCCGGCCCTGCCAAGGGCCAGGTGCGCGGCTCTCTGTCACGTCCAGGAAGGGCGCCCTCCTCCGGCCAGACGGCCTGTTACAGCGGGTACCGACCCTTCTGGTATCCCCGCCCTGCGCGGGCTCGGACTCCGAGAACCAAAGCCCGGTGAGCTCTCATCTGCTCTGCAGCGAAGGGACGGCTCAGCCCGCGACCCGCGCTCGGAAAGTTGCCCGTCTGCGATCCGGGTCGGCGCTCTTCCCTCTCGCTAGGCAGCGGAGCTCAGAGGCCAGGCCGGCTCCTCTCGCCTAGAGGCCCTCGCCCCAGCCTGCTGCCAGCTGCAGAGGTGGGCCGGGGGCGGAGGAGCCAGGACACCCGCTCAGGTCTCCGCAGCCCCAAGAACCGCCGCTCGCAGGTTCTGAGGAGAACACGCGCGGTGGGATCCTGACGCAGCGGGCTTTCCCCACTAAACCCTTCGGCATCTAGTCGCCATCCTTACCCCTGACCAGTCTCTCCGGTTTTGCGTGTTCTAGGGAAAAGGGGTGCCCCACTCCTGCCCCCACCCTCTAACCACCCCCTAACCACCCCACACCCGCTCCCTGCAGTGTCCAGGTGAAGGCTCCAAGCGCCTTTCGACAAAGCCCAGCGCCCTCCCCGTGGCGCGCACCCGGGCACCACCCCGTCCCCGCCCCCATATAACCTTTCCCTCCAGAGGCTTCCGAGGGAGGGAGCCATCGCCACGAAGTTGGAAGGGGAGGATTTCCATGCACTTTGGAAAGTCTGTTGTTCCAGGGATAGGCAGACCAAGTGGAGGGCTTGCATTTCTCCAGATTTACACCAACCCCTCCCCCTCCTCTGCCAGCAGGACCACCATTCAGGCTCAAATCCTGCAGTTTCTCCCGTCAGCGGACCAAGCACTCTATAAGGACCTCGGGGTGAAAGCGGGTGGGGTTATTTTAGGGCGCACCCCTTGCTGGCAGGCACTCTCAGATTCTGGTTTGGCACCTCCCGGGAGTGCAAGGCATACGGGAAAGAACAGACCCTCCCATACCCATCACCCGCTGGACTGGGGGCTGAGACCCGACCGGTCATAGCGGCTACTTTTGGGAGCCGCGCATCGCCCGCCCTCTCCGCGGCAGAGCCGGGATGTGACTCCAGACACCCTGGTTCTGGGAGTCCAGGTTCGGAACTAGGCTTGGGGCGAACCGCGGGCGCAGACCTCCAGTCTCCGGGCCACCGCTCTCCGCCGGCGCAGCCTCGCTCCCGCCGGCTCCGAGCGGACGCGTGGGCTCTGCCCGAAAGGCGCCGGGTAGCCAGGTTGGGTGGCCGCAGCACTCTAGACTCGCCAGGCGGCGGCGCCGGCCGAGAGGCCCCGAGGCTTCCGCGAACGCCGGACCCTGGAGCCGCGGAGGCACCGGTCACTCGCTCCCGGAACCTCCTTCCAACGGGTTTAGCCCGATCGGGACCAAGTCCACGCGGGACACACACGCACCGCGGCTCACACCTCCGCCGTGCCCGGACGCGTCCGTGCCTCCCTCCACACTGGGTCCACACGCTCCACTGCACACTCACACACTGCTGGCCCGCGCGCCTGCACCTCCACATCCGAGCAACGTACACTCTTGGCCCGAGGGTCACATCCCGCCTCCTCTGCACAGGCGCCCCGCAACACCCCCCATGGAAATACAGTCACCCGCTGTCCTGTATCCCTGAAGAGCCCCGTTCACTTGGGACGCGCGTGCCACGCCACACCTCACACTCACCCACCCTTCGACACGTTCCCACATACAATGACACAGGCTCACCCACTTCACAGCCTCGCCGAGGAGCTGGGCGCCCGCTCACACTCCCAAACACTCTGGCTCACACTCCTCCTCTCACACACACACCTTTTCTGTGTGACTGACACGGACACCCAGACAGCCCTCCAGACACGGGCTCGCTCACACACCATCGCACACACTCACACCTCCAGATGCACTTAGCACCCTCGCCACGCACAGCGCCTTCCCGGACACCCTCACACGGGCGCCACAAAGACACACGCTCATACACACGCGCGCGCGCACACCCTGGCACAGACCCGCGAGCGTTCTCTCCGGAGGAGACGTCCGCCCTCCCTCGTCAAACCCACCAGCTCTGCAGCCCCCGCGCCGAGCGCGGGTCTCGGACCCCGAGCGTCCCCGGGGCGCCCCGGCCGGCACCCTCCCCCGCTGCCCGCCCCCGCGCACCCCCGGCCCCGGCTCCGGCCGGAGCCCTCTCACTCACCGCGCGCCCGGTCCAGGATCGCGGCGAGCAGCAGGCAGACGCAGCCGCGGAGGCTCGGGGCGGCTCGCATGGTGCCCGGGAGCTGGCGGCGCTGGCGGGGCGGTGGCGGCGGCGGCGGCGGCAGCGGCGGCGGGGCCCCTCGCCATGGGCTCAGGCGCGCTCCTGCCTCCGGCCGCTGGCCGAGACGGTGGCGGGCCGCGTGGGGCGCCGCGGGGGCGCCCCCATGCCGCCGCGGCTGGGCTGCCGGGGCGCCGGGCTCGGCTCGGGCTCTGCGGGGCGCCGCGACCCCTGCTCTCGGGGCGACCTCCGGTGCGCCGCGGCTCTCGGCTCCCTGGCAGCGCGCGGTGCCCAGCGCTGCCCGGAGTCAGCTGGGCGGCAGCGCCGGAGTTTGCAGCCGAACCGCGCTCTCTGCCTGGCGCCCGCCTCTCTCCGCTGCGCGAGCGCCCCCTCCCCGCGCCCGCCCTCCGCCCCTCCCCCTCTCCCCGCCCCCCGCCCTCCTGCCCTCCCCCCGCCGCGCTCTCGGCTGTATTATACAGACTTCTCTTTAATCCTTTCTGGGCCGTTCGGCTCTCGGCCGCTAAGCCGATTTATTGCAGGGAGAAGGCGAGCTCCCCACCTCCCGCCCCGCTCCCCTCCTCCGGGTCGCCCACCCCCTCTCCCCAGGCTCCCTTCCTCACTCTAAGCGCTCGCAGCCCCTGTCGCTCGGTAACCCTCCCCGAGCTGACGGAGCGCCCTGCCCTCCAGACCAAGCTCCGTCCGATCCTGCTCCACCGAGTCCCATCCCGGGACACCCTCCCCGCGCTCGTCCCCAGGCTGGCGAGGGAGGCCGCCTGCCACTTGAGAGAGAGGCAGTCGGTCCGGGGAGTCGAGCCGGCAGGGTGTGGCCCGGGGTACCGGTCTCGCCACCACCTATTAACTAAGGGTGAGGGGCATCGGGTGTTCTGAAACTTCCCGAATGACGGCTGCCCTTCCCCCAGGCACTCGTGGATTGGGCTGTGTTTTGTCCTTTCTTTCGAGAAGAACCACTTTCTTGGATCCAGCCAGAAATGGGTAAGGAACTGGGTGTTTCCTCCTGGCAGAGACCAGTTTCACCTTTTTGGCAGATCTGATTTTCTTTTCTCCCTGGGCCTGAACATGGGGGTTTGGTACTTGTATCTATCCGTATCCTCCCACTACACACACACACACACGTGCGCTCACACACACACACATGCTCACGCACACACACGCATGCTCACGCACACACACATGCTCACGTGTGCACACACATGAGCACATACACATGCTCGCGTGCACACACACATGCTCATGTGCGCACACACATGTGCACACACTCACATGCTCTCGCACACACACATGGGTACGCCCCAGCTATTGAGCCTCAGGCCTGGCTGTGGGCCTTGAGGTCCCCTGAGTGGGGAGAGGTCCCCAGTCCTGGGAGAGGTCAGAGTGATGGGGGTGAGGTTAGATGGGGAAGCTCACAGCATGGAATTGTAGTCCAGGGCATTGCGTAGTGATTTCCTAGCGTCTCTATTTCTGCTGGGTTGCCCTATCAGACTCTGCTTACCTACATGGACAATGGGTATGAAACTAATTCCATCTCCAGCAGCCCTTTGACGTGTGTCCGGAGTGCAGTGAGCTGTGGGTGGACCCCTGTGCAGCGATGATGCCCCGGGGCAGGGAGCTGGTCCCCCCAGATGCCCTCTGCAAGCCTCACCAAGGCACTTCCTGGGGGGCAGCCCCCACCCCCCACCCCTGGGGAAGGACGGATTTGCATTTACAAAGATCTGAAAGCATACATTCACCTGACAGGCTTTAGAATGATCCTCTCGGTAAAATAATAATGATGATCGTAATAAACCCTTATAAATAGGTGTTTGATTACAGTTTGTCCCTGCGTGGTTTTTTTTTTGAATCAGACTAATTGGCTGCCAAGCTGATTGGGCTGGCTATGGCTTGAACACTGGAGTCTTAGGCCCTTTCTTCTCCCCTTGCCTGGCTGTTCTGTGCTCCCTCTCACCCCCAGCCACCTAGGTCCCGCCTTCTCCCAGCTGCTGAGGGTCAGCTTGAGGTCACCTCTCCCCCTGAACCTTCTTTCTGGGCTGCCCCAGCCATGCCAAGGGGTGCCGTCCTTGACTGTCTCTTCTCTGCCCCTCCTCCTCCCCAGTTCTGGCCCAGAAAAAGGCTGACAGAATCCAGATCCATCATAGGTGCTAAGCACCCCCGTGGAAACACCTTCCTGGCCGTGGGGGGGTGGGGGGGTGGGCAGCATCCAGCTGGAAGACCCCCATGTCGGTCTGAGTTCTTCAGGTAAACGCCAGGCATCCCTGCATGGGCATTCCTGCTCTGTAGGCCCAGCTGTCAATCAGAGTGCAGTGGGCAGGCAAGAGCTTGCCAGGTGAAAGCCTGCGGAGGTGAGGCTTACTGACTGGACTCCCTGCAGCCCCGCTGTGCGCCATCAGAGCCGGGCATCCGGCAGGGTTTCAGGACCCTCCTTGGTGACGCTTCCTTCCAGTCCAGGTCCATACCAGCCAGGAAAAAGACCTCCGCAGGGAGCACCGAAAAGGTGACAGTCAGCTGCAAATGACATCTAGTGAGAAGCCAGCAAGGAGGAAGGGAGGCGTGATATCAGAAAGAGGCGGCTCCCTAGGGCCAAAGCCTGGGCTGGGGAACCGGGTGGGGAATTGGAGGCCTCAGTTAACCCTTCTTCATCCCCAGCCTTCTGAATCTTTTAACACCACCCCGTGTGTGCTCAGCGGCTCAGTCATGTCCAACTCTTTGCAACCCCATGGACTGTAGCCCACCAGGCTCTTCTGTCCGTGGAATTTTCCAGGCAAGAACACTGGAGTGGGTTGCCATTTCCTACTCTAGGGGATCTTCCTGGCCCAGAGATGGAACCAATGTCTCTTGCATCTTCTGCATTGGCAGGCTGACTCTTTACCACAGCACCACCTGGGAATAATTAAAATTATTGGTCTTCTTAGCCAGTGCCTGGCACATAGTAGGCCCTCAGTAAATATTTGTTGGGTGGATGAATGAATGAATGAATGAGGGCGGGGCACTGCGTTATATTCATTCCATTCCTCAGCTCTTAACACAAGGCTAGCACCTGAAAAAGACTCACTGGTAAAGACCCTGATGCTGGGAAAGATTGAGGGCAGGAGGAGAAAGGGGTGACAGAGGATGAGATGGTTGGACGGCATCACCCACTCAATGGACATGAGTTTGAGCAAGCTCTGGGAGGTGGTGAAGGACAGGGAAGCCTGGCATGCTGCATCCATGGGGTCGCAGGGAGTCAGGTATGAGCGAGCAACTGAACAACAGCACCTGATTGGTGCTAGCGTGAATCCTGAGGCCATGGACCTTTTCAGAGAAGCAACAGCCCCCTAGGTCACTCGTTCGGAGAAAGGACATCCCGCCCAGGTGCACAGCTGGTTTCCCCAAAGGGGCTCGACTGTGAAACGCGTGTTTATTTCCATATGGCAATTGTTCGCAGTGATACCGCTACCTCTGCACACCCTCTCCTGGGGGCACACACTCCCTCAGCTCCTGTTTCACAAAACACAGCTTCAGAGGCTGTGCTCTTGCCCCAGAGGAAGGTATATCCGCGACACTGAGAGGCGTGATGAGCAGAGGGAGGGCACAGGGTGACTTAGCCAAGGGAGAAGTCACTCAGGGCAGCCACAGGCTTTTAATTCGCTTAGCGTCTCTCGGCTCCTGTCTCCTAATGGATGGGCTGCCTGCAGCGGGGCACCTCTCTGCAGTCTTGGCACCGAGCTCCATGAGTCACGGCGGGACATGCCTCTTCCAGGGGCACCGGCAGAGCGGGAGGCCTGGACCTCCGGTGGCTGGTGGCTGGCCGCTGGCAACGTGGCTGTCTGCCCCCAGCCTCCCTCTGTCCGTGGTGCTGAGCGCGAATCTCCCAACAGAGGGCACTACAGCACAAAGCAAATTTCTCCTCTCCTGACCCCAGGGACACCCCCGAGGTCAAAGGGCCCTGGGGTCCTCTGTGACCACTAGTTTATTTATTCCCTGGAGAGAGAGAAAGGATATGGGTTATTATTACCTCCCACAGCCTGGCTTCCAAAGGGTTGGGCTCTGTTGGTTGGGGTAAGCCCTCCTGTGGGGTTGGATAATAATGCTGAGTAGTAAGCCTTTGTGGAATTGCTCCTTTTATGCCAAGCACTGTTCAAGCACACAATGTGTATAAACTCAATGAATCTTCACAATAGCGTATGGTGTGAGTATTATCATTGTTCCTATTTTACAGATAAGAAAACTGAGGCAGAGAGGCTAAGCCACTTGCCCGGTGCAACATAACAACAGGGTCAGATTTGACCCCACATAAAATGCAGAGTCAGAGCTCTTGAATACTCTTCCAGGCTAAGATACACAAAGGCACACATGATGTGTGCAGACATTTACACACGCACACTATTACACAGGCCCTGGAAGCCACTATTCCGATGGGAAATGATATAAAAATAAAACTTTCATAAGCCCAATGTGCTCTGCTTTTCTCATCGCGTTCAGTTCTCATAACAGCCCCCTGTGGCAGCTTGATCTAAGCCCAATTTACAGATAAGTAAACTGAGTCTCAGAGAAGTGAAAAAAATTACCCAGAGTGACAAAGGCAGAGGAATGTTGGATTCGGAGGACAGGAATCCAGTGTGAGCTTTTCCCTGGCTCTGTCCCAGAGAGCCACACATGCTCTTTCTCCCTATCGCTGTCTCTATAACACACACACACACTCACACACGCACTCACTCGTGCAGTCCTCTGGCTCCTTCTTATCTTGCCCTCTGCCTCTCTGTGCTGGGAATTAAACATCCCCCAGGCTGTATCCCAGACAAGACCGAGTTTTTTTATTGTTTGTTTAAATTAAAAGCAACTGAAAGTGATGCCTTAACATCAGTGACCCAAATCGATACAGAGTTGGCTGTTTGGAATTAAGTCCAACGCTACATCCTTAATGGACCTCTGCCCCATCTGAACTCCAGCAGGTCTTTCCCCAGGGGGAGTCTGGAGGGCTTCCCGTGGGGATTCTAAGGCTGTGGGTGCTGAATGAACCTCAGCATCACAGGTCCAGAGAAAGAATCTGGACAATGAATGAAGGAGTCGGGACAGGAAGTTAAGTCCTGGGGACCAGTGTGGGAGTAGAGAGGGGGAGACAGGCTGGCCGACCCTGGAGACCAGCGTTCCCTAAACTGGGTCCCACTAACCACTTGCTTTGTAAGTTTGTAATAAAGATGCCTCCAAAGAGGGTTCTGAGGTTCAGTATATTTGAGAAATGCTGCATATTAGTTCATTCTCCGCATCTTGGAGATTTACAATTCACAGGAGACTTTAAAGGCTATGAGAAATCCTACAGAGTTTTTTGGTTTTATTTACTTGAAATTCAAACTTGTTTGTCTTCAGAGCCCTCTTTGCATAAATACCTAGGCATATCGCACGTCAAGAGTTTTGTAGATTATGGGATGGATGGAAGATGCTGCTCTGAATGGACACGTCTTCTGATCTCTTCCTGAATTATCGTGGTAGTTGCAATAGGGATGATGGTGATGACAGCAACCGTGATAAGAGCAATAGCCACTGACAGCTGATGACAGCTTGAGTGCTTACTACATACTAGGCGCTTTTCAAAATATCTTGCTTGTACTAACTCATTGAATCCTCTTCAATACTCCGAGAGGAAGGCTCTGTTTTTAACTCCATAGAATAGACAAACTGAGACAGAGACAGGTGAGACACTCTTGCCTGAGGTCACGTTGCTTTTATATATTTCTGAGATGGCAAGAAGCGACATGAAGACAAGAACCACGTATTACTTGTGCCGGGGGGGTAGTAGCTGATCAAGAAAGTGTTGGATGGATGGAAGAATGGATGAACGGAAAGATGGATGGGTGGGAGAAAGATCGGATGGATGGTTGATGGATAGATGTGTGGATGTGAGCATATAGGCTGGATAGATGAATGAGTGGGTCGGTAGGTTGCGGGTGGATGCTGGGGGTGGAGGAACAGATGGAAAGACGGAAAGAAGGGTGGATGGGTGATGGTGGGTGGGTATATGGACAGATGGATTAGGGAAAGGATTGATGGGTGGATGAGCACATGGATGGAGGAGTGGATGGATGAGTCAAGATTAGAAAGCATCATTAAGATTTGCACTTGTTCCTATATCATCGGATTTGCTAAAAATAAGAGGCTTGGGCTAACAGGTATTAGTCATCGTTAGAAGGTGGCAACAGAGGTAACAGGAACAGGAGGGAAAGCATGAGCTCTGGCGTTGGCCTGCCTGGACCCAAATCCTGTCTATAGTTCTCAGGAAAATAACTGCTGGAGAGAGGGAAGGAGGGGAGGGAGGAAGGGAGGAAGTGAGCTAGAAGGTAGGAAGAGAGGAAGGAAGAAAGGACTTACCATGAGAACCCAAACAACTTATTTAACCTCCCTGTCCTTATGTTTCCTCATCTGCAAAATGGGGTAGGAAAAAGTTACCTCTCCCACTGATTAATAAGACAGTGTTTCAGATGATGTAAGCACTCAGTAAATATTAACCGTAGCAATTATCCTCTGTAAGAAGCAACAGGATGCTATAATTACCCACTCTCTGTCTCCTTTTCATCCTTAGCTTCCTTCACTTTGCAGTGCAGAGAGGTAGATGAAGACTCCAGGGTCAAGATCTCAAGGGACTCAGCAGACCATTGCCCTGACCACAAACCAAAGGCAAAGGCCAACGTGAGCAGGACCAGTAATCCACTCATCTTTCATGGCGCTCTCCAATATCAGTCAGCGTGTTCCTGGCTTTGGGCTCTTGTCTCCAAAGTTGTCAATCCCGCCTGGGATCTTAAGAGCAGAATTTCCTCCTTTCCACGCCAAACTGCAATACCACCCAGAGACAACAGGTGGCGACATCCAATATGCGATTTGTTCTCTTTTTACAACCTTTTAGGTGTGAGGGTCTGTATTACCCAAAACAAACCAGCTTCCTGTTTCAAGAGTCCATTAAGCTTTAGCATATTCACAATGAGGCATGATGTCACAAACATATATACATAAAGTCCTTAGTTAGTCACAATTGTGTGATGGGTCCATAATACTATAGATGAGATAATCGAGACCCAAAGCAAGATTGTCAGCTCCCTGCAGGCTCACTATTTGAGGTGTATGTAGTCTTCACGACACAGTGAAGTGATCTTCTCTTCAGTCAGTTCACCTGCGTCTTGTCTCCCCAGATGATAATGGAAGGATCTGGAAGCTCTGGGCACATTTCCCATTTCACATCGCCCCTTGGAACCTCCAGGACCGCTGTGCTCAAGACTGGAGTCACAGTTGCTGGAGGGGCCAGAAACAAAGAAGGAAGATCCAGCTAACCAGGTCAGTTGTTCCGTCGGGAGTAAAACGGTGTCTGTAATGGAAATGCTCTAGTTAATTACAAAAGTCATCTGGTGAGACCTGACAATTCCCTCCTCTTGCTGGCAGTCTGCTTTCTCTCTTGAGTTTCTAGGTCCTTGAAACATTTGAGGAAAATCTCAATTCAGCTTATACTACAGGGAGATAATTCCATTTCTCTGGGCTTCGGAGTTCCCATTTCTAAGAGGCAAAAGGCCAGGCTAGCTCCACGTGGCCCCTGACAAATGATGTCTCACCTGGGCCTGAGTCTACTTCCTTCTTCCTTGTCTTTCTCTCTCCCTTCCTGTGCCATGGGCGAAGCAGATGCCCCATCCCTAAATAAAGGCTTCCAATAGGTGCCCACCTCCTCTAAGGGCATTGAGGCCACATATGTGCCTTGGATTCGCCTCTGGATCAGGCGCTGATCTGGGTGCCAGGGAAACAGAGGCAGGAGGAGAGAGTTCGTGCCTTTGAGGGGCTCGCGGTCAGCAGGCTTTGGTTCGCCACCAGGAGGCCTGAATGCCAACGTCAGGGCTGCCCGCCTGCATCTGCCCGCCTGGCCTCTTTGCCATCAGGGTCCTGCCCCCACCCTCCTGCTCACTTAGCTTCCTTCCCAGATGGCTCCCCGGGCCCCCTGGCTCCTGCTGGGCCCCCACCCTCACCCCTTCAGGCTCTCACCAGAGGAAGGAGAGTCTCAGAACTGCCCACTGGACAGCTCTGCGGACCTGATCCTGCACATAAAGCACGGCCCTGGTCACCCACACTGCAGGTCCCCCAGGCACACCACGGACCACAGCCCGGTCAGGACGGCCTCCTTAAAGCCCTCCACTGACTCTCTGTGGCCAGAAGGCCAGAGCCACCGCCCTGGGAGCAGCTGACGAGGGTCTTATCACTGCACTGGACCCACCTCTGGGGCCACTGTGCCCAGAAGAGCTCTCTTGATTCTAGGCATTTCTACATGCTGTTCCTCTGCCTGAAACACCCCTCCAGCCTCCCCATCTTGCTCACTCCCCTCTGCCTTACCCTGCCCCCACGTGCCCATGCACATCCTTTAGGCTGGCTGGCTCTTACTCACGCCCCAGGGCTCAGCTTTAGCTATCGTCAGTTCCGGGAGTCTGCCTTAGATGCGTTCTCTGTGTTTGCTCCAGGGAGTTAGGAGTATGGCAGTGAGATGGGCAAAGCACAGGCAGGCAAAGGAAAGGAAGGAAGGAGGGAGAAAGGGGTGCAGAGAGCCAGACGTCTAGAGCAAGGCTCAGAATCAGCAGTCAGAGCGGAGTCAGGGTATCACTGAAAGGTTGCAATGTCCAGAAAAGATGCTCAGCCTCTCCAGAGTGATGATGGCCTTCACTTAGCGCTGCCTTGAAAGGATCCCAGACAGAGGTGCTGGCTCTTGTTACAAGACATGTGAGATCACCAAAGGCTCCTGACACCTTCCTTTAGGGGCAGAAGTGGTGCATGGTGGAATACTGGGCCCAGGAGGAGATGAGTAAGTCCATGAGACCTGCAGGCCGGCTCTCAGGGAGTAGGTTCAGGGGGGTGTGTGAAGGGGCCCACACTGCTCTTCAGAGAGTACTGTCTCCTCCGGCAGGACCAGCTCTCCATCCCAGAGAGGATCGAAACTGTCCTGGGCGCCTGGGGACCACTCGTCTTCCTGCTTCCAAGTCTAATGCTTACTGATCAAGGTAATTAAATCCCACCTCCTTCCAGCTGCCCCCTTGCAATGTCAGGAGGGACAGGAGCCTCTTCCAGAGAGCTTTGCTTGCCGCTGTTCGATAAGCCCCATATTTCACACCGCGAGTGGCTGCATTTCAGCGCTGGGTGAAGTGGTTTTATTTTTATCGCGCACGCAGGCATATAAATATGTACGAGGAGCTCAGAAGCACTTTAGGGTCTCTCTGGAAGGCAGGCTCGGTGTGAGTGTGAGGGAGCATGGCAATTAGCTCAGCCGGGGCACAGGCTCCACGAGATCCGAAGGTTCAGCTCTCGCCGGCACCGCTGGGCCCGTCCTCCTTAGAACGGAGTCCTCGTGGGCTCCTGAGAACCAGGGGGTGCTTTGGCCAACTTTTCAGAACAAAATTTTTTTAAAACAAGAACAGATCTAATTTCTCTCCTTAACTCCGCTACTTACAGCTGGTGTGACCTTGACCAAAGACCCTTCTTGCTTCTCCTGGGTCTCAGCGTCGATGTCTATAAATGTGGGGTTAATCATGCCTTCCCTGTCAGCCTCCCCGGTCTTTTTGAAAGAATAAAAACCATGAAGAATTCACAATGGGCTTGGAGAACTGTAATATAGAACTGCAAGAAGCTTATCATTATTCCTCCCCAGTCATTCATTTGGAGCAGGTTAGTGAAGGTACAAGACCGTATCTGGTGTAATACAGAGCATTGGATGCTCTAGGCATTGCAGGCTGCCTTAGTCACCACGGGCCGGAGGAGTGAAGCGACATTTGTTGACCCGCTACAGGGCTGGACGCTTCATGTGGATACGGCATTTGGCCATGACAGTGATACCTTCGGAGGCGGGTGTGTCCTTCCTGCTTATAGATGAGGAAGCTAACCCTCATCACGGCTGAGGAACGTGTGCGTGGCCACAGTTTAGGGAACAGAGGAGCCTGGCTTTGAGTGAGGGGCGAGACTCACCTTTCTTCTCGTGGCCACAAGGGAACCACAGCCTGCGGGTTGACCGCCAGCCACTGGGGAGGGCCGGGACATTGGGGCTGGGGGATGAGCCACCAGCCCGCAGCGTGGGCCTCTAAGCAGCCGCGTGGTGAGGCTGGTGGGAGTGAGCCTGGGGTCCTCAAGGGGGCTGGTGAGGCTGTGTCCATCTCTGGAACCTGGGTTCTGCCTTCCTTCATCAGGCACAGACGGAAGCAGAGAATGACTTTCATCTGCCGGGTCCCCCAAGTCAGAGAGAGAAATCAAAGGCTCTGGGGGGGTGGGGCGTGCCCAGGTAGAGAATGGATTTTGGAGCACTGAGGGCCCTCTGAGGGTCACGGTCGGGGCCAGAGGGGGGCAAAGGATGCTGAGCTGTGGCCTCTCGTCTCTTGAACTCACATCCCAGCCTGTGGGAGGATCAGGAAGGGATGCAGACTGCTCTCCCCCCAGAGGCCAAGTTGTCTCAGAGCCGCTAGAGAGTCAAGGGCTCGGGATCTCGGTTCTGCTGCTTTCATCCCCCCGAAGGGCCCCACAGCCCCAGGCAGGGAGGGGCAGCAGCTGATAAAGAGATGCCCTGTGACTGTATCTTGAAGGTCAGAGGAGGTACAACCCCGGAGGGCAAGTGCCCAGTTTAAGGGCCCAGAGACCAGGCTGGCATGGGACAAGGAAATTACCCAACACCACCGACGTTTGGGCTTCCCTGGTGGTTCAGACAGTAAAGAATCAGCCTGCGATGTGGGAGACCCAGGTTTGATTCCTGGGTCAGGAAGATCCTCGGGAGAAGGGAGTGGCAAACCACTCCGGTATTCTTGCCTGGAGAACTCACAGACAGAGGAGCCTAGCGGGCTACAGTCCCTGGGGTCACAAAGAGGCGGACACGACTGAGCGACTAACAGCCTCACCCACACACGACAGGGACTGCAGGGGCAGGCCTCTGAGGCTGCAGACGCGGGAGCCACGGCCGCGAGAAGGAGAGGGACTTGGCGCGGGCCCAGCGCGATGTGACTGGTGGGAAAAGTCATCTTGATTTGTAAGTGGACAGTTAAGGGATGCCATCAGAGGGAGCCCGTGTGGAATCACAGGGCTCAGAATCTGGAGGAGCAGGTTGGCAGTTGTTGGATCAGAACCCTGTTCTTTCCAGTTTGATTTTTTCTCTGTTTTCTTTCTAATTTATTTCTGTTTACAAGAAAGCTGGAAGCACCAGCCTCAGTCAGCTGTGGAAAGGAGGTGCATCCATACATGGGCTACTAAGAAAGAGGAGACAGCTGGCCAGCTTGGTGGTAACAGAAGTGAAAGCTGGAGGACTCTCAGGAGGAGGTGGCGCTCAGGGGCCAAGGTCAGCTCTCACAGGCCGTCCCTACTTGCTCCAGTGTGGTTTCCCAGGAAGGTTTCTCTGCTCCCCTCAGTATCTCTCTTTAAATATTTTTAAATTATGGTAAGGTTCACATAACATAAAATGTACCACCTTAACTATTTTTAACTGTTTGGTCCAGTAGTGAGTATATTCATATTGTTGTGCAACCTATCTGCAGAGCTTTCTCATCTTGCAAAACTGAGACTGCGTCCCCATTACCAGTGATCCTCATTCTCCCTTCCCCCCAGCCCATGGCAACCACCACGCTACTTTCTGCATCTATGATTTGACTAAGTCCTTCGTACATAATAGACATACAGTATTTGTCTATTAGTCATTGGCTTGTTTCACCTAGCATAATGTCTCTAAGATTCACCCATGCTGTAGAATATAGTACAAGTTCCTTCCTTTTCAAAGCTGGATAATATTCCATTGCATGTACAGACCACATTTTGTTTATCAGCCATCTGTCGGATGGGCACTTACACCACTTCCGTCTTTTGGCAATTGTCAATATTCCACTGTGAAGATGCTTTCCATTCTTTTGAATACATACCCAGAAGTAGAATCAATGGATTGCATGGTCGATTCTCTTTAAGGAGTGAAGCTTTGTTGGATATTGTCTGCCAGGCACTCCCGACTGCCTCTAAAGGTGGTGAGCATGGTCAGAGAGGCCGGAAGGCACCCGGGAGCCTGGAAGGCAGGGAACGCGACATCCTCACGCTCCTGCGGATTGTGGCAGGTTCGCAGTCCTCTGCCCACATGGGTCCTGTGTCTCCCAGGCCTCCTTGCAGGTGCAGAGTGGAGCTGAAAAGAACCATGCCCAGAAAGCTTGCAGACACTGGCAAGGGGCACCCACATGCCCTTGGCAACTGCTGACAACTGCTAGGAGGCTGGAGACTTTAGGAAGGGGACTGGGATCCACACGCTATAGTCCTGGTAGATGTTTGTTGGCTGAATAAACAAAGGCAGTTCCAAAATTCTAGAAAGCGAGTTCCACGGAGCAGTGAAATGTGGCTCGTATGTTTAGGTGATGGAAGCTCAGTGGGTGAATGAATGAATGAACGTACAATGGCATCAGGTGGCTTTCTCTGTAAAAGAGGAATATCCGGAGGAGAAGAAAGGTCAGGAACATTCAACAGACTCTCCACGGACCCTGCATGGTGCAAAGCAAGCTCCTTGTCAGGCAGAGTTCGGGGACGGAGGGGGCGCAGGTGTGGTGCTGCCCAGGGCGGACAGAGGGAGGCAAGTCCACCACCGAGGGCATCGTGGAAGAATTAAGTGTCAGGGAGAGCCAGAAGTCGCCAGTAAGCGTGGCGATGGCCTCTGACACCTGTCCTGCAGCAGCCCCGGGCCAAGTGTTTTCTTAGAAGGCATTTCATTCAGCAACTCTGACAGCCAGGACTGCTGACTATTCCCACTGCCCGGGTCCAGACGCTCGGGGTGACCTGCCCAAGGCCACACACTGCGAAAGGCAGAAGAGAGGGCATGAATCCAGGCCTGGCTCCAGGTACCAAGTTTCTCCATTTCCACAAAAAGTGGCAGCCAGGGAGGGCTTCCTGGGGGAGGTGGCTTGAGCTGTCACGAGTATGCACATCCGTCTCTAAAGGAGAAAAATGCTTTCCAGGTGGAGGGAGAAATACCAGGTTAAGCCCAGAGATAGAAAAAGGCAGGGAATGTTCAGGAAATCAGCAAATATTTATTCCAGTTGAACAGAGCAGGGTGTAAGGGAAATGACTGGGCCCGACCTTGAGCCTGAAGCCAAGTGTCCCAGATACCGTTGGGCAGTCAGGGCTAGAGACAGGAGTGCTCAGAGCTGTGTTTTACCTGAAGCCATCTGGAGGCTGTGGACGGGGGCTGGGGGAGGTGAGCCCGCAGACAGAAAGGGAGCCGGGACCCAGCTGCAATCCTCCAGAAGGGGAACTGGCGTCCCCTGGCGTGCTGGTCTCCGGGGACAAAACTGTGGCCAGTCAAGTGTCCTCCTGGCCCTCATGGAGCTGACCATCATGGGGGAAAACAGACAGTGAACAGCTTAGCAACTAAACCAAAATGATGACAGGTTGTGATCTGTACCAGGACGTAACGAAACAAGAGGATGTGAACAGTCACAGTGGGAGTGTGGTGCGACCAGGGAAGGCTTCCTTGAAGAGGTGGCCGTCTGGTGGGACAAGAAGGATCAGAAGAAGCTGGCACTTCCAAGAGCAGAGGAAGAAACGGGAGAGACGCCTTGAGGGGGGAAGAATGTCAGGTGTTTCAGGAACAGGCTGGCGGTGCCCGGGGTGAGTGTGAGGAGGTGAACTGCAAGAGGACAGGAGACAGGGTTGGGGGAATGGGTAGGAGCTGAGATTTTATTCCAGAGCAACAGAGGCCACTGGAGGACGCTCAGCGGGAGGATGACGTCACCTGATTTGCATGTTGAAAGACCTTCCTGGCGGCTTCGTGAAAAATGGGAAGGAGGAGGGCCTGGGGGGATGAGGACACTAGTTAGGAGCCACCACCAGGGCCGGAGAGAGAGGTGCCGGTGCGGGGGGCGGGGGTGGGGGCTAGAAATGGCTGGCGGTCGGGGATGGGGGCTGATTGAAGCTGAGGGGCTCTGATTCTGGGAGAGCCACGAGTGAGAGGTCCCACTGGGAGGAAAGCTCTCTGTTTCAAAGGCAGGTGACAGCCGGGGATAAAGCCCTGCAAAGTTTGACCCTGGCAGCAAATCCAATTTCACACGTCTCCTTCTGGGTAGCATTTGCCTTCTCTCCGACTGGGAGGTCAGAGCAAACCACTGCAGTGCTTCTCAGGGGGTGGGTGGGGGAAGGCTCTCCTGGGGGGTTATGCTGGGCTCAGCAAAACCCTGTCTGGGTGCTCGGAGGAGGACAGTGGGGAGAGAGGACTCCCTCCCTGCCCCGCTCCTGCCCCGGGGGAGCCCTACTGATGTTCTGGACAAAAGTGCCAGGCGTTTCTCTAGGTGCTAGCGAGGTGCGGTGAAGGAAAAGGGTGTGTCCCCTTTCCCAGCCCTTCCCCACGGCCCATCAGGCGTGCAGGTCCCAGCAGCGGAGGGCCAGCTCCCGGGGTCCACACCTTGTAATCTGCCCTTAACATGAACTGGACCAAGTAATTTGCTTCTTGGGGACAGAACAGGCAAATGTGACGGGGTGCGTGCTCAGCCGTTTCCAAATCTTTTGTGACCTCACAGACTGTGGGCCACCTGGCTTCCCTGTCCGTGGAATTTTCCAGACAAGAATACTGGAGTGGGTTGCCATTTCCTCCTGCAGGGGATCTTCCCGACCCAGGGATCAAACTCCCGTCTACTGCATCTCCTCCTTTCGCAGGCGGATTCTTTATCACCGAGCCACCTGGGAAACCCACTCCTGAGACTGGGTCTCAGAAGAACTGTGGCTTTGGTCTGGGTGGTGCTTCCTCCGGCCCCTCCGTCACCCGCTCTGATGATGCCAGCTGCCGTGTTGCCCGCTGCCCTTTGGCGAAGCTGCTGTGGGAAGGAACCACAGGAGGCCAACAGCAGGATGAGGGGCTGAGGTCTTGATCCAACAACCCATGAGGCGCTGAAGCTGCCAGCCCCCGTGGGAGAGAGCTTGGAGAGGCCCCAGGAGCCTCTTCAGTCGAGTCAGATGTGACTGCAGCCTTGGCCAATTAACTTGGGGGCCACCCTGAGCCAGAGGCGCAGCTAAGCCACGCCTGGAGTCCAGACTCCTGAATCAACAGTAAACGCTGCTGTTTGAAGCTCTTAAGTTTTGGGGTAATGGGCTACACGGCAGAGGATGACAAATGCACTGGCGAACACTTTAGACACAAGGAAGGATTTACCTGCACACGTCTTACAGGGTCGGTGCCATCACCCCACATTACAGATGTGAAAACTGAGGCTCAGAGAGGTTCACAAGCTCACCCAAGGCCATGCAGCTAAGAAGTGGCTGGGGAAAAAATCAAACAGAAGCAGTTGGCTCCAGAATCTGATGTTAAACACCACTCTGATGGGAGAGGTGCCACCCTCCCTGGGCAGTGCCTGATCTGATGGGGGAAGGACCCGCCCGACACCAGGAGCCTTGCCGTCCAGTCGGGGAGCTGGCTCTGCCAGCTTGCTCTGCATCCACCTTTAAATCACCCCAAAGGAGCGTCCAGAACCACCTTACCTTGTCCTGACTTTGGCGTGGTTTCCTCCTTTAAGCCTGACCTTTTGTGCCATTCCCTGATAGAGTCTCAAATGTCTTGGGCCTAATTCTGTATCCTGGACCCACGTGGTGCCAGGCCTTTGCTAAACATGATACACGTCAGCCTTCTCAGGAAACAGTCACTTTAAAGGTGAAGTAGTTAAGACCCAGAGACGTGAACTTCCATGTCACATGGCCAGTAGTCAAAACCCACCTGACCCACTGGGCTGTGCTTCCTCCCTGGTCCTGAGCCCGCCGGGTTTTGAAACTGCCTTGAATGTCACAACCCCCAACCGCAGGCCACTTGCATCCCTGGTGGAGTCTTGTGACCTGTGTGCCCTCCAGAGTGTGCCATGCCTGGGAGGCGCATGGTGGGAGGGGGGCCTCTCTGGTGTCTCCAAAGTGCAGCATCTAGTGGGCTCCTAACACATCTTTCTCTGTTGGACGAACGAAAGAAAATCGCTCATGAGGTAGGCAGAGGGGGCATGATTCCATGTTTGCCTTTTCCCCTTCCAAGCGAGGCTCCATCCTTTTGGACAAATTGATCCTTCTGTAATGGGGGACCATCACAATCACCCCACTTTCTATTCCCCGAGGGGCAGGCAGGGAATCCATCTCCTTCTTTAGAATGTGAATCTTGAGCAGAAGAGCAGACTGCCTAGAGAAGGCAGATGCTCTGCCCTGGCTTCCTGGTCACCCAGCCTGGCCCTGACAGTCTTCCCTGCTTGCAACCAAATAGCCCCCTGCAGCCCCAGACCCCCGAGAACAGCCTGGCTGGCCTCTGCCTTCCTCACCAGGACTTTCCAACTGCAAGCCAGGCCTCTCACTACCTGGGCAGGGGCAGGGGAGGAGGTGGTGCGGCCTGACCCCCACCCCATGGGGCCTTGGGCTCAAGTTCAGGCAGCCCCCCGATGGCCCAGCCTGAGCCCCGGGGGCCAGTCCAGTGGGAGGAGAAGCCAAGAGCTGGGCTTTTCCCTCCGCTCCTGAGAGGTGCACCACCCACGCCCCATCTCCCTGGAAATCTCCACTTTCTCCCTTTTCCTTGGTATCTTCCCTGACCTTCCCCCCATCCCCCACCCTCAAAGAAGCCTGTGTGCTAATTAGATAAGTAATAACATGGCAAGACTATGATTCCTCATTAGCTTGGGAGAGAGTCCTTGCTACATGACTGATAGGCATCTACAAGAAAATTAACTCTGGTGCAAGGACTCCCTAATCAAGATTAATGAGGGGGTGGGGAGGTAGGAACTGGGGGCCTAGAACTTTCCAAGCATCTCCAAGGGCCGAGGGATCTGTACCCCATGGGGGTATTGGGGAATGGAGGTGGAGAGACAAGAGGTCCCAGAGCTAGTCTCAGAGTTCAAGGCTCCATTCTGTCTGCTTTAGGCTAAGCCGCCCACAAAGTGAATCAGGAGATACAGCCCGTGGGGTACCAGGAGAACAGACACTAATATAAGTTGCAGTCCTTGCTTTTGAAGAGTTCACAATCCAATCAAGCAGATAATTACAGTGCAGGATGATACGTGAGCTGATGCAGGGAATAGCCAGCTTTTATGAAGCACTTACTATGCATTTGGCAACATCCTAAGTGGTTAACATGTATTCGTGTCTTTAATCCTTATGACACAGCTATGATGGTCTCCAGTTCGCAGATGAGGAAACTGAGATCTGGAGAAGTTAAGCAAGTCGGCTAAGGTCGCAGAGCTAAAGAGATGGAGGGAGGATGTGAACCCCAGTTGTACGACCTGGAACCCAGGCTTTTAAGCACCATCCTAGATCTCGTTGATGGGCACACTGGTGGTTGGCATGGGGAGTCTGGGGTGTGTTGAGAAGACAAGAAGGGGCCCGCAGTGCTGCCCTGGCAACACGCGAGGTTGCAGGGGAAAGAGCCTGTGAGCTGGGCCTTGTCAGAGAAACAGAATCTCACTCAGTGGAGAGTTATTGATTGAATCTTTGACTTATTCATTCATTCATCCCACAGATAAGTGCCAGATCCCACAGGGAACACCGCAAACACAGTGGTGAACAAAATCAGACATGGAACATCCATGTAGATGGAGAGGCTGACATTGAATAAATAATCACATAACCAATTAGTCTACCCCAGGGCCAGGTCTAGGGTGGTCCTGCACTCTTGAGAGTGAGGCCCTCTTTAAAACTGTGCCCCAAATGCCTCAACCTGGCCCCAGCCCCCTGGCCCGACCCCTGGGAGCTATAGGGTGTTGAAACCGCATCCCTGAGGCCAAACTCTGAGCCGAAGCCCAACCCGTAGCTAAATGTTTACATGGGTCAAGTGGGTCTCAGGCACCACACCGCATCTTGCCTTCTGCCCTCTGAGTTGCCAGCTTCTTCGTGCCGCTGGTCCAAGGCAAGAAAAGAGGCAAGACCAGTGAAACGCGTACCACTTTTCTCTTCCACATGCCAGAAAGCATCCAACTTATCCCCAACTGGCCACAAGAAAGTGACACTCTGATGGGATGGAGAGAACACCCTGATCAATCTTCTTAAAGAGGCTTTAGGAGTTCCTTTTTTCTTTTTTGTCTTTTCTCTCCCTGAAGTTGTTGTTTGGAGTTGGAGGACTTGGAGCCGAGAGACCTCATGAAGCATTAGAAAGAGTCCTGTCAAGTGTGTGTCAAACCCTGTCTTTTCTCCCAGGTCCTCTGCGTTATGAAGATGCAGCGTCCATGGGGTAACTGGCTGTCACAGTCCCCGTATTAGTAGCGGGGCTCCATCTGTGTCCGTTCCCTCCCTTTCTTCTCCTAGGGCACCCATCCCAGGCTGTTTGCTTGGCTGACCTACATCACATTCGTCCACGTCTCTGCTTCCCACTTCTCAAGCCCTTTCTTGCAAAAGTCCAGGAAGGAGAACTGTGGTCTCTGGTGACCCACGGGGCCAAGAGTATGGTGGCGAAGGGAGGTATGGCAGGTTGCTTCTAAAACTGTTCCCAGTGAGGGACTTACCTTGCAGTCCAGCGGTAAAGACTCCATGCTTCCACTGCAGGGGCAGTGATGGGTTCAACCCCCGGCCCGGGGACTAAGATCCCACGTGCAGCCAAAATAAATGAATAAATAAAATTTCATTTAAAAAATCAGGGTGGTTAAAACTGTCCCCAATGGCCCCCATCTCCTGCTTCTGCAGCCTGGTGTAATCTCCTCCCCTTGACTGTGGGCTGGACCCAGTGCCCGCTTCTTAGGAGTAGAATAGAGCAAATGTGATGAGGTGTTGTTTCTGAGGTTAGGTTACAACAGACTGTGACCTCTGTCTTGCAAGCACATTCTCTGGCCCGTCTCTGCTCGCTCTGACGAAGCCAACTGCTCTGCTGTGAGCTGCCCTAGAGAGGCCCACGTGGAAAGAAGAGAGGGAGGCCCCCAGACAATAGCCCATGAGGCACTGAGACTCTCAGTCCAAATATCTGTGCGGAACTGAATCCTGACCGTGCCCGCTGGTGTGAACTTGGACACAGATCCAGCCCCCACTGAGCCTTAAGGCGACACCACAGCCCCAGCTGACCTTCTCAGCCAGGGGCCCCGTCTAAGCTGCACCTGGCTTCCTGACCCACAGAAACTGATGTACTAAAAACATGCTGTCTGAAGCGTCCACGTTTTGAGATGGCTTGTTATATAGCAGTAAATAACTAATGCAGGGAGGGGACAGGGAAAGGAATCAGAACAAGTAGCAGAAGATATCCGTAGGAGCACAGACCTTGACGAACCTTAGCCATGCCTTGTGTAAATGAACACATTTATAGGTAAGAGAAGTTAAAATATTCATTTGTCACTGAGCTGGGTCTGGTCAGATAAGTGGACCTTGGGCCTTCTTTCTCTCTGTCTAGAACTCTTTCTGCTGGCATACAAACTGTTGAAGGTTGTCACTCAATTTCTTTGGGATTTAAAGTATGGTTAGAAGGCACTTATGTCTTTCGCTGAGGATGTGTTTAAATATGTTAGTTTTGTTTCAGGACCACATTACATTATACAGCCCTGGGGTGTAGGTCAGCAAGTGTTGAATCTGAGCTATTTCTCTACAAGAGGATATTTTCAAAGTCCTGTTTATAGCTCACTGGGTGACCTTGAGGGTCAGTTGATGGGCCAGGAACAAATTCATAATGCAGATTTTTCCTTTCATCCTTCCAGGCGAAAGGCTCGGGTTTCCATGAGCTTTTGTTTTGACTTCAGACTGAGGCCTATTCATTATTAACCTACTCAGTGAGTGATTAACAGACCACCAGCTCAGGCCCTAGATTCAGCTGTCTCTGAAGGGGCCTGGCTGCCTCACACACTTGACAACATCACACAGCTCCCACTGCGCCCACGCTCAAGCAGACGGTGTCGATTCCCCCATTTCCGAGGGGAGGGACGCCCTGTTATCAGCGAGTCAGCAGGGTGGTCCTGACTACACTGTGATTTTCAATTGCTTCTCTCCTTGCTTTGTAATTAGCGGCACCTTCCAGTTTAACTGCACCATTTATCAATTTAGTTTGGTAGGGGGAGCGGTTTGGTTAATTTTACAATGTTCTGGTTAACCCTACTATATTCTCAAGTGTGAATGTGTTGCAGTTAAAAGAGCCGTCCGTGCGTCCCTGACCAAAGCAAATGTATAGAATTGCGTGATGGTGGTGTTTTACTGTTAGCACTTCTTCATATTTTTCAGTTGCGAAGTGGAACCTTTGGTCCTATGGCTTTTGTCCCACTGAAGTAATCCTTGTACCAGAGTCTGAGAGCATGTAATGGCTTAGTTATCCTGCTTTGGTTCTGGCCCATGTGTCCAGATGAAATTGGATGCACATTTTCCATGCAAAGACTCAGCAAGATTTGAGTCCTGCCCACCCCTCCAACTCTAGCTTCATCCTCCACCTGTTGCATGAACCTTCTTATGGGTCGCATTGTTCCCTCCAGTCAGATTCACGTGCTGAAATCCTAGCAACCCCAGTGCCTCCGAATGTGACTTTATTTGAAGACAAGCTCTTTAAAGAGGCCGTAAAGTTAGAATGAGATCATTAGGGTGAACTCTAATCCAAAGCAACTGGTGTCCTTATAGGAAGAGAAACCTTGAACCCAGACACACACCGGGGGAAGACCATGTGAAGACGCAGGAGGAAGGTGACCACCCACAAGCCGAGAAGGGAGGCCTCAGAAGAACCCAAGCATGCCGACACCCTGATCTCAGGCTTCTAGCCTCCAAAACTGTGAGGAGGTACGCTTCTGTCATTTAAGCCACTCAATCTGTGGTACTCTTTTAGGGCAGTCCAAGCGCACAGCCTCTGCGTGGCCCCGCACACAGGCGGCTCAGCGGTCAGGGGCACAGCAGGGCTTCACTCCAGTAGGACGTTTCGGGCTTGAATCCCAGCTCTGCTGATTATTAGCTCCTTCAAGTCACTTGACCTTGAGCAAGTTGCTAGTGTCTCTCTGCCTCCATTTCCCATCTACAAAGCAACAATAGTGCCTGCCTCATAGGGCTACGTGTAAGTTAAATTAGTAAGTAGTATGTAAGCATTGGCTTTATCATTCATTTGAAGAGTGTCTTTTGAGGACCCACTATTGCCAGGCATTGTACTCAGTGCTGGAATATCATGGGGAACAAAATAGCTCGGTAGACCAGTTGACCACTTTTGATTTTTTATATATATATGTAAAATATATATATAATATATATATATATATATATATATATATTCCCCCCGCCCCCGACTTCTTTCTCTCTGTTTGGAATATCTTACTTATCTCTCCCAGCCATCACTCTTTTTAACGTATTTATTTGGGAGGATTGTCTCTGGGCTCGTCTCCTCTGGGCTGGCCCCTCCTCTGGCTCCTAAAGTGTCCCATATCAACTTCTGACAGCCTTACCACCTTGAATTGGCTCCCACTGGCCCAGGGCAGGGACTCAGTGGTGCTCACCTTGGAGCCCCCGTCCCTCAGCCCAGCGCCAGTGGCTTGGCAGAGTGTCCAACACATCACTCTCACACTAACCTGGAAGTCGTTTCTTGTCACTGTCAGCTCTCCACTGCTCATCCTCGGGCTGTTCTGCCGATCTGTCCTCATCATCACTATTCGGAGTCTTTGCTGGGCCCCTGCTAGCTGCACTGTGGCGCCTGGCAGAGTGGGCCCAGTCCTCAGCTTTATCCAACGCAAGTCAGCTGAGCAGATGCTGACAGCCATCCAGCTAAGATCCAGATAAGACAGAGTAGTGAAGATAGAATGGGATTTCAGAAGCCATCCTATTCACCTCCGTGCCCACAAAGAATCCCTCCAAAGTGTCCTTACCAGGTGGTCGCCAGCCTCTGTCTGCTGCCTGCCCACTGCACGTGACCCCCAAGTTAGTTCATCCCATTCTTGGTGGCCCCAAATGCCCACCTCTTCTTCTTCACCCTGTTCTCAAAGATATCATGGTGAATTGCAGGTGTGTGTCAGGGGACCCCAGTCGAACCTAACTCTCTACCTATATCAGTGGATGTCACTTACTTAATGTCTGTGTTTGACTCTTCATGTTTAATCTTTGTAATATCTATGGGATGAACCTTACTATCCCTATTTTACAGATAGGAAAAATCAGGCCCCATATGGGCTCAGTGTGAGGAAACCACCCACCAACATCATACCACTGATACGTGGTAGGATGGGGATTGGTCTCCTCTTTGGCTGACTCCCACATGCGGGTTCTGGGAAGTCTCCCATGCTGTCTCCCGTATCGCCCTCAACCTCCAGGGATGATGGAGGCTGACTCCACGTTTGGAGGTGGCTGGAGGGGCCCACTTCCCAAACTGAGGGCTGATGTCAGAGCAGGAAATGGGGGCCTTGCTGTTTCAAGGGCCTCGCCCGCTCTCCAGGGGCCGCGTGAGAGGTCCTTCCTCCCCTCGGCCTCTAACACCCGGAATAAGGCCCTGCCCTCTGCACACCCCCAGCTCCCGATAGTCTCCTGGGCTAGCATCTCAGTGCGCACTCAGCTGAGTTTACAAATCCACACTCAGCGTTTCTGGCAGGATCTCTGGACGCAGACCCTGAGGTCCCCCTCTCGGGGCCAGCTGAGACTCGGCCATCGGCACTGCTGTCCATCCTCCAGTGCCCTATGGAGAGAATTTCAGAGCCCCTGGGGAAAGTGGTGTCACAGCAAGTGACCGAAGGTCTAGGAACACTCAGAGGGCCTGGGCTGGTGCGAAACTGGGGACAGATGACCAGCAGAAAGGACTTTCACGTGGAGACGGGGAAAGGGGGGTATGATGAGGGAAGGCAAAGAATGTGCAGCTGGGGTCAGGTAGCCGCAGCTCCAGTCCAGACCCAGCCACTTACTGTGGGTGACCTTGAGCAGGTCATTTAACTGAGACTCAGTTTCCCCATCTATATAAGGAAGATCATCACACTTCCCCTTTAGGGTCCTTGTATAGATGACACAAACTTTTTATGCAAATGACTTAACCTATGCAAATCTGGCAGAAATTATACAGTCAATACAGGTACTTATGTCTCAGTCATGATGGTAGCAAAAGTACTTCCCTCCTAGTAGTAATTAAAATAGTCACATCCTGCTGCCCCTTTGCAGTCCACAAACCCATATCTGACCATTGTTTCCTTTCCTCTGAGACCTGCCCGGCTGGCCAAGCTGGGCTGGGAATGTGGATCAGAGCAGTGGGCAACAGCAGGGGTCCAGGGGCGGCACTTAAGAGACGTCCATTGTCATCACTGGTCTCAGTGCACGGAGGGGCAGCCGCTCGATGTGGGTGATGATGGGCTGGGAAAGTAGATCAGTGTGTGAGCCGCGGGGGCTGAGACCGGAGCTGGTAACCATGGCACTCGGCTTCCATAGTGCATCTCTGCAGGCAGGCCCCCACCCCCGCCCCCGAGCACCATAGTCCCACCCAAACCCCTTCCCCGATCTTCCTCAGCTCCACACAGTCCCCAGGAGCCTCTTGCTCTCCCCTTTAAAGTTCAAGGCCCCAGCTCCCTCTGGCGGAAAGGAGCCTCTGACCTTTCGGCTCAGCAGGTATGAGGCCGACTTTGAATAAGGTCCAAGAAAGCCTCCCACCCGCCTCTGGGGAGGAGGCCAGGACGGGGTGGGAAGAGGGATCTGGGCTCTTTGTCTGGACCTGGGTTGCCCAGTGCCCCACTGGCTGCAGCGGCTAGAATGTCGATCGCTCCCCAGCCGCCTGCCACCCCCTCCCAGCCCCGAGAAGGCAGCGGATCCATCGTTTTGTCTTTCCCGGTTCTGTCGATGTCTCCTTCGGGGAGCTCGCTCGATGATGGCTCCAGAAAGCTGCACCGAGCAGAGAGGCCAGAATTAAAACGGCCGCGCAGAGGGACCCCTGCGGACCCCCAGTTTCCAGAGGCATACGGATCAGAAGGCAGAAAACGCTGTGTCTGTTCTGCAGACGTCGATGGTTTTATTCATCGTCCTCCTCCCGGCTCTCGCCCCCGCCTTCTCCTCTTCTTTATCCGCGCTCCGCGCGATGCTGCCAAGAGCTCCTCTCATCTGTTCTGCACAGAGGCCTGGGGATGAAAGGGCTGACAGGTGTCTCGTTGCCAGTCGCCAGGCACGGGGGCATTGTAAGCAAGCTGCAGACCCGCGGCTCTCGGGCTCCGCCCACAAAGGGGCGAGAGGAGCGAGGGCAGCGGCCGGAAGGCGTGGGGCCGCCCCGCGGGCCCCGGAGGGCTCGCACCTCCCCTGGAGCCCGCAGGCCCGGGACGGGGTGGGCACCGCAGCATCACTTGGGGCGCAACCTCCCAGACCTCGGTGGAGAAAACGCGGCGCCGAGTCCTCCCTTCCTCCCAGGGTGAGTGGGCATCAGGCTCAATGGTGGGTGTGAACCCCCCACGGAGGAGCTCGCCACCTCCCACACAGTCCCTCGGGCTCAGCCCCACCCGACGTGGTGCACGCAACACCTCTTTTTTCCCTTCTTCTTCTCCTTCCCTTTCCACCCGGAGCCCTGAGCCCTCCGTCCCCACGTCTGTCCCACCTCTGCTCTTAGAGGGAGGGACGCACAGTCTGAGGATGCCGCAGTTCCCAGCCCTGTCTGCCCGTCAGTCACCCGTCCTCTCCGGGGAGCATTTTCCTTGACTGCAGAGCTGGTCATGGAGCCCTGCGCCCCTCACTGTGTCCTCGACTCCACCCCGAGGTGGGGAATGCGCTAATGCCTGCACTGGACTGAAGAAATGGCTGGCCTGGGGAGACATTGGGTGTACAGCCTCTGTGTTTTGAAACCACGCCCCCCACCCCTCCGCCAGCAGATTCAGGGGCTGGCTACCTCCAGTCTCCTGCTGGGCCTCCGCCCTAACCACCCTCCCGGGTCTGATCCACTCACCCGGGGCTGCTCGGCACAATGCGGGAGGAGGGGGTCCCCGCCCCCCGCCCCCCATCCAGCTGCCCTGCAAGCCGCCCGGGAGAGGAGTCCTGTGTGTCCGTGGAGACACAGCTCAAACACGTTTTTCCCTTCCGTGTCCTGGACTGGAAAACCACATTTGTGCACGGATGTGTGCTCTTCTTACCACATGGGCGTGTCTGTGCGGTCCACACGACCAGGCCCACACGCTCCCGCCTCAGGTTCGTGAACTCGCCTGTGCGTGACACCACACCTGTGAGAGCAGGCGTGTGCCCACGCGTGTGTTCACGGGGCCCAGGCAGCCCCGCGTACAGGCCTGTGGACCACGCCAGCTGCGTGGATGCTCCTGCCTCTTCGGCACGTGAGGAGCGAGACAGCCCCCTTGTTACCATGTCATCTTATTAAACACGCGGCATGTTAATAGCGCCTACGAAGTGGGTTATGAAAAGCTCTTTATTAAAAATAATAAGAAATGGCCCTCTTGTTCCACAACTTCTGAGCCACGTTCAGCCGCTCAGGCTGGCAGGTTATTAAAGTGGGATCAAGCATCTTTAACGTGCCTTCTGCAGCAGCTGCCTGGTGGATCTGCCTCATTACCGGCTGGCTGGCCCCAGCTGCGCCAGTCTCCGCCGCTCGCCCCCTCAGACACGGGGCCCGGGAAGTGGGAGGAGGCTGGCGGGGAGGCAAAGGCTCCGTCCTGCGGTCCGACCTCCCAGGGCTGCTTGCTGGGTGATGACATGGTCCCCTGTACCTACCGGCCCCCTGGACCCGGCAGGTGAGGGTGGGGCTCGCAGGCAGGCTGCCATCCCAGAAGAAGTACCTGCATCCCAAGTGATGCCCCCTTCCGGAGCATCTCCTCCCTCCTCTGCGGGTCTGAAATGACCACATTCATCCCGTCTGTCATTGACCTCTTGATCCAGGAGACAGCAGCTCCCAGGGCAGAGGTGAGCCCGGACCGTGGGGACGAGGATCCGTCCAGCACTTCTCAAACTTGGCTGCGGACGCGAACCCCCTGGAACCTTGCTAAAGGGCAGACGCTGATACACATTTCTTACAAGATCCCAGGGGATGCTGGAGCTCCTGGTCCACGGCCCGCTGTCTGAGGAGCGAGGCCCCAGGTGCCTCTCGGGGATGGACACAAGGATACGACCTCGAGGGCCAAAGCCTCCAGCTCACTGTGCACGCGGTTTGGTGCCGCCCTCGGATCGAGAGCTCCACTAGGGCAAGGGGCTGCGTCTGCTGTTCCCCACTGCCTGCCTCCTCTTGGCGTCCTAGCTGGGGCTCTGCTCACAGGGCTTCCTGGACTCCAAGAAGGGGAGCCAGGCACACTAATGGCCACTGAGCACCTACTATGTGCCGAGCACTTCATGTAAGTGCTACTACTATAGTTGACAATGCGACTATTGTGCCCGTTCTAGAGAGGAAGAAACTGAGGCTCAGAGAGCAGTTGTTTGCCCAAGGACACCTGGCTCCGTGGTGTCAGACCCAGATTTTGGTCCTAGGTATGCAGGTCTCCCCAGTCCTGCTTTTCCCCCCAGAGCAGGGCAGGGAAGCCCCCACGGTGTCCTCTCCACCTCTCTGCCAGCAGCCGCCTTCCCAGACCAGGGACAGGAGACATGGAGGCGGGAACCATCGGCCTGCCTCTTTACTTCCTACAGCATCCACTCCCTGGTGAACCCCTGACCCCCCTACCAATGTTAGTTGCAATTATAAACGTGTCCCCTGATCTCTGGGAGATGCTCAGGCAGGCATACAGAGGCTTGGTTTGTGGATAACTTTCAAGGTGTGAAGTGCCTTGTTTAGCCAGGCAGCTGGAGGCCAAGAAGGAGCCTTTACCAGCGTCCCCCTTGCCCCAGCTGCCAGAGGAAAGAAGATACAAGCAGTAGCAACAGCGAAGCTTACTACATGCCAGACACTTCACATGGATCATCTCTCTTCTCTCCAAACCCCTAACATGTAACTATTTTATTCCCTCTTTCAGATGAAGGAACCAAGGGTCAGAGAGATTAGGTTATTTGCTGGAGGACACGACACACAGCTAATAGCACCACCAACCCAATGGACCTGAATTTGAGCAAACTCTGGGAGATAGTGGAGGGCAGAGGAGCTGATCTGGGCTTTGTTCCCAGGCAGCCCAGCTACAGGACGCATGGATTGCACCATGCTTCACAGAGATACGTGAGCCTGAAGCAGGTCTACGGGAAATCCTGGCCCATGTTGAGGATCACAGAATCACATGATTCTGGGGTTGGAGGGGGGTTACAGGGCGCTGAGTACTTCCTTATTTTACAGATGGGGAGGCTGAGGCCCAGGGGAAGGGACCCTTGACTCAGGGCCACAGCAACTTAACTGGAGAGCCAGAACTCCGATCCAGGTCTCCTCCCAGGCAGCACGGTTGCAACCTCGGGCAGTGTCACCAGGATCCTCTTGGGGTGCAGTTACCCTAAGGCAACCTGCCATCTTCTAGGAAAACCGGAAAACGGCTTGGCCTCTACTTAGCACAGAGTTTGGCACCTCAGCATTCCAGGGCTGAGTCATGACATCGTTGTCGTTCACACTGTTTCTCCTCTGTCCTGGGTCTGGGGTGACACCCCACCCCAAGTTCAGGCTCTCTATCTCCCTTAGGTGCTGGTCCAAGGTAGCCAGGATATTGGTGAAATGTAAGCAGCCAGCTTTTAAAAAGAGAGCTGTGAGCCCGCTCAGGTATTCCTAGAATGTGCTCAGGTGTGCCCGTCAAAGGAGACGCTCGCCAGCCGTCTCATCCATTACTGGTGAGAGCGTAAATAGATGCTTCTTTGGAAGGTGATTTGACACTAATATCAAAGTTTGAAATGCACAGATCTTTCAACCCATCCATTCCAGAGCTGGGAATTTACCCCTTAGACTTTTTCTTGTATTTGTGTTTAAGATAAACACACACGCTCATGTATGCCGCCCAAAGGCAAAAATATTTACTCAGCATTATTTACAACAGCGAAAGAGTGAAAACAACCAGAATTGCCATGAAGAAGGAATTGGTAAGAAGGTCTAGTTCACGTGTATAAGAAATCGCTGCCTGGTCAAGGTGACGGGCTAACAGCACATCTCTGGAGCCCAGGCCTCTGGGTTTCCGTTTATGCCCTGTCCCCTACCGTCTCTGTGAATCTGGACGAGTCACTGAACCTCTCTAGACCCATTTTGGTATAAAATGTGATGATTGTAGGACCTGCTTCAGAAAGTCTGGGAAGATTAAATGAGTTAGCACATGTTGGTCACTTGAATAACACGTGACCTACAATAAGCGCTCAAATAACAGACACTCTTCCTATGATTGTGGGACTGTTGAAAAGAATGATGTAGCTGCATGTGTTGATTAAGAAAGATCTCCAAGCTATTGTTAAGTGAAAAAAGCAAGATCCAGAATAGTGTAAAATGATTCTTTTAGTGTGAATTTAAAAAAATAATTAATGCTTTTCTGTAAAGTTTAGGTATTATAATCATTGTGCATATTACCTTTCTTTTTTGGGAATGTTCAAAAAATGGTATCCAGACCATAGGGATTAAGAGCCTCTTCTGTTTTTGTGTTAAAAAATCAAATACATGTATAATGTACACTTTTTAATTTTTAATATCAGTAAAAACCGCCTAACATGAAATTGACCATGTTAACCATTTCTAAGGGTACATGCATGCTAAGCTGACTCAGTCATGTCCAACTCTTTGCGACCCCATGGACTGTAGCCCGCCCGACTCCTCTGTCCATGGGATTCTCCAGGGAAGAATACTGGAGTGGATTGCCGTTTCCTTCCCCAGGGGATCTTCCCAACCCGGGGATCGAACCCTCATCTCTTACATCTCCTGCCTTGGGAGACGGGTTCTTTACTACTAGTGCCACTGGGAAGCCCCCTAAGAGCACAGTTCAGGAGAATTAAGTATATTCACACTGCTGTGCAACTGATCCCTAGAATGTTCTCATTTACCCAGCTTTCTTTATGGTCCAACTCTCACATCCACACATAACTACTGGAAAAACCATAGCTTTGACTAGATGGACCTTTGTTGGCAAAGTAATGTCTCTGCTTTTTAATATGCTATCTAGGTTGCTCATAGCTTTTCTTCCAAGGAACAAGTGTCTTTTAATTTCATGGCTGCAGTCACCATCTGCAGTGATTTTGGAGCCCAAAGAAATAAAGTCAGCCACTGTTTCCATTGCTTCCTCCATCTATTTGCCATGAAGTGATGGGACCAGATACCATGATCTTAGTTTTCTGAATGCTGAGTTTTAAGCCAACTTTTTCACTCTCCTCTTTCACTTTCATCAGGAGGCTCTTTAGTTCTTCTTCACTTTCTGCCATAAGGTGGTATCTTTTGCATATCTGAGGTTATTGATATTTCTCCCTGCAACCTTGATTCTAGCTTATGCTTCATCCAGTCCAGCGTTTCTCATGATGTACTCTGCATATAAGCTAAATAAGCAGGGTGACAATATGCAGCCTTGATGTACTCCTTTCCCAATTTGGAGCCAGTCTGTTGTTCCATGTCCAGTTTTAACTGTTGCTTCCTGACCTGAATACAGATTTCTCAAGAGGCAGGTCAGGTGATCTGATATTCCCATCTCTTTCAGAATTTTCCACAGTTTATTGTGATCCACCCAGTCAAAGGCTTTGGCATAGTCAATAAAGCTGAAATAGATGTTTTTCTGGAACTCTGTCACTTCATCGATGATCCAGTGGATGTTGGCAATTTGATCTCTGGTTCCTCTGCCTTTTCTAAATCCAGGTTGAACATCTGGAAGTTCACAGTTCACATACTGTTGAAGCCTGGCTTGGAGAATTTTGAGCATTACTTTGCCAGTGTGTGAGATGAGTGCAACTGTGAGGTAGTTTGAGCATTCTTTGGCATTGTGTTTCTTTGGGATTGGAATGAAAACGGACCTTTTCCAGTCCTGTGGCCACTGCTGAGTTTTCCAAATTTGCTGGCATATTGAGTGCAGCAGTTTCACAGCATCATCTTTTAGGATTTGAAATAGCTCAACTGGAATTCCATCACCTCCACTAGCTTTGTTCATAGTGGTGCTTCCTAAGGCCCACTTGACTTTACATTCCAGGATGTCTGGCTCTAGCTAAGTGATCACACCATTGTGATTATCTGGGTCGTGAAGATCTTTTTTGTACAGTTCATCTGTGTATTCTTGCCATCTCTTCTTAATATCTTCTGCTTCCGTTAGGTCCATACAATTTCTGTCCTTTATTGGGCCCATCTTTGCATGAAATATTCCTTTGGTATCTCTAATATTCTTGAAGAGATCTCCAGTCTTTCCCACTCTATTGTTTTCCTCTATTTCTCTGCATTGATCGCTGAGGGAGGCTTTCTTATCTCTCCTTGCTAGTCTTTGGAATTCTGCATTCAAATGGGTATATCTTTCCTTTTCTCCTTTGCCTTTTGCTTCTCTTCTTTTCACAGGTATTTGTAAGGCCTTCTTGGATAACCATTTTGCTTTTTTGCATTTCTTTTTCTTGGGAATGGTCTTGCTCCCTGTCTTCCGAACAATGTCACAAACCTCTGTCCATAGTTCATCAGGCACTCTGTCTATCAGATCTAATCCCTTGAATCTATTTTTCACTTCCACTGTATATTAGTAAGGGATTTTATTTAGGTCATAAGTGAATGGTCTAGTGTTTTCCCCACTTTCTTCAATTTAAGTCTGAATTTGGCAATAAGGATTTCATGATCTGAGCCACAGTCAGCTCCCGGTCTTGTTTTTGCTGACTGTATAGAGCTTCTCCATCTTTGGCTGCAAAGAATATAATGAACCTGATATCGGTATTGACCATCTGGTGATGTCCATGTGTAGAGTCCTCTCTTGTGTTGTTGGAAGAGGGTGTTTGCTCTGACCAGTGCGTTCTGTTGGCAAAACTCTTGGCCTTTGCCCTGTTTCATTCTGTACTCCAAGGCCAAATTTGCCTGTTACTCCAGGTGTTTCTTGACTTCCTACTTTTGCATTCCAGTCCCCTATAATGAAAAGGACATCTTTTTTGGGTGTTAGTTCTAGAAGGTCTTGTAGATCTTCATAGAACTGTTCAACTTCAGCTTCTTCAGCATTACTGAAGTAATCCAAGTTGGGGCATAGACTTGGATTACTGGAATATTGAATGGTTTGCCTTAGAAACAAATAGATATCATCCTTCTATTTTTTGAGATTGCATCCAAGTACTGCATTTCGGACTCTATTGTTGACTATGATGGCTACTCCATTTCTTCTAAGGGATTCTTGCCCACAGTAGTAGATATGATGGTCATCTGAGTTAAATTCATCCATTCCAGTACATTTTACTTGCTGATTCCTAGACTGTCGACGTTCACTCTTGCCATCTCCTGTTTGACCACTTCCAATTTGCCTGATTCGTGGACCTGACACTCCAGGTTCCTGGGCAATATTGCTCTTAAAGCATCGGACTTTACTTCCATCACCAGTCACACCCACAACTGGGTGTTGTTTTTGCTTTGGCTCCGTCTCTTCGTTCTTTCTGGAGTTATTTAGAGTTATTGAACAAAAACTCCCCATTTCCCGCCCTCCCCACTGCCCCTCCCCCCAGTAGCCACCCTTCTACTTTCTGTCTTCATGAATTGTACTGCTCTAGGCATTTCATGTAAGTAGAATCACACTACATTGTCTTTTGGTGACTGGCTTATTTTCTGAGCTTAATGTCCTCTGCTTCCCAGGTGGCACAACGGTAAAGAATCTACCTGTCGATGCAGGAGACACAGAGATGGGGGTTCAATCCCTGGGTCGGGAGGTCCCCTGAGGCAGGAAATGGCAACGCACTGCAGTATTCTTACCTGGAGAATCCCATGGACAGAGGAGCCTGGCAGGCTACACTCCGTGTGTGCATACAAAGTCACGTCTGACTCTTCGAGACCCTATAGACGGTAGCCCGCCAGGCTCCTCTGTCCCCGGGGTTCCTCAGGCAAGAATACCGGAGTGGGTTGCCATGCCCTTCTCCAGGGCTCCAGCCCGCTGGATTTCAAAGAGCCAGACACGTCTGAGTAACCGAGCACTCACTGTACTCTCAGGGTGCATCCGTACTGAGCATGCATCAAAATTTCCTTCTTTATTAATATTCCACTGAGTAATTTTCCACTGAGTGTATATGCCAGACTTTGTTTATCCATTCATCCAAGAACGGGTTGGTTCTTGGGGTTGCTTCCACTTTTTGGCTAGTGTGAACCTGCTGCCATGAACAGAAATGTGCAAATACTTCTTCGAGATCCAGCTTTCAGTTCCTTTGGGTACGTAAGTGGGAGTGGACATGCTGGGTCCTACAGAGGATGCACCTTTTTGAAAGATGTCGTTAGAGCTTTTCTGAGGCCAATGGAGCCTCTCCCTCCCCTAGAGAGAAACAGCCTTCGGTTCCAGGCTTGGGGAAGGAAGTGATCGTCCCTGGGGCCCTCATAGAGCAGACAGCCCTTCCTACATTCCTTAGGAATCCGAGAGTTGTCCAAACAATTTTAGAATGCTCAAAAACATCTCTTTGGTTTTTGAATGTGCTTCAGGTCTAACATTGGGCTGGAAATCAACCTAATATTTGGGATGTCTGGTGTTTTGGCTGCTTCAGTGCAAATGAAAGGAAGCTGTGTTGGGAGCCTTAAGGCAATAGGAATTTACTCCTCCCCATCACAGTGCTTGGGGATGGCCAGAGTTTTCCAGACTGGGTTCAGACAAATGCAAAAATTTATTCCATGTAAAACTGCCTTGTTCACTCCCTCTCTCTCTCTCTAAGAAAGAAAGGAAGACGTTGGATTAAGTGCTGAGTTCTCAAAGCCTCTCTCCCATTTCGTCCTGCTGGCGGTCTAGTCACTCAGTCGTGTCCGACTCTTGCGACCCCAGGGACTGTGGCCCACCAGGCTCCTCTGTGCATGGGATTCTGCCAGACCTGGATCTGAACACTGGCTGGGCAGAGCTGGTCACCAAGAGATGACACGGGTAGGCCAAAAATAGCATCCTCGTCACTGCTCACTGTCCACCCAAGAGAAGTGCCTACTGCACAGTCCTGAGAGACAGCGAGGGGTGAGCCAGAAGAATCCATGAGGAGCCTGGGAGGCCCTTTCCAGGGAGTAGGAGAGCCGCACACGGGGCAGTGAGCCTCAGGTGTGGGGGTGCGGGCAGGCGCCGGGATTGGGGGAGCCGTTTGATGGCTCCACCCCTGTGGCTCCAGGCTGCTCAGGAGCCTCCCGCCCTCTTTCCCGCAGAGGGTTTTGCTCTAGGGGATCTCAGAGATGCTGTTCAAGGTCAGATCGCAGTTTGGGAGGAAGGGAGGAGAGACTGCATACAGATGGGCTGAAATGCTTCAGCTGGTTCCGAGGTTTAGAAGAGGGGGTGGCAGAGAAGATGTAAGGCGTTGAAACATCTTTCCTTAGGACTTAACTTCCCTTGCCATAGCAGCTCCCGTATCAGACATCAGTCATAACAGGAGGTGAAGGTAGGAGCTGGCCAGAGAGGAGTGACGATGGCGTTGCTGATCACAGCGACGGCAGCAGCTTTGATCCAGTTTGCTTTGAGTCAGGTGACGGTGTGTTCGTGTCTGAGCCCAGAAAGCAGACTGGACCAGAGACGATGCTCGTAACACAGCTGGCAAAGTGCTGTAACAGGGGACACGTGAGACCAGACGGGCTCTGGAGGCACAGAGCAGGGGTCTGGCCTGGGATCAGGCTCCCCTCAGACGACAACATCTCGGCTCAGCTTTGAGGATGTGCAGGGCGGTCAAGGGAAGATGGGATGGGGGTGGACAGAGGGCCAGGCAGCAGGATGTGCACGGTAACACGTGAAGCTTTTAATCAGCAGAGGGGCAGGATCCCACGATCCCGTTTGCGTTTTTAAAAGTTGGTTTCCCCTGCCCCTGTGTGGAGAACAGGTCAGAGGCAGGTAGGAGGGAAGCAGGGGACCAGTGAGGAGGCAGGTGGTTGTCCTGGACAGAGTGGCCTGCGCTCAGGGGGTTGTCATGGAGGTGAGTACGGAGGATGGATTTGATATTTGGGAGACAGGGTTGACAGGGCTCGGGGATGAATTGGACACAAGGAGTGAGGAGAGAGGCCTCGAGGGGGATAAGAGTGAGCGCCGACTGAGCACACGCTGTGTGCCACGTGCCGTCCCGAGCATCCGACGCGTGTCATCTCACTGACTCCTAACCGTATCCTCAGGACGCATGTGCATTGCTGCTCCATCTTTCAGATTAGGAAACTGAGGCTCAGAGAGGTTAAATAACTGACTGATAGTCACTCAGCCAGAGCAGTGGAGCCACACTGCAAACCCGGGGGACTGACTGCATGGTTTCGGGCCTCAACCCTTAATCATCTGTGGTAACCACCTTTCCTGGCTTTTTGGAGGGCTGGAGACAGCCCTTATTGAGGCAGAGAACCCAAGAAAGGGAAGAAAGTTTAGGGGCAAAGCTGAGTTCCCTGTGGGTTGTGTTAGTTTGGGGTGCTTTTAGAAGAGTCAAATATCAGGTATGGAGAAAGGAGTTCAGGAAAGGCATCTGCCTTTGAACAATAAACCCAGGAAGGCATCATGGAAGAGGAGGTGATAGCAAAGACCCCCCTGGCCATGAAATGTGATGAGAACAGAGAGTGGTACAGGCAGAAAATATTCCATTGAGCACAGCCTCCCGGACAGAAATTCTTAAGCAGGGGTACAAATCAGAACCACCTGGGGATGGAAGAAAGCTTAAAAAAAATACAGCCCTGAGTGCTTTAAATCCCAGTTTGGGGTGGAGTCCAGACTTACGTATCCTTTAAAGCTCCCCTAAGCCCCAAAGGCCCCCCTGAAGACCCTTTTACCCCACCCAGTCTCGTGCAAAACCAACCTCTTATTTTGCCCTATCTGTTGCCTCACTCTACTGGTGTTGCCTGTTAATCGTGGGACCAGATTCCAGAGCCTGAACTTCCTGCTGGAGTCTGTCCATAATGTGCACCCAGAGACCTGTCCTCAGATAAGCCAACAGCTCACCCGCACCCTGCTGAAGGAGAGGATGCTGGCTCTGTGAACCTATAGAGCGTGCGGCAGGCCTTTGAAAGTCACTGAAGGCTTTGATGGCAGCGTAGTGACACTTGTCTCCCGAAGGTGTCGTGCACTTGAAAGGCAGCACACCTCTCCTGCTCCCTGAAGGGAAAATTTGTTCTGGAAAGTGGCTCGGTGTGTAGTGCTAGTCAGGGGGAGACCAGGCAGTGGCTTGAGAGCTGGAGCTCTGGGGTCAGGTGGACCTGAGTTTGAATTCTTTCTCTATTACCACTATTAGTGTGAGCCCAGGCAAATAAGAACTTGATTTCCCCATCTGTAAAATGGGCATAATCAAACTACCCTCATTAGCATGGGAAGATTGAATTTGATTCTGGATGCTAAGTACTTAGCCTAGTGTCTGGTCCAGAAGAAGAACTTACTCATGATAATATCATCATCTGTGGTGGGGGAGATAAGGATACACCTGGAATCTATCATTGTAATGGCCTGGATTTTAACTCTGACTAGACCCACTGCCAATGCAGGAGATGTAAGAGATGAAGGTTTGATTCCTGGGCTGGGAAGATCCCCTGGAGGAGGGCAAGGCAACCCACTGCAGTATTCTTGCCTGGAGAATCCCATGGACAGAGGAGCCTGGCAGGTCACAAAGAGTCAGACATGACTAAAGCAACTTAGCACGTATGCAGACCTGTCTTAATCTGGTTTTCCAAAAGCAGATCTGATCTCTGCCTAACACTGGGCACATTTCTGTCCCTTGAAGACCCCAGCTTGGTCCTATCCCAGGATCTTTCTTTTTATAATTGATTTGTAATATTGCATTATTAATAGTTTCAGGTGTATAGCAAAATGACTCAGTTACACAAATATACATGTGTATTTTCTTTTCCGCCATAGGTTATTGCGAGATGTTGAGCATTGTTGCCTGTGCTCTATAGTAAATCTTTGCTGTTTATTATATAAAATAAAGGTAGTGGTGAATACTGTCAGCTCCCTGCTCCTAAGTTACCCTCCCTCCCCTTCCCTTTTGGTGACCATAAGTTTGTTTTCTACGTCTGTGAGTCTGTTACTGTTTTGGAAACAGGTTCATTTCTATTTTTTAGATTTCACATATCAGTGATATATATTTGCCTTTCTCTGCCTGACTTAATCCAACAGTAATGATAATCTCTAGGTTCCCAAATATATAATACAAACAGCTCATACCACTCAATGTCAGGGTCTTTTTTCTTGCCTTTCTTTCAGCCTGGCAAGCTTACTCCATCCCTGCCAACCCCCCAAGAGAGTTAGGCGGTGCCCAGATCATGCAGAGCCTCATGAATCAGAGCAAGTAGTTCAGGGTTCTCTTGATTTCAACAGGAAGCTGTAATAGTCAGCTGTTGCCACATAACACCGCATAACAAGCCACCCAGTGGCTTAGCATAGCAACCGTGTATCCCCACTCACTCACCCGCGGCTTGTCTGGGGGTAGTCTAGTCTAGCCTGGCTTGGCTGGGCTTGCCACCAGCACGGATGGGGTCCAGGCTTGCCCCACGCGTGCACATGCTCTTCCTGGAGCCAGTGGGCGCCTCCGGGTATGATCTTCCTGAGAGGCTGGATGGCAGAAGCGTGAGGTTTAAGCTCAAGCAGGTGATGGCTCTGAATGTCTAGTCTTGGCATGGACACACTGTGTCTTCCACCCGCGTTCAGCTGGCCCAAGCAAGTCTGGCTGGACCCCAGTGTCACTGGGTTGGGAAAGTGTACTCAGCCTCTAATGGAAGGGACTACAAAGTCATATGGCTACAGCATGGATGAAGAATTAGGAGCGAGAATGCAGTCCAGCAGAGAAGCCTCTGGTGGGTTTTCAGTGATTTGGCAGTGACTCTCCACTAAGGGCAACTTTGCCCCTAAGAGGATGCTTGGCAGTATCTGCAGATGTTTTCAGTTGTCTTAACTGGAGATGGATGCTGCTCGAATCTAGCGAACAGAGGCCAGAGATGCTGCCAGACATCCTTCCACACACACAACAGTGCCCACAGCAGAGAATTATCCAGTCCTAAATGCCAGTGGGAAACCCTGCAATAGAGGAAGATCTTTATATTTATGCATCAGAGTCACGTTTCCAGCTGCTGTGCTTGGGGTGGTTTGCATGGGGGTGGGGGAAGGAGTCGGCCATTATTTCCTCAATTTCCTCCTCTTTCCAGTTTCCCTTCCCCTCCCCCTCCCCTCCCCCTCCCCTTCCTCCCCTCCCCTTCCTCCTTCCTCTCCCCGTCCCCGCCCTCCCGCCCCTCCTCCTCATTCACTGTCAGTCTTCTCCTGATGAGGCTATAATCGCACCTCTTCTGAATGGGCCCTGGCCCTGCCTGCCACACTCTGGGGATGCCAGGCTAGAGATGAGTTTGATCACAAGATAAGAACCAATAGGACAAAACCTGTTTCCCCGTCTCCCAAGTTCCCGTATCAATCCCTAGGCACAGGCACTACAGGCAAAATAACCCAGTCTCCGGGGACCCATCCGCAGTGCTGCTCTGAACTGGGAGGCAGAGTAGAAGCTGCTTGGGGATGCCGTCGGAAGGACAAACCGGTTCCCTCAGTCCTTGGGGAAGGGTCCTGAGGCGTGTGGGGAAGAGCCACGCCCAGTGCCAGGTCTGGAACTGAGCTCTGAAGCCAAGGGAGGCTGGCTCGCAGCAGGAACTGGTCCAGATCATGTGAGAGGGGGCTGGGGGCAGCTTCTGGGTATCACTGTAGACAGGGTGACAAGTGTCCTTCCCCAGGCCCCTGAGTAGACATCTCCTCCGGGAGCAGGTCCCTGAAGTCCATATTTTAGACACCCTCCTCCCCTCACCAGGTGAGTCAGCGGAGGCTGATCCAGGCACCAGCGGGAACCACCAGTGTAGACCCCGGACTCAGCCAGGCCGCTGACACGTCGTCCCTCTCCTCTTGGCCACCTTCCCTGAGCCAGCACAGCGTCCATCACGCAGCATCCATGATGGTCCATAATCACCCACCCTCTCCCTCCCCCACCGCAGTCCACGGGACAGACAAGCAGCTTCCAGGAGAGCTGGCAGCTCCACTTGAGGAAAAGGAAACTGCCACCCACTGCTTCCCAGCAGCCAAGCCATTCTGTGGAGCATGGCTCAGCTGTCTGATTTTGGAGCGGAAACCCCGCCCTCATCAGAGGAGATCTGGATACTGGGTTCATGCATTCGTCTAGGAGAGAAGGTGATTCAAAAGAAAACGGAACTCCTCGTTCTAACAGTCCCTCGGTCTTTCTCTCCTGGAGCCGCAGTTCACGGACAGCATGGAAGGCTGCCCCTGACTCTCAGGCTTGGGACTGACCCTAATCTTAGCCAGGGGGTTGTGAGTAGCCCTGGAACAGAGTCGGGTGTCTCTCCATCACAGACAGTTTGCTCTGCTCTCTTACCAGGAAGGGGTCCCCTGCCTCGGCTCTGATCAAGCCTCTGTCCAGCTCTCCATATCGACAACTGGTTCTGCCAAGTCCTTACTTTCTTTTTTTGATGTTAGTCTTCTAATGCTGAGTTTTTAAATTTTATTTTTAATTAGAGGCCAATTGCTTTACAACAATGTGATGGTTTTTGCCGCACATCAACACAAACCACATGCCCCCTCCGTCTTGAACCTCCCTCCCCCCTCCCTCCCATCCCACTCCGTCAGGTGGTCGCGCAGCACTGCTCTGGGTTCTCTGCATCATCCTGCAAACTCCCCCTGGCTGTCTATGTTACATATGGTATGCATGTGTTTCCGGGCTGTTCTCCCAAATCCTTACTTTTAGTTGTCTACACAGCATCTGGATTCCCCCAAAACTTGCTCCTGCCATCCCTTGCCTCTCCAAGCTCCAAACAGTGGCCATCCTAGCCAGTGCAGAAGTACGGACTCACAGTTCAAAGTCCTATGAGTCAGTTCCGCTTAATGCTTCAGACGGTGCACATATCAGCCCGCAAGCCTGGGCCCACCAAGGTTTTGGTGGCCCCCTTCATGGGCATCAGAAGCCATGAGACTCTCCTTCTTCCCACCCGGTCTGTACTGGTCCTGCCAAATGGGCGCAAGCAGAGTCTTCTCTTGCCTGGTTTCACCTTACAGGAAGATTGAGGGCAGTTGCTTGTACCACCCAGGGACCCTGGGAGGCATCTCAGAAGTTTGTGTCAGCGTCACCAACATCACTGTCTTCACAAATTGTTAGTTCTGTGACAAGTGTTAGTTTTCCTGTTGTTGCTCTGATCTCTTATCAGGGAAGGGGTCCCCTGTAAACTTCACAAGTGTTAGTTTTCTTGTTGCTGTGACGAATAACCGTAAACCCGTGGCTTAAAATCACACAAGGTCGTCCTCTTACAGTTCTGGAGGTCAGAAGTTTGAAATGAGCCTTACAGGGCCAAAATCAAGCTGTTGGAAGGGCTGGTTCTCTGGAGGTTCTGAAGGAGTTTATTCCCTTGCCTTTTGCGGCGTCTGGAGCCCGCCGGCATTCCTGCGCTTGCGGCCCCCTCCTCCGTCTCCATCGCAGTCAATGCTGTGTTCCCTCTGGCTCTGCTGCCCATAGTGTCCGTGGTCACATGGCCCTCTCACTCCGACTTCCCCGTCCTCCCTCTTATAGGGATCCTTGTGGTTGCATTGGGCCCACCGGATAATCCAGGATAATCTCCTCATCTCCAGCTCCTTTACCTAGTGGCATCTGCAGAATCCCTTTTCCATATGCAAAACATTCACAGATTCTGGGAATTAGGATGAGGATGTCTTTGGGGCCATTATTCAGCCTCCCACAGTTGTTGTTCAGTCGCTAAGTTATGTCTCACTCTTTGCAACCCCATGGGCCGCAGCAGGCCTCCCACAGTAAATACCACTCATGAGCACTAAATATATTGCAGAGACATCACTTTGCCGGCAAAGGTCCATATAGTCAAAGCTATATGGCTTTTCCAGTAGTCATGTGGGGATGTGAGAGTTGGACCATAAGAAGCTTGTGTTGAAAAACTGATGCTTTCAAACTGTGGTGTTGGAGAAGGCTCTTGGGAGTCCCTTGGACAGCATGGGGATCAAACCAGTCCATCCTAAAGGAAATCAACCCTGAATATTCATTGGAAGGACTGATGCTGAAGCTGAAGCTCCAATACTTTGGCTGCTTGATGTGAAGAGCTGACTCATTGGAAAAGACCCTGATGCTGGGAAAGATTGAGGGCAGGAGGAGAAAGGGGTGAGAGAGGATGAGATGGTTGGATGGCATCACCGACTCAATGGACTTGAGTTTGAGCAAGCTCCAGGAGCTGGTGAAGGACAGGGAAGCCTGGCGTGCTGCAGTCCATGGGGTCGCAAAGAGTCAGACATGACTTAGTGACTCAGCAACAGCAAC